>NC_134354.1:265216453-266547153 GCF_048569485.1 Anomaloglossus baeobatrachus | reverse complement strand
CATACACTCACCTGCCGTGCGACGTCGCTCTGGCCGGCGAACCGCCTCCTTATTAAGGGGGCGAGTCGTGCGGCGTCACTTTGACGTCACACGGCAGGTGGCCAATAGAAGCGGAGGGGCGGAGATGAGCGGGATGTAAACATCCCACCCACCTCCTTCCTTCCGCATTGCAGCTGGGACGCAGGTAGGAGATGATCTTCGCTCTTGTGACTTCACACACAGCGATGTGTGCTGCCGCTGGAGCGAGGAACAACGGACCATCGCGTCAGCATAATTATGGAATTCGCCGACGCTACACCGATGATACGATTACGACGCTTTTGAGCTCGTTAATCGTATAATCTAGGATTTACACACTACGATGTCGAGAGGACGCAGGAAGTGCGTCACTTTCGACATGGCCCCACCGACATCGCACCTGCGATGTCGTAGTGTGCAAAGTACCCCTAAGAGTTATTAACAATCCAGATCATTTCCTAACTTGGCTTCTCTGAGCAAATGAAAAAATATCTGGAAAATTTCCACATTTGGCCATATTGCTGGGGGACAGCTTAAGAAGTTGCACTAAAAGCAGCAAAAAGATCTAAAAAAGGACACAGCTTCCTGTTGATAAGTAATATCTACAAAAGATTGATGAAATGTGTCTGCAGTTACTGAAAATGAAGGATTCCACTAGGAAATTTTATATCAGAAAGCAAATGGAAAAGTAGCCCACCTCCAATAACAGTGCCATGCTGTTTGGGGAAGGTTGTAGCCCCTTAGTCTCTATCTGATGATGTTCAGCGTTCCGACTTTATTTTGCCTTTCTATGACTATGATTTTTGATGGACATTTGGATAAATTGATAAACTTTCTGATTGATGAAGCTTGACTCTGTGTCGCCCAGGGTTATGGAGTACTTTTTCCCGGGCAGTGTAACTGGGGAGAAAGTCACTTTGGTGGCTGTTGCCCGGTCCCGTGCTCTGGGTGCTTTTTAAAAGGGGATTATTTATAGGGGATTTTTTAATAAAGTGTACAAGCGTACTTGTTGTTTGTGATAGAAGGTAGGATTATGTAGACTATGTAGGATTCTGCTTCCCCACTGATTGTCCAGTTTGTGAACTCTTCTCTTTCTTCTTAGAACTATTTCTCAAATTGTTGTAAAAGGGTCAGCTTTTGCTTTCTTATTATAGTCCTTTTCTTGTTTTTCTTGACTTTGGTTCAAGCTCTTTTCAACGCATTCCTGTATTTTCTTTTATTGCGCTTGACGATTAGTACTCCAGTCACTGTCTGATGAATCCAGTTCTGGCATGACAACTTCCATTTCAAGATCAACTGGTACCCTTCCAGGTCTCGCTCTCATGAGATATGAACTTACTGGGATATTAGTGTAGCTATCCATTAGGTCAGGTAGCTTCTCTGGCCACAGGTTTCTTTCCTCTAGTGGGAGAGTCTTCAACAATTCAATGACGATTTGATTCATTCTTTCACACATGCCATTGGTTTGTGCATAATAGGGGGTGGTACGAATCTTTTTGCACCCATACAAGTTGCAGAACTCCTGGAATATCTCAGCTTCAAACACAGGTCATTAATCTATATATATAATTGCCTTATTATGTCTGTCTGTCTGTCTGTCTGTCTGTTTGTCTGTCTGTCTGTCTGTCTTGCTCCAAAATTGTGTCCTTACGGTGACACAAAGCTGATTGGCCGCTGGGCTCGCAATGGCCCCGCCCCCCCGCACGGATTGGCCGCTCACCCAGGCAACTCGGCCACGCCCCGCCCCCCTCACGCAATGCACGCTCGCTCTGGCACCGCCCCCCGCACGCATTCCCCGAACCGACCGACACGGAGCCACGACTCCCAGGTGAGTACTGTACCCCCGGGAGCCCACATCAGCGTACGCCACCAACCCAGCCGACACATACCCTCGCATTGCTGGGGTTGCCGCCGTATGCTGGTGTGGGCTCCCGTGCGAGCGGGGGATGGGATACGCTGGTAACCATGGTAGCATAGTTACCAGCGCATCAAGGTCCTGCAGCGGCGGAACATACACACACGCACGCACACACACACACATCAGATCACACTCACTCTCACACACACCTCACACACACATCACATCGCATCCACACACTCACAACATCCTGGGATATCGCTTGCTTCTCGGCGGCGATACTGTGCAGTGAACTTCCAGGACCTGCCGGAGGATCACATGGCCAGAAGCATGTGATATCTCCGGATGTTGTGAGTGTGAGCGCGTATGTGCAATATCGTCAATGTGTGTGTGCGTGAGTGTATGCGATCGGGTGTGTGTGAGTGTATGCGATCGGGTGTGTGTGAGTGTATGCGATCGGGTGTGTGTGAGTGTATGCGATCGGGTGTGTGTGTGTGTGTGTGTGTGTGTGCGATCGGATCTGTGTCGGCACAGAGGAGCACGGCGTGCTGGAGGAGGCTGGGAGGAGAGAGGCTGATCCTGGGAAAGGCTGGGAGGAGGAGGCTGAGAGAAGAGAGGCTGATGCTGGGGGAGGCTGAGGCTGGGGTAGGCTGGGAGGAGAGAGGCTGATGCTAGGGACAGAAAAGGCGCTGGGAGGAGAGAGGCTGATGCTGGGAGGACTGAGGCTGATGCTGGGAGGAGAGAGGCTGATGCTGGTTCAGCATGGGGGATGGAGCACGATGGGGGGTGCGCAGCATGGGGGATGGAGCACGATGGGGAGTGCACAGCATGGGGGATGGAGCACGTTTGGGAGTGCTCAGCATGGTGGATGGACCACGTTTGGGAGTGCGCAGCATGGGGGATGGAGCACGTTTGGGAGTGCGCAGCATGGCGGATGAACCACGTTTGGGAGTGCACAGCATGGCAGATGGACCACGTTTGGGAGTGCGCAGCATGGTGGATGGAGCACGTTTGGGAGTGCGCAGCATGGCGGATGGAGCACGTTTGGGAGTGCGCAGCATGGCGGATGGAGCACGTTTGGGAGTGCGCAGCATGGCGGATGGACCTCGTTTGGGAGTGCGCAGCATAGCGGATGGACCACGTTTGGGAGTGCGCAGCATGGCGGATGGAGCACGTTTGGGAGTTCGCAGCATGGCGGATGGAGCACGTTTGGGAGTGCGCAGCATGGCGGATGGAGCACGTTTGGGAGTACGCAGCATGGCGGATGGAGCACGTTTGGGAGTGCGCAGCATGGCGGATGGAGCACGTTTGGGAGTGCGCAGCATGGCGGATGGTGCACGATGGGGAGTGCGCAGTATGGCGGATGGAGCACGTTTGGGAGTGTGCAGTATGGTGGATGGAGCACGTTGGGGAGTGCGCAGCATGGCGGATGGAGCACGTTTGGGAGTGCGCAGCATGGCGGATGGAGCACGTTTGGGAGTGCGCAGCATGGCGGATGGAGCACGTTTGGGAGTACACAGCATGGGGGATGCAGCACGATGGGGAGTGCGCAGTATGGCGGATGGAGCACGTTTGGGAGTGCGCAGCATGGCGGATGGACCACGTTTGGGAGTGCGCAGCATGGCGGATGGAGCACGTTTGGGAGTGCGCAGTATGGCGGATGGAGCACGATAGGGAGTGCGCAGCATGGGGGATGGAGCACGATGGGGGGTGCGCAGCATGGGGGATGGAGCACGATCGGAGGTGCACACCTCCCCCCAACACACACACACACACACACACACGCGCACTGCACAACACACACACACTGGGAACCACAAACACCGCCCTACACAGACACCCACACACACAGACAACGCTGCACACACACAACACTCAACACACAAACACCGCGGCATACATAAATATACGCACATACCGCACAACACACACATTGCACAAAACATACGTCCCCCCAACACATACCACACACACACACAAACCGCGCAACACACACACACACAACGCTACAGACACACAGCGCTCCACAAACAACGCAACACACGCAACACACATACAACACCGCTCTCACCCCCCGCCACACCCAGACAACACCCAGAACATGTACAGCGCCCTACACAAACACTTGGTAAGTACACACAACAACATCTATATATATAACAAAAATCATACATGAACTACACAATACGTAAATTCTAGAATACCCGATGCGTAGAATCGGGCCACCTTCTAGTCTGTTAATACTTGTTCTGGGTATCATGTGGACTGCAGAAATGTGCTTGAAAGGTTTTTGCTGCAGTCTTTGCTGTTAAGTCTTTTACTGGAATAACCACTAAGAACCTGGAGTAATGATCCACCATGTTGAGGGCATAAGTGTAGCCTACTGGGTGTTCATTTTACATGGTCTAGGGCTACAAGTTCCAAGGGCTGTTTGGTAACAATAGGCTGCAGTGGTGCTCTTTAACTGTCGGGATCCTTCCTTCTCAGGGCACAGGGGCCACAGTTTCTGCATCAGTTTTCTATGGAGTTCATCATTCCAATCCAATAGAACCGGTCACGCAGCAATGCTTCCAACTTCTTCCAGCCAAAGTGTTCTGCTCGATCATGGTAGGTTTCTAACAGCATCTAGATGTGACTTTTGGGCATTACCACTTGACATACTCTTTCATGAGTTTTAGGGTTGGTAACACTTCGGCATAGTTTACCTCGGTGGATGCACAGCCTGCTCCTTTCTATCCACAACTGTTGAGCTTCAGGTAGAGCGTTAGGTCCTAGGCATGAACCTGGTTGACTAATCAATTCTTTGACCAACTTCACTACAGGGTCACCATTCTGGGTCTCTTTCCAACCATGGTGAGGTAATGGGTTTAATGCAGCTTCTTGTTGCTTTCTGCAGGATTGCTGATACTGGGAGGCACTAGGGTGGTAGAAAGCTGGCAATTTAATCTCTTCCAGCTCATCCATATCTTCTCCCATCTCTGGCAGGGGAGGCATCCTGGATAATGCATCTGTGTTGACATTCTTGCAACCAGCATGATGCTTGATGGTGAAATCATAGTTTGCTAGTCGAGCCACCCAAGGTTGCTCCAGTGCACCCAATTTTGCTGTATTCAGGTGGGTCAGAGGGTTGGTATCCGTGAAAACGGTAAACTTTACAGTTGCCAGATAGTGTTTGAACCGCTCTGTGACAGCCCAAACCAATGCCAGGAACTCCAGCTTGAAGGAGCTGTAATTTTCAGAGTTCCTCTCTGTAGGATGGAGCTTCCGGCTTGCATAGGCAATAACTCTTTTTTTACCATTCTGCACTTGGGATAGCACTGCTCCCAGTTAGAGATGAGCAACCCTCATAGTGTTTGAGGTCGGTTCGATTCGTCGAACGGCGGGTGTGTTCGACGAACGTTCGATGAACACCTTCAAACCCCATTGAAAACAATGGCAGGCAAACACAAACACATACAAACACATTATACATGTACACATACAGTTAAAAAAAATGGCCATTATACTTACAGGTCCCCGCGATGCATCCTGCGGACTCTGTTTCCCGCCGCTTCTTCTTCCGATCATCGCTGTGCCCTTCCGGTAACCAGCACTGATGATAGGACTTTACGTGATGTCATCATAGCATGGGACCAGTCACATGTGAATTATCTCATTGGCTACAGACTGGTCACATGGTCAGATGTCATGCTAGGTTCTGTCAGTGCATCTCTCTGGTACGCGGTGCTCGTTTGAGCATCTCAGTGTACCAGCAAGATGCTTGGGCACATGCTTGGCTCCCCGTTCCTGCATGTTGGCGCTCTTTACAGAGTCAGCCCACATGCAGGGACTGGATGCCACAGCCGGTGAATAGTGGCACCGGGAATCAGGTGATCGGAGATCACCGATGCTATAGTAACCCGCCTGTCAGATTACTATTTCAACGGTGGCAGCGGTGATGTCACCGCTTACAACCCGCAGCCTCTGCTCACTCACTGAGTGATTAGAGTGCACGGGAGCAGCAGCGTCTTTGATCCATGCAGTGCTGTCTGATGTAGCAGAGCTGCATGGGTTGAAGGACAAAGAAGACAAAAGACCAGGATCGTGGAGGGGTGAGAGGGAGAAATAAACATGGAGTCTCTAAGTGTGTCTGTTTATTTATTTGTATTAAAGTATTTTTTCTCTGTGAGGTGTCTTTTATTAACCTTTTATTGCAGATTCTTAATGGCCGGGTGTAACGCCTGCCTGGATCCACAGACTCAGATGGGCTGTAAAGGGGAGGCTAGAGGGAAGCCACTCACCAAGTAGGACCCCCAGAACCCTGAAATCCTTTAACCCCTATACAGGGATTTGGAATTACACAGGACCCTGGAGATCACTACCTGTGGAAGGCTGCAGTCCGATGAGAGTAGTAGTCAGGCAGGGTCAAACCAGGAATTGCGGAACAGGGACAGAATCGGCAGGCAGTGACGTAGTCAGCAAACGTAGCAGAGGTCAGATCCGGGTCGGGCAGCAAGGTACAAAAACAGTAGGCAGAAGGGTAGTCAAAAACACGCAGAAGTCAACACAGGAATCACCAACAGAATAGGACGTAACAGGAGCCAGGAAAATCAGAACTATATCTGGTAGTAATCATGTGACAGTAGCGGAACAAAGAAGGGTGTGGTGTCTTCCCATTGGCTGTAGCTGAACGCTGGCAACTTCAGATGGAAGACACATGCCACCCACACTCAGCCAGCGGTACTGCAGATCCCAAGCTAACCCAGCCCAGTGGATGATCGGAGCCTGTGCCTACTGGTGCTGCTGGCATCGACTTCTCTCCCATCACCAGCACCATATAGGGCAGGAACATGACGTCGCCTGGCGATCGGAGCAGAAGTCGCTGGAGCAGACTCCGGCGGTGACGTAACACCGGGTCAAACTTGCCTGACATTAAGAATCTCTGGCTTAATTCTAGCTAGTAAAACAAAGCTAGTATTAACCTTTATTACCCAGCAAGCCACCCGGCATCAGGTCCGTAGCTGTCCCAGAAAATGGCTCTTTCATAGAAGCGCCATCATCTGGCGCTGTATCCAACTCTTCCAGCTGTCCTGGTGATGGGTGGCTCGCTGGGTAATAATGGGGTTAGGGCTAGCTGTATATTATCAACTGGCCCTAAGCCCGAAATTCATGGTGTCACGACAATATTAGACATGGCCACCAAGAATTTACAGATAAAAAAAATCAAAGAGAAAAAGAAATAAAACACAATTCATTTACTGACTCCATCTCTATTGAAATAAAGAACCCCCTCCGCAGTAATCTTCGGTCAAGGGTCCCGCGCTGTCCAATCCAGATCCAATATAATCTGATCGGTTTGCTGGAAGGCAAAGCAATCAGATGATGTGTCAGGTTCAAGGGCCTGAATCACATGACACAGCAGCTGATTGTATAAATGGCTTTTATACAATCAGCTGATGCATGAGTGCAAAAAAAAAAAAACCTACGCAATTCTGTGCAGACTCATGTCCGACAGCATCAGCTGATAGTTTAGCCGACCGGACGGTAAAAAGCCGGCCTCACCGCTCGACCTATAATGTCAGCTGATCCCGTCAGGTGACCGCATCAGCTGATCATCACCAGGTGTGAGAGAGAGAGAGAAGAGAGAGAGAAGAGAGAGAGAGAAGAGAGAGAGAAGAGAAAGAGAGAGGAGAGAGAGAGAAGAGAGAGGAGAGAGAGAGAGAAGAGAGAGGAGAGAGAGAGAGAAGAGAGAGAGAAGAGAGAGAGGAGAGAGAAGAGAGAGCAATGCAGCCTCATTCTGTGAACTGCTCCGATTTTAGAGGTGTGTCCCATGGCTCACAGCTGATGTCTGGCTCCTCCCCTCAGAGCATAATTAAATTAAATTATAATTCCAAATAAATAATAATTATAATTTAAAATAAAATTCTTTACCGGGACAGCCGGGACTCAAACTCATGAAATAATTCTCCTTAGGCAGTAGCTCTACCCATTGATCTACTGCCTGTAATGAAAAGCATAGGAAGATATAGTAATCTTGACCTCTGTATTGCAGTAGAGAATCCAGAAGTAGATTATTCAGCTACAAAGATGAGAGAGAGAGGAGTGAGTGAGAGAGGAGAGAGAGATGAGAGATGAGAGAGAGAGAGAGATGAGAGAGGAGAGAGAGAAGAGAGAGAGGAGAGAGGAGAGAGAGATGAGAGAGAGATACAGAGAGGAGAGAGAGAAGAGAGTTGAGAGAAAGAGGAAAGAGAGAGGAGAGAGAGACAAGAGAGAGAAGAGAGAGAGAAGAGAGAGGAGAGAAGAGAGAGAGATAGGAGACAGAGATAGGAGAGAGAGAAGAGACAGAGAGGAAGAGGGATAGAAGAGAGAGAGCAGAGAGGAGAGAGAGAAGAGAGAGAGAGGAGAGAGATAGAGGAGAGAGAAGAGAGAGAGGAGAGAGATAGGAGAGAGAAAGGAGAGAGAAAGGAGAGACTGAGAAGAGATAGAAAAGAGAGAGAGAGAGGAGAGACAGAGAGAGAAGAGAGAGAGAGGAGAGACAGAGAGAGAAGAGACAGAGAAGAGAGAGAGGAGAGAGAGATGAGAGAGAGAAAAGAGAGAGAGGAGAGGTAGAGAGAGAAAAGAGAGAGAGGAGAGAGAGAAGAGAGAGAGGAGAGAGCAATGCAGCCTCATTCTGTCAACTGCTCCGATTTTAGAGGTGTGTCCCGCACACCTGAGGGGTTTTTTTGTCTTTTATTCCAAATAAAGGATTTTTTCAGGTGCATGTGTTTATTTTCTTTCACTTACAGGTTAATCAAGGAAGGTATCTCGGGGAGACGCCTGTCATGATTAACCTAACCTTATTACCCCGATTGCCACCGCACCAGGGCAATTCGGGATGAGCCGGGTAGAGTCCCGGGACTTTCGCATCTAATGGATGCGGCAATTCCGGACGGTTGCTGGCTGATATTGTTAGGGTGGGGGGCTCCCCATAACGTGGCGCTCTCCATCCTGACAATACCAGCCTCCAACCATGTGGCTTTATCTTGGCTGGTATCAAAATTGGGGGAACCGCAGGTTTTTTTTTTTTGTTATTTACTTTTTTATTTTACTGCATGATATAGACCCGCCCGCTGGCGGCTGAGATTGGTTACAGTGAGACAGCTGTCACTCATCGTGGGGGCGTGTCTGACTGCAACCAATCATGGGCGCCGGTGGGCAGGGAAAGCAGGGAATACCAGATTGAATAATGAGCGGCAGCCATTTACAAAAGAGGAAAAGCCACCGTAGCTTTGAGACAACCATGCAGCGCCGCGCCTGTGATCGGTGAGTAGGAAAGAGACAGGGATTGTGCTGGGGGTGCAGGACGCATGCAGATACGCAACGTGCGCACATAGCCTTATTGTGAAAAGCCACGCTTTTGGTGATCGAACCGTTATCGAACGTAACTCGAACGGTCAAACTTGAAACAAATCGTTCGAGTTCGTCGAACGTCTCGAACACCGCCCAAAATCACTCGAATTTGAAATTGACGAACGGTTTGATTCGAACATCGCTCATCTCTACTCCCAGTCCCACGTTGCTGGCATCAGTGTACAGCCCAAAGGGTAAGTTATAGTCAGGATACGCCAGAATCTCGTCGCCAGTCAGTGCTAACTTCATCTGTCTGAAGTAGCTTTCTTCTCCATCACCCCATTTGAATGGAGGGCCATACATTTTACCCTTTTTGGTCTGGCCTACCAGGAGTTCTTGTAAAGGTGCTGCCATCTTCGTGTAGCCCTTGATGAATTTTCTGTAGTATCCTACTAGGCCCAGGAACTGAAGGACTTCTTTGACAGTGGTTGATCTTGGCCAGTTCTTGATGGCAGTAATCTTTTCTGGATCTGGCGCCACTCCCTCTGCGCTGACAACATGTCCAAGGTATTGGACCCTGGGTTTCAACAGGTGAAACTTTCAGGGTTTCAACTTCATTCCATACTTGGACAGCGCCTCAAATACCTTTGCTAGATGCTCCAGATGTTCCTCGTAGATTTTCGAGTATACGATCACATCATCCAGGTAGAGCAGTACTGTCTCGAAGTTGCGGTGTCCCAAACAACATTCCATCAACCTTTGAAATGTTCCAGGTGCGTTGCAGAGTCCAAATGGCATGCTGTTAAACTCACACAGTCCCATTGGTTTGGCAAACACAGTTTTCTCTCGATCTTCTTCTGCAACAGAGACTTGCCAATAGCCACTGGTGAGACCTAGGGTAGAAAAGTAGTTAGCAGCCTTCAATGCAACCAGGGATTCCTCAATACGGGGTAGTGGATAGGCATCCTTGTGTGTTATATGGCTGATCTGCCTATAGTCCACGCACATCCTCATGGTGCCATCTTTCTTATTGACTAGAACCAATGGAGCTGCCCAGGGGCTACAACTGTCTCTGATAACCCCAGCCTCCTTCATGTTCTTCAACATCTCTTTGGCACACTGGTAATGGTTAGATGGTATAGGTCTGTATCTTTCTTTAATAGGAGGGTGATTCCCTGTGGATATGTGATGGTGTACCCCTTTTATCCTCCCAAAGTCTAGGTGGTGTTTACTGAAGACTTGCTTGTACTCCTGTACTACCCTGTAAACCCACTGTTTCTGGTGTGTAGGGGTGGAATCAGTACCTACATGCAATTCCTGACACCAATCCTTTAACTCGCCCCTCCGCTTCTATTGGAAACCTGCTGTATGATGTCGCTGTGACGCCGCATAAACCGCCCCCTTAGAAAAGAGGCAGTTCGCCGGCCACAGCGACGGGGTTAGGCAGGTAAGTTTTTGTGACAGCTCCTTGCGATATTGTGCGCCACGGGCAGCGATTTGCCCGTGATGCACAAACGACGGGGACGGGTGCTTTCACGAGTGACATCGCTAGTGATGCTGCTGCGTGTAAAGCAGCCTTTTAGAAAGGACAATTTGCAAACACCTGTGGCTTCTTCCAACTTATCCAAGGTCGATGGGGTCCATCACAGTGGGTGACCGGTACCACCCGGGCGAGCAGCATAAACTGTGAGTAAATCTCCTGGAACTTGTAGGAACCGACTCAGACTCTTATTACCGGCGCCGACGCCCGGCGCCTTGGCACCAACGGCCCCAGCCACCACTACTATGTCCCTCATCATCCTCTCTGGGGCCCACTACACATGTGGGGAGCAGAAACACCTCGCTGCTATTACCATCCACCCTTGAGGACAGCGACAGAAGTGACGGCTAATTCTCTGGCCGCATACCGCAGGTGGCATCACGACAACAACTTCTACCATTACCCATATCCATCCATCTGCCTCCATGTACAACTGTGGGTCACAAAACCGGGAAGGACCACCCGTGACATCCCCTGGCCTTCACCGGCCCGGTGAAAAGTACTTTCCCCTGACCCCCTGGGGTGCTACATTTGACATCACGAACAGGATAACGTGCCCGCAACAATCTGGTACTGTGCACCTTACAGAACTGTATTAAACGTATTGCTTAAAAAGGACAGTCATCATCAGTGATTCCGTGAGGGAAAAGAAGGGGCGTGTCATCTGGGCGGTACCCACAAAGAGCGTGAAAAAGAATCCCGCTGCCGGAAACCTGCAGGAAACCTTGTGCCTGCAAAGACATGTCTAAGGAGGAAAGAGACCAAACCGTCCTGCTGCCAGACCTGCAGCATGGACCCAAGCTCCGGTGCTACCATTTATCATGCCATATCTTCCAGTGGCAACATGGCTCCCCAGTATTCCGGGGAGGCATATACCCTGGCTGACTTCAAGGAGAGACTTTACAGTTTATTCCGAGTGTACCCTATGACGCAGGACCAGAAAGCCAGTACCCTTATTGGTCAATTGACCGGGGCAGCCCGACGTGAAGTCAAGTCTTGACCGGAGACTGATAAAAGAGTGGCAAAGGACATTTTGACTAAACTCAAGGGAACCTTTGATACCCGTACAGCAGCCGATATAAAAATGCGTAAATGGAAAAGGAAGGGACGGCACCACCTGAAAGTGGGATTTCCTAGGTACAAGAAGCACAATATATTGAAGGAAGAGAATAGCGTACCTATGGAAATGGGATCACCACATGTGGTGTCAAAAACCATTTAATTTTATTTGTTAATGCAAAAACCACATGACATGAAATACAAAAATGACATAAATAGACATCTCTAAAACCATTTAAAAACATGGAAACAAAAAAATAACCCATATGAAATGAGAAAATAATGTGTTCACACATAAAGATAATCCTAAACACGAGTCCTAAATAGCCACATAGTTATACAACCCATAGTTAATAAAGACATGGAGAACTGCTATAGCTCTGGGAAAGAGATTTCTTTAACTGACCAGCCTGTTAGTGATACATGCATGTGGTAGCAGCTGATAGGGGGTCCTGGTATCATAAACCATGTAGCTGGCCTCAATTAACAAACTGATAGCCACAAGCAGTAAAACCCACTTTACACACTACAATATATCTTACGATGTGTCGGCGGGGTCACGTCGTAAGTGACACACATCCGGCATCATAAGGTACATTGTAGTGTGTGACAGGTACGTGAGATTGCGAATGAACGGTAAAACGTTCATTGCATACACGTCGTTCATTCCTCATGAATTGAACAACAGGTTGTTCATCGTACCCGGGGTAGCACACATCGCAGTGTGTGACACCCTGAGAAACGATGAACAGATCTTACCTGCATCCTGCGGCTCCCGGCCAGCCATTGCGGAAGGAAGAAGGTGGGCGGGATGTTTACGTCCCGCTCATCTCCGCCCCCCGCTTCTATTGGCTGGCTGACGCGTGACATCGATGTGACGCCGAATGTCCCTCCCACTCCAGGAAGTGGGCGTTCGTCGCCCACAGCGAGGTCGTATGGACGGGTAAGTACGTGTGACGGGGGTTAGTCATTTGTGCAGCACATTCAACAAAATTGAACGTGCCGCACATACGATGGGGGCAGTTACGATTGCATACAATATCGTATGCAGAATCATAACATGTAAAGCAGGCTTTAGAATCCAGGAAACCCAATCGATGCCTGGAGAATTCCTTATGGCCAGAAAAACCCAGCATGAAGGCAAGCCCTACAAACCTCCATGTGGAAGGAAGGCAAACCTGTGTAAGGCCCTGTGCGCACTGGAAAAAATAATTTTCTTAAGAAAATTCCATAGGCACTGAAAGATTACTGCACCCGCAGAAAAAGAACGCAAAAAAACGCACCGAAATCCGCATGCATTTTGTTGCGTTTTGTTGCGGTTTTGGTGCGGTTTTTCCGCGGGTTGGTACATGTGTTTTAATGCATTCAATGCAATAAAGCACATTGAAAAAAAAAAAAAGGTAATTTCCTTCTGAGATAGATGGAGAGATAGATAGATAGATAATGGATAGATAGATAGAAAGATAGATAGATAAATAATGGATAGATAGACAGATAGAAAGATAGATAGATAGATTGATAATGGATAGATAGATTGATAATGGATAGATAGATAGAGAGATAGATAGAGGGATAGATAAGCAATAGATAGAGTCCCTGTGAGGACACACTGCAGTTCTCATGAGCGGTAGTGTGTTCACATTACCGACTGTGAGAAATGACCTGTAATTACCTCTGCAGTCTCGTTATGAGGCTGTATTGAGTACTGAGTCAGTCTCGGCTGGATGCAAGCATCATGGGACCTGCGTGGATTACGCCAGAGCTGTGTTGGGGGTTAATAAAGGGGTGAAAGAGGGGGCTTTTTTGTGTTTTATTTAAAATAAAGGATTTTTTGGTGTGTCTTTATTCACTTTACTTACGGGTTAATCATGTAAGCTGTCTCATAGACGCTGCCATGATTAAGCTGTGACTTAGTGATGGTGATCCACTGCCATTTAACTTTTTATTACCTGCATTGCCACCGCATCAGGCAATCTGGAAGATCCGGGGACACTCCAGGACTTTTGCATAATGGATGCGACAGTCCCGGGGCAGCTGTGGGCTGATGGGGGGGGGGGCAGTAACCCTGGCCCTCGCCCTCCCCAGCCTGAGAATAATGGGCCGCCGCTGTGTGTTTACTAGAGATGAGCGAACCGGTCCCGGGTCGGCTTGAGCTTGGTTCGCCGAACGGAGGTCGCATTCGAGTTCGGTTCGGCGACTCACTCGAACCCCATAGGAAACAATGGGAGGCAATCACAAACACATAAAAACACATTATAAATGTACACATACAGTTAATAAACATTGCCATAACACTTACCGGTGCCCGCGATGCGTCCTGCACTCTGTCTCCCGCTGCTTTTCCATCGGTAATCGCTGCTTCCTCCCGGTAACCAGCAGTGATGCAGGACCTATCGTGGTGTCAAAATAGCCATGTGACCAGTCACATGTCTACTATCGTATTGGCAACAGACTGGTCACATGGCTTTGACGTCATTCTAGGTCCTGTCATTGCATCTCTCCGGTACACGGTGCACGTTTGTGTATCACCGTGTACTGGCGACATGCTCTGGCACACGGTCGACTCCCCGTTCTGCTTCCCCGTTCCGTTAGGGACCGGCTGACACAGCCAGTCAATAACGGAGATCACCGTTGCCATAGCAACGCGCATGTTAGCGGTGACGTCATTGCTAACAGCGGCACCGGGAATGACATGATCAGAGCAATGTTGCTATGGCAACCCGTCTGTCAGCAGTAACGTTACCGCTAACAGCCAGCAGCACTGATCACTCACGGAGTGAAGACTGCACGGGGAGCAGCAGCGTCTTTCTCCCATGCTGTGCTGCTCATGTAGCAGAGCTGCATGGGCTGAAGGAGAAAGACAGAAGAGCATGGATCGTGGAGGGATAAGAGGGAGTAATAAACATGGAGTCTCTAAGTGTGTTTGTGTATTTATTTCTATTAAAGTATTTTTTCTCTGTGTGGTGTCTTTTTTTTAACCCTTTATTTGATATTCTTAATGGCTGGGTCAAACTTGCCTGACATTAAGAATCTCTGACTTAATACTAGCTAGTAAAACAAAGCTGGTATTAACTCATGATTACCCCGCAAGCCACCCGGCTTCAGGGCTGCTGGAAGAGTTGGATACAGCGCCAGATGATGGCACTTCTATGAAAGCGCCATTTTCTGGAGCGGCTGCGGATTGCAATTTGCAGCACAGGCGCCCATAAACCTCGGGCTAACCTGTGCTGCGGATTCCAATCCCCAGCTGCCAAGTTGTACCCGGCTGGACACAAAAATGGGGCGAATCCCACGTCGTTTATTTTTTTTAATTGTTTCATGAAATTCATGAAATAATTAAAAAAGGGCTTCCCTATATTTTTAGTTCCCAGCCGGGTACAAATAGGCAGCTGGGGGTTGGGGTCAGCTGTACCTGCCTGCTGTACCTGGCTAGCATACAAAAATATGGTGAAGCTCAAGTCATTTTTTTTGTAGTTTTTTGGCAAAAAAAATAAAAAATGCTTCCCTGGATTTTCCATTGCCAGTGAAGGTAACACCAAGCAGTGGTGGTGAGCAGCCAGTAGCTGCTTGGATTACCCTTATCTAGCAATACAAAAAATGCAGCGGGAGCCCATATATATTTTTTTTAATTATTTATTTAAATAACTAAAAACAAAAAGGGCTTCCCTGTATTTTGATTGCCTGACATCACAGTGCTGTAAAAATAAATCTTTAAAAAAAATGACGTAGCGCTCCGCGGTATTTTTGATTCTCAGCGCAGATAAAGCAGACAGCTACGGGTTGCCACCCCCATCTGCCTGGCGTTACCTTGGCTGGCAAGCAAAATACAGGGAAGCCCATTAATTTTTTTTATTTAAAAATATAGTTAAAAAAAAATGACGTTCGGTCCCCCCATTTTTGATAGCCAGCTAGGGTAAAGCAGAAGGCTGTAGCCTGACAACCACAGCTGCCAGCTTTACCGTGGTTGGGGATCCAATGTGGAGGTCACCCCAGGCTCTTTTTTTATAATTATTTTATAAATATTAATATTTACACAAAAAAGTAGGGTCCCCCCAAATTGGATCACCAGCCAAGGTAAAGCGGACAGCTGTGGTCTGGTATTCTCAGGGTGGGAAGGTCCATAGTTATTGGCCCTTCACAGCCTAAAAATAGCAGGCCGCAGGCGCCCCAGAAGTGGCACATCCACTACATGCGCCAATCCTGGCACTTCACCCCAGCTCATCCCGTGCCCTGGTGCAGTGGCAAACGGGGAAATAAATGGGGTTGATACTAGCTGTAAAGTCACCTGACATCAAGCCCAGCAGTTTGTGATGTCATGGCGTCTATCAGATACCCTACATCACAAACTGTCAGTACTAACAAAAAAAAAATGTATTTGAAAAAACACTCCCCAAAACATTCCCTCTTTCACCAATTTATTGTAAGGAAAAGAAATAAGGGGGTCCCACGATGACTCTGGTCTGTCTAGAATATGGGGGGGACACGCTCAGGGAACGTATCCCCCATATTCTAGGAGTGCAGACCCTCCATGTTAGGAATGTGGGTGCAATGAATCTGCACCCACTCTCCCCGGGTCCACAGCAGCAGAGTCCATATCATAACTGTTGCTACCAAAGCTGCAATGCCCTGCTCATGAGGTAAGGGCATGCCTAATCAGGAGAACTATTCAACATTTCCAAATATTGGTATTTGCTGATATTATTGCTATTCCACCTACTATATATTGGGGATAGGATCTTGGAGATGGAATACCCCTTTAAGTCCAGTTATCCAGCTGAATGAATACTAAACAACAGAGCTCGCTATTTAGACATGTTTTTTTGTGGCGTATAATGGACTCTAATGTTTGGTAGTCGTTCAGCAGGGCAACTATAAAATTAAATACCTCCATTTGGAAATGTAGTATAGCTCTCCTGATCAACTATGTTCCTTACCTCATGAGCAGGGCATTGCAGTAGCTTACAGATGCATGGTTACCACCACTCACTGTGTCTTAACACAGGAAGCTGAGCTGACAGCTGCTCTGTGCATGCGGAAGCGTCTATTGTGAAGGAGGGGGCCGCGGGGGATCAACGCTGCACAGGTACTGTGGGACACCGGGGAACACCGGTGGGGTTATAGGGGGTGACCTGGCAGGGCCTAGGGAGGAGTTTTCTGTCGCATGTGTCATGGCACATGCGACATAAATCAGAGGAGAAGGGTGAATGCGGCCGGCGCGCTGCTGTGCGCGCGGCCATCTTGGATTTCCGGGAGGGGGTCGGGGGGATTACTTTGGTGACACCGGGGGATCGGAGGGGACTGGGGAGGAGATTTATCTCCCATCTGACATGTTTGTTCATGCCAGATGGGAGATAAATAATTTTTTACCGGCGCTGTCATTTACTGTAACGTGATCATTGGTATACGGTGTATACCGGTGATCACGTGAGCGGGGATCGGAAAAACCGGCCTGAATCATGATCTCCAGGGTCTCAGCTACCCCTGAAACCCCAGAGATTTTCTGACGCTGGGGAGCGCTATTCACTTAGTTCTGCCTGCTGTTTATAAACGGCAGATCAGAATAAGGCTACATTCACACGACCGATCCGTTTTTGCGTTCCGCAAAAAAATGGTCCATTTTTTTCACGGGTGCATCCATGTGGCATCCGTTTCCGTTCCGTATACAGTCCGTATGTCATCCGATTGTCATCCATGTGCCTTCCATTTTTTTCGCATACTGCAAAAAAACTGGAGGGAAAATACATAAATTTACCCAGGATCCATAGCTTCAGCCTACATGAGGCGGTCACATGTTCACTCCACTGCCATTTTCTACTGCCTTTCACAGCGTAGAGCGCTCTGGTGATTTTTTTGTGCTTGTACACTTCATATCAGTCTTTTCTGTCATTATAATGGCAGAAAGACACATAATGTCCCACTGTCCTGCATTTTGTACTTTTGCACCCTTTGGTGCCTTTCATGTGGCACTATGGGGTGCTTAGCCTTTTTACCAAAAAAAATAAATAAATTTTTTAAAAAAATGACGTGGGGTTCCCCCTATTTTTGATAGCCAGCTAGGGTAAAGCATGCGGCTGCAGCCTGCAGACCACAGCTGCCAGCTTCACCTTGGCTGGTAATCCAAACCTGAGGGCACCCCATGCTGTTATTTTAAATTAAATAAATAATTTAAAAAAAAAAAAACAGGTGGGGCTCCCTCCAAAATTGGATCACCAGCCAAGGTAAAGCAGACAGCTGGGGTCTGATATTCACAGACTAGGGAGGTACATGGTTATTGGACTCTCCCCAGCCTAAAAATAGCAGGCCGCAGCCGCCCCAGAAGTGGCGCAACCATTAGATGCGCCAATCCTGATGCTTCGCCCCAGCTCATCCCGTGTCCTGGTGTGGGGGCAAACGGGGTAATATATGGGGTTAGTACCAGATGTGTAATGTCACCTGGCATCAAGCCCTGGGGTTGGTGATGTCAGGCGTCTATCAGATACCCGACATCACCAACCAAGTCAGTAATAAAAAAAAAAAATAGACGACAAACACATTTTTATTTGAAAAAACACTCCTCAACACATTCCCTCTTTCACCAATTTATTAGAAAGAAAAACA
This sequence comes from Anomaloglossus baeobatrachus, assembly GCF_048569485.1. Lineage (NCBI taxonomy): Eukaryota > Metazoa > Chordata > Amphibia > Anura > Aromobatidae > Anomaloglossus > Anomaloglossus baeobatrachus. Next base: position 266,528,773 of record NC_134354.1, on the reverse strand, counting down.
AATCCAGGTCTGCTGTAATCCAATAAGGCGTTCCCATGACGATACATACCATAGTGACTGTCCCAGTCAATGAAGAACAGAATTTTCCCATTGGCTGGGAGAGCAATGCAGTGACCTGAGCTAACATCAATAGGTCAGCCCAGGTCACTGCAGGGCATGTCAAGTGCTGCTGTCAGCAGCGAGGTACATTACCTGCGGTGACGATTTCCTGCACTGCTGACAGCAGAGCTGTCACTGACTTCAATGACCACCACCTTCACAGCCAAGTATCGTGGGAGTCTGTGACGTCACCACTAGTGACAGTCTCGGCTCCGCAGCGAGATGAGATGTGAAGCGGTGGCCATGAAGGACAGTGACAGCGAAGTGGGTGGAGCCTAGCGGGGCCATGTGTCCGGGCGGTGGAGTGTGAAGTGGGTGGAGCCTAGTGGGGCCAAGTGGCGCTGAAGACGTCAGTGTCGGGGACTGCATGGCTGGGGACAGGTGAGTGTGAGTGTGTGTGTGTGTACATGCCGAGTGCAGGAGGGGACGGAGCCGAGCGGGGAAGTGTTGGCTCACTGCACACGTAACCAGGGTAAATATCGGGTTACTAACCAAAGCGCTTTGCTTGGATACCCGATATTTATCTTGGTTAGCAGCTTACCGCAGGCTGCCAGTGATTGCTCCCTGCACACTGTAGCTGTAAAAAGCCACGCTTTTGCTGATCGAACCGTTCTCGAACGTAACTCAAACTGCCGAACTTTTAGGAAAAAGCTTGAGTTCTAGTTCTATCTAGAACACCCCCCAAAATCACTCGAACCGCGAACTGGCAAACCTCGAACCACGAACCCCACTCAACTCTAGTGTTTACCTCGGCTGGATGGTAAAAATATGGCGGAGCCACGTTTTTTTTATTTTTATACGTACATTTGACTTCTATGTGTATTCTATATGTCTGTGTGTGAGTGTGATGTGTGTGTGTTCTATGTCTGTGTGTGAGTGTATTCTATATGTCTGTGTGTGAGTGTGATGTGTGTGTGTTTACTCTCTACTCTGCTTCCTCTTCCTGTCATAATGACATCACTTCCTTGCAAAACGCAGGGCAGTGATGAACATTATGTCCCGAAAACACGAAATACCGCAGGGAATAACGCAGGAAAACGCAATGAACCACACAGAATTTGCTGCCTGCGTTATTCCCTGCGGGATTTCACGATTACATTACAGTCAATGGAGTAAAATCCCGCAGCTACCTGTGGAAAAAAAGTGACATGCAATTGTTTTTGCTGCGGGAATCCCACAGCAAAACATGCAGCTGTCAAAATCCACATAGTACGCACAGCATTTTTTTCCCATAGTATTTGCTGGTGAGTCACTGCAGAGATGTTAGGAACATTTTCTGCAGCGAAACATGCAGCAAATCCGCGGGAAATCCGCGGCAAAAAACGGCAAGTGTGCACAGGGCCTTAGTCCAGGGCAGGACAGGTGAATCTGGTGGATCAGGAGTGGATTAAAGCAAACCAAACAGACGCCGGGGTTAATGCGCATGCGCCATGACTGAGTGGTCGGCGCATGCGCAGAAGCGCCAATGATATTAAGGTTGTCCATGAGGTCGCCTAGACAACCACCCGATATGTTGCCGAGCCACGCATGCGCCCATGTCAAACAGCTGGCGCATGCGCGCAGCAACAACACATCGGGTAAAAGTGGGCGATACGTTACACAAGAGACTGCATATACAAACTGCATGCGCCGTGGAAAGGCGCATGCGAGATTAGTGGTGCAGAAGGTGGATGTGGGCAGCATATTAAACGTGGGACTACATGTTTTTGGGGACCACATATTTATATATAACACATGCGCTGTAACCCGATAATCCTTGTAAAGCTGTAGGGGAAAAAGAGCGCAATAGGGTCTTACCCAGTATGAGGGTAGAGAGACAGAAAGAGACACATTCACCTGGTAGGGTTGTGCCAGTCACAACACCCTATGGTCGCATGTGAGTGATTATAGTGGTTTAGCAGCGGCCCTGGGGAGCAGTTAATAAATAAAATGGAATGCACACGCTGGCCATATTATTTTCTTTATTTCATAATTCTACGCGTTTCAAAGGCATCTCCGCCTCCTTCTTCACGAACAAAAAATGATTTTTGTTCCTGAAGAAGGAGGCGGAGATGCTTTTGAAACGCGTAGAATTATGAAATAAAGAAAATCTTTTTATCTACAGCATCTGTGGTTTCTAGTGCGGCATTTAAACCGGTTTCATTCCATTTTATTTAGTAACCCGATAATCGGCACACGCATGGTGAAGTTAATGGTGCGGGGAAGCCCTAGTTATTAAAGGGGAGGGCCCAAGAGGCTGCCTGACACTAAACCAAATAACGCATGCGCTTATGCCATTCAGCCGGCGCATTGCAATAGTATCAGGAAGGCAATCAGGGGAGGCGCAAAAGGGCGAACTCCAACCTGCTGTCCAGGAAACCACCAAACATTCAGCTAGCACATGCACGCGTGTGAGTCATATGGCCAGCGTGTGCATGTTACAGCCAAGACCAGGCTGGGGATTGAAGAATATAGACATTTAAAATTCCTAGACCACAAAACATCCTATATGTTTATGAATGCACATATTTTACAAATAATTATTGTTTCACATGGGCACAGCATACACCAACACATATAGGGGGCCCCCATCACACACTCATACCTGCAACCCAAATCTCAAACAGTTTTGAATAATTTTAAATATTTCTATATTCTTGGCCTCAAGAAGTATAACCTAAGTTGAAAATATCAATTGTAAATTTCACAATTTTGCCGATTTTATTAGGGGAATACATAAGTGAGGATAAATTCAAAAGAGGGTGCAAACCTAATCCAATGTACCCAAATGGCCAGGGAGCACAAGTATCAGAAATACAGCAATATAATAATCCAAGGCCGGTCCTGTCACCAAATAGGCTGGAAACATAGGTGAATCCTGAGTGGAAATATTGATTAGGAACAGAAAACAGGTCCTGGTACTGAAAGTGAAGAAGGGATATTCGCAGAATCATATGGTAAGCAAATTGCCTAGAAACAAAAAATATAGAGATGAATTAAAAAGTTTCATAGAAACCATTGAAGAGAATTTCCTCATTAATGCCATGTCGCGCAAGTCTGCTAAGTGAATAAATCCATTTGGATTCCCGCTGTAGCAGTTCCTTGCTCACATCGCCACCCCTGATCCCCTGGTTGACTGAGTCAACCACAAGTACCTTGAGGCTTGTATTCCGGCATCCATGGTAAGTGAGGAAATGCATGGCAATAGATGAAATTATCTTACCTTTCTTCAAATCAACCCTTGCAGTGTTGATATTTGAGATGTGTTGCTGTAGTCTACACCGTAGCTTCTAGGTGATTTGACCTATATATAATTTAGGGCAACCACATTTCAGCACGTATACCACGTTCTTTGAACAACAATTCTGGTATGACCGGCAAATCACCTGGTTGGGGACAATGGAAAGAGTAAGTTGATCTCCCAAAACCATGAATGGGAAAACTGTGCAGTTCCCGCAAGGGAAGGTGCCAAAAAGTTTAGTACCTCTACCCAAGCTCCGTGTCTGTCTTCGGAAATGACTTGTAGTCAGGAAAGATTTCATCGTGTGAATCCAGCCTAAAGAGCTGCTAGCAGTACCAGCCAACATGTTCCAATGTGCCCAAAGGTGCATAGATGTGAACAGGGACAACTTTGAGCAATCCATTTGCTGGTTTGTCTTGTCATACCATCACCGGTGGCAGGCTTTTATTCCATGGGCCACCCATAATTAATCTGTCAATACAAATTAAAAAAAAAAAAAAAAGTTGATGATGCTAAAACTGCATAGATTTCACTTTGTTCCTAAACAAAGTCATTGCTGCAAAAAATGATGAAGGCAGGTTACTTGTGATGTCGAAACAACTGGGTACAGCAGAGGCCTCCTCTGTCTAATTTATCTGCAATACAAATTGCCTTAATGCAACCCTGCCCTAGCAAAATATTTCAGACTGAATAGTAGAAGCAAATGAGAGTGATTAGTAATTCTAAACATTTACTAATTTGGTGTCTCAGACCTATAGGTGCCATATTAAAGGAGAGGTTTCACATATATGCCCAAATAATTGAGAACAGCATAAGAAGTTGTGCTAAAGGCTACATAGGAATTGAAAAAGTACACGGCTTCTGGGTGGTACGTGACGTCCACAGAGGATTGATTACATGTGTCTGCTGTTACTGAAAATAAAGAATTACAGAGTAAATTTTATATCATTACCCAGTCAATGCAAATTGAAAATATCGGTTGGTGTCCAAAAGCCCCAGTGATTTCACCTCATCCTTAAGCAAGGTCATAACTGCCGGAAAAAAAACAAGGGACACAGATTAATCGTAATGTCAGGACTCTACTTCAAGCTGTGAAAATAAAATATTAACCTCTGATCTTAAGCAAAAGTGAGCGGAAAACCCAGGTGTGCATGAAATTGTGTCATTAACCCTGTGATTGATGAAGACACCTCTCAACATTCAAGATTTAAGCAACACTAACGCGAATATGTCCAGCACAGGTTAAAGCCCACGCGTACACTCTCATGATTGAATGATATTAGCACCAAAGACCTGTATTCAAAACTTTAGCCATTCATCATAGATATATCATAGAGGGGCTAGAACAGAACTCATCGGAAAACACCCACAGACTTCAATTTCCTACGTTCACTTATTGTCATTGAATAATTTCTTTGAGATTCTTTGTATGTTGCTGCCCGGCTGGAACACTATATTGTCCTTTTCATACCCATAGTACTCGAGTGAACAAAGTAAATCGTCTTATAGGATACTCAGATATAGTTCAGCATTGAGACACCATTGATCCTGGTCAAGTATCCAACGCCTTTGGCTTTGAAGCAACCCCATGTCATCAGACTTCTTCCAGTGAACTTCACAGTTCCTTCAATGTCTCAATCTATTAGCCCCTTTTTTTATTTCTTCCAGACCTATTTGCACCTATTAGAGCCTAGTCTATTGACTTTTGTTCTTATCGCTCCAAATCACCTGTTTCCAATCTTCTACTGTCCATTTTTTATACTTCTTAGAAAACTCAAGTCGACACTTCTTATGACAATATTGATGTTGACTCTTCTTCACTTTTTTTTTGGGCCACCACTCCAGACTTTAGTAACTTGGGTTGCACAGTGCCGGCATTAATGTCTGTGATCTCACTATTGTGAAGCATATGAGCCACGTCCAGTTCCATGTTTTTCGCACAAGAACTGACAGACCTTGTGATGAGCTGACTTGTTGACGTATATTTTGCCATATTTTGGACATATACCTCTTGGCTTTTGAATGGATGGACAGGCTTCATTTTGTATTTTCCCAACTGTTATGGCACTCACATGAAGCAGTTTGGTAATTTTCTTGGCCGAGAAACACTTAGCTATTATAGAATGTGAGAACAGATTGCAATTTGTAGTATACTGGAAAAAAAAAAAATTCAAACACCAAGAGCAGGACAGTAAGAATGCAGTAACATGATAAGAACCTGCATAAATAATCAAATGCAAAATAGTTGCAAGTCAAATTTATGTATGAGATCGCCAAGATGAATGTATATGGAATGAAGGTAGTATCATGCTCAAAAATATAGTGTATGGCGAGATATAGTGCCTGAAAGTCAAAATCTCGGAGCATTACTATTACTTTTGCTTGTCATTGTATATTCATGTATGTGTGTATATATATATATATATATATATATATATATATATATATATATATATATATATATATATACTGTATATATATATATATATATATATATATATATATATATATATATATATTCTATTATGAAATGGCCACCAAACATGTCAAGTTTGGGATATATGTATCACAGAGATCACGGAGGTGGTTATCTTCAGTGATGGTAGCTCGGAAGCATGCTCCAGCACATACAGTGCCTACAAGTAGTATTCAACCCCCTGCAGGTTTAGCAGGTTTACACATTCGGAATTAACTTGGCATTGTGACATTTGGACTGTAGATCAGCCTGGAAGTGTGAAATGCACTGCAGTAAAAAAGAATGTTATTTCTTTTTTTATTTTTTTTTTAAATTGTGAAAAGTTTATTCAGAGGGTCATTTATTATTCAACCCCACAAGAATTCTGTTTGGTTCCCCTAAAGTATTAAGAAGTATTTCAGGCACAAAGAACAATGAGCTTCACATGTTTGGATTAATTATCTCTTTTTCCAGCCTTTTCTGACTAATTAAGACCCTCCCCAAACTTGTGAACAGCACTCATACTTGGTCAACATGGGAAAGACAAAGGAGCATTCCAAGGCCATCAGAGACAAGATTGTGGAGGGTCACAAGGCTGGAAAGGGGTACAAAACCCTTTCCAAGGAGTTGGGCCTACCTGTCTCCACTGTTGGGAGCATCATCCGGAAGTGGAAGGCTTATGGAACTACTGTTAGCCTTCCACGGCCTGGACAGCCTTTGAAAGTTTCCACCCGTGCCGAGGCCAGGCTTGTCTGAAGAGTCAAGGCTAACCCAAGGACAACAACGAAGGAGCTCCGGGAAGATCTCATGGCAGTGGGGACATTGGTTTCAGTCAATACCATAAGTAACGTACTCCACCGCAATGGTCTCCGTTCCAGACGAGCCCGTAAGGTACCTTTACTTTCAAAGCGTCATGTCAAGGCTCATCTACAGTTTGCTCATGATCACTTGGAGGACTCTGAGACAGACTGGTTCAAGGTTCTCTGGTCTGATGAGACCAAGATCGATATCTTTGGTGCCAACCACACACGTGACGTTTGGAGACTGGATGGCACTGCATACGACCCCAAGAATACCATCCCTACAGTCAAGCATGGTGGTGGCAGCATCATGCTGTGGGGCTTTTTCTCAGCCAAGGGGCCTGGCCATCTGGTCCGCATCCATGGGAAGATGGATAGCACGGCCTACCTGGAGATTTTGGCCAAGAACCTCCGCTCCTCCATCAAGGATCTTAAGATGGGCCGTCATTTCATCTTCCAACAAGACAACGACCCAAAGCACACAGCCAAGAAAACCAAGGCCTGGTTCAAGAGGGAAAAAATCAAGGTGTTGCAGTGGCCTAGTCAGTCTCCTGACCTTAACCCAATTGAAAACTTGTGGAAGGAGCTCAAGATTAAAGTCCACATGAGACACCCAAAGAACCTAGATAACTTGGAGAAGATCTGTCCTGTGCCGGCCTGATCAGGTCTTATAAAAGACGATTATTAGCTGTAATTGCAAACAAGGGTTTTTCCACAAAATATTAAACCTAAGGGTTGAATAATAATTGAACCACACTTTTATGTTGAAAATTTATTAAAATTTAACTGAGCAACATAACTTGTTGGTTTGTAAGATTTATGCATCTGTTAATAAATCCTGCTCTTGTTTGAAGTTTGCAGGCTCTAACTTATTTGCATCTTATCAAACCTGCTAAATCTGCAGGGGGTTGAATACTACTTGTAGGCACTGTATACTACTGATAGCGCTTAGTAAGCGTCGAATTTACGAGCTGTCATAAGGATAGTTGGAACTGTCTACTCATATATCCCCACCCTGGGGCGTGGTATGGTGAATATAAGGAAGTCAAGGTGTATCATTAGGTGTCTGTGTGTGGAGTTGAGAAGGTCTCCTGTGTTAAGTCTCCTTGTACACTGGACTATTACTGACGTGTCGTTGTTTGAACTGTGCATCCTGTTTGTCCTGCACTGAAAGACCGTTTATTTTCATGCTTCAGGAAGTTTTAATAAAACCATCTGGATATTTTTTTTAACTTGCCTCCTGTGCCTACCTCAAATGCAACCAAATGAGTCAAGATTCTTACAGTATATAGTACAATTTATTTTTTATGTATGTTATGGTACATATGAGGGGCTGGTGATAAGTCTTTGGCTTTACCCATAAAGAAACGAGATAGGATGATGAAACTTTACATTTATTCCACATACTCTCCACTGATGTCAACACACTTCGTACTTCAGTATTCCAAGCTCTGTAAGCCTAGCAAAAAGAAGGATTTTGGTTGTACCTTAAATCAGGCATCTGTAGCAGCCATGGCATCAGAAATGGTTTGAAATTTGGTACCCTTGAGGTGTTTCTTCAGATTTTGAAACAGATGATAGTTGGAAGGAGTTAGATCTGGAGAATAAGGGGGTGGTCAACCAGCTGGAAGCCTAGCTCTGCCAGTTTTTCCGTGGCCACTTTTGCAGTGTGAGCGGAGGCATTGTCTTGATGGAACAATATTCCTTTGGACAGCTTTCCGTGCTTTTTGCCCTTCAGAGCTGTCTTTAATTGGTCCAAAAGTTCAATGTAATACCTTGCATTGATGGTGGAACCCTTTTGAAGGTAGTCCACTAGAAGCACACCCTCCTTATCCAAGAACACAGACGCCATTATGTTAGTGGCTGATTTTTGCACCCTGAACTTCTTTAGATAAGAAGAACCACTGTGCCCCCCCTCTTTTGACTGATCCTGGTTTTCAGGGTCATACAAATAAATCTAGGTCTCATCCATAGAGACCAGTCAATCCAGGAAGTTCTTATCAGTCTGGAAATGCTGACAAATGGACCGGGAAGTTTTCACTCGCATGCTTCTCTGATCTGCTGTCAAACATTTGGGGACCCACTTTGCAGATAGCTAATGTTTTTAGATAATGACACAAACAAGTTCACAGGAAATCCCCATGATGTCTGCTATTGCTTTACCTGAAATTCGTCAATTCTCCACTATGAAATTGTGCAAAGCATCAACGATCTCTGGAACAACCACCTCTCTCGTGCAGCTAAGGCTTTCCTCATCATTGGTGCTGAAGTGACCCGTTTTAAATTTGGCAACCCAGTTCTTAACTATGGAATATGAAGGGCATTGATACCCCAATGCCTGTGACATATCACCATGAATATCCTTTGCGGACTTTCCTTGCAGAAACAAGAATTTTATCACTCCTCTGCTCTCAGTTGCTGTGAATATCGCATTAGTCTCCGCTATTTTGTTTTCCCGCATGCATAGACCACTGTTGCCATAAGCAACAAACACAAAATTTTGAAAACATATGTTAGACACATAAGGCTTTCATGTGATGTAACATTCATTACCAAAGAAACAAAAAAAGATCACAAAGCCAAAGACTTATCAGCAGCTACTCGTATTATACTGTATACAATAAACAATTCCATGACTATTTGAAGGTAATCTCACAACAGGATTTACCAGTGGAAGTTTTTAGGATAGTTTTACCAGCCTCTATTGTCAGAAAAGATGAGCAAATTCGCCCCCAGAAAACTGAATTTTCTGAAATCCGAGGTTCCACACAAATTCATAGAATTTGCTATTCAATTTGTGAGGATCAGCAAAAATAAAAAATGCCTGGTGCCATTTTAGACCTGATACACACTCATCGAATGAACATAAGGCTTCAGATGCAGCAGATTTCCGCTTATTGCCCAGATCAGAAGGGCTCTTAAGGCCACTTTACACGCAGTGACATTGCTAAAGCGATGTCATTGTGGTCACGGAATTTGTGACGCCCATCCGGCGCCGTTAGCGATGTCGTTACGTGTGACACCTACGAGCGATCGAAAAAGGTTGCAAAATCCCTAATCATTGACACGCTCCTCCATTCCCAAATATCGGTGCTGTGCGCCCGCTTAGTGACGTTGCTGTGACGCCGAACGAACCGCCCCCTTAGAAAAGAGGCGATTCGCCGGCAACAGCGACGTCGCTAGGCAGGTAAATACGTGTGACGGGTTCAAGCAAAGTTGTGCGGCTGTGCGCCACGGGCAGCGATTTGCCCATGACACACAACTGACGGGGGCTGGTACGCACGCTAGCTATATCAATAGCGATATCGCAGCGTGTAAAGCGGCCTTTAGATGAATTACAGAAGATCGGGGCTGACCAAGGAAAACACATCTTTTTAGGGGGGGCTATCACACTCTATAATCAAATTCAATACACATCGTCCCTCCATAACTTCTCAGAAAATAACTCCGTGTCAAACTCCACCGCACACAAGAGCATCTCAAAGATTAGCTGACTGGTTCAGGCAGCCTTTTTCTTTTCCCCATTTCTTTGAGATTGCTGGATTGTCATTGTAAATAAGAACCTGTACATTGTCCCCCTGACCTCATTGTAGATTGTAAGCTCTCATGAGCAGAGTTGTCTTTTTTGCTCTAATTATTGTATTTTTTATAACTGTTACTTGCTACAATTGAATTGTAAAGCGCTGCGGAATATGTTGGTGCTATAGAAATAAAGATGATTATTATTATTATTATTATTATATTATTGATCTGATTAATGAGAGTTAAAGTCCCAAAAAGGAATAAGTAAAAAAAAAAAGTCTAAAAATATTTTTAAAAAATCCTAACATAAAGAGGACAAAAATGAAAAAATATACCAAAGAATACACATATTTGGTATTGTCACGTCGACAACAACCTGACCTATAAAACTATCACACTATTAAACCAGGCAAAACTCTGCTTTTTCATAAAATCGCCAAACAAAAAGTAGAATAAAAAGGAATAAAAAAATGTAAATAAAAATATCACAAAAAATGTCATCGTGTTCCACAAAAACAAGTCATGAAAGTGTTCCATCAGCAGAAAAATATAAAAATTACAGCTCTCAGAATATAGCGATGCAAAAACAATTGTTTTTAATAAAAAATAGTTTTTATTGTGCAAAACCAACAAAACATATAAAACAATAGGAACAAGGCATCGCTGTAATTGTACTGAACCAAAGAATAAAGCCGTCTTATCACTTTTATCACATGAAGAAAGACAATAAAAAAAAAACAACAATTCCTGAATTGGTGTTTTATGTTTATTCTGCCTACTAAAAATCGGAATAGAAAGTGATCAAAAATTATTATGCCCCCGAAAATGGTACTAATAAAAATGTCAACTTGTCCCACAAAAAACAAGCTCTCACATGACTCTTTCAGCAGAGATGCAGAAAAAATGATAGCTCTCCAAGTATGTCAATGGGAAAAAATTGGGGGGGGGTAAAAAAGCATTTGTTACTGTATGATAGCAGCCAGACATAAAAAAAACCCCAATATAAATCTGGCATCACTGTAATCGCACCATCCCGAAGAATAAAGTCGTCTTTAGCAACTATACTGCATGGAAAACAGTGTAAAAAAAGAAATTAAAATAATTCTTGAGCTGCTGTTGATTTGTTTATTCTGCCTTAGAATGTTCACAGTAAGGTTTGGCTCACATATATCCTGTGCTCTACTCTGAGTGCCTATGTAGCATCCCTGAGGTATCAGGTGCCAAAAAATGTAACCTGTGGAAACCCAAACTCCGGAATATCTGTGCCAGTCAACACACCAGCACTCTCAGACCACATGCATAACCCCAATTCCAGACTGGGAGACTGCCTAGCAACAGGTAAAAGGGATGGGAACTTATTGGCTAATAGCACCCAATCTGTAGGGAGATACCCAGCAAGGGGAGGGGCCAGTGGTCAGTTGGGAAGTTGGCTGGAAGAGGAAGTGTGAAGAAGTAGTCATTGAGAGTTGAAAGTTGGAAATGAAGGAGTGAGGAGGGAAATAAAGAAGGACTAGTGTAATGACCTAAAGTAAGAACGGGATGCTGTAAAGGAGACAAGGACTGTGGAGTAAGGAACCAGGACTCCAGGAACCATGAGTTACCTGTGGAAGTGTAATACTCCAGAAACCGCCAGGCACCTGTGAAAGTCTGGAACCTAGGCCCACAGAACTCAGCACAAGAAGGGGTGCAGACCCTAGGTCAGCGGGACACATTATGGTCAACTAATCTTAAATCTGCCAGGTGAGAAGATATCCAGGGTCCATCGCCAACCAAAGAGTCTGAAGAATCAGCAGCAAAGAGGGGACCGGGGATTGAACCCCTTAAATAGTCCTGGCTGCCTGCAATAGGACCAAGACTAAAACAGATGGGTTCCCCCAGAAGCTCTAAGCTATGGGAGCACAATACAAATGATGTGCATGAAGGACAGCTACTCCAGGTCACAGCTGGCATGGAGAACAAGGGGAGCGGGAACACCTGAAACCGGCACAAGCGGGTCTAGGTACTGAGCCAAAAGTAAAAAAAAGGCAAGTTGAAACTGCAATACCAGTGTGGACTATTTACTTCTCGCCTCCGTATGCATACACTGACTGCCCCCTACTATAGCCCCCATCATCCACTGCTGGGGCCTAGCTCTACTTGCAGAGGACCCAAAACACCTAAGCTACATTACTCCATAAGCCCCAGCAGGACCCTGCAGCGGCAGCTTTAATAACCTGGCTGCACACCGCAAGTGGCGTAGTCAAAAACTCTTTTATTTTCTTTTATTTCTTTTTATTTTTCACCCCTTTAAATCGGACTAACCCCCAGAGTCACAGAACCGATCATCGGCCGTGACCACGACTGTTCCCCTTGCTCCCCGCAAGCCCGGGACCAAGTACCCCACAGCCCTATGACCCAGAGGTGTCCCTCTTTTTAGGAGTCATTTTAGGAGTGCTCAAAAGCATGGTTGGCCACAGGTGTGTGCACCTCTGAAAAGTCGGGCACCACTAAAGAGAGACCAAACAGAGTCCAAAGTAATTCCGCCTACATTATTAGTGAATGGATCCATCAGGGTTTTCATTTAAATTATGTGTTTCATTGATTTAAATGGAAACCCCAATGTAACTGCTCTGTGTAAGTCTGGGATACATGTGAAATGATCCAAAATGTTCTCTACCCCAAAATATCACAAATCAAAGCTTCAACTCAACCCACAAAAAAAAGTCCCCACTAGGATCCATAATCTGTTAACAGAAATGGTACGGTAGGTAATGTCCAAGATACTGGTAGCACAAAGGGCTATAGGAAAGTTATATGGCTCCCAACAAAACAAATCTAGCAAAATCTGAGCTCCTAAATCCAAATGCCCCTTCCATTTTGAAACCCACAATGTGCCTAAACCTCAGTTAGCATCCATATGTTTGACATTAACATAGTGTGGAAGCTCACTTATTTTATGGGTATGTGACTCCTGAAGCTGGGCACAATGTATTGGGCGCTACAGTATATTGGGCACTAGAATGCCAGATTTGCAATTTGCATGCTGAAACTTCCACTGCGTGTTTGTTTCTAAAAAAAATCTGATAAAGGGTCACTTGAGGGGGATTTCCACCATTTAGGTACATCAAGTGTGCTCTATAAATGGATGACAAATGAAGTTTTGCACAAACTTCACTGACTGTAATGGTGGCAATGGACAGATTGCAGATTGTGACACTCCACTCGATGATTATTTTGGTGTCTCGGATCAACACAGACAGACTCGGGCATCGACCTGCTGTATGCTACTTCATAGGCAGGCTAGCAGGAATTCATCTCTGTTAGTCTGCTTTCTCCTTTAATCACATGTGGTGGGCAGACCTATCACATCTGCTCTCCTCCTACTTATGCTGCTGGAATCCTTCTACTCATGCCAGCTATAGTTTACTCTATATTGGTCTGTGAAGTGGGGTGTCCCAAACTCTTTGGTGAAAGTTGTGCTTAAATTGTGCCTATTGCTTGGAGCAGTAAATTGTGCCTATTGCTTGGAGCAGTTGTGGAGTTTATCCCTGTTGTTTTGTACTTACTTCCTGCTCTTGTTTTTCCTCCTGAATCTCTTATTGTCTTTATCTTTGTGTGTGCGTGCTGTGTGACAGAGTTTTCGTTTTTCCCTTTTCTGTCTTTAGCTGTGGTTTTTAACACATTCCTCACCCATCCCACCCTGGATGAAGGTGGAGGGGGAATAAGATCAGGACTGGTCAGGAGCAGGGTCAAGAAGGAGACTCAGGCCTCCACACCATTAGGAGTATCCTGAGATTAGGGTTAGCATAGAGTCCCCTTGCTTGAGGGATAGCTTAGGAGGCCCGGATCCCTGCTATCCCAAAGTCATTGTAACAATGAAAATCTAGATAATCTGGTCTGCAAAAGTCAAATAGCACTCCTTTCCTCCCAAGTCCTGCCATGTGATCAAATGATACTGCAGAATGGGGTATTGCAACAGCAGAATTTTTTTTAACTAATTATGTAGCCTTTTTTAGACATTTCCTCTTGTGGAAATAAAAAACCTGAGGCTAAAACAGTATGTTAATGATACAAATTCAATTATTAATTCTTTACCACAGAATAGTATAAAATTCTGTGACACACCTGTGGCGCCATTATGCTCACTTCACCCCTAGATGAACTCTTTGAGAGGTGCAATCTGTAAAATGAGATAACTTTGGGGATTTCTACTGTCCTGGTACCACAGTGCTATGCCAATGTGACATGGTGCCTGCAAAAAATTCCAGGAAATCATGAAGTCTAATATAACACCCCTTCCCTTCTCAGCTTTGGCACACTGAGGAAAAATTACACCACAAACAGTGTGGTACATTTATTTCTTATTAGCGCTGATAAAATTAAAAACTTTGAGCTAAAACAACATTTTAGTGAAAAAAAATGAATTATTATTTTTTCGCCACCCAATGGTATAAAATTCTGTGGCACACCTGTGGTGTCAATATGTCATCTGCACCTTAGATGAATTCCTTGATGGTGGTACAGTGTAAAATGGGATCACATAGGGAGTCTGCTTTTCTGGCATGTCAGAGGCTCTTCCAATGTGACATGGCATCTGCAAACCATTCCAATGAAATTTGAACTCCAATATGGTACTTCTGCCCTTGTGAGCTTTATACTGTGACTCTAAAGTAGTTTTCAACCGCAAATGGGGTATTGGCGGACTCAGGAGAAATTGTGAAACAGATTCCATGGTCCATTTCCTCCTATTACCCTTTTTAAAAATTCAAACTTAGGGGCTAAAGAAACATTTTATTGGAAGACATGGTATTTTTTTATTCTCACAACACAATGCTATACGATAATAATAATAATTAATAAAAATAATTTTATTCATTTATATAGCGCTATTAATTCCACAGCGCTTTACATACATTGGTATCACCTAAGAGTTAAACTTGCTCACTACACCACTAGATGAATTCCTTGAGAGGTGTAATTTTTAGAAAGGGATCACTTGTGCGGAGGTTTCTGCTGTTTTGGCATGTCAGAGAATTATCAAATGAGACAAGGCATCTGCTCTCTATTCCAGCTAAAATGGCGCTCCAAAATTTAAATTGTGCTTCCCTACCAAGGTCTGATGTACGCCCAAACAGTAGTTTTCCTCCACATATTGGGTATTAGTGTACTCAGGAGAAATGGCACAAAAAATTATATGGTCGACTTTCTCCTCTTACCCTTGTATAAGTGAGAAGTTTGAGGTTAATGCAACAATTCTGTAGAAAAAAATACTGACGCCACTACACGTGAGAAATTCCGGTTCTGGTACTGACCGAGAGTAACCTCTGGAGTCACTCTCAGTCAGTGCTTCATCAGGAATTTCTCATGCATGGTGATGTCACGGAGTTATTTACATCTGCAGTGAACTGGAGTGACCGTTTGAGCTTTGTTCTGATGTTGGTCCAGTAGCCACGGTAACCCGTTAGGGCTTGTTATGGAGGAGGAGGGATGGGAGCCGGTGTGCAAGAACACGGCATCATGTTCTATTTAAACTCTGCTTTCAGAGATTGAGCTTAGCTTCAGTTGCACTTCTGCCGCTTGGGAAGAGAGCTCAGTTCCTGAGCCCTCTCTATATGAGATCACATCCGCAATGACATAAATATACATGATATTGTGCTAAGCGGTTAAAGAGGGATGAGAAGTCAAGTTAGAAGTCAGATAACACTTTCAAATTAGTGATTTATGATCCAGGATAGTCACTGATCCTCCCTTCTCAGCTTGTCTCATAATAAGGTAGGGAAAATGAGCAACGTGTTGCAATGCTTCTTATTGATACGAAGTAAGATTATAATGCTTACTATTTTCACTTGTAAATTTATATGATAAAGAATGAGATCAGCTTACATTAGTTCTGGAAAGTGAACAAAAGTTCAGCAGGACTGGACAAAACTAAAGCGCCAAATTGGTGCTTTACATGTAAGTCCCCTGCCCCCTGTTTTACAGTTAGGTCCAGAAATATTTGGACAGTGACACAAGTTTTGTTATTTTAGCTGTTTACAAAAACATGTTCAGAAATACAATTATATATATAATATGGGCTGGAAGTGCACACTCCCAGCTGCAATATGAGAGTTTTCACATCCAAATCGGAGAAAGGGTTTAGGAATCATAGTTCTGTAATGCATAGCCTCCTCTTTTTCAAGGGACCAAAAGTAATTGGACAAGGGACTCTAAGGGCTGCAATTAACTCTGAAGGCGTCTCCCTCGTTAACCTGTAATCAATGAAGTAGTTAAAAGGTCTGGGGTTGATTACAGGTGTGTGGTTTTGCATTTGGAAGCTGTTGCTGTGACCAGACAACATGCAGTCTAAGGAACTCTCAATTGAGGTGAAGCAGAACATCCTGAGGCTGAAAAAAAAAAAAATCCATCAGAGAGATAGCAGACATGCTTGGAGTAGCAAAATCAACAGTCGGGTACATTCTGAGAAAAAAGGAATTGACTGGTGAGCTTGGGAACTCAAAAAGGCCTGGGCGTCCATGGATGACAACAGTGGTGGATGATCGCCGCATACTTTCTTTGGTGAAGAAGAACCCGTTCACAACATCAACTGAAGTCCAGAACACTCTCAGTGAAGTAGGTGTATCTGTCTCTAAGTCAACAGTAAAGAGAAGACTCCATGAAAGTAAATACAAAGGGTTCACATCTAGATGCAAACCATTCATCAATTCCAAAAATAGACAGGCCAGAGTTAAATTTGCTGAAAAACACCTCATTGAAGCCAGCTCAGTTCTGGAAAAGTATTCTATGGACAGATGAGACAAAGATCAACCTGTACCAGAATGATGGGAAGAAAAAAGTTTGGAGAAGAAAGGGAACGGCACATGATCCAAGGCACACCACATCCTCTGTAAAACATGGTGGAGGCAACGTGATGGCATGGGCATGCATGGCTTTCAATGGCACTTGGTCACTTGTGTTTATTGATGACATAACAGCAGACAAGAGTAGCCGGATGAATTCTGAAGTGTACCGGGATATACTTTCAGCTCAGATTCAGCCAAATGCCGCAAAGTTGATCGGACGACGCTTCATAGTACAGATGGACAATGACCCCAAGCATACAGCCAAAGCTACCCAGGAGTTCATGAGTGCAAAAAACTGGAACATTCTGCAATGGCCAAGTCAATCACCAGATCTTAACCCAATTGAGCATGCATTTCACTTGCTCAAATCCAGACTTAAGACGGAAAGACCCACAAACAAGCAAGACCTGAAGGCTGCGGCTGTAAAGGCCTGGAAAAGCATTAAGAAGGAGGAAACCCAGCGTTTGGTGATGTCCGTGGGTTCCAGACTTAAGGCAGTGATTGCCGCCAAAGGATTCGCAGCAAAATATTGAAAATAAAAATATTTTGTTTGGGTTTGGTTTATTTGTCCAATTACTTTTGACCTCCTAAAATGTGGAGTGTTTGTAAAGAAATGTGTACAACTCCTACAATTTCTATCAGATATTTTTGTTCAAACCTTCAAATTAAACGTTACAATCTGCACTTGAATTCTGTTGTAGAGGTTTCATTTCAAATCCAATGTGGTGGCATGCAGAGCCCAACTCGCGAAAATTGTGTCACTGTCCAAATATTTTTGGACCTAAATGTATATTCATCTTCCAGCATCTTCATCTGTTATCCACACCACTCCTGACGGTCTCTGGTGACTTGTGATCTGCCGGCAGCTCCAGTGTTCCATGGAGTGTTTCGGAGGTCAGAAATCAATACAACTCTATGAGAGCCTTGTTCTGGCCTTGCACTGATTCCCATTGAGTCGCTTGTGACATAAGCTCTGACTTCCATCCAGTCAAGAGGAACAAGATGGAGCTGCAGGTCCGGCCCCCCTCCAATGTCTCTACTCTAGCCCAGTCCCAGTAAGAGGGCATCTAACTGTGTGTTTTGGTGGATTGTGGTGGTTTTACTGGCGATAACCTCCTCCGTATCTGAGATGAATAAGGCACCTCTGTTGAGGTGCAGTACTCTGTGGTGACTGAAACCTCAGGGGCACCACATACCTATGCGCTGAGCTGGATACCTGGCCCTATGCAGACCCTGACCTGGGACCTAGGTAGGAAACGCATGGGATGAGCTCTTCGTCAACCCCACTAGGAGCTAAAGGAATAACAAACAAGGGAAAACAGTAAACACCTTATCTCCAGTTGATTCAAGGAGAGAAACTGCAACAACAAGAGTCTCCAGATGTATGCAAGCCGCCTGCTTGCATTGAAGACTTGATAAAGGCATATGAAATATCACCAGCACCAAGTAATAGGAAGTGAAAGTATATAAAGACAAGGTAAGTACAGCTGACAAGCTGTGGCTATCTGCAGAGAAAGGGAGGAAAAGCAAAGAAAAATAATAAAACGTGAGGGAGCAGTTTGCACAGCCAAACAATGTGACCTTCTATAGCCAGACACCACAGGACTGTCTGTCACCCAGGACACACCCATGACAGTCACAAACAACTTCTTTTTTATGCTGTAAAAGTAATGCAAATCTGCAGAAAAAAATGAACATAATATGCAGCAATGTAAAATTGACAGTGCTGTGCATATGTTCAGTCTTCTATTTCCATTGCTTCCTTTTACTACTTTCGTAACCCGTGAAGCAGTTTAAAAAAGTAGCATGTTCATTCTTTAGCCAGCTTTTTCTAGTTAAAGTTTAAACAATGGAAACAAGATGCTAGTGCCAGTGCCACCATAAAAATAATTGAAAAACCACCACAAAAAGTATGTAAAAACTGCAAGAGAAGCTGCTTTAATTATCCCTAAAGTAGCTTCTAGTGATGAGCGAGCATGCTTGTTACTACTCGGTACTCGCACGAGTATCACTGTACTCGGTCTACTCGGCGGGGACCGAGTAATCTCACGATACTCGTGCTGTACTCGTGGTCTTCATTTCTGCATGTTGGCGCTCTTTTGAGAGCCAGCCCTCATGCAGGGATTGGCTGGCAGACCACTGCAATGCCACAGCCCTGTTAGTTGTGGAATTGCAGTGATTGGCCGGCCTGCACAGCGTGACCGAGCCTTTATACCGGCGGACGCGCTGTGCTCTGCTCACAGCTATCCAGACAGTCAGTGCAGGGAGAGTGTCGCTGCTTCAGGGAAAGGTTTGCGGCCCTTTATAGCTATTTCCGTAGCAGGGCTGCAAACAGTGTGACCAAAAGTCCTTCTCAGGACTATTCTAGTTGTATACAGGCAGGCAGGGTATAGCCAGGTCGGAGTACAGTAGCAGAGTCCTTCTCAGGACTATTGTTGCTGTATACAGGCAGGGTATAGCCAGGTCGGAATACAGGCTAGTGACCAAAAGAGTCCTTGTCAGGACTATTGTAGCAGTATACAGGCAGGCAGGCAGGCAGGCAGGGTATATAGCCATTCCTAGTGGTGACCGTATACCAGCCTTCATCATATCTGGGGCTGGTGTACACAGTCTAAAACAGTCCACATAGTGTCAGAGTTCTCGTCATTAATTTTTGCTCCTAAAACCTGTTAGGTTCTTAGTGTGTCCGTGCTTGCATTTAAAAACCGCACGTGTGTGCCTGTCGGTGGCAGCGTACAGGTGCACTTGTGTGCGTTTTTACCAAACTATTATATAACGCACAAGTGTAGTGTATAATACACGTCAGTCAGCAGTGGCTGATAGTGTCAGAGTTCTCGTCATTAATTTTTGCTCCTAAAACCTGTTAGGTTCTTAGTGTGTCCGTGCTTGCATTTAAAAACCGCACGTGTGTGCCTGTCGGTGGCAGCGTACAGGTGCACTTGTGTGCGTTTTTACCAAACTATTATATAACGCACAAGTGTAGTGTATAATACACGTCAGTCAGCAGTGGCTGATAGTGTCAGAGTTCTCGTCATTAATTTTTGCTCCTAAAACCTGTTAGGTTCTTAGTGCGTCCGTGCTTGCATTTAAAAACCGCACGTGTGTGCCTGTCGGTGGCAGCGTACAGGTGCACTTGTGTGCATTTTTACCAAACTATTATATAACGCACAAGTGTAGTGTATAATACACGTCAGTCAGCAGTGGCTGATAGTGTCAGAGTTCTCGTCATTAATTTTTGCTCCTAAAACCTGTTAGGTTCTTAGTGCGTCCGTGCTTGCATTTAAAAACCGCACGTGTGTGCCTGTCGGTGGCAGCGTACAGGTGCACTTGTGTGCGTTTTTACCAAACTATTATATAACGCACAAGTGTAGTGTATAATACACGTCAGTCAGCAGTGGCTGATAGTGTCAGAGTTCTCGTCATTAATTTTTGCTCCTAAAACCTGTTAGGTTCTTAGTGCGTCCGTGCTTGCATTTAAAAACCGCACGTGTGTGCCTGTCGGTGGCAGCGTACAGGTGCACTTGTGTGCGTTTTTACCAAACTATTATATAACGCACAAGTGTAGTGTATAATACACGTCAGTCAGCAGTGGCTGATAGTGTCAGAGTTCTCGTCATTAATTTTTGCTCCTAAAACCTGTTAGGTTCCTAGTGCGTCCGTGCTTGCATTTAAAAACCGCACGTGTGTGCCTGTCGGTGGCAGCGTACAGGTGCACTTGTGTGCGTTTTTACCAAACTATTATATAACGCACAAGTGTAGTGTATAATACACGTCAGTCAGCAGTGGCTGATAGTGTCAGAGTTCTCGTCATTAATTTTTGCTCCTAAAACCTGTTAGGTTTTTAGTGCGTCCGTGTTTGCATTTAAAAACCGCACGTGTGTGCCTGTCGGTGGCAGCGTACAGGTGCACGATTTGCACAAACTTTGATATAACGCCCAAGTCTAGTGAATACACATCAGCACAGCATTGCAAAATGCGCAAGGGCGTTGGCAAGGAACAAGGAAGTGGACGTGATGGTGGTGCAGGCAGAGGCCGAGGTCGTGGGCAAGCTCTAATTTTGCCACAACAAAGGGCCACATCTAGTCGCTCGCACGTCCTGTCCCAAATTCTTGGGGACCGCAGCAGTACACCGCTCTTGAACCAAGACCAGTGTCAACAGGTTGTTAGTTGGATAGCGGATAATGCTTCCAGTCAGATTGGCACCACCACAAACACTCTGTCTTCCACACGGTCAAGTGTCAGTAGCCGTGATACTGCACCGCACATTTCAGAACCTGATCCTCCTTCCTACCACAAGGCTGAGTACACGTCCTCGGACATTAATGATCCCACACTTGGACACTCGGAAGAGCTGTTCACGTTTCCATTCGCACATTCTGGCCTCTCGCCAGCTCATGTTGAAGTGGGTCATGAGGAGATCGTATGTACAGATGGCCAAATATTTGAGCAGTCACGTTCTCACGAAGTTGGCAACGTGTCTCAACAAGGGGTGGACGATGATGAGACACAATTGTCAGGAAGTCAGGAGGAGGAGCAGGGTGCGGAAGAGGAAGACGACGTGGTGGATGATCCAGTAACTGACCCAACCTGGCAGGAGGATATGCAGAGCGAGGACAGCAGTGCACAGGGGGAGGGAGGCGTAGCATCCCAACAGGCAGTAAGAAGCAGGGTGGTGGCTCCAGGCAGACGTCAGGCAACCGTTCCCCGGAACAACAACACGACACAAGGTGCCTGTACAAATGTTAGGTCTTCCCGAGTCTGGCAGTTTTTTAAGTTGGCTCCAGATGATTCTAAAAAGGCCATTTGCAACACCTGCTGTGCCAGCATCAGCAGGGGTACCAAAACTAGCAGCCTGACCACCACCAGCATGATCAGGCACATGTCAGCCAAGCACCCGACTTTGTGGGAAGTACAACAGAGTCGAGGAGCAGTGCTTGCTAATGTCACTGCTACGTCTTCGCTGGTTGTGCATGCGAGCCAATCCCCTGTCCATGCTGCCTGCGAACAAGCCTCCTCCGGTCCTGCACCTGCAGTTGCCTATGCAGAAATAACACCATCATCAAGCACGTCCTTGTCCCAGCGCAGCGTTCAGTTATCCATTCAGCAAACCTTTGAACGCAGGCGCAAATACACTGCCAACACCCCACATGCCACAGTTCTAAATGCTAACATTTCGCGACTGCTTGCGCTGGAAATGTTGCCTTTTAGGCTGGTGGAGACAGAAGCATTCCGCGACCTGATGGCGGCAGCTGTCCCACGTTACTCGGTCCCCAGCCGCCACTATTTCTCCCGGTGTGCCGTCCCCGCGTTGCATAACCACGTGTCACAAAACATCACACGTGCCCTGAACAACGCTGTTTCACCCAAAGTCCACCTAACCACAGACACGTGGACAAGTGCTTGTGGGCAAGGCCGCTACATCTCGTTGACGGCACACTGGGTTAATATTGTGGAAGCTGGGACCCAGTCTGAGCGAGGGACGGAACACGTCCTTCCCACACCAAGGTTTGCAGGCCCTACCTCAGTCAGTGTTTCACCCACACTCTACAGCTCCGGAATGTCATGCTCTTCAGCCTCCTCCTCCTCCTGCGCATCCTCATCCACTGTACCCTCCACACCAGTCCCAAGCTGGAAGCACTGCAGCACTGCCTCGGCGAAGCGGCAACAGGCTGTGCTGAAGCTAATCTGCATAGGTGACAAACCCCACAATGCAGAAGAGCTGTGGACAGCTCTGAAACAGCAGGCAGATCACTGGCTCACACCTCTGAACCTAAAGCCAGGAAAGGTCGTGTGTGACAATGGCCGGAACCTGGTGGCGGCTTTGAGGCGAGGCCAGCTGACACATGTTCCATGCGTGGCCCATGTGCTCAACCTCGTGGTTCAGCGGTTTATAAAGTCATACCCAGAGCTGTCTGATCTGCTGGTAAAAGTTCGCCGCCTGTCTGCACATTTTCGAAAGTCACCTACTGCTTCAGCCGGCCTTGCCGGCTTTCAGCGCAGTTTGCATCTTCCGGCTCACAGACTGGTGTGTGATGTCCCCACGCGTTGGAATTCAACTCTGCACATGTTGGTCAGGATATGTGAGCAGAAGAGGGCAGTTGTTGAGTACCTGCATCACCTAAGCCGTTGGGAAATGGGTCAAACTCCACACATAACACCTGAGGAGTGGAGATGGATGTCCGACCTATGTACCATCCTCCAAAACTTTGAGGACTCCACCAAGATGGTGAGTGGTGATGACGCCATTATTAGCGTCACCATACCGCTACTCTGCCTTCTAAAACGGTCTCTGCTCAAAACCAAACATGATGCATTGCAGGCGGAGCGCGATGAGTTGCAGCAAGAAACAGTAGTGGGTGTGGGTGATAACACACAGCCCAGCCTCGTCTCATCACAATGTGCAGTGGAGGACTATGACGAGGAGGAGGATGAAGACATGGAGCAAATCTCCGGCCAAATTGAGGATATGACATGCACACCAGTCATATCCTCGGTTCAGCGTGGCTGGCCAGAGGACAGGGTAGATGAGGAGGAGGAGGAGGAGGAGGAGGAGGAGGAGGACAGCATGTTCAGTCAACGTGTTGGTCAGGCTACTGAAGTCCTGGCTGTTAAGAGTCTGGCGCACATGGCTGACTTTATGGTAAGCTGCCTGTCTCGTGACCCTCGCGTTAAGAACATCTTGGCCGACAATCATTACTGGTTGGTAACACTGTTAGACCCACGCTACAAGGAGAACTTTATGTCTCTTATTCCCGAGGCGGAGAGGTCAACCAAAATGCAGCAGTTCCGGAAGGCCATAGTCACGGAAGTAGGCAAAGCATTCCCCTCACAAAACGCTAGCGGCATAGGTCAGGAATCAGTGGACAACCAAGGCGTACAGCCGAGAGAGGCACAAGTCCAATCCGCCAGAGGTAGGGGAACAGTCTTTAAGATGTGGGACAGTTTTCTCAGCCCCTCACGTACCACAGCCCCTGAGGTGCGGGGTAGTGCCACAAGAAATCCTAAGTTTGCCCAGATGCTCAAGGAGTACCTTGCAGATCGAACAACTGTACTCCGACATTCCTCTGTGCCTTACAATTATTGGGTATCCAAGGTGGACACGTGGCATAAATTGGCTCTCTACGCCTTGGAAGTCCTGGCCTGCCCTGCCGCTAGCGTTTTGTCAGAGCGTGTTTTTAGTGCCGCAGGTGGAATCATTACAGATAAACGCACCCGCCTGTCAACTGAAAATGCTGATAGGCTGACTCTGATCAAGATGAACAAGGGTTGGATTGGGCCAGACTTCACCACACCACCAGCAAATGAGAGCGGAATTTAAAGTTTGTAACGGGAATTTGCCATGTACCTCCAGTCACCCATGGGTACACACTTCTGGACTTTGGATAATCGCTGGACTGCTCCTCCTTCTCCTCATGCGCCACCATGATGACCGTTACAAAAGTTAGGCCTTTGTTTCAGGTATACCCCCAGTGGTAAATTTTTTCGCCCATTCTTTGCAGAATGGACATTACAACGACAGGAGACCCGCTCCTTTGCAATGGGAACAATGTTTTGAGGCCCTCATGCAGGGACAACGTGGAGCCTCCCAATTTTTGGCTGCCCTGCCAAAGGGCTATACTATAATACACCCACTTCCTGTCAATGGACACTTAATGTTTTGAGGCCCTCATGCACGTCTCTATCCAGGGACAACGTGGAGCCTCCCAATTTTTGGCTGCCCTGCCTAAGGGCTATACTATAATACACCCACTTCCTGACAATGGACACTTAATGTTTTGAGGCCCTCATGCACGTCTCTATCCAGGGACAACGTGGAGCCTCCCAATTTTTGGCTGCCCTGCCAAAGGGCTATACTATAATACACCCACTTCCTGACAATGGACACTTAATGTTTTGAGGCCCTCATGCACGTCTCTATCCAAGGACAACGTGGAGCCTCCCAATTTTTGGCTGCCCTGCCTAAGGGCTATACTACAATAGACCCACTTCCTTACAATGGGCACTTCAGGTTTACAGGCCCTCATGCACGTCTGTATGCAGGGTCATTGGTGAACCTCACAATTTTGGACTGCCCTGGCAAAGGAAAATACTACAAAGACTCAGTTCCTCAAAATGGGCACATTAGACTCAGAGGCCTTTATGTACGTCTCTTCTCAGGGACATCGGAGTGCCACACAATGTTTTACGTAAAATCTTTCATGTATTGATCTCAAAAAGTAACATACATTAGCTCTATCTCACTATTGGGTATGTGCCCTTAACATTTCCGCCATGAAAAATCATTTTGGTGTCATTTTGGAAGGTTTTCTGGTGAGTCCGTAAAAATGGCGTAAAACGCGGACAAAATTGTTCACAGCTGTGACTTTTGAGTGATAAATGCTTCAAGGGGTCTTCCCCATGCTGTTGCCATGTCATTTGAGCACTCTTCTGAGACTTTTGTGCCATTTTTAGGGTTTCTACATGCTGCCGGTGGTCATTTCACAAAAATACTCGGGTCTCCCATAGGATAACATTGGGCTCGTTGCTCGGGCCGAGTACACGAGTATCTTGGGAGGCTCGGCCCGAGCTTCGAGCACCCGACCTTTTTAGTACTCGCTCATCACTAGTAGCTTCACATAGGCAAGGGTCAGCTAGTTTGCAGTATCAGAAAGATGTCATGTTAACATATTTTTAGAGTGAGTTCACACTGTG
Organism: Anomaloglossus baeobatrachus; assembly: GCF_048569485.1. Lineage (NCBI taxonomy): Eukaryota > Metazoa > Chordata > Amphibia > Anura > Aromobatidae > Anomaloglossus > Anomaloglossus baeobatrachus. The sequence goes on along the minus strand of NC_134354.1, from coordinate 266,503,165 downwards.
ATTTTGAAAAGTTTTACATTTTTTGGAGAGCTTAAACTCCATTTCATCTCTGGAAACTGAGTGCAAACATACCCTTAAGGCTACTTTACACACTGCGATATCGGTCCCGATATCGCTAGTGTGGGTACCCGCCCCCAACTGTTGCGCGACACGGGCATATCGCTGCCCGTGCCGCACAACATCGCCCAGAGCCGTCACACATACTTACCTGTCCGGCGACGTCGCTGTGACCGGCGAACCACCTCCTTTCTAAGGGGGCGGTCCGTGCGTCGTCACAACGACGTCACTGAAGCGTCACTGAACCGCCGCCCAATAGCAGCGGAGGGGCGGAGATGAGCGGGATGTAACATCCCGCCCACCTCCTTCCTTCTGCATAGCAGCCGGGAGGCAGGTAAGGGGAGCTTCCTCGTTCCTGCGGCGTCACACGCAGCGATGTGTGCTGCCGCAGGAACGAGGAACAACTTCGTTACTGCTGCAGTAACGATTTTTAAGAATGGACCCCCATGTCGCCGATTAGCGATTTTGCAGGTTTTTGCAACGATGCAAAATCGCTTATCGGTGTCACACGCAACGGCATCGCTAATGCGGCCGGATGTGCGTCACAAATTCCGTGACCCCAACGACTCCACATTAGCGATGTCGCAGCGTGTAAAGCCCCCTTTAGACTGATTGGAGAAGTTCACAGCCAACTAAAGAGGAAGTCACTACCACCAAAGTGCTAAATATACTCGTCTAGTCATGGCCAAAAGTGTTGTCATCCTTGAAATTGTTTTAGAAAATTATTGCAATTACACTTGATTTCATAAACATATATGTATTTCCTTTGAGTGTATTGGAACAAAACAAAAAAACGGAGAAAAAAGTCAAATTGGACATAATTTCATACAAAACCCAAAATTGGGCTGTACAAAATTGTTGGGACCCTCAATCTAATATTTGGTTGCACACCCTTTGAAATAAATAACTGTAATCAATCACTTCCAATAACCATAAACAAGCTTCTTATACCTCTCAACTGGAATTTTTGACCACTCTTCTTATGCTTTTGGGCTCTCATTTTTGAAGGGTGCCTTCTCCTAACAGCAATTTTAAGATCTCTTCACATGTGTTTAATGGGATTTAGGTCTCGATTCATTGCTGGCCACTTCAGAACTTTCCAGCATTTTGTCTCCATCCATTTTTGGGACCTCTATGAAGTATGTTTGGGGCCATTGTCCTTCTAAAAAACACATGACCTAGGATGCAAACTCACCTTTCTGATACTGTGCACTATATTTCGACCCAATATCCCTTTGTAATCTTCAGATTTCATTATGCTTTGCACACAGTCAAGGCACCTAGTGCTAGAGGCAGCAATGCCACCCCAAAACATCTTTGAACCTCCACCTTGTTTGACTGTAAGTACTGTGTTCTTTTCTTTGAAGGAATCATTCTGTTTTCAGTAAACAGTAGGATAATGTGCTTTACCAAAAAGCTCTATTTTAATCTCATCTGTCCACAAGACATTTTGGTAATCTGTAATCTACCTTTTTTATGTCTCTGTGTCAGCAGTAGAATCCATCTGGGTCTCCTGCCTTAACATTTCATTTCATTCAAATATCAATGGATAGGTTACTCTAACAGGGATGCTCCATGAGCCTGCAGAACAATATCTTTTGAATTTGATTGGGACTGCTTATCGGACCATCCAGACCATTCTGTGTTGCAGCCTTTCATCAATTTTCTGCCATCCATGTCCAGGAATATTAGCTACAATGCCAAGGGTTGTAAACTTCTTGATTATGTTGTGCACCATGGACAAAGCAAGATTATGATCTCTGGAGATGGAATTGTAACTAGAGATGAGCGAACCGGTCGCGGTTCGGCTCGAGCTTGGTTCGTCGAATGGAGGTCTAGTTCGAGTTCGGTTCGGCGAACCGGTTCGGTGAACCACTCGAACCCATAGGAAACAATGGGAGGCTATCACAAACACATAAAAACACCTAGAAAACACCCTCAAAGGTGTCCAAAAGGTGACAAACAACTCACAACACAACACAAACACATGGGAAAGTGAAAAGGACATATACTCATGTGAAAACAGAAGAGCTGGACAAGGAAAAAGAGGAGGAGACACAGATATAGGCATGGCATGCCCTTCTAAAATGATGTAAAACACCGCAAGGTGACTCGAAGCAGAGTCTCCCTTTTTTCCAAAAATTGGGCCACACAGACACCTCTTCAGTGGCAGCACTTGTGCCCCAGTTGTACACTTCACAGGTAGATTTGCATCAAGCACATTCAAAAACACGCCATCCTTAACCGTCCCCAGGATGACACCGGGGTAGGTAGCAAAGTCTTTGCTGATCCCAGATCTGTTCATCTTGGATCATTTTTAGAAACACTGCAAGCAAGGCTTACTCCAAGCGGAGTCTCCCTTTTTTCCAAAAATTGGGCCACATAGACCCCCCTTCAGTGGCAGCACTTGTGCCCCAGTTGTACACTTCACAGGTAGATTTGCATCAAGCACATTCAAAAATACGCCATCCTTAACCGTCCCCAGGATGACACCGGGGTAGGTAGCAAAGTCTTTCCTGATCCCAGCTCTGTTCATCTTGGATCATTTTTAGAAACATTGCAAGCAAGGGTTACTCCAAGCGGAGTCTCCCTTTTTTCCAAAAATTGGGCCACACAGACACCCCTTCAGTGGCAGCACTTGTGCCCCATTTGTACACTTCACAGGTAGATTTGCATCAAGCACATTCAAAAATACGCCATCCTTAACCGTCCCCAGGATGACACCGGGGTAGGTAGCAAAGTCTTTGCTGATCCCAGATCTGTTCATCTTGGATCATTTTTAGAAACACTGCAACCAAGGGTTACTCCAAGCGGAGTCTCCCTTTTTTCCAAAAATTGGGCCACACAGACACCCCTTCAGTGGCAGCACTTGTGCCCCAGTTGTACACTTCACAGGTAGATTTGCATCAAGCACATTCTAAATACACATGCATTTACTCTCCCCAGGATGACACAAGGGTAGTAAATTCCTTGTGGATCCATGACTTGTTCATTTTGATGAACGTTAGTCTGTCCACATTGTCACTGGACAGACGCGTGCGCTTATCTGTCAGCACACACCCAGCAGCACTGAAGACACGTTCTGAGACAACGCTGGCAGCTGGACACGACAAGATCTCCAAGGCGTAAGTGGAGAGCTCTGGCCATTTTTCAAGATTTGAAGCCCAAAATGAGCAAGGCTCCATTTGCAAAGTCATGGCATCGATGTTCATTTGGAGATACTCCTGTATCATCCTCTCCAGCCGTTGACTATGTGTCAGACTTCATGTCTCTGGTGGCCTTGCAAAGGATGGTCTAAAAAAATGATGAAAAGATTCAATAAAATTGCTGTTACCAGCACCAGATACAGTCCTACTGGTACGGGTAGACTGTTGAAGATGACGAGACCGTCCCATGTTTGTCAAGTTACAACTGGGAGATTCACTCCCTGCACCTGCACGGTTGTTTGGTGGAAAAGCCGAGCTAAGATCGAGTAAGAGCTTTTGCTGATACTCCTGCATACGTGCGTCCCTTTCTATGGCTTGAATTATGTCACAAAATTTGGACTTATACCGGGGATCTAATAGTGTCGCAAGCCAGTACTCATCATCACTTCTAATTCTGACAATACGAGGGTCATGTTGGAGGTAGTTCAGCAAGAAGGCGCTCATGTGTTTTGCGCAGCCATGTGGACCAAGTCCACGCTGTGTTTGGGGCATAGAGCTGCTAACCGTTCTTTCTTCCTCTGACATCTCCCCCCAACCTCTTTCAACTGAAATTTGACCAAGGTCTCCCACATCCGCTGAGTCTTCCATGTCCATGGACAGTTTGTCCTCCATTTCTTCATGTTCTCCTGCACCTTCCTCAACATTTCGCCTGCTACCATGCGCCCTTGTTGATCCCTGTCCCCCATGGTCCCATGCCTGCCATGTTGGTGATGATGAACGTCTGGACTTTGGTGATGTTGTTGTCCCTTGCGCATATGAATCCTCCTGTAGTTCCTCCCCTTCCTGTTGTCCCACCCCCTGACTCCGAATAGTGTTTAGTGTGTGCTCCAGCATGTAAATGACTGGAATTGTCATGCTGATAATGGCATTGTCAGCGCTAAACATATTTGTCGCCATGTCAAAACTGTGCAGAAGGGTGCATAGGTCCTTGATCTGAGACCACTCCATCAGGGTGATCTGCCCCACCTCTGCATCTCGTTAGCCCAGGCTATACGTCATGACGTATTGCACCAGGGCTCGGCGGTGCTGCCACAGTCGCTGTAACATGTGGAGAGTCGAATTCCAGAGTGTCGGCACATCACATTTCAGGCGATGAACCGGCAGGCCAAAAGACTTCTGGAGCAATGCAAGACGCTCATCTGCGGCAGTTGAACGGCGAATGTGAGCAGACAGACCTCTGATTCCCAGGCTATAGTGTGACTGAACAACTCTGCAGACTCAGCCATCTCTGTTCCACCATACTGTGCAGGGCGGATGGAGACTTGAGAGCTGGGAGAAAGCAAGTGTGATTGGGATGACAACTCAGAGGACTGGGTTTTTTTGGATGCGGTAGTTGAAGTAGAGGAGAGGGCACTTGTTGGAGCACTTGAGATCCATTCAAGCATGTTCTTTTTTTGGGAGCACATCGGATTGTCCACGAAGGTAGTAGACATCTTACTTTTGCTGGAAGATGGCCTATCTTCAGCAGATGTTAATGGTGCTTTGCCACCTTCGACACGGACACACACTTTTTTTTCTTTTCCAACACGCCTGTTCCCCTTTCCACTAGCATCTGTAATTTGCCACTCATTTTGATTGCGACAAGATTGTCCACTTAAAATATGGTAGTAAAAATTGAGAGGTGGTGTAGATTGCAGAGGTGGTCTAGCTTTATTGACGGCAGAAGAAACAACACAGACTATCCCTGACAATGCAACTATGGCCCTTAAACTGGCAGCACAGTTTGCAATTATAATAGCTTAGTAAAGATGAGCTTGAGGGTGCAATGCAGAGGTGCTGGAAATAGCTTGACACCAGTGGGACACTAATGAAGTCCAACAGCCACTTTTTGGATGCCACTAAGTTTCCTCAGTGTTTGCTATTATAATGGCTTAGTAAAAATGAGCTTTAGGGTGCAATGCAGAGGTGCTTCAAATTGCTTGGCACCAGTGGGACACTAATGGAGTCCAACAGCCACTTTTTGGATGCCACTAACTGGCAGCACTCTTTTCAATTAAAATGGCTTGGCAAAAATGTGCAGGAGGGGAAAATGCAGAGGTGGTGGGACTTGCTTGGCACAAGTGCCACAGTAATGGAGGACAGCAGCCACTCTTTGGATGGCACTAACTGGCACCACTCTGCAATTAAAATGGCTTTGCTAAAAAGGGCAGGAGGGTACAGTGGCCGGGTTGTGGGTCAGTGTAAAGGAAAGGAAGCCTCACTTTCTATCCCTCCTAATGGTGAAATGCAGCAAGGAAGTCCCTGAGCTTAGTTACACAGACGCTGTTATCTGTAGCTGTTAAAAACTGTTTCCACGGACCTGACTGTCACCTGTGGCTCTGAGCCAGATGTAATTAGCCCTAAAAAAGGGCTGAAATTAAATTCTGTCCCTAATCTGTAGAACGCTGTGTGTATAGCGTACACAGCAGGATCGGCGACAGGAGCTGCGTGAGAGGTGACTGACACCCAGACGCAAAAGGCAGATAATGCCGTGCTGGAACAAAATGTCCGTTTTTATAATGCAAGGACATATGACATGGACAGCCTATGACGTATGCCCTTGCTTCTCAGGCAAAAAGTCCACTTAGCTGTGTGTGTGTCTGGGATTGGCTGACATGCTGGCCCGCCCCACTACACGCGCACTTAGGGAAGGAAATAAAGAAAAAAAAATGGCGATCGCCATTATCCCAGCAGCAGTAATCTGAACGCGCAGTCCCTGCACACTATACGCTGAAATTTCATAGTAGTGTGAGTCACAGAGTGACTCACACTATTACAGTGAAAAGCCAGCTAGTAATTAGCTTGGCTTTTTGCTGATAGAACCGTTCTCGAACGTAACTCGAGCTAACGAACTTTTAGCAAAAAGCTCAAGTTCTAGTTCGATCTAGAACACCCCCCAAAATCACTCGTACCGCGAACTGGAGAACCACGAACCACGAACTGCGCTCAACTCTAATTGTAACCTTTGGTTTGTTGATATTTTTCAACAATTTGGGTTCTCTGGTCCTCAGACTGTTTTCTTCTCTTTCTGTTCTCCATGCTTAGCACAGAGACACCATGGAATGATTGCGTTATCTTTCTTCCTTTTTGTCTAGTTTAAGGTGTGATTTTCATATTGCCCACACCCGTTATTTTCCACAGGTGAGTTTGAAAGAGCATCACATGCATGAAACAAAGTTGTTTAATCACAATTTTGGAAAGGTGCCCACAATTTTGTTCGGCCTTTCTTGGGGGCAGGGGCGGGCTGGGCCTCGGGACGGGGGAGCAATTGCCCCCCAGGCTGCTCTCCCAGCTATTTTAATGGGCCGGCTGCCTGCTGCATAATGTCATTATAACACACATGGCCACAAACAGGGAATTGCGCGCAGCCGTGTCTTCGCTATTGTGAAGTGGCCGGGCACACTGACACATTACAGGTGGAGACAGTGCTGACCGGCCACATAGTACAGGAAACACAGCCACACGCAGTTCACAGTGCAGGGCCATGTGTGTTATAATGACATCATGCAGTGCGCGCTGCCTCCATCCAGCCGAGGAGCATCAGACAAGTGTTGCGTCTACATCCCAGTGGCTAGAAGCTGCTTGGGTAGTGGGCGTGACCGGCTTTGTTAGTGGGCGTGGCCATGTTGCCTCCCGTCCACTATAATCATGCAGGCTTCGCCCCCTCCCCTCTCCCCCTGCACCCCCTGCACCCTCCATCTGTTGGTCTTACCTCAGACCCCTGCTTCTCTTATAAAGAACTCCAGGACACCTGGAGTTTCTTTCTGTTATCAACTGTGTTGCTGAGACCCCGCCCCTTCTGATCACATGGGCGTGACGTCACCACAGGTCCTTTAGCCGACAGGGATTTACTATCCAACAAATCTGTGGCCGCACTGGAGAGAAGAAGAGGAGAGAAGAAGTGTACCCCATCATCAAAAGTAAAAAGGCCTCCAGTATGTGAGTGTGTGTGTAGGATTGTGTCTGTCTTTTGTGTCTGATTTGTATGTGAATGTTTTCAAATATGTATACGCTTCTATGTGACTATATTTGTGTATGTGTCTGTATATATGTGTGTGTATACAGCTGTGCGCAGGTGTCTGTATGTGTATACTGCTGTATGCAGGTGGGTGTATGTGGCTGTACGCAGGTGTGTGTATGTGTATACGGCTGTACGCAGGTGTGTGTATGTGTATACGGCTATACGCAGGTGTGTGTATGTGTATACAGCTGTACGCACGTGTGTGTAGGTGTATACAGCTGTACGCAGGTGTCTGTATGTGTATACGGCTGTATGCAGGTGTGTGTATGTGTATACGGTTGTACGCAGCTGTGTGTGTATTTGTGTATACGGCTGTACGCTGGTGTGTGTATGTGTATACGGCTGTACGCTGGTGTGTGTATGTGTATACGGCTGTACGCAGGTGTGTGTATGTGTATACGGCTGATCGCAGGTGTGTGTATGTGTATACGGCTGTACGCAGGTGTGTGTATGTATGTGTATACGGCTGTACGCAGGTGTGTGTAGGGGTCTGTGTACACAGCTGTATGCTGGGTGTAGGTTTGTCTTTATATGTACGTGTATATGTCTGTATACTGTGTGTACACATCTATGCCGTGTCAGTATAAATGTCTGTATATGTGCACACATCTCTGTACTATATGTTTACTTGTTTCTGGGGTTGTGTATGTTTGTTAGATTCCTGTTTGTGAGGCTGCATGCCCACCTTCAGGGTTCACAGCGTTCTGGATTCAGAGTGTTTTCGCTGCATTGTACAGTATAAGCACAGTGGATGGGATTTCTAGAAATCCTATGCCCACTGTGCGTGCAAAGCCCACAGCAAAAACTGACCTGTGGTGCGGCTTTCTGAGCCCTGGCATGTCAATTTATTGCTGTGTAGCAACAAGTGTCTCCACAGAGTGAACAGAAGAGAGACCACAGCAGCCCGAACCCTGACTGTGGGCACAGGCCGCTGTGGTCCCTGTGGAGAGCACAACACTAAATCTATAAGGCTGAGTGCCCACCATCAGGCATCCTCACGGTCTGGACGGAGCTCTTATGTTCTTTCTGTGATGGAGGCGCTAGGCTCCTGGGCGGGAGATTGCGCTGTCCGTGCACACCATCAGAGTGACTGTCAGTGGATATTCGATGTATTCTCCCGCTCAGAGCACTAGCATTGCTGTTAGAATAAATTGACATGCTGAGGATAGCAAAGCAGCACTACAGGTCAGTTTATGGAGCGTCTAAAAGAAGTCCAGGGGTCCGGAGATTTCTATAAATCCATCCATTGTGCCTGTACTGTACAACACAGCATTGTGGACTCAGTGAAAACACTTTGCGTCAAAGACACTGCTGACACTGATCGTGGGTACGGGCCCTAAGGGCTCACTCACATATGTGTTAGGGAATTTAATTTGTCTTTCCATGTTTATGAAAGGAAAAGGGAAATTAACCCCTGCATAGTGACGTAGCTATGTCACCTTCACGTGTCTGTGTATGTGGTACGTGTTGTATCCGTTTCTTCACGGTTACTATGCGTACCCATTATAAGCTATGGTGCTGCTCGCATGTCCGTGTGTTTACACAGACCGTGTGTGATCTCTACGGAGACATCTGTTTTTTTTACCCAGCAGCGCACATGACAAGGGCCAATAGAAGTCTATGGGGCCGTGAAAAACTCATGCAGCACATAGATGGCATCAGTGTATAGTCTGTGTGCCAGCTGTGTTCTGTACGAGTTTAACATTGAAAATATAGGATAAGCTTTGTAAATGCCGTAACCTCGCTTAATGAGTAACCCAGTTAACGAGAATTTCGCTTAACAAGCAAAGCTTCCTGTAAATTTTTAACTCGGTTTACGAGCAATCTTTGCTGTACGAGCAAAATACTCACCGCACACACTTCCGGTTCCCTACATCCACCGCGCTCTGACCCGCTTTTGCAGTCCACACAAACATACACAAGCACGCACAAAACACACACAAACAAACACATGCACACACATACAGTATTATGCTCACCTTACATTCCGTTCCATCGCCGGCCTCCTGGGTCTTGTAGTTCGCCGCTCCAGGATGTGCATAGGCAAGCATCGCGACAAGGCAGGAACTTCCCCTGTCAGCCGTTACTCAAAGACAGAGTGCTGACCAATCAGAGGCAAGCGGCTCCTGCCTTTGACGTCAGCGCTCTGTGTGCAGAAGTTCCTCCCTCGTCGTTTTGGTTACCCAATACACAGCCCGTACTAGCGAACAGCAAGTCACAGGAGGCCGGCTATGGAACGGAAGGCAAGGTGAGCATAATATGTGCGTGTGTGTGCGTGCTTGTGTGTGTTTGTGTGTGTTTGTACGTGTTTGTGTGTGTTTGTGCATGTGTGGAATGGCACAATAGGGGATCAAGATGGGACATTTAACAAGTTGTAGAACGAAATGTCTGCATTGTAATGATTTCCTATGGGAAATCTTGCTTTGCTGAACGAGTAAACGGTAATAGAAAATGAGTGGGACTCAGCACCAATATGGATGAATAAAAATCTTCATGCTTTATTTGAAAAGTTTAAAAATAAAGAAAAGGGTCACAAATCATCCAAAATCGCCATGCGACTTGCCGTGCGGCTTGACGCGTTTCGGACACAAAAGGGGAATTTAAAAACAGTCCTTAATCATAAGCCATGTAGGATGGAAGGCAAGAGATATATATAGCACCTTAAGAAGCAATGAAATACAAGAGCAAGATGGAAAACAGGAAGGGAGTCCACACGAAAACATGCAAATTAGTAAGAGGGTTGGTATATCATTGGATTCTCTTAACCCCATATGCGTATGTATATCTACTGGGGAATTCATGAAAAACAATTCTTAGATTACAAAAAGACCTGAAAATAAGGTCAATGCAAGCATACATGTGTATATGTGCACCATTCCACCCACCCATATATTTCGTATAGCAATTATTTCACTAAGGAAACAAAAAAGATTATTTCATTGGTCTATGAAAAGATGTTCATGCAGATATTATAATAAGTGGATATATCTTATATAGATGGTATGTGTACACATGCATATAAATGCATGTGCTCTGTGGGTGCAGGGCAAAGAAAAAGATAGATAGAAATAGAATTACATGTATGTGGACTAGATATTATATCGTCTCCAGTATAGGATTTTATATATTATAGACATATGAAGAAAAAATTAAAAAAAAAATAAAATAAAAAAAAAAAATAATATTTTTATTTTAGTTTTTATTTTTATTTCTATATTTTGTATGTGTAGCTATATGAGCTCTATGTACACATGTGTGCAGTGTGTACACATGTGTACGATGGAAGAAACATATAAAACATAGGATATCCAGGAATTCAGAATTAAAAAAAAAAAAAATAAACTTTTATTTTAGTTTTTATTTTTATTTCTATATTTTGTATGTGTAGCTATATGAGCTCTGTGTACACATGTGGGCAGTGTGTACACATGTGTACGGTGGAAGAAACTTATAAAACATAGGATATCCAGGAATTCAGTTATGATAATTATTAATGAGATTTATATCCTACTCTGAGATATGAGTAATTCTCCAATAAATTCACATTATCCTTTTGTGTTAATATTCATATTTTCTGATTGTTTTCTCAGTATATATCTATCACACAAAATGTTCATATGGCCATTGATATTGGAGGTGAGGTAGAATAAAAAAAAACAACAAAAAAAAACAAACTATGATTATATTTCATATATATATAATAATCATATGACATAGCGTAGATCGGAACGATAATTAAGTCCCTTTGGATGCCGGGTATCGAGCCGTAATATCCATTTGGCCTCGGTGTAGAGAAGTTCACGAAACCAATCGCCTCCTCTTAGAGGTTTTTTGACTTGCTCGATGCCTACAATGTTCATAGTGGAAAAATCACCGTTGTGAAGGTCAAGAAAATGTCTGGTGAGACCTGAAATAGATCTTTAATATTTCGGCGGATTCGAAGAAAGAGTTGGGAGTGGGATGTGGGTATGCTCGGATATCCTTTTTCTGAGAGGCCTGGAAGTGCAGCCTATGTAGTCCTTCGAGCATATGGTACAAGAGGCCTTATATATAACATATGTAGTAGAGCAATTTATGAAAGTGGAAATGTTATAGGAAATGTCACCCACTGGAAAAGACAGCGTTTTTCTCATAAATTTACAAAGTCCGCATCGTGGCAAAGCGCACTTGTGGGAGCCTTTTGTACTAAGCCAGGTCTCTGTTTTATTTTGAGAAATGAAAAGACTAGGAGATATCATACTGCCTATGGTTTTGGCCTTCCTGGCCACGACATTGACCCCATTGGATAATATTTGAGCTAACTCCGGATCCTGTTGGAGAAGGGGAATATAGCGTAAAAAAACTTTTTTTATTTCAGAAAAATCAACGCTGTAAGGAGTAGAGAAGACAATGCGGCAGTTTTTTTCATCAGATTTGACTTTGTCAGAGAGTAGATCATTGCGGGTTCTTTCTCCAGCGGTTTTTTCAGCACGAGAGAGGATCTTATTCTTATAACCTCTGTATTGTAGACGCTTCTTCATAGTTTCCAATTCCAGGGAGTAGGCAGTATCTGTAGAGCAAAGCCGGCGTGCTCTGAGGAATTCGCCAAGGGGTAGATTATTTATGGTATGTTTAGCATGATTGCTATTTGCATGCAAGATAGTGTTCCCACTAAGCGGTTTTCTATATAAAGATGTATTAATGGAACCTGTTTCGGGGTCACCGGTAAGATATACATCCAAAAAGGGGGTAGAATTTACAGAAAACATTACAGTAAAGCTCAAATTCATGTGATTTGAATTCAAATAAGAAAGAAAATTATCTGATAGGTTTGTGATGGGTGCGTTTTTCTTGCGTTTCCAGATCATTATGAGATCGTCTATGTATCTCGCGTACCAAAAAATTTGATCCAAAAAGGGATTGTCAGGTGTATGTATGTATATGGCTTCCCAGGAAACCATGTATAAATTAGCTAGAACGCAAGAAAAACTAGCACCCATAGGGCATCCATTAACTTGTAAAAAGAACTGTTGGTTAAAGCTGAAAAAATTGTTTCAAAAGAAACTCACAGATCAAAATGACATAATCTTTGTGTATGTCACTCATATTGGTCAATCGATTTAAATGGTGAGATAAGGAATTAAGAGCTGATTTATGTGGAATGCATGAATATAATGATGCAACATCACTTGTGACCCAGAAAAGGTTGTCAGTCCAGGTAAAGGCAGGAAGAATTTGTAACAAATGTTTAGAATCCCTAATGTAGCCAGCTGAATCTTTTACAAGAGGCTGTAAGATGTTATCTAGCCAATCTGAGGTCCGACTTGTGAGAGAATTGGTGCTGGCTACAATAGGTCGTAGTGGTGGTGGAAAGAGACCCTTGTGGGTTTTGGGAAGTCCTTGAAAGATCGGACATACAGGAACATCATTAATCAGGAAATCACGGGTTGATTTATCAAAAATACCCAAAGACAATCTTTGGTCAAGAATGGTATTTAATTTCCTGGAAAAGGCTTCTGTAGGATCAGATGTGAGCCATTTATAAGTGGTAGGATCCTCCAACATGTGCATAATTTCTCTCTCATACAGCGAACTGTCAAGAATGACCACTGAGCCACCCTTATCGGCTGCTCTTATGGTGATATAAGGGTTTTTACTCAAATCCTTAAGAGCTTTGCACTCATGGGTGGTAAGATTGTTGGACGATGCAGAACTGGAGGAAAGAATATTTTTTATTTCGGTTTCCATTAGATCCTGGTATGTGTCCATGATGGGAACACGTGAAGCCACTGGATAAAAATCTTTATTCATTGTTTTAAACGGAGAAATATGAAGTTCAGGACTATTGGAGTTGTCCATTTCAGACAGGATTTTTGTGGAGATATGTTCCCTGAGACTCATATGTAATGGAAAGGAGGATACTTCAGTGGCGGCACTGGAGGTGGAAGCAGTATCAGCACGGCTCTGTTCAGATGAAAGAAAATGTTTTTTAACCGTAAGGTTTCTGATAAATATGTTAATGTCCTTAGTGGCCTGAAACAAATCGGCCCGGAATGTAGGGGCAAAATTCAGACCCTTTTTAAGAACCTGTAATTGAGCAGAGCTGATAGAACATGCAGATAGATTTATAACGGAAAACTCAGCATGATTGGATGTACTTAATACCTCTGATGCCGGTTTCTGTTGGTGCGTCGAGGAGTGAATTTTACCGCACCTCTGGTGCTTCCTTCCTCCTCGATGGCCATTCCGTTTTTTGACTTCTTGGGAATCGCACCTTCAGCAATATTTGAACTCCTATCTGAATCCAATGAACTGCCACTTCCACCTGTGGTATCCAGGTCGGTTGAAGTGAATATTACAGACTTTTCCTTAGGATTATAATCCTTGCGGTATTTCAAGATGGATCTTTTTGACGTATTCCAAGAATAAACTTGGTTGGTACTGTAATCATTAGTATCCCTCTTATACTTTCTTTGTTTGTATTGAATGAGATTATCTTCAATTCTATGGATATTAATGAGGAATTTATCATGGAGTTTTTTATAATCCACTGCATCATAATTTTTGTTCAAGAAATCTTGAATTTCATTAATTTGTATGTCAAAAGATTTTAGTCTTTCTTCCTCCTCCTTGATGATGAGATTCATGAGGTTGAGTGAACAGGTGGTAAGAATGTTGTTCCACTCTGTCTGAAAATCTTGGTGGAATATAAAGGTGGGGAACTTCTTTATTCTTAAGCCACGTGGGATTATGGATTTTTCAATGTACTTTTTGAGAGTGGCTGAGTCCCACCAGGTCCTGAGTCTCTGTGTGAACGCTTTTTCAAGGTCCCAAAAGGTATACGTTTTTTCTGAGCCAAGGGGAAAATCAGGTGTGTCCACAATATTATCAGAAAAAATGGATTCAAGTTTTTTTCGCCTCTCCTCATTGTCAAATGATGAGATATCCATAATTTGCTCTTTGTAAAAAATATATATATATGTATATATATGCTTGATGACAAAAAAGTGCTGATGTTCGGCAGGCGTCAGGTATGATTTGTGACCAAAATAGTAGAAAAACTCTTATATATGTTAGATTCTTATGGTTGTATGTGCATAGCTGGAGATATATATTAAAGCGTTTCGTAGCATTATAAATCCAGTATATGTTAGAACAAATTCAAGGGTGGGCGCGAATAAAAACGCCAAAAACAGGGAAAGTAGAGAAAAAAAGTATTCAGCTCACCCATGTAAGGTCCTCCAGTCTGCAGTTGATGCACGTAGTCCTGCGGACAGGCAGGTCCAGCTTCAGAGTAAACGGTAATAGAAAATGAGTGGGACTCAGCACCAATATGGATGAATAAAAATCTTCATGCTTTATTTGAAAAGTTTAAAAATAAAGAAAAGGGTCACAAATCATCCAAAATCGCCATGCGACTTGCCGTGCGGCTTGACGCGTTTCGGACACAAAAGGGGAATTTAAAAACAGTCCTTAATCATAACCCATGTAGGATGGAAGGCAAGAGATATATATAGCACCTTAAGAAGCAATGAAATACAAGAGCAAGATGGAAAACAGGAAGGGAGTCCACCCGAAAACATGCAAATTAGTAAGAGGGTTGGTATATCATTGGATTCTCTTAACCCCATATGCGTATGTATATCTACTGGGGAATTCATGAAAAACAATTCTTAGATTACAAAAAGACCTGAAAATAAGGTCAATGCAAGCATACATGTGTATATGTGCACCATTCCACCCACCCATATATTTCGTATAGCAATTATTTCACTAAGGAAACAAAAAAGATTATTTCATTGGTCTATGAAAAGATGTTCATGCAGATATTATAATAAGTGGATATATCTTATATAGATGGTATGTGCACACATACATTTGCATGTAAATGCATGTGCTCTGTGGGTGCAGGGCAAAGAAAAAGATAGATAGAAATAGAAATACATGTATGTGGACTAGATATTATATCGTCTCCAGTATAGGATTTTATATATTATAGACATATGAAGAAAAAAAAAAAAATATAATATGTTTATTTTAGTTTTTATTTTTATTTCTATATTTTGTATGTGTAGCTATATGAGCTCTATGTACACATGTGTGCAGTGTGTACACATGTGTACGATGGAAGAAACATATAAAACATAGGATATCCAGGAATTCAGAATTATAAAAAAAAAAAAAAAAAAAAAAAAAAACTTTTATTTTAGTTTTTATTTTTATTTCTATATTTTGTATGTGTAGCTATATGAGCTCTGTGTACACATGTGGGCAGTGTGTACACATGTGTACGGTGGAAGAAACTTATAAAACATAGTATATCCAGGAATGGCACAATAGGGGATCAAGATGGGACATTTAACAAGTTGTGGAACGAAATGTCTGCATTGCAATGATTTCCTATGGGAAATCTTGCTTTGCTGAACGAGTAACTTGGTTAACAAGCACACTCCCAGAACGAATTGTTCTCGTTAACCAAGGTTCCACTGTATGTAGTTAGTTTGGTTATGGTACTGTATCTATGTAGCCTTTCTGGTTTTGCTCCTATAGTAATACAGTAAGCTCAGTTGTGGTACCATATTTAAGCAGTAAGCTTAGTTCTGGTACTATGTCTATGAAGTAAGCTTGTTCTGTTCCCGTAGCTATGTAGGAGGCTTGGTGTCCTGTTGCTGTTCCAATGTAGGAGACTGAGTAAGTACGATTTTATTCCTGTATGGGTACAGCAAGCTCGGTTATGCTCCTGTATCCCTGTAGTAAGCTCAGTTCTGCTCCCATATTTCTGTAGTAAGCTCGGTTCTGCTCCCATATCTCTGTAGTAAGCTCGGTTCTGCTCACTAATCTCTGTAGTAAACTCGGTTCTGCTCCCATATTTCTGTAGTAAGCTCGGTTCTGCTCACTTATCTCTGTAGTAAGCTCGATTCTGCTCCCATATCGTTGTAGTAAGCTCGGTTCTGCTCACTTATCTCTGTAGGAAGCTCGGTTCTGCTACAATATCTTTGTAGTAAGTTAAGTTCTGCTCCCATATCTCTGTAGTATGCTTGGTTTTGCTCCCATATTTCTGTAGTAAGCTCGGTTCTGCACCCTTATCTCTGCAGGAAGCTCGGTTCTGCTCCCATATCTCTGTAGTAAGCTCGGTTCTGCTCCCTTATCTCCGTAGTAAGCTTGGTTCTGCTCCCTTATCTCTGCAGTAAGCTTGGTTCTGCACCCTTATCTCTGTAAGAAGCTCGGTTCTGCTCCCATATCTCTATAATAAGCTCAGTTCTGCTCCCTTATCTCTGTGGTAAGCATGGTTCTGCTCCCTTATCTCTGCAGTAAGCTTGGTTCTGCACCCTTATCTCTGTAGGGAGCTGGGTTCTGCTCCCTTATCTCTGTAGTAAGCTCGGTTCTGCTCCCATATTTCTGTAGTAAGCTTGGATCTGCTCACTTATATCTGTAGTAAGCTCGGTTCTGCTCTCATATCTCTGTAGTAAGCTCAGTTCTGCTTACTTATCTCTGTAGTTAGCTCAGTTCTGCTCCTATATCTTTGTAGTAAGCTTGGTTCTGCTCACTTATCCCTGTAGGAAGCTCGGTTCTGCTCCCATATCTCTGTAGTAAGTTTAGTTCTGCTCCCATATCTCTGTAGTATGCTTGATTCTGCTCCCATATCTCTGTAGTAAGCTCGGTTCTGCACCCTTATCTCTGCAGTAAGCTTGGTTCTGCACCCTTATCTCTGCAGTAAGCTCGGTTCTGCTCCCATATCTCTGTAGTAAGCTCGGTTCTGTTCCCTTATCTCCATAGTAAGCTTGGTTCTGCTCCCTTATCTCTGTAGGAAGCTCGGTTCTGCTCCCATATCTCTGTAATAAGCTCAGTTCTGCTCCCTTATCTCCGTAGTAAGCTTAGTTCTGCTCCCTTATCTCTGCAGTAAGCTTGGTTCTGCACCATTATCTCTGAAGAAAGCTCGGTTCTGCTCCCTTATCTCTGTAGTAAGCTCGGTTCTGCTCCCTTATCTCTGTAGTAAGCTCAGTTCTGCTCCCATATCTCTGTAGTAAGCTCGGTTCTGCACCCTTATCTCTGCAGGAAGCTCGGTTCTGCTCCCATATCTCTGTAGTAAGCTCGGTTCTGCTCCCTTATCTCCGTAGTAAGCTTGGTTCTGCTCCCTTATCTCTGCATTAAGCTTGGTTCTGCACCCTTATCTCTGTAAGAAGCTCGGTTCTGCTCCCATATCTCTATAATAAGCTCAGTTCTGCTCCCTTATCTCTGTGGTAAGCTTGGTTCTGCTCCCTTATCTCTGCAGTAAGCTTGGTTCTGCACCCTTATCTCTGTAGGGAGCTTGGTTCTGCTCCCTTATCTCTGTAGTAAGCTCGGTTCTGCTCCCATATTTCTGTAGTAAGCTTGGATCTGCTCACTTATATCTGTAGTAAGCTCAGTTCTGCTCTCATATCTTTGTAGTAAGCTCAGTTCTGCTTACTTATCTCTGTAGTTAGCTCGGTTCTGCTCCTATATCTTTGTAGTAAGCTTGGTTCTGCTCACTTATCTCTGTAGGAAGCTCGGTTCTGCTCCCATATCTCTGTAGTAAGTTTAGTTCTGCTCCCATATCTCTGTAGTATGCTTGATTCTGCTCCCATATCTCTGTAGTAAGCTCGGTTCTGCACCCTTATCTCTGCATTAAGCTCGGTTATGCTCCCATATCTCTGTAGTAAGCTCGGTTCTGTTCCCTTATCTCCATAGTAAGCTTGGTTCTGCTCCCTTATCTCTGTAGGAAGCTCGGTTCTGCTCCCATATCTCTGTAATAAGCTCAGTTCTGCTCCCTTATCTCCGTAGTAAGCTTAGTTCTGCTCCCTTATCTCTGCAGTAAGCTTGGTTCTGCACCATTATCTCTGAAGGAAGCTCGGTTCTGCTCCCTTATCTCTGTAGTAAGCTCGGTTCTGCTCCCTTATCTCTGTAGTAAGCTCGGTTCTGCTCCCATATCTCTGTAGTAAGCTCGGTTCTGCTCACTTATTTCTGTAGTAAACTCGGTTCTGCTCCCATATTTCTGTAGTAAGCTCGGTTCTGCTCCCATATCTCTGTAGTATGCTTGGTTCTGCTCCCATATTTCTGTAGTAAGCTCGGTTCTGCACCCTTATCTCTGTAGGAAGCTCGGTTCTGCTCCCATATCTCTATAGTAAGCTCGGTTCTGCTCCCTTATCTCCGTAGTAAGCTTGGTTCTGCTCCCTTATCTCTGCAGTAAGCTTGGTGCTGCATCCATATCTCTGTAAGAAGCTCGGTTCTGCTCCCATATCTCTATAATAAGCTCAGTTCTGCTCCCTTATCTCTGTGGTAAGCTTGGTTCTGCTCCCTTATCTCTGCAGTAAGCTTGGTTCTGCACCCTTATCTCTGTGGGGAGCTCGGTTCTGCTCCCTTATCTCTGTAGTAAGCTCGATTCTGCTCCCATATCTTTGTAGTAAGCTCGGTTATGCTCACTTATCTCTGTAGGAAGCTCGGTTCTGCTACAATATCTTTGTAGTAAACTCAGTTCTGCTTACTTATCTCTGTAGTTAGCTCGGTTCTGCTCCTATATCTTTGTAGTAAGCTTTGTTCTGCTCACTTATCTCTGTAGGAAGCTCGGTTCTGCTCCCATATCTCTGTAGTAAGTTTAGTTCTGCTCCCATATCTCTGTAGTATGCTTGATTCTGCTCCCATATCTCTGTAGTAAGCTCGGTTCTGCACCCTTATCTCTGCAGCAAGCTTGGTTCTGCACCGTTATCTCTGCAGTAAGCTCGGTTCTGCTCCCATATCTCTGTAGTAAGCTCGGTTCTGTTCCCTTATCTCCATAGTAAGCTTGGTTCTGCTCCCTTATCTCTGTAGGAAGCTCGGTTCTGCTCCCATATCTCTGTAATAAGTTCAGTTCTTCTCCCTTATCTCCGTAGTAAGCTTAGTTCTGCTCCCTTATCTCTGCAGTAAGCTTGGTTCTGCACCATTATCTCTGAAGGAAGCTCGGTTCTGCTCCCTTATCTCTGTAGTAAGCTCGGTTCTGCTCCCTTATCTCTGTAGTAAGCTCGGTTCTGCTCCCATATCTCTGTAGTATGCTTGGTTCTGCTCCCATATTTCTGTAGTAAGCTCGGTTCTGCACCCTTATCTCTGCAGGAAGCTCGGTTCTGCTCCCATATCTCTGTAGTAAGCTCGGTTCTGCTCCCTTATCTTCGTAGTAAGCTTGGTTCTGCTCCCTTATCTCTGCAGTAAGCTTGGTTCTGCACCCTTATCTCTGTAAGAAGCTCGGTTCTGCTCCCATATCTCTATAATAAGCTCAGTTCTGCTCCCTTATCTCTGTGGTAAGCTTGGTTCTGCTCCCTTATCTCTGCAGTAAGCTCGGTTCTGCTCCCATATCTCTGTAGTAAGCTCGGTTCTGTTCCCTTATCTCTATAGTAAGCTTGGTTCTGCTCCCTTATCTCTGTAGGAAGCTCGGTTCTGCTCCCATATCTCTGTAATAAGTTCAGTTCTTCTCCCTTATCTCCGTAGTAAGCTTAGTTCTGCTCCCTTATCTCTGCAGTAAGCTTGGTTCTGCACCATTATCTCTGAAGGAAGCTCGGTTCTGCTCCCTTATCTCTGTAGTAAGCTCGGTTCTGCTCCCTTATCTCTGTAGTAAGCTCGGTTCTGCTCCCATATCTCTGTAGTATGCTTGGTTCTGCTCCCATATTTCTGTAGTAAGCTCGGTTCTGCACCCTTATCTCTGCAGGAAGCTCGGTTCTGCTCCCATATCTCTGTAGTAAGCTCGGTTCTGCACCCTTATCTCTGCAGTAAGCTCGGTTCTGCTCCCATGTCTCTGTAGTAAGCTCGGTTCTGTTCCCTTATCTCCATAGTAAGCTTGGTTCTGCTCCCTTATCTCTGTAGGAAGCTCGGTTCTGCTCCCATATCTCTGTAATAAGTTCAGTTCTTCTCCCTTATCTCCGTAGTAAGCTTAGTTCTGCTCCCTTATCTCTGCAGTAAGCTTAGTTCTGCACCATTATCTCTGAAGGAAGCTCGGTTCTGCTCCCTTATCTCTGTAGTAAGCTCGGTTCTGCTCCCTTATCTTCGTAGTAAGCTTGGTTCTGCTCCCTTATCTCTGCAGTAAGCTTGGTTCTGCACCTTTATCTCTGTAAGAAGCTCGGTTCTGCTCCCATATCTCTATAATAAGCTCAGTTCTGCTCCCTTATCTCTGTGGTAAGCTTGGTTCTGCTCCCTTATCTCTGCAGTAAGCTTGGTTCTGCACCCTTATCTCTGTAGGGAGCTCGGTTCTGCTCCCTTATCTCTGTAGTAAGCTCGGTTCTGATCCCATATTTCTGTAGTAAGCTTGGATCTGCTCACTTATATCTGTAGTAAGCTCGGTTCTGCTCTCATATCTCTGTAGTAAGCTCAGTTCTCCTTACTTATCTCTGTAGTTAGCTCGGTTCTGCTCCTATATCTTTGTAGTAAGCTTGGTTCTGCTCACTTATCTCTGTAGGAAGCTCGGTTCTGCTCCCATATCTCTGTAGTAAGTTTAGTTCTGCTCCCATATCTCTGTAGTATGCTTGATTCTGCTCCCATATCTCTGTAGTAAGCTCGGTTCTGCACCCTTATCTCTGCAGTAAGCTCGGTTCTGCTCCCATGTCTCTGTAGTAAGCTCGGTTCTGTTCCCTTATCTCCATAGTAAGCTTGGTTCTGCTCCCTTATCTCTGTAGGAAGCTCGGTTCTGCTCCCATATCTCTGTAATAAGCTCAGTTCTGCTCCCTTATCTCCGTAGTAAGCTTAGTTCTGCTCCCTTATCTCTGCAGTAAGCTTGGTTCTGCACCATTTTCTCTGAAGGAAGCTCGGTTCTGCTCCCTTATCTCTGTAGTAAGCTCGGTTCTGCTCCCTTATTTCTGTAGTAAGCTCGGTTCTGCTCCCTTATCTCTGTAGTAAGCTCTGTTCTGCTCCCTTATCTCTGTAGTAAGCTTGGTTCTTCTCCATTTTCTCTTCAGTAAACTTGGTTCTACTCCTTTATCTGTGTAGGAAGCTCGGTTCTGTTCCCTTATCCTTGTAGTAAGTTCGGTTCTGCTTCCTTATCTCTGTAGGAAGCTCGGTTCTGTTCCCTTATCTCTGTAGTAAGTTCGGTTCTGCTCCCTTATCTCTGTAGGAAGCTTGGTTCTGTTCCCTGATCTTTGTAGTAAGTTCGGTTCTGCTCCCATATCTCTGTAGGAAGCTCGGTTCTGTTCCCATATATCTGTAGTAAGCTCAGTTCTGCTTCCTTATCTCTGTAGTAAGCTCGGTTCTGCTCTCTTATCTCGGTAGGAAGCTCGATTCTGTTCCCATATATCTGTAGTAAGCTCCTTGCAGTTCCCATAACTATGTAGTCATCTTGATTTTGTTGCAGTATCTATGTAAGCATTTAGCGCGGTTCTGTTCCCATATATATCTACCAGCCTGTTCATAAAGCCTGTTACCAATGCTGCTTTAATGCATTGGCCAGAGATAAACAGAGCAAAGCTGGGTCGATGCAACTTGAAGGCCACTGCCTTATGATTGCCCCCCAGGCTAAAATGTGCCAGCCAGACCCTGCTTGGGGGTTTTGTGTGAAATTATGTCTAGTTCCTCTTTTTTTCCTCTGTTTTATTTGTATTAATGTGAACAGGATACAAGGATGCAACAACTCAGTGAAGATTCAACAACGGGAATTTATTTTACAGTAACAAGGAGATTACAATATAACACATAAGTAAAGGACAGTTCATTAGCCATTAGGAAACAGAACAAAACACAGTCAATAATGTAAAAAGTAATTATTTAATATTCCTGCAATCAGCTACTTAGGCACTAGATAACAAATATTGTAAAAATTAATTTAACCCCAGTCTTTATATCAGGGAAGCGTCAGTTTCATCCCACCTTTTTTCACAATCCCACTTATCTAAATAACTCAATCTTTCAACACACAGTCTCTAATGGGGCTATCGTACAACCTACTATGCCAGAGGTCTCAAACACGTGGCCCTCAGGCTGCTTCCTGTGGCCCCCAGGCCCATGCCCATGTTAACTATCGCGGCCGGGGCAGGGGCCGCAGCCACTGTCTGCACTTGTTAGATGAATGTTTTGCCGGCGTGTGCTCTCAGAGTCAAGGGCTCTGCGCGCGCAGCGCCAGCAAAACAATGATCTGTCATAAATCACTGACAGGGGCTGCGGCCCCTGCAGCTGCCGCGATAGTCACCGGCGGGGGCACAGACCTGCAGACTGCAAGAAGCAGAGATGAGGCAGCTGAGGGAATGCGGGACAGGTGAGAAGAATGGTGTTTTTTTTCTTGTGTGTGTGTATGTGAAGGACGGCACATTAACCCCTTAGTGACCTATGACTTACTGGGTACGTCATGGCTCCCTGGTACTTAATGACCCATGACATACCCAGTACGTCATGGCGAAATCGCGGCCCCGAAGCCCCAGTGTCTGCGATCACTTTGCATTGCAAATACCTTAGATTCGGGGAGGAGGGGACCTCAGGAGGGGTGGTGTCTCCTCCCCAGACCTACGGAAGCTGTGATTGGCTGAGCGGCGTTCGTCAGCCAATCACAGCCACTGTGATGTTTCAGCCATTGAAAATGGCTAAAACATTGAAATCCAGCCATGATCAGTGCAGCTATAGCACTGATCATTGGCTGGAGCTGGATGACCTTTGTTTCACCCACCTCCAGCTCTGATTGGAGAGACTGGCCTTGTGACCGATCTCTCCAATCACTGTGGATCTGGGGCCGGAGACTGCCCCCTCAGCTTCACTCTGGCGTCTGTGGAAGATGAGGAGAGTGATCAGTAAGTTATAGCGCCCCTGCCCCCTTTTCAGCCGCCGCCTCCACTGCACCCCCACCCATTACTACAGGATGGGGACATTTACGTCATTTGTCCTAAATCTGTAAACCTCATGCTCAGGTTTTACACCACCAACAATTTATAGCCACTAAGAACCATTAGGGACGGTGTTTAACCTAAAAAGCTAGACTTTATTTATTCATATAAAAATATTAACAATCACATGTGTCAAACAAGAGATCTCAAACTTATCACACTGGACATGTCAACATACCAACATTATACCAGTAATCTCCACAATGCCGTCTGAACATAATTAAACCTCCAATAGCCAGTATCTATTATTAAGCTTCACCTGTAATTCCTGCCATGACCACTGGGTGTACAGCTGGTTATGTAATTAATACTCAAGTACGGCAGATGATTTTGTTATCACTACCATTGATATTATAAATCACGGACTTACAAGGATTCTACCTGAACTCGTCAGGCTGATAACACTCATATATACAAGTAAATCCTTAGTGATTCCATTGCAATTGAGCTAACACCCAGTAAAGACAGCGTCTCCACCTCAGACAATTACCTCCCCAAAGTGGCTGAAGCAACCCACGGCAATGTAGAGATACACTGACCTGACTATGGTAGCAATTGGCGTGACTGTCCTCTATCCCGACGCGCGTTTCCCACTTCTTCAGGGGACGTGTGTGCATGTCTTTGAAAAAAGCGCCTTTTTATAGTGGTACCGGAACCTCCATCATGTGTGTGCAGTGATGTATGCCCGGCCCACCCCCAAAGGTGACGCGGTACCAGAACCTCCTTCCTGTGTGTGCAGTGACGTATGCCCGGCCCGCCCCCATTAGTGACTCGGACCCATCCATACCTCCGGGTGTATCACGGCCCTCTCCACGTTCCGGTGGTTGAAACCCACGCTGCGTGTCAGCCGCCTCGGTATTACTACCATGGCAACCAAACACAACAGCAGGCGCTGCAAGGTTACCGCAACAATAGAGTGAGCACCCGGCAAGTTAGGTAGGGCCGCGTACAGGGGAATTATATACCGTATAGGCTTGATCTAAGCAATTAAGTGTATATTTTTAAAGCCATAGTTGATGTTACAAAAAAAGAGAGAAAAGAAATGGGGGGGAAAAAAGACCTCCCCCGAATCAATTGACAATATCCTAACTAAACTGCTCCCTTCAGGAATAGGAACCATATCATGCAGTATTACAACAAAAGTCCTATTCTTTCATACATAACTATTATAGGGGGAGTGATGGTGACACCCGTACCAACATTCTATCAAAAATAGATCTTTAGATCTTTAGATTGGGAACTGTAGCTCCATACGGTTTAAACGAACATTTTGGCTTTAACTCCTTCCTAGAGTAATCGGGAATGAGGGTCTAGATATTAGTCCCTTTTTATTTGGTTTTAGTTAGATAGGGTGTTATTAGCATTCATATATTGATAACAAGTAGCGCATAGTGGGTGTGGAGCCTCCCTTTTGAATGTAAATCCTGTGTGGAGGCCAATGTGGTTTTGATCTAGTTGAAAGAAGAAACAAGTGTTAATTAAGTGTTTATGTATTTGTTGTAGTAAACTGCATCCCTCGATTGAATGCTGGTCTGAGGTCTGGTTGAAGCTTCCAGGAACTCGGTGGTTACCTAAATGGAGAATGGAGGAATAAACATCTGTATTCACAATCAACATCTTGGGATAAAATCGGATTGCTACCTCTATGAAGAAACTTTTGAATTTATTATAACGTGGACTCTAATATTGGACTGAGTATTCTCTTGGTGGATCCAGGTTGTAATTTATATGAAAAATCCTCCATAGGGAATTGTAGATGTTGTGAAATTTCCATGGTTCTTGTCCCCTCCCCTTTTCCTACAGCTGTCCTTTCCTCCCCCCCCTCCTCTTCCCCATTCCTTTCCATCCTCCCCTTTCCATCATCCCCTCCCCCCTTTCCCTATCCTTTTCCCTTCCCTACTATAGGTAGTTGAACACGGTCTGGGATACCCTTTATGTATTTGTATGCCGTTGGTTAATTGTAAGTCACCTGGAGCTCAGTCATGACCAGGAGTGTAATATTGCAATATTGCAAAATATATGTTGGGTAGAGCTAACCCTGGGGGGGTACAATTTTATGCTATTTTTGATAGAATGTTGGTACGGGTGTCACCATCACTCCCCCTATAATAGTTATGTATGAAAGAATAGGACTTTTGTTGTAATACTGCATGATATGGTTCCTACTCCTGAAGGGAGCAGTTTAGTTAGGATATTGTCAATTGATTCGGGGGAGGTCTTTTTTCCCCCCCATTTCTTTTCTCTCTTTTTTTGTAACATCAACTATGGCTTTAAAAATATACACTTAATTGCTTAGATCAAGCCTATATGGTATATAATTCCCCTGTACGCGGCCCTACCTAACTTGCCGGGTGCTCACTCTATTGTTGCGGTAACCTTGCAGCGCCTGCTGTTGTGTTTGGTTGCCATGGTAGTAATACAGAGGCGGCTGATACGCAGCGTGCGTTTCAACCACCGGAACGTGGAGAGGGCCGTGATACACTCGGAGGTATGGATGGGTCCGCGTCACTAATGGGGGCGGGCCGGGCATACGTCACTGCACACACAGGAAGGAGGTTCTGGTATCGCGTCACCTTTGGGGGCGGGCCGGGCATACGTCACTGCACACACATGATGGAGGTTCCGGTACCACTATAAAAAGGCGCTTTTTTCAAAGACATGCACACACGTCCCCTGAAGAAGTGGGAAACGCGCGTCGGGATAGAGGACGGTCACGCCAATTGCTACCATAGTCAGGTCAGTGTATCTCTACATTGCCGTGGGTTGCTTCAGCCACTTTGGGGAGGTAATTGTCTGAGGTGGAGACGCTGTCTTTACTGGGTGTTAGCTCAATTGCAATGGAATCACTAAGGATTTACTTGTATATATGAGTGTTATCAGCCTGACGAGTTCAGGTAGAATTCTTGTAAGTCCGGGATTTATAATATCAATGGTAGTGATAACAAAATCATCTGCCGTACTTGAGTATTAATTACATAACCAGCTGTACGCCCAGTGGTCATGGCAGGAATTACAGGTGAAGCTTAATAATAGATACTGGCTATTGGAGGTTTAATTATGTTCAGACGGCATTGTGGAGATTACTGGTATAATGTTGGTATGTTGACATGTCCAGTGTGATAAGTTTGAGATCTCTTGTTTGACACATGTGATTGTTAATATTTTTATATGAATAAATAAAGTCTAGCTTTTTAGGTTAAACACCGTCCTTAATGGTTCTTAAAAGATGGGGACATTACAATAGAATAGGGACAAGGTGATCACATTACTATAGAATAGGGACAAGGTGGGCACATGACTATAGAATAGGGACAAGGTGGGCACATTAATATAGGATGGGGACAAGGTGGGCACATGACTATAGGATGGGGACAAAGTTGGCACATTACTACAGGATGGGCACATTATGATAAGATGGGGACAAGGCTGGGGACATTACTATAGGATGGGTACAAGGATGAACACATTACTGTAGGATGGGGACTAGGATGGGGCACAATACTACAAGGGGACCAGGATGGGCACATTACAACAAGATGGGGAACATTACTAAAAGATGTTGGCCAAAATTTTTATATAGTGCTAATTGTAACACTATTAGTTACAAGAAAGGGATAAAATATAAAAAAAACAAAACAAAATAAGGCATGACTTTTTTTACCATCAAAATTTTTTTTTTATATATTTAAATAAAGAATGTGCACGTTTGTTATAATAAACAAGTGAAAAATGTTCAAAATCAGTGATACAAAGGTGTGTAAAAAAAAAATATCTGGCAGGGGAGATACCATGATCACTAAGATGGTTCTCCCAGGGTGAGGCTCATCCATTGCACTCCGGCTGTGCTGACCCCTGCGATTTCCCCAAATGCGGGAAACTCGACTGCATAATTTGTGGTAGTGGAGAACTAAAAAAAAAAAAAAAAAAAAAAAAAATATATGGTACCAATAAAAATGTCACTTTGTCCTGCAAACAATGCGGCCCCCCAAATTATATTTTTCCTCTGTGCTGTCCATAAACCCAGCCGAGTTTGAAACCCCTGCACTAAGCCATAAGTCCAATTCTAGGGTAACTCCCCTCACGTCAGTACAGGAAGCAAGAGCCTAGCTCACTCGGATCTTCTTCTGGAACCAGTCTGGAAACAGTTTTCCGTCTTCGGTGTTCATTCTTCAGCTTCCTTTGGGAGTCAGTGTTCAGTATTCAGGATTCGGTCTTTGGTACTTGGTCTTCGAGTTCATACTGGAGTCGGTGGTCAGTATTCGGTCTTTGGTATTCATTCTTCAGGTGCCTTCTGGAATTGGTGGTCAGTATAACTCAGGTCTTCTCCGTGCTCAGGTCTCTCACAGGTGCAACTATGGTAATGACGGTTATAGGGCTGCTCTGCTGCTCACACATTTGCTTTCTTTCAAGTCTTTGCGCCAACGCCATTCATCTTTGGCTGTCCAAGGCTTGCATATTAAACAATTGTGCCACAAATCTCACATGACCTGACATCTCTTCTAAACTCTTTCCTGGAGGAAACACACGCTCTAGTCTTCAGTTCCTGCTTGTCCTATTCAACCAGCAGATGGCGATATTCACTTGCAGATATAACATTTTTCATTCACCACCCTCTTACATTGTTCCAATACACAAAGGATTTAAACTTGTACAGTGCCTTGTGAAATTATTCACCCCCTTTCCTTTTTTCCTGTTTTGCTACCTCACAACCTGGAACTTTGCTTTTTTGGAAGGTTTGCATCAGTGCATGTAAATGAATATGCTTATAACTGTGAATATTTGTTTTTCTTTTTATTGTGACGCAAACAACAGATAGGACAAAATAACTGAACATTTTAGTGTGCATAATTATTCACCTCCTTAAAACTAGTACTTTGTAGACCCTCCTTTTGCTGCAAGTCACTTTGGATATGTCTCTATGAGCTTTCAACATCTTGCCACTGGGATTTTAGCCCATTCCTCAATGCAAAACTACTCCAGCTCCTTCAAGTTAGATGGTTTCCTCTAGTGAACAGCAATCTTCAAGTCTGACCACAGATTCTCAATTGGATTAAGATCTGGGCTTTGACTAGGCCACTCCAATACATTTACATGTTTCCCATTAAACCACTCGAGTTTTGTTTTAGCATTATGCTTTGACTCATTGTCTTGTTGGAAGGTGAACCTCCATCCCAGTCTCAAATTGCTTACAGACTGAACCAGGTTTTGCTCAAGAATATCCCTATATTTTGCACCATCCATCTTACGCTCGACTCAAACCATTTTCTCTGTTACTGCTTCTGAAAAATTCCACACAGCAAGATGCTGCCACCACTATGTTTTACTGTCAGGATAGTGCTCTTGGCGTGATGCGCTGTATTTCATTGGCCCCAAACATAGTGTTTACCTTGTTGGCCAAAAAGTAAAATTTTGGTCTCATCTGACCACAGCACCTTCCTCAATACATTTGGGTGTCTCCCACATGTCTTTTGGCAAAATCTAAAAGAGCCATTTAATTTTTGTCTGGAAGTAAAGTCTTTTTTCTGTTCACTCTGCTATAAAAGCCAGCTCTACATAGTGTACAACGTATTGTGGTCACATGAACAGATACTCCAGACTTTGTTTGGGAACTCTACAGCTCCTTCAGGGTTACCTTTGGTCTCTGTGCTGCCTTTCTGATTAATGCTCTCCTTGCCTGAGCTAAGCGTTTTGGTGGGTGGCCCTCTCTTGGCAAGTTTGTTGTGGTACCATATTCTTTCCATTTGATGATAAATGAATTTCATGGTGCTCCGAGGAATCATCAGATATTGAGATATTTTTGTAGAACTCTACTTTGACTTGTACTTCTCTACAACTTTATGTCTGACTTTTTTGGAGATCTCTTTGGTCTTCATGGTGTTGTTTTGTTAGTAGTACCTCTTTCTTAATGGCGTTACGGTTTCTGTGGCCTTTCAAAAAAGGTGTGTATATACTGACCGACCATGCGACACTTAGATTGCACACATGTAGACATCCTTTCACTAAGCATGTGACTTATGAAGATAATTGCTTGCACAAGAAATTTTTAGGGTCGTAATAGCAAAAGGGGTGAATACATATGCACATGACAATTTTTATTATTTTATGCGATAAATTTAAATTGTGCTTCTATTATTCTCGCTGTACTTTCCCAACTTTGACTATTTAATGCTGACGCATCACACACAAAGTGGGTTACAAAAATATTTAAACACAGGTTATAACTAGGGATTATCGAATACCTCAAATATTTGGCTTCGCAAATATTTGCCGAGTAGGTCGTCGCTATTCGACTATTCGCGAATATTCGATGCGCAATTTAAGTCTATGGAAAACCCCAAATAACAACTATTCGGAACTATTCGGGCTTCCCAAAGACTTACATTGCGCATCGAATAATCGCATAGCGGCGACCTATTCGTCGGATATTCGCGAAGCCGATTATTTGCGATATTCAATCATCCCTAGTTATACTGTAACAAAATAAGTAAAATAACCAAAGGGGGTGAATATTTTCACAAGGCACTGTACATTACAAAATGTGTAATTGCAATAATTTTCTGCAACAACTTCAAGGGTGCCAACACTTTTGGCCATGACATAAGTTCAATCTAAATGGCAGTAATGAGGTTCAATGTATATTCAATGTTTGTATATATTTTAGCACATACAGTGTGCTACTGCGCTCTTTGGTTTGTAGATAGATACAATTGGGCACAATCCAAGACTGAAACAACTAGTTTGCAATGAACCCATCAATAGATCATGTCATATAGTAAACTGTGTTTCCTCTGGGAATTGTAGATTGGCAGCTGATATAACTCTCTGTAGAGCGCGCGGTGTCTTACTGTACAGGTGGTCACAAATAATAGGCAGCAGTCAGAAGGTCTGATGTTAATTATGAAGCCTAGTGCAATTATTCCTAAACACTAATGAATAGAATGATGGGGCATCTCCTCAGTAGAGAACATGCACCCACAGCAGAGAGGTCACAGCAGAGATAAATTTATAATGGAAGGTGGCTGCTTCATTTGAAATGAATTTAAAATTAATGAGCCCAGCAGTTAACCCTGCCATGGTGGAAACGAATATATAACATCAGATTGTAATAGGGATTTCTAAAATAATTTTCAGATGGTTATATATTCTCACAGCTGCTGTGTTGTAAACTGTTATGTTCAGTAACATATTCGCTGTGGATCCAGCTTTTCTTTACTTTTTTCTTAAATTTGAATTTCAAGTTTTCCTCCTCTCGAGTCACTGCGCTTCAGAGGATTAGAACATGATCCCTCTATTATGTCCCCACAGAAAAAGAATATGCGAGGCATGTTTGATGTTACAAATTTTCTACATAATTTCCACACCTTTTGGCTCAATTAGGATACATTGTTTCCATTTTTTATACATACATTTTTACCATTCTAATGCTTTTTTGTCTCTTTTTATATGTAATTTTTAAAATAAACCTGCTTTATTTTGATACATCATAGTATTTTGCTTTGACAATATTTTATTGATAAAGTCATATGCAGATTATTTCTGTTTTTATTGTGTATACGGCTTGTGTTATTTATCTTCTGTGTCTAATGCGAGGCTATGTGGAAATTCTGCACATAAAACTCAATGTAACCATAAGGGAAAGTGATTTTTGTAGATTTGCAACACAGGTGAGTTTACAATGCTAAAAAACAGTATACTGCGCTTGATATTTTTCGAAATTCCATCCGCATTGCTGAATGTGTAAGATATTAAATTTTTTGTGCAACGAAAATACGCAGAACCAAAAACTTATCGTGGAAACTACCTAACTTTTAATTTCTGTGTCTCAATTGGAACAGCAGAACGTGACTGCACATTTTGGCGGCTGAGGAGTGCGGGCGAAGGAGGCGGCTGCAGTTTTCTCACTTTCCAGAAGTCTTTTAGATTTACTTAAAATGTGCCTTGTTGATTGGGTTGAGCTATTTGTAAGATGCATTGCAGAGAGGTGTCATCTCATTTCCTCTCTCACTGGCTGGCAGACAAAAAACAAAGTAACAATCATTTGTCTGTGTCCTTCAAAGTCTTTGTAGATAAGTAAACTTAAGAGAAGGACAGACAGTGCTTTATTTTACCATTTTTAGGATGGCATTTGAAAGCTATGGCTTTTTGACCCTCCTGTTTTGTCACAGGTTTTAATGACTGTCATGTGTAATATGGGGGGTTGCATATCATTTTGTGTAGGTTCATATTTGAGGAGCCTTGCTCCATTCATTCTGTGCATTTCTTATCTTGTCTGCAAGTTAATTAACTTAGTTCAGTTACAATTTGCTTTCTTTTTATTAAACCCCCATTTCTTGACTCTCCATTGTTTACTCCTCAGCTCTCAAAATACTGGAACTCACCCCCTACAGTGTTTCTGTTCCTAGAACTGAGGGAGGGGATCCTGGAATCCAACCAAACTCTCTGTTTACTTTTGGATTATTCAGTCTGTCTGGGAAAGAGAAGAGAAAAGGAGTATGATTGGTTCTCTGGGGGAGAAGCTGCAGTTACAGGCAGCACCCCAGAGAGCCGTTGAGAAACCCCAATTTCCCTGGCAAAGGACTGCTGGAGGATTGTGACTCATCCCCAGGACATTTATCCCATTACTGGACTATTTTACCCTCTGTGTGGTGGATTATTTGATGGACATTCTGGATTGCATTGAAAAAATATTCTTTGGATTGTTCAATCATCTCTCACTCTGTTGATTGTGTGATATCGGAGAAGGACCCCGTGACAATGACTTATAGCGCAACATACTACAGAAATTACAAAATGTGTATCAGTAACAATTCCATAAACAATGCTGCATATTCCTATGTATTACAGTAGTATATTCTTGAGCATTGAGACAGTATTATAAGGCAATGGACCCATGTTGCTTTTTTATGTGCTTCCTTTCAGCACATAAAAAGCATGTTTTATCAGGAAAGGAGAGTTGAAAAAACACACATTTTTTTACTGCGTTTGTGTTTTTTCATGAGTTTTTTTCCTCCTTTTTGTGCTTTTTTTAATCATGACAATCGCGGGTGTTCAGGCGCTGTACCCCTGTGATTGCCGCTGGGTCTCTGGCTCATGTTACACCCGGGACCCAGCCAGTGCTCCCACCACTCCTGGTAGTTTAACCCCCTGAATGCTGCAATCAGTGAGATCCCAGCATTCAGGAGGCAGGGAGAGGAATTGCTTACCTCTCCCTGGTGATCGGGTGCATCGAATGCAATCAGAAGAATCAAATTGCTGCCAGGGTAACTGATTGCTGTGACCCAGGTTACTGAGCTACAGAGAGCCTCACACACCATATTGTATGTGACACGCACCACCGGGGACTGGGGGCACTCGTTACTGGGCCGATTACGTTGTCTGGGATGCTGCGGTGCTGGTGCCTGGCTCCATGACCCCGGCAGTGTCGTTATTAATAAGGATGATGGTGGGAATTATTTACAGGGGATATTTCATGACGCCACCTGTGCTATGCGGCAAGATAGGGGCCGCCGCTGCAATTCAGTTCCCTGGGGGTCGGTGGTAAAGCAGCGGAGTTGGTATAGCTCTCCACAGGTAGAGCTGTGCTCCAGGGCTGATGATGGGAGTAGTAGTCTATTGTGGAGGTGTGCTGCCTCTGTATCAGCAGCCGGGCTGCTCGGATCCGTATCCGCCATGACTCGAGGGGCGTCTGGACCCGGGGGTCGTGCAACCACTCAAATAAAGGGGGTATTTACAGGGGATTGTATATTTAAAGTTCGTGACGCCACCCGTGTTGTGTGGTAAGGTGGAGTACCACCGCTGCAGCTGGGAGTACCCGGGAGCAATGGAGTGGGCAGCTAGGTGTTTTAACACCTCCACGGGCAGGGGTAATGCCCTGGGGCTCTGTGACAGTGGGGGAAGCCGTGGGATGTAGGTTTGGTAGGCAGGGAGCAGGAAACTCAGGGTTAGTAGTCGTGGTGCTGGATGAGGTTGGTGCTGTTTTGGAAGGTCAGTAAACACACAGACTGCAGTTAAACCAAAAGTCCTGGAGTACCGCTGCCGCTCAGAAGGGGAGCACATCCAGGTGACCGTTTCAAATGATATTGCTCTGCTGTGTTCCAGTCCAGTCCATCCTTCCGGGAGCTTCTACCCCTCAGCCCCTCACACCATGAGGGCTGCTTATCGCTGTCCTGGGAGTTCCAACTCCCCAGCCTGCTCTCCCCCTGAGAGCTACTTCTTTCCTTGCTCCCCTGCCAATGACTGTCAAAGTCCCCTTCCCCTCTAGTCTTCCTGACTCTAAGGTGGGTGGCCCTTTCTCCACTGGACCTACCCACTGGTGTGTGTGTGACTGAGATTTGCATGCTGGTGTTTGCAACATCATTAGGTGGCACCTGGAACCAAGGAGGAGATGGATACTGCACGGAAAGGAAAATTGTGCAATACCCTGTGACGACCTGATAGTCCAGGGGCGTCACATTTCTCCTTGGTTAAACGTAGATCGTCCTCGAGCTACAGGACACATCAGGTTTTATTTAAACTGCTCCTGTAAGTAGGAAAAAGGGATAACATGTTATAAACAGTTTCCATCCCTCACAGGGGAGGCACACTTCCCAAACACCCAAAAAGACTCAGAGTCCACACTCCAAATGTCCCAGATCCCTTTAACCCACCACCCAAACAACCTGACCCGCTGCATACCTATGGTGGGTCCGTGACAAGGTTAAAATCCCAGGTATTGTAAAAGACGACTCTGGTAACAGCCCTGAGCAAACTGGTAGCCGTTGCCCTTTGCACTGCAATGTACAAGGCCCTGGCAGTCTTTTCCTGTAACAACGGGTAGAAAAAGCTTCAACAAGAAGGGCGCAGTCTAATTATAGCAGAACTTTCCTGCCACCCCCCACCTGGGGATCCAGATGGTCTTCTCCAATTAACATGGGAAGGTTCAACAAGGGTGACAGTCCATACAAAACTTTTAAAACTTTTTATGAACTTGCAGGTTCCAGTTTCTCTTCTCTGTTAAGATGAGAGGCTATCCCAATCCTGCGCCGCTCCCCAGCAAACAGTTTTGCACGTAACTGCATCAGCCGCCACCAATACCTTTCCTTTTCATGGGCGCTGATGTTGGGCTTAATCTCCACCACTGGTGCTGGTTGTAGCTGGAAGCCTGCGGCCCCAGCAGCCGCTGGGATGCCGCACGGCGGCGGAACCGGCAGCTCCTCAAGTTCCACCTCTGATTTGGTAAACAGGAGAACCGACTGTTCCGAAGCCATGGTTGCAGAGTCTGGGTGCTCCACCTCTGAGGACGGGCTCGGTGATGTGGCCGGGTCTGGTCTGGCCGATGTCAGGGTGACCGCTGTCATGACTGAGTCGAGGGATGGAACCGGGGTTTCCGCAGCTGGAGCTTCATACAAAGGCACTGAAGGTTCCGCTGCCGGGGTGAAAGTATGCAGCTCAGCATCCGCCGAGGATGGGGCTGTTGGCAGTGGAGTGCTCACCGGGAGCGGGGGCGGTCAGGATCCACAGCCGCATTGGCCGGATTAGGGTAATCAACAGGGACTGGGTAACCACTTACCCTCTCTTCATGTGGGATCTCAATCTCACGGGCTCGCACCGCCATTGCCAGGCTCCTCATCTCTTCCCTCCAGTGATCCAGTATAAACAGGAACTGCGTCCGCATTCTCCTGCACAGCTGCTCCGTCTCTTCTTCGATCCAGGTCACGGTCCCGGGAACAGCACGTTCCGGTTACCAACTCCGCTCCGCCATCTTGCCTCTGCGCTGTACAGGAATGCTATCGCAGAGTCCTGGAGTCCCTGCTTCTCTTCCACTGTAGTTACTTTCCATCACACCCCCTCGGTTTTCACTCAGCACTCTCTTCGATGCTGTGGCCCTCTGGGAACTTCCGGTTCCGGCCTCACACGCAGGACGAAGGGTGGGGCTTCTGTTTTGTGCGTTTTCGCAGGGAAGATGGCATTTTTGGCGCCAAAGGATGGCGGAATATGGCAGAATTGGCGGGAATGGGATCTTGACTCGCGGATTTCAGTCTTCAAGGTGCACGTCACCCAGGTAAGTGGGTCCTGCTTGTATCCTGTTCGTGATTCCGAATTTTGAGGTGTGCCGCCCCCTTGTCAGCAGCCGGGCTGCTCGGATCTGGATCTGCGGTGGCTTGAGGGGTGTCCAGTCATGTGGACACTCAAATAAAGGAGTTATTTACAGGGGATTGTATATTTAAAGTTCGTGACGCCACCCGTGTTGTGAGGTAAGGTGGAGTACCACTGCTGCAGCTGGAAGTACCTGGGGGTGATGGAGTGGGCAGATAGGTGTTTTAACCCCTCCATGGGTAGGGGGAATGCCCCAGGGCTCAGTGATGGTGGGGGAAGCCGTTGGATGTAGGTTTGGGAGGCAGGGAGCTGGGAACAAACGGTTAGCAGTCGTGGTGCTGGATGAGGTTGGTAAAGTTTTGGAAGGTCAGTAAACACACAGACTGCAGTTAAACCAAAAGTCCTGGAGTACCGCTGCCACTCAGAATGGGAGCCCGTCCAGGTGATCGTTCCAAATGATATTGCTCTGCTGTGTTCCAGTCTAGTCCGACCTTCCGGGAGCTTCTACTCCTCAGCCCCTCACACCATGAGGGCTTCTGCTCGCTGTCCTAGGAGCTCCAACTCCCCAGCCTGCTCTCCCCCAGAGAGCTACTTGAGACATACTACTCTCCTTGCTCCACTGCCGACGACTGCCCAGTCACCTTCCCCCCAGTCTGCCTGACTCTAAGGTGGGCAGCCCTTTCTCCACTGGACCTACCCACTGGTGTGTGTGTGACTGAGATTTGCATGCTTGTGTTTGCAACATCATTAGGTGGCACCTGGAACTAAGGAGGAGATGGATACTGCACAGAAAGGAAATTGTGCAATACCCTTTGATGACCTGATAGTCCAGGGGCGTCACATTGAGATGCGACATTGGGGTGCAGGGAAGGGGGCGCAGGGTATAACTGGGCAACACAGGGGTGCAGTCACAAGGTCTTTACTCACAGTTCAGAGTTCCAGATTATTACGTCCGGACAATTAAATGCTGCCCTTAGAGTACTGGATTCCGCTGTGATGGGCTCCAGCCAGTGGCGTAGCTAGAGTTTCAGCTCAGGGGGGGCAAAACATCTGAGTGGGCCCCTTATCAGGTAACCATGATAACTACGTTGGCACAGACTAATCGTGGGTATAGTGGACCTCGGCAGATGACACTGATATTACCGCTGTATGGTGACTATATAGAGGTAGATATCCTGCAGCACATACAAGAGGTCATAGTGCAGTTATAGATGGTGACTTACAGCTGACATTCTTTTGGATGGAGTTGTTCACCTTTTCTGTGTTATCCATCTGGCCCAGACCAACATGATGACTTCTTCCAGCCACAAGTGATCTACAGAAATTACAACAAAGACACATTTGACTCCTCCCACTTCAGGCACAGTACCCCATCTAATCCCAACCTGCACAAACTCCTCATCCTGCTGTCACCCCAATACTGAGCCGCTGACATTGTATGTGTCCCTATTACTGCACCTGCTGTGTGGCACAAAACCGACTCATCTTACTGCCACACATATTAATGCCACCACTGTGCCCCCATATGGTAATAATGCCACCACTGTGCCTCCACATAATAATGCCACTACTGTGCCCTCACATAATGCCACCACTGTGCCCCCCATATATTAATGCCACCACTGTGACCCTCACATAATGCCACCACTGTGCCCCCATATGGTAATAATGCCAACACTGTGCCCCTCACATAATAATGCCACCACTGTGCCCTCACATAATGCCACCACATGCCACCACTGTGCCTCCACATAATAATACCACCACTGTGCCCTCACATAATGCCACCACTGTGCCTCCACATAATAATGCCACCACTGTGCCTCCACATAATAATGCCACGACTGTGCCTCCACATAGTAATGCCATCACTGTGCCTCCACATAATGCCACCACTTTGCCCCCACATAATGCCCCCACTGTGCCCTCACATAGTAATGCCACCACTGTGCCTCCACATAATAATGCCACCACTGTGCCTCCACATAATAATGCCACCACTGTGCCTCCACATAATGCCACCACTGTGCCTCCACATAATGCCACCTCTGTGTCCCCACTTAGTAATGCCACCACTGTGCCCTCACATAATAATGCCACCACTGTGACTCCACATAATACCACCACTGTGCCCTCACATAGTAATGCTACTACTGTACCCCCACCTAATGCCACCACTGTGCTCCCCACATAATGCCACCACTGTGCCCCCCACATAGTAATCCCACCACTGTGCTCCCACATAATAATGCCCCCACTGTGACCCCACATAATGCCACCACTGTGCCCCCACATAATGCCACCACTGTGCCTCCCACATAATAATGCCACCACTGTGCCTCCACATAACAATGCCACCACTGTGCCCTCACATAGTAATGCCACCACTGTGCCCCCCACATAGTAATGCCACCACTGTGCCCCCACATAGTAATGCCACCACTGTGCCCCCACATAATAATTCCCCAACTGTGACCCCACATAATGCCCCCACTGTGACAACACATGGTAATAATGCCACCACTGTGCCTCCCACATAATAATGCCACCACTGTGCCTCCACATAATAATGCCACCACTGTGCCCCCCACATAGTAATGCCACCACTGTTCCCCCACATGGTAATAATGCCACCACTGTGCCCCCCACATAATAATGCCACCACTGTGCCCTCACATAGTAATGCCACCACTGTACCCCCACATAATAATGCCACCACTGTGCCCCCACATAGTAATGCCACCACTGTGCCTCCACATAATAATGCCACCACTGTGCCTCCACATAATAATGCCACCACTGTGCCCCCCACATAGTAATGCCACCACTGTGCCCCCACATAGTAATGCCACCACTGTTCCCCCACATGGTAATAATGCCACCACTGTGCCTCCACATAGTAATGCCACCACTGTGCCCCCACATGGTAATAATGCCACCACTGTGCCCTCACATAAGGCCACCACTTTGCCCCCCACATATTAATGCCACCACTGTGACCCTCACATAATAATGCCACCACTGTGCCCCCAACATAGTAATGCCACCACTGTGTCCTCACATAATGTCACCACTGTGCCTCCCACATAATAATGCCACCACTGTGCCTCCACATAATAATGCCACCACTGTGCCTCCACATAATAATTCCACCACTGTGTCCCCACATGGTAATAATGTCACCACTGTGCCTCCCACATAATAATGCCACCACTGTGCCTCCACATAATAATTCCACCACTGTGCCTCTACATTAATGCCACCACTGTGCCCCCACATAGTAATGCCACCACTGTGCCCCCACATAATAATGCCCCCACTGTGACCCCACATAATGCCACCACTGTGTCCCCACATGGTAATAATGCCACCACTGTGCCTCCCACATAATAATGCTACCACTGTACCTCCACATAATAATGCCACCACTGTGCCCTTTGCCCTTTACATGGTAAAATGCCTCATTTGTGCCCTCTAAATTGTAACATTTCCCCCTAGAAAATATTAATGACCTGTGTAAGTCCCCACATATTGTTCCTAGAAAGTAATAGAGCCCCCAATGTGTCTTTGACGGTCACAATACCCTGACTGTCCCTATAACAATAATGGTTCCTAAGTGTCCACTTAATATCTATTAATGTCCCTCCCATGTACAGTTCGTCTATACACAGTATGAAGCCCTTAAACCTCCCCTATACACAGTATGAAGCCCTTATACCTCACCTATACACAGTATGAAGCTCTTATACCTCCCCTATACACAGTATGAAGCCCTTATACCTCCCCTATACACAGTATGATGTTCACATGGCTCCCCTATACACAATATGATACCTCTACACCTCCCCTATACACAGTATGATGGGCCTATAGCTCCATACAGACACCTGCACACAGCCGTATACACATACACACCCCTGCGTACAGCCATATACACATATACACCCCTGCGTACACCCGTATACACATACACACCCCTGCGTACAGACGTATACACATACACACCCCTGCGTACAGACGTATACACATACAGACACCTGCGTACAGCAGTATACACATACACACCTCTGTGTACAGCCGTATACACATACAGACACCTGCGTACAGCCGTATACACATACAGACACCTGCGTACAGCCATATACACATACAGACACCTGCGTATAGCCGTATACACATACAGACACCTGCATACAGCCATATACACATACAGACACCTGCGTATAGCCGTATACACATACAGACACCTGCGTATAGCCGTATACACACACATATATACAGACACATATACAGATATAGTCACATAGAAGCGTATACATATTTGAAAACATTCACATACAAATAATCATACACATAGACAGACACAATCCTATACACAAACTCACATACTGGGGGGCTTTTACTTTTGATGATTGGGGGACACTTTTTCTCTCTCGTGCAGCCACAGAATTGTTTCATAGTAAATCCCTCTAGGCTAAAGGACCTGTGGTGACGTCACGGCATGTCACGTCCATGTGATCAGCAGGGGCGGGGCCTCAGCAACGCAGCTGATAACAGAAAGAAACTCCAGGTGTCCTGGAGTTCTTTATAATAGAAGAGGGGGTCTGAGGTAAGACCTCCAGATGGGGTGTTCAGGGGGGCGCAGGGGGAGAGGGGGGGCGAAGCCTACATGATTATAGTGGACAAGAGGAAACATGGCCACGCCCACCAACAAAGCCGGTCACGCCCACTACCCAGGCAGCTCCTAGCCACTGGTATGTAGACGCAACCCTTGTCTGATGCTCCTCGGCTGGATGGAGGCAGCGCGCGCTGCATGACGTCATTATAAACAAAAAGACTGCCTGCACTCAGCCTCATCGACCTGACGTGTGAACAGGCGCATGACTGAACATGACATAAAATACAAAAAAAAGACAGTTTGCGCTCTGATAATGCTAAAGTATGGAAACCATGAATGTGTGAACATGGACCTGCATTACTGCTAAGGAAAATCTAAAAAAAATGAGATATTTAGCATATAGAAATGGCCATTTGTATATCTGCCCAGTTGCCCCTTCACGGCATATCTCGTAACTGGGTACCTAACATCATTATAACACACATGGCTGCGCACTGTGCACTCACTGCGAGCGGCCCTGTCTCCTGTACCTTGCGGCCGCACGCAATTCACTGTGCGCGGCCATGTGTGTTATAATGACATTATGCAGCAGGTGGCCGGCCCTCTACAATAGCAGCCCCTGCCCGGCGCTGAGCGATGACGTCACCACGCTGGGACTCTGTGTCCTGCGTGTGCGCTATTATAAGCAGCAGTGCAGGGAGATCGTGTCTCCTCCGCACTGCCACAGAGGTTAACTATATCGGCGTGCGCTGTGCACGCTGATATAATTAATGGTATCGCAGCTCCAGGTGGGCCCCCTCTGAGCACGGGGCCTGGGGCGCCACACCCTCTGCCCCCCGCTAGCTACGCTACTGGCTCAAGCCGATCTCAGGATAGTTCGGAGGCACAACCTGGTACTCCTTTCAGTGTCCTTTCCTGGTCATCTTCCTGCGCTTACCTCTCCCGCCTGTCTTGCTCCTACCCGCACAGAGCCCCGAACCGGTGTCCTTGGACCCTGTCGGGTGGTGTGGAGCTCTATCCCTTGGCCATATGTGGTCACCTTTTCACTGGATGTCGCTCCAGTACTTGCAGAAGCCTTAGCCTCTGGATTGCTAGCTGAGGCATAAATTTCTCCACTAGTTGAGGGGCTAGTCTCCTATGTGTCAAGTCCCTCCACTCTGGTATGCTGTATGTGGAACTAGGCCACAGGTATATGGCGCACTTTCTGTGGGCTCTAGGACCCTTTCTTTCCCACAATCTTGAGATGAGCTGATTCAGCCCTCGTCCCCAGGATCGCGCTCCTCTGCATCCTCTTCCAACTGGCTCATGTTCTAAAGACTGCTCCCACCAACTAGAATCCACTCCTGGGCTGACTTCGGACTGTGCGTTCCTATGGCACATTCAAAGGTGCAACTTGCCCTAACCACGGTCTAGTGGAGTGTTGTTAAATGTGAGTGTCTGTGTTTGTGTATACCGGTTTATGACCTCTTTCTTACCCGACAATGGGATACCACACCTCTGGCTGAGGTGCAGTACCTCTGTGGCAACTGAAGCCTCAGTGGCACCACATAAGCACGATGGGTGAAACAAAGTGCTGCAATATAATCCACTGTAGTTATAAAGCACTGTAGGGGATTATAAAAACGCAGAAAAAAAAAATGCAGAAACAATTGACATGCTGCTTCTTTTTTTCAGCAACAAAATCTGCAAGGAAAAAGAAGCAGCGTGTGCACAGCAAGTTAGGATTCTCATAGACTTTGCTGGGATGCTTTTTCCGTGCGCTTATTAATTAAAATAAGCAAGGAAAAATGCATGAAAAAAAACACAAAAAAACCCGCCACATGTGCACTTTGCCTATGATACTTTTGTAGACAGAGCAGTATTATGGTATCATAGCTACATTCCTGTACGTAAAGGAGAGTGTTATATGGAATAGAAAGAATAATGGTGAAAACAAAAGAAAAATACATTTACAGTCTTGTAATGCAATTGTATTTGATATAGGCAATATCAGGGTGCCTCTGCATGCCACTATCATCATATATACAATTGTGGGGGTGTTCCTTTATACCCTCAAGTCAGATAATTAGACCTTGTTGCTTCTAAATACACATCGTGCATATTTCTGAGGTTGTATATTACCCTTAAATGATCTAATTTAACAGCTCCGGAATATTCGCAAGGAGTTTTCTGGGACTCTCATCCTAGGACCAGCTCTCTGAAATAACATCCTCATTAGATATTGTTAACAGAATTTACATGAATAGCCATTAGTGATCGATAAAATTACCCTGGCACTTATAGTAGGTGGGGGACAAAATGTCCCCGTAGACCACTCACACTCCAGGCAATAAAGGATTTATTGGAATACAATGCAGTCTTTTATCCAATATCCTCTGGTGCAGGTAACAATGTATCAATGTTTCTCAGTCCATTGAGTCTGATCTTTCTCTAGATTCTATCACACAGCTCACTTACCCCTGTGCTCCGAGCTTTGACAACACATCCATCAGCCTTGGTCGCAGCTGTGAAGATCCTTGGCATTCTTATCAAGCAGAACCCTTTCACTCTGTGCATATATTTCCTTCATCACCACATTTGGCAGGTTTAAGCTCCTTGTATATTTAATATCTGGACACTTTGTGAAATGAGATCAAAGTCAGAAACTTGTCTTTTGCTCCGTCAACTCTCAGTCTGGATCCTTGATACTGAACAGTGGTCTTCCGTCTGACAAATGTGATGGGGCCTTTTGTCTGAATTTGGTTTAAATTGAATAAATATCAATTTATTTACTAAACATTTTTAGTCAATATAACTTAATCAGATAGTGGACCTTGTATGAAGCATTAGTCCAAACAGTATGTCAATTGAAAGGAGTTCAGGATAAAAAAAAAATTGACTACTTTCCTCAAGAGCCATACTGATTCTTTTTTGTGCTAAGTTTTTCAGCTGAATATAATTGAGCTGGTCCTACACAACACTTTTAGATCATCTAAACAATGGAATTCCTTGATCTTAACTCTTCTGAACCCATAAATGAAGGTATGAAATACCTTTCTTATTGATATCTCTTAGGAATTGTGTTGGATAAGTAACAACTGCAAGACACAAAGGAAACCTAGAATAGGCCCAATAGTTAGCACTGTAGCTTTGAAGCACTGACGTCCTGGGTTGAAATCCCACCAAAGACAGTTTGTAAGGAGGTTGTATATTCTCCCCATTTTTACACAGGTTTGCTCAGAGTACTCTTATTTCCTCCCATGCTCCCAAGATATATTGATAGGGAATGTAGATTGTGAGCCCCAGTGGGAAAAGTAATGATGTTTGTAAGGTACTACAAGCAAGTAAAATAAATTAATACATTGAACCATCACTAGGGGAAGATTGGTGATATTCACACTAGATCTAAGTGCAAAATCAGGTATCCAAAATCAGACTCCTGATGAACCTTAGGACATAAACAGAAATGAGCTATGCCTAAGCTTTAACCAACGCAACTTGATAAAAGTAGCTTCTGAAAACAGCCCCTTGGCTTACGAATCGTCCATGTTTTCAATATAATATTAAAGAAAACGGAAAAAGAAGTCTTTAAATTTGCCTCATATTACGTCATATCCCATAGCCCCAGAACCACCAACACCAAAGCAAATTGCACATAAAAAACTTTAATTGGTTGGGTCAGGCATATAAGTTTCACATGGGATATAAAAACATCATAGAAAGTGAAGAGGTTACATGACACAAAAAAGCGAACAAGAAATCCCCATGTGGGGCTGCATGGATCTAGCAGGGTAAATACAAAGGTACATTCCCAGTAGGGCCAGTGTAAGTGCCTTAGCAGTAAGCAAAATAGAGGTTCAAGATATCAAAACAGAGTGATAGTTAGTAAAGAACCATAGGCACATTACCCAAGCACATAACCCAGCAGGGGATCCACCAAATGTAAAAACTCACATGCAGGCGCACATGGGGAGCAGTCCCAACACGTGTTTCGTGATGACTTCCTCGGGGGACCGTGGACAAAGGAGGGAAATGGTCAGTTTTATAATAATACAGAGCACTATAGGGGAACGAACATATATACAATAGCACATCCAAAGTGATATTCATTGAAAACACTACACTGTTTGTACACTGGAACAATATCAAATATAACAATATATCACTCAATACAGCAGAATATGATGGACAATCGCATATGGATGGCTTGAGTATGTTGTGTTCCTTCCCAGCTCCTGTTCCAATGCAGACGGACCACCAGGTTAGTGACATGGAAAAATATCCACCAAGAGCACAAAAGGAAAAAACTATGGAAAAAGAAGGACACAAAAAAGGGTCCAGTTAAAAAATGTTAAAAACCATTATATACAACGCAGATTCAATACAGGGAACCCACAGCCAAAAACAAGTACAACCCAATACGGGGTACATATCAGCCGCAGACGAGCTACACTGGTTTATAAATAAGAAACAAAGGTCTGCCTCTCATTCAGTCCCCGAGGGACCACTGTGTCGAGGAGAAATATCCATCGACATTCCGCCCGTGCCAACACCTTATGGATATTACCACCCCTCAGTCCAAGGTGTACACGGTCAATCCCCCTCACCTTAAAACTTGAGGGGTCCGACCCGTGATATAACCTAAAGTGACGGGGTATGGTCTTCAGAGAGTCAACATCCTCGGCTTTCGCTTGTTTAGCAGCGATGATGTCCCTAGTATGCTCCCTCGTCCGGACCCGTAATTCACGACTAGTGAGTCCGACATATATTAAGTCGCAGGCACACGTGGCGTAATAGA
The DNA here is from genome assembly GCF_048569485.1 of Anomaloglossus baeobatrachus. Classification (NCBI taxonomy): domain Eukaryota; kingdom Metazoa; phylum Chordata; class Amphibia; order Anura; family Aromobatidae; genus Anomaloglossus; species Anomaloglossus baeobatrachus. Next base: position 266,458,614 of record NC_134354.1, on the reverse strand, counting down.
TTACGCCAGTGCTACTGCAATAAATATATTGTCGGATCTCAAATGTCTTGGAGCCGTCCGAGGAAGCAAAGGATGTTGCCCTGATGATGTTGCAATGACGACACGCAATGCATGAGCCACATGGATATGATCCGCAGATAGACCGTCCCATCATAAATGATGGTTTCTTTTGTGCCACATAATGGCTCTGGACCAATATATCACGTAGACTCCGACCACGACGTGCCGTCATGAGGGGTCGGTCGGGAAGCATATCCTTCAGCACAGGTTCTGTTTGTAAAACAGACCAGTGCTTAGTTAATATGCCAAGGATGTGGTCCCATTGGCGGTTGAATGAGGAAATAAAGGCGCACCTTAGGTTCAGCAGGCTTTGTCTTATTAGGGTTAAAGCGCAAAAGAAGTTGGTCTCTCGGGGCTGCTTTAGCACGACTATAGGCCTTTTTAATGGATCTGGTACTGTACCCCCTTTCCCTAAACCTATCACGCATCTCACTGGTCTGACCCTCAAATGTATCTGTCTCTGAGCAAATCCGTTTAAGGCGGATAAATTGCCCAGTGGGGATAGCATTGATGGTAGATTGTGGATGGCCAGAAAATGCGTGTAGCAGGGCGTTTACAGAGGAGGGTTTCCGGTAAATATCAGTAGTCAAAAGACCCCGATCATTAATGGAAATACCGATATCCAAGAAATCGACCCTAGCCGGATCAGCCTGATAAGTGAGGTAGATGTTATATGAGTTGGAGTTCAAGTGGCGCACAAAGCCCTCAAGCTCCGGGGCGGTCCCCCCCAGATGACAAAGATGTCATCAATGAAGCGGAGCCAGCACTGCACATGGGAGCTAGCCGGCACGCCGTCGCCGAAAACCTCCCTCTCCCAGTAGCCCAGGAAGAGGTTTGCGTACGACGGCGCGCAAGCCGCACCATCGCAGTGCCGCGCCGCTGGAGGTAGAACCGCTCACCGAAGGTGAAGGCATTGTGTGTCAGTACGAACTCCAACAATTCCAGAATCAGGTGTTGTAATGGTGGTGCCCAGTTACTCATACCCAGGAAATACTCAACTGCCTGCAGGCCATGTTCATGACAGATATTGGTATATAAGGTCTCAAGCCATTAATACTCCTAAGGACGTCCGAAGTGTCTCTAACATGGGAGGGCAGCGTCTCAACCATTGGTTGGAGGTAGAAATCAATAAATTTACATACTGCATCGCATAGCCCTCCGATGCCAGAGACAATCGGACGTCCAGGGGGAACCCGAGGTTTTTTATGTATTTTAGGCAGGAGGTAGAACGTGGGCGTTACCGGCATGTCTGGAAGGAGACCGTCATACACCTTTTTACTAATGGTACCTGAGGCAAGAGCATTCTCGAGTATGAGCGTAAGCTGGGTTAGGAAGACACCAGTGGGGTTAGAGGGAAGCATCTGGTAAAAGTCTATGTTTCTTAATTGCTTATACACCTCGCGCTCATACATGGCGGAAGGCCAGACCACCACGTTACCCCCCTTATCCGCCGGTTTAATAACTACTCCCTCTAGCTTCCTCAATTCCTCGAGGGCTCGCTGATGTTTAGCAGGAAGGTTATTACTCTTTACTCTCTTAGAGAGAGATCTCAAGTCACCCATAACTAAGTCATGGAAGACTTGGACCTGAGGACACAGCGAAAACGGGGGGAACGTGGTGGAGCGCGGGTACAGATGTGTAGGAAAGATATTATCCAACTCATTAGATGCTTGTCCCTCTAATTCCTCAAGTGTCCGCACAGCCTCCTCCTCAATCTCGACGGTGCAGGGGTTCAAGCTAGATCTTCTGGCATGTATCTTGTGGAGAACCACCTTTCTGAGGAACAGATTCAGGTCCTTAGCGACTGTAAAAAGATCAAAATTACAATCAGGTACAAAAGTAAGACCTAATTTTAGGACCTCAATCTGGTCAGCAGACAATTGGACCTGAGACAGGTTAATCACCTCCAATTGGTTGGAAATACCCTTCTTTGGAATTGCTCCCAAGTTAGATTTTCCAGGGACTGGAGGTGTTTTATCGGGTCTATTTTTACCCGAAAAACCTCTCGTCACAGGTCTAGATGACGCCTGAGATGTAATGCTTTCATCCTCCACTGAGTAGATGGAGGAGGCTGATACGGAATTAGGGAGTCCGACAAAGTGTCTCCTCCGACGTGTTGTCCCCTTCCACCGATATACCTGCTGGTTCATGAAATCATTAACATCACGTTGGTATTTTTTGGTTTTGTTAGAGACCAACTCCTTTTCCCACTTGACAAATTCCTTATTCATTGTCTCGTGGAAGTTAGATAGCTCAGCGGGGGTGAGTTCTTTCGTGGTACGGACTTGTAAAACAGAAATCTCCTCGTCAATGGCACGGAGAGAGGCCTCATTACTGTTGATAAGAAGCCCCATGAAGGACCTGGAGCAAGTAGTAGCTGCTTCCTCCCAGTCCCTCTTAAACGTCTCATCCGTGACACTAAACGAGGGAAAGACCTGTACCCTAAGACCTCTAGGTATTAACCCCCGATCAACATAGCGCTGCATAAAAGACTTGTTCCACCAGAGTCTCATTCTGCGGTTGAATAACAATTTGATTTGGTTGCAGAGTTCCCCGTGAATTCTCGAATCCGCAGAGTTGTCCACTTCGCCCTCTGTGTCAAAAACCTGGTTTAATTGAGTTTGCCACGTAGATTCACGGGCTTTAAAGTCCATACTGCTTGGAATAAATACTGTGAAAAAACACAGGAACAGACAATTAGCAACAACCAAGACAGTCGCAACAGACTTAGAAAAGGTAAAAGGCAACAACTTCAGGAACATATTAAAGAAAACGGAAAAAGAAGTCTTTAAATTTGCCTCATATTACGTCATATCCCATAGCCCAGGAACCACCAACACCAAAGCAAATTGCACATAAAAAACTTTAATTGGTTGGGTCAGGCATATAAGTTTCACATGGGATATAAAAACATCATAGAAAGTGAAGAGGTTGCATGACACAAAAAAGCGAACAAGAAATCCCCATGTGGGGCTGCATGGATCTAGCAGGGTAAATACAAAGGTACATTCCCAGTAGGGCCAGTGTAAGTGCCTTAGCAGTAAGCAAAATAGAGGTTCAAGATATCAAAACAGAGTGATAGTTAGTAAAGAACCATAGGCACATTACCCAAGCACATAACCCAACCCAGCAGGGGATCCACCAAATGTAAAAACTCACATGCAGGCGCACATGGGGAGCAGTCCCAACACGTGTTTCGTGATGACTTCCTCGGGGGACCGTGGACAAAGGAGGGAAATGGTCAGTTTTATACACTAGTGTATATTGAATCATCTGCAGCACCTGTTGCGGCGTCAGTATACTGAAACACGCTGAGCTAGCGTGGGCGGCTACTCCAGCGTCACCTGGGCTAGGGAAACAGTGTAGTGTTTTCAATGAATATCACTTTGGATGTGTTATTGTATATATGTTCGTTCCCCTATAGTGCTCTGTATTATTATGATTATTCTCAATGCGATCTGCCCTTTCTGCTGCCAGCAGTAGACATGGCATCTGCGGCTCTATTTTCACGATTGCGGTGCCGCGCATGCGCAGTGTGCGCGGCTCTCCCTGAAGCGCCTCCTGGGTAATATTGACGTCATCAAAGGGGTTTTCCCTAGCCCACGTGACTCTGGAGTAGCCGCCCACGCTAGCTCAGCGTGTTTCAGTATACTGACGCCGCAACAGGTGCTGCAGATGATTCAATATACACTAGTGTATAAAACTGACCATTTCCCTCCTTTGTCCACGGTCCCCCGAGGAAGTCATCACGAAACACGTGTTGGGACTGCTCCCCATGTGCGCCTGCATGTGAGTTTTTACATTTGGTGGATCCCCTGCTGGGTTATGTGCTTGGGTAATGTGCCTATGGTTCTTTACTAACTATCACTCTGTTTTGATATCTTGAACCTCTATTTTGCTTACTGCTAAGGCACTTACACTGGCCCTACTGGGAATGTACCTTTGTATTTACCCTGCTAGATCCATGCAGCCCCACATGGGGATTTCTTGTTCGCTTTTTTGTGTCATGTAACCTCTTCACTTTCTATGATGTTTTTATATCCCATGTGAAACTTATATGCCTGACCCAACCAATTAAAGTTTTTTATGTGCAATTTGCTTTGGTGTTGGTGGTTCCTGGGCTATGGGATATGACGTAATATGAGGCAAATTTAAAGACTCCTTTTTCCGTTTTCTTTAATATGTTCCTGAAGTTGTTGCCTTTTACCTTTTCTAAGTCTGTTGCGACTGTCTTGGTTGTTGCTAATTTTCAATATAATATATTGTTATTAGACTTATTCACGTTTTTACCAAACCTTCGTAATAATACATTGCACAGAATCCATTTATAATATCTTGTCCTGGATCACAGTAAGGTAACTTGGCCTGTAGAGTTTGCGGAAGCTTTCCAACAACATGTTACGTTAGCTTTCATAAATAACATCTTGATTCAGATTTCTCTATATCATCTTGGCTTTAAGTTTGCCTAGACTTTCATAATAACATCTTGGATGAACTTTTACCATAATATTTTGATCATACACTTTCCCAGCCTTTTCTAGGCCTAAAGGTTTGCAAATTCAGAATTTTCTAGCTTGGTTTACATATTATCCAAGTCTCTAGTACATTGGCATAGTCAGGCAGCTTAATCCAGCAGAACATACAGTATATCTTGGTTATACTGATTCAATGAAAGACAAGTTGGCGTCAGATGTCAACAAGTTAACTAATGACTATCTGCCAAGGGCACATGAGTATCTTCACCTGAACTTTCCAAGTGGATTGTCAAGTAAAAGGGAAGGTTTCGTCCCAAAAAAAAAAATTCAATAACTGAAAAAATGTGAAGTATTAATGTTTTGTTTAAATATTATTATTTGTTTTTAATTGAGCAAAATATAAAAAAAAAGAAAATGTTTGATATTTTCCACTCTTAAACACTAGGGGGAGCAGGTGCTGAAATCCTACTGTAGAACTTGCTCACATTACAACTGCAGTAAAAGTGGTTGGAATCTGCTCTCCTGTGTGTGATGTCACAGCTCCCCCTTCCAATCTGGGTGTTTCCAAAAAGATAAAGGAAGATGAAGTTTAGGGACACAATGTATAGCCATTTTGTTGGTGACTGCAAAGTGATCCTAATATGCCTAAAGTGTCACGAAGGACAGCTGCATAGTGCTCCCCACATAGCGCTCTGCACGCCCCATACCAGCAATGCTTTGCCGCACGCACATCCACCTGCAATGCTCTGCTGCACGCCCGGCCACAACGCTCTCCTGCATGCACTGCCACATGCAATGCTCTGCCACACGCCCACATGCAATGCCTGCTGCACGCATTCCCGCAATGATCTTCCGCACGCACACCCACAGTGCACTGTATTCCACTGTATACTGCGCTCTTCAGTATACTGTGCTCTGCTGAGCTGAGGAGCAGAGGCCCCAGGTGAGCACACAGGAGCTGGGGGAGTGGCGGTGGTGGGGAGAGCAGCAGGGGGTATGGGTGAGTGGCGGTGGGGGAGCGGCTGCGGGAGGGTAGCGGCTGTGGGGGGGAGGGGGGAGTGGCACCTGCAGGGAGAGCAGAGGGGGAAGGTAGTGGCACGGGGGGAGGGTAGTGGCACACATCCCAAACAGGTGACAGGGGGAAAGTGCAGCACACAGCATATGCTGTGAGCTCCACAAAGATGGTGGCGATCTCCTCCAGCCCAGGGGACGTGTCCAGCTCACAGCAGGGAGATCTCCGTGCTAAGTCTAGGGGTTGGAGCGCAACTATCAGACCCAATGCCCAGGGCGCTGCTATATTTGAGGTGAGTAACTGTTGTTACACACAGCAAATCCAGGATGGCAGCCCCCAGTGCTTCAGTAAAATTAGAATTAAATAGAAATGAAATAAGCAGTGAATTTAATTTTGTATTAAAAATACTTGATTTTATAATCACTATTATTAATACAAAAATAAAAAACCGCGACACCTTCCCTTGAAGTCTAACTAAACAGGTAATTTCGCAAAACTCAAAGTTATTGGTTTAAAAGTTCCAGAAGCAAAAGTATTGATTCTGAGAATTTACAGGAAAGTGAAAATCTTATTTATTCTCGGCTTCAGCGTTGGAGAGCATATCTACCATAAGGCATGAGACATTTACCAGTGAATTAATTCCATTCTAATCAAGCTGCATTGAGTAACATTAATTAGAAGAAGTTAATTTCGCATTATCTACACCTGCATATTAGCTGAGAAATCAACATCCCACACTTACAGCGTATATGTTGAGCTGAAAAGATGCATATTCAAGTGTCTTAATGATAACCTGGCAACTAATTACAATTTTTATAAACCATGAACAAGCGGAAGAAGAAATATCATTCCTCCAAGAGGCTTATTTATGGAAGCAATTGGAGATGCTGAGTTTAGCTCTGCAGGAAAAAAAAGCAATTAATAAATAAAGAATGTATTTACTCACAAATTATGGACAACAGAAAAGCCTTCATCACCCTCTGGATGATAAATTAATCACATTGGATGCTGCAATGAAGGCAGAGTTTTCAGTCTCTTGAGGGTCTTAAATAACTCATCCCCTTTATACAAATGTATGCGTAGAAAATTGTCAATGTGCACTGGCACACTGGCTACAGTGGGTCCATAAACGTTTTGTGGTGCACACAGACAGTACACGGACCGATAATATGCTAATCTGAATGGACAACTAGCACGCAGTAGAGTTCTGGGGCCAACAGAGTATCATAATAAGACGTCATGGTAAGAGAGATTGCTACATGTAAATTGTTCAAAAAACGACAAGAGAAACATGAGTAATATTGTTAAAAAAAATGTCTGTGTATTTATTGATAACATAGTGATATTAATTACAAATGATTGTTTTAGGTAAAGACTGCACAAATAGAGGAGTAGATGTAAAAAATAGGCAAGCCAAGCCTGCAATACTTGATAGAAAAATCAAATCTTACATATATTTTACAGTAGCACAGGTTCAAACAAATTCCTGAAACTGAATATACATATATCCCGAACACATTGACTAAAAATCAGGAACAAACAGCAGTAATGAGGTAGATCACATAGCTAAAGACATGGTATAATATAACCCTGCTGATCTATTACACAATGACATTGCCATCAATTAGGATAGCACAAGACTGCAGCTGCAAATACCATACCCATATGGCTGAAAAAGTGCTAGAAAGTGCAGGCAGGCCAGGGTAAAGAGGTAGGGCCCCTTGCAGGAAGAACCCCAACGTACGTTTCACATTCAAGTAACTTTCTTCATCAGAGGGAATAAAATGCTCACCACGTGGCAGGTTTATATAAGCCGCCACTAATAGACACAGCTGTGCATTACACCGGAATCAATTTTAACGGCGCATGCGTGTGGCGTCATCACACTACCCAAACTCCCCCACAACCATCATGGCACCCGTGCACACATCTTTATCTCTCCCGAGCATGCACGGACACTACCTAGAGACAGCCGGAGAGAGCAGGGCAGGTTGAGTGGGGTGCGCATGCGCACATTGATCCCACAATGCTGCAATTCTATATGGAGACCAAAAAGTGCAGAATTACAAAAAGAACCAACAATAATAACAACAAATCAAACAGGTACAGGCAAAATTCATCCAAATTAATAAGATCCTTACAATATGCAATATTATATCTATATTAGCGCAGGATAGTCAATCAAATGTGCATATATGGAGACCAAGTGATTATGGACTTTTCAATTGGATTCTACACACGTCATCATCTACATGGCACAGCATCTGTATTTCATTGACTATCCTGTGCTAATATAGATATAATATCGCATATTGTGTGCAGGTATCATGTGAGTCTGGAGTCCATCGATCAAGGTGAGCTCATGGTAACAGATAAACAGGTAATAAAGGTGCTGGAGCCAAGGAATAAATGAAGAAGGAAGTGGTGATGGGTGCAGAATAGTCAGGAGATGAAAAAGATATTGATCCCATCTTTGTTGTCCATGGTTGGTGAGAGGGGATGGAGGAGGAAAACTTGAGCGTTACACCGCCACCAATACAACGTGGACTTGGACCTCATGGAAGCGACCTACACATGAGCACCTTCTTGCTACATTATCTGTAACGTGATGTCTGTATTGTTTAAATTAAAAATAGTGCTGACTACTCTGTTTGATCCATGGTAAAAGAGTAAATTTAGCAAGATGCTTTCCCCCCGGAAAGGTTATAATAGTCAGTAAGCCAGGGACTCCAAATGTTTGGAAAATAATGAAATTTTTATTTTGTATTTTTCAAATCCAGTTTGTGAAAACGTTTCAGTCAAAGGCCTTCTTCAGTTCGCTGGTAAATATACATAAAAATAAAAATTTCAAAAGAAATACAATAATGTCAAGTCATCAAAAAAAAAAGTGGGGAGGAAGGAAAAAAAAACATTTTTTTGAAAGTGCAAAATGTGAACATATGTATGAGCACATATATCCATGTGTATATACACAAATCTCTCAGACAATATACTGTATATCATGTATATTACAAGGGGTTGACAAAAAAAATAGGATAAACAAAATAGAAATAATGAAAGACTAGAAGTCCAGAAAAAAGGAAAATATGAGATGTGAGAGTAAAGGTGAGGAAAAGGAAGAGCAAAAAAAGGGGAAATTTGCCTATAAACTATAATAAGGTTGAATATAGAATAGAGCGGAAAAACATCATTAAATATGAATGTACATTTTTAGAACCTGAAAGATAGAGAATATCCCAAAATAATATAGAGCACCACATTATTCAATATAGTAAACAGATATCCTCAATTGTATCAAGGTTAAACAATGTGATGAACAAACTTCTCCAAATCATATAATGAAAAAAGCAAGCATGTCTAGATATCAACATATAATAAATCGACATACACAATTTATAACATATAACACCCAGATACTAGTAATAAGGGGTTAATAGATGTGATGTAATAGAAACAAGAAACGAGCTATATTGGACATACATGAAATGATGAAAGAAAGTGCCTTATCGTGCTGGAGATTGGAAACTGCCAGGATTAGGGCAATCTAGTGCAGAGCAGTGTCCACCGCTTTTTGTGAGTGTGTTGCCAACCACTATGTATTTTTGGGTATTTAAAGGATCTTAAATAAACGATTTTTGGGCACTCCTAAATATGGAACTTTTCCCTGTTTGCACTGTCAGTGCAATAATATTCAGAGAGGTGATAGCATCCATCATCAGACTATTTCACTTGTGATTCATCCAATGTTGTAAATGTGATCAAATGCCCATGTGATCTCTTATATGTTGGAGAAACCACCCAACATATAAGAATATAACCGCATTAGACCGCATTAGACCACCATATTAGACCGCATTTCTAAACATAAATCTACGATTAGCTCTAAGAATTTGTTATTACCAATTCCATATTACTTTGTCACATTTGGTCATTCTGTGCCTCAGTTAAAATTTCAAGTGGTAGAACAAGTCCCCTTTCCGAGAAGAGGTGGTGATCATATCCGCCTCTTGAAAAAACATGAGGCCTTTTGGATTCATGAATTCATGAATTGAGAACATTGTCCCCTAGTGGTCTCAATAGAGAGTACAATTTACAATCATTTTTATGAAGTATCTGTCATAATGCATTACAGTATAAAGTATTACATAGTAAAATTAGTCATTTATTCATGTGCTCTTCATTATATCTAACTATATTTCTCTTTTCCTTTAGAATCGCATTTGCCAATCTTCACAGTATCGTCCCACTGCACTTAGCTTCTCACTGCTTGTTTGTGCTGCTCATTTGCTGTCCTATGTCCTCCACTTCCTCCTCTATACAAGAGCTTTCACAGTCCAACATTATATGCATGCGCGGACCGCACTACATTCCTATACCCTCCTTGTTACATGGCCTTTCCCACGCATCCATGTTGCGGCATTTGACTACTTGTGGTTTGTGCCAATTGTTGCTACTTTTCCTGTTGTCTGACTTTAATTTTTATTAAAAAAAAATTGTTTTTAAAAATGGAGATGCCAGACATATGTATTGCAGGGACTATACCTGACTGCTGTGTAAAGACACTATGGGGAAGGGGGGGGGAGTGCAAATTGATGCCACTATCCTGCGGTCGGCCTAAAATGTTTTTAAATATCAAGACTCCAATATGGGTCTCCAAGTTTTGTCTTGTCTGTACTACCATCACCTCTTAATTTTTAAAATAAAAATGTCAGGCCATATTCTGCGCATGGACATTACTTGACTGCTGTGGAATACACTGAGGGGAAATGAAGAGGGTGAGCAGTATCCTGCTGTCTGCCCGAAATGTTTTTAAATATGAAGACTCCAAGATGGGTCTCTAAGTTGTGTCATTGGGTAAGGTGGGAGATGGGGTGCAAGGCCTGTCTAAACGACATTACTTCTTTCTATAGTATATAACAAAAAAAGAGAAGACTGGCAGCACTCCCACCAGTGTGAAGAGGTGTGTATCTGTTCATAATGCAGATATAAAAGCTATTATAAAAACATTTAGAGGCATTTGGCATATTAGAATGGCCATTGTAATTAATACCTGCCCAGTAGCCATGTTACGGCAATCTCCCAATGAGGCTATTGGGTAAGATGGGGGATGGGGTGCAAGGCCTGTCTAAAGGACATGACTCCTTTCTATCTATATATCACCCAATAGCCTCTTGTGTTTTTAACTTCCAAGGTTACTCGCTGATCTTATATGTAGGTTTTTAGGTTAAGTAGCTGGACCAATCACTGAGCCAATAAAATAATCAGACATAAAACGTAACTTTTACTATTCCATATATAAAAATGAACTGTAGTTCATAGATGAGTTAAAACCAGGGTTCACAGTCGTCACAATGATTAGACGATCAACCGGACCAGAATATAGGGATATTGAGATCCTACTAGTGATGAGCGAGTACTAAAAAGCTCGGGTGCTCGAAGCTCGGGCCGAGCCTCCCAAGATACTCGTGTACTCGGCCCGAGCACCGAGCCCAATGTTATCCTATGGGAGACCCGAGTATTTTTGTGAAATGACCACCGGCAGCATGTAGAAACCCTAAAAATGGCACAAAAGTCTCCGAAGAGTGCTCAAATGACATGGCAACAGCATGGGGAAGACCCCTTGAAGCATTTATCACTCAAAAGTCACAGCTGTGAACAATTTTGTCCGCGTTTTACGCCATTTTTACGGACTCACCAGAAAACCTTCCAAAATGACACCAAAATGATTTTTCATGGCGGAAATGTTAAGGGCACATACCCAATAGTGAGATAGAGCTAATGTATGTTACTTTTTGAGATCAATACATGAAAGATTTTACGTAAAACATTGTGTGGCACTCCGATGTCCCTGAGAAGAGACGTACATAAAGGCCTCTGAGTCTAATGTGCCCATTTTGAGGAACTGAGTCTTTGTAGTATTTTCCTTTGCCAGGGCAGTCCAAAATTTTGAGGTTCACCAATGACCCTGCATACAGACGTGCATGAGGGCCTGTAAACCTGAAGTGCCCATTGGAAGGAAGTGGGTCTATTGTAGTATAGCCCTTAGGCAGGGCAGCCAAAAATTGGGAGGCTCCACGTTGTCCCTGGATAGAGACGTGCATGAGGGCCTGTAAACCTGAAGTGCCCATTGGAAGGAAGTGGGTCTATTGTAGTATAGCCCTTAGGCAGGGCAGCCAAAAATTGGGAGGCTCCACGTTGTCCCTGGATAGAGACGTGCATGAGGGCCTGTAAACCTGAAGTGCCCATTGGAAGGAAGTGGATCTATTGTAGTATAGCCCTTAGGCAGGGCAGCCAAAAATTGGGAGGCTCCACGTTGTCCCTGGATAGAGACGTGCATGAGGGCCTGTAAACCTGAAGTGCCCATTGGAAGGAAGTGAGTCTATTGTAGTATAGCCCTTAGGCAGGGCAGCCAAAAATTGGGAGGCTCCACGTTGTCCCTGGATAGAGACGTGCATGAGGGCCTGTAAACCTGAAGTGCCCATTGGAAGGAAGTGGGTCTATTGTAGTATAGCCCTTAGGCAGGGCAGCCAAAAATTGGGAGGCTCCACGTTGTCCCTGGATAGAGACGTGCATGAGGGCCTGTAATCCTGAAGTGCCCATTGTAAGGAAGTGGGTCTATTGTAGTATAGCCCTTAGGCAGGGCAGCCAAAAATTGGGAGGCTCCACGTTGTCCCTGGATAGAGACGTGCATGAGGGCCTGTAAACCTGAAGTGCCCATTGGAAGGAAGTGGGTCTATTGTAGTATAGCCCTTAGGCAGGGCAGCCAAAAATTGGGAGGCTCCACGTTGTCCCGGGATAGAGACCTGTTAGGTTCTTAGTGCCTCCGTGCTTGCATTTAAAAACCGCACGTGTGTGCCTGTTGGTGGCAGCTTTCCGCTGCATTTGTGTGAGTTTTGCAAAAACTTGGATATAACGCACAAGTCTAGTGAATACACATCAGCACAGCATTGCAAAATGCGCAAGGGCGTTGTCAACGAACAAGGAAGTGGACGTGATGGTGGTGCAGGCAGAGACCGAGGTTGTGTGCAAGCTCTAATTTCGCCACAACAAAGGGCCACATCTACTCGCTCGCACGTCCTGTACCAAATTCTTGGGGACCGCAGCAGTACACCGCTCTTGAACCAAGACCAGTGTCAACAGGTTGTTAGTTGGATAGCGGATAATGCTTCCAGTCAGATTGGCACCACCACAAACACTCTGTCTTCCACACGGTCAAGTGTCAGTAGCCGTGATACTGCACCGCACATTTCAGAACCTGATCCTCCTTCCTACCACCAGACCGAGTACACGTCCACGGACATTACTGATCCCACACTTGGACACTCGGAAGAGCTGTTTGTTCACGTTTCCATTCACACATTCTGGCCTCTCGCCAGCTCCTGTTGAAGTGGGCCATGACGAGATTGTATGTACAGATGCCCAAATATTTGAGCAGCCACGTTCTCACGAAGTTGGCAACGTGTCTCAACAAGGGGTGGACGATGATGAGACACAATTGTCAGGAAGTCAGGAGGAGGAGCAGGGTGCGGAAGAGGAAGACGACGTGGTGGATGATCCAGTAACTGACCCAACCTGGCAGGAGGATATGCAGAGCGAGGACAGCAGTGCACAGGGGGAGGGAGGCGTAGCATCCCAACAGGCAGTAAGAAGCAGAGTGGTGGCCCAGGGCAGACGTCAGGCAACTGTTCCCCGGAACAACACGACACAAGGTGCCTGTACAAATGTTAGGTCTTCCCGAGTCTGGCTGTAATACTATTGTTTGTATTGAGGATTTCGATTGCGTTAGGGCAATGACAACCAGAGACGAGTTCTTGGTGCAAGACGTTTATAATATGCAACCAGCAAATATGTACATAAACGGAACAAAAACACAGTAGAACATAAATACAGGAAATACCTTCCAGGGACGGAGCGAAAGGGAATTCACGGGACCGCGCACCGGACTCCCCCAGGGAGACCACCAAGAGCGAACCCCTATACAGGGACTGTCTGGCAATCACCCCAGAAGGCCTAAATGCGCAGCAGCTGGGACACAAAAGGGCAATAGGTAAGTTCAAAAATGTCCGTACGTGATGTGAGTCCAGAGTGGTATTAAACGGAAGGAACCGGGCAGAAGTGCCGACCAAAGACGACAAACGGAGTCCGGGCACAGCTAGATGATACCAGATGAAGTCCAGAGTCGGTGTCCGTTGTTTTCCAAGAGGATCCGAATAACAATCAGGAACCAAAAGCAGCAGGGCAGGAGCACACAGGAAGCAGTATACTCAGGCACTGGACTAAGCTTTAGGGGCGGCTTTTAAACAGATGGACAGGAAGTAGGGCAACAGAACAGAAAACTCCATGTTAACAAAGGGCAAGCTCTTTCAAAAGAAAACTGGAAAACCAGGATCTCTGACACTGGCAGTTTTTTAAGTTGGCTCCAGATGATTCTAAAAAGGCCATTTGCAACACCTGCCATGCCAGCATCAGCAGGGGTACCAAAACTAGCAGCCTGACCACCACCAGCATGATCAGGCACATGTCAGCCAAGCACCCGACTTTGTGGGAAGTACAACAGAGTCGAGGAGCAGTGCTTGCTGATATCACTGCTACGTCTTCGCTGGTTGTGCATGCGAGCCAATACCCTGTCCATGCTGCCTGCGAACAAGCCTACTCCGGCCCTGCACCTGCAGTTACCCACGCAGAAATAACACCATCATCAAGCACGTCCTTGTCCCAGCGCAGCGTTCAGTTATCCATTCAGCAAACCTTTGAACGCAGGTGCAAATACACTGCCAACGCCCCACATGCCACACTTCTAAATGCTAACTTTTCGCGACTGCTTGCGCTGGAAATGTTGCCTTTTAGGCTGGTTGAGACAGAAGCATTCCGCGACCTGATGGTGGCAGCTGTCCCACGTTACTCGGTCCCCAGCCGCCACCATTTCTCCCGGTGTGCCGTCCCCGCATTGCATAACCATTAACCACGTGTCACAAAACATCACACGTGCCCTGAACAACGCTGTTTCAGCCAAAGTCCACCTAACCACAGACACGTGGACAAGTGCATGTGGGCAAGGCCGCTACATCTCGTTGACGTCACACTGGGTTAATATTGTGGAAGCTGGGACCCAGTCTGAGCGAGGGACGGAACACGTCCTTCACACACCAAGTTTTGCAGGCCCTACCTCAGTCAGGGTTTCACCCACACTCTACAGCTCCGGAATGTCATGCTCCTCAGCCTCCTCCTCCTCCTGCGCATCCTGATCCACTTTACCCTCCACACCAGTCCCAAGCTGGAAGTGTCGCGGGCGGAGGAGGGGACGGTGCGCTCTCCCACTGCTCGGGTCCAGCTGCCGCTGCTCTACGGCTGCTGCTGCTCGTTGGCTCGAGCGATGGTCGGATCCCGGGGACTCGAGCGGCGCTACTCGCCCGTGAGTGAAAAGGGGTGGTTTGGGTTTTGGGGATATTGTCCGTGACGCCACCCACGGTTGTGGTGATTGTGTGGACACCACCGCTGCTCTGGACGGGGATCCCGGGAGCCTGTGACAGGGAGAAGCTTTGTTGTTATTTCTCCCCTCCGTGGGTAGGGGGGTTGGTTGTCCCGGGGCCCGGTGATGGGGTAGAGATGGATGACAGGCGGGTTGCGGGGCCTGATGAGGTGCAGGGTCGCAGGGTCAGCGCTGTGCCGCACGGCACGGAGGTACTCACTCAGCCCAATGATGATGACACAGTTCACGGTAAAACAAGTGGCTGGATGGACGGGTCCGTCGGACGGCTGCGGTTGTTCCTCCCTGCAGGTTAGTGATGACTGTCTCTCCCTGCACCTAAGTTCAGTGTTGGTAGTGATGGTTTCCCACCGGTAACCCGCTCCCCGACCTGGATATGGGCCGGAGGAGCCCCTTTTGCCCACAGGCGCTGGCCCTGGGAGACGGTTGCCCTTGGCGGTGGCGGTGTCACCCCTTCACGGTTGGACGGTTGCCTTCTATCGGGACTTGGCTGTTTGGAAACCCTGAGGTCCCCTTCACTAACGGATTTGGCAAATTCACGGCGACACCAAGCCTTGCCGGGATCCGAAAGTCCTCTGCCAATGGTGCTGGCTTCTCTTTGTATACCGGTCCGGTACGGCCGGGTCACCACCCGTCCATGGTCCTTACGGCAGACTCCAATCGGCCTCCACTGCAGACGGTCACCACATCCTGCCAACCTTGCTGTCCTGTCCGGGCCACACACCCGGACCAACTTCAGGCTCTTTGCTGTCACTTTTCTCCTCTCTACTACTTTCCTCCTTCCACTTCCTTAGCTTAACTCTCACTGCCTGTGTTTTCCCTCCTCCTTGGTGGGTGGAGAGCAACCGCCTGGCTCCACACCCTGGTGTGGACAACAGCCCCTGTGGAAGGCAACAAGGATTTTGTGTTTTGACTATGATATGCCTGCAGGGAGTGTGGGGTGTTTAAGTGTTGTGCTCTGTGGCCCCTGGCTTGTCCAGGGCGACACAGAAGCACTGCAGCACTGCCTCGGCGAAGCGGCAACAGGCAGTGCTGAAGCTAATCTGCATAGGTGACAAACCCCACAATGCAGAAGAGGTGTGGACAGCTCTGAAACAGCAGGCAGATCACTGGCTCACAACTCTGAACCTAAAGCCAGGAAAGGTCGTGTGTGACAATGGCCGGAACCTGGTGGCGGCTTTGAGGCGAGGCCAGCTGACACATGTTCCATGCGTGGCCCATGTGCTCAACCTCGTGGTTCAGCGGTTTCTAAAGTCATACCCAGAGCTGTCTGATCTGCTGGTAAAAGTTCGCCGCCTGTCTGCACATTTTCGAAAGTCACCTACTGCTTCAGCCGGCCTTGCCGGCTTTCAGCGCCGTTTGCATCTTCCGGCTCACAGACTGCTGTGTGATGTCCCCACGCGTTGGAATTCAACTCTGCACAAGTTGGTCAGGATATGTGAGCAGAAGAGGGCAGTTGTTGAGTACCTGCATCACCTAAGCCGTCGGGAAATGGGTCAAACTCCACACATAACACCTGAGGAGTGGAGATGGATGTCCGACCTATGTACCATCCGCCAAAACTTTGAGGACTCCACCAAGATGGTGAGCGGCGATGACTACATTATTACCGTCACCATACCGCTTCTCTGCCTTCTAAAATGGTCTCTGCTCAAAAAACAACCATGATGCATTGCAGGCGGAGCGCGATGAGTTTGAGCAAGAAACAGTAGTGGGTGTGGGTGATAACACACAGCCCAGCCTCGTCTCATCACAACGTGCAGTGGAGGACTATGACGAGGAGGAGGATGAAGACATGGAGCAACTCTCTGGCCAAATTGAGGATATGACATGCAGTCATATCCTCGGTTCAGCGTGGCTGGCCAGAGGACAGGGTAGATGATGATGAGGAGGAGGAGAAGGACAGCATGTTCAGTCATCGTGTTGGTCAGGATACTGAAGTGATGGCTGTTAAGAGTCTGGCACACATGGCTGACTTTATGGTAAGCTGCCTGTCTCGTGACTCTCGCGTTAAGAACATCTTGGCCGACAATCATTACTGGTTGGTAACACTGTTAGACCCACGCTAAAAGGAGAAATTTATGTCTCTTATTCCCGAGGCGGAGAGGTCAGGCAAAATGCAGCAGTTCCAGAAGGCCATAGTCACGGAAGTAGGCAAAGCATTCCCCTCACAAAACGCTAGCGGCATAGGTCAGGAATCAGTGGACAACCAAGGCGTACAGCCGAGAGGGGCACAAGTCCAATCCGCCAGAGGTAGGGGAACAGTCTTTAAGATGTGGGACAGTTTTCTCAGCCCCTCACATACCACAGCCCCTGAGGTGAGGGGTAGTGCCACAAGAAATCCTAAGTTTGCCCAGATGCTCAAGGAGTACCTTGCAGATCAAACAACTGTACTCCGACATTCCTCTGTGCCTTACAATTAATGGGTATCCAAGCTGGACACGTGGCATGAATTGGCTCTCTACGCCTTGGAAGTCCTGGCCTGCCCTGCCGCTAGCGTTTTGTCAGAGCGTGTTTTTAGTGCCGCAGGTGGAATCATTACAGATAAACGCACCCGCCTGTCAACTGTAAATGCTGACAGGCTGACTCTGATCAAGATGAACAAGGGTTGGATTGGGCCAGACTTCACCACACCACCAGCAAATGACAGCGGAATTTAAAGTTTGTAACGGGAATTTGCCATGTACCTCCACTCACCCATGGTAACACACTTCTGGACTTTGGCTAATCGCTGGACTGCTCCTCCTTCTCCTCATGCGCCATCATGATGACCGTTACAATAGTTAAGCCGTTGTTTCAGGTATACCCCCAGTGGTAAATTTTTTCGCCCATTCTTTCAGAATGGGCATTACAACGACAGGAGACCCGCTCCTTTGCAATGGGAACAATGTTTTGAGGCCCTCATGCACATCTCTATCCAGGGACAATGTGGAGCCTCCAAATTTTTGGCTGCCCTGCCTAAGGGCTATACTACAATAGACCCACTTCCTTACAATGGGCACTTCATGTTTACAGGCCATCATGCACGTCTCTATCCAGGGACAATATGGAGCCTGACGCTGCCACCGACTGCCACACACGTGCGGTTTTTAAATGCAAGCACGGACGCAATAAGAACCTAACAGGTTTTTAGGAGCGACAATTACTGAGAAGTCTGACACTATCAGCCACTGCTGACTGACGTGTATTATACACTAGACTTGTGCGTTATATAATAGTTTGTGAAAAACGCACACAAGTGCACCTGCACACTGCCACCGACAGGCACACACGTGCGGTTTTTAAATGCAAGCACGGACGCAATAAGAACCTAACAGGTTTTTAGGAGCGACAATTACTGATACGTCTGACACTATCAGCCACTGCTGACTGACGTGTATTATACACTAGACTTGTGCGTTATATAATAGTTTGTGAAAAACGCACACAAGTGCACCTGTACGCTGCCACCGACAGGCACACACGTGCGGTTTTTAAATGCAAGCACGGACGCAATAAGAACCTAACAGGTTTTTAGGAGCGACAATTACTGAGAAGTCTGACACTATCAGCCACTGCTGACTGACGTGTATTATACACTAGACTTGTGCGTTATATAATAGTTTGTGAAAAACGCACACAAGTGCACCTGTACGCTGCCACCGACAGGCACACACGTGCGGTTTTTAAATGCAAGCACGGACGCAATAAGAACCTAACAGGTTTTTAGGAGCGACAATTACTGAGAAGTCTGACACTATCAGCCACTGCTGACTGACGTGTATTATACACTAGACTTGTGCGTTATATAATAGTTTGTGAAAAACGCACACAAGTGCACCTGTACGCTGCCACCGACAGGCACACACGTGCGGTTTTTTAATGCAAGCACGGACGCAATAAGAACCTAACAGGTTTTTAGGAGCGACAATTACTGAGAAGTCTGACACTATCAGCCACTGCTGACTGACGTGTATTATACACTAGACTTGTGCGTTATATAATAGTTTGTGAAAAACGCACACAAGTGCACCTGTACGCTGCCACCGACAGGCACACACGTGCGGTTTTTAAATGCAAGCACGGACGCAATAAGAACCTAACAGGTTTTTAGGAGCGACAATTACTGAGAAGTCTGACACTATCAGCCACTGCTGACTGACGTGTATTATACACTAGACTTGTGCGTTATATAATAGTTTGTGAAAAACGCACACAAGTGCACCTGTACGCTGCCACCGACAGGCACACACGTGCGGTTTTTAAATGCAAGCAAGGACGCAATAAGAACCTAACAGGTTTTTAGGAGCGATAATTACTGAGAAGTCTGACACTATCAGGACTGTTTTAGACTGTGTACACCAGCCCCAGATATGATGAAGGCTGGTATACGGTCACCACTAGGAATGGCTATATACCCTGCCTGCCTGCCTGCCTGCCTGTATACTGCTACAATAGTCCTGACAAGGACTCTTTTGGTCACTAGCCTGTATTCCAATCTGGCTATACCCTGAATGTATACAGCAACAATAGTCCTGAGAAGGACTCTGCTACTGTACTCCGACCTGGCTATACCCTGCCTGCCTGTATACAACTAGAATAGTCCTGAGAAGGACTTTTGGTCACACTGTTTGCAGCCCTGCTACGGAAATAGCTATAAAGGGCCGCAAACCTTTCCCTGAAGCAGCGACCCTCTCCCTGCACTGACTGTCTGGATAGCTGTGAGCAGAGCACAGCGCGCCCGCCGGTATAAAGGCTCGGTCACGCTGTGCAGGCCGGCCAATCACTGCATTTCCACAACTAACAGGGCTGTGGCATTGCAGTGGTCTGCCAGCCAATCCCTGCATGAGGGCTGGCTCTCAAAAGAGCGCCAACATGCAGGGATGAAGACCACGAGTACAGCACGAGTATCGCGAGATTACTCGGTCCCCGCCGAGTAGACCGAGTACAGTGATACTCGTGCGAGTACCGAGTAGTAACAAGCATGCTCGCTCATCACTAGATCCTACACAACACGGACTGCCTCAGCTGGTTTGCATTCAAATGGACAATTAAGCCAACATAAGCACTCTATCCAACTGAAAAAAGAGGTATACACACAAATGGTTTGTCACATTAAGAACCCCAATCATGGGAAACTGTCTCTGTGTGTATTATAGGCAGATTTTATAAACACTGAGGAATTAGAAATAAAATATTCCTCTCTGATAAGGAATGGTCTTACCAAATCCCAAAATTATAGGCAGGCATTAATTACAGGTTACCGGCTCAGTCACCGGGGGGCTGTTTCTCAGCACATCAGATCCCATACAGCCAGATAACCTCAGTCAGGCAATTTCAATGGTTCCCACTCCCAACGTTTCAAACTGGAGCATCAGGGGAGTCCAAGTGGGATATCAGCGGTGGACGTCACTAAGCATCGCTTTTACATGACCCTCCACAGGTGCCTGATTCACTACAATATCAATAAACACATATCAGAAAAACGCCCAGGGAACTGCCGTTCAGGCCGCATTTGTCATGCCCCATGGTTGTATTAACTCACCGCATCCAGGCGTGTGTCGAACCTGATTCAAGCTTGCCGCGCTTGGCATTTGGAGTGACGCTCCAAATATAGCACGGCGCATGCGCGGATTCGTTGGAATGATGACGCGAACTCCCAGAATGCCTCCGGGCCGGAAGTTACGCATCATCCAAGGCAGCGTCGCTTAAGAGACGTCACCGTCCTCACCCGATGTCATCACATCCGGGTGAGTGGAACGCAAGCAACTCCATTAGATGGATACACATGTTAGCGCTGCCTAGCAACCTCGGTTCCTAATACCATGGCTGCATTTATAGTTAGTTATAAGGCATTAGGCACAGGTCCACATAGAAATGCCGGTATATATTAGCAATGTCACAGGCCAGGTTTATACTATGAAAAAATGAAAAAAACGAAAAAAACGCACTAGGCTGGTGCAGCCAAAATGATGTAGAAAAAGAGACAAATATAACAGAAGACTTAAAAACAGAGAGCTTCTTGCAGAATAAGCACGAGCCCATTCTAAAAAACTATCAGAAACACAGGGTCAATTGAAAGTCAGTGTCCAGATGGGACCCATAGAGGGAGGGCAAAAGCCACCGGAGACGGCCAGAGGGACTATAGGGGCAATTATATATGTATGTTGTTTTTGATTTATTGTTTTGAGGGGGGTGGACAAGATCATCTAGACATGGTTCCCATAAAGGGGCAGGGTCAAAGAGACTAAGGTGCATACTAGTCACTGACCCTAGATGTAATTACACACTACCTAACATGTGGGGGTCGGCACCCTATCATAACCCACGCCCATGGTGCCCCCACTCGGGCGTCGACTTTCCCTCCTAATAGGGCCCTAGTTCTAAGGTGCTCCTAAGAAAGGGGAGAAAGAAAGGGATTCATTTAATCCCATCGGTACCATAGTACCAAGGGTATAGATCCAGAAGCATTCCTTCTGGAGGATAGTCTTGTCCCAATTTCCACCGCGTAAAGGAGGGTGGATCAAATCAATACCCATTACCCTAAAGCTTCCCAAATCGCCATTATGGGAAGCATTGAAATGTCTTGCCACTGGTGTGTCATTTTTATTTATGATGTCATTTTTATGTTCCCCCACTCTGCGCCTCAGCTCCCTGATGGTCTTGCCAACATACAGCTTACCGCAACCACAGCTCACCTTGTACACCACCCCCTTTGATTTGCAAGTTATAAACGACCTCAAAGAGTATACTTTACTGCCTGTTGAATTTTGAAATTCCTTTCCTTCTTCTACATACTTGCAATTGATGCAGTCATAGCACTTGAAACAGCCTTTCACATCACTTTTTTTGGCTGGTTTATTCTCTTGGAAGTGGCTATGGACCAATCTATCACTCAAGGATCTCGCCTTTCTGTAAGTGACAGATGGGTGATCCGAAAGATGTTTGTCAATCGCAGGGTCCATATGTAATATGGGCCAATGTTTAGACAGTATTTTCCTTAGGTCCACTGCACCATTATTAAATGTTGTAATGAACCTTAGGGTGTCCGAGGTGGTGGCATTTTGACTGTTGGGGTGTAGTAAACCACTCCGATCCAAACTGCACGTGGACTTGTAGGCCTTCATAATGACCTGCTCAGGATAGCCCCTCTCTCTCAGGCGTACCATCAGGTCAACTGACTGTGTTTCAAAAGCCGCATCATCTGAACAGTTGAGAGACGCCTGAGAGAGAGGGGCTATCCTGAGCAGGTCATTATGAAGGCCTACAAGTCCACGTGCAGTTTGGATCGGAGTGGTTTACTACACCCCAACAGTCAAAATGCCACCACCCCGGACACCCTAAGGTTCATTACAACATTTAATAAAAGTGCAGTGGACCTAAGGAAAATACTGTCTAAACATTGGCCCATATTACATATGGACCCTGCGATTGACAAACATCTTTCGGATCACCCATCTGTCACTTACAGAAAGGCGAGATCCTTGAGTGATAGATTGGTCCATAGCAACTTCCAAGAGAATAAACCAGCCAAAAAAAGTGATGTGAAAGGCTGTTTCAAGTGCTATGACTGTATCAATTGCAAGTATGTAGAAGAAGGAAAGGAATTTCAAAACTCAACAGGCAGTAAAGTATACTCTTTGAGGTCGTTTATAACTTGCAAATCAAAGGGGTGGTGTACAAGGTGAGCTGTGGTTGCGGTAAGCTGTATGTTGGCAAGACCTTCAGGGAGCTGAGGCGCAGAGTGGGGGAACATAAAAATGACATCATAAATAAAAATGACACACCAGTGGCAAGACATTTCAATGCTTCCCATAATGGCGATTTGGGAAGCTTTAGGGTAATGGGTATTGATTTGATCCACCTTCCTTTACGCGGTGGAAACTGGGACAAGACCATCCTCCAGAAGGAATGCTTCTGGATCTATACCCTTGGTACTATGGTACCGATGGGATCAAATTAATCCCTTTCTTTCTCCCCTTTCTTAGGAGCACCTTAGAACTAGGGCCCTATTAGGAGGGAAAGTCGACGCCCGAGTGGGGGCACCATGGGTGTGGGTTATGATAGGGTGCCGACCCCCACATGTTAGGTAGTGTGTAATTACATCTAGGGTCAGTGACTAGTATGCACCTTAGTCTCTTTGACCCTGCCCCTTTATGGGAACCATGTCTAGATGATCTTGTCCACCCCCCTCAAAACAATAAATCAAAAACAACATACATATATAATTGCCCCTATAGTCCCTCTGGCCGTCTCCGGTGGCTTTTGCCCTCCCTCTATGGGTCCCATCTAGACACTGACTTTCAATTGACCCTGTGTTTCCGATAGTTTTTTAGAATGGGCTCGTGCTTATTCTGCAAGAAGCTCTCTGTTTTTAATTCTTCTGTTATATTTGTCTCTTTTTCTACATCATTTTGGCTGCACCAGCCTAGTGCGTTTTTTTAGTTTTTTTCATTTTTTCATAGTATAAACCTGGCCTGTGACATTGCTAATATATACCGGCATTTCTATGTGGACCTGTGCCTAATGCCTTATAACTATAAATGCAGCCATAATATTAGGAACCGAGGTTGCTAGGCAGCGCTAACATGTGTATCCATCTAATGGAGTTGCTTGCGTTCCACTCACCCGGATGTGATGACATCGGGTGAGGACGGTGACGTCTCTTAAGCGACGCTGCCTTGGATGATGCGTAACTTCCGGGCCGGAGGTATTCTGGGAGTTTGCGTCATCATTCCAACGAATCCGCGCATGCGCCGTGCTATATTTGGAGCGTCACTCCAAATGCCAAGCGCGGCAAGCTTGAATCAGGTTCGACACACGCCTGGATGCGGTGAGTTAATACAACCATGGGGCATGACAAATGCGGCCTGAATGGCAGTTCCCTGGGCATTTTTCTGATATGTGTTTATTGATATTGTAGTGAATCGGGCACCTGTGGAGGGTCATGTAAAAGCGATGCTTAGTGACGTCCACCGCTGATATCCCACTTGGACTCCCCTGATGATCCAGTTTGAAACGTTGGGAGTGGGAACCATTGAAATTGCCTGACTGAGGTTATCTGGCTGTATGGGATCTGATGTGCTGAGAAACAGCCCCCCGTGACTGAGCCGGTAACCTGTAATTAATGCCTGCCTATAATTTTGGGATTTGGTAAGACCATTCCTTATCAGAGAGGAATATTTTATTTCTAATTCCTCAGTGTTTATAAAATCTGCCTATAATACACACAGAGACAGTTTCCCATGATTGGGGTTCTTAATGTGACAAACCATTTGTTTGTATACCTCTTTTTTCAGTTGGATAGAGTGCTTATGTTGGCTTAATTGTCCATTTGAATGCAAACCAGCTGTGGCAGTCTGTGTTGTGTAGGATCTCAATATCCCTATATTCTGGTCCGGTTGATCGTCTAATCATTGTGATGACTGTGAACCCTGGTTTTAACTCATCTATGAACTACAGTTCATTTTTATATATGGAATAGTAAAAGTTACGTTTTATGTCTGATTATTTTATTGGCTCAGTGATTGGTCCAGCTACTTAACCTTATCATTGTGGATCTTCCTTTTGTATATTGCTAACTTTCTTGAATTACAGCTGTCTATGGCAGGTTTTTTATCGACAGATATTGACACTAGGCAATGGGCCTCTGAGGCCAAAGATGTTTTTTCTGAGAAAAATCTTGTATTGAAGAGGTACACTCCAACCTTGAGTGGTGCTTTCAAGGACCTCACCAGGGTATATAAGGAGCGGATAATATCCTGGTGGGAGGTCCAATCACTAGAAAGCTACCTAAAAGACAAAATAGTCCCTAGACACCTAAGGATAACCCTTCAGCCGGGTTACCGCCAAAAAAATCCTGATTTCATAAGCAGATGGGAGAAGGAAGCTACTGATAGCTCCCTTCGGCTTATGAAGCTTCTGTTGGATGAAGAGAGAAAAAACCTGTCCATTCTTGAAGATTCCCTGAAGGAACATATTGATGTAACACGCAAATTTTCCAGTGAAGGCGAGTTTGCAAATAAAGAACTTGTACTGCAAGGTGTTATTGAGAAATTCCAATATAGATTAAAAGAGAGAAAACATAAATTCTACATTAGGGATCTTCAAGACTTTAAAGACAATAGGGTTTACATCCCTTCTAATAATCGAACTGCCAGACAGAGTGAGACTGACTTTTCCTCCACAGACGCAGAACTTTCTGATACGGATACTAGGTTTAAACCTCAACAACAATATAAGAAACAGAGGGGGAGAGGGAGAGGAAACTACAGGGGAGCTAACTACAATCAGGGCCGGGGAGGTTTTTTAGACAACCAGTATCACCTGAGGAGCAAGGGTCTACCAAATCCCATGTAATGGGTGGAGCTCCTCAGGTGATAAATTTGTCTTCTAGACCCCTCAATAATACTGAGCTTTTGGTTTTGAACAAAGGCCTGTCCTTTGTTCCCACCACTGATTTCAATGAGTTTACAGCAATTAAGGATCTTAACTTATTTGCTAGACGCCTTAAGTGGAAAAATTTTTTTGACAGACAAAATGAGAAATCATCAGCTGAACTAGGAATCCCAGGAGACCTTTTAGAAGACGTTAGATTACTCTTTCACCTGAGTGATACCAATCCTAATGACCTTGGTGAAGGGCCATTTACGGACCTCAAAAATAGAAGCATGAAAACACCGCCTACTTGTGCACAGACTGATGCGATAGATGTTTTCATCAACTTGGTGACTGAGGACATCAAAAATAGCACAAGAAGTAGGGGTCAGTATAACCTGTCAAAAATGGAAATGCTCAGTCTACAAACCTTGGAAAAGGACTCCAGTATCACCATCAAGCCCTCTGATAAGGGGGGCAATGTGGTGATACTGGACTCCAAAGACTATAAAAACATTTGTCTTGAGATCCTCAATGATGAGGCATGTTATGCCAGACTTGATTCAAGTCCAATCTTGAGATTTAAAAACGAACTAAGGGTACCTTCACACTTAGCGATGCAGCAGCGATCCGACCAGCGATCTGACCTGGTCAGGATCGCTGCTGCATCGCTACATGGTCGCTGGTGAGCTGTCAAACAGGCAGATCTCACCAGCGACCAGTGAACAGCCCCCAGCCAGCAGCGACGTGCAAGCGACGCTGCGCTTGCACGGAGCCGCTGTCTGGAAGCTGCGGAGACTGGTAACTAAGGTAAACATCGGGTATGGTTACCCGATGTTTACATTAGTTACCAGCGCACACCGCTTAGCTGTGTGTGCAGAGAGCAGGGAGCCGCGCACACTGCTTAGCGCTGGCTCCTTGCTCTCCTAGCTGCTGTACACATCGAGTTAATTAACCCGATGTGTACAGCAGCTACATGTGCAGAGAGCCGGAGCCGGCAGCACAGGCAGCGTGAGAGCTGCGGAGGCTGGTAACTAAGGTAAATATCGGGTAACCACCTTGGTTACCCGATGTTTATCTTGGTTACAAGCTTACCTCAGCTGTCAGACGCCGGCTCCTGCTCCCTGCTCGCTTCATTTGTCGCTCTCTCGCTGTCACACACAGCAATCTGTGTGTCACAGCAGGAGAGCGTCTTTGAAGAAAACGAACCAGGGCTGTGTGTAACGAGCAGCGATCTCGCAGCAGGGGCCAGATCGCTGCTCAGTGTCACACACAGCGAGATCGCTAATGAGGTCACTGTTGCGTCACAAAAAGCGTGACTCAGCAGCGATCTCGGCAGCGAGGTCGCTGTGTGTGAAGCACCCCTAAGGAACATGTTAGACGAAGCTCTTGTCTTGAATATTATAAACAAAAATGAGTTTGACTACCTATTACCTACTTTTCCAGTAATGGCAACGTTCTATATCTTGCCAAAAATACACAAGGGGTGTAACCCCTTGAGAGGTCGCCCCATTGTGTCGGGTATTGGTAGTATAACAGAGAAATTGAGCATCTATGTTGACAGGATTCTAAGACCCTTTGTGGTCTCACTCAACTCGTACTTGAGGGACACCACTGACTTCCTACGTAGAATTGACGATATCTATCTCGAGGAAGGCATGCTTCTATGTAGTATCGACGTGGAGGCTCTGTACTCGTCCATCCCCCATGAGGCTGGAGTGGAGGCAGTGAGGTTTTTTCTAAGCACTAGAGGGAATCAATACATGCAGCACAACTACTTTGTCCTCAAGGCCCTCACTTTCTGCTTGACCAAGAACGTCTTCATCTTCGATGGGAGGTTCTTCCATCAGCTCAGGGGGACTGCGATGGGAACGTGCTGTGCCCCATCGTATGCCAACCTCCTCCTGGGCTGGTGGGAGGAGAAGGTGGTCTTTGGTGGCCTGATAGATACGGAGGACGTCGTCTTGTGGACTAGATACATAGACTACGTCTTCCTTATCTGGAAGGGCTCGGAGGTGGAGTTCCACGCGTTTATGGCTAAATTGAATAATAATAACATTGGCCTACGCTTCACTAGTGAAGTAGGTGGAGATAAGTTGGCATTCCTCGATGTTTTGGTCGAAAGAGGACCAGAGGGTCGCCTAAGAACAACAACGTATAGAAAGGCCACCTCCTCCAACTCCTTGTTAAAATGGGAGAGCACCCACCCAGGCTCCCTTAAGAGGGGGATTCCCAAGGGACAGTTTACAAGGATGCGGAGAAACTGTTCAGATGATGTGGCTTTTGAAACACAGTCAGTTGACCTGATGGGACGCCTGAGAGAGAGGGGCTATCCTGAGCAGGTCATTATGAAGGCCTACAAGTCCACGTGCAGTTTGGATCGGAGTGGTTTACTACACCCCAACAGTCAAAATGCCACCACCCCGGACACCCTAAGGTTCATTACAACATTTAATAATGGTGCAGTGGACCTAAGGAAAATACTGTCTAAACATTGGCCCATATTACATATGGACCCTGCGATTGACAAACATCTTTCGGATCACCCATCTGTCACTTACAGAAAGGCGAGATCCTTGAGTGATAGATTGGTCCATAGCCACTTCCAAGAGAATAAACCAGCCAAAAAAAGTGATGTGAAAGGCTGTTTCAAGTGCTATGACTGCATCAATTGCAAGTATGTAGAAGAAGGAAAGGAATTTCAAAACTCAACAGGCAGTAAAGTATACTCTTTGAGGTCGTTTATAACTTGCAAATCAAAGGGGGTGGTGTACAAGGTGAGCTGTGGTTGCGGTAAGCTGTATGTTGGCAAGACCATCAGGGAGCTGAGGCGCAGAGTGGGGGAACATAAAAATGACATCATAAATAAAAATGACACACCAGTGGCAAGACATTTCAATGCTTCCCATAATGGCGATTTGGGAAGCTTTAGGGTAATGGGTATTGATTTGATCCACCCTCCTTTATGCGGTGGAAGCTGGGACAAGACCATCCTCCAGAAGGAATGCTTCTGGATCTATACCCTTGGTACTATGGTACCGATGGGATTAAATGAATCCCTTTCTTTCTCCCCTTTCTTAGGAGCACCTTAGAACTAGGGCCCTATTAGGAGGGAAAGTCGACGCCCGAGTGGGGGCACCATGGGCGTGGGTTATGATAGGGTGCCGACCCCCACATGTTAGGTAGTGTGTAATTACATCTAGGGTCAGTGACTAGTATGCACCTTAGTCTCTTTGACCCTGCCCCTTTATGGGAACCATGTCTAGATGATCTTGTCCACCCCCCTCAAAACAATAAATCAAAAACAACATACATATATAATTGCCCCTATAGTCCCTCTGGCCATCTCCGGTGGCTTTTGCCCTCCCTCTATGGGTCCCATCTGGACACTGACTTTCAATTGACCCTGTGTTTCTGATAGTTTTTTAGAATGGGCTCGTGCTTATTCTGCAAGAAGCTCTCTGTTTTTAAGTCTTCTGTTATATTTGTCTCTTTTTCTACATCATTTTGGCTGCACCAGCCTAGTGCGTTTTTTTCGTTTTTTTCATTTTTTCATAGTATAAACCTGGCCTGTGACATTGCTAATATATACCGGCATTTCTATGTGGACCTGTGCCTAATGCCTTATAACTATAAATGCAGCCATGGTATTAGGAACCGAGGTTGCTAGGCAGCGCTAACATGTGTATCCATCTAATGGAGTTGCTTGCGTTCCACTCACCCGGATGTGATGACATCGGGTGAGGACGGTGACGTCTCTTAAGCGACGCTGCCTTGGATGATGCGTAACTTCCGGCCCGGAGGCATTCTGGGAGTTCGCGTCATCATTCCAACAAATCCGCGCATGCGCCGTGCTATATTTGGAGCGTCACTCCAAATGCCAAGCGCGGCAAGCTTGAATCAGGTTCGACACACGCCTGGATGCGGTGAGTTAATACAACCATGGGCATGACAAATGCGGCCTGAACGGCAGTTCCCTGGGCATTTTTCTGATATATGTTTATTGATATTGTAGTGAATCGGGCACCTGTGGAGGGTCATGTAAAAGCGATGCTTAGTGACGTCCACCGCTGATATCCCACTTGGACTCCCCTGATGATCCAGTTTGAAACGTTGGGAGTGGGAACCATTGAAATTGCCTGACTGAGGTTATCTGGCTGTATGGGATCTGATGTGCTGAGAAACAGCCCCCCGGTGACTGAGCCGGTAACCTGTAATTAATGCCTGCCTATAATTTTGGGATTTGGTAAGACCATTCCTTATCAGAGAGGAATATTTTATTTCTAATTCCTCAGTGTTTATAAAATCTGCCTATAATACACACAGAGACAGTTTCCCATGATTGGGGTTCTTAATGTGACAAACAATTTGTGTGTATACCTCTTTTTTCAGTTGGATAGAGTGCTTATGTTGGCTTAATTGTCCATTTGAATGCAAACCAGCTGAGGCAGTCCGTGTTGTGTAGGATCTCAATATCCCTATATTCTGGTCCGGTTGATCGTCTAATCATTGTGACGACTGTGAACCCTGGTTTTAACTCATCTATGAACTACAGTTCATTTTTATATATGGAATAGTAAAAGTTACGTTTTATGTCTGATTATTTTATTGGCTCAGTGATTGGTCCAGCTACTTAACCTTATCATTGTGGATCTTCCTTTTGTATATTGCTAACTTTCTTTATGTAGGTTTTTAGTAGCCCAGACAGATGCAGTATAGAATAGGACCCAGAAAGGGAGGTGGCTGTGATGTGGCGCTGGGCAGGTATTACAATGGCCATTATAAATTGCCAAACACCTCTAAATGTTTTTGTATTAGTTTTTTATTAGTTTGTCATTACAGTGTGCAACTGTTTTTCCTCTTAGTTATATTATGTATTATGAACAGATATGCACCTGTCCACAATAGTGGGAGTGCTGCCAGTCTTCTCTTTTTTTGTTCGATAGATAGATAGATGGCTACATGATAGATAAGAGATAAATGGTTTTTTTTGTTCAAGAAAAAATGTGGATTGTTGTTCATGGGAAAAAAATAAGACATCCCCTGAAAATAAGCCCTAGCCCTTCTTTTGGCATAAAAAATTATATAAGATTCTGTCTTATTTTCCGGGAAACACTGTAGTTGCAAGACATAGACAAGATGATTGTCTATAAAATGTCGATAGTCTCATGCTCAAAGCTGTAGTGGATGATGAGATTTGGACTCAGAAAGTTAAAATTTCAAAAACATGTTAGTCTTTTGCTCATCATTGTATAGTATATGTTTGCCTCCTGAGTACTCTAATTAAGAAAGAACGGGCTTTGTGCTGAGCAAATTCCCAAGGGTGGCAGTTTTCTGCTATGTATGCAAGATACACAAACACAAAGATCCAGAGAACCCCTCAAGACGTCCCATAATCTTAGGGATTGGTTGCCTCACAGCAAATTTATCTAAATATATTGATCACCATCTTCAACAATGTGTCAGAAAGCTGCAATTATTTTCTAAATGACACAGGTCATACAGACCCTGCAATCTGTGGAATGAGAGGAACATTTCTTCTTCAGAACACTAGATGCAAGGGCTCCACTAGGAATTTCAGGGCCCCATACTGGCAACATTTTCGGGTCCAGGGTCACCCCAGCTCCGCCTCCACCGCTCAAACCCCAGCACCGCCTCTGTTACGGTTGCTGTGAGCACTGGAGACTATGTCCAGATTTCTTGCTACTGCACATGTGCGAGCGCTGGAGACTAAGTCCAGATTTCTTGCTACTGCACATGTGCGAGCGCTGGAGACTAAGTCCAGATTTCTTGCTACTGCACATGTGCGAGCGCTGGAGACTAAGTCCAGATTTCTTGCTACTGCACATGTGCGAGCGCCGGAGACTAAGTCCAATCTTGGAGCCATTGCACATGTGCGGGTGACATCATCGCTGACACGAGGTCACATGTCTCTGACACCTTCTATGCCGATTGGTCGTTGGTCATGTGCTTGTGACGTCTTGCTCGGTGATAGGCCAGCATGACGTCACTCCTGTCGTTCTGGCAGCGGATTGGCTCTGGTGTCCTCCATCTTGGATGAGGCACAAAGTCTATATAAGACCCTGACACACGCCGCATGGTGCTCAGTCCTCTTGGTTCATGCATATGAGTAGACGCTCTGTGCGCGTTCCTCTAGGCATTCCTCTGTCTATGCTAGGTGAGCGCTACCGGCAGGGTAGCGTTCTTATACCTTACAGCTTCGGCTGCTGTCCGTATCCTTACCTCTTAGGGGAGCGGACATAGGCAGGTGCCTGAGGCACATGGTCTGGCTGGGCCTTGTGATTCTACTCGTAGGTGGACGTTGCCGCTAGGGTAACGTTCCTTATACTGCGTCTGGCAGTTGTTCGTATCCTCGCACACTAGGGGAGCGAACAGAGGTAGGAGCTTTGTGCGGCTTACGCTGCTGTTCGTCTCTTTTGCACCACTAGAAGAGCGGACCTAGGCAGGTGCCATATCTAGTGGTTCGTGTCCTCGCACACTAGTGGAGCGAACGCAGGTAGGAGCTTTGTGCGGCTTACGCTGCTGTTCGTCTCTTTTGCACCACTAGAAGAGCGGACCTAGGTAGGTGCCATTTCGCACACATTGCTTTTGTCTCTGTGATTATTAACAGAGATCATTCCACACACCCTCCAAGTAAGGGAGGAATTGCTTTACTTACTTATTATATCCTTCTGTGAGTTAACAGAGGTATTGCACTCTGCCATAGTCTGCAGCAAAGTCTTTGCACGGTGGACCCTGACTGTCTGATACTCCTTTCCGTTATTATCAGACAGCTCCCCGCAACATTAGGACTGAGCCAAGGGTCTGGCAGTTATGGCAGAATATCAGCAGTTACACCGTTACATACAAGTACTTGAGTCACGGCTCAAGAGTATAGAGGATAAACCTCAGACCATGGTGACATCTGCACATGATCCTCGACTTGCTCTGCCAAACAGATATTCTGGCGATGCCAGATCATGTCGTGGTTTCATTAGTCAGTGTCAGATACACCTAGAGGTCAACTCTTCTCGCTTCTCTACGGAGAGGTCCAGAGTAGGCTTTATCATCTCCTTACTTCAGGACAAAGCCTTAGAATGGGCGACTCCCCTATGGGAGCGCTCTGATGTGGTTACTCTGAGACATCAAGACTTTCTTGATGCTCTTAAGGCGGTATTCATGGGTCCGCAGGTTACCCATGATGCGGCCCTGAGACTGTTAGATCTATCTCAGGGTTCGTTATCCACTAGTTCTTATGCCATTGCTTTTAGAACTCTGGTGGCAGAACTAGATTGGCCAGAGAAGGTGTTGATTCCTATCTTCTGGAGAGGGTTAGCAGGCTATGTCAAGGATGCCCTTGCTACTCGTGAGGTCCCTGCTTCTCTGGAGGACTTGATCACAGTAGCAACGAGGATCGATGTACGCCATAAGGAACGTAGACTCGAGGTCTCTTCCTCACGCCCTAAGCATCGGGCTATTCCAGTTGTTGAGGGTCCACTACCATCTTCCTCAACATCTGAAACATCTCCCACTCCTATGGAGTTAGGTCATACGTTCTCCAGACTACGCAAGTCTGGTCCTCCTATATGTTACGTATGTCGTCAGGCTGGGCACTATGCCAACAAGTGTCCTAGTCGTCAGGGAAACTCCCTGGCCTAGTAACCATTAGAGGGGGGTTACTAGAGACGTCTTCTGCACCCTCTAAGTGTTGTATCCCAGGTCAGCTCTCGTTATCTGAGAATACATGGCCTATTATGGCTTTTGTGGATTCCGGAGCTGACGGGATTTTTGTGTCCTCAGGATTTGTAAAGGGACACAATATTCCCTCTATCATGTTAGAGGCGCCTATTCCTGTCCGTGTTGTTAATGGAACTATGTTGTCTGACTCCATTACATTGAGGACAGTTCCCTTGCGCCTTTCCCTGTCTCAGGGTCACATAGAGGAGATTTCTTTTCTTGTTTTGCCTGAGGGTATAGACGACGTCCTTCTGGGTCTTCCATGGCTTCGGACTCATGCTCCTCACATTGACTGGGAGTCTGACAGCATTATTAGTTGGGGCTCGAAATGTCAGTCCCGATGTCTTCCCTTACCACCTAAGGTCGTTGCGGTTGCATCAACTGATCTCTCTCCCATACCTACACCCTATTTGGATTTCGCTGACGTGTTCTCCAAACAGGGTGCTGAGGTTCTTCCACCCCATAGGCCGTATGACTGTGCCATAGACCTTATCCCAGGTTCGGTTCCACCTAAAGGCAGGGTTTACCCCCTGTCGATACCTGAGTCGGAGGCCATGTCGACCTATATAAGAGAGAGTTTAGAGAAGGGGTTCATTCGTAAGTCTGTCTCTCCCGCGGGAGCTGGGTTTTTCTTTGTTCGGAAGAAAGAGGGTGATTTGCGTCCCTGCATAGATTACAGAGGTCTCAACGCAATCACAATAAAGAACAAATACCCATTACCTTTAATTTCGGAGCTCTTTGACAGACTGAGAGGAGCTCAAGTTTTTACGAAGTTGGATCTGCGGGGTGCGTATAACTTGGTACGAATTCGAAAGGGTGACGAATGGAAGACCGCTTTTAACACCCGAGACGGTCACTATGAATACCTCGTCATGCCTTTTGGGTTATGTAATGCACCCGCAGTATTTCAGGACTTCGTAAACGATGTGTTCAGGGATTTACTGTTATCCTCAGTAGTGGTGTATCTGGACGACATCCTGATTTTTTCTCCTGATCTGGAGACTCATCGTCAGGATGTCGTTCGTGTCCTTTCCCGTTTAAGGGAGCACTCATTGTTTGCTAAACTCGAGAAATGTGTATTCGAGCAGTCCTCATTGCCTTTTTTGGGTTACATTATCTCACAAGAGGGTCTGGCTATGGATCCTGCGAAGCTCTCTGCTGTCCTGCAATGGTCCGAACCTCATTCCTTGAAGGCGGTGCAACGCTTCTTAGGATTCATAAATTATTACAGGCAGTTCATACCCCATTTTTCTACTTTGGTGGCCCCTTTGGTGGCCTTGACTAAGAAAGGTGCTAATCCCAAAGCCTGGTCTACTGAGACATCTCAGGCTTTTGAGGCAGTAAAAAGACACTTTTCAACTGCTCCCGTTCTTCAAAGACCCGATGAGAATAAGCCCTTCCTCTTAGAGGTTGATGCCTCTTCAGTGGGTGCTGGTGCGGTCTTGTATCAAAAGAACGGTGCAGGTAGAAAAAGGCCGTGTTTCTTCTTTGCTAAAACCTTTTCACCGGCAGAGAGAAACTATACCATTGGGGATAGGGAACTGCTCGCCTTGAGATTAGCCTTGGAGGAGTGGCGTCACTTGCTGGAAGGAGCGAAACATCCTTTCCAGGTCTATACAGACCATAAGAATCTGACGTACTTACAAACCGCTCAGCGTCTGAATCCTCGCCAAGCCCGCTGGTCCTTGTTTTTCTCCCGCTTTCACTTCTCCATCAACTATTTGTCTGGGAGTAAGAATAACAAGGCAGACGCCCTGTCTCGCTCTATGCTTTCTACCCAGGAAGAGATTGACGAACCTCGTCTTATCCTTCCCTCCAGGGTTTTTCATACGCTCTCCCCTGTGACGTTAGACCAAATCCCACCGGGCAAGACCTTTGTTCCGCCTGATCGACAGAATGATATACTGTCATGGGCCCACACCTCAAAGGTGGGTGGGCATTTTGGTATTAGGCGGACACGAGAGTTACTGGAGAGGTGGTATTGGTGGCCACACTTAGCCAGCCACGTCAAGAGATATGTCGGTTCCTGCTACTCGTGTGCTCGCAACCGTCCATTACGGCAGAGACCGGCTGGGCTCTTGCATCCTTTACCAGTGCCAGATAGACCATGGGAGGTGGTAGGCATGGACTTTGTGGGTGATCTTCCATGTTCACAGGGACATAGATTTGTGTGGGTCATTACGGACCATTTCTCCCGGATGGTTCATCTCGTACCGTTATCGAGAATCCCATCTTCCAGGGTACTAGCCAAACTATTCCTCAAGCATGTCTTTAGGCTTCACGGGATGCCAGATCGTATCATTTGTGATAGAGGCCCGCAATTTACTTCCCGTTTCTGGCAAGATCTTTGTAGCCTTCTGCAAATTGAGTTGAATCTCTCTTCGGCATACCATCCGGAGAC
Organism: Anomaloglossus baeobatrachus; assembly: GCF_048569485.1. Taxonomy (NCBI): domain Eukaryota; kingdom Metazoa; phylum Chordata; class Amphibia; order Anura; family Aromobatidae; genus Anomaloglossus; species Anomaloglossus baeobatrachus. The sequence continues at coordinate 266,423,086 of NC_134354.1, read as the reverse complement.
TAATGGTTTGGTTGAACGTACCAATCAATCTATGATTATATACCTTCGACACTTTGTTGCTGAGAACCACGATAACTGGTCCTCCCTCCTACCCTGGGCAGAATTTGCCCTTAACAATTCGCTGGCTGAGGCCACTGGGCAGACACCGTTCGTACTCAATAATGGGCAACACCCTAGGGTACCGGTACCGTTTCCCGCTGCTGCACCTCCTCCTCTTGTGGCCGACTGGGCAACTAATGCCAGAGAGGTTTGGGATCGGACTCAAGAGTCGATCCAAGCAGCTAAGGACCGTATGAAGACGGTGTCCGATCGGTTTCGTCGCCCGGCTCCTGTCTTTTCTCCAGGGGACTTTGTGTGGCTCTCTGCAAAACACGTGAGACTTAGAGTGAGCTCTGTCAAATTTGCTCCTCGCTTCCTGGGTCCTTATGAGGTTCTTCGACAGGTAAATCCTGTAGTCTATCAATTGAAGTTACCTGTCCATCTTAGGATTCATGACAAATTCCATGTCTCACTGCTAAAGCCGGCTATTTTACCTCACGCTCGTGAAGTGCACTCTCCTGCCTCTGATTCCTCTCGCTCTAGCTATGAGGTACGAGCCATAGTTGGTTCTAAGATGGTTAGAGGGCGCAGGTTCTTCTTGATAGATTGGGAGGGCTATGGCCCGGAACATCGCTCTTGGGAGCCTGAGGAGGCTGTCCATGCTCCCGACTTAGTTGCCGATTACCTGCGTCGCCGGGAGGGGGGCCCTTGAGGGGGAGGTACTGTTACGGTTGCTGTGAGCACTGGAGACTATGTCCAGATTTCTTGCTACTGCACATGTGCGAGCGCTGGAGACTAAGTCCAGATTTCTTGCTACTGCACATGTGCGAGCGCTGGAGACTAAGTCCAGATTTCTTGCTACTGCACATGTGCGAGCGCTGGAGACTAAGTCCAGATTTCTTGCTACTGCACATGTGCGAGCGCCGGAGACTAAGTCCAATCTTGGAGCCATTGCACATGTGCGGGTGACATCATCGCTGACACGAGGTCACATGTCTCTGACACCTTCTATGCCGATTGGTCGTTGGTCATGTGCTTGTGACGTCTTGCTCGGTGATAGGCCAGCATGACGTCACTCCTGTCGTTCTGGCAGCGGATTGGCTCTGGTGTCCTCCATCTTGGATGAGGCACAAAGTCTATATAAGACCCTGACACACGCCGCATGGTGCTCAGTCCTCTTGGTTCATGCATATGAGTAGACGCTCTGTGCGCGTTCCTCTAGGCATTCCTCTGTCTATGCTAGGTGAGCGCTACCGGCAGGGTAGCGTTCTTATACCTTACAGCTTCGGCTGCTGTCCGTATCCTTACCTCTTAGGGGAGCGGACATAGGCAGGTGCCTGAGGCACATGGTCTGGCTGGGCCTTGTGATTCTACTCGTAGGTGGACGTTGCCGCTAGGGTAACGTTCCTTATACTGCGTCTGGCAGTTGTTCGTATCCTCGCACACTAGGGGAGCGAACAGAGGTAGGAGCTTTGTGCGGCTTACGCTGCTGTTCGTCTCTTTTGCACCACTAGAAGAGCGGACCTAGGCAGGTGCCATATCTAGTGGTTCGTGTCCTCGCACACTAGTGGAGCGAACGCAGGTAGGAGCTTTGTGCGGCTTACGCTGCTGTTCGTCTCTTTTGCACCACTAGAAGAGCGGACCTAGGTAGGTGCCATTTCGCACACATTGCTTTTGTCTCTGTGATTATTAACAGAGATCATTCCACACACCCTCCAAGTAAGGGAGGAATTGCTTTACTTACTTATTATATCCTTCTGTGAGTTAACAGAGGTATTGCACTCTGCCATAGTCTGCAGCAAAGTCTTTGCACGGTGGACCCTGACTGTCTGATACTCCTTTCCGTTATTATCAGACAGCTCCCCGTAACAGCCTCACTGCCACTCATGGAAAAACATGTGCATATATATATATATATATATATATATATATATACAGTACAGACCAAAAGTTTGGACACACCTTCTAATTCAAAGAGTTTTCTTTATGTTCATGACTCTGAAAATTGTAGATTCACATTGAAGGCATCAAAACTTTGAATTAACACATGTGGAATGAAATACTTAACAAAAAAGTGTGAAACAACTGAAAATATGTCTTATATTCTAGGTTCTTCAAAGTAGCCACCATTTGCTTTGATTACTGCTTTGCACACTCTTGTCATTTTCTTGATGAGCTTCAAGAGGTAGTCACCGGAAATGGTTTTCACTTCACAGGTGTGCCCTGTCAGGTTTAATAAGTGTGATTTCTTGCTGTATAAATAAGGTTGGAACTATCAGTTGTGCTGTGCAGAAGTCTGGTGGATACAAAGCTGATAGTCCTATTGAATAGACTGTTAGAATTTGTATTATGGCAAGAAAAAAGCAGCTAAGAAAAGCGAGTGGCCATCATTACTTTAAGAAATGAAGGTCAGTCAGTCCGAAAAATTGGGAAAACTTTGAAAGTGTCCCCAAGTGCAGTGGCCAAAACCATCAAATGCTACAAAGAAACTGGCTCACATGAGGATCGTCCCAGATAAAGGAGACCAAGAGTCACCTCTGCTACGGAGGATAAATTTATCAGAGTCACCAGCCTCAGAAATCGCAGGATAACAGCAGCTCAGATTAGAGATCAGGTCAATGCCACACAGCGTTCTAGCAGTAGACACATCTCTAGAGCAACTGTTAAGAGGAGACTTTGTGCAGCAGGCCTTCATGGTAAAAGAGCTGCTAGGGATCCACTGCTAAGGACAGGCAATAAGTAGAAGAGACTTGTTTGGGCTAAAGAGCACAAGGAATGGACATTAGACCAGTGGAAATCTGTACTTTGGTCTGATGAGTCCAAATTTGACTTCTTTGGATCCAACCACCGTATCTTTGTGCGACGCAGAAAAGGTGAACGGATGGACTCTACATGCCTGGTTCCCACCGTGAAGCATGGTGGAGGAGGTGTGATGGTGTGCAGGTGCTTTGCTGGTGACACTGTTGGGTATTTATTCAAAATTGAAGGCATACTGAACCAGCATGGCTACCACAGCATCCTGCAGCGGCATGCTATTCCATCCGGTTTGCGTTTAGTTGGACTATCATTTATTTTTCAACAGGACAATGACCCCAAACACACCTCCAGGCTGTGTAAGGGCTATTTGACTAAGAAGGAGAGTGATGGGGTTCTACGCCAGATGACCTGGCCTCCACAGTCGGCACACCTGTACCCAATCGAGATGGTTTGGGGTGAGCTGGACCGCAGAGTGAAGGCAGAAGGGCCAACAAGTGCTATGCATCTCTGGGAACTCCTTCAAGACTGTTGGAAGACCATTTCCGGTGACTACCTCTTGAAGCTCATCAAGAGAATGCCAAGAGTGTGCAAAGCAGTAATCAAAGCAAAAGCTGGCTGTTTTGAAGAACCTAGAATATAAGACATATTTTCAGTTGTTTCACACTTTTTTGTTAAGTATTTCATTCCACATGTGGTAATTCATAGTTTTGATGCCTTCAATGTGAATCTACAATTTTCAGAGTCATGAAAATAAAGAAAACTCTTTGAATGAGAAGGTGTGTCCAAACATTTGGTCTGTACTGTATATATATATTGCAATTATTATTATATTATTTATCCATCTCCTGGGCACATGCGGGTATATATGTTCCCAGCCTAGTTTCTGCCCCTCCTGGTGAATATGTCCTCCTCCCGGTATTTATGTCCCATCCTTGAGGCCACCTGGTGTATACATATATATCTATATATCCCCTCCTGGGCACAGGGAGGTATATATGTTCCCAGCCGTGTTTCTGACCCTTCCCGGTGAATATGTCCTCCTCCCAGTATATATGCCCCATCCTGGGGGCCTCCTGGAATATTTGTCTACTGCAAAAAAAAAAAACACCCTTCCCAGCTCCCACACGTCGCATAGCATTTTCCCTAAGCAGAGAGCCATGATCAGTGGCGTAACTATAGTTTGATGGGCCCCAATGCAGAGTTTGAGCCTGTCCCCCTGTCAGATGTATATACCAATGCTCCTCTAAAGTGATAAGCAAAATTCTTTTCCTTTAATTCATTTGCAATGTTTCAACCTTCCGGTCTTTTTCAAGCATACAAATTAGCAATACAGGCTCCATTTAAATAGGTAGATGGTCAAGGCTGTTACCAATCACAATAAAGACCTCCCCCACAAGAGACATCCTCCAAATACAAACAATGGTATACTAACACTCATAGAAAACTCCGTGTCTGGATATAAGATAAAAAAACATCATATAAGGTTACAGCCCATATAATGAAATACAGATATATAAAATATTATCACATGTACATTATCTATATATAGCTTTTAGATCTTTCCATCAGTATGATCTATCACATGTCCCTTACCACCAATCTTAATGCGCCAAACTGTGCACGTGCGTCTGTGTCTTGATTCTGTTGGTGAATATCCCGCACATTCTCCCATCACGTGTTTATCCTCCATAGGTCCTGTAGGATAGGAACGCGCCTTCCAAGTAATGGCCTATCCCGGCTCCTCTTGACTGCACAGACGCCGCACATCCAGCGGCGATATAAATAAAACAGTTCACTGACTGGAGAAAAACTGCGCCGGCATCGTTACTATAACATCGCCATAAAATGGCTAAGTGTATAACCCACGGACCTGATCCACCTCCAGTGAGGAAAGCAAATGTACCGCCATAAAAATACTAAGCACATATAATGAGGATATACATACACGCAGAGAATCACAATAGCAGGATATCACCATTTGTTAATATGACATATAAATGTGAAAGAGCAACTAAATACACATAAACAAATTAGGGGCTGTAACCTATAGCAACCACATAAATACATGCAAGTTATACACATTGAATTCAATTCTCTGATACAAAAACACTCATAAAATTACATCTAATTTTATGAGTGTTTTTGTATGTTATGAAACATATCTTATACATAACACATACAGACAGCACATAACACATGATTCATATTATACTCACCTGCCCGTAATGCATTTCAGCGCCCTCCCGCACATCTAGCTGAAGCAAGGCAGGGACTGGGATTGGCGGGCCCCCCCAGTCTGAGATCAGCAGCCCCACCACGATCTGAGATCAGCGGGCGGGCGGGCCACCCCACCACCTCACCCCCCCCCAGCGATTGTCTTCAGCTCACAGTGCTTAACTGTCCCCGCTGGATGCCATGTCCTTGCCACCTCCGCTGCTGTTACTTGCAGGTGTGTAGGTCGCAGGGTGATTTCCTCACCACCCTGCTGCATGGCCCAGCAATGATGTGCCGGCGCCCTGCTCTGCTCCAATGACCATGCCTCCACTCCATCACATGGCTAATTTGCATGCTCCCCCCTTCACATGCAAATTAGTCATGTCTGGTAGTGAAGCGACACTGTGAGGCCCCTATGCTGCTGCTGTGACTGGGGCCTGGTGAAGAGGAGGGGCCCGTCCTGACGGGGGCTTAATACAGCTAAGTAATTACCCCGGGCCTGTCCGGGACCCTCTCTTTGCCGGGCCCCCTACACCAGTCACAGTAGTAATGCCCTGAGGCGGCCCTGACTAGATGTAACTTCCCTCTATACAAAAATAAAACATAACGAACGATGTCAATCAGTAAGTTTCTTCCTCTCATGTAGTGATAAATATTCAAAAGAACAAGTGGAATTTACAGTAGATTGTATTAAAATTCATACTATGGCATAACTATTTATGTTATGAGGATCATTTTTTTCTCCAGAAGTGGGGTACCACCATGGAGACTAGGATTTCGCCTAACTCCATATGGGTTGGTGAGAGAATTCCACCATATTTCCAGCGGGGAAGATATGCGCGGACCTTGTCCTATGTATACTTTATTGATTTTTATAACATAAAATAAAATACAATTTTTACAAGTTATGTAGACAGCATGCAAAATAAGTAACAAATTATAGTCGTCTCTATATAAGTTTAACATTCTAACCAGGGAGGGGGAAGTATGAGGGGAGGAAAGAAAAAAAAAAAACAAAAGTGAGGGGAATTGTGTAGGAAAAGGAGTTCTGAAATTTTCTTAACTTTTATTAGTAATTTTGTACATAAAACTTGTCTAACTCTAAAACTGCAAAATATAATCTCAAGATAAATAAACAGAAGAATTAATCTATATTACCTTAAAATTAGATAAATAACTCTCAGCAAGGATTAAACATTTTAAGATTTGGAGTGAATTTTTTCAACCATAAATTCCATCTTGTTGAATATTTTGTATAAGATTTAACCTTTAATGTAAATTTATATTTGTATATATTGTGTGAAAAGACTCTATTATTTCAAGCACAGATGGAACTTTGTCGTCTTTCCAGTTGGCTGCTAGAAAATGTTTTATCACTTGGATGATGTGACATGTGATGTGTGTACAATTCAGATTAAGTTCATCTAGGCCAACGAATAATAATACTAATTCCGCTGTAAAACTAATTTTATTAGAAGTCACATTATGGATGAGTATCTCTACATCTCTCCTCTTCACTTTTGTGCAGCTCCAGAATATATGTTGAGTAGTTCCCTTTTCACCACAATTTCGCCAGCACATTTCAGAGTTTGTGGTATAGAATCTATTTAGCTTTTGTGGCGTATAATACCACTCAGCACATATCTTAAAATATGTTTCTTGTAAAGATGCACAAGACGAGTTGGAGTAAGTGTTAGCTATAGCAGATTTCCATTTATTAGTTGGAAATGTCATTCCCATTTCTTTTTCCCATTTTTCCATATTTTTCAGTTTCTTAAATTTGTAGTCCTCATTTAATGTGCAATAATGTGCAAAAATATTTTAGGAGTGATACCTTTATAGGCTAACCAGAAAAATTATATTAGCAAGCTTTCAGAGCATCAAGGCTCCTTCTTCAGGCTGAGAGATTAGAGATCGGGAATTTTCTAGAAAGGTAATTATTAACATAGATTTGAGCAGAAGGATTAGAACAGAGTATAGAGATCAGATTTTCTATTTTTCCTTCAAATCCAAATTCAAATTTTTGTAAAGTAGCTTTCAGATAATCCCAGTGGATTCTGTCAAATGTCTTCTCAGCGTCCAATGAAAGGAGCAAAGAAGGCATTTTTTCTTTATTTGACTAATGAAATTAATAAGTTTTCTCATAGCGTCAGAAGCTTGTCTGTTCTTTAAAAACCCAACTTGTTCTTTGTTTATTAACTTTGGAATTATTGTTTGAATTCTGTTTGCAATTATTTTTGAGATTATTTTTGCATCAGTATTTATTAATGAAATCGGTCTGTAATTTGATATATCTAGTGGGTTCATTTTATTTTTTGCATCATTATTATGTTTGCTTCTAACATATGCGTGGACCTCGTCCTATGGCTGCAATATATAGATGATATGAAGACAAAAACCAGGATAATTGTTGTATACTCTGTGCTGCTGAACAAAGAAACACTCAAAAAAGTAAAAGCAATGTGGATGATTTATTCTACGCACTTCGGTGGATTTTCCTGAGGAAGAAGAGGGGATATCTCTTCAAAACGCGTAGAATAAACCATCCACATTGCTTTTATTATTTGTTTCTTTGTACAGCAGCGTGGAATATACCACAATTATCCTGCTTTTTGTCTTGCTTCTGCCTTTGGCATGTGGGATCGGCTGCAGCTGTTATATGTCTCTATACTGGTTGTGAGTCTCACAACCTTTCCAGGTGAGCAGTTTTCCTATTAAAAAGTCACCATATTTTACACTGGTAAGACTCTATTGCGCTCCTTATATCCATAGCTTATTCCTGTCCTATATAGATGATATGGGCAGATATGGGTCAGGAATTCTTTTCACTTATAGTATTGGTAATGGGGGGTAGATAGATAGATACCTCTCATTACTAATCTAGGGCTTAGTGGCAGCTGTGAGCTGTCATTGACCACTTATATTACCCCTATTACCATCGCACCAGGGCATTCTGGATGAGCCCGGTAAAGTGTCAGGATTGTCGCATTTAATGGATATGACAATTCAGGGCAGCTGCAAGCTGCTATTTTCAGGCTGGGGGACCCAATAACCATGGGTCTCCCCAGCCTTTGAATATCAGCCCCCAGTTGTAAGATTAATCATGGCTGGGTGTCAAAACTGGGTGAGACTGCACACCGTTTTTTAAAATTAATATATTAAATCATTTAAAAAAGCCACATAGGATATGCCTTGTAGTTTGATACACAGCCAAGATAAGCAGACGACTGGGGGCTGGAGCCTGTAGCTGTATGCTATATATGTGCTGGGTATCATAACATAGGAGTACCATACACCAAATTATGTATTTATTTTTATACCACTATACAGACAGCATGTGTGATACCAAGCAATCACAGATGCTGTCCCACAGGGTGCGGTCGCGGTGTGACTGCAACCAGTCACAGACGCTGGGACTGCTAGTGGAAGTAGTGAATGTGCATGAGGGTTATTCAGCGGCCCCAGAATTTGTGTTACAGCCATGAGGGAGACTCTATAAGTATAACAGTCCTACTCTATTCACTTTTAGCCCTTTCTACCACCATTTTAAAGCACAATATTTGCCCTATAGACATATATAAGGGTTAGCATCCAGGCATATGTTCAGGTTCAAGTCTGTTCCCAAACCAGGTTTCTTTTTTTAAATCCAGTTGCACTTGCTGAACCCAAATATATGCAGGTTCATCCAACTCTAATAAAGATGCTGATTCTAATGCAGGCATCACACGAGATGAGCTATTGTGCGATGCATCGTCGGGGTCACGGTTTTCGTGACGCACATCCGGCATAGTTTGCGACGTCATTTCGTGTGACACCTCCGAGTGATGCTGAATTGGTCACAAATCGTGACTCATGTACACGTCGCATATTTTTAAAAAATCGTTTATTTTTCATGGCGCCGGTTGTTCATCGTACCCAGGGTAGCACACATCGCTCCGTGTGACACCCCGGGAACAATGAACACAGCTTACCTACGTCCCGCAGCACCCGCCGGCTATGCGGAATGAAGGAGGTGGCCGGGATGTTTATGTCCCGCTCATCTCCGCCCCTCCGCTTCTATTGGCCGGCGGCTGTGTGACGTCGCTGTGACGCCGAACGTCCCTCCCCCTTCAGGAAGAGGATGTTCGCCGCCCACAGCGAGGTCACTCAGCAGATAAGTACGTGTGACGGCGGTTTATTGACTTTGTGCGACACGGGCAGCGATTTGCCTGTGACGCACAAACGACGGGGGCGTGTACGATCGCTCGTGCGATCGCACGATAGATCGTACCGTGTGACGCCCGCATTAGAGTCTGAAATTATCTGTCATGCATACTTCTGTTTTTTTTTTTTCTACAAGTGTTTTTGAGGACTAAATCTGAGTTTGTTACTTCTGCATATGTAGATTCAGGTTCCACCTTAAATCTCATTGACAGTGTTATCACTATTGAATGGGGATACAGTGTTTCTTCTCTCAGTCATCCCATTCATAGGTCAGCGATTGATAATTCTTCTCTTGCTCAAAGTCATGTTACTTCTAAGGTTAAAAATGTGGGCATGAAAGTGGGAGCATTACACACAGAATTTCATTCATGGTTCTTCCTTCTTTACCTGCTAAACGTGTGTTAGGTATACCCTCATTGGTTAAACATAATCCTACAATCATTTGAGAGACTCCTGAGATTAAGTCATGGGGGTATTTTTGTTTTTATAGTTGTTTATCCTGACCCTTGGCTTTTGTGAGATCTTACCTTCCAGGATTCATTTAGAATTTTGAAAATGTGTTTTTCCAAGTGCACATAGCACATATGATTGCGCAATCAAATTCATACCCGGTGCTAAAATGCCTAGGGGGCACTTTGCACGCTGCGACATCGCAGACCGATGCTGCGATGCCGAGCTCGAAAGTCCCCGCCCCCGTCGCAGCAGCAATATCTTTGTGATAACTGCCGTAGCGAACATTATCGCTACGGCAGCTTCACATGGACTCATCTGTCCTGCGACCGTCGCTCTGGCCGGCGACCCGCCTCCTTGTTAAGGGGGCGGGTCGTGCGGCGTCACTGCGACGTCACATGGCAGGCGGCCAATAGGAGCGGAGGGGCGAAGATGAGCAGGATGTAAACATCCCGCCCACCTCCTTCCTTCCGCATATCCTACGGAAGCCGCAGTGACGCCGGTAGGAGATGTTCCTCGCTCCTGCGGTTTCACACACAGCGATGTGTGCTGCCACAGGAGCGAGGAACAACATCGGACTGTCGCGTCAGCGTAATTATGAATTACGCCGACGCTGCACCGATGATACGATTACGACGCTTTTGCGCTCGTTAATCGTATCATCGAGCCTTTACACACTACGATGTCGCATGCGATGCCGGAAGTGCGTCATTTTCAATTTGACCCCACCGACATCGCACCTGCGATGTCGTAGTGTGCAAAGCCCGCCTAAGTCTTGTTTATTTAATCTTTCACTTTCAGAAAGAGATAACTTAAAAAAGTTTATTCAAAATAGTGTGGCCAAGGGACATATACAGCTATCCACCTCTCCAACTGCCATGGGGTTTTTCTTTTTGGGTTTCGTCCATGCTTGGATTTTAGAGAGATAAATAAGATCACAATTCATAATCATTATCCTCTCATACATGATCAGTTTAATCAGTTTGTAGGAGCTAAATAGTTTTCTAAACTTGACCTGAGAGACCTCAGACGTGTTCAGCAAGGTGATGAGTGGAAAACCACTTTCAGTACACCTAAGGGTCACTTTAAAAATTTGGTAATGCTGTTTGGGTTGACTATTTGATGCAACAAGTGTGGGCAGCTGCGGGCTGGTATTTTTAGGCTGAGGATGGCCAATATCCATGGCTCCTCCCATCCTGATAATAACAGCCCCCACCTGTCTGCTTTACCATGGCTGGATATCAAATCTGGGGGAACTCTTTTTTTTCCCCCTCTATTTTGATATCCAGCCACAGTAAAGCTCATAGGTGTGAGCTGCAGCCTGTAGGTGTTATTTAACCCCTTCTGGCAGGAGCATATGTCATTTTTTATTATTATTCATTTTTTTCTTTTTACAATACTATACAGCAAACTGACTGCAATGAATCACAGACATGGACACAGAGTAGGGGGCATGTATAGCAGTCTGCAACCAATCACATACACTGGCACTAAGGGTGGGCGGTGGTTGCAGTGAATATTGATCAACTTAAATTAGCGATCCTGGTAGAGAGTCTGACTGCAATAAGATCCTTCGGGAAATTGCGGGAAACAGGGTATGTATAAATATCCTGCTCATACTAGCATTTAACTTCCATATGCAGCCCCCTAACGCTTACTATAGCCATTTTAAAGCCTCGAACGTCTCGTCCACCTTAATTTGTGTGGGGTTCATTGTTCAGGATCAAGTTCAGCATCAAGTCCACTCGCCTAACCCAATTTTTTTTCCAGGCTGGTTTGATGGACCCGAATATCCATGTGTTTGATCATCCCTACTCTTAAAGATACAAATTGTATTTATGTATAATGTTTGTACTTGTGGTACAGTATGTTACATTTTTATTCCTCCCAGGCTGTAAGTTTGGTAGCTACACATTATAGGATTAATCTAAGGCCGGCCCATATTGGGGGAAGAGTGTTAAGTGGGTTCCCAGAATTAGGGAGTTGGAGAGAGGCCTGATGTATTAGGCCAAGGACAGGGGAAGCTGGGGTTCAGAAGAACAGGCTCATACAAGAAAGGAAAAAATGAAGGCTTAATTGTTACTGAGGCGGCAGAGCATCACAGGCGAGTGGGGGACTCCTGCAAGGAAGGTTAAAGGTGTGAATCCATGTTGGCCAGCCGAAAAGGGACCTTATAGTAAAAAGGGAGTGCCTGGCTGAGGACACTAAGAAAGGGGTAATGGTTCTGTGAGTGGCCCTAAGAAATTGTTTCGAGTATAGTGGCTATAGCGACACACATGGAGTCATGTGGCCCTATATCTAGGAAACTGCAGGCGATTCAACTGTCATCGTACTTATTTGCTGTCTCTGTTGTCATGGACAAAATGCTGCCTGTAACCCTTGGAAAGGAGCCAGTTTATTACAAAAAATGTAATGGAGAATGTAAGGGTGGCAATGTGGTTCACTGGTTAGCACTGCAATCTTGCATATGTATGTAAAGCGCTATGGAATTAATGGTGCTAAATAAGTGAATATATATTATTTTTATATATGTAACATGCTACCATGATGTCTATAAAAAGGACAGTGTTTGCAAAAGCTGGCTTAGATTCCTTATTGAATGGCTTAAACAGGACAGTACCGCACTAAGTACCACAGAATGGACAGTGGATATCTCAGACTCCAAAGTACCGTCCACACTAATACACCTAACCCCAAATTTCCTCCAATGTCTACCGCCTCGGGCTACCTTATAGCTATACAATTGCTTGCTCCATATTTGCAGTCCATGTTCACATTGATTGTTTTACCTCTATAATGTAATTCTCGCTTCCTGCTAATTTCATATCTTAATTGATATTCCTTGTTTGTGTACTTTGTTTTTGCCTCTCTATTGTATTACTCCAAATTTAAAGCAAAAAAAGTCATCTTGTAACTTTTAAGCTCGCTGAGTATTGATCCGTCTGATGTTGGCCTCTCCTCACTGACTTGTGCTTCTGCCAATTCTAGGCAGAACATAAAATTGTTGCGCTGCTTGAATCTCTTGACCTTTTACAATCAAGGCTTTCAAGAACTTTTGATATGATTTCTGTTTCTTCCTCCAGCAGTTAGCAGATTTTCCCATAGCAAACTGTTGTCTTAGGCAAAGTCACTTCTCCTGCCTATCATAGAGTTTAATGGAGTTCTGTATTTGTTGTGTGCTATAGGAAGGAAAGCTGAATGAGGCCTAATATTTAAAGATGAAGGAGCACTGTGAATAAATAGTGGTCTATGGACTAAAAAATCTGCAAAATCTTATCTAGAATGAATTAGTAGATATACTTGGACCCAGTAAATTGAATCATAAAGTCAGAGACCAACAGACGTGAAGATGGGCCATCAAAATTTCATTAGAGGATGGCCAACTCCAGGACCTCTCTTTATTACAAAAATGAAGGGGCCACTAGAATTCTCTGTAGGGGCTGTGCTGGTTCTGCAGCTCAGCCATATTCACTGGGACCTCCAATGACCCTAAAGAACAACTATCATACTTAATGAATGTATTGAATTAATGAATGTAAGAAGTATTCCCATCTCCAAGATCCTATCCCAATATGTAGTAGGTGTGATAATAATAGCAAATACTTCCAATTAGAAATGTAGTATAGTTCTCCTGATTAGCTATGTCTGTTACCTCATGTGCAGGGCATTGCAGGTTAGGTATCCATGATTACGACCACTCATATACTGACAGTTACTTAGCTAGTTTCTTGTGGTAATAACCATGGATACCTAGGTTACTGCAGTTCTCTGCACATAGGGTGAGGGACATAAATAATCAGGAGAACAATACTACATTTCTAATTAGAAGTATTTTCTAATATTATCATTATTACACCTACTACATATTGGGATGGGATCGTGGAGATGTGAGTACCCCTTTAGGTCATGGAGAAGCATTTAAAGGGGTTGTCTGAATTCAAAATTGAATGTCAACCTATCTAAATAATAATACAATAACTGTTCTAATATAAATGAATTAAAACTTCCTTACTGTTCCCTTTATATTCTATCTTCCCACATTTTTTTTTAAATCTCCGCCCACATGACATTTTATATGAGAATCTAAAGAAAATGCTGGGTTAATAAAACAGGACATCAGCATCGGACTAGGTCTGCGGTCACTGATGCAGCTGCTGTTCCCATCCTGTTGTGTGGAGGCATAGGGCAGTAGTAGTTGCGGGCGAGGGCAAGCTCTGACTGCTGTGCAGCCCTGCAGATTTAGTCTGCCATTTCCACAGTGCAATTAGAACCACTTAACCCCCACTTCTCCTCATGGGGTTGTAGCGCCCCTGAAGCCATAAGGGAGCTACAAGGTACTGCATCCCCACCAAGATGCAGGGCCTACCCCCCAGGAACCCGGAAGACCAGTGCCGGTAACAACCAAACACGCCAGTTAATCCCTGTTTTTCCCCAAATTCCCCATAGACTGGTACCAGGCCAGGATTGGACCAATGGATGGCCACCTAGAGGTGGAGCCAATCCAGTCCACTAGACGATCAGGTGGGAGGGGCAGACAGTGGACAGTCGGTCAGGGAGTCGGTGACAGCGAGAGAGGAAGGACTGCCAAGAGTGTAACAGTGACCTGAGGGCCCAAGCAGTTTGTTGCCGGTGGAGTAATCCCGGAACCACGCACAAACGGGGTACATAATCCTAGGTCAGGCAAACGCCAATACCAGCTCCAGCAGAAAGATCTGTGCAGTGGCGGCTCCATCCCCATAGCCACAAACCGCAAGTGGGGGTCACGTTATAAACTTTCATTTAAACTCCCATGTAAATATAACCCCCTTTTAAAAAGCACCCAGGGCACGGGACTGGGCAACGGCCACCAAGTGACATTCCCCAGTTATACAACGTCCGGGACCGAGTACCCCATAACCCTGGGCGACACAGGGTGATTTAGACATGGTGTCCAGCTTCACATTAAACAGTACTTTACTTAAGATCTCACACAGTGTCTTTGGAGCACATTCACTACTGGCTCAGTTCTTTAATGTTACAGACTGGGCACATTTTACTTCCATTTCTGTCGTCTCTCTTTTGTGGAGTTTTGTGACTGGTTCTGGGTCAGAGTCTCTCCTTAACTTGTGAGACTCTGATTAAATTAATTCCCTTTCCTTGATGGATTTCTCAATAAAAGTGTAAAAACCATAGAATGATTTGGCTAAAAGATCTAAAAACATTGATGCACCAAACTTTGTAGAAATCAAAATTTGTGTCAGTCTCAAAACTTTTGTCCATACCTGTATTTCTCAAAAATCCCCCTGGATTCTAAAGTTACACAGATATTAATGAATGAACTGCTATCATCTAAATTTCCAATTAAGGATTCCGAGGAGATGCTGCCCATATTGTGACAGTATTTTCACTACGATCATTTCTGTCATCCAGGAGTCATTTTATATTGTCAAGATTTGCTGGTGCTGCATCATTAGTACATTAGGGAATTGTCCACATTTTAGGGAATAGTCAAATTTGCCTATGGATGGATTCCGGTGACCTTATGACAAAAATGGGCCTTTCATTTTAATAGAATTGCCGGCATGCTGGCTCCATGTGCAGCCTTGGGTGCTCATATGAATAAAAAGTACCAGTCTTGTCCACAACTAGCACATACATGGGCCGCAGGTTATTATTGGATCAATCAATGAGTTGTCTGTTGGACACACAACTGTATATTCTAGAAGATAGTGTTTCCATTCCAAACTATTTGTATACTTGAAGAAGAGTGATGTCACCTGTGTGACATAATCCAGTTCTAAACGCATTCTGGAATTGATGATCTGGCTACCTATAGTTTAGAAGGCAATAAATGGTGGTGTTTTTTGCCACTTGTTTCATTACTTTATACATATTATGTTTAAAAGTTTATTTATCACTTCCAATATATTCTCCTTCTGATGGTAAATCATTGGTAAATATGCAGTCACTGCGTCTAGCCTCTCACCCCAGGAACTTGTGCTTGACATTTCTAATCCCTTTGCTGTCATCTAGTGGCCACATGTGGAACTGAACATAAGTGTCTCCTGCTTTCTCCAGTCATTCTGTTATTATAGTTTATAAAGGGCAGGTTAAAATTGGCTTTACTATGTATATATTGTACATACATACAGGGATCGATTGTTCAGTTTCTTTTCATTTTATTATAAGTTCTCACCTTCAGGCTCTATTGCTAAATAACAGCAAGTTTTTATTTTCTCCATGGTCACAATATCTTTTTTCAGTTTCTTCAGATTTTAGAGGAATAATTTGTTGACATGTATATCTTTCAGAAAAGACTTTGTATCTGACAAGGCATGCTGGGTGACTCAATGGTGGCTCAGTGGTTAGCAATGTTGTTCTGCAGGACTACGAGTCTCGGTTCAATTCCCACCATGGATAACATCTACATGGAGTTTTTATGTTGTCTGTCTGTATGTCATTTTCCTCCCACATTCTAGAGACAGATTAGGTGAAATTAGTATTGAACACATCACCAATTTTCTAAATAAATATATTTCTTAAGGTGCTATTGAAATTAATTTCTCACGAGATGTTGTAGTAAGTCATCGAATCTACACAAGCAAATAATAATACCATAGATGCCATTCATTTAGTGATGTGTCATTTCCCATTATTACACATGGAAAAAGTATTGAACATACTTAATAAAATGTATTTAATACTTCTTACAAACATCTTTGTTGGTGATGACCGATTTAAGACGCATCCTGTATAGAGAAACTAGGCACATACATTGCTCAGGTGTGATGTTGCACCATTCTTCCACACAAACACTTCACATCCTGGAAGTTCTGTGGGCTCTATGAACTCTGAGTTTTAGTTTTGTCCATAAATCTTCTATTGGATTCAGGTCAGGTGATTGCCTGGGCCATTGTAGAAGCTTTATTTTTTTTTTCTCTAAAAACAATTGAGACTTTCCTTTTCCTGTGTGTTTAGGATAATTTTCTTGCTGAAATGTCAAACCTCATTTACTCTGCATCATCCTGGTAGATGGCAGCAGATTTTTATCAAGAATGTCTCAATACATTTGTCCATTAATCCTTCCTTCAATCATGTGAAGTCTACAAGTGTCATATTCAGAAAAACAGTCCACACACCATGATGTTCACACCTCCAAACTTTACTGTTGGTATTGTGCTTTGGGGGTGATATGCAGCTTCTTTTAGCCTCCAAACATGGCATTCCAAGAGTTTAATTTTGGTCTCATCTGACCAGACCATATAATCCCAGAGAGCGGGGCCCCTAACTGGCCCTCAGGCTAGGGGTCCCTAGCTATTCCTTATCTCAGAGTTCCCTCTGAAGGTGAGGATATCTGAGCCTCAACCCTAGCCCTGCTTTTGACTAACCCTGATTTTATACTCCACTCCCCAAACCCCAGGGGAGAGCCGGGAAATGAGTGTGATAACACCAACAGAGATAGTTTTGGTTTCCCCTGTTTGTCTATCTCACAGCAAACTCATACACAGGTATAAGACAATAAGGGCAGGGGGAAACTAAGAGCAGGGAGGAAACAAAACAACAGGTTTCTCCACAACAACACTAAGCACAAAGCAACACAATCATAAGCAGAACTGGAACACAACAGCACACAGACAAACACAGGATAAGGCTGTAGTTGGCAGCGGAAGACAGATTCCACCATCTTACAAAGGTAGAGTAACTGTGATAGATTTCCAACATCTGATCCCAGAAGTAACCATCAGGCTATCAGAGTTTAACTCTTCGTAGCCTGACCAATAATGAGCACACAGCTAGTGGATGTCTGAGTCTGCCTGTGTAACTCAGAAACACCTGAGATAGCAACCATAGTGTGGAGTCTCAGATTCTGTAATGTGAATACCGTCTGATGCCGCCATGACACTCAGCAAGTTTTGAGCAAAACTCCATGTGACACAGAGTCTCTACTGCTGACAGGTGCAGCCGCGACAGCTGAGGCAAACAGTATGGCCAGGAAATTAGGGTACTGAGGGCCCTGCTGAGATGGGGTAACAGGTAGGGGTCAATGAACAGTGGCACAGGTAATAGACAGTGGACAAATGGACCAGACAACTAGCTAGCTAGAGGGACAACCATTAACTAACTGACCACATTGTTCAGGCACCTTCCCTAGTGGGAGGGTGCCTTAAGTACCTAATGCCTCTCAGTGATAGGCTCAAAGGCACTTCCCGGGAAATGACACACTGGTCCTTTAAGAGCAGAGCAAGCACATTCATACTAGGTGCATTCCTGAGAGACCTGTGTGGCATGCACAGGCCTTGAGAGAAGGAGGAAGGAGGCTAATATGTGAAGGAGCAAGGCTAAGCAAGGCAGGACAGTGCAGGCCAGGCACAGTGTTGAGTGAGTTGGTGTCCCTGCTGTAGACAGGTAGAGCAGCGCAGGGACATTTGCGCTACAGTACTTCCTCACCCCCCCTTATGCCCCCTCTTCACCAGGTGTGGAAGAAATTTCTTCTTGGAGTTGATGAGTGAAGAACTGGCCAGTGGAAAGGGCAGACTTGATGCTCGTTGCTTGGAAAGGTTTTTCTGAGACATATAATGGCAAAAAAAAATCAGTAACCAGGGAAGCCATCTAAGACAATACAAGGACACATAGGAATTCTTCTCTCCTTTTGTCAAATTAAATGGTAGTTGGCTGACAGGCAGTATGCAGGAATGGATGGCAAGATGGTGCTAATCCATCCTGGCCTTCTAAAGTACCACTCAGACACTTCTTGTGGCATTCCTGCCCCCAACAGAGCACCTCACTGGATTTCTAGTCCAGAACAGGCTTATGAGTATGGAGCCAAGGCCAACTGAGGAGAAGCAAAACAAGACAAGTTCGGAAGGAGCAGGAAGGGGATTTTCTCTGAATTTGTTTGTTTGTGTAGTACCACAATCTCAGAAACAAAGTGTATGGGTTCAGACAAGATCATCTAAAGATGACACCATCAAAGGATTCAGAAGACGTCAGATGGGAATCTGGAACCAATCTTCACCAGCCTGTTGAATGAAGTTCCAGCAGATCCGGAATCCAGATGCGCCATCTAAGAGAACAGAATTTATAGAATAAGGGGGCACTTTCCCCTATTGGGATCACCATCAGCAAAATTGGGGCAAATTAAGACAGGAGAAAAAGAGTTGCTGTATATAGGGATCAACCAATGAGTTTTTGTTCAATTCAAAAAATTATTTTATTAGTACAAAAATTTGTGCATACATAGAATCCACACAAGACAGTGAAAGGGTTAAAAACATTTAAAATATGTATAATTAACGAACACCCCAATACAAGGTTCCATGTCAGGAACCTAACACCGAAATTCTGAATACCACTATACTAGATGTACCATACAATAATAAATCCAGGTGGGATACAGATCATAAATGTCATCAGTTACTGCAATCATATACCCAATAGTACATAAAAGTATAGCATACTATCTGACACCACCATTGTTAAATACAATGTAATAATTGTAGACCACCAGCAGGACAAAAAAACACCTTATAGAAAGGAAATCAGCGTACAACAGACACTGATTTAAGTAAGGTAAAACACCAGCTAACCAAAGGCGTCCGAGATGAAACACCAGGTTATATTACCACCTGCTGAGGTCCAGATTTACAGCAGTGCAAGGTCCCAGTATAGGTGTGGGTATGGGGTGTTGCCCCACGCGTATCGCCACAGAGAATGTGGCTTGCTCAAGGGCCAAAAAATAAATGATACCATCACCGATCGTAGTGCAATTTATCCCCTGAGCTGAGCACTTACCAGCTGTGACTAATCCTGCTGGAATGCCATGTGAGGCATTACATCAGGGTCCAGAAGCAACCAGGTCAGTAAAGCAAGCTGAATTAGCACCTGTCCCCACACATATAATAGAGCATGCACGATGGTAGGAGATTGGCAGTGGAAATGTTAACTTACTCAAATGAAATCGTATATGCCAGAGAAGTAGTAAATCAAATCTCATATTTGCCCACCAAAATAGAATGTTAACCAAGAGTAAATACATATAGTTTTCAAAGTGACTCCGGCCCTCAGTGGACTGCCAGTAGTACGCGTGTCTGGTAACCCAGCAACGCAGGTAAACAGGCAACGATCCATACATGCATTATCACAGCGAACCGATCAGCGCATATGTATGTATCATTTGGAAAATGCCTCATATCATAAAACCAGCAGGTAATCCCACCTAATAAGCATATAAGATGGACTTAAACAAATGTAGAGTGATTTTGCACATGGTAGGACAAGAATAATCATATTTAAACAGTTAAATTAACCTGTAAAACAGATTCGGTTTGAAAAGCGCAGGTTATCCAGGTATATCACATATACATCCCAATGTATTTGCTCAACACTAAAACCCTGTGGAGCAAGTTCAATATTCACTGATGAAAGCAAATATAACTTTATAAGACCATTTTATCGACTGATGGCCGGCAATACAGATATCTAAAAGTCTGGTAGCATAAATGCACAGATCTGTATCACAGCGCATACTGACACAATCCATCGTACAAATCCTAGAGAGCCAGCCCGCTTATACACTTATCAGATGAAAAATTCTTTATATTAAAGTATTTGAACCAAATACCCACTCATGAATATATGAGAAAAAAAAACAAAAAAAAGAACAAAAAAAAAAAACAAACAAACAGAGCCAGTTTGTTCATAGGGAGAAATAATGACTGTAAAGCAAGTTCAATGTCCACCAGAAGTAAATATATTGTTGTAAACTTATACTCGCAGTAAATTATCGGCAAAATATTATATCTGGTCACCTGGTAGCGTAAATAAACAGGTCAGAGTCAAACCACACACTGCCATACATCATACAATTCTTGAGGACCAGACAATGTGTGCATAAATCGGATGGAAATGTATCTATATTATGGTCTCTACAAAAAATACCTACTTGTGAATAAATAAGATTGTATGTGGATTACATGAAGAAAAATATCAGCTGTAGAACAGATTCGGAAAGTCACTAGATAAAATATTCTCTCTTTTTTTTTTCCTTTTTTTTTTCTCTTTTCTTCCCTTCTTTTCTTTTTTTGTATACCTAAGTTGTTCACATATTACAGGCAATACAGATGTCTGGTAACCTGGCAGCATAGATAGGCAAATCAAAGTCAAAACGTATGCTGCCAAAATACATCGTACAAATCCCGAGGACCAGCCAGTGTTTGTCCATATCAGATGCTATTTTTTTTTGTGTTATATTATCTATCACCAATACCAGTTAATGGATAAAAAGGATTGTATATAGAATAAGTTTGATCATGTAGAAAAGTATCAGTGTTGCAAGTATCCAATACTAAACCAACTCACCTATCAAACTTCAATTGCGAACACAAGTTGTTGGGATAATATAACATACGCAAATCAAGACCTTTTCCCCTGGGGAAGAAATCCAACCCCATCTTGTGACCTTTCACTGCAGAAAAAAAAAAAAAGAACAGAATTCTTCCATATGAAATGGACATGGACAGGGTCAATGAAGAAGCGAGACCAAGGGTGACCCCTCCTATTGAGCCGAGGCAAGAGGGTTCCGACCTCATAGGACAAACACTTATGAAGTATTCTACGTCGTCACTGTAGAAACACAGACCCATGGCTCGGTGATGTTCTAATCTTTAATTGGACATCTTGATACTATCCACTTGCAGGAATTGGAGTGGTAACTGGGAAACTGGCGGCCTTTGAAATGATGGAGCTAGGCACGCAGGTCTCCTTTCACGGGACACCTCCATGGATCATTCCTGGAACCTGCAGTCGACCAGGGTGCCCAAAGAAATCAGATCATCCAGAGTAACAAGGACACCCCGACCAGCCAGTTCATCCTTAATCCTCCCAAATAGACCTTCCCAAAAGGCAGCTACAAATGCCTGATTATTCCATCCCAATTCTGAGATGAGTATGAGGAATGGAACCACCTTCTGGCCCACAGTCTGAACTCCATATGCAACTGCAGAAGAGAGGATGCAGCAGAAGTGTCACAACCCGACTCATCAAAAACTTTCAGAAAGGCCTGCAGAAATTACAGAACATTTGAGGTAACTGAGTCACTTCTCTCCCACAGGGGATTGATCCAGGCGAGAGCCTCCCCACCAAGGTGCGACATCCGGAATGCGACTTTAAGCTGTTGGCTCACTAGTTTTCCTCTGATAAGGCCAAAGCGCAGGGAGCATTGGCTGATAAAACATTGTTTGGGGTTGCCGTAGAAATGTGGTGTAGTAGACAGATGAGATTTGGATAGTGACAAAGCTGGAGCATTCAGGTAGGCATTCATAGACTGTATGGTCACGGGTGTGTCAAGGTGACAGACAGTCATGTGGTTTCTGGTCATCGAAGGTCACAGCATCTGGCTGCACAAAATGCTCCCTGACTTTCCATTGTTACTGTTGTCAATATTCATTGATATAGGTTACTTTCCTACTGGATTAATATCTCTCTCTTTTGCACCCAGCTGGAGAAGGATTTCCACCCAGCTGTTACCTGTCAGTATTCCCTTGGTGCTTAAATACCCCTTTATTCCTTTGGACTGTGCTGGTGATATTTTCAGTTCCTTAAAGCTAAGGTTGCAAGCAGGTGGTTTGTACTCCTCTGTGGTATCGTTGCTGAAAGCTCTGCTGAACGTCTACCTGAGTCATCTATTGATAAGTAGCTCATGCTTTTCCCCATGTGTCCCCCTTGTGTCTTCTATAGTTGTATAGTGGGGTTGACTAAGAGCTCATCCTATCTATTCCCTAGCTAGGGCTCAGTACTAGGGATACCTATGGTCAAGTATCCGGCTCGGCGCATAGATGCGTAACCTATCTAGGGTGGTGAAGGACCCCAGGGACCAGCAGTAGGTTCGGTCACGGGTCACTATCTTGCTTCTCCCTAGACACAGGGTTTCTCTTTCCTTTTGCCATGCGCTTGGCACTTTACAATACTGAATAACTCTTTAAGGCTATGTGCGCACGCTGCGGATTTACTGCGGATTTTGCCACGGATTTTCTGCAGAAAATGTGTCTAAAATTGCAGTCATTCCACAGCAAAACCTATGGGTTTTAAAAAATGCAGTGCGCACACTGCGTTTTTTTATACCCGCGGATTTACCCGCGGATTTTCCGCTGCGGAATTAATAAGCATGTCACTTCTTTTCTGCAGGTACCTGCGGTTTTTGCCATAGATAATGGTAAAAAACTTGCAGGGACCAACCTGCGGCAAAACCACGGCAATACCACAACAAAACCGCGGCAAATTGCGGCAAAAACACAAGTGCGGATTTTTTATAAGAAAAGTCCATTTTCTAGTGTGCACACAGCCTTAAGGAGCACTTCATCAGTAAGCTTTAGTCTAATAAAAGTGACTCCCTAGCTTACTTGGCATCTAAATAATTAGCATAATTAGACAAAAATATAGCTTTTATTCCTAAAAGATGGCGTAAACGATTGACTAATGCACCTTTTTGTTAGTAACTCTTCTTTTTGAAAGCTGGATGAGCTTGAGTTTATCAATGCAAACTCTTCATATTATTTTCATTTATGTTGTATTTGTAATGAAGGGCGAGGTGTAGACAATACTGCAAAATCTAACAGCTAAAAAACAGTTACTGTGCCCTGGACACAAGATTTCTAAATTGGGCCACCCTTGGCAGAGTCTGCTTTAGTTAGCCAACCCTTCACCTCCCATAGATATGCAGCGCCACAGGTGGTTAACCTACTCGTTGACGGGCCGTTGAGGGTCGGGTCAGGCGATGTCATTGGTGACCTTGCCCGGCTCCACCATTGCAGTGAGTTGTATAGTAAAGGGAAGGAAAAGCGGGGATGATTGGGAAAGTTTGTCGCGACGCCACCTGTGGTATGCGGCCAGGGATTAGCCGCAGCTGCAAAATTCCTCACCGAGGCAGTTGTTATGGCAGCTGGGATGGTGTCGCTCGACACAGGTGGAGCAGGCCCAGGGTGGATAACGGGGGCAGTAGTCCACGGGAGAACCAATGCGCGGGGCAATGGCGCCGTCAAAGACAGGGACGACACAGGGGGCTGCGGTTCAAAGTTCTCTTTACTCACAGTTCGTAAGATGCCCCGGAGGTACCAGTCTCAACTGCGATGGGGCTCAGCCGGTCCTGGGTAAATCAGAGGTTGGTTGTGGATCCCCGTGGCTTGATGCGACTTCGGGACCCCAGTGTTTCTGTTAACTGTGGGGCTTGGCTGCAATCCCGACCCTGGATCCTATGTGTCACTGTGCTCCGGGAAAATGGATGGTGGGCAATGGGACTTGAAATCCCCATCCCCTGCAGATTATGGCAAACAACATAGAATATAATCTGCCCTAGGCCTTCTGCAACCTGTTAGCGCGGGCACTGTGGGAACGGTTAGGCTCAACATCCAGCTACCATGTTCTCCTCTGCCTCACCATCTCCACCGGTTGCCTCTTGCCCTCTTCCAGTCTGCCTGGTTCTAGCTAAGAGAAGCGCTCAAGCATTCTCTCTTAGCAACCGTGTTGTTCAGAATCTCAGACTATTCTGACTAGAAACTGGTTGTGTGTTTCCACTCCCTGAGTGCAGCCCCCACCTTTTGGATGACTCACTGGTGGCTGCCCCAGCAACCAGGAATTCCCCAGGCTGTCTGGCTTCCTGTGTTATATAACTAGCTGACTCATGGGCTGGGGATTGTGTAAGATCTCTGTGTGAATGTTTTGTAAGTGAAATTCAGTGATTAACCTCTCCTTACCCGGAATGAGCTCCACATCCCAAAAGAGATGCAGTACCCTGTGGCGACTGAAGCTTCAGGGGCGCCACAGATACACACAGGGAATTATCAGAGGCAGAGCCGCTTCTGCCATGAGATGAAATTAACATTTTGCCTTAGGCAGCAGGTTACGCATTCTCTGAGAGGGCAGTCAGCAGCAGTAAGGAGAGCACATCTCAGAGCAACTGCACCATTGACTCTCGGATGCAGACACCAATGTTTCCAACACATCAGGCCTGTACTTATGGGCTCAGACAATTGGCCACTCTGTCCCTTTCCTATCAAACTCCCAAATTAGATCCTAGCAGCATTAGACTTAAACTTTGGGGAAAGTTTGCATTAGTACAACTGCTCCCCCTTCTGACTGATAATTACAGCTATATCACTTGGCTAAGCTCTGCATTACAAAGACAAGTGCAGAAAAGCCAAAGTCAAGAAATATGTCACATTACAAACTAATTAAAAGTATATACAATAGATAATTTATTTAATACAAATTTATATTCCAAGAAATAAAAACAACATGCAAAACAGACACAGATAAAAATATGAACGAGCAGTAGTTATTAGTATATCTATTACTGGAAGAACAATAAATACATTAAGAAGTAAGTAATAAATCTAATATATAAAGCTGAGTGTATGTATGTATGTATGTATGTATGTGTCTGTGTCCGCTAAAGGAATCCACACCGTCGCATTTACAATCACGAAATTTTGCACAGCCACCTCATTTGACTCAGAGAATGCCAAATTTTGAGGGGAAAATTTAACCCCGCACTTTACAATTATTCACCAGAAAACCTGCTATCATTAAAGTCAATTGAGCTGGGAGCTACAGGTCATTAATAGGAACTTTGATTGGTTGCTATAGGCAATGAAGTACATTCTTAGTATAAGACAGCTTATGTGTCAGTTAATATGATTTCGGAGGAGAGACTGAGAGAGACAGACAGAGAGACAGAGAGAGACAGACAGAGAAATAGAACGAGACAGAGAGGGAGACAGACAGAGAGAGACAGAGAGAGAGGCAGCCAGAGAGAGAGACAAACAGAGAGAAACAGAGAGACAGACAGAGAGACAATGAGAGAGAAGCAGACAGGGAGAGATACAGAGAGAGATGGGTTGAGAGAGATGGATAGAGAGACACAGAGACAGAGAGAGACAGAGAGAAAAACAGAGAGATGGATAGAGAAAAACGGACAGAGAGAGAGACAGAGAGAGAAACAAAGACACAGACAGAGGGACAGAAACAGAGAGAGAGACAGATAGAGAGAAAGAGAGGCAGACAAGGAGAGAGATAAACAGAGACAGACAGAGAGAGACAGAGAGAGAGGGAGACAGGGAGAGAGACAGAGAGA
Source organism: Anomaloglossus baeobatrachus (assembly GCF_048569485.1). Taxonomy (NCBI): domain Eukaryota; kingdom Metazoa; phylum Chordata; class Amphibia; order Anura; family Aromobatidae; genus Anomaloglossus; species Anomaloglossus baeobatrachus. Next base: position 266,397,318 of record NC_134354.1, on the reverse strand, counting down.
GACAGAGAGACATGAATAAAGACAAACAGAGAGACAGAGACAGAGAGAGATGCAGACAGGGAGAGAGAGAGACAGACAGAGAGAGATAAACAGAGAAACAGACAGAGACAGACTGAGAGATAGAGAAACAGAGAAAGATAGCTAGACAGACAGAGAGAAAGGCAGAGAGAGATGGATATACAAAGACAGACAGAGAAAGAAACAGAGAGACAGAGACAGAGGGAGAAAGAGAAAGACAGAGAGAGACATAAAGACAGATAGACAGAAAGAGCAACAGGCAGACAGCGAGAGAGTCAGAGACAGACAGAGAGAGACAGACAGAGACAGACAGTGAGAGAGAAAGATAGAAACAGAAACAGACAGAGAGCGAGAGACAGACAGAAAAGGAGACAGACAGACAGAGAGACAGACAGAGAGGGAGAGGGAGAGAGTGGGAGAGAGGGAGAGTGGGAGAGAAAGAGATACTATCCCAAGCAACGCTGGGTACTACAGCTAGTCTAATATATAAAGCTGAGTGTGTGTGTGTGTGTGTGTGTGTGTGTAAATCCACTAAAGGAATACATATTGTCACATTTACAATCACAAAATTTTGCACAGCCAGCTCATTTGACTCAGGGAATGTTATAGACTGTGTTTTGAGGGTAAAATTTAACCCTGTGCTTTACAGTTATTCGTCCCCAAAAAAACTGCTTACATTAAAGTCAATGGAGCTGGGAATGAATCTGTTATTATAGACTCCTATTATGGACAGAGAAAGAATCACACAGAGAGACCTACATATACGAAAGAGACTCAGACCTACATAAACACAGAAAGAGAGACACACACATAGAAAGAGATACACACACTGGAAGAGAAACACACCGAAAGAGACACACATAGAAAGAGACACACAAAGAGACACACACACAAAGAGACACACACAGAGACACATAGAAAGAGACACAAACAGAAAAAGACACACACAAAGAGACACAGAGAGAGACACACACAGAGTGACACACACAGAAAGAGGCACACACAGAGAAACAAACAGAAATAAACACAGAGAAATACACACAGAAAGAAACACACACTAAACGAAACACACACATAGAAAGAGACACACAGATAAAGAGACACACAGATTGAAAGAAACACACAGATAGAAAGATACTGTATACACAGAAAGAGACACATACACAAAAAGAGAAACACACAGAGACACACACACAAAAAGAGACAGAAAAAGACACAGAAAGCGACACATAAACTGAAAGAGACATGCACACCAAAAAAGACACACACACTGAAAGAGACACACTTGCAAAGAGACACACACAGAAAGAGAAACACACACTGAAAGAGACACATACACAAAGAGACATGCACACCGAAAGAGACACATACACCAAAAGAAACACATACACCAAAAGAGACACTTACACAACTAAAGAGACACACACAGAAAGAGATGCACACAGAAAGAGATACACAGAGAAAGAGACACACAGAGAAACACACAGAAACACACACCAATAGAGATGAACAGAAAGAAACACAGAGAAAGAGCTACACATAAAGAGACAGACATGCAGAAAGAGACATATACACAGAAAGAAACACACAGAAAAACATACACAGAAAGAGACACACAAAAAGAGACACATAAAAAGTGACACACACAGAAACTGTTTGGATGTTTGAGATAACATATTGGCTGTTTTCACAGTTAATCTGTATATGTATCAGGTTGTCTATAGCAACCAATCACAGCTTTGATTCTTTTTTGCTACAGGTCATTAGTAGGAGCTCTGATTTGTTGCTTATGGCAACCAAGGACATTCTTAGTATAAGACTATGTGTGAGTTAATATGATTTCAGTGAAAAAATGGACAGCGAGAGAGACAGACAGAGATAGAGAGATAGAGAGACTGACAGAGAGACAGAGACAGAGAGAGACGGACAGAAAGAGACGGACAGAGAGACAGACTGAGAGAGAGGGACTAAAAGAGACAGAAAGAGCTAGAGATAGAAAGAGAAAGAGACAGACAAACAAAGAAAGACACAGAGAGAGAAACAGACAGAGACAGTCAGAGAGAAAAAAAGAGACACACAGAGACAGACAAAGGGACAGACAGAGAGGGAGACAGAGGGAATGAGGGAGAGAGGGAGAGAGGGAGAGAAAAGGAGAAAGAGTGAGATAAGAAGAATGGAAGAGTGGAAGAGACAGATAGACCATTAGTTACTATCCCGGGCAACGCTGGGTCCTACAGCTAGTTAGTATATAATAAAATAAAAAGAAGAGGATTATTTCACACAATATACAAATAGCAAAAGAAAACCCCATATAAAGTAATTATGATATAGTTGATGATTAATAGGAAAGTGCAGATTTATATACTGTGTAAAAAATCCTCTAGAAGAATAAAATGCCAAATACAGCAAAAGGTAATAGATACATGCAGACTCCAACACAATATTGATAGTAAATTTTGCTCCTCCACCCCGTACTCCAACTCAAGTTTCACGTTAGCTTCTTCATGGGCTAATGGGGTAGAGATGGCTTGTAATTCGTATATATGCGCAATTAATAAAATACTAGAAAGGGCTGTCATCTCATTAACAGGGGCTGGGCAGTGTCACCGTGTATGAAGTCAAAGTGGGGAAACCAACAAGAAAATGCACCAAATTTCATAGTTCTAGTCCTAGACCATTGCCCGCAACAGTTACATTCCCCCCGAGTACACACAGCCAGAAGCTCAGTGCCAGACCCGCAATTGATGAAAAGATAAATATGGGCAGTATGCAAACAGAAAAAAAAGATGTGCTTATAGATGAAAAGCCAGAACAAAGATTAAATATGGTAATGTAAATGATTTTCACATATGGAGGAGAAAAAAATAAACAGAACAGAAAGCAAATATATCATGTAATGTGTGCACTTTAAAGATAGAAAACGTTAAAACAATAATGGGAAAATTATTAGTGTAATTTGCAAACCATTGGGAAAACCAAACAATGAATACATATTAAAAAAGTGTGTGTCAATAAATAAAATATAAAAAAATGTGTAAAAATACACCACAGACATATGGTTAAATCAAATGAAAATGTATGAATATATTGAAAGCAATTAGTGAGATGGCAATGTGTGCTGTGTGATTAAATAAATGTGAAATAAAATGAATAAATAACCGTGAAAGGTATTAAATTATATTAAAGATAAAGTAGTGACTGTGAGGAACTGATGAGTGGTGGTAAATATAGATATACTAGAAGGTGGCCCGATTCTAACGCATCGGGTATTCTAGAATTTATTGTGTAGTTAATGTATGATTTTTGTTATATATATAGATGTTGTTGTGTGTAGTTGCCAAGAGTTTGTGTAGGGGCTGTAAATGTTCTGGCTGTGGTCTGGGTGTGGGTGTGTGAGAGCGGTGTTCTTTGGTTGTTGCGTTGTGTGTGTTGCGTTGTTTGTGGAGCGCTGTGTGTCTGCAGCGTTGTGTGTGTGTGTGGTGCTGTGTGTGTTGCGCGGATTGTGTGGGTGGGTGTGTATGGGATGCGTGTGTGTGTTTTGGGGGAGGTATGTTTTGTGCAGTGTGTGTGTTGGAGGAGTAGTCCTGGGGAGAGAGGAGTATAATAGGAGTAGTCCTGGGGGAAGAGGAGTATAATAGGAGGAGTAGTCCTGGGGGGAGAGGAGTATAATAGGGGGAGTAGTCCTGGGGAGAGAGGATATTTTAAACCAAAAAAGAGAGAACCGAACAACAAGGTCTTAAATAAGTTATATCTTTATTATCAAAATTAAAATTATACATAAAACACACACACACACGGCTGTTGACTGGAAAAAGGCGTCAAGGAAAACCTGCATAGTATATATGAATAATATCAATCGAAAAGCAAGTGTATGGCAGTAGGGATAGTGTGAGGGAATTCAGGGATAATAATGAATAATGGATTATAATTACTGCCAAAAACTACCAAAAACTAGCAGGCACTGAAATATAGCTAAAATTGGTGCCACATAATTGTGATAGGCAAATTGCAGCTAATGGCAAATAAATTGAATAAATAGGTACTAACCGATAGCCTCAATAAGGCAGGAAAATATAAAGGAGAGACACATGGCTCAGGGGATTTTAGACCCGTAAATAATTAATCCTAGGGAGTTGTCAGAATCGACACACTTCAATCACTAAATAGTGGTGTATTCCCCAGGAATTTGTAGAGCACAGACTCTTCACAATATACAATGCCTGCCCTAGCAAGAGGCCTTCAGGTACCGCAAACGGTGCCACATAAATGGGATGTAATCACCAAAGGTATAGCTGGTAGTAGGCAGATAAATAAGTGAGGAAAATATCATTCCAAATTAGGCTAGTTTCACACTACGTCTTTTTGACATCCGTTGAAAACGTTTTTTTAGCGGAAGTACGGATCCTGCTTTTACAGCAAATAACGTATGCAAACGCATATGTTATTTTGCAGGATCCTGCACTGGATGTTTAGGGGCGGGCATTGGAGTCATGTGATCGGGAGTGAGGGGAACTAGACTGGGAGGAGGCTTCTGACAGCTGCAGACGCTGGTAACCAAGGTAAACATCGGCCTTGGATACCCGATATTTATCTTGGTTACGAGTGTCTGCAGCTGCTAGGAGCAGGGCTGCCTGCACACGTAACCAACGTAAACATCGGGTAACTAAGAGAAGTGGTTACCCGATATTTACCTTGGTTACGAGTGTCCGCAGCTCTCAGGTGGGGGAGAGGGAGGGAGGGAGGAAGGGGGAAAGACAGAGATAGAGAGAGAGAGGGTGAGGGAGGGAGTAGAGAGAGAGACAGATCACGCGAGACTGGTTCTGGGCATGCTCAGTACTTTCTGGGCATGCTCAGTACAAAAGCAGGATCCTGTCTATCAGCACGCCAGCGTTCACCTGCGTTTGCGTGCGTTATAGTCAGGATCCAGCAATTTGCAGTATTTGGACGGAGCTCAAAAACGCTACAAGTAGCGTTTTTGAAACATGTTAAAAAACTGCAAGTCACTGGATCCTCACTATAACGCACGCAAACGCAGGTGAACGGATGTTAACACGAGTCCATTGCAAATGCATTGAAATGAAAACGCATTTGCACTGGATCCGCTTGTCCGCTAAAATAACGTTAAGGACGGATGTTAAAAAGACGTAGTGTGAAACCAGCCTTACCACTAACACTAAAACCGCCAGCCACAAAAAAGCAGGTAGAGTAGAGAGAGTGAGACACAGCTCACAGATTTTAGACCAGTAGGGGAAAGGTATAGAGTAAATAACGTGCGCGCGTCGGGGCAGGCGCCGTACACTGAGAGGTGACTGTGCTCCACAAACCCCAGGTGAATATATCACTATTTGTGTGATTAGAGTGTGCCGATTCTGACACCTCTTTAGGATTAGGATTATTTACTCTATACCTTTCCCCTACTGGTCTAAAATCTGTGAGCTGTGTTTCACTCTCTCTACTCTACCTGCTTTTTTGTGGCTGGCGGTTTTAGTGTTAGTGGTAATTTGGAATGATATTTTCCTCACTTATTTATCTGCCTACTACCAGCTATACCTTTGGTGATTACATCCCATTTATGTGGCACCGTTTGCGGTACCTGAAGGCCTCTTGCTAGGGCAGGCATTGTATATTGTGAAGAGTCTGTGCTCTACAAATTCCTGGGGAATACACCACTATTTAGTGATTGAAGTGTGTCGATTCTGACAACTCCCTAGGATTAATTATTTACGGGTCTAAAATCCCCTGAGCCATGTGTCTCTCCTTTATATTTTCCTGCCTTATTGAGGCTATCGGTTAGTACCTATTTATTCAATTTATTTGCCATTAGCTGCAATTTGCCTATCACAATTATGTGGCACCAATTTTAGCTATATTTCAGTGCCTGCTAGTTTTTGGTAGTTTTTGGCAGTAATTATAATCCATTATTCATTATTATCCCTGAATTCCCTCACACTATCCCTACTGCCATACACTTGCTTTTCGATTGATATTATTCATATATACTATGCAGGTTTTCCTTGACGCCTTTTTCCAGTCAACAGCCGTGTGTGTGTGTGTTTTATGTATAATTTTAATTTTGATAATAAAGATATAACTTATTTAAGACCTTGTTGTTCGGTTCTCTTTTTTGGTTTAATATATTCTATATCCGAATGGTCTTCATTGATCCTATATCCCCACATTTGACTATGTTTTAGTATTATCTTTATATACATTCTTATTTTCATGAATCTTATGTGGTATGGATTTTGTCCTCTAACTATTGGTGTTCTCTGGGGAGAGAGGAGGATAATAGGAGGAGTAGTCCTGGGGGTAGAGGAGGAGAATAGGAGGAGTAGTCCTGTGGGGAGAGGAGTATAATAGGAGCAGTAGTCCTGGGGGGAGGAGTATAATAGGAGGAGGAGTCCTGGGGGAAGAGGAGGATAATAGGAGGAGTAGTCCTGGGGGAAGAGGAGGATAATAGGAGGAGTAGTCCTGGGGGAAGAGGAGGATAATAGGAGGAGTAGTCCTGGGGGAAGAGGAGGATAATAGGAGGAGTAGTCCTGGGGGGAGAGGAGGATAATAGGAGGAGTAGTCCTGGGGGGAGAGGAGGATAATAGGAGGAGTAGTCCTGGGGGAAGAGGAGGATAATAGGAGGAGTAGTCCTGGGGGGAGAGGAGAATAATAGGAGGAGGCGTCCTGGAGGGAGAGAAGGATAATAGGATGAGTAGTCCTGGGGGGAGAGGAGAATAATAGGAGTAGTAGTCCTGGGGGGAGAGGAGTATAATAGGAGGAGTAGTCCTGGGGAGAGAGGAGGATAATAAGAGGAGTAGTCCTGGGGAGAGAGGAGTATAATAGGAGGACTAGTCCTGGGGGGAGAGGAGTATAATAGGAGGAGTAGTCCTGGGGGGAGAGGAGTATAATAGGAGTAGTAGTCCTGGGGAGAGAGGAGTATAATAGGAGGAGTAGTCCTGGGGAGAGAAGAGTAGAATAGGAGGAGTAGTTCGGGGGGGAGAGGAGGATAATAGGAGGAGTAGTCCTGGGGAGAGAGGAGTATAATAGGAGGAGTAGTCCTGGGGGGAGAGGAGGATAATAGGAGGAGTAGTCCTGGGGAGAGAGGAGGATAATTGGAGGAGTAGTCCTGAGGAGAGAGGAGGATAATAGGAGGAGTAATCCTGGGGAGAGAGGAGTATAATAGGAGGAGTAGTCCTGGGGGGAGAGGAGTATAATAGGAGGAGTAGTCCTGGGGGGAGAGGAGGATAATAGGGGGACTAGTCCTGGGGAGAGAGGAAGATAATATGAGTAGTAGTCCTGGGGGGAGAGGAGGATAATAGGAGGAGTAGTCCTGGGGGAGAGGAGTCTAATAGGAGGAGTAGTCCTGGGGTGAGAGAAGTCTAATATGAGGAGTAGTCCTGGGGGGCAGGAGTCTAACAGGAGGAGTAGTCCTGGAGGGAGTCTAATAAGAGGAGTAGTCCTGGGGCGAAGTCTAATAGGATGAGTAGTCCTGGGGGAGGTGTCTAATAGGTGGAGTAGTCCTGGGGGGAGGTGTATAGGTGCCCAATGTGTGCGGGGGGTGTTGCCGAGCAGACAAAGTGTGCGGGGGCGTGGCTGAGCGGGCAAAGTGTGCGGGGGCATGGACGAGCGGGCACAGTGTGCGGGGCCGTGGCTGAGTGGGCACAGTGTGCGGGGGTCATGGCCGCTCGGCCAATACGGACGGGGCAGGGCCGGGCCGAGCCGAGCGTCCAATGCTACGGTTGTCACTGTACTGACGTCATTTTGGAGCAAGACAGACAGACAGAATAAGGCAATTACAGTGGCATGCAAAAGTGTGAGCACCCCTGGTCAAGTTTACTGATATTCTGAACAATTAAGCAAGTTGAAGATGAAATTATCTGTAAAAGCCATAAAGTTAAGGATAACACATATCCTCTGCATTTTAGACAAAAAAATATATATATATATTTTTTACATTTTTAAATTCACAACAAAAAATAAAGTTGGCCAATGCAAAATATTGTGTACTTCACTACTTTTAATTCTTGTTTGAGGGATTTTCATGCTTTCTTCCTTGGAAAAATCTTCTTGTTCTGTAAGATTCCTGGGTCCTCTTGCATGCACTGCTCTTTTGCGGTCTAGCCACAGATTTTCAATGATGTTCAGATCAGGGCACTGTGAGGGCCATTGTAAAACCTTCAGCTTGTACCTTTTGACATAAGCTAATGTGGATTTTGAATTGTGTTTAGGATCCTTATCCATTTTTAGAAGTCATCCTCTTTTCAACTTCAGCTTTTCTACAGATGGTGTTATGTTTGCTTGAAGAATTTGCTAAACTTTAATTGAATCCATTCTTTCCTCTACCCGTGAAATGTTCGCAGTTTCATTGGATAGAACACAACCCAAAGCATGATTAATCCACCCCATGCTTAATGGTTGGCGAGATATTCTTGTCATGACATTCTGTCTCCTTTTTTTCCCAAACATTTGGTTTGATCATTGTGGCCAAGGAGTTCTATTTTAACCTCATCAGTTAACATGACTTGTTTCCAAAATATATCAATCTTGTTTAGATGTTATTTTGCATACTTCTGATGCTAAATTTTATGGTTAGGACGCAGGAGAGGTTTTCTTCAGATGACTCTTCCATGAAGGCCATTTTTCTGTAGGTGTCTCTGAACAGTAGAACAATGTACCACAACTCCAGAGTTGGCTAAATCTTCCTGAAGGACTTTTGCAGTGAAGTGAAGGTTCTGATTTGCCACTCTAGCAATCCTACGAGCAGCTCTCACAGAAATTTTGCCTGGTTTTCAAGACCTTATCCTGACCTCCACTGTTTCTGTAAGTGCCATTTCTGAATTACTTTTCGAACTGAGGAAAGGGCAACTTGAAAACGCTTTGCTATTTTCTTCTAGCTTTCTTCTGCTTTGTGGGCCTTTACCATTTTGATTTTCAGAGTGCTAGGCAGCTGCTTTGAAAAACCCATGGCTGTTGTTTTATTTGCACAAGGTTAGAGGAAGCTGGGTTTTTATAAAGCTGTGAAGTTTGCATCACCTGCCCTATCCTAACTATGATAATGAACAAGCCACAAACCTAACAGGCTAATTAAGGTCTGAAATGATAGTCAAAGTTATCTGAGCACACAAATCTCCAAGGGTGTTCAAACTTTTGCATCGGCCCATTTTCATTTTTGTAGTTTTTAAAATGTTAAAGATGAAAATATTTTTTTTCTTCTTGCCTAAAATATAAAGTAAATGTGTCATCTTTATGTGTCAACTTTATGCTTTTTAGAGATCATTTCATTTTCAACTTGATTAACTGTTCACAATAACAGTAATTTTGACCAGTGGTGCTCAAACTTCTGCATAGCACTGTATATATATAGATTAAATATTGGGAAGTGGAAAATAGTAAAAATATAGGAAAGAAAAGTGATGAAGCGCCAACAAGATGAAACATTGGCCAAAAATAAATTCATATCCAAGTAGAAATGCTCATGATAAATTCATGGAACACAATTATGGGACAACTAAATTCCATGAAAAACTAGAAATACACCTAAGATGATCGCTTGATTACTAGATACTGTTCGCCCCATATGGGTTCCACAGTGGAATGCATGCCGGCACCTCCTCCTTTCTTTGCAAGCAGGACCTTGTCACCGGCCGCCTCACTTCAGTCCTGGAGCAGGTCCGGTCCATGAGAATACAAGAAACCCAGGTTAGAAGAACCACAGCCGGAGGCCTGAAATGCATTATTGCCCCTGCTTCCTTTTTTTTTCTTGCATTTATCTTGCATTTATGTGTGTGTCAGCCAGCTTTATTTTTTAAAGACTAAGTAAACCTGACATTTTATATGTATTGTCATGAGTTGTGCTTTTTTTTCTACACTAGGATGCAGGGCCTACCCCCTTATGGACGCGGAGATCCAGTGCCAATAACACCAAAAACCCAGGTAATCCCAGTTTTTCCCCAACAATCCTCCATACAACGGTGCTTAGCTAGGGTTGGACCAATGGATGGCCACCTAGATGTGGAGACAACCCAGTCCACTAGTTGCCCCGGTGGGAGGGGCAGAGTGTGGAATGTAAATCGAAGCGGCCCTGCACCAGAATGCCTCCAGGACTGTATCCAGCAACATGTCTGCTCCAAGGGATTGTGCCAGTGCACCAGGTCAACCAGGGACCTGGATCTCAGAGAGGCTAGAGGCAGAGGTCCAGCGGCTGTGCTCCCACTTCAGCACCAGTCCCTCAGCTGCCAGGAGGCAGTGCAGTTGCATGGGACCAGTGCACACAGACCCTAAGTGCTGATCCCAGGAGGCCAAGTGATCCAGATGGCCCCTTTCCAACCCCCTAGTTGCCATTACCTGATATGCTACCAGTTTGTTGTGTGTTGTTGAACTGTTCCAGATTTGAAAGTTACCAATTTTATGTTTTTGATAAAAATGGACCCAGGCTGCAGGACTGGCAGCAGCCAACACAAATGTGTGTCATTGTAAATAGTTGCACCAGAGTGCATTACCAGAGTACACCCATTCAGCGGACATTGCTGAGAGCACCACCACCAGGAGAGGCTGGGTGCAGGAAACGTCCAGGACAGAAATGGTCCGGACCTGGTCACCAGCGGAAGCGGTGACCTGCCTCCTGACAGGGTTCTGGGACCAGGACCTTGGGGTGGTGGGTGCGGGGTGGGGTACTCCATGTTTTGAAACATTAAAGATTGAACCTCCCCTGCGAGGGAAGACCTGTTGATGTTTACATGAAAAACAAAAGTGTAACCAGTTTCACTTGCAGCCCGAAGATGTGCTGGAATTAACCAAGGGGGAATGCAGCGCCCCTGAAACCCTCAGGGTGCTACAAGGTTCTGCATCCCTACAAGGATGCGGGGCCTACCCCCTTAGGGACCCGGAGATCCAGTGCCGGTAACACCAAAAACCCAGGTAATCCCAGTTTTTCCCCAACAATCCCCCATACAACGGTACTTAGCTAGGGTTGGACAAATGGATGGCCGCCTAGAGGTGGAGCCAATCCAGTCCACTAGTTGACCAGGTGGGAGGGGCAGACTGTGGACAGTGGAGTCGGTAGAGTGTAGTGTGTGAAGGAGGACGTGAGGAGACGGTCTGACACGGATTAACGGTGACCTGGTACCCAGGAGAAGTAGTTGCCGGTGGAGTACGGTGGAGTACTCCCGGAACCACGCACCGACGGGGTACAGGACCCTAGGACAGGAAGCGCTCCAAGCTGACCTGTTAACACCTGCACAGCAAGGAGACCATCAAGGACCTTGCTGACCCTAAAAATCTGAAGACTCAGTAGCAAAGCGAGAGCAGGGTACAGGACCAGATACTCCATCCCGAAAGGGTTCACGCTACCGTCAGGCGGACAGAAGTGAAAAACCACAGGACGGGGCCCTCCAGTTGTTCCATACCACGGGGACCCACTTACCAGAGACAGGTGCAGGGGAATAAGGTACCAGTGCACTGGGACGAAGGGGACCTAGAGGTGAAACCAGCCAGCATCGGGCAACCAGTCATTACCAGCTTGCCATGAGTAAAACCAGTTGCACTGAACTTTGGTGTGGACTCCCTTCTTCTAGCACCCATCAGAACACTTATCCACTGGGGCCTGGCCCTGCTTGCGGAGGGCCTACCAACCAAGCAGCAAATAACACCAGCCCCAGTAGGGACATTCTGCAGAGGCGGCTCCCTACACTTAGCTGCAACACCGCAAGTGGCGTCACATGTGAACATTACCTTATTCTTCCCTGTAAATATCCCCATTACAAAAAGGGCCCAGGGCATGGAACCGAGTAATGGCCACCACCGTAACTTCCCTAAGACCTATACTGCCCAGGACCGAGTACTCTATATCCCTGGGTGCGACAGTAGAGCTGGTCCTGTAGTGGTATAGTGGGTGCAGGGGGATGGGGGAGGCTGAGGATACAGTAGGTGAGGGCAGAGCTGGTCGTGCAGTGGTGTGAGGGGGATGGCTAAAGCTGAGGATACAGTAGGTGAGGGTAGAGCTGGTCCTGTAGTGGTATAGTGGGTGGAGGGGGATGGGTAAGGCTGAGGATATGGTAGGTGAAGGTGGAGCTGGTCCTGTAGTGGTATAGTGGATGGAGGGGGATGGGAAAGGCTGAGGATACAGTAGGTGAGGGTACAGCTGGTCATGCAGTGGTGTGAGGGGGATGGGTAAAGCTGAGGGTACAGTAGGTGAGGGTACAGCTGGTCATGCAGTGGTATAGTGGGTGGGGGATAGGTAAGGATACAGTAAGTGAGGGAGAGCTCGTTGTGTAGTGGTACAATGGGTGGAGGGGAATGGGTGAGAATCCAGTACGTGAGGGTAGAGCTAGTCCTGTCATGTTATAGTGGGCAGAGGGGGATGGGTAAGGCTGAGGATATGGTAGGTGAGGGTGGGGCTGGTCGTGTAGTGGTATAGTGGGGTGAGGGGGATGGGTGACAATACAGTAAGGGTAGAGCTGGTCGTGCAGTGGTATAGTGGGTGAAGGGGGATGGGTGAGGGTACAATAGGTGAGGGCAGAGCTGGTCATGCAGTAGTATAGTGGGGTGAGGGTACTGTAGGTGAGGGCAGTGTGTATATCTCACAGGACCCCAGTAATGTGTATGCCCCCAGATCCCCGACATCCCCCAGTAATGAGTATATGCCACTGACCCCAAAGTGTCCTGCAGTAATGTGTATTCCCCCCCGTGTATTCCCCCCAGTAATGTGTATACCCCCACAGGACCCCAGCATCTCCCAATATTGTGTATGGCCCCCACAGGCCCCCAGTAATGTGTATGCCCCACAGTACCCCAGCATCTCCCAATATTGTGCATGGCCCCGAGTGTCCCCCAGTAATGTGTATGCCTCCCAGCATTCTCCAGTAATGTGTATGCCCCCACAGGACCCCAGTATCTCCCAATATTGTGCATGGCCCCGAGTGTCCCCCAGTAATGTGTATGCTCCCCAGGCCTCCAGAAATGTGCATGCCTCCCAGCATTCCCCAGTAAAGTGAATGCCCCCATTGTCCCTCAGTAATTTGTATATCCCACAGGCCCCCCAATAATGTGTATGGCCCCCAGTGTCCTCCAGTATTGTGTATGCCCTACAGGCTCCCAGTAATGTTTATGGCCCCCAGTGTCCTCCAATACTGTGTGAGCCCTACAGGCCCCAAGTAATTTGTATGGCCCCCAGTGTCCTCCCGTAATGTGTATGCCCCCCCTTCAGTGTTATCTATGCCCCAGGGATGTATTTAACCTCAGCCCCTCCTGTGATCTATATACAGCAGTGTCAGTGTGCCCTGTGCCCAGCCATGTTTGTTAGTGATGGCCATCATGCTTCATAGCCACATGCCTGGGAGGAGCTGGATGAAGACAAATGAGGAGGTGTGTGAGGCTGCTGCCGGCTTGCCCATATTAATATTTCTAATGTGTCTGTGTGTGCATGTATGACGTTATTACGAATTATTAGGCAAGTGAGTATTTTGATCACATGATAATTTTTATACATGTTGTCCTACTCCAAGCTGCATAGGCTTGAGAGCCAACTACCAATTAAGTAAATGATGTGATGTGCATCTCTGTAATGAGAAGGGGTGTGGTGTAATGATATCAACACCCTATATAAGGTGTGCTTAATTATTAGGTAACTTCCTTTCCTTTGGCAAAATGGGTCAGAAGAGAGATTTAATGTGTTCTGAAAAATCCAAAATTGTGAGATGTCTTGCAGAGGGATGCAGCAGTCTTGAGATTGCCAAACTTTTGAAGCATGATCACCGAACAATCAAGCGTTTTATGGCAAATAACCAACAGGGTCGCAAGAAGTGTGTTGGGCAAAAAAGGTGCAAAATAACTGCCCATTAATTGAGGAAAATCAAGCGGGAAGCTGCCAAGATGTCATTTGCCACCAGTTTGGCCATATTTCAGAGCTGCAACGTTACTGGAGTATCAAAAAGCACAAGGTGTGCCATACTCAGGGACATGCTCAAGGTAAGGAAGGCTGAAAAACTACCCCCTTTGAACAAGAAACATAAGATAAAACGTCAAGACTGGGCCAAGAAATATCTTAAGACTAATTTTTCAAAGGTTTTATGGACTGATGAAATGAGAGTGACTCTTGATGGGCCAGATGGATGGGCCAGAGGCTGGATCAGTAAAGGGCAGAGAGCTCCACTCCGACTCAGATGCCAGCAAGGTGGAGGTGGGGTACTGGTATGGGCTGGTATCATCAAAGATGAACTTGTGGGATCTTTTCGAGTTGAGGATGGAGTGAAGCTCATCTCCCAGAGCTACTGCCAGTTTCTGGAAGACAACTTCTTCAAGTAGTGGTACAGGAAAAAGTCGGTATCGTTGAAGAAAAACATGATTTTCATGCAGGGCAATGCTCCATCACATGCATCCAACTACTCCACAGTGTGGCTGGCCAGTAAAGCTCTAAAAGATGAAAAAATAATGACATGGCCCCTGTTGTGAATACATTTTCCAGTTTGGGGCTCCCTCTTGTGGTCAGTGCTGGCGGTGCAGTTGATTTGTGGAATGAAAGCCACACACCTGTAGAGGACTGGCAATCAGGGTTAGATTGGGATTATATAACTGAGTAGTTTTCTTTTGTTACTTGTCGGTGCTCAATGGTCTCCTGTGTGTTAAGGACATTCTGTAACCAGCTCTGCTTACTACCAGAACTCCTCTCAGATAAGTGGTCTTTGTACCTCTGCTGTTTGTTTTCAGCTTTCTTGTTGTTTTTTCTGCTTTTATACTAATGCTTGATTCCTATTTTGTCTGTGGGGAGTTCTTGGTGGAATGGGATCATTCCCTGCTTGAGTGTCTGTATACTTTGCTCCATGATTCTGCAAGGTATTGTGTTTGTCATGCTTGGTATTAATTCAGTCCCTCATCTATATTAGTGTTTTTGGATCCCAGTAACATCAGAGTGCTGATACAGTGGGGGAGATGTTATGTGACCTCAGGATTTTTCCATATCAGAAGTGCTGGTATATATTAGGGTTTTTTACGGTTGCAGACAGTGCTCCTTTCTATCTTTTACTATAAAGATAGTTTGGGCTTCACCTTTGCTGAATCTGTCTTTTCTAGCTTTGTATTGTGTTTTTCTATATTACCGTAGCCTTTACATGTGGGGGGCTATCTATCTATCTTTTGGGGACTGCTCCGAGGCAGATTAGCTTTCTTATATCTCTATCTGTGAGAATATTTAGTTCTTCGGCTGTGTCGAGATGATTAGGTCATCGTAGGCTCGTCCCACGGCTACTTCTAGTTGTGTGTCAGGATTAGGTCTGCAATCCGTTAAGGTTCCAGCCACTCTGTTACCATTGGGGATGCCGCATTTTTTGATCCTCCTCGGTCCCTGAATCATAACAGGGTAGTGTATCTGTGGGGATATTATACAGAGGAGTAATGTGTTTGAGGAGGATATTATAAAGAGGAGCAGTGTGTGGAGAGGATGTTATACAACGGGGCTGTGTGTGGGGGCATGTTATACAGAGGAGCAGTGTGTGTGTGAGGCATATTATACAGGGGAGTAGTATGTGTGTGGGGGATATTATACAGAGAAGCAGTGTGTGTGTGGATATACTAAGGAGGAGTGTGTGTGGGGAGATAATATACTGAGGAGCAGTGTGTGTGGGAAGATATTATACAGAGCAGCAGTGCGTGTGGGAAGATATTATACAGAGGAGCAGTATGTGTGGGATATTTTACAGAGGGGCATTGTGTGTAGGTGATATTTTACAGAGGAGCAGTGTGTGGGGGGATATTATACAGAGGAGCAGTGTGTGGGAGGATATTATGCAGAGGCATTGTGTGTGGGGGATATTATAAGAGGACCAGTGTGGGGGGGATATTATGCAGAGGCATTGTGTGTGGGGGATATTATACAGAGAAACAGTGGGTGGGGGGATATTATACTGAAGAGCAGTGTGTGGGGGGGATAATATACTGAAGAGCAGTGTGTGGGGGGATAATATACAGAGGTGTAGTGTGGTGAACAGAGCATAGCAGACGGGCGGGGTGCTCAGACAGAAATAACTGAATACTAATGAGAAACGACTGTCTGGAACACCAATGTGTGTGAACTAGGTGCTAGCTTAAAAAACGCATAACTATAATAAAGTAAAAAGCTGCACACTAAACACTATATTATAAGGAAATATTGGTAAAGCATAACAACTATAGGAATATTAGAACAACAAAAAATACATTTTGCTAACTGGAAAAAAATGGAAAACATGAAAAATGAAAATTGCATAACTGCTAAGGATATTTGAAATAGAAGAGATATTTAGCAAATGTACTGATCAATGCAGGGTTCTCAGACAGAAATAACAATACTAATGAGAAAAGTCTGGAACAACAATGTGTGTGAACTAGGTGCTAGCCCGTCTGCAATGCTCTGTTCACCACTCTATATAGCCAGGAGCCTATCTGTTCAGACCTGCAGATTTTTAGTCGCACATAGAGAGGCATTTACAGTTAGGTTCCCGAATAATAAGAGATTACCTTATTGTGGTATTCGGGCAAAATTGCATTGATCAATATATTTGCTAAATATCTCTTTTATTTCAAATATCCTTAGCAGTTATGAAATTTTCATTTTTGATGTTTTCCATTTTTTTCAGTTAGCCAAATATATTTTTCATTGTTCTAATATTCCTATAGCTGTTATGCTTTACCAATATTTCCTTATAATATAGTGTTTAGTGTGCAGATTTTTTACTTTACTATAGTTATGTGTTTTGTAAGCTAGCACCTAGATCACACACGTTGGTGTTCCAGACAGTCTTTTCTCACTAGTGTCAGCTGAACCAGGGTAAGCATAAATCAGATATTGGAAAATTCTTTCAGCTCTTCAGTTTCCCATGACTGAAAGATTTTTTCCTGTGTGAACAGATAGGGAGGGAGAGACCTGCAGTCTATGGATTTAGGGCAAAGTGTATTAGTCGAGGGCCTGTCTTGGACTAGTTAAAAAATAAGGAATAACGTTTGGAACACCATTCTAAGTCTGAACTGGGTGCAAAAACCTAAAAAAACATCACTATGGGGAGATAAGGTATGCACACCAGTGACTATGTAAGGGGAATACATGAAATAGCAGAAACTGCTGTGTGAATACTGACTTGAAAAATCCAATAGCTATATGTAAGAGTGAAAATGTGAAAAATGGAATCTGCATTACTGCCATGAATATATGAATAAAGAGAAATTTAGCTACTGAATTGATCAATGCAATAGAGCCCCAACACTACGCCAAAGTATTTCTCTACGTTGGGGTCCCTAGCTTGTGTGTGTCCTCTCATGCAGTTAAAAAACTTACCGTGTATGGGAAGCTGAGACCCAGGCTATTTATGCGTATGATATGGATTGGCAATAGGTGTGAGTGGGGTGGGTTCACAAACGAAAACTACTAACAAATAAGGAATAACGTTTGGAACACCATTCTAAGTCTGAACTGGGTGCAAAAACCTAAAAAACATCACTATGGGGAGATAAGGTATGCACACCAGTGACTATGTATCATCACCTACTACTACTCCCACCCGCCCTGGGGCTCAGCTCAACCTGTGGAGAGCTGCACCATCTCAGCTATGTCACCATTCGCCTGAGAAGCCCCCATCCCGCAGCAGTGGCACCTAACTTGCCGCATACCACAGGTGGCGTCACAAATAAACTTTCATCATCCCCTTCATATTTAAACAACACCACTGGGGTCACGGAGCCAGGCCTTGCCACCACCGCATCATCCCAGAAACAGGACCGCAGCCCGGTAACGAGTAACCCCACGGCCACGGACCATTTATAGTGTTCTGTGCTACATGGTAGTAATGTATCCATAAAAATGGACATCATTAGGAGGATCCATGTGCCGTCTGTGTGATTTTGTTTTTTTTCTCGCACCCATTGACTGGTATTGGTGAGACTCACAAGATTTCTACAACAAATCGCAGAATGTTGTGACTTTTGTGACAGAATCTGGATGAGAAAAAAGCTGACAAACTGCTCTGCCTCATTAACTAACATTGCTCCGAGTGCAGATACATGTTAAAGAGCTGTAATTCCTAAAGCCTTACAACGATTAGGATGTGAATACCCTCAAATTAAAGCGGAGAATATGCAATTAAAAACACATATTGATTACATAAAGGTATATTGAAAATATTTTGGTAAACAGGTAAAATGCCAAAATTTATGTCACTGTTCAAATTTTTCTGGACCTAACTCTACAGTCCCTGACAGAAGTTCTGTCGCTTATCCATGCTATGTAAATAAAAGCTTATAACCTGACTTTAAATTCATCCATTGGTTTTATAAATTACTCTTTTGAAAGCTGAAATCCTCCCAAATTTGGTTTAGGTTATGAAAATAAAGTTGCTGCAAAGCTTAGGCTAGCATCAAAAAGTTAATTTACGCCAGTAATTCAATTCTTTTTTACCAATGACTTTTTGTGGCTTACCCTCCTTATCAATGTATCAATGACTGCCTTCTGGACATCTGTTAAGTCAGCAGTCGTCCCCATGATTGTGTAGCCTACTGAACCAGTCTATGGGACCATTTTAAACGCTTAGGAATCATTTGCAGGTGTTTTGTGGTGATTATGCTACTTTTCTGAGATAATGACTTTTGGGTTTTTATTGGCTGTAAGCCATAATCATCAACATTAACAGAAATAAACACTTGAAATAGATCACTCTATTTGTAATGACTCTACTGTATATAATATATGTGTCTCCCTTTATGTACTGAGTTACTGAAATAAATTAACTTTTTGAGGATATTCTAATTTATTGAGATGAAGAAAACGGTAGGGTGATATCAGCAACCACTTCCATTTTATCAGGGTGTATCCATACTTATGGCCCACCCTGTATATACAAACATAAATTACAAACTTTTTCAACACCAAAATAATGAAAACTTTATAAATCATCATTGCTGTAATCCTAATCCTACTTGCTTTGACAATCATGGCTCCAAGTGAATTTGTTACCTACACAATAAATGTTGTTTAAACAAAACTTAATAAAGCTATGATGTCATTTATTTTTGGGAACTTTGCCACACTTCGATTTCTTTTTTCTAGGGATTTGAAATTACATCTTGTCCCACAAAAAAATCAAGCCTTCATACGGCTATGTTGAGAGAAGAAGAAAAATAGTTATGAGATTGGAAAAGGGAAATAAGAAACTAAAGTGCAAAAACAACAAAAAAGAAAATACCTGGGTCCTTTAAAGGGAACCTATCTTCAGGTTTTTCTTCTCAACCTGAGAACATCATGATGTAGGGGCAGCTACCCTGATTCCAGAAAAGTATCTCTTACTGGGCTGCTTGCTGTAGTTTTGATTAAAAACTTGTATCAGATGCAGATCGACCAGTTTTCTGAATGCTGATCTCTGCAACACTGCCCACACCACTGACTGGCAGCTTTATACACAGTATACTGTATAATCAGTGGTAGGGGCATGGTTTGACTACCTTGCGGCAGGCTAAGTAATCCTCAATAGATAATCTATTGTTAATAAAACAGTGATTTTATGAAAACTACACTAATAAGATGTAAGTGATACATTACTGGAATCAGAGTCTCTGCTCCCAAATTAGTTAGCAAAAACCTGGTGAAACATTCCCTTAAAGGAGTTAAAGGTATGTAGGAATTTATTTCTAACCACATTTTCTTTCTTATTTCTTCTATTCCTGGGGAACAACTAAATCAAAATCAATAAAATAACATTGGCAATAAATGCTGCCACTTTCTAGCACGATTGTAGTTAATCTGCAGCGCTAGGCCACATTTCCTGCCATTCTGCTCATCTTTCAGACAGATGGCAAAAGTTGAAAAATTTTAGTACAGATACACTGCAACTTTTATACACCTGTTTTCTGGCATAAATAGTTTAATGAATTCGCCCCTATAACATTCTTACACTCTTAGATTTATTCCGCAGACGTCTGCCAAACAACTCAAGGACAAAACTCTTTTTGGCTTTTAAAATGTATTGAGAATGCGTTTAATGGTTGAAAGATTTATTGAAAATCACAATGTAATGGAGGACATTCATCACACAGCTCAGCTCTGCACAGTTTATTGCTTTCTGAAACACTTTGATTACATGCATGTCTCACTGCGAAAAGAGGATGAGGGGACGCGGCAAACTGGTAAAGAGTGAAATCACTGTACGGGGGAGACTGGGGGAAGGCAAATACCTTACATTCACTTCTGTTACCCCTGATTCCCCAGATATATACATGCTAATATTTATAGATATGTAACTGAGAAGGAAGCTGCTTTATTTTTTGGGGTATATTTGGATGATAAGATATCTGTTTGCTACAATTGTATTCAGTTTCTCACCATTTAAGATTTTTGTTAGATTTGTATCCATTAGAAACAAATATTTTATTTTTTATTATGTTAAATTTATTATATTAATATAATAATATAATATTATATTATTAAATTTATTATTAATTTTAAAGGAATCCTGTTGTGTTCTGGTGGATCAGACTTTGAAGTGAACGTTATTATTGGCTTTGCTTAGATCTGTTCTTCCAGCTTGAGAAACCAGAGGACAGGGGTTCTTATAGGTATCGATTATGGTTCCTCTGGTGCATTATTCCACCCCAAAGTCACTGATGAAATGAGCTGCAAATGATGACGTTTTATATGATTCTACACATTATAGTTTAGATCAATAATAGGGTAAAGATCATTTGGATAGTGAAGTCCATTGTGGAATCTGCACTGAACCGCAAAGGCTTTCACGGCTCATTAATAAGAGGAGTGATATTTCATAGCGGAAACTCTGACATAACCTTTATATTACTATAACCAGCATCAGGCACAAAATATTTCTCTGAATTAAAGTTCATCTACTATTAGGATTTCAAACGCCTTACTAAGTGATGATACAACACGGGAAAATGTTGGAGGCATATGATTAATGGTACACAAAGCACGGTGTGAAACTAATACATCAGTTATTGAAATATGCCGATGATTTTATGCCGACTATAAATCCACAGCATGGACTTAAAGGATAATATTTTCTCCTTTGTGTGGTTGCGGAACCCAAGGGTATTGTAATTGTAACAAGAAGTTGCAAAATATCCAACATGCCTGCTTGTTGCGGTCATAGTACCATCATGGTAGCAGTGACACATGGCAAACTTTTCCCATGTGATGGATGTTGCAGCTAAAGTTGTTATAAAGCCTTAACATATACGGCAGAAGGGCAGAGTGACAGGACAGAGTGATGGGACAGAGCAGAGTGATAAGGTAGAGTGGCAGGGCAGATTGATGAGGCAGAGGGACAAGGTGGAGTGGCAGGGCAGATTGATGAGGCAGAGTGACAAGGAAGAGTGGCGGGGCAGATTGATGAGGCAGAGTGACAAGGTGGAGTGGCAGGGCAGATTGATGAGGTAGAGTGACAAGGTAGAGTGGCAGGGCAGATTGATGAGGCAGAGTGACAAAGTAGAGGAGCAGGGCAAAGTAAAGTGATGTGACAGGACAGATTGGCAGGGCAGAGTGGCAGGGCAAGTAAAAGGGCATAGTGGCAGGGTAGAAAAAAGTGGCAGGGCAGAGTGACAGGACAGCATGAGAGAGAAGAGTGACAGAACAGAGTGGCAGGAAAGAGTGACAATGCAGATTTACAGGACAGAGTGGCAGGGCTGAGCACACTGAGAAGGCAGAATGGCAGGGCAAAGTTAAGTGATAGGGCAGAGTGGCAAAGCAGAGTGACAGGATAGCGTGGCAGGGCAAAGTGACAGAACACAACAACAGGTCAGAGTAGAGTGGCAGGATAGAGTAGCAGAATACGATGGCAGGGCATAGTAGAGGGGCAAATTGACAGGATAGAGTGATAGGGCAAAGGGACAGGGAAGGGTGACAGCCGAGTCAAATGGTGTAGCAGAGTAGCAGGGCAGAGTGACACTGCAGAATGATGGGGCAGAATGTCAGGGCAGAGCAGCAGAGGAGTGTCAGGGTTGAGTGGTAGGGCAAAGTGACAGAGCAGAGTGACAGCAGATTGGCAGGACAGAGCAGAGTGACATGGCAGATTGGCTGGCCAGAGCAGAGTGGCAGGGCAGGGCTCAATGAAAGGACAGCATTAAAGGGCAGAACACAGCGGCAGTGCAGCAAAGTGCAAGGTAGAGAGATAGGACAGAGTAATAGCAGAGCAGAGTGGTGGGGTAGAGTGATGAGGCAGAGCAGTTTCAGGGCCAACTGGCAGGGCAGAGAAGAGTAACAGAGCAGTGACAGGGTAGAGTGGATAGGCAGAGCAGAGTGACTGTACAAAGTGTCAGGGCAGAGTGACAAAAAAGAGTGGCAGGGAAAAGCAGAGTGGCAGGGCAAAGTGAAAGGGCAGAGTGGCAGTGTAAGACAGATTGGCAGGGCAGAGGCACAGGATAGAGTGGCAGGGCAAAGTGTCAAGGAATTAAATGTGGTTACTATAGGCAGTATTATGCTCAGTCTATACAATGGAGAGAGTAAAGTAGAATTTCCCAGCAACACAGAACATTTCAGGAGAAGAATGTACTGACCTTAGAGTCAGTCACAGACTAAAAGTTTGATAGTGGAATTAGAAGGGTCTTCCAGCAGCTCAGAGTTTTTCATGAAATGAATGCTGAGAAATTGCAGTAGGTCACAAGCTGAAATTGCAGGTTCCAGCCTCAGCATAGAGTATTTCAGGGGTTTCAGGAACCTACATTTTACAGCTTGCGGCCTATTGTAATAGCTTCCCATTCATTTGCAAGAACACTCTGCGCTGCGGCTTTAACCTGCACTTTCCAGTTTGTGGCCTACTGCAATCTCTCACCATTCATTGCTGAAAAACTCTGTACTGCGTTTCTCTCTCTCTCATTAAGGCCTAAGCCACACGGAGAGAAAATCGGTGCAAGTGGAGAGCGATAAAACATCGCATTCCATTCGGACCAATTCTAGCCTGTGTGACAGCGCACATGAGCGATTATTTTCTCAGCCCTAATCGGACTGAGAAAACAATCGCAGCATGCTGCAATTGTAATGCAAGACTCTTTTCTCTTGCACCCATTCAAGTGAATGGGGCGAGAGAAAAATTGCACTGCACTCGCAGTACACCGGTGTACCGCGCGTGCAGAGTGAGAATCGCAATAGCCGGCTACAGAGGAGAGAGGGAGATAAATCCCTCCCCTCCGCAGTGCTGGCACGCCCTCCGCACCTGAGGTCCGCTCGCACAGTCAGACCTCAGATGCAGGCACACTCATATGACTCTCGGCTCCTGCTGTGCTGCCAGCGCGAGCCAAGTGTCATGCGAGCAGCGCAGTAGTGCCCCGTGTGGCCCCGGCCTAAAGACAACCATTTTTAGGATGTACAGTGCCTACAAGTGGTATTCAACCCCCTGCAGATTTAGCAGGTTTACACATTCGGAATTAACTTGGCATTGGGACATTTGGACTGTAGATCAGCCTGGAAGTGTGAAATGCACTGCAGCAAAAAAGAATGTTATTTCTTTTTTTATTTTTTTTTTTTAAATTGTGAAAAGTTTATTCAGAGGGTCATTTATTATTCAACCCCTCAATCCACCAGAATTCTGTTTGGTTCCCCTAAAGTATTAAAAAGTATTTCAGGCACAAAGAACAATGAGCTTCACATGTTTGGATTAATTATCTCTTTTTCCAGCCTTTTCTGACTAATTAAGACCCTCCCCAAACTTGTGAACAGCACTCATACTTGGTCAACATGGGAAAGACAAAGGAGCATTCCAAGGCCATCAGAGACAAGATCGTGGAGGGTCACAAGGCTGGCAAGGGGTACAAAACTCTTTCCAAGGAGTTGGGCCTACCTGTCTCCACTGTTGGGAGCATCATCCGGAAGTGGAAGGCTTATGGAACTACTGTTAGCCTTCCAAGGCCTGGACAGCCTTTGAAAGTTTCCACCCGTGCGGAGGCCAGGCTTGTCCCGAAGAGTCAAGGCTAACCCAAGGACAACAAGGAAGGAGCTCCGGGAAGATCTCATGGCAGTGGGGACATTGATTTCAGTCAATACCATAAGTAACGTACTCCACTGCAATGGTCTCCGTTCCAGACGAAGCCCGTAAGGTACCTTTACTTTCAAAGCGTCATGTCAAGGCTCGTCTACAGTTTGCTCATGATCACTTGGAGGACTCTGAGACAGACTGGTTCAAGGTTCTCTGGCCTGATGAGACCAAGATCGAGATCTTTGGTGCCAACCACACACGTGACGTTTGGAGACTGGATGGCACTGCATACGACCCCAAGAATACCATCCCTACACTCAAGCATGGTGGTAGCAGCATCATGCTGTGGGGCTGTTTCTCAGCCAAGGGGCCTGGCCATCTGGTCCGCATCCAGGGGAAGATGGATAGCACGGCCTACCTGGAGATTTTGGCCAAGAACCTCCGCTCCTCCATCAAGGATCTTAAGATGGGTCATCATTTCATCTTCCAACAAGACAACGACCCAAAGCACACAGCCAAGAGAACCAAGGCCTGGTTCAAGAGGGAAAAAATTAAGGTGTTGCAGTGGCCTAGTCAGTCTCCTGACCTTAACCCAATTGAAAACTTGTGGAAGGAGCTCAAGATTAAAGTCCACATGAGACACCCAAAGAACCTAGATAACTTGGAGAAGATCTGCATGGAGGAGTGGGCCAAGATAACTCCAGAGACCTGTGCCAGCCTGATCAGGTCTTATAAAAGACGATTATTAGCTGTAATTGCAAACAAGGGTTATTCCACAAAATATTAAACCTAGGGGTTGAATAATAATTGACCCACACTTTTATGTTGAAAATTTATTAAAATTTAACTGAGCAACATAACTTGTTGGTTTGTAAGATTTATGCATCTGTTAATAAATCCTGCTCTTGTTTGAAGTTTGCAGGCTCTAACTTATTTGCATCTTATCAAACCTGCTAAATCTGCAGGGGGTTGAATACTACTTGTAGGCACTGTATGTTACTGCTGTAAAAGAGAGATGTGTGCTGAATAATGATTTTCAGTGGTAATTTGGAAATATATGATAGCCCATCATGGTTATTGGGCTATATTCAGATGTGCAGATTATGTCAGAGTTTCTTGAAGTAACTGCAAATTTTTTAGTGGCATTTAGTTCCAATTTTTTGGTACTTCCAGAAAAAAACTTGGAGGTAACCGCTACATCATGCTGATCTTGAATGACTCACTTATTTCCAGTCTTATGACTATTTGTACTTCCTCCTCCCATAGCATTTTGCATGTGTCAGTTTTACAGATTTTTCATTTTCTTATATTTAACTTATTGATGTAGTGCCAACATATTCTGCAGCACTGTATGTTAATTCACACCATCCTATGGCATATGAATCTGAATCGATCATATGACCACTTTTACTCTTCATCTTATTGCAATGTGCGTGTGTCAGTCTCTACTGCTTCACTCGGATTATATACAGTACATGTTATTATATGCGTCTGCTAGTTTCTAATGCTTTTTCTCACTGGTTATGTGTGTGATTGTATGCATGTCAGTGTCTACTGCTTCTTCTCTTGGATTATGTTCATGTGATTGTATGCATTTGTCAGTCTATACTGCTTCTCTCGGATTATGTTCATGTGATTGTATGCATGTGTCAGTCTCGACTGCTTCTCTCAGATTATATCTATAGTACAGACCAAAAGTTTGGACACACCTCATTCAAAGAGTTTTCTTTATTTTCATGACTCTGAAAATTGTAGATTCACATTGAAGGCATCAAAACGATGAATTAACACATGTGGAATGAAATACGTAACAAAAAAGTGTGAAACAACTGAAAATATGTCTTATATTCTAGGTTCTTCAAAGTAGCAAAAATCGCCAAATATTCCCAATATAAACAATTATTTATTATATTAAAAATTCCACACCACAGTGTAAGTAAACAAGTGATCTCTAGATCATGTACATATAAAATGTTCCAGAAGACAATAAAATGTAACAAGTTGACAAGGTTCACAGACCACTTAGAGCACAGGACTTAACTTAGGCTGGAAATATATCTTTGTTCAGCACCAGAAATTTATTGGAGCATATCAGTCCATAAGGTCCAGGCATATATATGCTGTTGCTCTTTCTGAAGTCCTTTTAAATGAACCGTCCACTTAGATGTCATACAGATATTCTTTCTCAATTCCTCCGCCTGGACGCGTTTCCCCACACGGCAAGTGTGGTTCATCAGGAGGCTATGAGTTTAAATACATTTAATCAGCATCAAAATATACAGGGATACACAGTTTTAAAGACATTATCACAATAGCATGAAGAAAATAGTAAATAGAGAACCAATAATACATTTAGTACTTGCCAAAAATGAAGGTTAGGTGTGCAGGTCCATGGCATCAGAAAGACAGGATCAGCAATGGTACAGGCAATGCTGTGTAGATGACCACCACTGTCCAAGTGATCGCCATGGAGCTGAACCACCATATGGGTATATATATACCAAACATTATCCAAAACACCTGAGGGCACAACAGGGCGGACGCTACCGGATGTCCGGTGTACGCCCCCTACATGACGCGCGCTTACTGCACGTGCCGTACGGGGATCAAAACATTTGCCGTCCAGCTATGCTGAGACCCTGCCGCGCATGCCCAGTATCGCGAGCACACTGCGCCCGCGCCAGGACGGATGCCTGCTCGGGTCACATTACATGGACGGGGAAACAAACGCTACTGCGCATGCGCGCGGCCTCCGTCGATACAGCATAAGCGTCCCAGGAGACCGCATCACATTATCCAATAAGAAGATCCTCGGCACGCATGCGCCGTGTCATGAAAACAAGACTTAGATAATTTTCACAGCCGCCGTTGAGAATCACTCAGATGGCGGTGTTAGATTTATTTTATTAGACACCGCATCCATCAAAGCTACTGCCCCAGGCCCTAAGGCGTAAACAGGACAATATAAATATTAAATTCAATTACATTAAGCATGATTGCACAGGTTACACAAATATACATATGGCCAAGACCATATACATAGATAATTACTATGTATTCCTAAGGCAAACACATACAGAGATAATTATGATGATAACCAATAATATAGAAACCCCTTATAGTAAGTGGGCAGACTTCCAGAGTAAAGTAGAATAAGACCTTTAAACAGTATATACCCTGTCAATGCTATGTGGGGAGGAAGCAACTAAATGAAAGCTGCTCATTCAGCCCCCCTGGTGTAAGGGAGCCCAACTTAAAAATCCATACTGACTCCTTCTGTAGAAGGAGCCTATCAAAATCTCCACCTCTGGGGTTAGGTTTAACTAGCTCCAATACAGAAAAACGAATATGAGTTAAATCACCCCTATGAGTCGTATTCATGTGGCGGGAGATTGGTATATCCCGTTTATTCCGAATATCGGATAAATGCTCCCCCACTCTCCTCCGGAGTTCTCTTCGGGTCTTGCCCACGTAGTCCAAAGGACACGTGCAGCATGCCCTATAGACAACTCCGGAGGTCCTACAATTACCAAAGTCACGCAAATAAAAAGTTTTGCCATTGGCCGAACTCTTTATTCCCTTGCATCGTTCCATTGATCCACAATATTTACAATTACCACAGCGGAACATGCCAACAATCTTTCTGTCCAGCCAAGTTCCTTCTGGTCTAGGTGCCTGGTACATGCTGTGGGTCAGCTTGTCACCCAAAGAACGCCCTCGCCTATATGTAATAGATGGTAATTTTGAAATATGTTTGGAAAGGTCAGGGTCAGCCCTTAAAATACCCCAGTGTTTTTTTATGACTGAAAACACTCTATCAGATTGAGTGTCAAAGGTACCGATTATACGTGTGATGTTAGAATTGTCTTCACGTATCCTCGGGGTCATAAGTGAATGTCTATTAACACTTTGGGCATAGGCATAAGACTGCTGTAAAATACGCCTAGGGTAGCCCCGCTCCAAAAAGCGATCAAAAAGATCTGCAGCCTGTTTTTTAAAATCATCCTCCCTGGAACAATTCCTGCGTATACGCAGGAATTGCCCCTTTGGAATACCTTTTCTAAGGGCAGGAGGGTGATGACTGTCCCATTTTAATAAAGAATTCGTTGCCGTAGGCTTACGGTGTGTAAGTGTCTGAATTCTGCCTCTCCCATCTTTTACTATTACCAGATCCAAAAAGGTAATTGAGTTGTGATCACATGTGTACGTAAATCTAAGCCCTAGGGAATTCTTGTTAAGACCCCCAACGAACTGCTCAAAATCAAAAATGGACCCTGTCCAGAGGATGAGTATGTCATCAATGTACCGGACCCAAAGTCCGATACATTGATGAGATTCCTCATCCTCCCCCCCAAAAACTACCGTTTCCTCCCACCAGCCCAGGTATAAGTTAGCATAACTGGGGGCACAAGGGCTCCCCATAGCTGTACCCCTGAGCTGGTGGAAGTACTTGGTATCAAATAAAAAATAATTATGATATAGTGTGAAGGACAGCAATTCTCCAATGAATTTACTGTGTCTACCACACTCAACGGCTCTGGTCCTAAGAAAAAAATTAACCGCCTGTAAACCTAACTCATGGGGGATGGAACTATAAAGTGCCTCCACATCAATGGAGGCCAAGATAGTCTCTGGGCTCACACTTACATCCTCAAGGATCTGCAATAAATGAGGAGTATCTCGAATATATGACGGAAGGGCGGTCACAAAAGGGTGTAGAACCTTATCCACATAGATCCCAATATTTTGGGATAGGGAATTAATTCCCGCCACAATGGGCCTACCCTTGAGTGGCTCTAGGCCCTTGTGCACTTTAGGAAGTGCGTAGAACACAGGAATCATTGGATTGAGAGGTGATAGGAACTCATATTCATTATCTGAAATTAGGCCAGAACCCTTAGCTCTATCAAGTATGGGAAAAAGAACGTCCAAATATGTTTTGGTTGGGTCATTAGGTAACCTCTCATATGTCTCCCCATCCTTCAATAAGGAGTAACACATGTCAAGATATTTTACATGGCTTAGAACCACAAGATTTCCACCCTTATCGGATTTTTTTATAACGATATTATCATTTTTTGATAACCGATCAAGTGCCCGGGATTCCCCCTCCGAGAGATTCAGATGTCCATGAAATGATCTTGGAATTTTCAACAAATCCTCCTGTACAAGTTTAAGAAAGATGTCAACACTTGTACACGTACTGGCTGGTGGAGATTTTTTACTCGGCCTCTTCAAAGAAGTAAAGGGACCGTCTCCCCTGCCTTTAGTACTATCCTTAAGGAGATCAGTGAGGGATTGGAAGCAGTCAAAATCCTCTTCCTGAATGCCCAAGGCCCTACACTGATCCCGCGTGTTCTGCTCAAAAAATAATTTCCACTTCAGCTTTCGCCCAAATAACTCCAGGTCTTTTATCCAGCTGAAGCAGTCATAGTTGTTTGAAGGAATAAATCCCAAGCCTTTTGATAGAACCGCATAATCCTCGCTGGAGAGGGAAGAATCTGAGAGATTCAAAATCCTCCCCTGGCCTGATGCGCCCTTGTTCGTGGGTAATAGCCCCCCAGGTGTCTCTGCTCCAAAAAAGACCCAGATGGACCAGAAGGCCCACGAGGAGGCCCATAATAACCAAACTGTCCATCTCTCCTTTTTTTTGATTTTTTTGGAGCTTGCCATGGAGGTCTATTAGTTATCTCAGGGGGGTTTGTATTCGTCCTTGATCTCTCGGAGTCCGAAGTATCAAGATCAGAAGAAGATACTGACGGTGGTTGTCTAGGGGAGGGAGGAAGTTGAAAAGCCTTATCCTCCCTAAACTCTGCCAAATCCCTAACAAATTGGGAGTGTTTTCTCTCCTTTAAATTATTCTGAAACCTTTCTACAGAGGTTTGTAATAGTCCTTCCCTCCTGACAAAGTCAGGATCGTTTTTAAGGCGTAAGATGTTATCAATACCTGAATTAAGGACCGTAGTGGATTCAGCAAATAATTTCTTCTCCTCCTCTAATAGGAGGGTCATTAATCTTAGGGAAGAGGCTATAGATTCCTTTCGCCACACGGCCAAAAATGTTTCAGACGCAGTCCTAGGGGAAGGATGAATATTGATCCTTAATCCCCTAGGAACAATCTGATGTTTAATATAGTTTTCCAGACCCTTTATTTCCCACCACGATCGTATATTATTTTTATAATTCGCCAATAGATCTTTAAAGGAGTCTTTTAGGGTTGAACCTGTATTCCCTACAGAAAAATCACTCGTGGAGAAAACTTGATTTGCTTCCTCAGCCCAGGATGCCGTGTTGACAGGCCCTGATAAAAATCCTGCCATACTCTGGAAAACTTTAGCATATAATCTTATGGATCAAAACGTCCAGGGAATATTACAGGTTATACAAAAATCGCCAAATATTCCCAATATAAACAATTATTTATTATATTAAAAATTCCACACCACAGTGTAAGTAAACAAGTGATCTCTAGATCATGTACATATAAAATGTTCCAGAAGACAATAAAATGTAACAAGTTGACAAGGTTCACAGACCACTTAGAGCACAGGACTTAACTTAGGCTGGAAATATATCTTTGTTCAGCACCAGAAATTTATTGGAGCATATCAGTCCATAAGGTCCAGGCATATATATGCTGTTGCTCTTTCTGAAGTCCTTTTAAATGAACCGTCCACTTAGATGTCATACAGATATTCTTTCTCAATTCCTCCGCCTCGACGCGTTTCCCCACACGGCAAGTGTGGTTCATCAGGAGGCTATGAGTTTAAATACATTTAATCAGCATCAAAATATACAGGGATACACAGTTTTAAAGACATTATCACAATAGCATGAAGAAAATAGTAAATAGAGAACCAATAATACATTTAGTACTTGCCAAAAATGAAGGTTAGGTGTGCAGGTCCATGGCATCAGAAAGACAGGATCAGCAATGGTACAGGCAATGCTGTGTAGATGACCACCACTGTCCAAGTGATCGCCATGGAGCTGAACCACCATATGGGTATATATATACCAAACATTATCCAAAACACCTGAGGGCACAACAGGGCGGACGCTACCGGATGTCCGGTGTACGCCCCCTACATGACGCGCGCTTACTGCACGTGCCGTACGGGGATCAAAACATTTGCCGTCCAGCTATGCTGAGACCCGGCCGCGCATGCCCAGTATCGCGAGCACACTGCGCCCGCGCCAGGACGGATGCCTGCTCGGGTCACATTACATGGACGGGGAAACAAACGCTACTGCGCATGCGCGCGGCCTCCGTCGATACAGCATAAGCGTCCCAGGAGACCGCATCACATTATCCAATAAGAAGATCCTCGGCACGCATGCGCCGTGTCATGAAAACAAGACTTAGATAATTTTCACAGCCGCCGTTGAGAATCACTCAGATGGCGGTGTTAGATTTATTTTATTAGACACCGCATCCATCAAAGCTACTGCCCCAGGCCCTAAGGCGTAAACAGGACAATATAAATATTAAATTCAATTACATTAAGCATGATTGCACAGGTTACACAAATATACATATGGCCAAGACCATATACATAGATAATTACTATGTATTCCTAAGGCAAACACATACAGAGATAATTATGATGATAACCAATAATATAGAAACCCCTTATAGTAAGTGGGCAGACTTCCAGAGTAAAGTAGAATAAGACCTTTAAACAGCATATACCCTGTCAATGCTATGTGGGGAGGAAGCAACTAAATGAAAGCTGCTCATTCAGCCCCCCTGGTGTAAGGGAGCCCAACTTAAAAATCCATACTGACTCCTTCTGTAGAAGGAGCCTATCAAAATCTCCACCTCTGGGGTTAGGTTTAACTAGCTCCAATACAGAAAAACGAATATGAGTTAAATCACCCCTATGAGTCGTATTCATGTGGCGGGAGATTGGTATATCCCGTTTATTCCGAATATCGGATAAATGCTCCCCCACTCTCCTCCGGAGTTCTCTTCGGGTCTTGCCCACGTAGTCCAAAGGACACGTGCAGCATGCCCTATAGACAACTCCGGAGGTCCTACAATTACCAAAGTCACGCAAATAAAAAGTTTTGCCATTGGCCGAACTCTTTATTCCCTTGCATCGTTCCATTGATCCACAATATTTACAATTACCACAGCGGAACATGCCAACAATCTTTCTGTCCAGCCAAGTTCCTTCTGGTCTAGGTGCCTGGTACATGCTGTGGGTCAGCTTGTCACCCAAAGAACGCCCTCGCCTATATGTAATAGATGGTAATTTTGAAATATGTTTGGAAAGGTCAGGGTCAGCCCTTAAAATACCCCAGTGTTTTTTTATGACTGAAAACACTCTATCAGATTGAGTGTCAAAGGTACCGATTATACGTGTGATGTTAGAATTGTCTTCACGTATCCTCGGGGTCATAAGTGAATGTCTATTAACACTTTGGGCATAGGCATAAGACTGCTGTAAAATACGCCTAGGGTAGCCCCGCTCCAAAAAGCGATCAAAAAGATCTGCAGCCTGTTTTTTAAAATCATCCTCCCTGGAACAATTCCTGCGTATACGCAGGAATTGCCCCTTTGGAATACCTTTTCTAAGGGCAGGAGGGTGATGACTGTCCCATTTTAATAAAGAATTCGTTGCCGTAGGCTTACGGTGTGTAAGTGTCTGAATTCTGCCTCTCCCATCTTTTACTATTACCAGATCCAAAAAGGTAATTGAGTTGTGATCACATGTGTACGTAAATCTAAGCCCTAGGGAATTCTTGTTAAGACCCCCAACGAACTGCTCAAAATCAAAAATGGACCCTGTCCAGAGGATGA
Organism: Anomaloglossus baeobatrachus; assembly: GCF_048569485.1. NCBI lineage: Eukaryota > Metazoa > Chordata > Amphibia > Anura > Aromobatidae > Anomaloglossus > Anomaloglossus baeobatrachus. The sequence continues at coordinate 266,364,567 of NC_134354.1, read as the reverse complement.
GTATGTCATCAATGTACCGGACCCAAAGTCCGATACATTGATGAGATTCCTCATCCTCCCCCCCAAAAACTACCGTTTCCTCCCACCAGCCCAGGTATAAGTTAGCATAACTGGGGGCACAAGGGCTCCCCATAGCTGTACCCCTGAGCTGGTGGAAGTACTTGGTATCAAATAAAAAATAATTATGATATAGTGTGAAGGACAGCAATTCTCCAATGAATTTACTGTGTCTACCACACTCAACGGCTCTGGTCCTAAGAAAAAAATTAACCGCCTGTAAACCTAACTCATGGGGGATGGAACTATAAAGTGCCTCCACATCAATGGAGGCCAAGATAGTCTCTGGGCTCACACTTACATCCTCAAGGATCTGCAATAAATGAGGAGTATCTCGAATATATGACGGAAGGGCGGTCACAAAAGGGTGTAGAACCTTATCCACATAGATCCCAATATTTTGGGATAGGGAATTAATTCCCGCCACAATGGGCCTACCCTTGAGTGGCTCTAGGCCCTTGTGCACTTTAGGAAGTGCGTAGAACACAGGAATCATTGGATTGAGAGGTGATAGGAACTCATATTCATTATCTGAAATTAGGCCAGAACCCTTAGCTCTATCAAGTATGGGAAAAAGAACGTCCAAATATGTTTTGGTTGGGTCATTAGGTAACCTCTCATATGTCTCCCCATCCTTCAATAAGGAGTAACACATGTCAAGATATTTTACATGGCTTAGAACCACAAGATTTCCACCCTTATCGGATTTTTTTATAACGATATTATCATTTTTTGATAACCGATCAAGTGCCCGGGATTCCCCCTCCGAGAGATTCAGATGTCCATGAAATGATCTTGGAATTTTCAACAAATCCTCCTGTACAAGTTTAAGAAAGATGTCAACACTTGTACACGTACTGGCTGGTGGAGATTTTTTACTCGGCCTCTTCAAAGAAGTAAAGGGACCGTCTCCCCTGCCTTTAGTACTATCCTTAAGGAGATCAGTGAGGGATTGGAAGCAGTCAAAATCCTCTTCCTGAATGCCCAAGGCCCTACACTGATCCCGCGTGTTCTGCTCAAAAAATAATTTCCACTTCAGCTTTCGCCCAAATAACTCCAGGTCTTTTATCCAGCTGAAGCAGTCATAGTTGTTTGAAGGAATAAATCCCAAGCCTTTTGATAGAACCGCATAATCCTCGCTGGAGAGGGAAGAATCTGAGAGATTCAAAATCCTCCCCTGGCCTGATGCGCCCTTGTTCGTGGGTAATAGCCCCCCAGGTGTCTCTGCTCCAAAAAAGACCCAGATGGACCAGAAGGCCCACGAGGAGGCCCATAATAACCAAACTGTCCATCTCTCCTTTTTTTTGATTTTTTTGGAGCTTGCCATGGAGGTCTATTAGTTATCTCAGGGGGGTTTGTATTCGTCCTTGATCTCTCGGAGTCCGAAGTATCAAGATCAGAAGAAGATACTGACGGTGGTTGTCTAGGGGAGGGAGGAAGTTGAAAAGCCTTATCCTCCCTAAACTCTGCCAAATCCCTAACAAATTGGGAGTGTTTTCTCTCCTTTAAATTATTCTGAAACCTTTCTACAGAGGTTTGTAATAGTCCTTCCCTCCTGACAAAGTCAGGATCGTTTTTAAGGCGTAAGATGTTATCAATACCTGAATTAAGGACCGTAGTGGATTCAGCAAATAATTTCTTCTCCTCCTCTAATAGGAGGGTCATTAATCTTAGGGAAGAGGCTATAGATTCCTTTCGCCACACGGCCAAAAATGTTTCAGACACAGTCCTAGGGGAAGGATGAATATTGATCCTTAATCCCCTAGGAACAATCTGATGTTTAATATAGTTTTCCAGACCCTTTATTTCCCACCACGATCGTATATTATTTTTATAATTCGCCAATAGATCTTTAAAGGAGTCTTTTAGGGTTGAACCTGTATTCCCTACAGAAAAATCACTCGTGGAGAAAACTTGATTTGCTTCCTCAGCCCAGGATGCCGTGTTGACAGGCCCTGATAAAAATCCTGCCATACTCTGGAAAACTTTAGCATATAATCTTATGGATCAAAACGTCCAGGGAATATTACAGGTTATACAAAAATCGCCAAATATTCCCAATATAAACAATTATTTATTATATTAAAAATTCCACACCACAGTGTAAGTAAACAAGTGATCTCTAGATCATGTACATATAAAATGTTCCAGAAGACAATAAAATGTAACAAGTTGACAAGGTTCACAGACCACTTAGAGCACAGGACTTAACTTAGGCTGGAAATATATCTTTGTTCAGCACCAGAAATTTATTGGAGCATATCAGTCCATAAGGTCCAGGCATATATATGCTGTTGCTCTTTCTGAAGTCCTTTTAAATGAACCGTCCACTTAGATGTCATACAGATATTCTTTCTCAATTCCTCCGCCTCGACGCGTTTCCCCACACGGCAAGTGTGGTTCATCAGGAGGCTATGAGTTTAAATACATTTAATCAGCATCAAAATATACAGGGATACACAGTTTTAAAGACATTATCACAATAGCATGAAGAAAATAGTAAATAGAGAACCAATAATACATTTAGTACTTGCCAAAAATGAAGGTTAGGTGTGCAGGTCCATGGCATCAGAAAGACAGGATCAGCAATGGTACAGGCAATGCTGTGTAGATGACCACCACTGTCCAAGTGATCGCCATGGAGCTGAACCACCATATGGGTATATATATACCAAACATTATCCAAAACACCTGAGGGCACAACAGGGCGGACGCTACCGGATGTCCGGTGTACGCCCCCTACATGACGCGCGCTTACTGCACGTGCCGTACGGGGATCAAAACATTTGCCGTCCAGCTATGCTGAGACCCGGCCGCGCATGCCCAGTATCGCGAGCACACTGCGCCCGCGCCAGGACGGATGCCTGCTCGGGTCACATTACATGGACGGGGAAACAAACGCTACTGCGCATGCGCGCGGCCTCCGTCGATACAGCATAAGCGTCCCAGGAGACCGCATCACATTATCCAATAAGAAGATCCTCGGCACGCATGCGCCGTGTCATGAAAACAAGACTTAGATAATTTTCACAGCCGCCGTTGAGAATCACTCAGATGGCGGTGTTAGATTTATTTTATTAGACACCGCATCCATCAAAGCTACTGCCCCAGGCCCTAAGGCGTAAACAGGACAATATAAATATTAAATTCAATTACATTAAGCATGATTGCACAGGTTACACAAATATACATATGGCCAAGACCATATACATAGATAATTACTATGTATTCCTAAGGCAAACACATACAGAGATAATTATGATGATAACCAATAATATAGAAACCCCTTATAGTAAGTGGGCAGACTTCCAGAGTAAAGTAGAATAAGACCTTTAAACAGTATATACCCTGTCAATGCTATGTGGGGAGGAAGCAACTAAATGAAAGCTGCTCATTCAGCCCCCCTGGTGTAAGGGAGGCCAACTTAAAAATCCATACTGACTCCTTCTGTAGAAGGAGCCTATCAAAATCTCCACCTCTGGGGTTAGGTTTAACTAGCTCCAATACAGAAGGAGTCAGTATGGATTTTTAAGTTGGGCTCCCTTACACCAGGGGGGCTGAATGAGCAGCTTTCATTTAGTTGCTTCCTCCCCACATAGCATTGACAGGGTATATACTGTTTAAAGGTCTTATTCTACTTTACTCTGGAAGTCTGCCCACTTACTATAAGGGGTTTCTATATTATTGGTTATCATCATAATTATCTCTGTATGTGTTTGCCTTAGGAATACATAGTAATTATCTATGTATATGGTCTTGGCCATATGTATATTTGTGTAACCTGTGCAATCATGCTTAATGTAATTGAATTTAATATTTATATTGTCCTGTTTACGCCTTAGGGCCTGGGGCAGTAGCTTTGATGGATGCGGTGTCTAATAAAATAAATCTAACACCGCCATCTGAGTGATTCTCAACGGCGGCTGTGAAAATTATCTAAGTCTTGTTTTCATGACACGGCGCATGCGTGCCGAGGATCTTCTTATTGGATAATGTGATGCGGTCTCCTGGGACGCTTATGCTGTATCGACGGAGGCCGCGCGCATGCGCAGTAGCGTTTGTTTCCCCGTCCATGTAATGTGACCCGAGCAGGCATCCGTCCTGGCGCGGGCGCAGTGTGCTCGCGATACTGGGCATGCGCGGCCGGGTCTCAGCATAGCTGGACGGCAAATGTTTTGATCCCCGTACGGCACGTGCAGTAAGCGCGCGTCATGTAGGGGGCGTACACCGGACATCCGGTAGCGTCCGCCCTGCTGTGCCCTCAGGTGTTTTGGATAATGTTTGGTATATATATACCCATATGGTGGTTCAGCTCCATGGCGATCACTTGGACAGTGGTGGTCATCTACACAGCATTGCCTGTACCATTGCTGATCCTGTCTTTCTGATGCCATGGACCTGCACACCTAACCTTCATTTTTGGCAAGTACTAAATGTATTATTGGTTCTCTATTTACTATTTTCTTCATGCTATTGTGATAATGTCTTTAAAACTGTGTATCCCTGTATATTTTGATGCTGATTAAATGTATTTAAACTCATAGCCTCCTGATGAACCACACTTGCCGTGTGGGGAAACGCGTCGAGGCGGAGGAATTGAGAAAGAATATCTGTATGACATCTAAGTGGACGGTTCATTTAAAAGGACTTCAGAAAGAGCAACAGCATATATATGCCTGGACCTTATGGACTGATATGCTCCAATAAATTTCTGGTGCTGAACAAAGATATATTTCCAGCCTAAGTTAAGTCCTGTGCTCTAAGTGGTCTGTGAACCTTGTCAACTTGTTACATTTTATTGTCTTCTGGAACATTTTATATGTACATGATCTAGAGATCACTTGTTTACTTACACTGTGGTGTGGAATTTTTAATATAATAAATAATTGTTTATATTGGGAATATTTGGCGATTTTTGTATAACCTGTAATATTCCCTGGACGTTTTGATCCATAAGATTATATTCTTCAAAGTAGCAACCTTTTGCTTTGATCACTGCTTAGCACACTCTTGGCATTCTCTTGATGAGCTTCAAGAGGTAGTCACCGAAAATGGTTTTCACTTCACAGGTGTGCCCTGTCAGGTTTAATAAGTGGGATTTCTTGCCTTATAAATAGGGTTGGGACCATCAGTTGTGTTGTGCAGAAGTCTGGGGATACACAGCTGATAGTCCTACTGAATAGACCGTTAGAATTTGTATTATGGCAAGAAAAAAACAGCTGAGTAAAAAAAATGAATGGCCATCATTACTTTAAGAAATGAAGGTCAGTCAGTCCGAAAAATTAGGAAAACTTTGAAAATGTCCCCAAGTGCAGTGGCAAAAACCATCAAACGCTACAAAGAAACTGGCTCATATGAAGACCACCCCAGGAAAGGAAGATCAAAAGTCACCTCTGCTGTGGAGGATAAGTTTATCCGAGTTACCAGCCTCAGAAATCACAGGTAACAGCAGCTCAGATTAGAGACCAAGTCAATGCCACATAGAGTTCTAGCAGCAGACACATCTCTAGAACAACTGTGAAGAGGAGACTTTGTGAAGCAGGCCTTCATGGTAAAATAGCTTCTTGGAAACCACTGCTAAGGACAGGCAACAAGCAGAAGATACTTGTTTGGGCTAAAGAACACAAGGAATGGACATTAGACCAGTGGAAATCTGTGCTTTGGTCTGATGAGTCCAAATTTGAGATCTTTGGATCCAACCACCGTGTCTTTGCGCTACGCAGAAAAGGTGAACGGATGAACTCTACATGGCTGGTTCCCACCGTGAAGCATGGAAGAGGAGGTGTGATGGTGTGGGGGTGCTTTGCTGGTGACACTGTTGGGGATGTATTCAAAATTGAAGGCATACTGAACCAGCATGGCTACCACAGCATCTTGCAGCGGCATGCTATTCCATACGGTTTGCGCTTAGTTAGTCCATCATTTATTTTTCAACAAGACAATGACCCCAAACACACCTCCAGGCAGTGTAAGGGCTATTTGACTAAGAAGGAGAGTGATGGGGTGCTACACCAGCTGACCTGGCCTCCACAGTCACCAGACCTGAACCCAATTGAGATGGTTTGGGGTGAGCTGGACCGCAGAGTGAAGGCAAAAGGGCAAACAAGTGCTAAGCATCTCTGGGAATTCCTTCAAGACTGTTGGAAGACCATTTCCGGTGACTACCTCTTGAAGCTCATCAAGAGAATGCCAAGAGTGTACAAAGCAGTAATCAAAGCAAAAAGTGGCTACTTTGAAGAACCTAGAATATAAGACATATTTTCAGTTGTTTCACACTTCTTTGTTAAGTATTTCATTCTACATGTGTTAATTCATAGTTTGGATGCCTTCAATGTGAATCAACAATTTTCACAGTCATGAAAATAAAGAAAACCCTTTGAATGAGAAGGTGTGTCCAAACCTTTTGTCAGTACTGTATGTCAGTCTCTGCTGCTTCTCTCAGATTATATATATGCTTATATATACGGTATATATATATGTTATATGCATCACTTAGTTTCTAATGCTGTTTCTCTCTGATTGTGTGTGTGATTGTATGTGCGTGTCAGTCTGTACTGCTTCTTCTCTTGCATTATGTTCGTGTGATTGTATGCGTGTGTCTCTGCTGCTTCTCTCGGATTATGTTTGTGTGATTGTATGCATATGTCTCTACTGCTTCTTCTCTCGGATTATGTTTGTGTGATTGTATGCGTGTGTCTCTACTGCTTCTTCTCACGGATTATGTTTGTGTGATTGTATGCGTGTGTCTCTACTGCTTCTCTCTATGTCCTCCTCTGGTGCTCCTATATATGAGTTGGAGGCCTTACGAAACACATCTGCTAACCATATCTGATAATAGTGCATTAATTTCAGTTTTATGGAATCACAACATTTTTTGTGGTGTTTGAAAAACTTCTACAAATACAGCAAAGCAGTTACAAAGGCGCAGGTTAAGCTGATTTCTCTGCGATTTCTCAGTATATTCGTCAGCCGGTGAGCATTTATGTTTCTTTAATTTCTTTACATGAAACCATCACACCATTTCCAGGAGACGTTTGAGGCAATTTGTGCTTCTTACACAACGCTCAGTATTGAAGATTATTAAATATTATCCGGGGCATTTGTCTTTGTGTCATTTTATTTGCCACCGGCTGTATGAAAATGACTAAGTGTTATTGGCGCTGACATTTAATTGTTCTGCCTTGATGAGCCGATCTTTTATAATGAGCTTAGTTGTTTTGTTATGAAATGAAAATAGGATTTACAAGGCGGAGAACTTTGATCTGCGCTCTCCAAAGGAACATCGTGTAATGATTTTTCTTCAGTCTGAAGTTACCGCTGTCTCTGCGTCTGATGAGGCTTCCTCTGCTGGTTCATCATTGCTGTTTGTTTGTGGCTTACTCAGATAAGTCACAACTTTATTGTATTGTTGTGGTGGCACTATAATGAAGATTAACCCATGGACGTCAGAGGAAATATAGTGTATAGTTTCAGGTGGCTGAATATCCACACAGCGGGGTGAAGTATGCTCATTGTAAAGCAGATGCACAAATCAATGGACTAGCAGCCTTAAACGCTTCCTTCATTTTTTAGACTTTCATTTCTTCTTTCAGCTATTTCAGTCATAATGTTTTTCTTTTTCAGTCACCATCCTCTGCGGATTAAAGTATCCAGGGCCCCGGGTAGTTTAGAATACAAAAGTCCCCACCCCCCATGCGATAAGTCATGTCATTAATGCACAGCTGCATACCTGCAGACAGAAATGAGAAAGACAACGGAACATGTAGCGCACTGCACAATATTGTTATACGGTGCTAACCATAACACAGCGCTATACAGTGTGTCCACCCATATCTTGTCCACCGCCATTAACTTGAGAACGGCAGCAGCTATAGGCATAGAAGTGGTGTCTAGGTATAGTAAAGTAGCCATGCGCTACGCAATTAAGCCACCTATAGCACCACCTGGTGGTAAACAACAGAGTTAGCATTTTTATCTCGAAAACGGAATGAGATAGAGAAAAAAGTGAATTACAAAGTGGTGGTGCATCATCAATTCAATACGAATCGACAACTTGCATACAGAAATGCTATGATATGAAACCCAGGACCCCCCCAAAACATTGAATGCTGGTCACGCATATGGCGCTCATTTAACTCTTAACTCTTCAAATACTAAGCCTGAAGTAGAGACCTGAGAGTCTGGAAAGCTTGCTATTATTACCATCTTTTCAGCTAGCCATTAAAAGGTATCAACCACTGAGGACTTCAGTTCTTTTAAATAATTTTTTATCTCTACTGGCTAACACGGTACAAAGATATATTTTACCTGTATCAAATAGGTCGGTGCATTCGGGTCTTCTTTTAGAGGATATAAGTTTTGTTAAATAATCATTGTCAATTTTTATTAGGAGATCAAAGACAGACCAAGCAGGTAAAGGGTGTTTTATTAAATTACATGAGATACCCAGTAACGTGATTTGCCCAGTTCAGAATGTTCGGGATTGGCTTGGAGTAAGGTCCCCTGAAAAGGTTGTACTTTTGTTACATAAGGAATTTTCTCCAACAACAATATTTCAATTTAATGCTGTTCTGAAAAAGTGTCTTGTTAGATTGGGTTTAGGTGAATTGAAGATTTCATCACACTCCTTCAGGATTGGAGCCGCTTCTGAGGCGGCTAGAATGGGTCTTGGGTCCAAACAAATTATAAAATTGGGAATTGTGGGAATCAAACAGATATAAATTGTATGTTAGACCGAATTTGTTTATTATAAATTAATTTTTTGCTCTCTTAGGTCCTTTCATCATATGGATTTTAGGACATTTGTTTATCTTCTGGGCCCAGAAGACGGCATCGAAGAGAATCTATTCTATGAACTTGTCATTTGATTCTCAGCAGTTAAAAGTTATGTGGTTTGGTTTCAGAGGTTTATCTTGGAGGGAGGTAAAAAATATGTTGAGGAAGTTACTGGATAAGCGGCCTAGCCCTAATGCAAATGTGACGCCCTGGCAAAACCAGGGAGTCACAGATACATCTAATCCTCCTTGCTAATTTGATCCCACACTGGTACAGTTCTAGAGACACACCCCTCCCCCCAGTGTAAGAGCTAAACTGAGCAGCAGGGGAGGGGCTGGTGCAGAGTGTGAGAGGAGAGGCAGCAGAGCAGACAGGAGTGTGAAAGCTCCCAGCTGCTATGGAGTGTGGAAGCGAGCTCCAGAATTGCTGGAAGGGGTAGAGCGGTGGGAAGGAGCCAAGGTGGCCGGGGCAGGATTTTGGCCCGCTGGCATAGTAATCAGGCTCCGGATCGTCGCTGGGGAGTGGACTCCCCGTTCCAAGCTGAGGAGTTGAGGCTTCCTATAGTAGTGGACAGAGAGAGAAAGGGCCCTGCTGTACCGGGTGTGGGATCCGAACACCCTCCGTACCAAAGGCTATGGACACCGGCAATTTCTGGTTAATTCCTGACTCTGTGTGAGTTTTCTTGCGAAGCGAACTGTGAGTAACAACATCCCCCGGTCCAACCGGGCACGCAGCTCTCAGACGGCCGCCCATCTCCCTGCACTACAAAGCCCAACGAGTCCCGGGGGCCACCAAGCAGAGTTTCTGTTTTTTCCAAAAATTGGGCCACACAGACACCCCTTCAGTGGCATCACTTGTGCCCTAGTTGCAAACAGGATGTTTTGATTTGCATGAAGCACATTCAAAAATACGCCAGCCTTAACTGTCCCCAGGATGACACCGGGGTAGGTAGCAAGTCCTTGCTGAACCAACACTTGGTCATCTTGGCTCATTTTTTAAAAACACAGCAAGGAGACTCTAAGCAGAGTCTCCCTTTTTTTCCAAAAATTGGGCCAGACAGACACCCCTTAAGTGGCATCACTTGTGTCCCAGTTGCAAACTTGACAGGTACATTAGCATCAAGCACATTCCAAATCCACAAGTCTTTACTCTCCCCAGGATAACACAGGGGTAGTAAAGTCCTTGCGGATCCGTGACTTGTTCATCTTGATGAACGTTAGTCTGTCCACATTGTCACTGGACAGACGCGTGCGTTTATCTGTCAGCACACACCCAGCAGCACTGAAGACACGTTCAGAGACAACGCTGGCAGCTGGACACGACAAAATCTCCAAGGCGTAAATGGCGAGCTCAGGCCATTTTTTAAGATTTGAAGCCCAAAATGAGCAAGACTCCAGTTGCAAAGTCATGGCATCGATGTTCATTTGGAGATACTCCTGTATCACATCGTCTCCAGCTGGTGGCCTTGCAAAGAATGGTCTAAAAAAATTATGAAACGATTCAATAAAATTGCTGTTACCAGCACCAGATACGGTGCTGCTGGTACGGTTAGACTGTTGATGATGAGACAGTCCCATGTTTGTCAAGTTACAACTGGGAGATTCACTGTGTGCACCACCGCTGTTTGGTGGAAAAGCCGAGCTAAGATTGAGTAACAGCTTCTGCTGATACTCCTGCATATGTGCGTCCCTTTCTATGGCTGGAATTATTTCACAAAATTTAGACTTGTACCGGGGATCTAATAGTTTGGCAACCCAGTAGTCATCATTACTTCTAATTTTGACAATCCGAGGATCATGTTGTAGGTAGTGCAGCAAGAAGGCGCTCATACTGTATGTCTTGTGCATCCATGCGGACCAAGTCCTCGCTGTGTTTGTGGCATAGAGGTGCTAACCGTGCTTTCTTCCTCTGACATCTCCCCCAACCTCGTTCAACCGAAATTTGACCAAGGTCTCCCTCATCTGCTGAGTCTTCCATGTCTATTGAGAGTTCGTCCTTGATTTCTTCCTAGTCTCCTGCACCTTCCTCAACATTTAGGCTGCTACCATGCGCCCTTGTTGATCCCTCTCCCCCACCGTCCCATGCCTGCCGCCTTGGAGATGATGAACGTGTGGACCTTGTAGATGTTGTTATCCCTTGCGCATATGAATCCTCCTGTACTTCCTCCCCTTCCTCTTGTCCCACCACCTGACTCCAAATAGTGTTTAGCGTGTGTTCCAGCATGTAAATGACTGGACTTGTCATGCTGATAATGGCATTGTCAGCGCTAAAAATATTCGTCGCCATGTCGAAACTGTGCAGAAGGGTGCATAGGTCCTTGATCTGAGCCCACTCCATCAGCGTGATCTTCCCCACCTCTGCATCTCATTGGCCAAGGCTATCCGTCATAACGTATTGCACCAGGGCTTGGCGGTGCTGCCACAGTCGCTGTAACATGTGGAGAGTGGAATTACACTGTGTCGGCACATCGCATTTCAGGCGATGAACCGGCAGGCCAAATGACTTCTGGAGCGATGCAAGTCGCTCAGCTGCGGCGGTTGAACGGCGGAAGTGAGCAGAGAGTGACCGTGCCCTGTGCAGAAGCCCATCTAGGCCGGAATAGTGGGTTAAAAATTGGTGGACAAAAAGGTTCAACACGTGAGCCATACAAGGCACGTGTGTCACCTTGCCCCGGTGAAGGGCCGCACCCAGGTTTGCAGCATTGTCGCACACGGCATTCCCTGGCTGCAAGTTGAGTCGAGACAATCATTTATGAAACTCGGACCGCAGAGCTGACCACAACTCATCCACTTTGTAACTCTTATTTCCAAGACATTTCAAGCTAAGGACCGCCTGATGCCATTGAGCTCTGCTGCCAGCATAGTAAGGAGGTGTGCAGGATTCCTTGTGCGCAGTTGTAACGCGGGTGGACTGACCAGGCAGGCTTTGGGCGGAGGTGGAGGACCCAGACGAGGTTGAGGAGGCAGAAGCAGTGGTGGAACTTTGACATACAGAGGACTGACGCACAAGTCGTGGGGACGGCAAGACTTGTTCAGCAGACCATCTCCATCTCTCACCATAGTTACCCAGTGCCCAATCAGCGACATGTAATGCACCTGTCCATGCTTACTGGTCCAAGTATCAGTGGTGAAATGCACCCGTTGACACACAGAGTTTCTCATGGAAGCGGTGATATTGTGTGCGACATGCTGGTGTAGCGCAGGCACACCTTTCTTGGAGAAGTAGTGGCGACTGGGCATCTGGTACTGGGGCACTGCGATGGACATAAGGTCTCGAAAATCCTCTGTGTCCACCAGGCGGAAAGGCAGCATTTTGGTAGCCAAGAGCTTACAGAGGGATAAAGTCAGCCTCTTAGCTTTGTCATGGCTCAGAGGAAATGGCCTTTTATTTGTCCACATCTGAGGGACCGAGATCTGGCTGCTGTGTGCAGATGGTGGTGAGTAGGGTGTCCCTGCAAAACTGCAGGTCTGTAAGGAAAGTGCAGGCGGAGACATGATGGTTCCTTCATCCAAAGTTGATGCTCTCGATGTCTGAGAGAGCTGTACACCAGCACTTGTTTCCCCTTCCAAACCAACTGACGACCTACCAAGCAAACTGCCTGTTGTGGTTAAAATGGTGGAAGGTCTGCGTGGAAGAACAGGTCTGACAGCTGTCCCCACAGTCATAGAAGATGAAGAGCGCGCGGATGCACTGGAAGGGGCAGGCGGTGGATGGTTCGCTCCGCTAGGCCACATTGCAGCATGGTGAGCTTCCCACTGGGACTTATGCTTGTTATTCATGTGACGATTCATGGAAGAAGTTGTCAAATTGGTGAGGTTTTGGCCTCTACTTATAGATTGCCGACAAATTTTACAGCTCACATGACTGGGAGATTCTTTGCAATGTCAAAAAAGGACCAGGCTAGGCAAGGCTTAGAGGACATGCGACCTGCAGAGCCACCCTGACTCAGAGGCAGAGTGGTGGCTGAGGATGCACTTGTTGACGTGCTTCCAGTACTTCGACTCTGTCCAAGAATGTGCAAGGTTACTTCATCGTCAGTTGCATCCTCCTCCACCGCCTCTGGTGACCTCCTCGAGTGCCCGACTGAAGGTTGACAGTATGTGGGATCTAGAACTTCATCATCAAGCGTTGTGTTTGCACTCCCTTCGCCCTCAGACCTAACCTCTTCGTCCCCTGACTGAATAGTTAAGTTGTCATCCCAATCTGGTATCTGTGTCTCATCATCATCTGTATGTTCCTCATTGTCTCCACCAACAGGTGTTACAGTTTAAGAATGAGGGTCTACATTATGCTCAGAAACTTGGTCATCAGGGCCTGAATCTGAATCACAAACTTCTGGAAACCACTGCAGGCCATTTCCTGGTCTGTACTCACTGTAGCTTGGGAGCAGACCTCTGATTCCCAGCCTATAGTGTGACTTAACAGCTCTGCAGACTCAGCCATCTCTGTTACACCATACTCTGCAGGTCAGGTGGAGACTTGAGAGCTGGTAGAAAGCAAGTGCGATTGGGATGACAACTCAGAGGAATGTTGCTTTTTGGATTTTGAAGTTGAGGTGAAGGAGAGGCCACATGTTGCAGCACTTGAGATCCATTCAAACGTGTTTTTTTTGTGCATCATCAACCATTGTTCCAGTTGTTTCATTCCATAAAAAAGGGAGCACATCGGATTGTCCACGTAAAGTAGTAGACATCTTACTTTTGCTTGAAGATGGCCTATCTTCAGCAGATGTTAATGTACCTTTCACACCTTCCCAACGGACACAAACTTTTTTACAGTTTCCAACACGCTTGTTCCCCTTTCCACCAGCATCTGTCCTTTTGGCACTCATTTTGTTAGCAACAAAATTGGCCACTTAAAATGTGGTAGCTAAAATGTGCAAGAGGGTTGAAAGCAGAGGTATTGGAACTTGTTTGGCACCAGTGGGACACTAATTTAGTATAGCAGACACTTTTTGGATGACACTAAGTTTCAGCACTGTTTGCTATAAAAATAGCGTAGCAAAAAATGTGCAGGAGGGTAGAAAGCAGAGGTGGTGGAACTTGCTCGCCACCAGTGGGACACTAATTTAGTAATAGCAGACACTTTTTGGATGCCACTAAGTTTCAGCACTGTTTGCTATAAAAATAGCGTAGCAAAAATATGCAGGAGGGTAGAAAGCAGAGGTGGTGGAACTTGCTCGCCACCAGTGGGACACTAATTTAGTATAGCAGACACTTTTTGGATGCCACTAAGTTTCAGCACTGTTTGCTATAAAAATAGCGTAGCAAAAATGTGCAGGAGGGTAGAAAGCAGAGGTGGTGGAACTTGCTCGCCACCAGTGGGACACTAATTTAGTATAGCAGACACTTTTTGGATGCCACTAAGTTTCAGCACTGTTTGCTATAAAAATACCGTAGCTAAAATGTGCAGGAGGATAAAAAGCAGAGGTGGTGGAACTTGCTTGGCACCAGTGGGACACTAATTTAGTATAGCAGACACTTTTTGGATGCCACTAAGTTCCAGCAATGGTTGCTATAAAAATAGCGTCGCAAAAGTGGGCAGGTGGGTACAGTGCCCGGGTTCTGTGGGTCAGTGGACAGGAAAGGAACAGTAACTTAGTATTCCAGACACTTTTAGGATGGCAGAAAAAGTGTCAGCTCTTTGGGCAAATAAAATAGCGTGGCAAAAGTGGGCAGGTGGGTACAGTGCCCGGGTTCTGTGGGTCAGTGGACAGGAAAGGAACAGTAACTTAGTACTGCAGACACTTTTAGGATGGCAGAAAAAGTGTCATCTCTTTGGAGAAATAAAATAGCGTGGCAAAAATGGGCAGGTAGGTACAGTGCCCGGGTTCTGTGGGTCAGTGGACAGGAAAGGAACAGTAACTTAGTATTCCAGACACTTTTAGGATGGCGGAAAAAGTGTCAGCTCTTTGGGCAAATAAAATAGCGTGGCAAAACTGGGCAGGTCGGTACGTTGCCCGGGTTCTGTGGGTACCAGGACAGGAAAGGAAGCCTCACTTTCTATCCCTCCTAATGATGAAATGCAGCAAGGAATTCCCAAAGCTGAGGTACACAGACGCTGTTATCTAAAGCTGTATACAGCGTTTGCACGGACCTGCCTAGCAGCTATGGCTCTGAGCGCCTGGAAATCAGCCCTGAAAAGGGCTGAAATAAACAGCAGTCCCTAATCTCTATAGCGCTGTGTCTATAGCTCACACAGCAGGAGCGGCGGCAGCAGCAGCGTGAGCGGTGACTGTGACCCACACGCACAAGGCAGATAATGGTGGTGTGAGGAAAAATGGCCGTATTTATAAGGCAAGGACATGTGACATTCACAGCCTATGACACATGCCCTTGCTTGTCTGGCAAAAAGTACACTTAGCTGTGTGTGTGTCTGTGCTTGGCTGACATCCTGGCCCGTCCCACTGCACGCGCGCTTAGGAAAAAACAAATGGCGATCGCCATTATCTTAGCACTCAGCTGCAGCCCAGATCTAAACCGCGTCCACCCCGCACACTATACGCTGAAATTTGATAATAGCATGAATCCCAGTGACTCACACTATTACAGTGAAAAGCCAGCTAAGTAAATAGCTAGGCTTTTTGCTGATCGAACCGTTCTCGAACGTAACTCGAGCTATCTAGCTTTTAGTAATAAGCTCGAGTTCGAGTTCGATCTCGAGCATCCCCCAAAATCACTCGAACATGAAATTAGCGAACCTCGAACATTGCTCATCTCTACTCATTAGCCATCAGAAATTCACTAATTCCAGAGAAGAGATAGGCTCTGCTAGGATTATGAACTCAAGGCCTGTGGTTCTCCAACCCCATACAGAAACTATGGTGTGGTGTAAAAAGAAGATGGGTCTACAGGGTCAGAACTATGAAGTCCTGATTGAACCAAGTGGACTATAAAGATGATACAGTCATCATAGCTGCAAGAAATCTGGCTAATGTAACTCACGGTCGAGTACTGGTGCATCTCATAAATTGCAGTGACCAAGCTGTGACCCTGCACAAATATACTACTGTAGCCAAAGTGAGTAGGCTTAATTATAAAGATATCCTCCAAGTGTCTCAATATTCTACCCAAGTGGAAAACCTAGAAACTAAGGAGGAGTGGTGGCAAGAGCTGGACATTGGTACTGAAAAAAACCCCCTCACACAAAAGGATGGAGCACTGAGAGTTGCCAAAGAGTATCAACTTATATTCAGCAAGTTATCTTTTGACTTTGGAACAGTCAGTATGATCCTCACTGGGTCCCATCCTCCAATCAAAGAGAAGTACCGACCTATACCTCCATCCATGTATCAGCCAGTTAAGAGAATGATACAAGAAATGAAAGATGCTGATGTGATTAAAGACAGTTAAAGTCCTTGGGCTGTACCAATTGTTCTTGTCAAAAAGAAAGATGGAAGTATTCGACTATGTGTGGATTATTGCAAGCTCAATAACATTATCCATAAAGATGCATACCCATTGCCCAGAATAGAAGAATCTTTGACTGCCATGAAATCAGCAGCCTATTTCTCCACCCTAGATCTCACCAGCGGGTACTTGCAAGTATCCATGGCTTTAGAGGACCAAGAGAAGACTGCATTCACTACCCCTATGGGCTTGTTTGAATTCAACTGCATGCCGTTCGGCTTGTGTAATGCCCCTGGAAACTTTCAGAGGCTTATGGAATGATGCTTGGGTCACAAGAATTTTGAAACTGTGCTGTTGTACTTAGATGATGTAATAATTTACTCCAAAACTTACGAAGAGCACCTCCAACATTTCACCAAAGTCTTTGAAGTCCTAGCCAAGCATGGCCTGAAAGTCAAACCATCCAAATGCCATCTACTAAAATCCAAGGATCAGTACCTGGGATACATAGTTAGTGCGAAAGGAGTTATTCCAGATCCAGAGAAGACTGCCGTAGTAAAAGACTGGTCTATCCCAACCACCAGTAGAGAAGTCCGCAGATTCCTTGGATTTGCCAGCTACTACAGTATAGAAGATTCATCAAAAACTTTACCCGGATTGCTGCCCCTTACAAGAGCTCCTGAAAGGACCACCATGCCAGAAGATGTGCAAGAGCCCTTCCATTCAGTGGACACCACTGAACAGTCCTTCCAGAATCTTAAGGTGAAGTTAACTGAAACCCCGATTCTTGCCTATCCAGACTTCAACATCCCCTTCCATCTGTATACAGATGCCAGCCACCTGGGATTAGGTGCAGTGCTAGACCAGGTCCAAGACAACAAAGAAAGAGTCATCGCCTATGCCAGCAGATCCCTCCGACCAACTGAAAGAAATTATCAGAACTATAGTTCATTTTAGTTGGAATTCCTTGCACTAGTGTTGGCTGTCACAGGCAAATTTAAGCACTACTTAGCTGCAACTACCTTCATTGCTTTCACTGACAACAAACCATTGTCCAAGTTACAGACTGCCAAACTTGAAGCCCTTGAGCAGAGATGGACCTTTCGCCTGGCCAACTACCAGTTTGTCCTGATTTACAGAGCAGGTCAATCTAACACCAATGCTGATGCCCTATCCAGGCTGCCCACAACAGAAATATCCCATTGCGATGAGTACGAGTGGGAAGAAGTGGAAATGCCTGCCTTTTACTCATGTGCCCCCAGACAAAATGAGCAGAAAGTCCCAAAACCTCCTGTTTCTGAATCTAGCTCTAGACACTCAGTGAGCCATGATTGGGCTGAAAATCAAAAAGAAAGTCATACCTTTAGAACTTTATGGAAGTTACTAGAATCTATAACATCAAATTACCGCTGTGCTACAGGCAATCTAATACAGAACTTTGTCGATTATGGCGACAGAGAAAATGTCTACAGTACCACAAAGGAGTGTTAGTACGATGCACTGTGAATCCCCACACTCTTTAGAGGGCCTTCCAAGTAGTCGTACCCAGACAAGATGCTAATCTCATTCTAGAGGCCTATCATGACTAGATGAGCCACCCCCCTAGCGTTCAAGTTCGGTTCGTCGAACGGAGGCTCCATTCGACGAACGTTCGACGAACCACTCGAACCCCATTGAAAACCATGAGAGACAAACACATAAAAACACATTATACATATACACATACAGTTAATAAACATTGCCATAACACTTATAGGTCCCCGCAACGCGTCCTGCACTCTGTCTACTGCTGCTTTTCGTTATGATAATCGCTGCGTCCTCCCAGTAACCAGCACTGATGATAGGACCTATCATGACGTCAAAATAGTATGTGACCAGTCACGTGTCTATTATCTCATTGGCTACAGACTGGTCACATGGCTAGACGTCATGCTAGCTCCTGTCAGTGCATCTCTCCGGTAAGCGGTGCTCGTTTGAGCATGTCCTTTTACTGGCGAGATGCTCTGGCACATGGTCAGCTTCCCCGTCCATGCATGTCGGCGCTCTTTACAGAGTCAGCCCACATGCAGGGACTAGATGCCACAGCCGGTGAATAGCGGCCCCGGGAATTACGTGATCGGAGCACCGTTGCTATGGTAACTCGTCTGTCAGCGGTGACATCACCGCTTACAGCACACAGATTCTGCTCACTCACTGAGTGAATAGACTGCACGGGAAGCAGCAGCGTCTTCCTCCCATGCAGTGCTGTCTGATGTAGCAGAGCTGCATGGGTTGAAGGAGAAAGAAGACAGAAGACCAGGATTGCGGAGGGATGACAGGAAGTAATAAACATGGAGTCTCCAATGTGTCTGTGTATTTATTTCTATTAAAGTATTTTTTCTCTGTGTGGTGTCTTTTTTTTAACCCTTTATTGGAGATTCTTAATGGCCGAGTCAAACTTGCCTGACATTAAGAATCTATGGCTTAATACTAGCTAGTAAAACAAAGCTAGTATTAACTCATTATTAGCCAGCAAGCCACCCGGCTTCAGGGCTGCTGAGAGAGTTGGATACAGGGCCAGATGATGGCGCTTCTATGAAAGCGACATTTTCTGGGGCAGCTGCGGACTGCAATTCGCAGCAGAGGGGCCCAGAAAGCTCGGGCTATCCTGTGCTGCGGATTCCAATCCCCAGCTGCCCAGTTGTACCCGGCTGGACACAAAAATGGGGCGAAGTCCACGTCATTTTTTTTTTAATTATTTCATGAAATTCATGAAATAATTAAAAAAAGGGCTTCCCTATATTTTTAGTTCACAGCCGGGTACAAATAGGCAGCTGGGGGTTGGGGGCAGCCCGTACCTGCCTGCTGTACCTGGCTAGCATACAAAATATGGCAAAGCTCACGTCTTTTTTTTTTAGTTTTTTGGCAAAAAAAATAAAAATGCTTCCCTGGAATTTCCATTGCCAGTGAAGGTAGCACCAAGCAGTGGGGGTTAGCAGCCAGTAGCTGCTTGGATTACCCTTAGCTAGCAATACAAAAAATGCAGCGTGAGCCCATATATTTTTTTTTCTTAATTATTTATTTAAATAACTAAAAAAATGTGCTTCCCTGTATTTTGATTGCCTGACATAAGAGTACTGTAAAAATAAATCATTATAAAAAATGACGTAGCGCTCCGCGATATTTTTGATTCTCAGCGCTGGCAATCAAAATACAGGGAAGCCCATTAATTTTTTTTATTTAAAAAAATAGTTAAAAAAATTGACGTGTGGTCCCCCCATTTTTGATAGCCAGCTAGGGTAAAGCAGACGGCTGTAGCCTGAAAACTAGCTGTAAGGTCACCTGACATCAAGCCCAGCAGTTTGTGATGTCATGGCGTCTATCAGATACCCGACATCACAAACTGTCAGTACTAACAAAAAAATAGATAAAAAAAATGTATTTGAAAAAAACACTCCCCAAAACATTCCCTCTTTCACCAATTTATTGTAAGGAAAAAAAATAAGGGGGTCCCACGATGACTCTGGACTGTCTAGAATATGGGGGGGACACGCTCAGGGAACGTATCTTCCATTTTTTAGGAGGGCAGACCCTCCATGTGAGGAGTGTGGGTGCAATGAATCTGCACCCACTCTCCCCGGGTCCACAGCAGCAGAGTCCATGTCGTAACTGTTGCTACCAAAGCTGCAATGCCCTGTTCATGAGGTAAGGGCATGCCTAATCAGGAGAACTACTAAATTTGCTAATAAAGGTATGTCCTAATATTATTACTATTCCACCTACTATATATTGGGGATAGGATCTTAGAGATGGAATACCCCTTTAAGTCCAGTTATCCAGCTGAATGAATACTAACCAAAAGAGCTCGCTATTTAGACATGTTTTCTTGTGGCATTTAATGGACTGTCATGTTTGGTAGTCGTTCAGCAGGGCAACTATAAAATCAAATACTTCCGTTTGGAAATGTATTATAGCTCTCCTGATCAACTATGTTCCTTACCTCATGAGCAGGACATTACAGTAGCTTAAAGATGCATGGTTACCGCCAATCACTGTGTATGAACACAGGAAGCTGAGTTGACAGCCGCTCTGCATGCGGCAGCGTCTATTGTGAAGGAGGGGGCCGTGGGGGATCAACGCTGCACAGGTACCGTGGGACACCGGGGAACACCAGTGGGGTTATAGGGGATGACCTGGCAGGACCTGGGAGGAGCTTTCTGTCACATGTGTCATGGCACATGCGACAGAAATCAGAGGAGTAGGGTGAATGCGTCCGGCGCGCTGCTGTGCGCGCGGCTATCTTGGATTTCTGAGAGGTGGTCGGGGGGGGGGCACTTTGGCGATACCGTGGGACCGGAGGAGACCGGGGAGGAGATTTATTTCCCATCTGACATGTTTGTTCATGCCAGATGGGAGATAAATAATTTTTTACCGGCACTGTCATTTACTGTAACGTGATCATCGGTGTACGGTGTATACCGGTGATCACGTGAGCGGGGACCGGAAAAACTGGCCTGAATCATGATCTCCAGGGTCTCAGTTACTACCCGAAACCCTGGAGATTTTCTGACGCTGGTGGGCGCTATTCACTTATTTTTGCCTGCTGTTTATAAACGGCAGATCAGAATAAGGTTACATTCACACGACGATCCGTTTTTGAGGTCCGCAAAAAATGGTCCGTTTTTTTCACAGATGCATTCGTGTGGCATCCATTTCTGTTCCATTCCGTATACGGTCCGTTTGTCATCCGGGTGCCTTCCGTTTTTTGCGTACCGCAAAAAAACTGAAGGAGGGAAAATACATAAATTTACCCAGGATCCATAGCTTCAACCTATATGAGGCGGTCACATGTTCATTCCAGTGCCATTTTCTACTGCTTTTCACAGCATAGAGCGCTCTGGTTATTTTCCTGTGCTTGTACACTTCATATCAGTCTTTTCTGTCATTATAATGGCAGAACAACATATAATATCCCACTCTCCTGCATTTTGTAATTTTGCACCCTTTGGTGCCTTTCATGTGGCATAGCCTTGTTTGTAGCCAAAAAAATAAATAAATTTAAAAAAAAAAATGACGTGGGGTTCCCCCTATTTTTGATAGCCAGCTAGGGTAAAGCAGACGGCTGCAGCCTGCAGACCACAGCTGGCAGCTTCACCTTGGCTGGTAATCCAAAACTGAGGGCACCCCACGCTGTTATTTTAAATTAAATAAATGGTTAAAAAAAAAAAAAACAGGTGGGGTCCCCCCAAAATTAGATTACCAGCCAAGGTAAAGCGGACAGCTGGGGTCTGATATTCTCAGACTAGGGAGGTCCATGGTTATTGGACTCTCCCCAGCCTAAAAATAGCAGGCAGCAGCCGCCCCAGAAGGGGCGCATCCATTAGATGCACCAATCCTGGTGCTTCGCTCCAGCTCATCCCGTTGCCCTGGTACGGTGGCAAATAGGGTAATATATGGGGTTAATACCAGATGTGTAATGTCACCTGGCATCAAGCCCTGGGGTTCGTGATGTCAGGCGTCTATCAGATACCCGACATCACCAACCCAGTCAGTAATAAAAAAAAAAATAGACGGCAAACACATTTTTATTTGAAAAAACACTCCCCAAAACATTCCCTCTTTCACCAATTTATTAGAAAGATAAACAAATCCAGGTCTGGTGTAATCCAAGGGGGTCCCATGACGATCCATACCATAGTCAATGTCCCAGTCAATGAAGAACAGAATGTTCCATATTGGCTGGGAGAGCAATGCAGTGACCTGAGCTAACATCAATAGGTCAGCCCAGGTCACTGCAGGGCATGACAAGCGCTGCTGTCAGGAGGTTAGCGAGGTACATTACCTTCGGTGATCGCTGCACTCCTGACAGCAGAGCTGTCACTGAGTTCAATGATCGCCGCCTTCACAAACCAAGTATCGTGGGAGCCTGTGATGTCACCCCTAGTGACGGTCTCGGGTCGGCAGCAAGAGGAGATGTGACAAGCGGCGGCCATGGAAGACAGTGACAGCGCTGACGTTAGGAGGGCAGGCCTTCATCACCGCAGGTAAGGAACTTTACTAACCTCCCGACGGCAGCGCTTGTCATCCCCTCGGCTGCTGTCACTGCAGTGTGGGCAGCTGTGGAAACCGTACAGTCCGAGCATATGCGGACACTGCTGTGCGGGCAGCGGTGGACACCGTACAGTGCGGGCATATGCTGTCACTGTAGTGTGGGCAGCTGCGGACACACTACAGTGCGTGCATATGCTGACACTGCAGTGTGGGCAGCTGCGGACACCGTACAGTGCAGGCAGCTGCGGACACTGCTGAGCGGGCAGCTGCGGACACACTACAGTGCGGGCAGCTGGGGACACTGCTGAGCGGGCAGCCGCGGGGCTGGGGCTGGAGTGGGACACAGACTGCAGCGGCATCCAATGGAAGTCAGACGGAAGTGCTTCTGTGTGGCTTTTGGGGATTTTTGCACACGTAGCCAGGGTACACATCGGGTTACTAAGCAAAGCGCTTTACTTGGATACCCGATATTTACCCTGGTTACCAGCTTACCGCAGGCTGCCAGCGATGGCTCCCTGCACACGTAGCTGTGAAAAGCCACGCTTTTGGTGATCGAACCGTTCTCGAACGTAACTCCAACTACCAAACTTTTAGCAAATCGTTCGAGTTCGTCGAACGACTCGAACACCCCCCAAAATCACTCGAACATGAAATTGGCAACCCTCGAACCTCAAACAACACATCTCTAATCATGACAAGTGCAGAGCATGTATCACATGTACTCTAAGTAGCCGAGAAGGTATGGAACAAAGAGCTCTGCTGTATCCCATTGAAACACATCATCCTCTGGAGCTTGTGGCCCTTGATCATGTGAAACTGCAACTCAGCTGTACTGGATACCTCTGTGCTCTGACCATCATCGACCACTACACTATATTTGTTGTGGCCATGCCTGTCAGAGATCTGACTGCTCGAACCAATGCTGAGATGTTTTTGAAACACTTTGTGAGACCTTATTGTTACGAGGGGGACCCGGGGAAGCGTGCCAAGATGGGAAATGGACAGCTTCCGCCGGTCAAGGTCCACTGTGCGGTGTAAGGGACCGCCGCTATGGTGGGTGAAGAGTGAGCGGGTTGCTGCTAGCGATCGTCTGGAATGTCACAGACGATCTATGTACACCAATCTGCCCTAACCCGTGAGGGTTGTATGGCACGGATCTCACGGCTCGGTGTACCTGTTGCACGGGGAAGCACAGAGGTGCCCACGCACGTGTGCCAGTGGAAGTCACGAGAATATGGCACGAGGGTAGCACAGAGGTGCCCACGCACGTGTGCTTTCAATAACCAGGTGAGTCCGGTGGAGACTTGAGGAGCTCACCTGGGACAGGAACATGGCCTGTTGAAGGGGATACTGCCGGAGCAGCAAGGCAGGAACACGGCCTGCAAACGAGGTACTGCCTAAGCAGCAAGGGCCAAGCCCACAAGAGACAGTAATGCCTGAGCAGTGGCGTGGCAGCACGCTGCCAGACATCCAAACATAGAAGGACGGTCGCACGCCGCCATGATGGCAGGGGGAGCTTTTAAGGAGGTGCAGCTCCACCCGAGGGCGGGCGCGAGGCGGAGATGACGGACTTGACCCAATCAGGGTCCACGATGTCCCAGCCTGGCCAGTCAGGATTCACCACGTCACCAGCCTTGTCATCAAGCCGTGTGACGTCAGTGAGCGAATCAGGACCCACCACGCATTGCACATGCTCACCCTCCTGCCTCTGGGAAATAGAGGCGGGAACCTTGGTCTCACAATGTGCAGAGATAACGGGAATCTCACTGCTTCCCTGAGCAGTAAACCTCTGCACATTGCGCAGCCTCGCAGACCTTCGGGGCCGCTGAGCAGGAGGGTCTGCGGCAGGCCAGGAATGGGAGACCGCTTCACTCCTTGTAACAGGAGAACCACTAGGTGTCACCCTTCTGCTGCCTCTCTGAGAAGGTATCTCCTGCACACTGCGCAGTCTGGCAGACCTTCGGCGCTGCTGAGCAGGAGTGCTCGTGGCAGGCAAGGAATGGGAGACTGCCTCAGTCCTTGCCTCAGGAGAGCCACGAGATGTAACACCTTATGGATATCCTGAGCAGATTCTGACAGATCAAGGTCCAGCATTTGAGTCTGATTTATTCCAAGAACTGTGTGCTCTCTATGACTGCAAGAAACTTCAAACAACCGTTTACCATCCCCAATGCAATGGCCTGTGTGAAAGGATGAACAAAATTTTGATTGACATGATAATGTTCCATCCCAAGAAAGGAAAGAATTTTCTGAGGTACTGCAAGAGTTAACTTATACAACAATACCATTTACTGTTCCAGTGGTTATACTCCATGTTACTGCTTGCAGACCTCCAGCTAAATGTTCAAGTAGAAGCTTGCCATAATTCCCATAATGGGAAAACATTTAAAATACATAAGACCAATCATGGAGAGACTGCTACTTATTCAAGGTATATTGGTAACACATTCCCACAATCACCATTATACAAAGCTATGCAGGGGCAATATCATAAATACAGAGACAATGTTAGAAAAATGAATCAGACACAATGAAAAATACATCAAAATATTATATTCCAAAAACATTAATAAATGAATAACTGTCATTCCTGAAATGTATGCCTCTAGGATATTTATTGTTCAAATTAACAGAAGTCCTCTCTAAATAAAAAAAATTTCCGCAGTATGCTTTCTCCAAGTCTATATACTGTGACCCCTACTAACAAAATGTGGATGAATACCACTGGTTTTTACAAATGCCATGGTAAATGTCTGTAAATATGCAAAAAGAACTGATGACATCACAAGAAAATTAATTCCTTCATTAGTTGTGATACAAATCACGTACTCTACTGTATAGAATGCAAAATCTGTAATATGAAATATATTGGCTGTACTATGTGCAAATTGAAAAGACGAATAGCAGAACATCTTTCTTATATTGCCAACGTTTTGTATCCAGGGGTCATCAAACATTTTTTAGAACACCATAATGGTGATACTGAGAGTTTAATTTTTTATAGCTTGAAAAGGGTAAATTATCCAACACGAGGGGGGACTGGCAGAAAAAACTTTTTTAGAGAGGCCTTCAGGATAATTAATTTGAACACTAAATATCCTAGAGGTATGAATTTCAGGAATATCAGTTATTCATTTATTAATGTTTTTGGAATGTAATATTTTGATGTATTTTTCTAACATTGTCTCTGTATTTGTGATATTACCCCTGCATAGCTTTGTATAAAGGTGATTGTGCAATGTGTTACTAATGTACCTTGATTAAGTAGCAGTCTCTCCATGATTAGTCATATGTATCTTAAATGTTTTCCCATGTTGCTATTCGGCACTCAGTGATCAAGGGCTCTATGCCTGAAATGCGTTTGAGTTGTTCTCACTAGACATAGAGTTTGAATAATATGTCTCAATAAATCGGATTTTATGCTATCTTGAAGAATTCCAATTTTTTTCTTGTTATATTGGACCGACAGCCCGGACCCTGGATCAAATCTCCAAACGATGTGGATAACAAGTTTTTCTAATCAATTACCACGGTAAGCCTCAACTCTTTTCCTTTTTTTCTGGTATTTGTTTTAGAAACTTTAAATATTTTTTTAGCCTTCATAGGAGATTTGTACCTATCGTCATTTGATCACTTCTACTTTATATTCTACTACAGTATATAGTGCTAAGCTGTACAATGTAAAAATACGTACAGTACAAGAGAATGACAGCTGTGTAATAGAGGCAGTTCTTGAATGGAGCCATTTTTTACCACTAGCATATAACCACTTAAATGCCACTCCTTAACCTGCTCAATACACGACATATACCGAATATGTACAGTGGATGTCATGACTAGAGTTGAGCGCGGTTCGCGGTTCGAGGTTCTCCAGTTCGCGGCTCGAGTGATTTTGGGGCTGTTCTAGATCGAACTATAACTCGAGCTTTTTGCTAAAGCTCGATAGTTCTATATGCGTTCGAGAACGGTTCTAGCAGCAAAAAGACCAGCTAATTACTAGCTGGCTTTCCGCTGTAATAGTGTAAGTCACTCTGTGACTCACACGATTATGAAATTTCAGTGTATAGTGTGCGGGAACGGCGCATTCAGATCACTGCTGTATGGATAATGGCGATCGCCATTTTTTTTTTTTCCTTGTCTTCCTTCCCTAAGTGCGCGCGTGTAGTGGGGCGGGCCAGCATGTGAGCCAATCCCAGACACACACACAGCTAAGTGGACTTTTAGCCAGAGAAGCAACAGCATGTGTGATAGGATGTCCATGTCACTTGTCCCTGCATTATAAAAACGAGTATCTGCCCATCCGGACGCCATTATCTCTTCTGCGTCTGAGTGTCAGTCACCGCTGGCGTAGCTCCTGTCTCCGATACTGCTGTGTACGCTCTATACACAGCGCTATACAGAATAGGGATAGAAGTTTCTTTCAGCCCTTCTAAGGGCTAATACCGGCAGGGTCAGAGCCAGAGGTGACAGTCAGGGCAGTCAAAACAGATTTTAACAGCTACACAAGATGACAGCATCTGTGTAGCTAAGGTCAGGGATTTCCTCGCTGCATTTCCCCATTAGGAGGGATAGAAAGGGAGGCTTCCATTCCTCTACCCAGACCCACAACCCTGCCACTGTACCCTCCTGCCCTTTGCACACTCAAACTCATTGTTACTAAGCCATTATACTAGCAAACACTGAGTGAACTTAGTGGCATCCTAAACGTGGCTGTTGGACTTCTGTATTGTCCCACTAGTGCAAAGATATTTGCAGCACGTCTGCCTGCATTGCACACTCAAAATCATTGTTACTAACCAATTATACTAGCAAACACTGAGTGAACTTAGTGGCATCCTAAACGTTGCTGTTGGACTTCTGTATTGTCCCACTAGTGCAAAGATATTTGCAGCACGTCTGCCTGCATTGCACACTCAAAATCATTGTTACTAAGCCATTATACTAGCAAACACTGAGTGAACTTAGTGGCATCTTAAACGTGGCTGTTGGACTTCTGTATTGTCCCACTAGTGCAAAGATATTTGCAGCACGTCTGCCTGCATTGCACACTTAAACTCATTTTTACTAAGCCATTATACTAGCAAACACTGAGTGAACTTAGTGGCATCCTAAACGTGGCTGTTGGACGTCTGTATTGTCACACTAGTGCAAAGATATTTGCAGCTCGTCTGCCTGCATTGCACACTCAAACTCATTCTTACTAAGCCATTATACTAGCAAACACTGAGTGAACTTAGTGGCATCCTAAACGTGGCTGTTGGACTTCTGTATTGTCACACTAGTGCAAAGATATTTGCAGCACGTCTGCCTGCATTGCACACTCAAACTCATTGTTACTAAGCCATTATACTAGCAAACACTGAGTGAACTTAGTGGCATCCTAAACATGGCTGTTGGACTTCTGTATTGTCACACTAGTGCAAAGATATTTGCAGCGCGTCTGCCTGCATTGCACACTCAAGCTCATTCTTACTAAGCCATTATACTAGCAAACACTGAGTGAACTTAGTGGCGTCCTAAACGTGGCTGTTGGACTTCTGTATTGTCACACTAGTGCAAAGATATTTGCAGTACGTCTGCCTGCATTGCACACTCAAACTCATTCTTACTAAGCCATTATACTAGCAAACACTGAGTGAACTTAGTGGCATCCTAAACGTGGCTGTTGGACTTCTGTATTGTCACACTAGTGCAAAGATATTTGCAGCACGTCTGCATGCATTGCACACTCAAGCACATTGTTACTAAGCTATTATACTAGCAATTTATGCTGCCAGTTTAAGGGCCGTAGTTGCATTGTCAAGGATAATTATTGTTGTTTATTCTGCTGTTAATAAAGCTAGACCACCGCTGAAATCTACACCACCTCTCAATTTTTACTACC
The DNA here is from genome assembly GCF_048569485.1 of Anomaloglossus baeobatrachus. Taxonomy (NCBI): domain Eukaryota; kingdom Metazoa; phylum Chordata; class Amphibia; order Anura; family Aromobatidae; genus Anomaloglossus; species Anomaloglossus baeobatrachus. The sequence goes on along the minus strand of NC_134354.1, from coordinate 266,336,472 downwards.
ACATTTTAAGTGCACAATCTTGTCGCAATCAAAATGAGTGGCAAAATGACAGATGCTGGTGGAATCCCAGTGACTCACACTATTACAGTGAAAAGCCAGCTAAGTAAATAGCTAGGCTTTTTGCTGATCGAACCGTTCTCGAACGTAACTCGAGCTATCTAGCTTTTAGTAATAAGCTCGAGTTCGAGTTCGATCTCGAGCATCCCCCAAAATCACTCGAACATGAAATTAGCGAACCTCGAACATTGCTCATCTCTACTCATTAGCCATCAGAAATTCACTAATTCCAGAGAAGAGATAGGCTCTGCTAGGATTATGAACTCAAGGCCTGTGGTTCTCCAACCCCATACAGAAACTATGGTGTGGTGTAAAAAGAAGATGGGTCTACAGGGTCAGAACTATGAAGTCCTGATTGAACCAAGTGGACTATAAAGATGATACAGTCATCATAGCTGCAAGAAATCTGGCTAATGTAACTCACGGTCGAGTACTGGTGCATCTCATAAATTGCAGTGACCAAGCTGTGACCCTGCACAAATATACTACTGTAGCCAAAGTGAGTAGGCTTAATTATAAAGATATCCTCCAAGTGTCTCAATATTCTACCCAAGTGGAAAACCTAGAAACTAAGGAGGAGTGGTGGCAAGAGCTGGACATTGGTACTGAAAAAAACCCCCTCACACAAAAGGATGGAGCACTGAGAGTTGCCAAAGAGTATCAACTTATATTCAGCAAGTTATCTTTTGACTTTGGAACAGTCAGTATGATCCTCACTGGGTCCCATCCTCCAATCAAAGAGAAGTACCGACCTATACCTCCATCCATGTATAAGCCAGTTAAGAGAATGATACAAGAAATGAAAGATGCTGATGTGATTAAAGACAGTTAAAGTCCTTGGGCTGTACCAATTGTTCTTGTCAAAAAGAAAGATGGAAGTATTCGACTATGTGTGGATTATTGCAAGCTCAATAACATTATCCATAAAGATGCATACCCATTGCCCAGAATAGAAGAATCTTTGACTGCCATGAAATCAGCAGCCTATTTCTCCACCCTAGATCTCACCAGCGGGTACTTGCAAGTATCCATGGCTTTAGAGGACCAAGAGAAGACTGCATTCACTACCCCTATGGGCTTGTTTGAATTCAACTGCATGCCGTTCGGCTTGTGTAATGCCCCTGGAAACTTTCAGAGGCTTATGGAATGATGCTTGGGTCACAAGAATTTTGAAACTGTGCTGTTGTACTTAGATGATGTAATAATTTACTCCAAAACTTACGAAGAGCACCTCCAACATTTCACCAAAGTCTTTGAAGTCCTAGCCAAGCATGGCCTGAAAGTCAAACCATCCAAATGCCATCTACTAAAATCCAAGGATCAGTACCTGGGATACATAGTTAGTGCGAAAGGAGTTATTCCAGATCCAGAGAAGACTGCCGTAGTAAAAGACTGGTCTATCCCAACCACCAGTAGAGAAGTCCGCAGATTCCTTGGATTTGCCAGCTACTACAGTATAGAAGATTCATCAAAAACTTTACCCGGATTGCTGCCCCTTACAAGAGCTCCTGAAAGGACCACCATGCCAGAAGATGTGCAAGAGCCCTTCCATTCAGTGGACACCACTGAACAGTCCTTCCAGAATCTTAAGGTGAAGTTAACTGAAACCCCGATTCTTGCCTATCCAGACTTCAACATCCCCTTCCATCTGTATACAGATGCCAGCCACCTGGGATTAGGTGCAGTGCTAGACCAGGTCCAAGACAACAAAGAAAGAGTCATCGCCTATGCCAGCAGATCCCTCCGACCAACTGAAAGAAATTATCAGAACTATAGTTCATTTTAGTTGGAATTCCTTGCACTAGTGTTGGCTGTCACAGGCAAATTTAAGCACTACTTAGCTGCAACTACCTTCATTGCTTTCACTGACAACAAACCATTGTCCAAGTTACAGACTGCCAAACTTGAAGCCCTTGAGCAGAGATGGACCTTTCGCCTGGCCAACTACCAGTTTGTCCTGATTTACAGAGCAGGTCAATCTAACACCAATGCTGATGCCCTATCCAGGCTGCCCACAACAGAAATATCCCATTGCGATGAGTACGAGTGGGAAGAAGTGGAAATGCCTGCCTTTTACTCATGTGCCCCCAGACAAAATGAGCAGAAAGTCCCAAAACCTCCTGTTTCTGAATCTAGCTCTAGACACTCAGTGAGCCATGATTGGGCTGAAAATCAAAAAGAAAGTCATACCTTTAGAACTTTATGGAAGTTACTAGAATCTATAACATCAAATTACCGCTGTGCTACAGGCAATCTAATACAGAACTTTGTCGATTATGGCGACAGAGAAAATGTCTACAGTACCACAAAGGAGTGTTAGTACGATGCACTGTGAATCCCCACACTCTTTAGAGGGCCTTCCAAGTAGTCGTACCCAGACAAGATGCTAATCTCATTCTAGAGGCCTATCATGACTAGATGAGCCACCCCCCTAGCGTTCGAGTTCGGTTCGTCGAACGGAGGCTCTATTCGACGAACGTTCGACGAACCACTCGAACCCCATTGAAAACCATGAGAGACAAACACATAAAAACACATTATACATATACACATACAGTTAATAAACATTGCCATAACACTTATAGGTCCCCGCAACGCGTCCTGCACTCTGTCTACTGCTGCTTTTCGTTATGATAATCGCTGCGTCCTCCCAGTAACCAGCACTGATGATAGGACCTATCATGACGTCAAAATAGTATGTGACCAGTCACGTGTCTATTATCTCATTGGCTACAGACTGGTCACATGGCTAGACGTCATGCTAGCTCCTGTCAGTGCATCTCTCCGGTAAGCGGTGCTCGTTTGAGCATGTCCTTTTACTGGCGAGATGCTCTGGCACATGGTCAGCTTCCCCGTCCATGCATGTCGGCGCTCTTTACAGAGTCAGCCCACATGCAGGGACTAGATGCCACAGCCGGTGAATAGCGGCCCCGGGAATTACGTGATCGGAGCACCGTTGCTATGGTAACTCGTCTGTCAGCGGTGACATCACCGCTTACAGCACACAGATTCTGCTCACTCACTGAGTGAATAGACTGCACGGGAAGCAGCAGCGTCTTCCTCCCATGCAGTGCTGTCTGATGTAGCAGAGCTGCATGGGTTGAAGGAGAAAGAAGACAGAAGACCAGGATTGCGGAGGGATGACAGGAAGTAATAAACATGGAGTCTCCAATGTGTCTGTGTATTTATTTCTATTAAAGTATTTTTTCCTGTGTGGTGTCTTTTTTTTAACCCTTTATTGGAGATTCTTAATGGCCGAGTCAAACTTGCCTGACATTAAGAATCTATGGCTTAATACTAGCTAGTAAAACAAAGCTAGTATTAACTCATTATTAGCCAGCAAGCCACCCGGCTTCAGGGCTGCTGAGAGAGTTGGATACAGGGCCAGATGATGGCGCTTCTATGAAAGCGACATTTTCTGGGGCAGCTGCGGACTGCAATTCGCAGCAGAGGGGCCCAGAAAGCTCGGGCTATCCTGTGCTGCGGATTCCAATCCCCAGCTGCCCAGTTGTACCCGGCTGGACACAAAAATGGGGCGAAGTCCACGTCATTTTTTTTTTAATTATTTCATGAAATTCATGAAATAATTAAAAAAAGGGCTTCCCTATATTTTTAGTTCACAGCCGGGTACAAATAGGCAGCTGGGGGTTGGGGGCAGCCCGTACCTGCCTGCTGTACCTGGCTAGCATACAAAATATGGCAAAGCTCACGTCTTTTTTTTTTAGTTTTTTGGCAAAAAAAATAAAAATGCTTCCCTGGAATTTCCATTGCCAGTGAAGGTAGCACCAAGCAGTGGGGGTTAGCAGCCAGTAGCTGCTTGGATTACCCTTAGCTAGCAATACAAAAAATGCAGCGTGAGCCCATATATTTTTTTTTCTTAATTATTTATTTAAATAACTAAAAAAATGTGCTTCCCTGTATTTTGATTGCCTGACATAAGAGTACTGTAAAAATAAATCATTATAAAAAATGACGTAGCGCTCCGCGATATTTTTGATTCTCAGCGCTGGCAATCAAAATACAGGGAAGCCCATTAATTTTTTTTATTTAAAAAAATAGTTAAAAAAATTGACGTGTGGTCCCCCCATTTTTGATAGCCAGCTAGGGTAAAGCAGACGGCTGTAGCCTGAAAACTAGCTGTAAGGTCACCTGACATCAAGCCCAGCAGTTTGTGATGTCATGGCGTCTATCAGATACCCGACATCACAAACTGTCAGTACTAACAAAAAAATAGATAAAAAAAATGTATTTGAAAAAAACACTCCCCAAAACATTCCCTCTTTCACCAATTTATTGTAAGGAAAAAAAATAAGGGGGTCCCACGATGACTCTGGACTGTCTAGAATATGGGGGGGACACGCTCAGGGAACGTATCTTCCATTTTTTAGGAGGGCAGACCCTCCATGTGAGGAGTGTGGGTGCAATGAATCTGCACCCACTCTCCCCGGGTCCACAGCAGCAGAGTCCATGTCGTAACTGTTGCTACCAAAGCTGCAATGCCCTGTTCATGAGGTAAGGGCATGCCTAATCAGGAGAACTACTAAATTTGCTAATAAAGGTATGTCCTAATATTATTACTATTCCACCTACTATATATTGGGGATAGGATCTTAGAGATGGAATACCCCTTTAAGTCCAGTTATCCAGCTGAATGAATACTAACCAAAAGAGCTCGCTATTTAGACATGTTTTCTTGTGGCATTTAATGGACTGTCATGTTTGGTAGTCGTTCAGCAGGGCAACTATAAAATCAAATACTTCCGTTTGGAAATGTATTATAGCTCTCCTGATCAACTATGTTCCTTACCTCATGAGCAGGACATTACAGTAGCTTAAAGATGCATGGTTACCGCCAATCACTGTGTATGAACACAGGAAGCTGAGTTGACAGCCGCTCTGCATGCGGCAGCGTCTATTGTGAAGGAGGGGGCCGTGGGGGATCAACGCTGCACAGGTACCGTGGGACACCGGGGAACACCAGTGGGGTTATAGGGGATGACCTGGCAGGACCTGGGAGGAGCTTTCTGTCACATGTGTCATGGCACATGCGACAGAAATCAGAGGAGTAGGGTGAATGCGTCCGGCGCGCTGCTGTGCGCGCGGCTATCTTGGATTTCTGAGAGGTGGTCGGGGGGGGGCACTTTGGCGATACCGTGGGACCGGAGGGGACCGGGGAGGAGATTTATTTCCCATCTGACATGTTTGTTCATGCCAGATGGGAGATAAATAATTTTTTACCGGCACTGTCATTTACTGTAACGTGATCATCGGTGTACGGTGTATACCGGTGATCACGTGAGCGGGGACCGGAAAAACTGGCCTGAATCATGATCTCCAGGGTCTCAGTTACTACCCGAAACCCTGGAGATTTTCTGACGCTGGTGGGCGCTATTCACTTATTTTTGCCTGCTGTTTATAAACGGCAGATCAGAATAAGGTTACATTCACACGACGATCCGTTTTTGAGGTCCGCAAAAAATGGTCCGTTTTTTTCACAGATGCATTCGTGTGGCATCCATTTCTGTTCCATTCCGTATACGGTCCGTTTGTCATCCGGGTGCCTTCCGTTTTTTGCGTACCGCAAAAAAACTGAAGGAGGGAAAATACATAAATTTACCCAGGATCCATAGCTTCAACCTATATGAGGCGGTCACATGTTCATTCCAGTGCCATTTTCTACTGCTTTTCACAGCATAGAGCGCTCTGGTTATTTTCCTGTGCTTGTACACTTCATATCAGTCTTTTCTGTCATTATAATGGCAGAACAACATATAATATCCCACTCTCCTGCATTTTGTAATTTTGCACCCTTTGGTGCCTTTCATGTGGCATAGCCTTGTTTGTAGCCAAAAAAATAAATAAATTTAAAAAAAAAAATGACGTGGGGTTCCCCCTATTTTTGATAGCCAGCTAGGGTAAAGCAGACGGCTGCAGCCTGCAGACCACAGCTGGCAGCTTCACCTTGGCTGGTAATCCAAAACTGAGGGCACCCCACGCTGTTATTTTAAATTAAATAAATGGTTAAAAAAAAAAAAAACAGGTGGGGTCCCCCCAAAATTAGATTACCAGCCAAGGTAAAGCGGACAGCTGGGGTCTGATATTCTCAGACTAGGGAGGTCCATGGTTATTGGACTCTCCCCAGCCTAAAAATAGCAGGCAGCAGCCGCCCCAGAAGGGGCGCATCCATTAGATGCACCAATCCTGGTGCTTCGCTCCAGCTCATCCCGTTGCCCTGGTACGGTGGCAAATAGGGTAATATATGGGGTTAATACCAGATGTGTAATGTCACCTGGCATCAAGCCCTGGGGTTCGTGATGTCAGGCGTCTATCAGATACCCGACATCACCAACCCAGTCAGTAATAAAAAAAAAAATAGACGGCAAACACATTTTTATTTGAAAAAACACTCCCCAAAACATTCCCTCTTTCACCAATTTATTAGAAAGATAAACAAATCCAGGTCTGGTGTAATCCAAGGGGGTCCCATGACGATCCATACCATAGTCAATGTCCCAGTCAATGAAGAACAGAATGTTCCATATTGGCTGGGAGAGCAATGCAGTGACCTGAGCTAACATCAATAGGTCAGCCCAGGTCACTGCAGGGCATGACAAGCGCTGCTGTCAGGAGGTTAGCGAGGTACATTACCTTCGGTGATCGCTGCACTCCTGACAGCAGAGCTGTCACTGAGTTCAATGATCGCCGCCTTCACAAACCAAGTATCGTGGGAGCCTGTGATGTCACCCCTAGTGACGGTCTCGGGTCGGCAGCAAGAGGAGATGTGACAAGCGGCGGCCATGGAAGACAGTGACAGCGCTGACGTTAGGAGGGCAGGCCTTCATCACCGCAGGTAAGGAACTTTACTAACCTCCCGACGGCAGCGCTTGTCATCCCCTCGGCTGCTGTCACTGCAGTGTGGGCAGCTGTGGAAACCGTACAGTCCGAGCATATGCGGACACTGCTGTGCGGGCAGCGGTGGACACCGTACAGTGCGGGCATATGCTGTCACTGTAGTGTGGGCAGCTGCGGACACACTACAGTGCGTGCATATGCTGACACTGCAGTGTGGGCAGCTGCGGACACCGTACAGTGCAGGCAGCTGCGGACACTGCTGAGCGGGCAGCTGCGGACACACTACAGTGCGGGCAGCTGGGGACACTGCTGAGCGGGCAGCCGCGGGGCTGGGGCTGGAGTGGGACACAGACTGCAGCGGCATCCAATGGAAGTCAGACGGAAGTGCTTCTGTGTGGCTTTTGGGGATTTTTGCACACGTAGCCAGGGTACACATCGGGTTACTAAGCAAAGCGCTTTGCTTGGATACCCGATATTTACCCTGGTTACCAGCTTACCGCAGGCTGCCAGCGATGGCTCCCTGCACACGTAGCTGTGAAAAGCCACGCTTTTGGTGATCGAACCGTTCTCGAACGTAACTCCAACTACCAAACTTTTAGCAAATCGTTCGAGTTCGTCGAACGACTCGAACACCCCCCAAAATCACTCGAACATGAAATTGGCAACCCTCGAACCTCAAACAACACATCTCTAATCATGACAAGTGCAGAGCATGTATCACATGTACTCTAAGTAGCCGAGAAGGTATGGAACAAAGAGCTCTGCTGTATCCCATTGAAACACATCATCCTCTGGAGCTTGTGGCCCTTGATCATGTGAAACTGCAACTCAGCTGTACTGGATACCTCTGTGCTCTGACCATCATCGACCACTACACTATATTTGTTGTGGCCATGCCTGTCAGAGATCTGACTGCTCGAACCAATGCTGAGATGTTTTTGAAACACTTTGTGAGACCTTATTGTTACGAGGGGGACCCGGGGAAGCGTGCCAAGATGGGAAATGGACAGCTTCCGCCGGTCAAGGTCCACTGTGCGGTGTAAGGGACCGCCGCTATGGTGGGTGAAGAGTGAGCGGGTTGCTGCTAGCGATCGTCTGGAATGTCACAGACGATCTATGTACACCAATCTGCCCTAACCCGTGAGGGTTGTATGGCACGGATCTCACGGCTCGGTGTACCTGTTGCACGGGGAAGCACAGAGGTGCCCACGCACGTGTGCCAGTGGAAGTCACGAGAATATGGCACGAGGGTAGCACAGAGGTGCCCACGCACGTGTGCTTTCAATAACCAGGTGAGTCCGGTGGAGACTTGAGGAGCTCACCTGGGACAGGAACATGGCCTGTTGAAGGGGATACTGCCGGAGCAGCAAGGCAGGAACACGGCCTGCAAACGAGGTACTGCCTAAGCAGCAAGGGCCAAGCCCACAAGAGACAGTAATGCCTGAGCAGTGGCGTGGCAGCACGCTGCCAGACATCCAAACATAGAAGGACGGTCGCACGCCGCCATGATGGCAGGGGGAGCTTTTAAGGAGGTGCAGCTCCACCCGAGGGCGGGCGCGAGGCGGAGATGACGGACTTGACCCAATCAGGGTCCACGATGTCCCAGCCTGGCCAGTCAGGATTCACCACGTCACCAGCCTTGTCATCAAGCCGTGTGACGTCAGTGAGCGAATCAGGACCCACCACGCATTGCACATGCTCACCCTCCTGCCTCTGGGAAATAGAGGCGGGAACCTTGGTCTCACAATGTGCAGAGATAACGGGAATCTCACTGCTTCCCTGAGCAGTAAACCTCTGCACATTGCGCAGCCTCGCAGACCTTCGGGGCCGCTGAGCAGGAGGGTCTGCGGCAGGCCAGGAATGGGAGACCGCTTCACTCCTTGTAACAGGAGAACCACTAGGTGTCACCCTTCTGCTGCCTCTCTGAGAAGGTATCTCCTGCACACTGCGCAGTCTGGCAGACCTTCGGCGCTGCTGAGCAGGAGTGCTCGTGGCAGGCAAGGAATGGGAGACTGCCTCAGTCCTTGCCTCAGGAGAGCCACGAGATGTAACACCTTATGGATATCCTGAGCAGATTCTGACAGATCAAGGTCCAGCATTTGAGTCTGATTTATTCCAAGAACTGTGTGCTCTCTATGACTGCAAGAAACTTCAAACAACCGTTTACCATCCCCAATGCAATGGCCTGTGTGAAAGGATGAACAAAATTTTGATTGACATGATAATGTTCCATCCCAAGAAAGGAAAGAATTTTCTGAGGTACTGCAAGAGTTAACTTATACAACAATACCATTTACTGTTCCAGTGGTTATACTCCATGTTACTGCTTGCAGACCTCCAGCTAAATGTTCAAGTAGAAGCTTGCCATAATTCCCATAATGGGAAAACATTTAAAATACATAAGGCCAATCATGGAGAGACTGCTACTTATTCAAGGTATATTGGTAACACATTCCCACAATCACCATTATACAAAGCTATGCAGGGGCAATATCATAAATACAGAGACAATGTTAGAAAAATGAATCAGACACAATGAAAAATACATCAAAATATTATATTCCAAAAACATTAATAAATGAATAACTGTCATTCCTGAAATGTATGCCTCTAGGATATTTATTGTTCAAATTAACAGAAGTCCTCTCTAAATAAAAAAAATTTCCGCAGTATGCTTTCTCCAAGTCTATATACTGTGACCCCTACTAACAAAATGTGGATGAATACCACTGGTTTTTACAAATGCCATGGTAAATGTCTGTAAATATGCAAAAAGAACTGATGACATCACAAGAAAATTAATTCCTTCATTAGTTGTGATACAAATCACGTACTCTACTGTATAGAATGCAAAATCTGTAATATGAAATATATTGGCTGTACTATGTGCAAATTGAAAAGACGAATAGCAGAACATCTTTCTTATATTGCCAACGTTTTGTATCCAGGGGTCATCAAACATTTTTTAGAACACCATAATGGTGATACTGAGAGTTTAATTTTTTATAGCTTGAAAAGGGTAAATTATCCAACACGAGGGGGGACTGGCAGAAAAAACTTTTTTAGAGAGGCCTTCAGGATAATTAATTTGAACACTAAATATCCTAGAGGTATGAATTTCAGGAATATCAGTTATTCATTTATTAATGTTTTTGGAATGTAATATTTTGATGTATTTTTCTAACATTGTCTCTGTATTTGTGATATTACCCCTGCATAGCTTTGTATAAAGGTGATTGTGCAATGTGTTACTAATGTACCTTGATTAAGTAGCAGTCTCTCCATGATTAGTCATATGTATCTTAAATGTTTTCCCATGTTGCTATTCGGCACTCAGTGATCAAGGGCTCTATGCCTGAAATGCGTTTGAGTTGTTCTCACTAGACATAGAGTTTGAATAATATGTCTCAATAAATCGGATTTTATGCTATCTTGAAGAATTCCAATTTTTTTCTTGTTATATTGGACCGACAGCCCGGACCCTGGATCAAATCTCCAAACGATGTGGATAACAAGTTTTTCTAATCAATTACCACGGTAAGCCTCAACTCTTTTCCTTTTTTTCTGGTATTTGTTTTAGAAACTTTAAATATTTTTTTAGCCTTCATAGGAGATTTGTACCTATCGTCATTTGATCACTTCTACTTTATATTCTACTACAGTATATAGTGCTAAGCTGTACAATGTAAAAATACGTACAGTACAAGAGAATGACAGCTGTGTAATAGAGGCAGTTCTTGAATGGAGCCATTTTTTACCACTAGCATATAACCACTTAAATGCCACTCCTTAACCTGCTCAATACACGACATATACCGAATATGTACAGTGGATGTCATGACTAGAGTTGAGCGCGGTTCGCGGTTCGAGGTTCTCCAGTTCGCGGCTCGAGTGATTTTGGGGCTGTTCTAGATCGAACTATAACTCGAGCTTTTTGCTAAAGCTCGATAGTTCTATATGCGTTCGAGAACGGTTCTAGCAGCAAAAAGACCAGCTAATTACTAGCTGGCTTTCCGCTGTAATAGTGTAAAATAGTGTAAGTCACTCTGTGACTCACACGATTATGAAATTTCAGTGTATAGTGTGCGGGAACGGCGCATTCAGATCACTGCTGTATGGATAATGGCGATCGCCATTTTTTTTTTTTCCTTGTCTTCCTTCCCTAAGTGCGCGCGTGTAGTGGGGCGGGCCAGCATGTGAGCCAATCCCAGACACACACACAGCTAAGTGGACTTTTAGCCAGAGAAGCAACAGCATGTGTGATAGGATGTCCATGTCACTTGTCCCTGCATTATAAAAACGAGTATCTGCCCATCCGGACGCCATTATCTCTTCTGCGTCTGAGTGTCAGTCACCGCTGGCGTAGCTCCTGTCTCCGATACTGCTGTGTACGCTCTATACACAGCGCTATACAGAATAGGGATAGAAGTTTCTTTCAGCCCTTCTAAGGGCTAATACCGGCAGGGTCAGAGCCAGAGGTGACAGTCAGGGCAGTCAAAACAGATTTTAACAGCTACACAAGATGACAGCATCTGTGTAGCTAAGGTCAGGGATTTCCTCGCTGCATTTCCCCATTAGGAGGGATAGAAAGGGAGGCTTCCATTCCTCTACCCAGACCCACAACCCTGCCACTGTACCCTCCTGCCCTTTGCACACTCAAACTCATTGTTACTAAGCCATTATACTAGCAAACACTGAGTGAACTTAGTGGCATCCTAAACGTGGCTGTTGGACTTCTGTATTGTCCCACTAGTGCAAAGATATTTGCAGCACGTCTGCCTGCATTGCACACTCAAAATCATTGTTACTAACCAATTATACTAGCAAACACTGAGTGAACTTAGTGGCATCCTAAACGTTGCTGTTGGACTTCTGTATTGTCCCACTAGTGCAAAGATATTTGCAGCACGTCTGCCTGCATTGCACACTCAAAATCATTGTTACTAAGCCATTATACTAGCAAACACTGAGTGAACTTAGTGGCATCTTAAACGTGGCTGTTGGACTTCTGTATTGTCCCACTAGTGCAAAGATATTTGCAGCACGTCTGCCTGCATTGCACACTTAAACTCATTTTTACTAAGCCATTATACTAGCAAACACTGAGTGAACTTAGTGGCATCCTAAACGTGGCTGTTGGACGTCTGTATTGTCACACTAGTGCAAAGATATTTGCAGCTCGTCTGCCTGCATTGCACACTCAAACTCATTCTTACTAAGCCATTATACTAGCAAACACTGAGTGAACTTAGTGGCATCCTAAACGTGGCTGTTGGACTTCTGTATTGTCACACTAGTGCAAAGATATTTGCAGCACGTCTGCCTGCATTGCACACTCAAACTCATTGTTACTAAGCCATTATACTAGCAAACACTGAGTGAACTTAGTGGCATCCTAAACATGGCTGTTGGACTTCTGTATTGTCACACTAGTGCAAAGATATTTGCAGCGCGTCTGCCTGCATTGCACACTCAAGCTCATTCTTACTAAGCCATTATACTAGCAAACACTGAGTGAACTTAGTGGCGTCCTAAACGTGGCTGTTGGACTTCTGTATTGTCACACTAGTGCAAAGATATTTGCAGTACGTCTGCCTGCATTGCACACTCAAACTCATTCTTACTAAGCCATTATACTAGCAAACACTGAGTGAACTTAGTGGCATCCTAAACGTGGCTGTTGGACTTCTGTATTGTCACACTAGTGCAAAGATATTTGCAGCACGTCTGCATGCATTGCACACTCAAGCACATTGTTACTAAGCTATTATACTAGCAATTTATGCTGCCAGTTTAAGGGCCGTAGTTGCATTGTCAAGGATAATTATTGTTGTTTATTCTGCTGTTAATAAAGCTAGACCACCGCTGAAATCTACACCACCTCTCAATTTTTACTACCACATTTTAAGTGCACAATCTTGTCGCAATCAAAATGAGTGGCAAAATGACAGATGCTGGTGGAAAGGGGAAGAGGCGTGTTGGAAAAGGGAAAAAAGGGTTTGTCCGTGGGGAAGGTGGCAAAGCTCCATTAACATCTGCTGAAGATAGACGATCTTCCAGCAAAAGTAAGATGTCTACAACTTACCGTGGACAATCCGATGTGCTCCCTTTTTTACGGACACGAACAACTGGAACAAAGGTAGATGATGGCCAAAAAAGGAAAATGCTTGAATGGATCTCAAATGGTCCATCAAGTGCCCTCTCCGCCACCTCAACTACCGCATCCAAAAAACATCAGTCCTCTGAGTTGTCATCCCAATCAAACTTGCTTTCTCCCAGCTCTGAAGTCTCCATCCGCCCTGCACAGTATGGTGGAACTGAGATGGCTGAGTCTGCAGAGCTGTTCAGTCACACTATAGCCTGGGAATCAGAGGTCTGCTCCCAAGCTACAGTGAGTTCAGACCAGAAAATGGTCTGCAGTGATGCCCAGAACATTTGTGACTCTGATTCAGGCCGTGAGGACCAAGTTTCTGAGCATAATGTTGACCCTTTTTCACAAACTGTAACACCTGTTGTTATAGACAATGAGGAACATACTGATGAAGATGAGACGCAGATACCAGATTGGGATGACAACTTAAATATTCGGTCAGGGCAAGAAGAGGCTCGGTCTGAGGGTGAGGGGAGTGCAAACACAACAATTTATGAGGAAGTTCTAGATCCCACCTACTGTCAACCCACAGTCAGGCCCTCGAGGAGGTCAACAGAGGTGGTGGAGGAGGATGCAACCGACGACGAAGTTACCTTGCGCCTTCCTGGACAGAGTCGGAGCACTGGTAGCACGTCTACAACTGCATCCTCAGCCACCACTCTGCCTCTGAGCACTAGTCGGGGTGGATCAGCAGGTCGCATGCCCTCTAAGCCTTGCCTAGCCTGGTCCTTTTTTGACATAGCAAAAGATCGCCCAAATTATGTGATCTGTAAAATTTGTCGTGATTCTGTTAGTAGAGGGCAAAACCTCAGCAGTTTGACAACTTCTACCATGAATCGTCACATGAATAAATATCATATGTCCAAGTGGGAAGCTCACCGTGCTGCAATGCGGCCTAGCGGAGCGAACCATCCACCGCCTGCCCCTTCCAGTGCATCCGCACGCTCGTCATCTTCTAGGACTGTGGGGACAGCTGTCACACCTGGTTTTCCACGCACAACTTCCACCACTGTAACCGCAACAGGCAGTTTGCTTGGTAGGTCGTCAGTTGGTTTGGAAGGGGAAACAAGTGCGTGTGTACAGCTCTCTCAGACATCGATAGCACCAACGTTGGATGAAGGCGACATCATGTCTCCGCCTGCACTTTCCTCACAATCCTGCATTTTTCCAGGGACACCCTACTCAACATCGTCTGCACACAGCAGCCAGATCTCTGTCCCTCAGATGTGGACAAATAAAAGGCCGTTTCCTGATACCCATGACAAAGCTAAGAGGTTGACTTTATCCCTCTGTAAGCTCTTGGCTACCGAAATGCTGCCTTTCCGCCTGGTGGACACACAGGATTTTAGAGACCTTATGTCTGTTGCTGTGCCCCAGTACCAGATGCCCAGTCGCCACTACTTCTCTAAGAAAGGTGTGCCCGCGCTACACGAGCATGTCGCACACAACATCATTGCTTCCTTGAGAAGCTCTGTGTGTGAACGGGTGCATTTCTCCACCGATACTTGGACCAGTAAGCATGGACAGGGACGTTACATGTCGCTGACTGGGCACTGGGTAACTATGGTGATAGATGGTGAAGGGTCTGCTGCACAAGTCTTGCCATCCCCACGACTTGTGTGTCAATCCTCTGTCTGTCCAAGTTCCGCCACTGCTTCTGCCTCCTCCACCTCATCTGTGTCTTCCACCTCCGCCCCAATCCTGCCTGGTAAGCCACCAACGTTCTCACTGCGCAGAAGGAATCACGCACCCCTCATTACTATGCTGGCAGCAGAGCGCAACGGCATCAGGCGGTCTTTAGCTTGACATGTCTTGGGAATAGGAGTCACACAGCTGAGGTGTTGTGGTCAGCTGGAAGACTCAGCAGATGAGGGAGACCTTGGTCAAATTTCTGTTGAAAGAGGTTGGGGGGAGATGTCAGAGGAAGAAAGAACGGTTAGCACCTCTATGCCACAAACACAGCGTGGACTTGGTCCGTATGGCCGCGCAAGACACATGAGCGCCTTCTTGCTGCACTACCTCCAACATGACCCTCCTATTGTCAAAATTAGAAGTGATGATGACTACTGGCTTGCCACACTATTAGATCCCCGGTACAAGTCCAAATTTTGTGACATAATTCCAGCCATAGAAAGGGACGCACGTATGCAGGAGTATCAGCAAAAGCTGTTACCCGATCTTAGCTCGGCTTTTCCACCAAACAACCGTGCAGGTGCAGTGAGTGAATCTCCCAGTTGTAACTTGACAAACATGGGACGGTCTCGTCATCTTCAACAGTCTACCCGTACCAGTAGCACTGTATCTGGTGCTGGTAACAGCAATTTTATGGAATCTTTTCATAATTTTTTTAGACCGTCCTTTGCAAGGCCACCAGACACAACAAGTCTGACACATAGTCAACGGCTGGAGAGGATGATACAGGAGTATCTCCAAATGAACATCGATGCCATGACTTTGCAAATGGAGCCTTGCTCATTTTGGGCTTCAAATCTTGAAAAATGGCCAGAGCTCTCAACTTACGCCTTGGAAATTTTGTCGTGTCCAGCTGCCAGTGTTGTCTCTGAACGTGTCTTCAGTGCTGCTGGGTGTGTGCTGACAGATAAGCGCACGCGTCTGTCCAGTGACAATGTGGACAGACTAACGTTCATCAAAATGAACAAGTCATGGATCCACAAGGAATTTACTACCCCTGTGTCATCCTGGGGAGAGTAAATGCTTGTGGATTTGGAATGTGCTTGATGCAAATCAAAACATCCTGTTTGCAACTAGGGCACAAGTGCTGCCACTGATGGGGTGTCTGTGCGGCCCAATTTTTGGAAAAAAGGGAGACTCCGCTTAGAGTAACCCTTGCTTACATTGTTTTTAAAAATGATCCAAGATGCACAGAGCTGGAATCAGGAAAGACTTTGCTACCTACCCCGGTGTCATCCTGGGGACAGTTAATTATGGCGTATTTTTGAATGTGCATGATGCAAATCTAGCTGTGAAGTTTACAACTAGGGCCCAAGTGCTGCCACTGAATGGGTGGGTGTGTGTGGGGCCCAATTTTTGGAAAAAAAGGGAGACTCCGCTTGGAGTAACCCTTGCTTGCTGTGTTTTTTAAAAGGAGCCAAGATGAACAAGTCATGGTTCGGCAAAGACTTTATCTACCTACCCCAGGGTCATCCTGGGAATGGTTAAGTATGGCGTATCTTTGAATGTGCTTGATGCAAATCTACCTGTGAAGTGTACAACTGGGGCACAAGTGCTGCCACTGATGGGGTGTCTGTGTGGCCCAATTTGTGGAAAAAAAGGAGACTCCGCTTGGAGTAACCCTTGCTTGCTGTGTTTTTTAAAAGGAGCCAAGATCAACAAGTCATGGTTCAGCAAAGACCTTATCTACCTACCCCGGTGTCATGCTGGGGACGGTTAATTATGGCGTATTTTTGAATGTGCTTGATGCAAATCTTGCTGTGAAGTGTACAACTGGGGCACAAGTGCTGCCACTGAATGGGTGGGTGTGTGTGTGGCCCAATTTTTGGAAAAAAAGGGAGACTCCGCTTAGAGTAACCCTTGCTTGCTGTGTTTTTTAAAAGGAGCCAAGATGAACAAGTCATGGTTCAGCAAAGACTTTATCTACCTACCCCAGGGTCATCCTGGGAACGGTTAAGTATGGCGTATTTTTGAATGTGCTTGATGCAAATCTAGCTGTGAAGTGTACAACTGGGGCACAACTGCTGCCACTGAAGGGGTGGGTGTGTGGCCCAATTTTTGGAAAAAAGGGAGACTCCGCTTGGAGTAACCCTTGCTTACATTGTTTTTAAAAATGAGCCAAGATGCACAGAGCTGGGATCAGGAATGACTTTGCTACCTACCCCGGTGTCATGCTGGGGACAGTTAATTATGGCGTATTTTTGAATGTCCTTGATGCAAATCTTGCTGTGAAGTGTACAACTGGGGCACAAGTGCTGCCACTGAATGGGTGGGTGTGTGTGTGGCCCAATTTTTGGAAAAAAAGGGAGACTCCGCTTGGAGTAACCCTTGCTTGCTGTGTTTTTTAAAAGGAGCCAAGATGAACAAGTCATGGTTCAGCAAAGACTTTATCTACCTATCCCGGTGTCCTCCTGGGGACGGTTAAGTATGGCATATTTTTGAATGTGCTTGATGCAAATCTACCTGTGAAGTGTACAACTGGGGCACAAGTGCTGCCACTGATGGGGTGTCTGTGTGGCCCAATTTGTGGAAAAAAAGGAGACTCCGCTTGGAGTAACCCTTGCTTGCTGTGTTTTTTAAAAGGAGCCAAGATCAACAAGTCATGGTTCAGCAAAGACCTTATCTACCTACCCCGGTGTCATGCTGGGGACGGTTAATTATGGCGTATTTTTGAATGTGCTTGATGCAAATCTTGCTGTGAAGTGTACAACTGGGGCACAAGTGCTGCCACTGAATGGGTGGGTGTGTGTGTGGCCCAATTTTTGGAAAAAAAGGGAGACTCCGCTTAGAGTAACCCTTGCTTGCTGTGTTTTTTAAAAGGAGCCAAGATGAACAAGTCATGGTTCAGCAAAGACTTTATCTACCTACCCCAGGGTCATCCTGGGAACGGTTAAGTATGGCGTATTTTTGAATGTGCTTGATGCAAATCTAGCTGTGAAGTGTACAACTGGGGCACAACTGCTGCCACTGAAGGGGTGGGTGTGTGGCCCAATTTTTGGAAAAAAGGGAGACTCCGCTTGGAGTAACCCTTGCTTACATTGTTTTTAAAAATGAGCCAAGATGCACAGAGCTGGGATCAGGAATGACTTTGCTACCTACCCCGGTGTCATGCTGGGGACAGTTAATTATGGCGTATTTTTGAATGTCCTTGATGCAAATCTTGCTGTGAAGTGTACAACTGGGGCACAAGTGCTGCCACTGAATGGGTGGGTGTGTGTGTGGCCCAATTTTTGGAAAAAAAGGGAGACTCCGCTTGGAGTAACCCTTGCTTGCTGTGTTTTTTAAAAGGAGCCAAGATGAACAAGTCATGGTTCAGCAAAGACTTTATCTACCTACCCCAGGGTCATCCTGGGAATGGTTAAGTATGGCGTATTTTTGAATGTGCTTGATGCAAATCTAGCTGTGAAGTGTACAACTGGGGCACAAGTGCTGCCACTGAAGGGGTGGGTGTGTGTGTGGCCCAATTTTTGGAAAAAAAGGGAGACTCCGCTTGGAGTAACCCTTGCTTGCTGTGTTTTTTAAAAGGAGCCAAGATGAACAAGTCATGGTTCAGCAAAGACTTTATCTACCTACCCCAGGGTCATCCTGGGAACGGTTAAGTATGGCGTATTTTTGAATGTGCTTGATGCAAATCTAGCTGTGAAGTGTACAACTGGGGCACAACTGCTGCCACTGAAGGGGTGGGTGTGTGTGTGGCCCAATTTTTGGAAAAAAGGGAGACTCCGCTTGGAGTAACCCTTGCTTACATTGTTTTTAAAAATGAGCCAAGATGCACAGAGCTGGGATCAGGAAAGACTTTGCTACCTACCCCGGTCTCATGCTGGGGACGGTTAATTATGGCGTATTTTTGAATGTGCTTGATGCAAATCTAGCTGTGAAGTGTACAACTGGGGCACAAGTGCTGCCACTGAACGGGTGGGTGTGTGTGGGGCCCAATTTTTGGAAAAAAAGGGAGACTCCGCTTGGAGTAACCCTTGCTTGCTGTGTTTTTTAAAAGGAGCCAAGATGAACAAGTCATGGTTCAGCAAAGACTTTATCTACCTACCCCAAGGTCATCCTGGGAACGGTTAAGTATGGCGTATTTTTGAATGTGCTTGATGCAAATCTAGCTGTGAAGTGTACAACTGGGGCACAACTGCTGCCACTGAAGGGGTGTCTGTGTGGCCCAATTTTTGGAAAAAAAAGGAGACTCCGCTTGTAGTAACCCTTGCTTGCTGTGTTTTTTAAAAGGAGCCAAGATGAACAGAGCTGGGATCAGGAAAGACTTAGCTACCTACCCCGGTGTCCTCCTGGGGACGGTTAAGTATGGCGTATTTTTGAATGTGCTTGATGCATATCTACCTGTGAAGTGTACAACTGGGGCACAAGTGCTGCCACTGAAGCGGTGTCTGTGTGGCCCAATTTTTGGAAAAAAAGGAGACTCCGCTTGGAGTAACCATTGCTTGCTGTGTTTTTTAAAAGGAGCCAAGATGAACAAGTCATGGTTCAGCAAAGCCTTTATCTACCTACCCCGGTGTCATGCTGGGGACGGTTAATTATGGCATATTTTTGAATGTGCTTGATGCAAATCTAGCTGTGAAGTGTACAACTGGGGCACAACTGCTGCCACTGAAGGGGTGGGTGTGTGTGTGGCCCAATTTTTGGAAAAAAGGGAGACTCCGCTTGGAGTAACCCTTGCTTACATTGTTTCTAAAAATGATCCAAGATGCACAGAGCTGGGATCAGGAAAGACTTTGCTACCTACCCCGGTCTCATGCTGGGGACGGTTAATTATGGCGTATTTTTGAATGTGCTTGATGCAAATCTAGCTGTGAAGTGTACAACTGGGGCACAAGTGCTGCCACTGAATGGGTGGGTGTGTGTGGGGCCCAATTTTTGGAAAAAAAGGGAGACTCCGCTTGGAGTAACCCTTGCTTGCTGTGTTTTTTAAAAGGAGCCAAGATAAACAAGTCATGGTTCAGCAAAGACTTTATCTACCTACCCCAGGGTCATCCTGGGAATGGTTAAGTATGGCGTATTTTTGAATGTGCTCGATGCAAATCTAGCTGTGAAGTGTACAACTGGGGCACAAGTGCTGCCACTGAATGGGTGGGTGTGTGTGTGGCCCAATTTTTGGAAAAAAAAGGAGACTTCGCTTGGAGTAACCCTTGCTTGCTGTGTTTTTTAAAAGGAGCCAAGATGAACAAGTCATGGTTCAGCAAAGACTTTATCTACCTACTAGAGTTGAGCACGGTTCGTGGTTCGAGGTTCTCCAGTTCTAGGCTCGAGTGATTTTGGGGCCTGTTCTAGATCGAACTAGAACTCGAGCTTTTTGCAAAAGCTCGATAGTTCTAGAAACGTCGAGAACGGTTCTAGCAGCAAAAAACCAGCTAAATCCTAGCTTGGTTTCTGCTGTAATAGTGTAAGTCACTCTGTGAATCACACTATTATGACATTTCAGTGTATAGTGTGCGTGAACAGCGCCTTCAGATCACTGCTGTTTCTATAATGGCGATCGCCATTTTTTTTTTTTTTTTCTTGTCTTTCTTCCCTAAGCGCGCGCGTCTTGTGGGGCGGGCCAGCATGTCAGCCAATCCCAGACACACACACAGCTAAGTGGACTTTTAGCCAGAGAAGCAACGGCATGTGTGATAGGATGTCCATGTCACATGTCCCTGCATTATAAAAACGGACATTTTCCTCCAGGACGCCATTATCTGCCTTCTGCGTCTTTGGTGTCAGACATCACTGTCGCAGCTCCGTCCTCCTGAGTCCTATCGCCGATACAGCTGTATGCGTTCCATACACAGCGCTAGACAGCTTAGGGAGAGCACTTTATAGCAGTCCTTTTAAGGGCTCAAACCGGCAGGGTCAGAGAGCCATAGGTGACAGGTCCTGAAAACAGCAACAGCGTCTGTGTAGCCAAGGTCAGGGATTTCCTCCCTGCATTTCACCATTAGGAGGGAATAGAAAGGCAGGCTTCCATTCCTCTACCCAGAGCCCCACAATCCTGCCACTGTACCCTCTTGTCCTCTGCACACTCCAACTCATTATAACTAAGCCATTATACTAGCAAACACTCAGTGTACCTAGTGGCATCCTAAACGTGGCTATTGGACTTTGCTATAGTCCCACTAGTGCAAAGACATTTGCAGAGCACGTCTGCCTGCATTGCACACTCCAACTTTTTTAAACTAAGCCATTTTACTAGCAAACAGTCAGTGTACCTAGTGGCATCCTAAACGTGGCTATTGGACTTTTGTCTATTCACACTATTGTAAAGATATTTGCAGCACGTCTGCCTGCATTGCACACTCCACCTTTTTTTAACTCAGCCATTATACTAGCAAACAGTAAGTGTACCTAGTGGCATCCTAAACGTGGCTATTGGACTTTTGTCTATTCACACTATTGTAAAGATATTAGCAGCACGTCTGCCTGCATTGCACACTCCAACTCATTATAACTAAGCCATTATACTAGCAAACAGTCAGTGTACCTAGTGGCATCCTAAACGTGGCTATTGGACTTTTGTCTATTCACACTATTGTAAAGATATTTCCAGCATGTCTGCCTGCATTGCACACTCCACCTTTTTTTTAACTCAGCCATTATACTAGCAAACAGTCAGTGTACCTAGTGGCATCCTAAACGTGGCTATTGGACTTTTGTCTATTCACACTATTGTAAAGATATTTGCAGCACGTCTGCCTGCATTGCACACTCCACCTTTTTTTAACTCAGCCATTATACTAGCAAACAGTCAGTGTACCTAGTGGCATCCTAAACGTGGCTATTGGACTTTTGTCTATTCACACTATTGTAAAGATATTTGCAGCACGTCTGCCTGCATTGCACACTCCAACTCATTATAACTAAGCCATTATACTAGCAAACAGTCAGTGTACCTAGTGGCATCCTAAACTTGGCTATTGGACTTTTGTCTATTCACACTATTGTAAAGATATTTCCAGCACGTCTGCCTGCATTGCACACTCCACCTTTTTTTAACTCAGCCATTATACTAGCAAACAGTCAGTGTACCTAGTGGCATCCTAAACGTGGCTATTGGACTTTTGTCTATTCACACTATTGTAAAGATATTTGCAGCACGTCTGCCTGCATTGCACACTCCAACTCATTATAACTAAGCCATTATACTAGCAAACAGTCAGTGTACCTAGTGGCATCCTAAACTTGGCTATTGGACTTTTGTCTATTCACACTATTGTAAAGATATTTCCAGCACGTCTGCCTGCATTGCACACTCCACCTTTTTTTAACTCAGCCATTATACTAGCAAACAGTCAGTGTACCTAGTGGCATCCTAAACGTGGCTATTGGACTTTTGTCTATTCACACTATTGTAAAGATATTTGCTGCACGTCTGCCTGCATTGCACACTCCAACTCATTATAACTAAGCCATTATACTAGCAAACAGTCAGTGTACCTAGTGGCATCCTAAACGTGGCTATTGGACTTTTGTCTATTCACACTATTGTAAAGATATTTGCAGCACGTCTGCCTGCATTGCACACTCCAACTCATTATAACTAAGCCATTATACTAGCAAACAGTCAGTGTACCTAGTGGCATCCTAAACGTGGCTATTGGACTTTTGTCTATTCACACTATTGTAAAGATATTTGCAGCACGTCTGCCTGCATTGCACACTCCACCTTTTTTTAACTCAGCCATTATACTAGCAAACAGTCAGTGTACCTAGTGGCATCCTAAATGTCGCTATTGGACTTTTGTCTATTCACACTATTGTAAAGATATTTGCAGCACGTCTGCCTGCATTGCACACTCCACCTTTTTTTAACTCAGCCATTATACTAGCAAACAGTCAGTGTACCTAGTGGCATCCTAAACGTGGCTATTGGACTTTTGTCTATTCACACTATTGTAAAGATATTTGCAGCACGTCTGCCTGCATTGCACACTCCACCTTTTTTTAACTCAGCCATTAAACTAGCAAACAGTCAGTGTACCTAGTGGCATCCTAAACGTGGCTATTGGACTTCTGTATAGTCCCACTAGTGCAAATCTATGTGCAGCACCTCTGCATGACACCCTCCTGCTCTGTTTTTAATAAGCTATAATGATAGCAAAAAATACTGCCATTTTGTGGCATCATAGAACTGGCTGTTGTATTCCATTAGTGCCCCACTGGTGCCAAGCTATTTATAGCACCTCTACATGACACCCTCATGCACATTTTGCTACGCTAATGTTATAGCAAACTCATGGAATTCATTGCTGCATTTCATAATTCGGAGGGATAGAAAGTCAGGCTTCCTTTAGCTTTTCCTTCTGTTCATAGACAGCATCTCCAAGAGCAATTTCCCCTCCACGTCTAAGTGTGGAGAGGCAGCTAGTGCGCATGCGTGTGCCGATTTACCCCAGCTGCAGCCTAATTACAGTGTTTTGCCTAGTGAGTATGCTCAGCCTGATTGTGTTATTCCTGACGCTAAGTCTTCATTTCGGGATACAGCGCATGCTCCCACACTAAGTGTGAAAAGCCTCTTTGCACAGGTGCTTGCATTCCGTGCCGGGTCTAAGTCCTGTTTTGTGCCTAGACACCATGCTAAAGCTGATAGTCTTTTTTCAGAGACTGTATTTCATGCTACTGAGCATGCTCAGGAACTTACTGCATCAGAGACTAGGTACGGTAATGAACTCTTGGGCCCTGCCCCTGATGTGGGGGTCCCATATAGACCACATGGCATCAGCTGTCCTCCCAAATGGCTTGCAGAGGCCCACCCCTATGACTTGTCACCGCATTATTGATGGTCAGACGATGACTGGTGAGGTGTTTGGGTCATGGCAGCCATGAGGTCATCATTGAAGTTGCGGTTCCAAATAGGACGCTACTTATGCCACTCATGACGTGTCACTTTACTTTTGTCTCCAGGAGGTGCATTGTGGTTCACCCTGGTTTGGGGCGGACCCAGGTTATAAAAGGGGCTGGAGCCAACAAGGAGGTGCGCAGTCTTCTATTATGCTACGAAAGAGCACACCTCCATGTGTTGAACCCATTGCGGCTTTAGGCCAGAGGTAGGCAGGGATAGGGTGGTGGATGCAGGCCACCACCACAGTTGGTAACGCAGAACGGTTAAGACCAGCTCCTGTCCTACCAGTCCTGCTTGTGCAGCCCAGTGGCATTAACAGGCCTGCTGCTGCTGATGCGCCTGCTGTCCACAGGTGTGGCCCCTACGCACACGGTCAGCGTACTCAATGGCCCCTGTGTGGTTAACAGGGAGTTCCTGGGCTGGGTGGGCATGTTGACCCTGTGACGCTAACAGGGCTCCCAGTCTCCAGATCCGAATGGCGTCTAACTCGGTTCAGGATACTATTAGTTTCATAGCCACACAGCTCTGTATCCTCCACCAAACCTTCCAGTTGCCAAACTCTCCTTTTCCAACTGGGAGCACGGTGGACACTGACTGCTGAAGGTGATATATACCTTTCTCTTTCTTTTCTTATTAATTTACGTTATATAGCGGTAACATAGTATATACCACTTTATCCAAATCTGCCAGTCACACTGTAACAGATGGTGTTTCTTCAGCAAATGTTACTGTTGCTTAACCACCAAATCCACGGACCAAAACTTATTTCCCCTTTCCAACACACCTGTTCCCCTTTCCACCAGCATCTGTCCTTTTTCAACTCATTTTGGTATATGAACAAAAGTGCAACTCTGCAGGGACACCGTACTCAACGCCATCTCAGCACAGCAGCCAGCCCTCGGTCCCTCAGATGTGGACAAGTAAAAGACCATTTCCTCCTATCCATGACAAAGCGTTGAGATTCACTCTGTGCAGCACTGGTGTTTAGTGGGAAAGTAGATCTAAGATTGCGTACCACATTATGCAGATACTCCTGTATACGTGCGTCCATTTCTATGGCACGAATTATTTTGCCAAATTTTGTCTTGTACCGGGGATGTAACAGTGAGGCAACCCAGTATTCTGGATTACTTTGAATTCGTACAATCCGAGGGTCATGTTGTAGGTAGTGCAGCAAGAAGCCGCTGATGTGTCTTGTGCATCCAGGAGGACCAAGTCCTTGGTGTGTTGGTGGCAGAGAGGTGAGAATCGTGCCTCCTTCCTCTGCCCTCTCACCACAACCTCGCACAACCGAAATGTGAGCAAGCTCTCACTCATCTGTTGAGTCTTCCATGCCCATCGCAAGTTCGTCCTCCATTTCTTCATTGGCTCCTGCACCTTCCTCAACACTTTTTGCTGATACTATGCACCCTTGTTAATCACTCTCCCTCACCATGACTGCCGCCTAGGTGCCGCTGACCATCTGGACCTCGTAGATCTTGTTATCCCTTCCGCATATGACTCCTCCTGTACTTCCTCCCCTTCCTCTTGTCCCAACACCTGACTCCGAATAATAATTACAGTGCGCTCCATCATGTAGATGACCAGAATTGTCACGCTGAGAATGACATTGCCAGTGCTAAACATCTTCGTCGACATTTGTAAACTGTGTAGCAGGGTGCATAGGTCCTTGATCTGACACCACTCCAGCAGCGTGATCTGCACCACCTCTGGATCAAGTTAGGCCAGGCTATATGTCATAACGTATTGCAGCAGGGTTCGGCGGTGCTGCCACAAACGCTGCAACATGTGCAGATTCAAATTCCTGCGTGTGGGCACATCGCATTTCAGGCGTTTAACCAGCAGACCTAAAGACTTCTGTTGCGACGAAAGTTGTTGAGCTGCTGTGTGCGCACGATGGAAGTGAGCACATAGCGAGCGTGCACGCTGCACAAGGCCATGTAGGCCGTGATGGTGTTTTAAAAATTGATGGAGAATTAGGTTCAACACGTGAGCCATACAAGGCACGTGTGTCACATTGCCATGCTGATGGCCCGCAGCCAGGTTTGCATCATTGCCGCACACGGCTGTTAAGTCACCAACGGAGTCCGCTCCGTCAATTTGTACTCCGGTCGCCAGGTGACAACGTGTTCCTTTCATGAATAGTGCTGATGATGGGAGAGGAGTCGATGCCAGCGGCGCAGGTGGACGCAGGTTATGCTCACACACTGGGCTGCATTACCTTGACAGATGCAGAATCTCTGGCTGAATGTAGCTGGTGGGTATCTCACAGATGAAATACCATCATACAGCTACAACCAATGGGAAGACACCACACCCTTTTTTATCCCCATCCTGTCTTTTGACCACTGCCAGACATAGCTATGAACCTCTGGTTAATTTTACCCCCAGTTCAGTTTTATGATTTTGTGTGCTTGTTACCTGACTACTTTTCCTGCTTGTTGTTTATGTACCTTGTTGGCCGATCCGCATTTCACCTCTGCTTGTTTTCTGATTAAGTCCTGCCCGTCCCATTCTGTTCCTGTTCCTCAATTAATGTTTTGACCCTGCCTGACTACTATTCTCTGGAACTGCAGCCTTCCACAGGTATTAATCACCTTGGGCCCTGTGTAATTCCTAATCCCTGTATAGGGGTTAAAGGGTTTCAGGGTTCTAGGGGTCCTACTTGGTGAGTGGCTTCCCTCTAGCCTATCATTAACAGCCCATCTGAGTGTGTGGATCAAGGAAGGCGTTACACCGTGCTCTCTGCAGAAGGCCATGTGGGCCAGGATAGTGCTTTAAAAATTGCTGGACAACCAGGTTCAACACGTGAACCACACAAGCCATGTGTGTCACATTGTCACAGCGAAGGGCCGCACCCATGTTTGCATCATTGTCGCACCCGGCCTTCCCTGGCTGCTGGTTCAGTGGAGACAACCATTGATGGAACTCGGTCTCCAGAGCTAACCGTCCACAACTTCTCAGCGGTGTGACTCACATTTCCCATACATTTCAAAGTAAACCTTTGACCGCCTGATGGCATTGAGCTCTGCTGCCAGCATAGTAAGGAGGTGTGTGGTATTCCTTGTGCGCAGTTACAAGGAAGGGTGGCCTGACCACACAGGGTTTGCGCCAAGGTGGAGGACCCACACGAGGTTGAAGAGGCAGAAGCAGTGTATTAACTTCTACATACAGAAGAAGGATTGAAACAACTCGTGGGGACGGCAAGACTTGGACAGCAGACCCTTCTCCATCTCTCACCATAGTTTGCCAGTGCCCAGTCAGTGACATGTAATGACCCTGTCTATGCTTACTGGTCCAAGTATCTGTGTTGAAATGCACCCTGTCGCACACAGAGTTGCTCAAGGAAGTGGTGATGTTGTGTGCGACATGCTGGTGTAGCGCGGGCATGCTGTTCTTGGAGAAGCAGTGGTGATTGGGCATCTTGTACTGGATCACAGCGACAGACATAAGGTCTCTAAAATCCTGTGTGTCCACTAGGCGGGAAGGCAGCATTTCGGTAGCCAACAGCTTACAGAGGGATAGAGTCAACCTCTTAGCTTTGTCATGGGTCACAGGAAGTGGCCTTTTATTTGACCACATCTGAGGGACAGAGATCTGGCTGCTGTGTGTAGACGGTGTTGAGTAGGGTGTCCCTGGAAAAATGCAGGTTTGTGAGGAAAGTGCAGGCGGAGACATGATGTTGCCTTCATCCAACGTTGGTGCTATCAATGTCTGAGAGAGCTGTACACACGTACTTGTTTCCCCTTCCAAACCAACTGACGACCTACCAAGCAAACTGCCTGTTGCGGTTACAGTGGTGGAAGTTGTGGGTGGAAAAACAGGTGTGACAGCTGTCCCCACAGTCCTAGAAGATGACGAGCGCGCGAATGCACTTGAAGGGGCAGGCGGTGGATGGTTCGCTCCGCTAGGCCGCATTGCAGCACGGTGAGCTTCCCACCGGGCCATATGATATTTATTCATGTGACGATTCATGGAAGAAGTTGTCAAACTGCTGAGGTTTTGACCTCTACTAAGAGAACCATGACAAATTTTACAGATCACATAATTTGGGCGATCTTTTTCTATGTCAAAAAAGGACCAGGCTAGGCAAGGCTTAGAGGCCATGCGACCTGTTGATCCACCCCGAATAATGCTCAGAGGCAGAGTGGTGGCTGAGGATGCAGTTGTAGACGTGCTACCAGTGCTCCGACTCTGTCCAGGAAGGCGCAAGGTAACTTCGTCGTCGGTTGCATCCTCCTCCACCACCTCTGTTGACCTCCTCGAGTGTCTGACTGTGGGTTGACAGTAGGTGGGATCTAGAACTTCATCATCAATTGTTGTGTTTGCACTCCCCTCCCCCTTAGACCGAGCCTCTTCTTGCCCTGACCGAATATTTCAGTTGTCATCCCAATCGGGTATCTGCGTCTCATCTTCATCAGTATGTTCCTCATTGTCTATAACCACAGGTGTTGGAAAGGCAGCATTTTGGTAGCCAACAGTTTGCAGATGCTGAAAGTCAACCTCCAAGCCATGTCATGACCTTCTAAAAGCATGTAAAACACAGCGAGGGGACTCCAACCACAGTCTCCCTCGTTGCCACTAACTGGGCCACACACACCCCACTTGACTGGCATCGGTTGACCCCCCCTTTTGAAAAAGAAAAAGATGCTTTGCATGAAGCACTCTCAAAAATACGCGTGCCTTTCCCGTCCCCTGGCTGACCCAGGGGAAGAAAAGTCCTCTGAGAGCCATGACTTGTTCCTCTTGGTTCTTTTAGAAACACAGCGAGGGGACTCCAACCACAGTCTCCCTCGTTTCCACTAACTGGGCCACACACACCCCACTTGACTGGCATCAGTTGACCCAATTTTCAAGATGAAAAAGATGCTTTGCATGAAGCACTCTCAAAAATACGCGTGCCTTTCCCGTCCCCTGGCTGACCCACGGGAAGAAAAGTCCTCTGAGAGCCATGACTTGTTCATCTTGGTTCTTTTAGAAACACAGCGAGGGGACTCCAACCACAGTCTCCCTCGTTGCCACTAACTGGGCCACACACACCCCACTTGACTGGCATCAGTTGACCCAATTTTCAAGATGAAAAAGATGCTTTGCATGAAACACTCTCAAAAATACGCGTGCCTTTCCCGTCCCCTGGCTCACCCAGGGGAAGAAAAGTCCTCTGAGAGCCATGACTTGTTCATCTTGGTTCTTTTAGAAACACAGCGAGGGGACTCCAACCACAGTCTCCCTCGTTGCCACTAACTGGGCCACACACACCCCACTTGACTGGCATCGGTTGACCCCCCCTTTTGAAAAAGAAAAAGATGCTTTGCATGAAGCACTCTCAAAAATACGCGTGCCTTTCCCGTCCCCTGGCTGACCCAGGGGAAGAAAAGTCCTCTGAGAGCCATGTCCACATTGTCAGTGGACAGACGCGTGTGCTTATCTGCCAGCAGACCACCAGCAGCACTGAAGACAGGTTCCGAGAGAACGCTGGCTGCAGGACATGACAAGATCCCCAAGGCGTACGTGGCGAGCTCAGGCAATTTATCCAGATTGGAAGCCTAAAATGAGCAGGGCTCAAGTTGCACAATAATGGAATCGATGTTTCCTTGCATATACTCATATATCTGTGTGTCCTCCTCTTTTTCCTTGTCCAGCTGTTTTGTTTTCGCATGAGTATATGTCCTTGTCACTTTCCCATGTGTTTGTGTTGTGTTGTGAGTTGTTTGTCACCTTTTGGACACCTTTGAGGGTGTTTTCTAGGTGTTTTTCTGTGTTTGTGATTGCCTGCCATTGTTTCCTATTGGCTCGAGTTCGGTTCGTCGAACGTTCGACGAACCGAACTCGAACGGGACCTCCGTTCGGCGAACCGACCTCGAGCCGAACCGGGACCGGTTCGCTCATCTCTACTACCTACCCCAGGGTCATCCTGGGAATGGTTAAGTATGGCGTATTTTTGAATGTGCTTGATGCAAATCTAGCTGTGAAGTGTACAACTGGGGCACAAGTGCTGCCACTGAAGGTGTGGGTGTGTGTGTGGCACAATTTTTGGAAAAAAGGGAGACTCCGCTTGGAGTAACCCTTGCTTGCTGTCTTTTTTAAAAGGAGCCAAGATGAACAAGTCATGGTTCAGCAAAGACTTTATCTACCTACCCCGGTGTCATGCTGGGGACGGTTAATTATGGCGTATTTTTGAATGTGCTTGATGCAAATCTTGCTGTGAAGTGTACAACTGGGGCACAAGTGCTGCCACTGAATGGGTGGGTGTGTGTGTGGCCCAATTTTTGGAAAAAAAGGGAGACTCCGCTTGGAGTAACCCTTGCTTGCTGTGTTTTTTAAAAGGAGCCAAGATGAACAAGTCATGGTTCAACAAAGACTTTATCTACCTACCCCGGTGTCATCCTGGGAACGGTTTAGTATGGCGTATTTTTGAATGTGCTTGATGCAAATCTAGGTTTGAAGTGTACAACTGGGGCACAACTGCTGCCACTGAAGGGGTGGGTGTGTGTGTGGCCCAATTTTTGGAAAAAAGGGAGACTCCGCTTGGAGTAACCCTTGCTTACATTGTTTTTAAAAATGATACAAGATGCACAGAGCTGGGATCAGGAAAGACTTTGCTACCTACCCCGGTCTCATGCTGGGGACGGTTAATTATGGCGTATTTTTGAATGTGCTTGATGCAAATCTAGCTGTGAAGTGTACAACTGGGGCACAAGTGCTGCCACTGAATGGGTGGGTGTGTGTGGGGCCCAATTTTTGGAAAAAAAGGGAGACTCCGCTTGGATTAACCCTTGCTTGCTGTGTTTTTTAAAAGGAGCCAAGATGAACAAGTCATGGTTCAGCAAAGACTTTATCTACCTACCCCAGGGTCATCCTGGGAACGGTTAAGTATGGCGTATTTTTGAATGTGCTTGATGCAAATCTAGCTGTGAAGTTTAGAACTGGGGCACAACTGCTGCCACTGAAGGGGTGTCTGTGTGGCCCAATTTTTGGAAAAAAAGGAGACTCCGCTTGTAGTAACCCTTGCTTGCTGTGTTTTTTAAAAGGAGCCAAGATGAACGGAGCTGGGATCAGGAAAGACTTAGCTACCTACCCCGGTGTCCTCCTGGGGACGGTTAAGTATGGCATATTTTTGAATGTGCTTGATGCAAATCTACCTGTGAAGTGTACAACTGGGGCACAAGTGCTTCCACTGAAGGGGTGGGTGTGTGTGGGGCCCGATTTTTGGAAAAAAAGGGAGACTCCGCTTGGAGTAACCCTTGCTTGCTGTGTTTTTTAAAAGGAGCCAAGATGAACAAGTCATGGTTCAGCAAAGACTTTATCTACCTACCCCGGTGTCATGCTGGGGACGGTTAAGTATGGCATATTTTTGAATGTGCTTGATGCAAATCTACCTGTGAAGTGTACAACTGCGGCACAAGTGCTTCCACTGAAGGGGTGGGTGTGTGTGGGGCCCGATTTTTGGAAAAAAAGGGAGACTCCGCTTGGAGTAACCCTTGCTTGCTGTGTTTTTTAAAAGGAGCCAAGATGAACAAGTCATGGTTCAGCAAAGACTTTATCTACCTACCCGAGGGTCATCCTGGGAACGGTTAAGTATGGCGTATTTTTGAATGTGCTTGATGCAAATCTACCTGTGAAGTGTACAACTGGGGCGCAACTGCTGCCACTGAAGGGGTGGGTGTGTGTGTGGCCCAATTTTTGGAAAAAAGGGAGACTCCGTTTGGAGTAACCCTTGCTTACATTGTTTTTAAAAATGATCCAAGATGCACAGAGCTGAGATCAGGAAAGACTTTATCTACCTACCCCGGTGTCATCCTGGGGACGGTTAATTATGGCGTATTTTTGAATGTGCTTGATGCAAATTTAGCTGTGAAGTGTACAACTGGGGCACAAGTGCTGCCACTGAAGGGGTGTCTGCGTGGCCCAATTTTTGGAAAAAAAGGAGACTCCGCTTTGAGTCTCCTTGCGGTGTTTTACATCATTTTAGAAGGGCATACCATGCCTATATCTGTGTCTCCTCCTCTTTTTCCTTGTCCAGCTCTTTTGTTTTCGCATGAGTATATGTCCTTGTCACTTTCCCATGTGTTTGTGTTGTGTTGTGAGTTGTGTGTCACCTTTTGGACACCTTTGAGGGTGTTTTCTATGTGTTTTTATGTGTTTGTGATTGCCTACCATTGTTTCCTATGCGGTTCGAGTTCGGTTTGTCTAACGTTCGACGAACCGAACTCGAACGAGACCTCCGTTCGGCGAACCGAACTCGAGCCGAACCGGGACCGGTTCGCTCATCTCTAGTCATGACAGAGTCAAAAGCCTAAAAAAAAAGATTTTTTACATTAAAACAAAAGCAAACTTTAAAACAGGCAGCTGGTTATTAAAGTTCATTGGAATATTCCTATATCATTTTGGGATACTATATTGTATTTTTGTAGAATTTATCAACTAAAGATTTAATC
This sequence comes from Anomaloglossus baeobatrachus, assembly GCF_048569485.1. Lineage (NCBI taxonomy): Eukaryota > Metazoa > Chordata > Amphibia > Anura > Aromobatidae > Anomaloglossus > Anomaloglossus baeobatrachus. The sequence continues at coordinate 266,304,446 of NC_134354.1, read as the reverse complement.
TAAACTATACACCCAATGCATATTAGGTTTATAAACAAAAGTCACAAACGTTCTGCTGTTTGCAATAAACCAAAACAGAACAATTTAAAAAGCTTAAGAAAACTAATATAATAAGTGGCTTTTTCAAATTCAACACAAAATAACACTTTTATTGATTGCTGCAGTCTTTAAGTTATTCAATTCCATGAACAAAATCCTTCATAGGAGCGCAGATTGGTCTCAAGCACACGTGAAGCAATTAATCAAGACGCTTCATTAGAGTACTTCAGACAAAACACATAAAATACTTGGGCTGGCTATGGAGTTATTGATTGTGATATTTGCTCGTATGTTAAAAGTGTGTTAATATAGAAAAACCCTTCAAAACTTTACAATTTTTCTTTATATATTTTAAAACTGACAACCCCAAAAATTAAAAGGCCACTAATAATAAGTGCACAGAGAAGAAAAGGAGTATTACACCTTATAGGCTTATCTCCCTCCTGTGCACTACCTGACAGCGGAGCTCATCACCCTAAAATATGATATGGCACCTATAATCACCTTCGATTATCCTTGCACGACCCTGCATGTCTCTGCCAGAAAAAGTGCAAGTGCCTAAACCAATAAAGTGAACAGTCCAGTAAACAAATCCCAAATAAGTAATATGCGTCCGTTCTTGAATATCCCCAATTCCTCCTCCTCCTCTCTTTAGTCTGGGCCTGGGATGTCAGAAGTGCAACCAGGAATCCCGCGCCTGTGCATTATGCATGCCATCTCTCTCCCTGTACTTTCTCACCCTTCCGTGGGCGCAGTCTTCAATTTTAATGTGCGTAGGCACTGGGGAGTCACTGCTACTTCACAGTGAATCTACTATGCCTGTGTGCCGCGCCCGTGCCAGCAGCCAGGCTGCTTGGATCCGGATCCGCGGTGGCTCGAGGGGTCTCTGGACCTGGGGGTCGTGCGGCCACTCAAATGAAGGGGGTATTTACAGGGGATTGTGTTAGAGTTTGTGACGCCACCCGTGGTATGTGGTAATTGGAATACCACCGCTACAGTTGGGAGTACCCGGGGTTGATGGAATGGGGCAGCCAGGTGTTAGGACCCTCCACGGGTAGGGGGTAATGCCCCGGGACTTGGTGATGGTGATTGGGGAAGTGCCATTGGGTGCAAAGGGGGTCACTTGTGTACTCACTCAGTCCATTAAGCTGACACCGACAACTGGATAAACCAAAGTTCTGGATACCACTGCTGCTGAGGGGAGCTAGTTCGGGTCCCGTCCCCAATGGTGCTACCTGGTGATCCGTGACCTTCCTCCTGGCACTAAGTTTACTTCTCTGTTGGTCCCAGTAGTATGGAACTTGCCGGGCCCCACTCCTCACTATGGCTAAGTGTGGGAGATTGCTGGCAAGTCGGTTTCAGGCAATTCAACCTCCATCTCTAAGTACACTGGAAGTCTGCCAGGTCTGGCTCTCATCAGGTAGGCTGGGGTGCACTTGGTGGATCCCACCAGAATGTTGTTATAGATGTCCACAAGGTCTGGTACCTTTTCAGGCCACTGGTTCCGCTCTTCAAGGGGAAGGGTTTCAGCAGATTGATCACTAGGTGATTCATCTTTTCGCACATCCCATTTGTCTGTGCATGGTAGGGTGTGGTGCGTATCTTTTTGCACCCGTACAGGTTGCAGAACTCCTGCAAGATTTCAGCCTCAAATGCCGGACCTTGATCGGTAAGGACTCGGTGACTCGGTCGGAATACCCATGCGGCCTACAAAAGTGCACTTGGAACACCTTTGCCGCTGTGCTGGCAGTCAGATCTTTAACAGGTACCACCACCAGGAACCGAGAATAGTGGTCCACCATCGTGAGCACGTACGTGTATCCACTCCTGCTGGGGGTCAACTTGACATGATCCAGGGCCACAATCTCGAGGGGTTGTTTGGTAACTATCGGCTAGAGTGGTGCTCGCCGACTGGTGCCATCTTGCCTCCTCAAGGCACAGGGACCGCAATTCCGAAACCAGGCTTCTATAGAGTCTCTCATCTCTATCCAATAGAAGCTACTTCTCAGCAACATCTCCAACTTCTTACATCCAAAATGCCCGGCTCCATCATGGTATGCTTCCAACACCACTGGATAAGCCCGATGTATCACGATTAGGCAGATTCTCTCGTGGGTCTTGGGGTTGGTTAAGCTTCTGCACGATTTGCCTTGGTGGAGATAAAGCCAACTTCGGTGCTGCCACAGTTTTCTGGCTTCTTTTGGGGCGCCTGACTCAAGGCGGGCACCAGGTCTGGCCAGCAATGCTTTAACTAATCTGATTGCAGGGTCCCCATCCTGGGCCTCTTGCCAACCGTGATGGGGCAATGGATCACAGGTCATTTCTTGCTGATGGGTACATGGTCGAGGCCGCCCCATGGGAGTGGGTTGATGGAATGCAGGCAATTCAATCACCTCCAGGTCATCTTCATCTCTCCCGTCATCGAATAGATGGGGCATTCTAGACAGTGCATCAGTGTTAGTGTTGACACTGTCAGGTGACCGCATCAGCTGATTACCGCCGGGTCCTGCAGCAATCGGATGAGAGTCTACACAGAAGTGTGTAGTTTGTTTTTTTCTACTGATGCATCAGCTGATTGTATAAACAGCTTTTATACAATCAGCTGATGTGTCATGCGATTCAGGTCCTTGAACACCTGACACATCATCTGATCGCTTTGCCTTTCAGCAAACTAATCAGATGACATTGGATCCGAATTGGACATCGTGGGACCCTCGACCCATGACTATAGCGGAGTGGGCGGGGTTCTTTAGGTCAATAAAGATGTAGTCGCTAATTGTGTTGTGTTTTATTTCTAATAAAAATATTTTTCTGTGTGTTTTTTTTATTTATCTTTTCTAGAAATTCATGGTGGCCATGTCTTTTTCGGCGTGACACCATGGCTTAGTACCATCTGAGAATACAAAGCTGGTATTAACCCCTTTATTACCCAGTGAGCCACCGCCATCACGAGTCGGATAAAATGCCTGGAAATGGCGCTAAGAAACAATGCACCATTTCCAGGGGTGGCTGTGGCTGCCGAGAATCCCAGCACCCAGCTGCCTGGCTTTACCTGACTGGCGATCAAAATATGGTGGGAGCCCACGCATTTTTTTTTTAACTAGTTTTTTTAAATAAAAAAAAATAATGGGCTTCCCTGTATTTTGATTGCCAGCCAAGGTAATGCCAGGCAGATGGGGGTGGCAACCCGTAGCAATCTGCTTTATCTGCACTGAGAATCAAAAATACCACGGAGCGCTACATCATTTTTTTTAATTATTTATTTTTACAGTACTGTGATGTCAGGCAATCAAATACAGGGAAGCCCATTTTTTTTTAGTTATTTAAATAAATAATTTAAAAAAAAAAAATACGTGGGCTCCCGCTGCATTTTTTGTATTGGTAGCTAAGGGTAATCCAAGCAGCTACTGGCTGCTAACCTCCACTGCTTGGTGTTACCTTCACTGGCAGTGGAAAATCCAGGGAAGCTTTTTTTTTTAAGTTTTTTGCCTAAAAACTAAAAAAAAAAAAATGACGTGGGCTTCGCCATATTTTTGCATGCTAGCCAGGTACAGCAGGCAGGTACAGCTGCCCCCTAACCCCCAGCTGCCTATTTGTACTAGGCGTGGAACTAAAAATATAATAAAGCCCTTTTTTAATTATTTCATGAATTTCATGAAATAATTTAAAAAAAAACGACATGGGCTTCGCATTTTTGTGTCCAGCCAGGTACCACTAGGCAGCTGGGGATTGGAATCGCAGCACAGGTTGGCCCAAGCTTTCTGGGCCCCTCTACTGTGAGTTGCAGTCCGCAGCCGCCCCAGAAAATGGTGCTGTATACAACTCTTCCAGCGGCCCTGAAGATTGATGGCTCGCTGGGTAATAAGGGGTTAATATTAGCTTTGTTTTACTAGTTAGTATTAAGCCAGAGGTTCTTAATGTCAGGCAAGTTTGACCCGGCCATTAAGAATCTCCAATAAAGGGTTAAAAAAAAGACACCACATAGAGAAAAAATACTTTAATAGAAATAAATACACAGACACACTTAGAGACACCATGTTTATTACTCCCTCTACAATCCTGGTCTTCTCTCTTCTTTCTCCTTCAACCCATGCAGCTCTGCTACATCAGACAGCACAGGGGTGGAAGACGCTGCTGCTCCCCGTGCCGTCCAATCACTCAATGAGTGAGCAGAGGCTGCAGGTTGGTAAGCGGTGATGTTACCGCTGCCACCGTTGCAATAGTAACCTGACAGGTGGGTTACTATAGCAACAGTGATCTCCGATAACCTAATTCCTGGCGCCGCTATTCACCAGCTGTGGCATCCAGTCCCTGCATGTGGGCTGACTCTGTAAAGAGCGCCGACATACAGGAAGCCAAGCATGTGCCCGAGTATCTCGCCGGTACTCGCCGAGTATACTGAGTACGAAAATTCTCGGGCGAGCACCGCATACTGGCGACATGCACTGACAGAACCTAGCATGACGTCATAGCCATGTGTACCCAATTAGATAATCCACACGTGACTGGTCACATGCTATGACATCACGGAAAGGTCCTATCATCAGTGCTGGTTACCGGGAAGACACAGCGATAATCGGAAGGAGAAGCGGTGGGAGACAGAGTCTGCACGACGCGTCATGGGACCTGTAAGTATAATGGCAATGTTTATTACTAACTGTATGTGTATATGTATAATGTGTTTGTATGTGTTTGTGTGCCATTGTTTTCAATGGGGTTCGAAGGTGTTCGTAGAACGTTCGTTGAACGTTCGACGAACACACCCGCTATTCGACGAACCGAACTCGAACACTAGGGGGGTGGATCATCTCTAATCACTACTTTCCAGACGTAATGTTGTTTATTGTATTTGAGAAACATCTCCTTAAACTAATGATTTTATTCCGGATGAAATTTTGTATGTTTGCCTAGTTGTAGTATCCGGGTGTTGCCCGGGATAATAACTGTCACTCTGTCTCTCTCCCAGTCTCTCTCTATTTCCCAGTCTCTGTCTGTCTGTGTCTCTCTGTCTATGTCTCTTTCTGTCTGTCTCTTCCTGTCTGTATGTCTCTTCCTGTCTGTCTGTCTCTTCCTGTCAGTCTGTCTTTCTGTCTGTCTCTTTATGTCTGTCTCTATGTTCCTGTCTGTGTTTCTATCTCTGTGTGTCTGTCTCTCTGTTTCTTTCCCTGTCTGTCTGAGTGTCTGTCTCAATCCATATGTATCTCTGTTTCTATCCATGTCTGTCTGTCTGTGTCTGTTTCTCTGTCTGTCTGTGTCTATCTCTCTGTCTCTCTTTATCTCTGTATCTCTCTGTCTGTCTGTCTCTCTCTATCTCTGTGTCTGTCTGTGTCTGTCTCTCTCTATCTCTGTGTCTGTCAGTCTGTTTCCCCGTCTATCTCTTTCCTCAGCTGTCTCTTTCCCCGTTTATCTCTTTTCAGGTCTGTCTCTTATCCCGTCTGTCTCATTCCAGATCTGTCTCGTTCCAGGTCTGTCTCGTTCCAGGTCTGTCTTGCTCCAGGTCTGTCTCATTCCAGGTCTGTCTCATTCCAGGCCTGTGTCTTTCCCCATCTGTGTCTTTCTCTTTCCCTGTCTCTTTCCTTCTCTGTCTGTCTCTTTCCCTGTTTTTTTTGTATTTTTCCCTGTCTGTCTCTTTCCCTGTCTGTCTGTCTCTTTCTCTCTCTCTTTCCCTGTCTGTATCTGTCTGTCTTTGTCTCTTTGACTGTCTGTCACTCTCTGTCTCTTTCCCTGTCATTCTCTGTCTGTCTCTTTCCCTGTCTGTGCCTGTCTGTCTGCCTCTGTCTGTCTCTTTCCCTGTCTGTCTCTGTGATTGTCTGTCTCTCTCTGTCTGTCTCTGTCTCTCTCTCTCTCTGTCTCTTTCCCTGTCTGCCTCTTACTTTGTCTGTGCCAATATCTGTCTTTCTCTTTCTGTCTCTCTCTATCTGTCTCCCCACTGTGGCGCCCTGGCCTAGCCAGATCATCACAGATAACACACAAAAACCCCCACCCCCATTAGACAGGGACACCAGCCAAACAAAAACCCTTGTTGCCTCCCTCCAGTGTCTGATGTCCACACCAGGTGGGGCGGAGATAAGCGGTTGGCTCCACCCACTGAGGAGTTCACAGGCCTGGAGGCGGGAAAAGTTTAGTTTAATCCAGGAGGTGGAAGTGAGAGGAGTAAACACTTGGGTGTCTGGGTTTGTGGCCCAGGCACTGACAGCAAGGTTGGCAGACGGTGGTGGCCGTCTGCAGGAGTGGTGGAGCAATGCGGAACCGTAGGACAGGGGATGGGCGAAGGCCCGCCGGTACCGACCGGGGAGCGAAGTGAAGCAAGCACACACAGGCAGGGCCATCGGACCCCGACCAGGCTTGGAGCTGCCGACAATAGTCAGATCCGAATGTGACTGGAACCCCAGGGGTTTCACAACAGCAAAACTCCCGATTGAAGGCAACCGCCCACACCGTGAGGGTATACAGCTACCGCCTAAGGCTAGAGACCCAAGGGCCAGCGTCTGCGGGCAAACAGGCTCCTCCAGTACCCATACACCAGGGAGCGGACTACCGTTGGGAATCCATAGTAGTCAGCAGAAGAACATCAAGGTGCAGGGAAAGACAGCCGCCATCACCTGTCCGGGGAGAGACACTGCAGCCGGCTGCGGGACCCATCCATCCAGCCGTTTGGTTTACCGAGGACTTTGTACCTTTCTTGCTGAGTGAGTACACCCGTGCCATCCGGCACCGCGCCGCGCTGTCCCTGCAACCCTGCACCTTACCGACCCTGCCTCCCCGTCACAACATCACCGGGCCCCGGGACCACCGACCTCTACCCACGGAGGGGGAAAACAACATCCCAGCTGCTCCCTACCATCGCTCCCGGGATCCCCGTCACCTGTAGCGGTGGCGCCTATCTTCACCACGACCCGTGTGTGGCGTCACGGACTAAATCCCCCAAACCAACCACCCCTTTTCACTTGTGGGAGAGGAGTGCTGCTTGAGTCCCCGGGTCCGGCCCACCGCTCGAGCCACCGAGAAGCAGCAGAAGCCCCGGACCTAGGCGCAGCGAGCGTGGCCCCTCACGAACAGGATTGAACCCATCTACTTACCAGTAGAAGTGCGCCTTGTGATCTCCGCCGGCGGTGTCCGGACGAAAATTTTGAAGCGCCGCCATCTTGGCGCGAAAATCTCACGCTCGAGCATCTTCTCCGAGCAGGGAAGGCACGAAAGCGAAGCCCCGCCCCCAACAAACAGAAGTGCTGAAGAGTACCAAGGGGGGATGGGAAAAAGATGTCTGCGCCCGACGGAGCTGTTGGAGGAGTGACGGTCACAGACACGGCGGCATGTAACTACCGCTGCAGCGTGCAGGGACGCCAGGACTCTGCTGAAACACGTTCCTGGATCCAGCCGAAAGATGTGCCAGGAGCTCCAGGCCCAAGTCCACTTCATGCTGGCGGAGTGGACGTCGGAGATGAAGAGCCTGGCCGCAACCGTTTGGGCATTCGAAGTGGAAGTGGTCTCAGAGGAGCGGGTAGGCGACCCACACCCCTATGTCCCTGAGGGATCGGTCGATACGGCTGAGGGACCCGGCCTGCTGCCATCCACCACGCTACCTCCCTCATTGCCCATGCCCGTGGCCAACGCCCCGACCGACCCGTTACCCCTGTCACTGGTAGCGGAGCTCACAGCGTCTGAGGGAGAGGGCCCAGATCTGCGACCCCTGGGCCTTACCTTTGTCACCGCCCTGGCACCCGTCCCGGCTTCCATCCCGACTGCGACGGAGATGACGACGGCCCCGGCAGTCCGCCCGGCCGCAGCGGAGGTGATCCTCGACCAGAAGCCAGCACCGCAAGTCCTGTCAACCACTCCCAGACCCCTAACCCGAGCGTTAGCGAGCGCAGGGCGGTGGCGTCCTCCCCGCCCGCGACACCACCATCTTATTACCTTACACATTTGTTATACTATGAATGTCCTTCGTTGCCTATAGCAACCAATCACAGCTCCTATTAATAACCTTTAGCTCACAGCTCAATTGACTTTAATGGAGGCAGGTTTTTTGGGGAGTAACTGTAAAGCGCGGGGTTAAATTTTCCCATCAAAACATAGTCTATGATGTTCCCTGAGTCACATGGGGCATCTGTGCAAAATTTCGTGATTGTGAATGTGACGATGCGGATTCCTTTAGCGGACATTCATACACACACACACACACACACACACACACACATACACACACACACACTCAGCTTTATATATTAGATTCCTGAAAACTCTACTTAGACAACAATGGGTTAAATGAGATTACCCAAGAAAGATGATGATTGAGTCTCACCTGCATCATTTGAAGTTTGAAGACTTATAAAGAATCCTTTTGACTATAGACTTTACTTGAGAAAGGCTACACCAAGTAGCCGAAACGTGTTGTCATTGTCAAACCTTTCTCCTCTGTATAAGAGATTTTCTGACCCATGATGTAAATCATGATTTATTGGCACAGATCGCATGAATAAACTTGGAAATCTTAAACCTATTGGGTACATTTTTTCACTCTGGAGCGCTGGACAAGTTCTTTTCATTTCATTGCTGACAGGTGGCTACGCCTGCTGGTCCGTGCGGCAGAAGGAGTTGGAACATACAGTAAATGGGTGAGCTGCACTAAAATCTCCTTTTTAAGTCATCAAAGGGTCCATATTGGCCATTGGCCTTTATATCTTACTGTTATCAAGTGATTCTTAACTTGTACAAGTACACCCGTGCAGAAACACTTTCTTGCCTCTTGTGCAGTCAGAGCCAGTTCCCTGTATAAAATATATGGTATGTCTATCCATTTCACGAGCATGGATTCGTATATAATTTTGGCTATTATTTGTGACATTTACTATTTTCTATTCCTCTAGTTTACCAATAAGTGAGGTGGTTCACATAACAGCATCACGTTTCATCCCAGGTGACCTGTTTATCCTGATAAGATACTACCTTGTATTGTTCATACTATCCACTAATATCCATTTGTCATGCATGTCATCTTAAATATGTATCTTACTATTTTTCCCTTTACTATAGGTTTGTATAATCCACAAATAGCCTTGGAGCAATCTCCTTTGTCCCCAGGCTTTATAGTGGCTTCCAGCCTGTACATTAGGCCAGCATTATATAAGGTATATTCTACTCCCTGCATTACATGCATAGCTCTGTCAGCGGTCTACTCTTCTTTTATTTCTCTTGATTCGCTTTTAGGGTATCCGTCATAGCCATCCAATTCACCTATTCCTCTACATAGCCCAGTTTATCTCCCAACTACGGATTGACTATTTTATCAATATATTCCGGTATTCTTCTTCTCCCCTTTATGTCGGACTAATCATCTAATTCTTTTCTACTAGGCAAATGTCGTTCACATTTATCATCTTACCCATGGCCCCTTATTGCCTACAGCTTTTGTATTTCTTAATCTACATTAGAAAATATGGTACATTATTCTTGTATTCCTTTGCTCCCTCCCATGATGAATATCGTATATATTGTGCCATTATTGGCGTTTATATTATTTTGTAATGCTTTTCTGTACCAAGTGTTTACATCAAGCCCAAAGGTTGCTGGTTGAACTTTGATGTTTTGTGTATATAGTTTCACTGCTCTATTGTCACGTTGTATATGTTTGTATATTGTACACATTATCAAGATCTATTATTCTGATTGTATTATTATTTTTGTTACATGCAGGCATGTTTATCTTGAAAAAGGCTATTAGCTGAGACGTGGATTGAATAACATGTCCTTCATCTTGTTTTCCCTTTGAGCACACATTAAAAAGCATCTTTGGAAATAAAATCTTTTATTTTTTCTTTTTTTCTGATTTTGAATGCCGAAGTATACGCTTTATTTGCATGTCTCTTTTTGACTTCTTAGCACCGACTACTTTACCTAGTGAGCCAGACCTATTCTATATTGACCATAAACAAATACAAACAGTATAAAATTTAGTGCAACATAAATACTCTCCCTGGATAACAATGTGTGCACATCTCAGCTATTTTTACAGGGTGATGAATTGCTGCTTGGATTTTCAGCTGCAGATGGTTATGATTGAGCCACAGGCTGATTTGCAAAATTGAAACCTTGCGTATGTTGCAGCATCTATACAAGCAAGATTAGGCGAAGAGATGGTGGAAAATAGTATGCAGCAAAACATCTGGAGCTGTGTTACTTGAAATGTCACAATAGTCAGTGGCGTAACTAGAGATTAATGGGCCCCGGTGTAAAGTTCGGACCCGGGCCCCCCCATCACCATGTACTCCGACACGGGGTATGGGATGACACTGGCAATCAGGGTATGTGATAATCAAGCTGACACTTGGCTCTTACTCTCAGCACCCAGGTTTCCCATGATCTAAAAACCCTCTATCAGCACCCAGCTTTCCTATGTTCTGATATCCATCTTGTCATCGGCACCCAGCTTCCCCATGCTCTGCTATATATCTTTCCCTCAGCACCCAGCTTTCCCATATCAGATCATGATTATAGCAGAGGATGGGAAAGCTGGGTGCTGAGAGAAGATTATAGAAGAGCATGGGAAAGCTGGGTGCTGAGACATGATGTATAGCAGAGCATGGGAAAGCTGGGTGCTGAGAGAAGATTATAGAAGAGCATGGGAAAGCTGGGTGCTGAGGGAAAGAGCCTTTTTCCCTCAACACAAAGCGTTTGAATCCCATGCTTGTATCTTTGTCCCCCTCGTATATAGTTCATATATAATGGCCCCCACATAGCCTTCCATATAGTATAAAGGGTCCCACATAACCCTTGATTTAATAGAATGCACCCCCATAGAAAGAGTGTACAAAATTGTTTACCTTTCAAACACATCTCAGCATCCTCGACAGAATGGTGACCTGATTACAAAAGAGTAAGCAATGTCATTTTTGTACAGGATTTTTTTTACCTTAAAAAACATGAAATGTCTGTCTGTGCTGTGTGTTATTAAACATCTTGTTGGTTTTCCACCTTTTGCCAACCATTTACCCATAGCCATACCCATACCCATAGCCATATACAGTAGGTTGAACTTACTTGGACTATTAAGGTCATGTTTGTGTTAAAGGAGATCATAAGGTGTTGAATACACTTCTAGGAGACCGCATAGTGTTCTACACTTCTTTTCTGAAAATTAAAATACCTGCAATTTGCAGCAAATTTATTCACTGCAAATTAAATGTTGGGGAAATATTTGTCTAAGCAGGATCTCAAAAGATTTGTTCATTTCTAGCTGCTCGTAATCACTGGAAGACAACTTGCTGCAGTAGAGACCTTTCTAACAATCCTATTTCAGCAGCATGAGAGCCACTGGCTACAGACAGCTGATCTTAGGTGTTCATCATTATGGAACATGTACATTTTCTCTGTATCTATTACATGCTCACCAATTATATGTACTTACTTTTGAGATTATTGCATGAAACCAGGATTATGAGCCGCCCAACACAGCGAGAGAGAACTGTTAACAATCCATGCGCCTACGATTGTATTCTGCTTTTACAAATATAAGTAAGTCCCATCCATCTCAGCTGTCATGAAACTAGATTTTAAGTGTTTAGTAGATGCTTTAAATGTCAGCGGTGACATAAAGCCGAGCATATGTCACTGGAAAGTCACTGACTGATCACGTCTGAATTCCTTTAAGATATAATGAAATTCTCTGGAATATATTTAAGCCTTCCTTTCTGCCTGTCATCTCATGATCTTTTATTATACACCATAGGCTCTTCCTTGAAGCGTGGCTGCTAAATATGTCTCATTGTGGCCAAGTTCAAGATGTAAGCATGCTCCGATATATTCTCATTGTCTGATTTCTAAGGGATTTGCTAGATAAGACGCATGAGACAAGAAATTTGGTATTTACTGCTCGGCTTAGATTAAATATTCACAATCAATAGTGGGCTTCAGTGGGATTATATAACTAATACATAAACAATTTTCATGGAAATGTTAGCAGGTATGCAGTAAATTATGTTTTTCAAATTGTATTTCAAGATTTCTGTCTGCTGTCAGCGAAAGAATACTTTAAGGCCACTTTCACACGTTGAGTATTTGGTAATTATTTTATATGAGTATTTGTAAGCCAAAATCAGGAGTGGGTAATAAATGCCGAATTGGTGCATGTTATGTTTTTCCTGATTGGTCCACTCCCGATGTTGGCTTACAGATAGTCAGGTAAAAAACTCACCAAATACTCAACGTGTGCCTTTTGGCCTTAAAGGAGTTTTCCAGTTTTATAAAACCAGTCTATGGAAACATTTTGTTTAGAATAAATCAAACAAACATGACTACGATCACCCTCCCAAGCCACAGCAAGGAGCATCAACTTTTCTCTCAGTGTATGTTTGTATTTGCAGCACTGACAACTAGAGATGAGCGAACCGGTCCCGGTTCGGCTCGAGGTCGGTTCGCCGAACGGAGGTCCCGTTCGAGTTCGGCTCGTCGAACGTTCGACGAGCCGAACTCGAACTGCATAGGAAACAATGGCAGGCAATCACAAACACAGAAAAACACCTAGAAAACACCCTCAAAGGTGTCCAAAAGGTCACAAACAACTCACAACACAACACAAACACATGGGAAAGTGACAAGGACATATACTTATGCAAAAACAAAAGAGCTGGACAAGGAAAAAGAGGATGAGACACAGATATAGGCATGGCACGCCCTTCTAAAGTCATGTAAAACACCGCAAGGTGACTCCAAGCGGAGTCTCCCTTTTTTCCAAAAATTGTGCCCCACACACACCCACCCATTCAGTGGCAGCACTTGTGCCCTAGTTGTACACTTCACAGCTAGATTTGCATCAAGCACATTCAAAAATACGCCATTCTTATCCGTCCCCAGGATGACACCGGGGTAGGTAGCAAAGTCTTTCCTGATCCCAGCTCTGTTCATCTTGGCTTCTTTTAAAAACACAGCAAGCAAGGGTTACTCCAAGCGGAGTCTCCCTTTTTTCCAAAAATTGGGCCACACAGACACCCACCCCATCAGTGGCAGCACTTGGGCCCTAGTTGCAAACAGGATGTTTTGATTTGCATCAAGCACATTCAAAAATACGCCATAATTAACCGTCCCCAGCATGACACCGGGGTAGGTAGATAAAGTCTTTGCTGAACCATGACTTGTTCATCTTGGCTTCTTTTAAAAACAATGTAAGCAAGGGTTACTCCAAGCGGAGTCTCCCTTTTTTTCCAAAAATTGTGCCCCACACACACCCACCCATTCAGTGGCAGCACTTGTGCCCTAGTTGTACACTTCACAGCTAGATTTGCATCAAGCACATTCAAAAATACGCCATTCTTATCCGTCCCCAGGATGACACCGGGGTAGGTAGCAAAGTCTTTCCTGATCCCAGCTCTGTTCATCTTGGCTTCTTTTAAAAACACAGCAAGCAAGGGTTACTCCAAGCGGAGTCTCCCTTTTTTCCAAAAATTGGGCCACACAGACACCCACCCCATCAGTGGCAGCACTTGGGCCCTAGTTGCAAACAGGATGTTTTGATTTGCATCAAGCACATTCAAAAATACGCCATAATTAACCGTCCCCAGCATGACACCGGGGTAGGTAGATAAAGTCTTTGCTGAACCATGACTTGTTCATCTTGGCTTCTTTTAAAAACAATGTAAGCAAGGGTTACTCCAAGCGGAGTCTCCCTTTTTTTCCAAAAATTGTGCCCCACACACACCCACCCATTCAGTGGCAGCACTTGTGCCCTAGTTGTACACTTCACAGCTAGATTTGCATCAAGCACATTCAAAAATACACCATTCTTATCCGTCCCCAGGATGACACCGGGGTAGGTAGCAAAGTCTTTCCTGATCCCAGCTCTGTTCATCTTGGCTTCTTTTAAAAACACAGCAAGCAAGGGTTACTCCAAGCGGAGTCTCCGTTTTTTCCAAAAATTGGGCCACACAGACACCCACCCCATCAGTGGCAGCACTTGGGCCCTAGTTGCAAACAGGATGTTTTGATTTACATCAAGCACATTCAAAAATACGCCATAATTAACCGTCCCCAGCATGACACCGGGGTAGGTAGAAAAAATCTTTGCTGAACCATGACTTGTTCATCTTGGCTTCTTTTAAAAACAATGTAAGCAAGGGTTACTCCAAGCGGAGTCTCCCTTTTTTTCCAAAAATTGTGCCCCACACACACCCACCCATTCAGTGGCAGCACTTGTGCCCTAGTTGTACACTTCACAGCTAGATTTGCATCAAGCACATTAAAAAATATGCCATTCTTATCCGTCCCCAGGATGACACCGGGGTAGGTAGCAAAGTCTTTCCTGATCCCAGCTCTGTTCATCTTGGCTTCTTTTAAAAACACAGCAAGCAAGGGTTACTCCAAGCGGAGTCTCCCTTTTTTCCAAAAATTGGGCCACACAGACACCCACCCCATCAGTGGCAGCACTTGGGCCCTAGTTGCAAACAGGATGTTTTGATTTGCATCAAGCACATTCAAAAATACGCCATAATTAACCGTCCCCAGCATGACACCGGGGTAGGTAGATAAAGTCTTTGCTGAACCATGACTTGTTCATCTTGGCTTCTTTTAAAAACAATGTAAGCAAGGGTTACTCCAAGCGGAGTCTCCCTTTTTTTCCAAAAATTGTGCCCCACACACACCCACCCATTCAGTGGCAGCACTTGTGCCCTAGTTGTACACTTCACAGCTAGATTTGCATCAAGCACATTCCAAATCCACAAGCATTTACTCTCCCCAGGATGACACAGGGGTTGTAAATTCCTTCTGGATCCATGACTTGTTCATTTTGATGAACGTCAGTCTGTCCACATTGTCACTGGACAGACGCGTGCGCTTATCTGTCAGCACACACCCAGCAGCACTGAAGACACGTTCAGAGACAACGCTGGCAGCTGGACACGACAAAATCTCCAAGGCGTAAGTTGAGAGCTCTGGCCATTTTTCTAGGTTTGAAGCCCAAAAGGAGCAAGGCTCCATTTGCAAAGTCATGGCATCGATGTTCATTTGGAGATACTCCTGTATCATCCTCTCCAGCCGTTGACTATGTGTCAGACTTGTTGTCTCTGGTGGCCTTGCAAAGGAGGGTCTAAAAAATTATGAAAAGATTCCATGAAATTGCTGTTACCAGCACCAGATACGGTCCTACTGGTACGTGTAGACTGTTGAAGATGACGAGACCGTCCCATGTTTGTCAAGTTACAACTGGGAGATTCACTCCCTGCACCTGCACGGTTGTTTGGTGGAAAAGCGGATCTAAGATCGAGTAACAGCTTCTGCTGATACTCCTGCATACGTGTGTCCCTTTCTATGGCTGGAATTATGTCACAAAATTTGGACTTGTACCGGGGATCTAATAGTGTGGCAAGCCAGTAGTCATCATCACTTCTAATTTTGACAATACGAGGGTCATGTTGGAGGTAGTGCAACAAGAAGGCACTCATGTGTCTTGCGCAGCCATGCGGACCAATTCCACGCTGTGTTTGTGGCATAGAGGTGCTAACCGTTCTTTCTTCCTCTGACATCTCCCCCCAACCTCTTTCAACTGAAATTTGACCAAGGTCTCCCTCATCTGCTGAGTCTTCCATGTCCATGGACAGTTCGTCCTCCATTTCTTCATGTCCTCCTGCACCTTCCTCAACATCTCGCCTGCTACCATGCGCCCTTGTTGATCCCTGTCCCCCATGCTCCCATGCCTGGCGCCTTGGTGATGATGAACGTCTGGACCTTGGTGATGTTGTTGTGTCTTGCGCATATGAATCCTCCTGTAGTTCATCCCCTTCCTGTTGTCCCACCCCCTGACTCCGAATAGTGTTTAGCGTGTGTTCCAGCATGTAAATGACTGGAATCGTCATGCTGATAATGGCATTGTCAGCGCTAAACATATTCGTCGCCATGTCGAAACTGTGCAGAAGGGTGCATAGGTCCTTGATCTGAGACCACTCCATCAGGGTGATCTGCCCCACCTCTGCATCTCGTTGGCACAGGCTATACGTCATGACGTATTGCACCAGGGCACGGCGGTGCTGCCACAGTCGCTGTAACATGTGGAGAGTTGAATTCCAGCGTGTCGCCACATCGCATTTCAGGCGATAAACCGGCAGGCTGAAAGACTTCTGGAGCGATGCAAGTCGCTCAGCTGCGGCGCTTGAACGGCGGAAGTGAGCAGACAGTTTTCGTGCCCTGTTCAGAAGGCCATCTAGGCCGGGATACTGTGTTAAAAATTGCTGCACGACAAGGTTCAACACGTGAGCCATTCAAGGTACGTGTGTCACCTTGCCCAGGTGAAGGGCCGCACCCAGGTTTGCAGCATTGTCGCACACGGCCTTACCAGGCTGCAGGTTGAGTGGAGACAACCATTTATTAAACTCGGACCGCAGAGCTGACCACAACTCCTCAGCTGTGTGACTCTTATTCCCAAGACATGTCAAGCTAAAGACCGCCTGATGCCGTTGCGCTCTGCTGCCAGCATAGTAATGAGGGGTGCGTGATTCCTTTTGCGCTGTGAGAACGCTGGTGGCCTGACCAGGCAGGCTTGGGGCGGAGGTGGAGGACCCAGATGAGGTGGAGGATGCAGAAGCAGTGGCGGAACTTGGACAGACAGAGGATTGACACACAAATCGTGTGGACGGCAAGACTTGTGCAGCAGACCCTTCACCATCTATCACCATAGTTACCCAGTGCCCAGTCAGCGACATGTAACATCCCTGTCCATGCTTACTGGTCCAAGTATCGGTGGTGAAATGCACCCGTTCACACACAGAGTTTCTCAAGGAAGCGGTGATGTTGTGTGCGACATGCTGGTGTAGCGCGGGCACACCTTTCTTAGAGAAGTAGTGGCGACTAGGCATCTGGTACTGGGGCACAGCAACAGACATAAGGTCTCTAAAATCCTGTGTGTCCACTAGGCGGAAAGGCAGCATTTCGGTAGCCAACAGCTTACAGAGGGATAGAGTCAACCTCTTCGCTTTGTCATGGGTCGCAGGAAGTGGCCTTTTATTTGACCACATCTGAGGGACAGAGATCTGGCTGCTGTGTGTAGACGGTGTTGAGTAGGGTGCCCCTGGAAAAATGCAGGTTTGTGAGGAAAGTGCTGGCGGAGACATGTTGTTGCCTTCATCCAACGTTGGTGCTATCGATGTCTGAGAGAGCTGTACACACTCACTTGTTTCCCCTTCCAAACCAACTGACGACCTACCAAGCAAACTGCCTGTTGCGGTTACAGTGGTGGAAGTTGTGGGTGTAAAAACAGGTGTGACAGCTGTCCCCACAGTCCTAGAAGATGACGAGCGCGCGGATGCACTGGAAGGGGCAGGCGGTGGATGGTTCGCTCCGCTAGGCCGCATTGCAGCACGGTGAGCTTCCCACCGGGCCATATGATATTTATACATGTGACGATTCATGGAAGAAGTTGTCAAACTGCTGAGGTTTTGACCTCTACTAAGAGAACCATGACAAATTTTACAGATCACATAATTTGGGCGATCTTTTTCTATGTCAAAAAAGGACCAGGCTAGGCAAGGCTTAGAGGCCATGCGACCTGTTGATCCACCCCGAATAATGCTCAGAGGCAGAGTGGTGGCTGAGGATGCAGTTGTAGACGTGCTACCAGTACTCCGACTCTGTCCAGGAAGGCGCAAGGTAACTTCGTCATCAGTTGCATCCTCCTCCACCACCTCTGTTGACCTCCTCGAGTGCCTGACTGTGGGTTGACAGTAGGTGGGATCTAGAACTTCATCATCAATTGTTGTGTTTGCACTCCCCTCCCCCTCAGACCGAGCCTCTTCTTGCCCTGACCGAATATTTAAGTTGTCATCCCAATCGGGTATCTGAGTCTCATCTTCTTCAGTATGTTCCTCATTGTCTATAACCACAGGTGTTACAGTTTGTGACAAAGGGTCAACATTATGCTCCGAAACATGGTCCTCACGGCCTGAATCAGAGTCACAAAGGTTCTGGGCATCACTGCAGACCATTTCCTGTTCTGTACTCACTGTAGCTTGGGAACAGACCTCTGATTCCCAGGCTATAGTGTGACTGAACAGCTCTGCAGACTCAGCCATCTCAGTTCCACCATACTGTGCAGGGCTGATGGAGACTTCAGAGCTGGGAGAAATCAAGTTTGATTGGGATGACAACTCAGAGGACTGGTGTTTTTTGGATGCGGTACTTGAAGTGGCTGAGAGGGCACTTGTTGGACCACTTGAGATCCATTCAAGCATTTTCCTTTTTTGCCCATCATCTACCTTTGTTCCTGTTGTTCGTGTCCGTAAAAAAGGGAGCACATCGGATTGTCCACGGTAAGTAGTAGACATCTTACTTTTGCTGGTAGATGGTCTATCTTCAGCAGATGATAATGGAGCTTTGCCACCTTCCCCACGGACAAAACCTTTTTTGCCTTTTCCACCACGCCTCTTCCCCTTTCCACCAGCATCTGTCATTTTGCCACTCATGTTGATTGCGACAAGATTGTGGACTGAAAATGTGGTAGTAAAAATTGAGAGGTGGTGTAGATTGCAGTGGTGGTCTAGCTTTATTAACAGCAGAATAATAAAGAATAAATATCCCTGACAATGCAACTACGGCCCTTAAACTGGCAGCAAAAATTGCTAGTATAATGGCTTAGTTATAATGAGTTGGAGTGTGCAATGCAGGCAGACGTGCTCTGCAAATGTCTTTGCACTAGTGTGACTATAGCAAAGTCCAATAGCCACGTTTAGGATGCCACTAGGTACACTGAGTGTTTGCTAGTATAATGGCTTAGTTATAATGAGTTGGAGTGTGCAATGCAGGCAGACGTGCTCTGCAAATGTCTTTGCACTAGTGTGACTATAGCAAAGTCCAATAGCCACGTTTAGGATGCCACTAGGTACACTGAGTGTTTGCTAGTATAATGGCTTAGTTATAATGAGTTGGAGTGTGCAATGCAGGCAGACGTGCTCTGCAAATGTCTTTGCACTAGTGTGACTATAGCAAAGTCCAATAGCCACGTTTAGGATGCCACTAGGTACACTGAGTGTTTGCTAGTATAATGGCTTAGTTATAATGAGTTGGAGTGTGCAATGCAGGCAGACGTGCTCTGCAAATGTCTTTGCACTAGTGGGACTATATCAAAGTCCAATAGCCACGTTTAGGATGCCACTAGGTACACTGAGTGTTTGCTACTATAATGGCTTAGGTATAATGAGTTGGAGTGTGCAATGCAGGCAGACGTGCTCTGCAAATGTCTTTGCACTAGTGTGACTATAGCAAAGTCCAATAGCCACGTTTAGGATGCCACTAGGTACACTGAGTGTTTGCTAGTATAATGGCTTACTTATAATGAGTTGGAGTGTGCAGAGGACAGGAGGGTACAGTGCCAGGATTGTGGGGCTCTGGGTAGAGGAATGGAAGCCTGCCTTTCTATTCCCTCCTAATAGGGAAATGCAGGGAGGAAATCTTTGACCTTGGCTACACAGACGCTGTCGCTGTTTTCAGGACCTGTCACCTTAACTCTGACCCTGCCGGTTTGAGCCCTTAAAAGGACTGATAGAAAGTGCTCTCCCTAAGCTGTCTAACGCTGCGTATGGAGCGCATACAGCTGTATCAGCGATAGGACAAAGGACGGAGCTGCGACAGTGATGTCTGACACCAAAGACGCAGAAGAGATAATGGCGTCCTGGAGGAAAATGTCCGGTTTTATAATGCAGGGACATGTGACATGGACATCCTATCACACATGCCGTTGCTTCTCTGGCTAAAAGTCCACTTTGCTGTGTGTGTGTCTGGGATTGGCTGACATAATGGCCCGCCCCACTACACGCGCGCGCTTAGGGAAGGAAGACAAGGAAAAAAAAAAAAAAATGGCGATCGCCATTATAGAAACAGCAGTGATCTGAAGGCGCTGCTCACGCACACTATACACTGAAATGTCATAATAGTGTGATTCACAGAGTGACTTACACTATTACAGCGGAAACCAAGCTAGGATTTAGCTGTTTTTTTGCTGCTAGAACCGTTCTCGAACGTTTCTAGAACTATCGAGCTTTTGCAGAAAGCTCGAGTTCTAGTTCGATCTAGAACAGGCCCCAAAATCACTCGAGCCTAGAACTGGAGAACCTCGAACCACGAACCGCGCTCAACTCTACTGACAACACTTTGACTACACTGCAGCCAATCAGTGTGTTCAGGGGTCCTTTGCAACTCATACCATCTACTCAAAAAGAGTTGCTGAGCTTTTTTTATTTTACTTATTCTGTGTCCTAGAACAGGGTGCAAATGGTTCAGGATGTAAAACACATGCCGTTCTGGTTTATGGTTAATGTAAAGTGCACCCAGACATCCTATCACAAGGTGACTTGTTGGATAATGAGGTATAGATGCCCCTATGCTGTCCCTCATGCTAGGGGGCCCTATGCTATCCCTAACCTCAGGGATACTCCTGATGGTGGAGACACCTGTGTCCCGTTCTTGGCCTTGCACCTGATCAGTCCATGTCTGATTTTCCCCCTTCCCTCCCACCAGGGTAGGATGGGACAGTA
The DNA here is from genome assembly GCF_048569485.1 of Anomaloglossus baeobatrachus. Taxonomy (NCBI): domain Eukaryota; kingdom Metazoa; phylum Chordata; class Amphibia; order Anura; family Aromobatidae; genus Anomaloglossus; species Anomaloglossus baeobatrachus. Next base: position 266,283,900 of record NC_134354.1, on the reverse strand, counting down.
GTGTGATGTTACACACAGATGAAGACTGACAAGGGAAACCAAAACTCTGACATAGTGCCCACCCATACAGGATGGGCCAATAAGAGATTAAGGAGGAAAACAAGAGCAGGAAGGGAACTACAAAAGACAAACTGGGGTAACCTCCACAACCACACAAAGCAAACAAGAACTACAGGCACTAGTCTTAGCCACCACACCATCTCTGGGTGCTGTGGAGGATCTTGTGCTGTTATGGATGTCACACTATTAGCTGGGTGAGTCGATCAGCTTACTTCTCAGGTTAAGGATATATCCGATTATCTTGCCCAGGCACCTGCGTTAGAACCTAAGATACCTTTACCGCTTTTGTTCTCTGGGGACCGGTCTAAATTTATGAACTTCAAGAACAATTGTAGGATATTATTTGCCTTGAAACCAAAGTCCTCAGGGTCTTCCAGGCAGAGAGTTCAGATTGTTATCTCCCTGCTGAGTGGTGACCCCCAGGATTAGGCCTTTTCCCTGGCGCCTGAAGATCCTGCTCTTCCTGATGTGGATTTTTTTTTTCAGGCTCCAGGGTTGTTATATGATGAACCTAATGCTATTGATCAAGCCAAGAAAACTTTATTGGCTTTGATCCAGGGTCAGGAACCTGCAGAGATATACTGTCAGAAATTTTGTAAGTGGGCAGTCCTTACTGAGTGGAATGATGCGGCTTTTGCGGCTCTCTTTTAGAAGGCGTTGGCAGAGGCTGTAAAGGATGTTATGGTGGGCTTTCCTGTCCCCTCTGGTCTTGATGCCTCTATGTCATTGGTCATTCAGATTGACAGACGTTTACGTGAACGTAAAAGAATGCGTGCAGAGGTGTCGCTTTCACAGTGGTCTCCAGAGCCTATGCAGTGTGATAGGGTCCTTTCTAGGGTGGGATAGCAGGATTTTAGATGGCGTAAAAAGCTATGTTTCTTCTGTGGAGACGCCTTGTTACGGGCCGAGATCCTGCCTTGCCTCGGCCGGATTCTTCTCCGTCTGCTTCCCGGTCGCGGTGTGCCTCTCGTCGGTCTGTTTCTCAGTCTTTGGGATGAATTCTGTGTGGTTTTGGGACTAAGTCCAAAGAACAGGGTAACTGCGCCTGTGTTAAGTAAAGTAACGGAGTTTTTCACTAAGTGTGGTTTAATCCGTTCTGAGCATGTCTGCCATGTGGCAGCCGTTCATTGGCTGTGGGTGACATCACAGATGATGCGGGGATCACATGGTTCTCGGCGTGTGACGTGGCATTGCCTGATTGATCGCGGGTGACATCACTAATGACGTGCTGGCGTCTGATTGGTTGTGGTGATGTGACTTATGACGCTCCCCCATACTATTGGCCCAGGTTCGGTCTTGCCCTGGGCGTCACCATCTTGTGGGTGAGACTTGGTTAATAAAAGACCCTGGAGCACGCCGCACGGTGCTCATTCATTCTTGTGCATGCATGAGGTAGCCGCCCATGTATGTGGTCTCCTGATAAACTTCCATAGTGAATCGCTACCTATGCACTGGCCATTCCATACTGCCGCTTCAGCAGCTATCATTCCACCTGCTCTGCATTAGCCGGTTAGGCACATTTCTCTGGGAGTAGAGTCTGGTTGTGGGTTGCATACAGGCTGTCAGGCAGGTTTAGGTAGTCAGCGTACCACCATACAGTGTGGTTAGCACCTGGTACACGCAGGTTAGTGTGGTTAACACTGAGCCAGAATACAGCAGGTACGGTTAGTGCTGCTGTTATCCATCCTTATACTGTGTGTGTGTTTAAACACATAGTGTTCTATACTTTGAACTTTGCCTCTGTGAGGCAACAGAGACAGCATTGTTAGGACCTCCGTGACCGTTAACAGGGACCTTTTCCTATTACACATAGGTGTCCTCTGTGACATAACAAGAGGTTCACTTCCTTTTATACCGACGTGTCCGGTAAACGCTATATGTTTAATAGCGTACTACTTTATTTAACATATATTCTAATTTACTTATCTCCGTGAACTTACGGAGACTACTTTAGTTCTGTTTATTGCTGGCAGCGATCTACTATCACCGCACGGTGGACCCTGGCTGTCTAAATATTTAACATCTATATTATATCAGACAGCACCCCCGTAACACGCCTCTCATATTATTTCTGTCTGCCCTAAGCGTGAGAAACTATTTGCCCGTTCATTTACTTTGGGTGGTTTACAGTCTAAGTTTCCTTTGTTGGTTTCTTTGATCTGTTCCCTATCATCATTTTCTGCAATGGCTTTTATTGATTTAGGAACTGCCCTGAACTTGATGGATTTTGGGTTTGCTGAGCATTTGTCAGGGCCGGGATGAATGGTAGGCCCAGGAGGTGGATCCACTGTACCATGCACCCCACCAGGAGGGCTGGGTACACGGTAGCCGGAGCACTGGCATGGCAGGGACAGGTATAACCAGGTCACCAGGGTCACAGAGTTCTTTAGGAGAGTAAAGGAAACAGGCACAGGTACCAGGGAGCAAAGACAAGAAGTCTACAGGACACGGCACCAGGGAGCTTGAGCACCGAGCTCATAAGACTATGCTACAAGACACGTTGATCAGGCCCCGCCCATATGGCAAGGCCAGTCTTATATACCCAGCACAGCCTCATGTCATTTCCTGCTGCAGGTGTGCTGGGCCTATAAGACCAGGACAGTGGGCACGGCCCGGTCCTATACAGAAACATGTGGCTAAGACTCAGTCAGACTCATAAGACCAGGAGCAGGACACAGGAGAGCACGAGCGGGAGCGGCAGCCATGACCGGTGGACAAGTGGACTGGATCAGTGGTTAAGGAGCGGTGCTGGGACACCGGGAGCGTGACAGCATTGTGGTTTTACTATGGTGCCTTTGCATGCTCCTATCCCTTTGAGGGGTATTGATGATACTTCTTTAGAAAATAAGCCCCAGTTTTGGACCCAGGTGATGATGCGGGTCGCGCCTGACATTCAGGAGGCTTGTAAGTTTTTGGTCTTGCATAATTTGCATGCCATTTTAGTACTGGGATTTCCTTGGTTGCAAGCCCATAATCCAGTTCTTGATTGTACTTCTTTATCTTTGACTAGTTGGGGCTGCCAATGTGTGCATAGTGATACTCCTGTTTTGTCTATTTCATCTCAGACACGGGAGGTCTGATTTGGCGGATTTCATGGATGTGTTTAATGAGACCAAGGCTGCGTCCTTGCCTCCGCATAAGGACTGTGATTGCGATATTGAATTGGTGCCTGGTTGTAAATTTCCTAAGGGACGGCTTTTCAATTTATCTGTGCCTGAACATTTGCTATGCGGACTTACATTAAGGAGTCTTTAGAGAAGGGTCACATTAGACCATCATCTTCCCCTTTTAAAATCACGGTTAAATAGCAGTATCCATTGACTCTGATTTCCGACCTGTTTTCTAGAGTGAAGGGTGCTAGTTGGTTTACTAAGCTCGATGTTCGGGGAGCATATAATCTCATTCGCATTAAGCAGGGTGATGAATGTAAGACGGCTTTTAATACCCCTGAGGGACATTTTGAGTACCTAGTGATGCCATTTGGGCTCACTAATGCCCCTTCCGTCTTTTAATTTTTCATGAATGATATTTTCCGGTACTTTGTGGAAAGGTTTTTGATTGTCTTTTTGGATGACATTTTGATTTTTTCTGATGGCTGGGATTCTCATGTTGAACAGGTTTGGACAGTATTTCAGTTTCTCAGGGACAATGCGTTATATGTCAATGGATCGAAATGTCTGTTTGGCGCACAAAAGGTCTCTTTTTTGGGGTTTATTTTGTCCCCATCTTCTATTGAGATGGATCCGGTCAATGTTCAGGCCATTCATGATTGGGTACAGCCTACTTCTTAGAAAATAGGAAAACCCAAAAACTTCTGAAGGCTTTTCAATCATAAATTCATAGGTAGTTTTTCCAGTATTGTCAAGCCATTGACTGATTTGACCAAGAAAGGAGCTGATGTTGTGAATTTGTTCTTCAGAGGCAGTCTTGGCTTTTCAGTAGCTTAAAAGGAGGTTTACTTCTGCTCCAGTCTTGTGGAAGCCTGATGTGTCTATTCCTTTTCAGGTGGAGACCGATGCCTCGGAGATCGGAGCTGGGGCTGTCTTGTCTCAAAGGGACCCTGTGACTTCTAAAATTAGACCCTGTGCTTTTTTTTCCCGGAAATTTTCACCACCGGAGCAAAATTATGATGTGGGGAATCAGAAATTATTGGCTATGAAGTAGGCTTTTGAAGAATGGTGACATTGGTTGGAGGGGGCGAGACATCAAATTGTAGTACTTACTGATAAGAATTTGATTTATCTTGAATCTGCCAGGAGGTTGAATCCTAGGCAGGCTAGATTGGCCTTGTTTTTCACGCGCTTTAATTTTGTGGTCTCATATTCTGGGTACTAAGAATATTAATGGGATGCCCTTTCTAGGAGTTTCTTTGCTGATTCTCTGGATGTGACTGAGCCTGCTACCATCCTGTATGAGGGAGTGATTCTCTCTGCGATTTCACCTGATTTGAGACTTGTTCTTGAGGAATTTCAGGAGCACAAGCCTGAAAGATGTCCTGGAAGGAAATTGTATGTTCCTAACCAATGGAGGAGTAGAGTGATGTCTGAAGTTCATTGTTCTGTATTGGCTGGTCATCCTGGCATTTTTGGCACCAGGGATTTGGTGAGTAGGTCCTTTTGGTGTCCTTCTCTTTCTAATGATGTGAGGAGTTTTGTACAGTCCTGTAAGATCTGTTCTAGATCCAAGTCTTCTTGTTCTCGTTCTATTGGACTATTATTGCAATTGCCGGTGCCTAAGGGACCATGGACTAACATCTTAATGGATTTTATTTCTGATCTCCCTGTTTCTCAGGGGATGACGATTATTTGGGTAATCTGTGATAGATATTCCAAAATGATTCATTTGGTGCCACTGCCTAAGTTGCCATCAGCTTCGGAGTTGGTGCCTTTGTTTCTTTGTCAGGTGGTTCATTTGCATGGTATTCCTGAGAATGTTGTGTCCAATATGGGAGTCCAGTTTGTGTCTAGATTCTGGAGAGCTTTTAGTTCTAGGCTGGAAGTTGAGTTGTCCTTCTCCTCTGCGTTTCATCCTCAGACCAATGGACAGACTGAAAGGACAAATCAGACTTTGGAAACCTATTTGCGATGTTTTGTGTCGGCTGATCAGGATGACTGGGTTTATTTTTTGTCCTTGGCTGAGTTTGCTCTTAATAAAGCTAGTACAGCCACTTTGATGTCTCCTTTTTTTTGCAATTTTGGGTTTCATCCCCGGTTTTCTTCGGGGCAGATGGAGGCTTACGCCTGCCCGGGTGTTGATTCGGCAGTGGAGAAAATGCAGCATATTTAAGATCAAGTAGTGGATAAATTGTCCCACTCCCAGGAAAATGCCCAACAGTTTGCCAACCAACGTAGGACTGTGGGTCCCCGGTTTAAGGTAAGGGACTTGGTCTGGTTGTCTTCCAAACATGTTCCTGTTAAAGTTTCTTCTCCGAAATTTAAGCCAAATTTTATTGGACTTTTATAAAATTTCGAGAGTAATTAATCCTGTTTCTTTCCATTTGTCTCTTCCAGAGACTTTCAAAATTCACAAAGTCTTTCATAAGCCTTTGTTGAAAAACTATGTTGAACCGGTAGTGCCCACGGCTGCGTCTCCTGATTCTGTGTTGGTCGAAGGGGATCTGGAATATGTAGTGGAAAAAATTTTGGATTCCCGTATTGCTAGACAGAAGCTCCAGTATCTGGTCAAGTGGAAAGGTTATGGTCAGGAGGATAATTCTTAGGTGGTTGCTTCTGACATACAGTAGAGACCAAAAGTTTGAACACACCTTCTCATCTCTAGAACAACTATTAAGAGGAGACGTTTTGCAGCAGGCCTTCATGATAAAATAGCTTCTAGGAAACCACTGCTAAGGACAGACAACAAGCAAAAGAGACTTGTTTGGGCTAAAGAACACAATGAATGGACATTAGACCAGTGGAAATCTGTGCTTTGGTCTGATGAGTACAAATTTGAGATCTTTGGATCCAACCACCGTGTCTTTGTAGATAAGGTGAACGGATGGACTCTACATGCCTGGTTCCCACTGTGAAGCATGGAGGAGGTGGTGTGAAGGTGTGGGGGTGCTTTGCTGCTGACACTGTTGGGGATTTATTCAAAATTGAAGGCATACAGAACCAGCATGCCTACCACAGCATCTTGAAGCGATGTGCTATTCCATCCGGTTTGCGTTTAGTTGGAACATAATTTATTTTTCAACAGGACAATGACCCCAAACACACCTCCAGGCTGTGTAAGGGCTATTTGACTAAGAAGGAGAGTGATGGGGTGCTACGCTAGATGACCTGGTCTTCACAGTCACCAGACCTGAACCCAGTTGAGATGGTTTGGGGTGAGCTGGACCGCAGAGTGAAGGCAAAAGGGCCAACAAGTGCTAAGCATCTCTGGGAACTCCTTCAAGACTGTTGGAAAACCATTTCCGGTGACTACCTCTTGAAGCTCATCAAGAGAATGCCAAAAGTGTGCAAATATAAAGCAGGATAGGACACATGCAGACCAATTCCACATTGTATATAGGGGAACCCCTCATGAAACATATATCAAACCAGAGAGCAAGAAGAGGGGGGGAGAAAATATCCCATGAGATATTCAAGGAAACACTACAAATCGTAGTCAGGTGCAAAAATCATGTACAGTCTTTATAAAATACAAAAAGATCCAGATAAAATGACACCAAAGCAGTGATCCAGGGATTTACAAACAGTTATATGTAAGGCCAGGTAAGAGAATACCTGCCCTGAGGAAGATACGAAATGCGTCGGTGTGCGGTGGCGTTCGGTCCGTTGAGGTATCACCATGAGTAAGTAAACTATGCAGGTTATTATTGTCCACATGTGTTTTCCACAGGGAGTCTTTCTCCACATGTGTGAATTGAATATGCAGTTCCCTCTCATGGTGACTCCTCTGACCTGACCGCCTCTCTGTGTGCTCTACGTTTTTATTCTCTTACCTGGCCTTACATATAACTGTTTGTAAATCCCTGGATCACTGCTTTGGTGTCATTTTATCTGGATCTTTTTGTATTTAATAAAGACTGTACATGATTTTTGCACCTGACTACGATTTGTAGTGTTTCCTTGAATATCTCATGGGGTATTTTCTCCCCCCCCCTCTCTTCTTGCTCTCTGGTTTGACAAGAGTGTGCAAAGTAGTAATGAAAGCAAAAGGTGGCTACTTTGAAGAATATAGAATATAAGACATATTTTCAGTTGTTTCACACTTTTTTAAGTATTTCATTCCACATGTTTTAAGTCATAGTTTTGATGCCTTCAATGTGAATCTACAATTTTTAGAGTCATGAAAATAAAAAAACTCTTTGAATGAGATGGTGTGTCCAAACGTTTGGTCTGTACTGTACATGCTGATCGCTTGATCCGTGCTTTTCATTGAGCCCATCCTGACAAACCCGGGGGTTCCGGTGAGGGTTCGGTGACCCCTCCTCAAGGGGTGGGGCGTACTGTTGTGAATACGTTTTCCAGTTTGGGCCTCCCTCTTGTGGTCAGTGCTGGCGGTGCAGTTGATGTGTGGAATGAAAGCCACACACCTGTGCAGGACTGTCAATAAGGGTCAGATTTGGCTATTTAACTGAAGTTTTCTTTTGTTACTTGCCGGTGGTCAATGTTTCCTGTGTGTTAAGGACATGCTGTAACCAGCTCTACTCACTACCAGAAGTCCTCTCAGATAAGTGGTCTTTGTACCTCTGCTGTTTGTTTTCCACTTTCTTGGTGTTTTTTCTGCTTTGATACTAATACTTAATTCTTATTTTGTCTGTGGAGTTCTTGGTGGAATGGGATCATTCCCTGCTGGGAGTGTCTGTATACTTAGTGTTACGGTTGCTGTGGCTCTGGAGACTATGTCCGGATTTCTTGCTACTGCACATGTGCAAGCGCTGGAGACTAAGTCCTATCTTGGAGCCATTGCACATGTGCGGGTGACATCATCGCTGACACGAGGTCACATGTCTCTGACACCTTCTAAGCTGATTGGCCACTGGTCATGTGCTTGTGACACGTGGTCACATGTCTCTGACACCTTCTATGCCGATTGGTCGCTGGTCATGTGCTTGTGACGCTTTGCTCGGTGATAGGCCAGCGTGACGTCATTGCTGTCATTCTGACAGCGGATTAGCTCTGGTGTCCTCCATCTTGGATGAGGCACAGAGTCTATATAAGACCCTGACACACGCCGCCCGGCGCTCAGTCCTCTTGGTTCATGCATGAGGGTAGACGCCCTGTGCACGTCCCTCTAGGCATCTCTCTGTCTATGTTAGGTGAGCGCTACCGGCAGGGTAGCGTTCTTATACCTTACAGCTTCGGCTGCAGTCCGTATCCTTACCTCTTAGTGGAGCGGACATAGGCAGGTGCCTGAGGCACATGGTCCGGCTGGGCCTTTTGATTCTACTCGTAGGTGGACGTTGCCGCTAGGGTAACGTTCCTTATACTGCGTCTGGCAGTTGTTCGTATCCTCGCAGACTAGGGGAGCGAACAGAGGTAGAAGCTTTGTGCGGCTTATGCTGCTGTCCGTCTCTTTTGCACCACTAGAAGAGCGGACCTAGGCAGGTGCCATATCTAGTGGTTCGTGTCCTCGCACACTAGTAGAGCGAACGCAGGTAGGAGCTTTGTGCGGCTTACGCTGCTGTCCGTCTCTTTTCCACCACTAGAAGAGTGGACCTAGGCAGGTGCCATATCTAGTGGTTCGTGTCCTCGCACACTAGTGGAGCGAACGCAGGTAGGAGCTTTGTGCGGCTTACGCTGCTGTCCGTCTCCTGGCACCACTAGAGGAACGGACCTAGGTAGGTGCCATTTCACACTCACTGCTTTTGTCTCTGTGATCTTTAACAGAGACCATTCCACACACCCTCCAAGTAAGGGAGGAATGGCTTTATTTTCTAATTATATTCCTCTGTGAGTTTAACAGAGGTATTGCACTCTGCACTTGTGCTATTATTTTTTACAGTGGCACACTTATATACCCCTTATCCTCTGCCATAGTCTGCAGCAGAGTCTTTGCACGGTGGACCCTGACTGTCTGACATTCCTTTAGGTTTTATTATCAGACAGCCCCCTGTAACATTAGGACTGAGCCAAGGGTCTGGCAGTTATGGCAGAATATCAGCAGTTACACCGTTACATACAAGTACTTGAGTCGCGGCTCAAGAGTATAGAGGATAAACCTCAGACCATGGTGACATCTGCACATGATCCTCGACTTGCTCTGCCAAACAGATATTCTGGCGATGCCAGATCATGTCGTGGTTTCATTAGTCAGTGTCAGATACACCTAGAGGTCATCTCTTCTCGCTTCTCTACGGAGAGGTCCAGAGTAGGCTTTATCATCTCCTTACTTCAGGACAAAGCCTTAGAATGGGCGACTCCCTTATGGGAGCGCTCTGATGTGGTTACTCTGAGACATCAAGACTTTCTTGATGCTCTTAAACCGGTATTCATGGGTCCACAGGTTACCCATGATGCGGCCCTGAGACTCTTAGATCTATCTCAGGGTTTGTTATCCACTAGTTTTTATGCCATTGCTTTTAGAACTCTGGTGGCAGAACTAGATTGGCCAGAGAAGGTGTTGATTCCTATCTTCTGGAGAGGGTTGTCAAGGATGCCCTTGCTACTCGTGAGGTCCCTGTTTCTCTGGAGGACTTGATCACAATAGCAACGAGGATCGACGTACGCCATAGGGAACGTAGTCTCGAGGTCTCTTACTCACGCCCTAAGCATCGGGCTATTCCAGTTGTTGAGGGTCCACTACCATCTTCCTCAGCATCTGAAACATCTCCCACTCCTATGGAGTTAGGTCATACGTCCTCTAGACTACGCAAGTCTGGTCCTCCTATATGTTACGTATGTCGTCAGGCTGGGCACTATGCCAACAAGTGTTCTAGTCGTCAGGGAAACTCCCAGGCCTAGTAACCATTAGAGGGGGGTTACTAGAGACGTCTTCTGCACCCTCTAAGTGTAGTATCCCAGGTCAGCTCTCATTCTCTGAGAATACATGGCTTATTATGGCTTTTGTGGATTCCGGAGCTGACGGGACTTTTGTGTCCTCAGGATTTGTAAAGAGACACAATATTCCCTCTATCATGTTAGAGGCGCCTATTCCTGTCCGTGTTGTTAATGGGACTATGTTGTCTGACTCCATTACATTGAGGACAGTTCCCTTGCGCCTTTCCCTGCCTCAGGGTCACATAGAGGAGATTTCTTTTCTTGTTTTGCCTGAGGGTATAGACGACGTCCTTCTGGGTCTCCCATGGCTTCGGACTCATGCTCCTCACATTGACTGGGAGTCCGACAGCATTATTAGTTGGGGTTCGAAATGTCAGTCCCGATGTCTTCCCTTACCACCTAATGTCGTTGCGGTTGCATCAACTGATGTCTCTCCCATACCTACACCCTATTTGGATTTCGCTGACGTGTTCTCCAAACAGGGTGCTGAGGTTCTTCCACCCTATAGGCCGTATGACTGTGCCATAGACCTTATCCCAGGTTCGGTTCCACCTAAGGGCAGGGTTTACCCCCTGTCGATACCTGAGTCAGAGGCCATGTCGACCTATATAAAGCTGGTGTCACACACAGCGACAACGACAACGACGTCGCTGCTATGTCACCATTTTCTTTGACGTTGCAGCGACGTCCCGTCGCTGTCGCTGTGTGTGACATCCAGCAACGACCTGTTCCCTGCTGTGAGGTCGCCGGTCGTTGCTGAATGTCCAGCTTCATTTTTTGGTCGTCAGTCTCCCGCTGTGACACACACATCGCTGTGTGTGACAGCGAGAGAGCGACGAAATGAAGCGAGCAGGGAGCAGGAGCCGGCGTCTGGCAACTGCGGTAAGCTGTAACCAGCGTAAACATCGGGTAACCAAGGGATGACCTTTCCCTGGTTACCCGATATTTACCTTCGTTACCAGCCTCCGCCCTTGCTGCCAGTGCCGGCTCCTGCTCTGTGCACATGTGGCTGCAGTACACATCGGGTAATTAACCCGATGTATACTGTAGCAAGGAGAGCAAGGAGCCAGCGCTAAGCAGTGTGTGCGGCTCCCTGCTCTCTGCACTGTGACATGTAGCTGCAGTACACATCAGGTTAATTAACCCGATGTGTACTGTACCTAGGAGAGCAAGGAGCCAGCGCTAAGCGCGGCTCCCTGCTCTCTGCACATGTAGCACAGCGACGTTATGATCGCTGCTGCGTCGCTGTGTTTGACAGCTAAGCAGCGATCATAACAGCGACTTACAAGGTCGCTGTTACGTCACAGAAAATGGTGACATAACAGCGACGTCGTTGTCGCTGTCGCTTAGTGTGAACCCAGCTTAAGAGAGAGTTTAGAGAAGGGGTTCATTCGTAAGTCTGTCTCTCCCGCGGGAGCTGGGTTTTTCTTTGTTCGGAAGAAAGAGGGTGATTTGCGTCCCTGCATAGATTACAGGGGTCTCAACGCAATCACAATAAAGAACAAATACCCATTACCTTTAATTTCGGAGCTATTTGACAGACTGAGGGGAGCTCAGGTTTTTACGAAGTTGGATCTGCGGGGTGCGTATAACTTGGTACGAATTCGAGAGGGTGACGAATGGAAGACCGCTTTTAACACCCGAGACGGTCACTATGAATACCTCGTCATGCCTTTTGGTTTATGTAATGCACCCGCAGTATTTCAGGACTTCGTAAACGATGTGTTCAGGGATTTACTGTTATCATCCGTCGTGGTGTATCTGGACGACATCCTGATTTTTTCTCCTGATCTGGAGACTCATCGTCAGGATGTCGTTCGTGTCCTTTCCCGTTTAAGGGAGCACTCTTTGTTTGCTAAACTCGAAAAATGTGTATTCGAGCAGTCATCCTTGCCTTTTTTGGGCTACATTATCTCACAAGAGGGTCTGGCTATGGATCCTGCGAAGCTCTCTGCTGTCCTGGAATGGTCCGAACCTCATTCCTTGAAGGCGGTGCAACGCTTCTTAGGATTCATAAATTATTACAGGCAGTTCATACCCCATTTCTCTACTTTGGTGGCCCCTTTGGTGACCTTGACTAAGAAAGGTGCTAATCCAAATGTCTGGTCTACTGAGACATCCCAGGCTTTTGAGGCAGTAAAAAGACACTTTTCAACTCCTCCCGTTCTTCAAAGACCCGATGAGAATAAGCCCTTCCTCTTGGAGGTTGATGCCTCTTCAGTGGGTGCTGGTGCGGTCTTGTATCAAAAGAACGGTGCAGGTAGAAAAAGGCTGTGTTTCTTCTTTGCTAAAACCTTTTCACCGGCAGAGAGAAACTATACCATTGGGGATAGGGAACTGCTCGCCCTGAGATTAGCCTTGGAGGAGTGGCGTCACTTGCTGGAAGGAGCGAAACATCCTTTCCAGGTCTATACAGACCATAAGAATCTGACGTACTTACAAACCGCTCAGCGTCTGAATCCTCGCCAAGCCCTCTGGTCCTTGTTTTTCTCCCGCTTTCACTTCTCCATCAACTATCTGTCTGGGAGTAAGAATAACAAGGCAGACGCCCTGTCTCGCTCTATGGTTTCTACCCAGGAAGAGATTGACGAACCTCGTCTTATCCTTCCCTCCAGGGTTTTTCACACGCTCTCCCCTGTGACGTTAGACCAAATGCCACCGGGCAAGACCTTTGTGCCGCCTGATCGACAGAATGATATACTGTCGTGGGCCCACACCTCAAAGGTGGGTGGGCATTTTGGTATTAGGCGGACACGAGAGTTACTGGAGAGGTGGTATTGGTGGCCACACTTAGCCAGCCACGTCAAGAGATATGTCGATTCCTGCTACTCGTGTGCTCGCAACCGTCCATTATGGCAGAGACCGGCTGGGCTCTTGCATCCTTTACCAGTGCCAGATAGACCATGGGAGGAGGTAGGCATGGACTTTGTGGGTGATCTTCCGTGTTCACAGGGACATAGATTTATGTGGGTCATTACAGACCATTTCTCCCGGATGGTTCATCTCGTACCGTTATCGAGAATCCCGTCTTCCAGGGTACTAGCCAAACTATTCCTCAAGCATGTCTTTAGGCTTCACGGGATGCCAGATCGTATCATTTGTGATAGAGGCCCACAATTTGCTTCCCGTTTCTGGCGAGATCTTTGTAGCCTTCTGTAAATTGAGTTGAATCTCTCTTCGGCATACCATCCGGAGACCAATGGTTTGGTTGAGCGTACCAATCAATCCATGATTATATACCTTCGACACTTTGTTGCTGAGAACCACGATAACTGGTCCTCCCTCCTACCCTGGGCAGAATTTGCCCTTAACAATTCGCTGGCTGAAGCCACTGGGCAGACACCATTCGTACTCAATAATGGGCAACACCCTAGGGTACCGATACCGTTTCCTGCTGCTGCACCTTCTCCTCTTGTGGCCGATTGGGCAACTAATGCCAGAGAGGTTTGGGATCGGACTCAAGAGTCGATCCAAGCAGCTAAGGACCGTATGAAGACGGTGTCCGATCGGTTTCGTCGCCCGGCTCCTGTCTTTTCTCCAGGGGATTTTGTGTGGCTCTCTGCAAAACACGTGAAACTTAGAGTGAGCTCTGTCAAATTTGCTCCTCGCTTCCTGGGTCCTTATGAGGTTCTTCGACAGGTAAATCCTGTAGTCTACCAATTGAAGTTACCCGTCAATCTTAGGATCCATGACAAATTCCATGTTTCACTGCTAAAGCCGGCTATTTTACCTCACGCTCGTGAAGTGCACTCTCCTGCCTCTGATTCCTCTCGCTCTAGCCATGAGGTACAAGCCATAGTTGGCTCTAAGATGGTTAGAGGGCGCAGGTTCTTCTTGATAGATTGGGAGGGCTATGGCCCGGAACATCGCTCTTGGGAGCCTGAGGAGGCTGTCCATGCTCCCGACTTAGTTGCCGATTACCTGCGTCGCCGAGAGGGGGTCCTTGAGGGGGAGGTACTGTTACGGTTGCTGTGGCTCTGGAAACTATGTCCGGATTTCTTGCTACTGCACATGTGCAAGCGCTGGAGACTAAGTCCTATCTTGGAGCCATTGCACATGTGCGGGTGACATCATGGCTGACACGAGGTCACATGTCTCTGACACCTTCTAAGCTGATTGGCCACTGGTCATGTGCTTGTGACACGTGGTCACATGTCTCTGACACCTTCTATGCCGATTGGTCGCTGGTCATGTGCTTGTGACGCTTTGCTCGGTGATAGGCCAGCGTGACGTCATTGCTGTCATTCTGGCAGCGGATTGGCTCTCGTGTCCTCCATCTTGGATGAGGCACAGAGTCTATATAAGACCCTGATGCACGCCGCCCGGCGCTCAGTCCTCTTGGTTCATGCATGAGGGTAGACGCCCTGTGCACGTCCCTCTAGGCATCTCTCTGTCTATGTTAGGTGAGCGCTACCGGCAGGGTAGCGTTTATATACCTTACAGCTTCGGCTGCAGTCCGTATCCTTACCTCTTAGTGGAGCGGACATAGGCAGGTGCCTGAGGCACATGGTCCGGCTGGGCCTTGTGATTCTACTCGTAGGTGGACGTTGCCGCTAGGGTAACGTTCCTTATACTGCGTCTGGCAGTTGTTCGTATCCTCGCACACTAGGGGAGCAAACAGAGGTAGGAGCTTTGTGCGGCTTATGCTGCTGTCCGTCTCTTTTTCACCACTAGAAGAGCGGACCTAGGCAGGTGCCATATCTAGTGGTTCGTGTCCTCGCACACTAGTGGAGCGAACGCAGGTAGGAGCTTTGTGCGGCTTACGCTGCTGTCCGTCTCTTTTGCACCCCTAGAAGAGCGGACCTAGGCAGGTGCCATATCTAGTGGTTCGTGTCCTCGCACACTAGTGGAGCGAACGCAGGTAGGAGCTTTGTGCGGCTTACGCTGCTGTCCGTCTCCTGGCACCACTAGAGGAACGGACCTAGGTAGGTGCCATTTCACACTCACTGCTTTTGTCTCTGTGATCTTTAACAGAGACCATTCCACACACCCTCCAAGTAAGGGAGGAATGGCTTTATTTTCTAATTATATTCCTCTGTGAGTTTAACAGAGGTATTGCACTGTGCACTTGTGCTATTAATTTTTACAGTGGCACACTTATATACCCCTTATCCTCTGCCATAGTCTGCAGCAGAGTCTTTGCACGGTGGACCCTGACTGTCTGACATTCCTTTAGGTTTTATTATCAGACAGCCCCCCGTAACACTTAGCTCCATGATTCTGTAAGGTATTGTGTTTGTCATGCTTGGTATTAATTCAGTCCCTCATCTGTATTAGTGCTTTTGTATCCCAGTAACATCAGAGTGCTGATACATTGGGGGAAAGGTTTTGTGGCCTCAAGATTTTTCCATATCAGAAGTTCTGGTATATACTGTATTGGGGTTTTTACAGCTGCAGACAGTTGCTCTTTCCTATCCTTTCCTATAAAGATAGTTTGGGCCTCACCTTTGCTGATTCTGTCTTTTTTAGCTTTTATATATAACATAAAGATCCAGAAATTATAGGCAACAACTCAATAATGCATTTAAAACACAGAACACAAGAGTCTTTAAGTTCACCAAGGTATGAAAACACCCCATAGACATCATAGTACAAATGTATAAAACATTTTATTGATAATAGTGCACAGGGTATTACAAAATTACAGAGCAACAATCAGAGTAACCGGAATGAGTAGTGAAGGAAGAGGGGAGAACCCCACGTGACCCAGGATAGATGTCAAGTATTGAAAACAGGACCTGCTAAACAGATATATATGTATAGTAGCCTCTTGTCTATAGAAAGGCCCAATGTGTCACTAGTTTGTGGCCCAAAGCATTGACATATGGCCTTCAAATGGGCCATACATCAAATATAGCTAGAGGCCTATGTAGAAGAGACTGACACCATGGCCAAAATTCGCTACACAGCTAGGCTGTAACCTCATAGACAAATCAGAGGTGCCCAGGCTGTATAGCTTAAACAACTATCTATAGGACATGAGGGCTTACCAGTGACAAGCAGAACGTCCAGGAGTCCTGAGGGGCACGTGGGGACCGACGTCCCAACACGTGTTTCGTCAAATACTTCGTCGGGGGACGATAATTAAAAGGTGTGAGGAATGGAGTTTAAAAAGGGAGCCTGATTGTCACTGACACGCCTCCATTCCCCATGTGCGCTGCAGTGGATGACCGCTACGGAGCGCGCCGCCGCGGCACAGTCTCGGCGGCCGGAAACCGGCGGAACAAGAACTTCCGGTGACGTCACCAACTAGTACATCCGGTTCCCCGCCGCACCGAGCGTTGCCATGGACGCGATACCAATCAAAGCGGAAACCACTGCAGCGCTGCGTCAGATGGACCAACCCCTTGTGGAAACGCCAATCCAACCTCCACAATCCTGTCATCAAAGATATGATGTCTAATGCACCAATGTATATTTAGGCGTTTTTGCATATAAGGATAAAATATCCCCTAGTAACACCTATACAAGGAATATATTACAAGGCACATACGTATTATGCATTATTTGTATACAAACACCACAAGTGGTGCTAATATGGAAGAAAAATAGAGGGAAGAGGAGGAGAAAAGATAGGCAGACGTCTGCAAAAGAGTATAGATATAGGAACATGAGCATAAGTATATACACAATGGTTTTCAACATAGAAATAATTACAGACAAATCCATGTCCATGTCTGTCACAATTGCGTAGCCTCCCAGTTTTTTGTTGTTCTGTAGACGCACATAAACCTCCATTTCTTCCAGATCGAAAATGATGGCAGACCCTTGGGGGCAGTGGAGGAAGGTGGGAAAGGGGAATTGGGGGGGGTTTTTTGGAGGGAGAGGAAGGGAGGGGCCAGAATGGTCAAAATTCATGACAAAAACAGGTCCCTTAAAGTTAAACAAAAGATAAAAAACACACTGTTAAAAGAGTCATAGGACCAGCAATATATACAACATGAAAGATACATCTAAAAATATATCTACAAAATACGCTAGAGGTTACATAGTTATTCACACCTCTATTGCGTATTCATGGTGGACTCAGCCACCCAGAGGACCAAATCTCGAGTTAATTGAATCCGACTGGGAGGAGCACGACCCCCCTCTCTCCTCTCTCCAGTCGGACTCCTTTAGGATATCTCTATTATGGGGATAAGAGCAGCAGTTATAGAAATGGGGCGAAAGAAAGCCGCTCATTAAGCCCGTCCGGAGCCTGAGTACCCAAGACAAAGATCCAACGGCACTCCACTTGTGCCAACCGTTTTTTGAGGTCACCGCCCCGAATTCCCAGATGTACTTTATCGATACCACGGACCTTAAGGGATGTGGGGTCACAATTGTGAACCTCCCTAAAATGTCTGGGTATCGTTTTTAGGGATTCGGGGTTGGTGGCCTCCTTGGCCGCCAGAACATCACGCACATGCTCCCTCATGCGGATTCGGAGCTCACGTGAGGTCAGACCGACATATATCATGTTACAGCCACATGTGGCGTAATAAATTACGCCAGATGTGCTGCAAGAGATATATGCCCGAATGGAAAACTCCCTCTTTCCGTCCGCTGAAGTGAAGGTTGTAGCCCGAATGATGTTCTGGCAGCCTCGGCAGCCACCACAAGGGTAACAACCAACACGTTGGGGACCACATCCAAAGAGGGGGGTTCTCTTGGCCACATAGTGACTATGCACTAATGTGTCCCTGAGACTCCTACCCCTCCTTGCCGTCATCAAAGGACGTTCTGGTAAATATCCACGAAGGGAGGGCTCAGTATGGAGAATGGCCCAATGCTTGTTTAGTATACCTCTGATTTGGTCCCACTGTCGGCAGTAGGTGGAGATAAATCTCACCACTGGACTAGACGTGGGTTTTGTGATGACATTCCCAGAGAGGAGCTGGTCCCGCTGGGAGTGTTTAGCACGTTGGTACCCCTTTTTGATGGATCTCTTGCTATACCCCCTCGAAATGAACCTCTCCCTCATATCCCCTGATTCTGATTCAAAGCCATCATCCGACGAGCACAGCCTGCGTAACCGCAGAAACTGGCCCGTCGGGATGGCATTCACCGTTGACCTGGGGTGACCCGAGGTGGCATGGAGGAGGGAATTGACCGAAGTAGCTTTCCTGAAGATGGTGGTGGAAACAGCCCCGCTAGATTCCACCGAGACTCGAATGTCCAAAAATTCGATGGTCCTTGGTCCGACTTGATGAGTTAAGTAGATGTTATAGCTGTTGGAGTTAAGGTGACGCACAAAATCTTCCAGCTCAGAGCCGGTTCCCCCCCAGACGACCAGAATGTCGTCAATATAGCGCAACCAACACTGCGCATGGGAGCTCGCCGGCACGCCGTCCCCGAAAACCTCCCTCTCCCAATAGCCGAGAAAGAGGTTTGCGTAAGACGGTGCACAGGCCGCCCCCATCGCAGTGCCGCGCCGCTGGAGGAAGAACCGGTCTCGAAACACAAAGAAATTGTGCGTCAATATAAACTCCAACAGCTCCATAACAAGAACGGACAAGGACCTATCGAGACTACTCGAGTCCAAGTAGAATCGCACGGCGGCCAACCCATCCTGATGACCAATACTGGAGTAGAGGGCCTCCACATCCATTGTTACCAAAATCACCTCCTCCTCCAAGATAAGACCCTCCAATCTCCTTAGGACGTCAGCAGTGTCTCTGACATAAGAGGGCAACGTCTCCACTAAGCGATGTAAGTAGTATTCAATAAATTTACATGTGACGTCGCACAGCCCTCCCATGCCAGAGACAATGGGACGCCCAGGAGGTGTCTTTGGGTTTTTATGAATCTTGGGGAGGAGGTAAAAAGTTGGAACAACAGGTGTTTTTACAAGGAGGCCCTCATAAATTTTTTTGGGGATGATCCCCTCCTCAAATGCCCTCAGTAAAATCAACTCCAGGTCATTGGTGAAGCCACGTATGGGGTTATGATGGAGAGGTTCATATGCCTCCCGGTCCCTTAATTGCCGCCATGCCTCCTTCTCATATAACTCCACCGGCCAAATTACCACATTCCCGCCCTTGTCGGCAGGTTTAATCACCACCCCGTCCAGTGATTCAATCTCCCGTAGTGCCATTTGTTGTTGTCGAGTAAGGTTGTTTTTACCCCCTCTCCGTGGGAGTTGCTGGATATCTTTTGACACTAGTTCACAGAAAATCTGAATCGGGGGGCATAAAGACAAGGGCGGAAATGTGGCAGACCTTGGCATTGTGTGGCGTGGGAAATTACCTGCTTGTTGGTAAGCCGACTCCTCCTCTAGCTCCTCAAGTGCAGCAATAGCCTCTTGTTCACGGATGGAAGTACTAGATTCCCCTGTGGCTCTCTTGGAATGTAGTTTATGTAGTACCAACTTCCGCAAGAACAGATGGAGGTCTTTGATTACTGAAAAGAGATTGAAGTTAGTATGGGGCACAAATGACAACCCCAACTTCAACACCTCCGTCTGAGTGGGGGTGAGGACATGCTTGGATAAGTTGATTACCTCCATCTGTCCATCACCACCCTTTTTCCGGGCTAGAGGAGGAGGGGCCGACCGTCCACCACCCAACGCCAAGGTCTGTTGATTCCGAGCCTGGACTGACCTAGTGTTTGGTCTTACATTCCTGGTATTTTCAGAAGCAGTGTCTTCCTCCAATGAGGATATAGATGAGGCAGATATTGACATGGATGAGGCATGGTGTTTCTTCTTTTTGGGGAAGGGTATACCTCGCCAGCGAAAGACCTGACCATTTTTATAGTCCGTGACGTCACGTTGGTATTTCTTCGTCTTGGTACTCAGGATCTCCTTTTCCCACTTAGTAAACTCCTTATCAAGTGAATCATTATACTTGGACAACTCCTCAGGGGTAAGTTCAGAGTCAAGGTTGGCCTGAGCGTCTGCAATTTCACTCTCCAAATCTTTAATGGATTTTTCATTCAGCTCTATAAGGAGCTGCATGAAAGTCCTGGAGCAGTTGGACGCGGCCTCCTCCCACTTTGTTTTAACTGTCTCATCTGAGACCACAAAGGAAGGGAAGACCCTGACTCGTAATCCCCTGGGGACTAGTCCCCTGTCAATGTATCTTTTCATAAAAGCCACGTTCCACCACAATCGTGTCTTCTTATTCAGCATGGTTTTAAGACTATTCATGCGGTCTATGGTGGACCTAGAACTCATAGTAGGTAAATCCTCCCCTCCAGCTTCAAAAACTCTGTCCAGTTGGGTTTCCCACGTTTTTTCGCGGGCTTTATAATCCATGGAAACCTGGATAAGGCCTGTGATAAACCACAGAATAACTGTCATATATAACATAAAGATCCAGAAATTATAGGCAACAACTCAATAATGCATTTAAAACACAGAACACAAGAGTCTTTAAGTTCACCAAGGTATGAAAACACCCCATAGACATCATAGTACAAATGTATAAAACATTTTATTGATAATAGTGCACAGGGTATTACAAAATTACAGAGCAACAATCAGAGTAACCGGAATGAGTAGTGAAGGAAGAGGGGAGAACCCCACGTGACCCAGGATAGATGTCAAGTATTGAAAACAGGACCTGCTAAACAGATATATATGTATAGTAGCCTCTTGTCTATAGAAAGGCCCAATGTGTCGCTAGTTTGTGGCCCAAAGCATTGACATATGGCCTTCAAATGGGCCATACATCAAATATAGCTAGAGGCCTATGTAGAAGAGACTGACACCATGGCCAAAATTCGCTACACAGCTAGGCTGTAACCTCATAGACAAATCAGAGGTGCCCAGGCTGTATAGCTTAAACAACTATCTATAGGACATGAGGGCTTACCAGTGACAAGCAGAACGTCCAGGAGTCCTGAGGGGCACGTGGGGACCGACGTCCCAACACGTGTTTCGTCAAATACTTCGTCGGGGGACGATAATTAAAAGGTGTGAGGAATGGAGTTTAAAAAGGGAGCCTGATTGTCACTGACACGCCGTCAGTGACAATCAGGCTCCCTTTTTAAACTCCATTCCTCACACCTTTTAATTATCGTCCCCCGACGAAGTATTTGACGAAACACGTGTTGGGACGTCGGTCCCCACGTGCCCCTCAGGACTCCTGGACGTTCTGCTTGTCACTGGTAAGCCCTCATGTCCTATAGATAGTTGTTTAAGCTATACAGCCTGGGCACCTCTGATTTGTCTATGAGGTTACAGCCTAGCTGTGTAGCGAATTTTGGCCATGGTGTCAGTCTCTTCTACATAGGCCTCTAGCTATATTTGATGTATGGCCCATTTGAAGGCCATATGTCAATGCTTTGGGCCACAAACTAGCGACACATTGGGCCTTTCTATAGACAAGAGGCTACTATACATATATATCTGTTTAGCAGGTCCTGTTTTCAATACTTGACATCTATCCTGGGTCACGTGGGGTTCTCCCCTCTTCCTTCACTACTCATTCCGGTTACTCTGATTGTTGCTCTGTAATTTTGTAATACCCTGTGCACTATTATCAATAAAATGTTTTATACATTTGTACTATGATGTCTATGGGGTGTTTTCATACCTTGGTGAACTTAAAGACTCTTGTGTTCTGTGTTTTAAACTTTTTTAGCTTTTGTATACTAAAGCTCCAGAAGCAAGGACTAGGGGACACAATATGCAACTGGGTAAGGAATTGGCTAAAAGATAGGAAACAAAGAGTAGTCATAAATGGTACATTCTCTAAATGGGCTATAGTCAGCAGTGGGGTGCCGCAGGGATCTGTGCTTGGACCGATTCTTTTTACTCTCTTTATTAATGACCTTGTGGATGGGATTGATAGTACAGTGTCAGTCTTTGCCGATGACACCAAACTATGTAGGATATTAAAAACTGACCTGGATAGTACAATATTACAAAAAGATCTGGATAAGATGTCAGAATGGGCAGATACTTGGCAAATGAGATTTAATGTTGATAAATGTAAAGTAATGCACCTAGGACGGAGTAATCCTATAGCTGCGTATACATTAAATGGAAGTAAACTCGGGACTACAGAACAGGAGAAGGATTTGGGTATTCTCATTACAAATAAGCTGAGCAGCAGCACTCAATGTCAAGCAGCAGCTGCTAAAGCAAACAAGATTTTAGGGTGTATAAAAAGAGAGATTAGATCCCGTGATCCCAACGTATTGTTACCCCTCTATAAATCACTTGTAAGGCCACATCTGGAATACGGGATCCAGTTTTGGGCTCCACATTTTAAAAAGGACATTCAGAAGTTAGAGTCAGTTCAAAGACGGGCAACTAGACTATTACAAGGAATGGAAGGCCTCCCATATGATGGCAGGTTGAAAAAGTTAGATATGTTTAGCTTAGAAAAAAGACGTCTCACAGGAGATCTCATTTATATGTATAAATACATGTGTGGTCAATATAAAGGACTGGCACATGACTTATTTCTTCCAAAAACAATACTAAGGACCAGGGGGCACTCACTGCGAGTGGAAGAAAAGCGATTTCGACACCTAAATAGGAAAGGGTTCTTTACAGTTAGAGTGGTCAGACTGTGGAATACACTACCACAAGAGGTAGTAATGGCAGATACTATAACAGCTTTTAAAAAAGGGCTGGATGATTTCCTCAGTACACAAAACATTGTTGGTTATAAATGACTTAGTGACTAAATGTAGAACTGGTGGAGGAAGGTTGAACTAGATGGACCTAGGTCTTTTTTCAACCTAAGTAACTATGTAACTATGTATTGTGTTTTTCTATATCACTGTAGCCTTAATATGTGGGGGGCTATCTATCTATCTATCTATCTATTAGTGATGAGCGAGTACTAAAAAGCTCGGGTGCTCGAAGCTCGGGCCGAGCATCCCAAGATACTCGTGTACTCGGGCCGAGCAACGAGCCCAATGTTATCCTATGGGAGACCCGAGTATTTTTGTGAAATGACCCCCCGGCAGCATGGAGAAACCCTAAAAATGTCACAAAAGTCTCAGAAGAGTGCTCAAATGACATGGCAACAGCATGGGGAAGACCCCTTGAAGCATTTATCACTGAAAAGTCACAGCTGTGAACAATTTTGTCCGCGTTTTACGCCATTTTTACGGACTCACCAGAAAACCTTCCAAAATGACCCCAAAATGATTTTTCATGGCGGAAATGTTAAGGGCACATACCCAATAGTGAGATAGAGCTGGTGTATGTTACTTTTTGAGATTAATACATGAAAGATTTTACGTGAAAACATTGTGTGGCACTCCGATGTCCCTGAGAAGAGACGTACATGAAGGCCTCTTGAGTCTAATGTGCCCATTTTGAGGAAGTGAGTCTTTGTAGTATTTTCCTTTGCCAGGGCAGTCCAAAATTGTGAGGTTCACCAATGCCCCTGCATACAGACGTGCATGAGGGCCTGTAAACCTGAAGTGCCCATTGGAAGGAAGTGGGTCTATTGTAGTATAGCCCTTAGGCAGGGCAGCCAAAAATTGGGAGGCTCCACGTTGTCCCTGGGTAGAGACGTGCATGAGGGCCTTTAAACCTGAAGTGCCCATTGTAAGGAAGTGGGTCTATTTCAGTATAGCCCTTTGCCAGGGCAGCCAAATATTGGGAGGCTCCACATTGTCCCTGGGTAGAGACGTGCATGAGGGCCTCAAAACATTAAGTGTCCATTTTAAGGAAGTGGGTGTATTATAGTATAGCCCTTAGGCAGGGCAGCCAAAAATTGGGAGGCTCCACGTTGTCCCTGGGTAGAGACGTGCATGAGGGCCTCAAAACATTAAGTGTCCATTTTAAGGAAGTGGGTGTATTATAGTATAGCCCTTAGGCAGGGCAGCCAAAAATTGGGAGGCTCCACGTTGTCCCTGGGTAGAGACGTGCATGAGGGCCTCAAAACATTAAGTGTCCATTTTAAGGAAGTGGGTGTATTATAGTATAGCCCTTAGGCAGGGCAGCCAAAAATTGGGAGGCTCCACGTTGTCCCTGGGTAGAGACGTGCATGAGGGCCTCAAAACATTAAGTGTCCATTTTAAGGAAGTGGGTGTATTATAGTATAGCCCTTAGGCAGGGCAGCCAAAAATTGGGAGGCTCCACGTTGTCCCTGGGTAGAGACGTGCATGAGGGCCTCAAAACATTGTTCCCATTGCAAAGGAGCGGGTCTCCTGTCGTTGTAATGTCCATTCTGCAAAGAATGGGCGAAAAAATTTACCACTGGGGGTATACCTGAAACAAAGGCCTAAGTATTGCAATTTGTAACGGTCATCATCATGGTGGCGCATGAGGAGAAGGAGGAGGAGTCCAGCGATTATCCAAAGTCCAGAAGTGTGTACCCATGGGTGAGTGGAGGTACATGGCAAACTTTAAATTCCGCTCTCATTTGCTGGTGGTGTGGTGAAGTCTGGCCCAATCCAACCCTTGTTCATCTTGATCAGAGTCAGCCTGTCAGCATTTTCAGTTGACAGGCGGGTGCGTTTATCTGTAATGATTCCACCTGCGGCACTAAAAACACGCTCTGACAAAACGCTAGCAGCAGGGCAGGCCAGGACTTCCAAGGCGTAGAGAGCCAATTCATGCCACGTGTCCAGCTTGGATACCCAATAATTATAAGGCACAGAGGAATGTCGGAGTACTGTTGTTCGATCTGCAAGGTACTCCTTCAGCATCTGGGCAAACTTAGGATTTCTTGTGGCACTACCCCGCACCTCAGGGGCTGTGGTATGTGAGGGGCTGAGAAAACTGTCCCACATCTTAAAGACTGTTCCCCTACCTCTGGCGGATTGGACTTGTGCCTCTCTCGGCTGTACGCCTCGGTTGTCCACTGATTCATGACCTATGCCGCTAGCGTTTTGTGAGGGGAATGCTTTGCCTACTTCCGTGAGTATGGCCTTCCGAAACTGCTGCATTTTGGTTGACCTCTCCTCCACGGGAATAAGAGACAAAAAGTTCTCCTTGTAGCGTGGGTCTAACAGTGTTACCAACCAGTAATGATTGTCGGCCAAGATGTTCTTAACGCGAGGGTCACGAGACAGGCAGCTTACCATAAAGTCAGCCATGTGCGCCAGACTCTTAACAGCCAGGACTTCAGTAGCCTGACCAACAAGATGACTGAACATGCTGTCCTCCTCCTCCTCCTCCTCCTCATCTACCCTGTCCTCTGGCCAGCCACGCTGAACCGAGGATATGACTGGTGTGCATGTCATATCCTCAATTTGGCCGGAGAGTTGCTCCATGTCTTCATCCTCCTCCTCGTCATAGTCCTCCACTGCACGTTGTGATGAGACGAGGCTGGGCTGTGTGTTATCACCCACACCCACTACTGTTTCTTGCTGCAACTCATCGCGCTCCGCCTGCAATGCATCATGTTTGTTTTTCAGCAGAGACCGTTTTAGAAGGCAGAGTAGCGGTATGGTGACGCTAATAATGGCGTCATCACCACTCACCATCTTGGTGGAGTCCTCAAAGTTTTGGAGGATGGTACATAGGTCTGACATCCATCTCCACTCCTCAGGTGTTATGTGTGGAGTTTGACCCATTTCCCGACGGCTTAGGTGATGCAGGTACTCAACAACTGCCCTCTTCTGCTCACATATCCTGACCAACATGTGCAGAGTTGAATTCCAACGCGTGGGGACATCACACACCAGTCTGTGAGCCGGAAGATGCAAACGGCGCTGAAAGCCGGCAAGGCCGGCTGAAGCAGTAGGTGACTTTCGAAAATGTGCAGACAGGCGGCGAACTTTTACCAGTAGATCAGACAGCTCTGGGTATGACTTTATAAACCGCTGAACCACGAGGTTGAGCACATGGGCCACGCATGGAACATGTGTCAGCTGGCCTCGCCTCAAAGCCGCCACCAGGTTCCGGCCATTGTCACACACGACCTTTCCTGGCTTTAGGTTCAGAGGTGTGAGCCAGTGATCTGCCTGCTGTTTCAGAGCTGTCCACAGCTCTTCTGCATTGTGGGGTTTGTCACCTATGCAGATTAGCTTCAGCACAGCCTGTTGCCGCTTCGCCGAGGCAGTGCTGCAGTGCTTCCAGCTTGTGACTGGTGTGGAGGGCACAGTGGATGAGGATGCGCAGGAGGAGGAGGAGGCTGAAGAGCATGACATTCCGGAGCTGTAGAGTGTGGGTGAAACACTGACTGAGGTAGGGCCTGCAAACCTTGGTGTGGGAAGGACGTGTTCCGTCCCTCGCTCAGACTGGGTCCCAGCTTCCACAATATTAACCCAGTGTGCCGTCAACGAGATGTAGCGGCCTTGCCCACAAGCACTTGTCCACGTGTCTGTGGTTAGGTGGACCTTGGGTGAAACAGCGTTGTTCAGGGCACGTGTGATGTTTTGTGACACGTGGTTATGCAACGCGGGGACGGCACACCGGGAGAAATAGTGGCGGCTGGGGACCGAGTAACGTGGGACAGCTGCCGCCATCAGGTCACGGAATGCTTCAGTCTCCACCAGCCTAAAAGGCAACATTTCCAGCGCAAGCAGTCGCGAAATGTTAGCATTTAGAACTGTGGCATGTGGGGTGTTGGCAGTGTATTTGCGCCTGCGTTCAAAGGTTTGCTGAATAGATAACTGAACGCTGCGCTGGGACAAGGACGTGCTTGATGATGGTGTTCTTTCTGCGTAGGCAACTGCAGGTGCAGGAGTGGAGGAGGCTTGTTCGCAGGCAGCATGGACAGAGGATTGGCTCGCATGCACAACCAGCGAAGACGTAGCAGTGACATCAGCAAGCACTGCTCCTCGACTCTGTTGTACTTCCCACAAAGTCGGGTGCTTGGCTGACATGTGCCTGATCATGCTGGTGGTGGTCAGGCTGCTAGTTTTGGTACCCCTGCTGATGCTGGCACGGCAGGTGTTGCAAATGGCCTTTTTTGAATCATCTGGATCCAACTTAAAAAACTGCCAGACTCGGGAAGACCTAACATTTGTACAGGCACCTTGTGTCGTCGTGTTGTTCCGGGGAACGGTTGCCTGACTTCTGCCTGGGGCCACCACCCTGCTTCTTACTGCCTGTTGTGATGCTACGCCTCCCTCCCCCTGTGCACTGCTGTCCTCGCTCTGCATATCCTCCTGCCAGGTTGGGTCAGTTACTGGATCATCCACCACGTCGTCTTCCTCTTCCGCACCCTGCTCCTCCTCCTGACTTGCTGACAATTGTGTCTCATCATCGTCCACCACTTGTTGAGACACGTTGCCAACTTCGTGAGAACGTGGCTGCTCAAATATTTGGCCATCTGTACAGACGATCTCCTCATGACCCACTTCAATATGAGCTGGCGAGAGGCCAGAATGTGTGAATGGAAACGTGAACAGCTCTTCCGAGTGTCCAAGTGTGGGATCATTAATGTCCGAGGAGGACGTGTACTCAGCCTGGTGGTAGGAAGGAGGATCAGGTTCAGAAATGTGCGGTGCAGTATCACGGCTACTGACACTTGACCGTGTGGAAGACAGAGTGTTTGTGGTGGTGCCAATCTGACTGGAAGCATTATCTGCTATCCAACTAACAACCTGTTGACACTGGTCTTGGTTCAAGAGCGGTGTACTGCTGCGGTCCCCAAGAATTTGGGACAGGACGTGCGAGCGACTAGATGTGGCCCTTTGTTGTGGCGAAATTAGAGCTTGCCCACGACCTCGGCCTCTGCCTGCACCACCATCACGTCCACTTCCTTGTTCCTTGCCAATGCCCTTGCGCATTTTGCAATGCTGTGCACTGAGTGCTGACGTGTATATTCACTACTTGTGCGTTATATCAAAGTGTGTGGAAATTGCACACAAGTGCACCTGTACGCTGCCACCAACAGGCACACACGTGCGGTTTTAAAAACCAAGCACGGACGCAATAATAACCTAACAGGTTTTTTTGGGGAGCGACAATTACAGACAAGTCAGACACTATCTGGACTGTTTTACACTGTGTACACCAGCCCCAGATATGATGAAGGCTGGTATACGGTCACCACTACCCTGCCTGCCTGCCTGCCTGTATACTGGTACAATAGTCCTGACAAGGACTCTTTTGGTCACTAGCCTGTATTCAGACCTGGCTATACCCTGCCTGTATATAGCAACAGTAGTCCTGAGAAGGACTCTGCTACTGTACTCCGACCTGGCTATACCCTGCCTGCCTGTATACAACTAGAATAGTCCTGAGAAGGACTTTTGGTCACACTGTTTGCAGCCCTGCAACTGAAAAAGCTATAAAGGGCCGCAAAGCTTTCCCTGAATCAGCGACACTCTCCCTGCACTCACTGTCTGGATAGCTGTGAGCAGAGCACAGCGCGCCGGCCGATATAAAGGCTCGGTCACGCTGTGCAGGCCGGCCAATCACTGCAATTCCACAACTAACAGGGCTGTGGCATTGCAGTGGTCTGCCAGCCAATCCCTGCATGAGGGCTGGCTCTCAAAAGAGCGCCAACATGCAGAAATGAAGACCACGAGTACAGCACGAGTATCGCGAGATTACTCGGTCCCCGCCGAGCAGCCCGAGTACAGCGATACTCGTGCGAGTACCGAGCAGTGACAAGCATGCTCGCTCATCACTACTATCTATCTATCTTTGGTGACTCCTCAGAGGCAGATTAGCTTTCTTATATCTCTATATGTGATATTATTTAGTTCTCTGGCTTTGTCGAGGCGTCCAGGTCATGGTAGGCATGCCCCACGGCTACTTCTAGTTGTGTGTCATGATTAGGTCTGCAGTCCGTTAAGGTTCCAGCCACTCTGTTACCTTTTGGGATTCCGCATTTTTTTTATCCTCCTCGGTCCCTGAATCATAACAGCCCCCCAACAGAATGACTTGACCACAGGAGTTAAAACCCGACTGGCGTACCGAAGAATTGAAGCATGGTCGCACGCCCAGGGCCTACATTGGGGGTTTGTTGGTGGCGGGTTCCCCATATTGCTGCTTTTACTGCTGATACTTGGAGCAAGTGACATAGGACACTCAGAGAGTGCAACAAATGTATAAATTAATGTTTTGTTCTTGTTTTCGAAAAAGGTTTTCCTCAGTCCGTGAGTACTGACTTTAACTAGGGGTGGAATGTGGCACCCCAGTGGTCCAGTTGCCACGGTAACATTGCCCCCCTCACAGGGTTGATGTTATACCTGGAAGCAAGAGGGGTCTCCCATGCTATGCGCACCAACACTCAACACTTCCTAACTCCAGACCAGAAGGGGGAGCTCAAGAACCCGGTTTGAAGGGAGCTTCTCTATGCATTCTGGCCTGGAGGAGGGGTTAGTAAAACAGACACAGGAAAGTGAAACTAAGCAAGGCCGAACAGTGGAGACGGGACTTAGCTCTCTCAAGACTGTGTGCAGAAAACAGGGCACCGGAGCCCTAGGCCGCATGGCTACTAAAGTCCCACCAGCAGATTTCGGAGGGCAGATGATTGCAACTCTCCTGGCCCACAGAGTGCCCGGGGCACAGCAGCATAATAGAGCCAGGAGCCGTAGCAAAAGAGCAGCACCAGTAAAGGACTTGTGCTGCCTTCCATATGGGTGAGAATCAGAACCAACACAAGGAAGAGGGTCACAGCGTAGCTTCAAGCCGCAGGAACCCACATACTACAGCGCATGCAGGAAGGCCTCTGAACCCACCTGGCTAGGTGGATCCCCTCAATTGCTTCCAGGCTGACCGGACCTCCGCTACAAGCTGAACCAGTCTCCCAGGCCTGTACCATCTACTACCGAGTAAAAGATAAAGGAAACTATGGCCCCTGTGTTGTCCAGTTATTGCCGGCGTCCTCAGTCCTGCACCCCAACATAAGTCCCTCCATCATTTGTAAAGACTACTGCTCTCAACAGCCCTGGGATCTAGCTCTATGAGCTATATCAACTGAGCTGCATCACCACTGACCTTCAGGGAACTGAATAGCAGTGACGGCACCTATTTCGCCACATACCACAGGTGGCGTCACAACATCTCGCCTGTATTATTTCCCCACCATCATCAGCCATTTAATAAAATGACACCGCCGGGGTCACAGAACTGGGCCCTGTCACCATGACATCCACTGAGCAGAACAGAGCTGGCCCGGAAATAAGTAACTCCCAGGCCCCGGTGTGGGCGTGTCACCTATCCTTAGGATAGGTCATCAATGTCTGATCGGCTGGGGTCCGATACTCCACATTCCAGCCAATCATATGTTCTTTGACCCGAGCTGTTCTTTCTTCTGATAGTGGCCTCGGCTGGGTACTGCACATTCGCCTCCTATTGATTTGAATAAGAGGTGGATGTACAGTACCTGTCCATGGCTTCTATTGGTTGACGGGACAGTTAGGGAACTGAGCATTTTCGGCTTCCTGCTGCTGCTGCCAGGACTGTTAACAGTAGAGTTGAGCGCGGCTCGCGGTTCGAGGTTCTCCAGTTCGCGGCTCGAGTGATTTTGGGGGCTGTTCTAGATCGAACTAGAACTCGAGCTTTTTGCAAAAGCTCGATAGTTCTAGATACGTTCGAGAATGGTTCTAGCAGCAAAGAGACAAGCTAATTACTAGCTGGCTTTCCGCTGTAATAGTGTAAGTCACTCTGTGACTCACACTATTATGAAATTTCAGTATATAGTGTGCGGGAACAGTGCATTTAGATCACTGCTGTTTGGATAATGGCGACAAACAGCAGTGATCTAAATGCGCTGTTCCCGCACACTATATACTGAAATTTTTTTTTTTTCCTTGTCTTCCTTCCCTAAGCGCGCGCGTGTAGTGGGGCGGGCCAGCATGTCAGCCAATCCCAGACACAAACACAGCTAAGTGGACTTTTAGCCAGAGAAGCAACGGCATGTGTGATAGGATGTCCATGTCACATGTCCCTGCATTATAAAAACGAGTATCTGCCCGTCCGGACGCCATTATCTCTTCTGCGTCTGGGTGTCAGTCACCGCTGGCGTAGCTCCTGTCTCCGATACTGCTGTGTACGCTCAATACACAGCGCTATACAGAATAGGGATAGAAGTTTCTATTAGTCCTTTTAAGGGCTAATACCGGCAGGGTCAAAGCCATAGGTGACAGTCAGGGCCGTGAAAACAGATTTTAACAGCTACACAAGATGACAGCGTCTGTGTAGCTAAGGTCAGGGATTCCCTCGCTGCATTTCCCGTTTAGGAGGGATAGAAAGGGAGGCTTCCTTTCCTGTACCCAGACCCACAACCCTACCACTGTACCCTCCTGCCCTTTGCACACGCAAACTCATTGTTACTAAGCCATTATAATACCAAACACTGAGTAAACTTAGTGGCATCCTAAAAGTGGCTGTTGGACTTCATTAGTGTCCCACTGGTGCAAAGCTATTTCTAGCACCTCTGCATGACACCCTCCTGCTCTGTTTTTAATAAGCTATAATGATAGCAAAAAATGCTGCCAGTTAGTGGCATACAAGAAGTGGCTGTTGTACTCCATTAGTGCCCCACTGGTGCAAATCTATGTGCAGCACGTCTGCATAACACCCTCCTGCTCTGTTTTTAATAAGCTATAATGATACCGTGTTTCCCCGAAAATAAGACATCCCCCGAAAAATAAGACATCCCAGGAGTTTTCAGGGAAGCTTTAATATAAGACATCCCCTGAAAATAAGACATAGCTGTGGTCAATAATGAAGTGTCATGCAGCGGTGAAAGAGTTAAAGACACTGCAGGACACTTCATTATAGGCAGCGGGCACCCCCAGAAGAGAGAAGACAGAAGAAAGAAGACCCCCGATCATACTCACCAGATGCCGACCGGGAGCAGGTGAGCGCATCAAGGTCCTGCAGCGGCGGAACATACACACATAAGAACAGACACACACACATCAGATCACACTCACTCACTCTCACACACACATCAGACCGCATCCACACACTCACAACATCCGGCGATATCGCTTGCTTCTTGGTGGCGATACCGTGCCTGAAGTGACCTTCCAGGACCTGCCGAGGATCACATGGCTGTAAGCATGTGGTTTCTCCGGATGTTGTGAGTGTATGCGCGCGTATGTGCGATATCGTCAGTGTGTGTGTGTGCGTGTATGCGATAGGATGTGTGCGTGTATGCTGTCTGATGTGTGAGTGTGTTCTGATGTGTGAGTGTGTGAGTATATGTGATCTGATCTGTGAGTGTCGGCAGGAGGCAGAGGAGCACGGCGTGCAGCACAGCTGCTGGGACCGCCCACCGGAGGGCACAGGGAGAAGTGGGGTGTGTGTGTGAGTGTATGCGATCAGATGTGTGCGTGTATACTGTCTGATGTGTGACTGTGTGTGAACGTAAGCGATCAGATCTGTGAGTGTCGGCAGGAGGCAGAGGAGCACGGCGAGCAGCACAGCTGCTGGGATCGTGGGGTAGGTGGGAAGAAGTGGGGTGGGTGTGTGATTGTGTGAGTGTGATCTGATGTGTTTGTGTGTTTGTGTGAGATCTGATGTCAGCCAGACGCAGGGGAGCACAGCTGCAGGTAGATCACAGGGAGAAGTGTGTGTGTGTGTGTGTGTGTGTGTGTGTGTGTGTATGTGATCTGATGTCAGCCAGACGCAGGGGAGGCGTGCAGCACACCTACTGGGAGATCACATGAGGATCTGGGAGCCATACAGACGCCCTGGGCTGGTAAGTATGATGATCCTGGGAAGGGGGGTCTGCTTTTTGTAGGGGGTAAACTTACCTCCAACCATGTCTCCTCGAGAATAAGTTACCCCCTGAAAATAAGACATAGTGCTTTTTTCAGGGCAAAAAAAAATATAAGACAGTGTCTTATTTTCGGGGAAACAGGGTAGCAAAAAATGCTGCCATTTAGTGGCATACAAGAAGTGGCTGTTGTACTCCATTAGTGCCCCACTGGTGCAAATCTATGTGCAGCACCTCTGCATGACACCCTCCTGCTCTGTTTTTAATAAGCTATAATGATAGCAAAAAATGCTGCCATTTAGTGGCATACAAGAAGTGGCTGTTGTACTCCATTAGTGCCCCACTGGTGCAAATCTATGTGCAGCACCTCTGCATGACACCCTCCTGCTCTGTTTTTAATAAGCTATAATGATAGCAAAAAATGCTGCCATTTAGTGGCATCCTAAAAGTGGCTGTTGGACTTCATTATTGTCCCACTAGTGCAAAGATATTTGCAGCACGTCTGCCTGCATTGCACACTCAAACTCATTGTTACTAAGCCATTATAATACCAAACACTGAGTAAACTTAGTGGCATCCTAAAAGTGGCTGTTGGACTTCATTAGTGTCCCACTGGTGCAAAGCTATTTCTAGAACCTCTGCATGACACCCTCCTGCTCTGTTTTTAATAAGCTATAATAATAGCAAAAAATGCTGCCATTTAGTGGCATACAAGAACTGGCTGTTGTATTCCATTAGTGTCCCACTGGTGCCAAGCTATTTCTAGCACCTCTGCATGACACCCTCCTGCTCTGTTTTTAATAAGCTGTAATAATAGCAAAAAATGCTGCCATTTAGTGGCATACAAGAACTGGCTGTTGTATTCCATTATTGTCCCACTGGTGCCAAGCTATTTCTAGCACCTCTGCATGACACTCTCCTGCTCTGTTTTTAATAAGCTATAATGATAGCAAAAAATGCTGCCATTTAGTGGCATCCTAAAAGTGGCTGTTGGACTTCATTATTGTCCCACTAGTGCAAAGATATTTGCAGCACGTCTGCCTGCATTGCACACTCAAACTCATTGTTACTAAGCCATTATAATACCAAACACTGAGTAAACTTAGTGGCATCCTAAAAGTGGCTGTTGGACTTCATTAGTGTCCCACTGGTGCAAAGCTATTTCTAGCACCTCTGCATGACACCCTCCTGCTCTGTTTTTAATAAGCTATAATAATAGCAAAAAATGCTGCCATTTAGTGGCATACAAGAACTGGCTGTTGTATTCCATTATTGTCCCACTGGTGCCAAGCTATTTCTAGCACCTCTGCATGACACTCTCCAGCTCTGTTTTTAATAAGCTATAATGATAGCAAAAAATGCTGCCATTTAGTGGCATACAAGAAGTGGCTGTTGTACTCCATTAGTGCCCCACTGGTGCAAATCTATGTGCAGCACCTCTGCATGACACCCTCCTGCTCTGTTTTTAATAAGCTATAATAATAGCAAAAATGCTGCCATTTAGTGGCATACAAGAAGTGGCTGTTGGACTTCCATTAGTGTCCCACTGTTGAGAAGCTATTTGCAGCATCTCTGCATGACACCCTCATGCACATTTTGCTACGCTAATTTTATAGCAAACTCAGGGAATTCCTTGCTGCATTTGATCATTTGGAGGGACAGAAAGTGAGGCTTCCTTTACTGTCCTGGTACCCACAGAACACGGCCACTGTACCCACCTGTCCACTTTTGCCACGCTATTTAATTTGCCCAAAGAGCTGACTCTTTTTCTGCCTTCCTAAAATTGTCTGTAATACTAAGTTAGTGTTCCTTTGCTGCCAAGCAAGGTACAACACATGTGCATTCTACACTCCTTTCCATTTCTGGAATGCAATTATTAAATGCAGGTAGTCCAGCCAATCTGTGACGAAGGTGCAGGTGTGGATATAATGTAGCCTGCATCCAATGTTGGTTTTCTCGATGTCTGACAGCTCAACAATACCATCTGTTTCCACTTCCAAAACAAGTGATGACCTGCCAATCACACTCCCTGTTGCGTGTAAAGGGGTGGAAGTTCAGTGTGAAAAACCATGTTAGACTGCTGTCCCCACAGTCACAGAGGATGAAGAGCACGCAGATGCACTTGATGGGGTAGGCGGTGGTTGCTAGGCCGCATTGTAGCACAGTGAAATTCACATTGCGACTTATGCTTCATTTTAAGTCGTGTACAGGGTGGGCTAACCAGTATGCAGCAAAACCAGGCAACAGGAAAAGGACTCTAGGCAGTTGGGTTGATAAATGATTGTTTAACTTTACCAAAACAAACAATAAGAACCATGCATACAATTTAAATAATTGAACAATCTATTCTGTTGCCTACTACCTGCTAATCCCTCTGCGTAGCAGTAATTGTGTGTTTGTGCGTGTGTGTGTGTGTGTGCGAACACGACTTACCAGTGGCGCATCACAAGAGCTTCCCAGTTATCTACGTAAACATAGACAAAACACATTACCCCCCCTGAATACCCTTGTTAGCTGAAGCCTCACAGATAAGGCAGATGATAACAGTGTGAATGCAAACCACACAGCTCTGCAACACAGTCATGGAAATCTTGTAAAGCAACAGTCAATGCAAACATGTGTCGCTGTCCCTCTATGATTTAAACTGTACGTGACAATTTGACAGTGCAGAGGCAGCAAGTCTTATTGTCTATAAATAATCGGCCTACCCAGAACAGATATGTGTTTTGCTAATAAAACAAAGTGTTGCGTGCCCGCATTATTGTCTGGGCACAGCCTACCGTACCCAGGTACTGTGATGTCCAGTTGCCAGAAATACAGACTTTACGCTCCTCTCACGGTAAGCAGTATAGACAGCACCATAAGAATGTTGGTCTGTGGCACAGGATGCTGCTCACTGCCGTTACGGTACTCCTCACCAAACTATAAAATGACTCCCCTCACAATTGAACGAAGTGCTTTCGCAGTGGCTCCTTGCTGTAACACACACCTTTAGCTTTTCCTTCTTTTCATAGACAGCATCTCCAAGTCCACACCCGAAGAGCAATTTCTCCTCCACGTCTAAGTGTGGAGAGGCAGCTAGTGCGCATGCATGTGCCGATTTACCCTAGCCGCAGTCTAACTCCAGTGTTTCGCCTAGCGAGTATGCTCAGCCTGACTGTGCCATTCCTGAGGCTAAGTCTTCATTTCGGGATACAGCGCATGCTCCCACACTTAGTGCGAAAAGCCTCTTTGCACAGGTACTTGCATTCCGTGCCGGGTCTAAGTCCTGTTTTGTGCCTAGACACCATGCTAAAGCTGATAGTCTTTTTTCTGAGACTGTATTTCATGCAACTGACCATGCTCAGGCACTTACTGCATCAGAGACTAGGTCCGGTAATGAACTCTTTGGCCCTGCCCCTGATGTGGGGGGGCCCATATAGACCACAGGGCATCAGGTGTCCTGACGATGTGGCCAGGCCACTCCCAAATGCCTTGCAGAGGCCCGCCCCTATGACTTGTCACCTCATTATTGATGGTCAGATGATGACTGGTGAGGTGTTTGTGTCGTGGCAGCCATGAGGTCATTATTGAAGTTGCGTTTCCAAATAGGATGCTAGTTATGCCACTCATGACGTGTCACTCTGCTTTTGTCTCCAGGAGGTGCATTGTGGTCCACCCTGGTTTGGGGCGGACCCAGGTTATAAAACGGGCTGGAGCCAACAAGGAGGTGCGCAGTCTTCTATTATGCTCCGAAAGAGCACACCTCCATGTGTTGAACCCATTGCGGCTTTAGGCCAGAGGTAGGCAGGGATAGGGCGTCGATGCAGGCCGCCACCACAGTTGGTAACGCAGAACGGTTAAGACCAGCTCCTGTCCTACAAGTCCTGCTTGTGCAGCCCAGTGGCATTAACAGGCCTGCTGCTGCTGATGCGCCTGCTGTCCACAGGTGTGGCCCCAATGCACACGGTCAGCGTACTCAATGGCCCCTGTGATGTTAACAGGGAGTTCCTGGGCTGGGTGAGCGTGTGGACCCTGTGACGCTAACAGGGCTCCCAGTCTCCAGATCCGAGTGGCGTCTAACTCGGTTCAGGCTACTATTAGTTTCATAGCCACACAGATCTGTATCCTCCACCGAACCTTCCAGTTGCCAACCTCTCCTTTTCCATCTGGGAGCACGGTGGACATTGACTGCTGATGGGGATATATACCTTTCTCTTTCTTTTCTTATTAATTTTCGTTATATAGCGGTAACATAGTATATACCACCTTATCCAAATCTGCCAGTCCCACCGTAACAGATGGTGTTTCTTCAGCAAATTTTACTTTTGCTTAACCACCAAACCCACGGACAAAAACTTTTTTCCCCTTTCCAACACACCTGTTCCCCTTTCCACCAGCATCTGTCCTTTTTCAACTCATTTTGTATATGACCAAAAGTGCAACTCTGCAGGGACACCGTACTCAATGCCATCTCAGCACAGCAGCCAGCCCCCGGTCCCTCAGATGTGGACAAGTAAAAGACCATTTCCTCCTATCCATGACAAAGCGTTGAGATTCACTCTGTGCAGCACTGGTGTTTTAGTGGAAAAGCAGATCTAAGATTGCGTACCACCTTCTGCAGATACTTCTGTATACGTGCGTCCTTTTCTATGGCAGGAATTATTTCGCCAAATTTTGTCTTGTACCGGGGATCTAACAGTGTGGCAACCCAGTAGTCAGGATTACTTCGAATTCATACAATCCGAGGGTCATGTTGTAGGTAGTGCAGCAAGAAGGCGCTCATGTGTCTTGTGCATCCAGGAGGACCAAGTCCTCGGTGTGTTGGTGGCAGAGAGGTGAGAATCGTGCCTCCTTCCTCTGACCTCTCCCCCCAACCTTGCACAACCAAAATGTGAGCAAGCTCTCACTCATCTGCTGAGTCTTCCATGCCCATTGCCAGTTCGTCCTCCATTTCTTCATGGGCTCCTGCACCTTCCTCAACACTTTTTGCTGATACTATGTGCCCTTGTTAATCCCTCTCCCCCACCATGACTGCCGCCTAGGTGCCGCTGACCATCTGGACCTCTTAGATCTTGTTATCCCTTCCGCATATGACTCCTCCTGTACTTCCTCCCCTTCCTCTTGTCCCAACACCTGACTCCGAATAATGCTTACAGTGTGCTCCATCATGTAGATGACCAGAATTGTCACACTGAGAATGGCATTGCCAGTGCTAAACATCTTCGTCGACATTTGTAAACTGTGTAGAAGGGTGCATAGGTCCTTGATCTGACACCACTCCAGCAGCGTGATCTGCACCACCTCTGGATCAAGTTAGGCCAGGCTATATGTCATAACGTATTGCAGCAGGGTTCGGCGGTGCTGCCACAAACGCTGCAACATGTGCAGATTCAAATTCCTGCATGTCGGCACATCGCATTTCAGTCGTTTAACCACCAGACCTAAAGACTTCTGGAGCGACGAAAGTTGTTGAGCTGCTATGTGCGAACGATGGAAGTGAGCACATAGCGAGCGTGCCCGCTGCACAAGGCCATGTAGGCCGGGATGGTGTTTTATAAATTGCTGGAGAATTAGATTCAACACGTGAGTCATACAAGGCACGTGTGTCACATTGCCCTGACGATGGCCCGCAGCCAGGTTTGCATCATAACTGCGGTTACGTCATCAACGGAGTACGCTCCATCAATTTGTACTCCGGTCGCCAGGTGACAACGTGTTCCTTTCATGCATAGTGCTGATGATGGGAGAGAAGTTGATGCCAGCGGCGCAGGTGGACGCAGGTTATGCTCACCCACTGGGCTGCATTACCTAGACAGATGCAGAATCTCTGGCTGAATGTAGGTGGTGGGTATCTCACAGATGAAGTACCATCATTCAGCTACAACCAATGGGAAGACACTACACCCTTTTTTATGCCCATCCTGTCTACAGACCACTGCCAGACATAGCTATGAACCTCTGGTTACTTTTACCCCCAGTTCAGTTTTATGATTTTGTGTGCTTGTTACCTGACTACTTTTCCTGCTTGCTGTTTATGTACCTCGTTGGCCGATCCGCATTTCACCTCTGCTTGTTTTCTGATTAAGTCCTGGCCGTCCCATTCTGTTCCTGTTCCTCAATTAATGTTTTGTCCCTGCCTGACTACTATTCTCTGGAACTGCAGCCTTCCACAGGTATTGATCACCTTGGGCCCTGTCTAATTCCTAATCCCTGTATAGGGGTTAAAGGGTTTCAGGGTTCTGGAGGTCCTGCTTGGTGAGTGGCTTCCCTCTAGCCTACCCTTTACAGCCCATCTGAGTGTGTGGATTAAGGAAGGCGTTACACCGTGCCCGCTGCAGAAGGCCATGTAGGCCAGGATAGTGCTTTAAAAATTGCTGGACAACCAGGTTCAACACGTGAGCCACACAAGGCACGTGTGTCACATTGTCACGGCGAAGGGCCGCACCCATGTTTGCATCATTGTCACACCCGGCCTTCCCTGGCTGCTGGTTGAGTGGAGACAACCATTGATGAAACTTGGTCTCCAGAGCTAACCGTCCACAACTTCTCAGCGGTGTGACTCACATTTCCCATACATTTCAAAGTAAACATTTGACCGCATGATGGCATTGAGCTCTGCTGCCAGCATAGTAAAGAGGTGTGTGGTATTCCTTGTGCGCAGTTACAAGGAAGGGTGCCCTGACCATACAGGGTTTGGGCCGAGGTGAAAGTGTGAAGCCCCACAGGTGTAGTGTCGGTGCATTACCTTCAGGGACTCCACTCAGCTGGATCTGGTCACAGGTAGGAGATCTTCTTCTTGTCGTGACGCCACTCTCAGTATTGCGGCCAGTAGGGACCGCCACTGCAGGTTGAGGGACGCCTGGGGCTGATGGTGAGTGCAGTTAGTTGGAATAGCCTCCTGAGAGTGAGGCAAGCCCCAGGGCCCTGTGTAGGTGCGTAGTACCACAAGGCGCAGAATGACTCAACACAGGCAGGATGTCTTTCAGGGTTTTTACTCACAGTTGATGGCAGGGTGAGTGACCCGGGCGTAGCTGGGATGAACCAAGTGGGAACCAGGTGTCCTTCAGGCTGACTTGTGAGGGTGACTACTAACTCGCCTTCCTTAGCCCTTGGTGGTTTGGGGTAACCCCGACTTTGAGTCCCTATGGGGGTCACCCAGGGAAGATGCTGCAGCCTCTCTCCCCTTCGTTTGCCGTTTGCTTGTCGCCTGGACCAGGCCACTCCAGCTGCTTGCCTCCTGTGACCTATGGGCCCTAACTGTGGCTACGTGGCTGCGGCTTTTGTGGTGTTGTGGCGTGGGCTTGGAGAGCCCCACACCGGCAGGTTTAGCAAAAGAAAGCTGGATCTATCTCCGCTTCGGGATCTGCCGCCCGTTTGGGCCTGGTTCTCCCTAGCAGTCTCCTTACTTCCCACTCTGTGCTCTCTCTCTAGCTGGAGATGGGTTTCGGGTAGCACTCCTAGGTGACCGTTCTCCCCCGTCGGTAGCCACTGCGCGGACGCTGTCAGACTACAGCAGCCCAGGGGAAGGGGTCAGCTCTCCTCGGAGCTCCCTGGACTCTGCTCTGAACCGGCTCACATCTGGGACCTTCCTTGCTGCTCCTGTCAGAGCTTCACTTTCCTGCTCCTCACTCCTCCACACTCTGCTGCAGACTCCTACAGACTGTTTACTCCTCCTTCTCTTTTCCCTTTGTGCCTGCCTACGCCACCTAGCAACCAGATTCTCTTACCACACCCCTTGAGAGGAGATGGAGGCTTTTGGCCCCCTCCACTATTCCAGTGAAGGTGAAGGCTTTTCCCCCTCCTGGGATCCCCAGGGGTCCTCTCATGGGTACATGTGTGAGACCTGATCACTATGCGCCTGTGTTCCACACCCCGGTCAGCCTTCTGGATTACCTGTGTTGTACTGTCCCCAGCATGGGTGCAGTACTCAGTGGTGCCTGACCAGGTCAGGGGCGCCACATTCCCCCTTAGTTATCACCAGCACGTCCTCGGGCTGCAAGACAACATTTTAAAATGCATAAAACATTAAAACATGTAAAACATTTTTAAAAGCACCAGGTACCATACATCACCACCCTCCACCCACAAGTCCGTTAACCCACCCAAAACCCTCTCACGTTGGCCGCGCCTTCAGCCACTTCTGGCAGGATGTAGAGGCGGCTTTCATGGGCTGGTGGTCTTCAGGGTATACCTGGCCTGGTGGATCCGCGCCTTCAGCCTCTTCTGGCAGGATGTAGAGGCGGCCTCCACAGTTGGTGCTGACCAGGTACCCTCTTTGTGGTGGAGAGCCAGGCCCCATAAACAGGCATGCTCTCTGGTTGCAGGTAAGCCAAGGCCCTATATACGGACGGGCTCCCTGGTTGCAGACGAGCCAAGCCCCTAAACAGGCTGACTCTGGTGGTGGTGGTGCCCTCTGGTGTAACTATTTACACTGCGAGAGTTTGTGGCTATAGCCAGTTCATAGCCTTAAGGTTTATTTCTCACATCAGTTTATGTGGGCACATTCTTAAACTTGTAAAACGTTGCAAAAACTTCAAAACTGGTAACTTGCTTTACTTTACTTGAACTTATGCAGACTCCTCTTCACCAGGGCTTGGGCCTGTAGGGCTGCGGCACCTGTTGCTTCCTTGACCTCTTTCTTCATCTGTGGTAGTCTCGTCAGTAGGGTCTTTGTCTTTTCTTTCTTTATCGCTGTCTTTCCTTTCTTCTTCTTTAGGACATGGTGCTACATCTAGC
This sequence comes from Anomaloglossus baeobatrachus, assembly GCF_048569485.1. NCBI lineage: Eukaryota > Metazoa > Chordata > Amphibia > Anura > Aromobatidae > Anomaloglossus > Anomaloglossus baeobatrachus. The sequence continues at coordinate 266,242,649 of NC_134354.1, read as the reverse complement.
GCGTACCAGCCTCTTTCGCCTTGATGCATGGTAAACTGCACTGTGTCTCCCATTCTCAGGTTTCTTCCAGGATGTCCTCTGGGCAAATTAGCTCTGACGTCTCTCCTATTGACAAAAATGCCTTCTTTGATACCAGGTGCAACGATGAACCCGTATCCTGACTTCAGGCTAAAGTCTTCCACAATTCCTCTACAAAGGGGTCCTCTGACCTGTGCTTTGGCTCTTCTCAGGAACCGTTTTTCTTGTAGGTCTCTGGCCGTGACTTCTCTTTGCTCTGGGGATGGCGGAGCAGGTGACAACTGGTTTCTGCTACGGCGCCGTGTCTTGCGGGCTTGACTCTGCTGGGTGGCTGCTTCACTGCTGGCAGGCTCCCAGGTGAGGTTGCTGGATAAATCTTCGTCAGCAGACGGTGTCAAGTCCTCCTCATCCCAACGGGAATAGGGTAACATCTCCGGCTCTGAGTATTGCTCCACTGCCGGTGGCTCCGGAGTCAGCTCCTCAGCTTCCTGGCCTCCTCTCCCCCTTAGTTCTTCTTGGCACTCCTTTGGTGGCAGTGCTGGGGATGGGCTTTCTTCAGCAGGCCCAGGCGGGGGACTCTTTGGCGTGGTTGCTGCAGGGGTTGCCGGAACCCTCTTGGGGGTGTGCGGAGGGAGCAGATACTGATCCACCATCTCTTGTGGGAACTGGGCCTCTAGGTCAGCCTTCAGCTTCCAGTATTCGGGGTCCTCTCCTATCAGGGACTTCCTAGCAGGGACCTCTTTGGACTGGGGAGCGGTGTCTGCTCTGGCCTTGCAGGCCGGGGTAAATGGTGATGCAATCTCTTGGCGGGCCGCGCCCTGTATGGCGGCGGCCTGGTCTTGGCGGGCCGCGCTCGGCATGGCGGCGGCCTGGTCTTGGCGGGCCGCGCTCGGCATGGCGGCGGCCTGGTCTTGGCGGGCCGCGCCCTGTTTGGCGGCGGCCTGGATCGGCGTCGCTGTCGCGATGGAATCGGTGCAGGCTGGGCTGGGCGTCGCTGCAGCGATCGGAGCTGGGCGGGCCGCACCTGGCGTGGCTGCGGCCTGGTTCAGCACCTCGCCTGCGGCGTGGATGAGCGTCGCTGCTGCGGTGGGGTCTTTGCGGGCCGGGCCTAGCATGGCGGCGGCCTGGGTCAGCGTCACACCCGCGGCGTGGATGAGGGTCGCGGTGGCAGCCGGTTCTTTGCGGGCCGGGCAGGGCATCGCTGCAGGGACCGGGTCTTGGTGGGCCGAGCAGGGCATCGCTGCGGCGGCCGGGGCTTGGCGGGCCGAGCAGGGCATCGCTGCGGCGGCCGGGGCTTGGCGGGCCGAGCAGGGCATCGCTGCGGCGGCCGGGTCTTGGCGGGCCGAGCAGGGCATCGCTGCGGCGGCCTGGGCTTGGCGGGCCGCACCTGGCGTGGCTGCGGCCTGGCTTAGCGTCGCCGCGCCGGGCGCCTCTTCAGGGACCGCGGGCGTGGCAGCAGGGGTCGGGGCATCCGGGCCGGCAGGGGTAATACTGGACTCACCCATCGGTGGCAGCATCGGGGTCTGAGTCGTCGCCGTCCGGTCTGGCACTCGTCGTGCGGTTCCCCTCTCATAGGCCTGAACCGCGGCAGCCATCTCCAGAAGTTCCATACGTTCTTCTCAGATCTGCTCCACGACCCGGGTCTCCAGTCGGTCGCAGAACTGGGCCAGCTCCCGATACCACCAGGCAGCGGAGCCCGGTTCTGGATTTCTGCGGTCAGACGCCATTTCTTCTGCGCCCTCTTCTGCACGACTCTCCAGCTGTGGACTCGCCGTTGCCTCTAATAGCAAGCTGTTCAGTTTCCGCTCTGCCTCTTTCAGCAGCTCCTCTCCCAGCAGCAGGCTTCTGGCTCCCTTTCTGTCCCGACGTCTCTGGACGCTTCCACTCTCATAGCTGGCAAGGTCAGAACTCTGCAGGGGATCTCTGGGTAGCCACACCTCTTCGTGGGCGGTAACTTCTCCCAGCGCGGGCTGCTGTTGTTTTTCAGCGCGCTTTTCATGGTGGCAATATGGCGGCGCTTCCAATTTTCCAAGCGGACCGCCCAGGCACATGGTCACCTGTCTGAACAGGTCTAGTCCTTATCCTGTTCACAGCGCCAGATGTGAAGCCCCACAGGTGTAGTGTCGGTGCATTACCTTCAGGGACTCCACTCAGCTGGATCTGGTCACAGGTAGGAGATCTTCTTCTTGTCGTGACGCCACTCTCAGTATTGCGGCCAGTAGGGACCGCCACTGCAGGTTGAGGGACGCCTGGGGCTGATGGTGAGTGCAGTTAGTTGGAATAGCCTCCTGAGAGTGAGGCAAGCCCCAGGGCCCTGTGTAGGTGCGTAGTACCACAAGGCGCAGAATGACTCAACACAGGCAGGATGTCTTTCAGGGTTTTTACTCACAGTTGATGGCAGGGTGAGTGACCCGGGCGTAGCTGGGATGAACCAAGTGGGAACCAGGTGTCCTTCAGGCTGACTTGTGAGGGTGACTACTAACTCGCCTTCCTTAGCCCTTGGTGGTTTGGGGTAACCCCGACTTTGAGTCCCTATGGGGGTCACCCAGGGAAGATGCTGCAGCCTCTCTCCCCTTCGTTTGCCGTTTGCTTGTCGCCTGGACCAGGCCACTCCAGCTGCTTGCCTCCTGTGACCTATGGGCCCTAACTGTGGCTACGTGGCTGCGGCTTTTGTGGTGTTATGGCGTGGGCTTGGAGAGCCCCACACCGGCAGGTTTAGCAAAAGAAAGCTGGATCTATCTCCGCTTCGGGATCTGCCGCCCGTTTGGGCCTGGTTCTCCCTAGCAGTCTCCTTACTTCCCACTCTGTGCTCTCTCTCTAGCTGGAGATGGGTTTCGGGTAGCACTCCTAGGTGACCGTTCTCCCCCGTCGGTAGCCACTGCGCGGACGCTGTCAGACTACAGCAGCCCAGGGGAAGGGGTCAGCTCTCCTCGGAGCTCCCTGGACTCTGCTCTGAACCGGCTCACATCTGGGACCTTCCTTGCTGCTCCTGTCAGAGCTTCACTTTCCTGCTCCTCACTCCTCCACACTCTGCTGCAGACTCCTACAGACTGTTTACTCCTCCTTCTCTTTTCCCTTTGTGCCTGCCTACGCCACCTAGCAACCAGATTCTCTTACCACACCCCTTGAGAGGAGATGGAGGCTTTTGGCCCCCTCCACTATTCCAGTGAAGGTGAAGGCTTTTCCCCCTCCTGGGATCCCCAGGGGTCCTCTCATGGGTACATGTGTGAGACCTGATCACTATGCGCCTGTGTTCCACACCCCGGTCAGCCTTCTGGATTACCTGTGTTGTACTGTCCCCAGCATGGGTGCAGTACTCAGTGGTGCCTGACCAGGTCAGGGGCGCCACAAAAGACCCACACGAGGTTGAAGAGGCAGAAGCAGTGTATTAACTTCTACATACAGAGGAAGGATTGATACAACTCGTGGGGACAGCAAGACTTGTACAGCAGACTCTTCTCCATCTCTCCCCAGAGTAACCCATTGCCCAGTCAGCAACATGTAACGCCCCTGTCCATGCTTACTTGGCCAAGTATCTGTGGTGAAATGCACCCTGTCACACAGTTTCTCAAAGAAGCGGTGATGTTTGGTGCGACATGCTGGTGTAGCGCGTGCACGCCTTTGTTGGAGAAGGAGTGGCGCCTGGGCATCGGCTCATGGGGCACTGGGATGGGCATAAGATCTCAAAAATCCTCGGTTAAAAAGGTTGGAAAGGAAGCATTTTGGTAGCCAACAGTTTGCAGATGCTGAAAGTCAACCTCTAAGCCATGTCATGCCCTTCTAAAAGCATGTAAAACACAGCAAGGGGACTCCAACCACAGTGTCCCTCCTTTCCACTAATTGGGCCACACAATTAATCATGGAAGGTTTCTCGGGGAGACGCCTGACATGATTAATCTAGGACTTATTGGCAGCTATGGGCTGCCAATAACTCATTACCCCGATTTGCCAACGCACCAGGGCAAATCGGGAAGAGCCGGGTACAGTCCCAGAACTGTCGCATCTAATGTATGCGGCAATTCTGGGCGGCTGTTGGCTGATATTGTTAGGCTGGGGGGCTCCCCATAACGTGGAGCTCCCCATCCTGAGAATACCAGCCTTCAGCCGTATGGCTTTATCTGGCTGGTTTTAAAATTGGGGGGGACCACACGCTGTTTTTTTGAACCCCTTAACGACCCATGACGTACTAGATACGTCATGGATCGTTTTCCGGTAAGCCCCGCCCCCTGCCGCCGGCGGGCGGCGGCGATCGGCGCACATATCAGCTGTTATCAACAGCTGATATGTGTGCCTGCTAGCCGCGGGTGGAATCGCTTCCACCCGCGGCCATTAACCCCTTACATTTCGCTGCCAAAGTCTTGGCAGCGATATGTATATGGGCGCCGCCATTACAGTGACTTACCCCGCCCCCGCCGGAAGTCACGTGACATGATCACGTGACTTTCGGCGGTTGCCATGGTAGCACAGGGTCATGTGATGACGCCTGTGGCTAACATGAGTCACTTCCTCTCAATGCCGGAATACAGCCGGCATTGAAAGTGAAGCAGCAAATCTGCAGTTCTCAGCTCTGTAGCTGAGATCTGCAGATTGTGCAAAGCGATCAGATTGCTGATCGCAATAGCCCCCTAGGGGGACTAGTAAAATAAAAAAAAAAAGTAAAAAAAAAAGTTTTAAAAAATTAAAAAAAAATAAAAAAACCTAAAAGTTCAAATCACCCCCCTTTCACCCCATTGAAAATTAAAGGGTTAAAAAAATAAAAAATACACACATATTTGGTATCGCCGCGTTCAGAAATGCCCGATCTATCAAAATATAAAATCAATGAATCTGATCAGTAAACGGCGTAGCGGCAAAAAAATTCCAAACGCCAAAATTACGTTTTTTGGTCGCCGCAAATTTTGCGCAAAATGCAATAACAGGCGATCAAAACGTAGCATCTGCGCAAAAATGGTACCGTTAAGAACGTCAGGTCAAGACGCAAAAAATAAGCCATCACTGAGCCTCAGATCCTGAAAAATGAGAACGCTACGGGTTTTGGAAAATGGCGCAAAACGTGCGCCACGTTTTTCGGACAAGCTTGTGAATTTTTTTTAACCCCTTAGATACAAGTAAACCTATACATGTTTGGTGTCTACAAACTCGCACCGACCTGAGGCATCATACCCATACATCAGTTTTACCATATAGTGAACACGGTGAATAAAATATCCCAAAAACTATTGTACAATACCAGTTTTTTTGCAATTTTTCCACACTTGGATTTTTTTTGCCATTTTCCAGTACACTATATGGTAAAACTTATGGTTTCATTTAAAAGTACAACTCGTCCCGCAAAAAACAAGCCCTCATATGGCAAGATTGATGGAAAACTAAAAAAGTTACGCCTCTCGGAAGAAGGGGAGCAAAAAACAAAAACGCAAAAACGGAAAGTGCCCGGGGGCTGAAGGGGTTAATTATTTAATTATTTATTTCACTGCACAGTATAGACACACCCACCGGCTGCTGTGATTGGGTGCAGTGAGACACCTGTCACTCAGCGTGTGGGCGTGTCTCACTGCAACCAATCATAGGCGCCGGTGGGCGGGGAAAGCAGGGAATACGAGATTGTTTAATGGGCGGCCGGCTTTTTCAAAATAGTAAAAGCCGCCGGAGTAGTGTGAATGCCGTGCAGCGCCGCGCCGGTGATCAGGGATCGGTGAGTATGAGAGAGGGGGTAAGAGGGATAGACTGACATGGACAGAGAGAGAGGGACAGAGATAGTGACCGACTGACAGAGATCGGTGAATGACAGACATTGTGAGGCGCTTCAGAACGCAGCTTTTCAGCTGCTCTCTGAAGCGGACCTTTTTTAAGCTGCGGTGCAGAGCGCACACCTGCGCACATAGCCTCAGACATCACAATCGTATGAGGGATGTTACACGTTTCAATTGACTAGGTTCGTGCAACAAAACGTTCAATTCTAGACAAAGATATGATGTGTTTGCGATCAACGGTTTTGCGTTCAATCCTGATGGCACGTAGATGTCACACGCAGATACCTCACAAACGATGCCGGATATGCGTCACTTACAACTTGACCCCAACGACGGATTGTGAGATATATTGAAGCATGTAAAGCGGGCTTTCGGCATCGAAATTTATACAATGGCAATGGAATGCTGGAATGCCGGTTGCCGGAGGGAAAGCTTCTGGATCTGAAGGCGTCGGTGCGTTTTTTGTCCCGGGCTAAGAAGGTGCGGTTGTGGGATTTGCAGTCAGTGCTCGGGAAATTGAATTTCGCTTGGCGCATTATGCCGATGGGGCAGATATTTAACAGGAGACTGGAGAGCGCAACCGCGGGGGTGAAAGCTCCGAATCACTTTGTCAGAGTGACCAAGGTGATGAAGGGGGATTTGTTGGTCTGGGAGTGGTTTTTTGGACTGGTATAACGAGCGGACCCTTTGGATGAGCGAGGCATTGTCGGATAGCCAGCTGGAATTGTTTACGGACACGGCTGGTGCGACGGGTTTTGGAGCAATTTTTCAGACGCGTTGGTGCGTGGGAAAGTGGCCATGGCTTTGGGTGGAAAAAGATTTGGTAAAGAACTTGGCGCTGCTGGAACTGTTTCCCATTATTGTGGCGGTGGAGTTGTGGGGTCCCGCATTTGCAGGAAAAAGGGTTTGCATGCATTGTGACAACAACATCGGCAAAGTCTTCGCCGGTAGTGGGATATTTAAGGCATCTGGTGTTGCGTTGCTTGGAGTTCAACATTTACGTGGTGGCTCAGCATGTGCCCGGGGTTCAAAACGAGGTGGCTGATGCGCTATCTCGGTTTCAGTTTTACAGGTTCAGGAGGCTGGTGCCGGGAGCGGACGCGGATGGAGAACTCTGCCCGGAATGGCTGTGGGACCTGGCATCGGTGTAGCGTTTGAGGGAATTAGTTGATCGTGGCCGAGGCTACTTGGTGCCGATATCAGTCGGTTTGGAAGGAATGGGAAGAGTTGGAAAGTAGGGACTTCATGGAGCCTGGTTACACGGGTCGAGTGTTGGAGGTCCTGACGTTGATTAGTGGGGAATTTTCGACAGGTCGGTGTGTTTCGGTGATTGGTTACAAGTTGGCGGCATTGGCCTTCTTGTTTAAGATGCAAGGGGTTCGGGATGCGACTAAGGATTTTCTGGTATGGCAGGCGATGAAGGGTTTTTGAAAGGGGGCGCGGTCGCGTGGCATGAGGCGGACGGTGTCATTGCCATTGTTGGTTCATTTAGTGGGGTGTTTGGGTGAGTTATGTTCGTCCCCGTATGAGCAGGTGTTGTTTTTGGTAGCTTTTGTATAGGCATTTTTTGGGGCCTTTCGCATTGGTGAATTGGTCAGCCCGATTAAGCAAGCGATAGGTGGTTTGTTGATGGATGATGTAATGCTGGGGGAGGACAGGGTGGAATGTTGGCTTCGTTTTTCAAAGACGGATCAGAGGGGCCGGGGGCGCCTAGTAGTGTTGTTTGAGTTGCCGGGGCACCAGTTATGCCCGGTGGTACAGGTTTCGGAGTTTTTAAAGGTGCGAGGTGGTTACCCCGGCGTTTTCCTTAGGCATATGGACGGATCTGCTTTATCGCGTTTCCAATTCATTGCAGTGCTGAAGACGGCTTTAGCATGGGTGGGGGAGGAGCCAAGTGAGTACGGATCTCACTCCTTCCGGATTGGGGCAGCAACGAAGGCTGCTAGGTGGGGTTTGAGTGAGGATTGGATCTGACGGATTGGGCGGTGGGAATCTTCCAGGTTTCGTTCGTACATTAGACCTCACCTGGTCAGGTGATGGTTTCGTAAGTGGGGATTCCTTGTTTGCGTTATGATTCTAGTGTGCAATGTTTTCTTGTTTCTGTTGTGGTTTTTTATTTGTGGTCTTTATATTTTGTAGGTCCATACCTTGTGTGGATCCTCGGGCACTCCTATGTGTATTGGGGAGCGTTGCGGGCGGATGTTCGTCGCGACGGTCGGCAGCTCGGAGTGGCGGTGACGGATGCCCGAGTAAAGTGGCTGGGAATGCGGGGCATGACCTGGGGTAGAGTGCGGCCCTGAGGCGGCTTATTATAGCCGCATTGATCGCGACCTGGATGTGTTGATTTACATGTGGGAGGGAATGATTTGGGGGTGATGTCGGCGAGAGAAGTGAAAAGAGACATAAAGCTGGATTTGTTACATTTGTGGAGGGCGTTCCCGAGCATTGTAATTGTCTGGTCGGATATCATAGCCCGGACGCAGTGGCGTTTTGGGAGGTCAGTAGACCGTGTTAACAGGGCCCGGAGCAAATTGAACCGGGCAATTGGCAAGTTTGTGGCGCGAAACGGTGGTTTTGTGGTACATCATAGAGAACTCGAGGAGTCCACCGAGCAGTATTTAAGGCGAAATGGGGTCCATCTCACGGACGTGGGGTTAGATTTGTGGATGTTGGGATTGAGGGACGGTCTGGAGCAAGCGCTGGGGGTGTGGAGGGCCCGGGCCAAGTAAGGTGTCACTTGGCCGGTTTGTGGCGGGGTGATAGGTCCGTCAGAGAGGTTGGGACTACCGACAGTTGGTTTGTTGGTACGAAGTCGCTCAAGGGGAGTGGCTTCGGATTGGATTGGAACTTGTGGACGGAGGTCCTGCAGGTTCTGGGTAGGGGTAATTAACGATGGAACGTTATTACCCCTCACCTCGGGCCGAGGTGGTCCTCTGGGCCGGTTGGAGGTTACGGCCGGGGGGTTAAGAATGATGGTTGGCCTCTCGGACAGATCTATCGGTGGTTTGGTTATAAGAGTATATATGTATAAGGTTATGTTTAACAACGGGTGGCATGTTGAGCCACGAGTTTGGTGTACATATATACGGTTAAATAAAGCTGTGGCCATTCGTGCAATAAAGTCGTGGTTATCGTCTTTATTTAAGTAAATATAGACCAGGGGGGAGTTTTAGCATTCACCATCCATGACAAAATTGGACCCAGCTAGGCTGCGGGATGCATCCCTGGAAGACTTGACGACCACAAGTGAGGGCGCCGGTGACCAGCCTGACCTGAGACCCGCTAATGGTGATCCAGATGCGGGTTATTCAGGTTTGGAGAGCGTATGGTTCGAAAGGGAGTGCGGTATGGGTGCTGTGGCACAGAAGGCTGCCATGAACGAGGAGGCCTGCCAAGCCACCATCCGGTAGCTGAACCATGAGTGAAAGGCTTGGGCTGCCAAGAAAAAGCAAGTGATTTGCAGGAAAAGCAAAGCCTGCACAGAGATACCTGGAGTGCCCGCGGGGTCCGGTACCAGGGCACCGTTGATAAATTCGATCCGCACAAAGGTTGGGGATTTATCAAGGAGCCCGGTGAATGCATTCAAGCGTATTTATGTCTCGCAGGGATGTGCTGAACCACCTGGTACAGGGGCATTCAGACCATGACCTGCACTTGGGTGATGTGTTCACATACACCAGGCATCACGGAGAGAGGGACTGGTATGCTCTTGATGTGCAGAAGATCCGGGATCTGTCCCAGAGAGCTCCTCCTATTCCCCCACCATTTCCGAGGTTCTCCACACTGTGGTAGCAGAACCAGGTTAACCGAGCAGTTGTTGTTGTTTTATGTTTGTGTTGTTACAAAATCTGAAAAAATCTGCATAATCATTTAAAAAAAAGTTTGAAAAATGTGATAATTCCTGGAAAAGTAACCTGATTTTCTACAAGTTAATTTAAATATGGACCATAGCTGCAGGACTGGCAGCAACCAACACAAACTTGTGTCTTGTAAATAGTTGAACCAAGCGTGCCTCCCAGAGTAATCCCTTATCACCATCAGGACATTGATGCCACCACCAAGGAGAGGAAGGTTGGAGGAAAGATCTGGGATAGAGAAGGCCCAGACCTGGTCACCAAAGGAACCGTTGACCTGCCTACTCAAAGGATTTTGGGGAACCAGGACCTTTTTGGGTGGTGGGTAGAGATGAGCGAACCGGCCGTGGTTCGGCTCGAGTTCGGCTCGCCGAACGGAGGTCTCGTTCGAGTTCGGTTCGGCGAACCACTCGAACCGCAAAGGAAACAATGGGAGGCTATCACAAACACATAAAAACACCTAGAAAACACCCTCAAAGGTGTCCAAAAGGTGACAAACAACTCACAACACAACACAAACACATGGAAAAGTGACAAGAACAAATTCTCATGCGAAAACAAAACAGCGTTACAAGGAAAAGAGGATGAGACACAGATATAGGCATGACATGCCCTTCTAAAATCATGTAAAACACCGCAAGGTTACTCCAAGCGGAGTCTCCCTTTTTTCCAAAAATTGGACCACACACACACCCACCCTTTCAGTGGCAGCACTTGTGCCCCAGTTGTACACTTCACAGGTAGATTTGTATCAAACACATTCAAAAATACGCCATACTTAACCGTCCCCAGGATGACACCGGGGTAGGTAGCTAAGTCTTTCCTGATCCCAGCTCTGTTCATCTTGGATCATTTTTAAAAACAATGTAAGCAAGGGTTACTCCAAGCGGAGTCTCCCTTTTTTCCAAAAATTGGGCCACACAGACACCCACTCCTTCAGTGGCAGCACTTGTGCCCCAGTTGTACACTTCACAGGTAGATTTGCATCAAGCACATTCAAAAATACGCCATACTTAACCGTCCCCAGGAGGACCCCGGGGTAGGTAGCAAAGTCTTTGCTGAACCATGACTTGTTCATCTTGGCTCCTTTTAAAAAACACAGCAAACAAGGGTTACTCCAAGTGGAGTCTCCCTTTTTTCCAAAAATCGGGCCACACAGACACCCACCCCTTCAGTGGCAGCACTTGTGCCCCAGTTGTACACTTCACAGGTAGATTTGCATCAAGCACATTCAAAAATACGCCATACTTAACTGTCCCCAGGATGACCCCGGGGTAGGTAGCAAAGTCTTTCCTGATCCCAGCTCTGTTCATCTTGGATCATTTTTAAAAACAATGTAAGCAAGGGTTACTCCAAGCGGAGTCTCCCTTTTTTCCAAAAATTGGGCCACACACACACCCACCCCTTCAGTGGCAGCACTTGTGCCCCAGTTGTAAACTTCACAGGTAGATTTGCATCAAGCACATTCAAAATCCACAAGCATTTACTCTCCCCAGGATGACACAGGGGTAGTAAATTCCTTGTGGATCTTGCGCTTATCTGTCAGCACACACCCAGCAGCACTGAAGACACATTCAGAGACAACGCTGGCAGCTGGACACGACAAAATCTCCAAGGCATAAGTGGAGAGCTCTGGCCATTTTTCAAGATTTGAAGCCCAAAATGAGCAAGGCTCCATTTGCAAAGTCATGGCATCGATGTTCATTTGGAGATACTCCTGTATCATCTTCTCCAGCCGTTGACTATGTGTCAGACTTGTTGTCTCTGGTGGCCTTGCAAAGGATGGTCTAAAAAAAATTATGAAAAGATTCAATAAAATTGCTGTTACCAGTACCAGATACGGTGCTACTGGTACGGGTAGACTGTTGAAGATGACGAGACTGTCCCATGTTTGTCAAGTTACAACTGGGAGATTCACTCCCTGCACCACGGTTCTTTGGTGGAAAAGCCGAGCTAAGATCGAGTAACAGATTTTGCTGATACTCCTGCATACGTGCGTCACTTTCTATGGCTGGAATTATGTCACAAAATTGGACTTGTACTGGCGATCTAATAGTGTGGCAAGCCAGTAGTCATCATCACTTCTAATTTTAACAATACGAGGGTCATTTTGGAGGTAGTGCAGCAAGAAGGCGCTCATGTGTCTTGCGCAGCCATGTGGACCAAGTCCCCGCTGTGTTTGTGGCATAGAGGTGCTAACAGTTCTTTCTTCCACTGACATCTCCCCCCAACCTCTTTCAACTGAAATTTGACCAGGGTCTCCCTCATCCGCTGAGTCTTCCATGTCCATGGACAGTTCGTCCTCCATTTCTTCATGTTCTCCTGCACCTTCCTCAACATTTCGCCTGCTACCATGCGCCCTTGTTGATCCCTGTCCCCCATGGTCCCATGCATGCCGCGTTGGTGATGATGAACGTCTTGACCTTTTTGATGTTGTTGTTTCTTGCGCATATGAATCCTCCTGTAGTTCCTCCCCTTCCTGTTGTCCCACCCCCTTACTCCGAATAGTGTTTAGCGTGTGCTCCAGCATGTAAATGACTGGAATTGTCATGCTGATAATGGCATTGTCAGCGCTAAACATATTCGTTGCCATGTCGAAACTTGTGCAGAAGGTTGCATAGGTCCTTGATCTGAGACCACTCCATCAGGGTGATCTTCCACACCTCTGCATCTCGTTGGCCCAGGCTATACGTCATGACATTTTGCACCAGGGCTCGACGGTGCTGCCACTGTTGCTGTAACATGAGGAGAGTCGAATTCCAGCGTGTCGGCACATCGCATTTCAGGCGATGAACCGGCAGGCCGAAAGACTTCTGGAGCGATGCAAGTCGCTCAGCAGCGGTGGTTGAACGGCGGAAGTAAGCAGACAGTTTTCGTGCCCTGTTCAGAAGGCCATCTAGGCCTGGATAGTGTGTTAAAAATTGCTGGACAACTAGGTTCAACACGTGAGCCATACAAGGCACATTTGTCACCTTGCCCAGGCGAAGGGCCGCACCCAGGTTTGCAGCATTGTCGCACACGGCCTTACCAGGCTGCAGGTTGAGTCGAGACAACCATTTACCAAACTCAGTCTCCAGAGCTGCCCACAACTCAGCCGCTGTGTGACTCTTAGTTCCAAGACATTTCAAGACAAAGACCGCCTGATGCCGTTGTGCTCTGCTGCCAGCATAGTAATGAGGGGTGCGTGATTCCTTCTGCGCAGTTAGAACGCTGGTGGCCTGACCAGGCAGGCTTGGGGTGGAGGTGGAGGACCCAGATGAGGTGGCGGAACTTGGACAAACAGAGGATTGACACACAAGTCGTGGGGACGGCAAGACTTGTGCAGCAGACCCTTCACCATCTATCACCATAGTTACCCAGTGCCCAGTCAGCGACATGTAACGTCCCTGTCCATGCTTACTGGTCCAAGTATCGGTGGTGAAATGCACCCGTTCACACACAGAGTTTCTCAAGGAAGCGGTGATGTTGTGTGCGACATGCTGGTGTAGTGCAGGCACACCTTTCTTAGAGAAGTAGTGGCGACAGGGCATCTGGTACTGGGGCACAGTGACACACATAAGGTCTCTAAAATCCTGTGTGTTCACGAGGCGGAAAGGCAGCATTTCGGTAGCCAAGAGCTTACAGAGGGATAAAGTCAACCTCTTAGCTTTGTCATGGGTCGCAGGGAATGGCCTTTTATTTGTCCACATCTGAGGGACAGAGATCTGGCTGCTGTGTGTAGACGGTGTTGAGTAGGGTGTCCCTGGAAAAATGCAGGTTTGTGACGAAAGTGCAGGCGTAGACATGATGTTGCCTTCATCCAACATTGGTGCTATCGATGTCTGAGAGAGCTGTACACACGCACTTGTTTCCCCTTCCAAACCAACTGACGACCTACCAAGCAAACTGCCTGTTGCGGTTACAGTGGTGGAAGTTGTGCATGGAAAATTAGGTGTGACAGCTGTCCCCACAGTCCTAGAAGATGAAGAGCGCGTGGATTTACTGGAAGGGGCAGGCGGTGGATGGTCCGCTCCACTAGGCCACATTGCAGCACGGTGAGCTTCTTACTGGGACATATGATATTTATTCATGGGACGATTCATGGAAGAAGTTGTCAAACTCCTGAGGTTTTGCCCTCTACTAACAGAATCACGACAAATTTTACATATCACATGATTTGGACGATCTTTTGCTATGTCAAAAAAGGTCCACGCTAGGCAAGGCTTAGAGGGCATGCGACCTGCTGAGCCCCCCCCCCGACTAGTGCTCAGAGGCAGAGTGGTGGCTGAGGATGCAGTTGTAGACGTGTGTTACGGGGGGCTGTCTGATAATAACCGAAAGGAGTATCAGACAGTCAGGGTCCACCGTGCAAAGACTTTGCTGCAGACTATGGCAGAGTGCAATACCTCTGTTAACTCACAGAAGGATATAATAAGTAAGTAAAGCAATTCCTCCCTTACTTGGAGGGTGTGTGGAATGATCTCTGTTAACAATCACAGAGACAAAGGCAATGTGTGCGAAATGGCACCTACCTAGGTCCGCTCTTCTAGTGGTGCAAAAGAGACGAACAGCAGCGTAAGCCGCACAAAGCTCCTACCTGCGTTCGCTCCACTAGTGTGCGAGGACACGAACCACTAGATATGGCACCTGCCTAGGTCCGCTCTTCTAGTGGTGCAAAAGAGACGAACAGCAGCGTAAGCCGCACAAAGCTCCTACCTCTGTTCGCTCCCCTAGTGTGCGAGGATACGAACAACTGCCAGACGCAGTATAAGGAACGTTACCCTAGCGGCAACGTCCACCTACGAGTAGAATCACAAGGCCCAGCCAGACCATGTGCCTCAGGCACCTGCCTATGTCCGCTCCCCTAAGAGGTAAGGATACGGACAGCAGCCGAAGCTGTAAGGTATAAGAACGCTACCCTGCCGGTAGCGCTCACCTAGCATAGACAGAGGAATGCCTAGAGGAACGCGCACAGAGCGTCTACTCATATGCATGAACCAAGAGGACTGAGCACCATGCGGCGTGTGTCAGGGTCTTATATAGACTCTGTGCCTCATCCAAGATGGAGGACACCAGAGCCAATCCGCTGCCAGAACGACAGGAGTGACGTCATGCTGGCCTATCACCGAGCAAGACGTCACAAGCACATGACCAGCGACCAATCGGCATAGAAGGTGTCAGAGACATGTGACCTCGTGTCAGCGATGATGTCACCCACACATGTGCAATGGCTCCAAGATTGGACTTAGTCTCCGGCGCTCGCACATGTGCAGTAGCAAGAAATCTGGACTTAGTCTCCAGCGCTCGCACATGTGCAGTAGCACGAAATCTGGACTTAGTCTCCAGCGCTCGCACATGTGCAGTAGCACGAAATCTGGACTTAGTCTCCAGCGCTCGCACATGTGCAGTAGCAAGAAATCTGGACTTAGTCTCCAGCGCTCGCACATGTGCAGTAGCAAGAAATCTGGACATAGTCTCCAGTGCTCGCAGCAACCGTAACAGTACCTCCCCCTCAAGGGCCCCCCTCCCGGCGACGCAGGTAATCGGCAACTAAGTCGGGAGCATGGACAGCCTCCTCAGGCTCCCAAGAGCGATGTTCCGGGCCATAGCCCTCCCAATCTATCAAGAAGAACCTGCGCCCTCTAACCATCTTAGAACCAACTATGGCTCGTACCTCATAGCTAGAGCGAGAGGAATCAGAGGCAGGAGAGTGCACTTCACGAGCGTGAGGTAAAATAGCCGGCTTTAGCAGTGAGACATGGAATTTGTCATGAATCCTAAGATGGACAGGTAACTTCAATTGATAGACTACAGGATTTACCTGTCGAAGAACCTCATAAGGACCCAGGAAGCGAGGAGCAAATTTGACAGAGCTCACTCTAAGTCTCACGTGTTTTGCAGAGAGCCACACAAAGTCCCCTGGAGAAAAGACAGGAGCCGGGCGACGAAACCTATCGGACACCGTCTTCATACGGTCCTTAGCTGCTTGGATCGACTCTTGAGTCCGATCCCAAACCTCTCTGGCATTAGTTGCCCAGTCGGCCACAAGAGGAGGAGGTGCAGCAGCGGGAAACGGTACCGGTACCCTAGGGTGTTGCCCATTATTGAGTACGAACGGTGTCTGCCCAGTGGCCTCAGCCAGCGAATTGTTAAGGGCAAATTCTGCCCAGGGTAGGAGGGAGGACCAGTTATCGTGGTTCTCAGCAACAAAGTGTCGAAGGTATATAATCATAGATTGATTGGTACGTTCAACCAAACCATTAGTCTCCGGATGGTATGCCGAAGAGAGATTCAACTCAATTTGCAGAAGGCTACAAAGATCTCGCCAGAAACGGGAAGTAAATTGCGGGCCTCTATCACAAATGATACGATCTGGCATCCCGTGAAGCCTAAAGACATGCTTGAGGAATAGTTTGGCTAGTACCCTGGAAGATGGGATTCTCGATAACGGTACGAGATGAACCATCCGGGAGAAATGGTCCGTAATGACCCACACAAATCTATGTCCCTGTGAACATGGAAGATCACCCACAAAGTCCATGCCTACCACCTCCCATGGTCTATCTGGCACTGGTAAAGGATGCAAGAGCCCAGCCGGTCTCTGCCGTAATGGACGGTTGCGAGCACACGAGTAGCAGGAACCGACATATCTCTTGACGTGGCTGGCTAAGTGTGGCCACCAATACCACCTCTCCAGTAACTCTCGTGTCCGCCTAATACCAAAATGCCCACCCACCTTTGAGGTGTGGGCCCATGACAGTATATCATTCTGTCGATCAGGCGGAACAAAGGTCTTGCCCGGTGGGATTTGGTCTAACGTCACAGGGGAGAGCGTATGAAAAACCCTGGAGGGAAGGATAAGACGAGGTTCGTCAATCTCTTCCTGGGTAGAAAGCATAGAGCGAGACAGGGCGTCTGCCTTGTTATTCTTACTCCCAGACAGATAGTTGATGGAGAAGTGAAAGCGGGAGAAAAACAAGGGCCAGCGGGCTTGGCGAGGATTCAGACGCTGAGCGGTTTGTAAGTACGTCAGATTCTTATGGTCTGTATAGACCTGGAAAGGATGTTTCGCTCCTTCCAGCAAGTGACGCCACTCCTCCAAGGCTAATCTCAAGGCGAGCAGTTCCCTATCCCCAATGGTATAGTTTCTCTCTGCCGGTGAAAAGGTTTTAGCAAAGAAGAAACACGGCCTTTTTCTACCTGCACCGTTCTTTTGATACAAGACCGCACCAGCACCCACTGAAGAGGCATCAACCTCTAAGAGGAAGGGCTTATTCTCATCGGGTCTTTGAAGAACGGGAGCAGTTGAAAAGTGTCTTTTTACTGCCTCAAAAGCCTGAGATGTCTCAGTAGACCAGGCTTTGGGATTAGCACCTTTCTTAGTCAAGGCCACCAAAGGGGCCACCAAAGTAGAAAAATGGGGTATGAACTGCCTGTAATAATTTATGAATCCTAAGAAGCGTTGCACCGCCTTCAAGGAATGAGGTTCGGACCATTGCAGGACAGCAGAGAGCTTCGCAGGATCCATAGCCAGACCCTCTTGTGAGATAATGTAACCCAAAAAAGGCAATGAGGACTGCTCGAATACACATTTCTCGAGTTTAGCAAACAATGAGTGCTCCCTTAAACGGGAAAGGACACGAACGACATCCTGACGATGAGTCTCCAGATCAGGAGAAAAAATCAGGATGTCGTCCAGATACACCACTACTGAGGATAACAGTAAATCCCTGAACACATCGTTTACGAAGTCCTGAAATACTGCGGGTGCATTACATAACCCAAAAGGCATGACGAGGTATTCATAGTGACCGTCTCGGGTGTTAAAAGCGGTCTTCCATTCGTCACCCTTTCGAATTCGTACCAAGTTATACGCACCCCGCAGATCCAACTTCGTAAAAACTTGAGCTCCTCTCAGTCTGTCAAAGAGCTCCGAAATTAAAGGTAATGGGTATTTGTTCTTTATTGTGATTGCGTTGAGACCCCTGTAATCTATGCAGGGACGCAAATCACCCTCTTTCTTCCGAACAAAGAAAAACCCAGCTCCCGCGGGAGAGACAGACTTACGAATGAACCCCTTCTCTAAACTCTCTCTTATATAGGTCGACATGGCCTCCGACTCAGGTATCGACAGGGGGTAAACCCTGCCTTTAGGTGGAACCGAACCTGGGATAAGGTCTATGGCACAGTCATACGGCCTATGGGGTGGAAGAACCTCAGCACCCTGTTTGGAGAACACGTCAGCGAAATCCAAATAGGGTGTAGGTATGGGAGAGAGATCAGTTGATGCAACCGCAACGACCTTAGGTGGTAAGGGAAGACATCGGGACTGACATTTCGAACCCCAACTAATAATGCTGTCAGACTCCCAGTCAATGTGAGGAGCATGAGTCCGAAGCCATGGAAGACCCAGAAGGACGTCGTCTATACCCTCAGGCAAAACAAGAAAAGAAATCTCCTCTATGTGACCCTGAGACAGGGAAAGGCGCAAGGGAACTGTCCTCAATGTAATGGAGTCAGACAACATAGTTCCATTAACAACACGGACAGGAATAGGCGCCTCTAACATGATAGAGGGAATATTGTGTCCCTTTACAAATCCTGAGGACACAAAAATCCCGTCAGCTCCGGAATCCACAAAAGCCATAATAGGCCATGTATTCTCAGATAACGAGAGCTGACCTGGGATACAACACTTAGAGGGTGCAGAAGACGTCTCTAGTAACCCCCCTCTAATGGTTACTAGGCCAGGGAGTTTCCCTGACGACTAGGACACTTGTTGGCATAGTGCCCAGCCTGACGACATACGTAACATATAGGAGGACCAGACTTGCGTAGTCTGGAGAACGTATGACCTAACTCCATAGGAGTGGGAGATGTTTCAGATGCTGAGGAAGATGGTAGTGGACCCTCAACAACTGGAATAGCCCGATGCTTAGGGCGTGAGGAAGAGACCTCGAGTCTACGTTCCTTATGGCGTACATCGATCCTCGTTGCAACTGTGATCAAGTCCTCCAGAGAAGCAGGGACCTCACGAGTAGCAAGGGCATCCTTGACATAGCCTGCCAACCCTCTCCAGAAGATAGGAATCAACACCTTCTCTGGCCAATCTAGTTCTGCCACCAGAGTTCTAAAAGCAATGGCATAAGAACTAGTGGATAACGAACCCTGAGATAGATCTAACAGTCTCAGGGCCGCATCATGGGTAACCTGCGGACCCATGAATACCGCCTTAAGAGCATCAAGAAAGTCTTGATGTCTCAGAGTAACCACATCAGAGCGCTCCCATAGGGGAGTCGCCCATTCTAAGGCTTTGTCCTGAAGTAATGAGATGATAAAGCCTACTCTGGACCTCTCCGTAGAGAAGCGAGAAGAGTTGACCTCTAGGTGTATCTGACACTGACTAATGAAACCACGACATGATCTGGCATCGCCAGAATATCTGTTTGGCAGAGCAAGTCGAGGATCATGTGCAGATGTCACCATGGTCTGAGGTTTATCCTCTATACTCTTGAGCCGTGACTCAAGTACTTGTATGTAACGGTGTAACTGCTGATATTCTGCCATAACTGCCAGACCCTTGGCTCAGTCCTAATGTTACGGGGGGCTGTCTGATAATAACCGAAAGGAGTATCAGACAGTCAGGGTCCACCGTGCAAAGACTTTGCTGCAGACTATGGCAGAGTGCAATACCTCTGTTAACTCACAGAAGGATATAATAAGTAAGTAAAGCAATTCCTCCCTTACTTGGAGGGTGTGTGGAATGATCTCTGTTAACAATCACAGAGACAAAGGCAATGTGTGCGAAATGGCACCTACCTAGGTCCGCTCTTCTAGTGGTGCAAAAGAGACGAACAGCAGCGTAAGCCGCACAAAGCTCCTACCTGCGTTCGCTCCACTAGTGTGCGAGGACACGAACCACTAGATATGGCACCTGCCTAGGTCCGCTCTTCTAGTGGTGCAAAAGAGACGAACAGCAGCGTAAGCCGCACAAAGCTCCTACCTCTGTTCGCTCCCCTAGTGTGCGAGGATACGAACAACTGCCAGACGCAGTATAAGGAACGTTACCCTAGCGGCAACGTCCACCTACGAGTAGAATCACAAGGCCCAGCCAGACCATGTGCCTCAGGCACCTGCCTATGTCCGCTCCCCTAAGAGGTAAGGATACGGACAGCAGCCGAAGCTGTAAGGTATAAGAACGCTACCCTGCCGGTAGCGCTCACCTAGCATAGACAGAGGAATGCCTAGAGGAACGCGCACAGAGCGTCTACTCATATGCATGAACCAAGAGGACTGAGCACCATGCGGCGTGTGTCAGGGTCTTATATAGACTCTGTGCCTCATCCAAGATGGAGGACACCAGAGCCAATCCGCTGCCAGAACGACAGGAGTGACGTCATGCTGGCCTATCACCGAGCAAGACGTCACAAGCACATGACCAGCGACCAATCGGCATAGAAGGTGTCAGAGACATGTGACCTCGTGTCAGCGATGATGTCACCCACACATGTGCAATGGCTCCAAGATTGGACTTAGTCTCCGGCGCTCGCACATGTGCAGTAGCAAGAAATCTGGACTTAGTCTCCAGCGCTCGCACATGTGCAGTAGCACGAAATCTGGACTTAGTCTCCAGCGCTCGCACATGTGCAGTAGCACGAAATCTGGACTTAGTCTCCAGCGCTCGCACATGTGCAGTAGCAAGAAATCTGGACTTAGTCTCCAGCGCTCGCACATGTGCAGTAGCAAGAAATCTGGACATAGTCTCCAGTGCTCGCAGCAACCGTAACAACGTGCTACTAGTACAACTCCTCTGTCCAAGAAGGCGCAAGGTAACTTCGTCGTCAGTAGCATTTCTTCTCCACCGCCTCTGTTGACCTCCTCGAGTGCCTGACTGTGTGTTGACAGTAGGTGGGATCTAGAACTTCCTCATCAAGCGTTGTGTTTGCACTCCCCTCACCCTCAGACTGAGCCTCTTCCTGACGTGAACCGATATTTAAGTTGTCATCCCAATCTGGTATCTCCTTCTCATCGTCATCAGTATGTTCCTCATTGTCTATTACAACAGGTGTTTCAGTTTGTGAATAAGGGTCAACATTATGCTCAGAAACTTGGTCATCACGGCCTGAATCTGAGTCACAAAGGTTTTGGGCATCACTGCAGACCATTTCCTGGTCTGTACTCACTGTAGCTTGGGAGCAGACCTCTTATTCCCAGGCTATAGTGTGACTGAACAGCTCTGCAGACTCAGCCATCTCAGTTCCACCATACTGTTCAGGGTGGATGGAGACTTCAGAGCTGGGAGAAAGTAAGTGTGATTGGGATGACAACTCAGAGGACTGGTGTTTTTTGGATGCGGTAGTTGAGGTGGCGGAGAGGGCACTTGTTGGACCACTTGAGATCCATTCAAGCATTTTCCTTTTTTGGCCATCATCTACCTTTGTTCCAGTTGTTCGTGTCCGTAAAAAAGGGAGCACATCGGATTGTCCACGGTAAGTAGTAGACATCTTACTTTTGCTGGAAGATGGTCTATCTTCAGCAGATGTTAATGGAGCTTTGCGACCTACCCCACGGACAAACCTTTTTTTCATTTTCCAACACGCCTCTTCCCCTTTCCACCAGCATCTGTCATTTTGCCACTCATTTTGATTGCGACAAGATTGTGCACTTAAAATGTGGTAGTAAAAATTGAGAGGTGGTGTAGATTGCAGCGGTGGTCTAGCTTTATTAACAGTAGAATAAACAACAATAACTATCCCTGACAATGCAACTACGGCCCTTAAACTGGCAGCATAGTTTGCTATTAGAATGGCTTAGTAATAATGAGTTTCAGTGTGCAATGCAGAAGTGCCGCAAATATCTTTGCACCAGTGGGACACTAATGGAAGTCCAACAGCCAATTTTAGGATGCCACTAAGTTTACTCAGTGTTTGCTAGTATAATGGCTTAGTAACAATGAGCTTGCGTGTGCAATGCAGAGGTGCTGCAAATAGATTTGCACTAGTGGGACACTAATGGAAGTCCAACAGCCACTTTTAGGATGCCACTAAGTTTTCTCAGTGTTTGCTAGTATAATGGCTTAGTAACAATGAGCTTGAGTGTGCAATGCAGAGGTGCTGCGAATAGATTTGCATTAGTGGGACACTAATGGAAATCCAACAGCCATTTTTAGGATGCCACTAAGTTTCCTCAGTGTTTTCTAGTATAATGGCTTAGTAACAATGAGTTTGAGTGTGCAATGCAGTGGTGCTGTAAATAGCTTTGCACCAGTGAGACAATAATGAAGTCCAACTGCCACTTTTAGGATGCCACTAAGTTTACTCAGTGTTTGCTAGTATAATGGCTTAGTAACAATGAGCTGGAGTGTGCAATGCAGAGGTGCTGCAAATAGATTTGCACTAGTGGGACACTAATGGAAGTCCAACAGCCACTTTTAGGATGCCACTAAGTTTTCTCAGTGTTTGCTAGTATAATGGCTTAGTAACAATGAGCTTGAGTGTGCAATGCAGAGGTGCTGCAAATAGATTTGCACTAGTGGGACACTAATGGAGGTCTAACAGCCACTTTTAGGATGCCACTAAGTTTACTCAGTGTTTGCTAGTATAATGGCTTAGTAACAATGAGTTTGAGTGTGCAATACAGTGGTGCTGCAAATAGCTTTGCACCAGTGGGACAATAATGAAGTCCAACAGCCACTTTTAGGATGCCACTAAGTTTACTCAGTGTTTGCTAGTATAATGGCTTAGTAACAATGAGCTGGAGTGTGCAAAGGGCAGGAGGGTACAGTGGCAGGGTTGTGGGTCTGTGTAGAGGAAAGGAAGCCTCAGTTTATATCCCTCCTAATGGGGAAATGCAGCGAGGAAGTCCCTGACCTTAGCTACACAGACGCTCTTATCTGTAGCTGTTAAAATCTGTTTCCACGGACCTGACTGTCACCTATGGCTCTGAGCCTGCTGTTATTAGCCCTTACAAGGGCTAAAAGAAACTTCTATCCCTATTCTGTATAGCGCTGTGTGTAGAGCGTACACAGCAGTATCGGAGACAGGAGCTACGCCAGCGGTGACTGACACCCAGACGCAGAAGGCAGATAATGGCTTCCTGACGGGCAGATACCCTTTTTTATAATGCAGGAACATGTGACATGAACATCCTATCACACATGCCGTTGCTTCTCTGGCTAAAAGTCCACTTAGCTGTGTGTGTGTCTGGGATTGGCTGACATGCTGACCCACTCCACTACACGCGCGCTTAGGGAAGGAAGACAAGGAAAAAACAAAAAAAAAATTGTTATCGTCATTATCCCAGCAGCAGTGATCTGAATGCGCTGTTCCCGCTCACTATATAGAGTGACTTACACTATTACAGCGGAAAGCCAGCTAGGAATTAGCTTGGCTTTTTGCTGCTAGAACCGTTCTCGAACGTAATTAGAACTATCGAGCTTTAGCAAAAAGCTTGAGTTCTAGTTCGATCTAGAACAGCCCCCAAAATCACTCAAACATCGAACTGGAGAACCACGAACCACGAACCGCGCTCAACTGTAGTGGTGGGTTGATGGGGGGATGCTCAAAGGTCGCAACGTTTAAGTGAGTTGTCTCCCCTGTGCGGGAAGAATGTTATGTAAACTATTTAACCTTTTTTCTATTTGCGGTTACAATAAAACTCTATCTTGCCTACAGCTCGAAGACATGATGTGTTTAACCAAGGGAGAATATAGCACCCCTGAAACACTCTGGGCACTACAAGGAAGAGCATCCTCTTAGGGATGCAGGGCCTACCCCCTGGGACCTGGAGTATTAGTGCCGATACCACCAAAGCACAACCAAAATCCTAGTTCTCCACTCCACACTGGGCATAGAGGGTTAACCATGGAAGGGGATGGTCACCATGGGAACAAGTCCCTGGATTTAGCCAGCCTGGTGGGAGGGGTCAGCAGTCATTGAGTCGTTAGAGATTGTGGCACACAGAAGAGGTGTGCGGACGTGCCTGAGCTGGGTCCATGTAACGGTGACCCGGGGGCACAGGAGAGAGGTCGCCAGGATGGGTACCGAAAATACTGCTGGGACTGGAGCACGAACAGGGCACAGGGCTCTAGATCAGGCGCCAGTTTCAAAAAGCTTGGTAAATACCTGCCCGGTGAGGACATCTTCACAGGCTTCAAGAAACTAAATTATCCGGGGGCATCAGTAGTATACTAGGATCAGGGTTCGGACACTTACCTCCCCACAGGGTCCGCACTGCCCGTCGTACGGAGAAGGAGACTGTACCCCAAAAGGGACAGTCGAGTCCCAAACGCTCCACGCTACGGGGACCCAACCAACAGAGAGTGCTGGGGACAGAGCAAACTGGGTCACACTGGCACTGATACTGATACTCCTGGGACGTGAACCAGCAACCCCTGGGTCCAAGTGAGTAGAGACTGTTAAAGACAACCTGGTGTGTTCTCCATTATTACCCCCGGTACATCTCCCAGGCACAACTTTACCTGCGGAGGGGCTAACACCATTTCTGCAATCACCACCAGCCCTGGGAGTACCCACATTTAGCAGCGGCGGTTCTCCATCCTTAACCGCAACCCGCAGGGGGCGTCACATGACATTAACTCTTATCACCCTGTAAATATCCCTCCTTACAAAAGGGGCCCAGGGCACGGAACCAGGCAACGGCCTCAGAAGTGACAACTCTGGCTGAATATTCTGCCCGGGACCGAGTACCCCCTTCCCTGGGCGACACAGATCTACAATGCAAAAGAATGTAACAAATTACTTTATCATGTATTGATTTGTAGAAATTGTAACATTAATAATAAGCAAATGAAAAAGATAAAAATAACCATAAACATAGAAAATCCAAGAAAGAAGCTTATATAAGATGATGAGACTACACCTGATATCTTGCACTTCTTTCAAGGGCATGTCATCATCTGCTATTAATTATGTTGACAAAATGGAAGCTGTAGAATTGCAATGTGCAAGCCAGGTTATTACT
Source organism: Anomaloglossus baeobatrachus (assembly GCF_048569485.1). Taxonomy (NCBI): domain Eukaryota; kingdom Metazoa; phylum Chordata; class Amphibia; order Anura; family Aromobatidae; genus Anomaloglossus; species Anomaloglossus baeobatrachus. Next base: position 266,218,063 of record NC_134354.1, on the reverse strand, counting down.
GTAAAATTACATGGTGGTGTGAAGAAAGGGCAGCTATTGTCATCTCAGCCACATACTCCACAAGTAAAAAAGGCAGCAAACATCATTTTATTCCAATAAGCAAGCAGAAGGTCAGGCATATGACTTCTCCATACCACTCCCTCCACCATGACCTCCAGCCGCTGCCTTGTTAAGCTTTTCTTGTTTATTTTTATATCATTGTTCAGCAATGGAAGCCAGTGACCCCATTGGCAAGCAACAGAGAAATGTTTGTTTGCTAATAAGATTTTGTGTCAAGTTCAACCTGTTTTCTTTTTAAGATGATCATGACCAGTTATTAATTGGAGACCTCAAGCAAAGGACTGTAAGTCACCTGTGGAGAAACACATGCATCTTGATCTCTACTTCTGTTCAGAAATAAATTGTGATTTTGAGTTAAAGGTAACCAGTCACTCGATTCATGCTGCCCAAACCATGGTGGTAGCCAGTTATGTTTGCATGATTGCAGCCAGGTATATTTTTCTCAAATGTGCTCCAGCATTTCAAACAAAATATAGTTTGAAGAACTTGACTTGACCTGAATGGGTGGTGCTTTACCTGAACCTGGTGCTGCCTTCAGTTGGCTTCTCCACGCATTACTCCAATTGATTGACAGATCTCGCCTATGTGAATAGCTCTTCAAAATATGTTTTCTCTGTAACGCTGGAGCATATAAGAGAAAATCATACCTCTGCAATCTTGCAGCCATACTCTGATTCATGCTGCGCGTTGTGAAGGCGTCATAAATAGTGATGAGTGAGCACTAAATTGCTCTGGTGCTCGGTACTTGAACAGAGCAATTTGGACTGCTCAAGTGTTGGTTTTATGTAATGAGCATAATGGACGTCAATGGGGAAATCTAGAAGTTCTCTGGTAGACCCTTCCAGGCATGTGGGGGGCATAAAAATAGCTGGCATGAGTAGAAATAGAGTTCAAATAAAATGGAAACAGAATAGGGAAGGAAGATGCCTGGATGCATCTTTGACTCACAGGTCACTGCTGGGACAATGTTGTTGAGTATTACACCACTGACAATAAAACATACAAAACTGAGGATAAAATGGATTTTACAGGAAAAATGTTAGCAAACACTCTTTCCTGTGTAACAACTTATATATAAGGCAAATAAAACATAAAAATAAAAAAAAACACTTTTTTCACTCCTTTGGCTATAATGTTACCAAACATGTAGCATGTAGAGTTTTTGTAATTTGTCATTGCTTTTAATGATGAAAAACATAATTTTAACATATTACTATCCTTTCTGGGCATGTGGTGTGTGTGAGGATGTCAGACACATCCTGTTTAATTTATGAAGGAGGTACTCTGAAACTCAAAGCCTATAAGGTCAATGCAAGAACTGGCAAAAATTAAAAGGAAGAGGGACTCAAAAATAACCAGTATTAAACATAAAGAAGGGCCTCATACACATTTTGTTAAAATTGTTAGGTAGTGGGACTCCTAGATTCATGAAACCTATGCACTAAGTGCAAGGGATGACAAAAATAGGAAGGAACTGCAATACTTCCTGGCAGACACCTAGAGAAGGGACTCTGATTCAATTCTGATACAATATTAAAAAGATTCTGACTCAGAAACTGGGAAAGCCTATGTACTCAGTGCGAGGTCTAGCTAAAATTACAATTAGGCATTGTAGTACACTCTAGAAGAAACGTAGAGGAAAGACCTCAATTCAATTCTGGTACAATTTAAAAAACATTCTGACTCTGAAAATGAGAAAACCTACGCAGTCAATGAGAGATGTAGCTAAAATTACAAGGAGGCATTGCATTAGTCAGCAAGAGACGTGGAAGGGGGATTCAGAATATATGTTTGAATTGTTACTTTGAAGCTGGGTATTTTCTGCCATCCAACCAACAACCTGTTTGCGTTGTTCAGCCTTCAGGAATGGTATCTTGTTTCCCCTTGCAAAGAGGGACAGGAAATAGAATGAACTTGGTTGTTGTGCTCATGCAGCAGGCACAGTTTCACCTGCCCCACGACGTTGGTCTATGCCTGTGCCATCAGCAATTTGTCCACTTCCCCGTCCCTTACCGCACTCCTTGTGCATATGATGTATGCAGCTAGCAATGGTATTAATAGGGAATATAATCTAATACATTTAGCCTGGAAAAAGTATTTCGGTTTTAGGTTTCATAGATGAGATGGAGAAGGTCAAATTCGCTGTATCTAGTGAAGAGGGTAAGATCAGTTCAGTAGAAGAGAGTGACTGGCAGCATATCAGCGGAATGCCACCAGAAAGAGGCAGTCCTACACCCACAGTAAATGCACTGTGAGTCACTGTCTTTGGCCATTTTCTCAGACTCATGTCCAGAGAGAGAATGCTTATCAGCACTTTCAGTTGACAGGCAGATGAGCCTATAGGTTATTATGCCTCCTGCGGCACTAAAAATTCTCTCAGACAAAAAGCTACCGGCAGGACAGGCCAGCACCTCCAAGGTATAGAGGGACTGTTGATGTCATGAGTCCAGCTAGATACCCAATTATTGGTACAGAGGAATCACTGAGGATGGTGGTACAGTTAGCTAGGTACTCCTTGACCATCTTCATAAACTTTTTTCTTCTTATCAGACTACCCTACACATCAGTGTCTGGGCTTCTCAGAAGGTCTCATGAAGCTATCCAAGACCTTTGATATTGTGCCCCTGCCTCTGTTGATCCTGCTGTGTGCCTCCCTCCTCCCTATAGGGTACTTTACATGCTGCGATATCAGTACCGATATCGCTAGCAAGCGTACCCGCCCCCGTCGGTTGTGCGTCATGGGCAAATCGCTGCCTGTGGCGCACAACATCGCTTACACCCGTCACACGGACTTACCTTCCCTGCGACACCGCTCTGGCCGGCGAACCACCTCCTTTCTAAGGAGGCTGTTCATGCGTCGTCACAGCGACGTCACACGGCAGTCGTTCAATAGCAGAGGAGGGGCGGAGATGAGCGAGACGTAACATCCTTCCATCCTCATTGCCGGTGAATGGAGGTAAGTAGATGATCATCGCTCCTGCGGTGTCACACATAGTGATGTGTGATGCCACAGGAACGAGGAACAACGTCGCTACGTACGAGACAACGATTTTTGGAAAATGAACTACCTCTCATATACTAACGATTTTTGTCTCTTTTGCAATCGTTTAAGGTCGCTCCTGCCTGTCACACGCTGCGATGTCGCTAACGGTGCCAGATGTGCGTCACAACACCGTGACTCCGACGATATATCGTTAGCGATGTTGCAGCATGTAAATGGCCCTTATGCCTTGGTTATGCAAAGAACTCAGACCTCTGCCACCAGCATTGTCAGATGAGAATTTTTTTGACTAATTCTTCAATTATGGCCGCTGGTATTGCACCATTTTAGTAGCCCTGACTGCAACAGGAAGGAGAGATGGAAATTTCTTCTTGTTGCATGGGTTGAAAAGGGTGCACAACCAGTAATCAGTGTTGGCCAAAATGCGTATAATACGAGGGTCACAAGAAAGTGCCAGACTGGGCAACACCTTATCCTTGACCTGGGATCTACCTGTGTGTGGGTGCTCTGGGGAACAGATGACTGCCTTTTGCTTCTGGCCATCCCACTGCATTTTCCTGCCTTTTTCAGTAATATGAATTCCTCCCCCCTCTGCAATGCTGTGCTTACTCTGCATGTAACCTTACCAGGTTGGGTCAGAGACTTCATCATCCATCACCTTGTATTCCACTTCGTCACTCTTGTCCTCCTCCTGACTTGTTGATTTAACATGACTTGTTGGCAACTGTTTCTTATCAACATCCACCTCTTGTGAGAATAATTAGCAATACCCACCTTCGACTTCTTCTGAACGTGGCTGTTCAAATATTTGGGCATCATCGCTCATGATCTCCTCATGTCCCTCTTGAAATATGTATGGCAAGAGGCCAGAAAAAGCCGTAAATGGAAAGGTAAAGAGCTTCTCGGGGTGGCCAAGTGTGTGGTCACTTGTCACCTGGGACTCGGAATGGTGGGAGGAAGGAGGATCAGGGTGAGGATTATGTGGTCCAGCCACTTGGCTAGTGAGACTGGATCATGTAGAAGAAAGGGTGGTGCTAGAAACAGACTGGAAGCATTATCTGCCATCCCAACCACAACTTTTTTGCACTGTTCTGGGTTCAACAGTGGTGTCCTCTGCCCCATGCAAAGTGGGACAGAAAGCTAGGTTTTGATGATGCATGTGTTTGCTGTGCTCACCACCACAGCCTCTGTGTGCTCCACCATCAGTGGGATGTTCACTTCCCCGTCCCTTACCCCATGTCTTATGCATTTTAAATTATATAAGGAGCTAAGAGTGGTATTGTTATCGAATAAAATCTATCTGAATATATTTCATGACCGTGACCCACAATCTGACAGTCCGGTAGCACTTTCACTGAGGACAGGAGGGGAACCTGGGTGTGACCTCAGTTAAACTCAGTGATGCCACCTGCTCATAGTCTGAGGTCACACCCATGACCTGTAATCCAACAGTCCAGCAGCTCTTTCACTGAGGGCAGCAGAAGAGCCTGGCTATGGCCTCTGGTGAACTGAGTGATGTCACCTGCTCACAGCCGGGTCCTCCATCACCTGTCAGTGGTTCCCGGAGTCTACGAAGAGTAGACATGTTTTCGCTCTCTGTAGCCTTTGGATGAAGATCCGGGATAGTCTTGGGATTTTGTATGGGTTACGTTGGATCTGCAAGGGCTTAATAAAGGGGTGATAGAGGGTGTGTGTATTTTATTTCAAATAAAGGATTTTTTTCAGAGTTTGTACTTTATTTCTTTTTATTTACAGGATTAGTAATGGGGATGTCTCAAAGACGGCACCCATTACTAATCCAGGGCTTGATGGCAACTCTGATTTTTTCACAAATCACATCTGTCATTAACCCTTATATTACCCCTATTTCCATTACACCAGGGAAATTTGGATGAGACATGTAAAGCGCCAGGATTGGCACATTTAATGTGATGTGCCAATTCTGGGCAGCAACAGGCTGGTATTTTTAGGTTGGGGTTGGCCAATATCCATGGCTCCTCCCATGCTGATAATACCAGCCCCCACCTGTCTGCTTCACTGGGGTTGGTAATCAAAAATGGGGGGACCCTACATTTTTTTTTGAAAAATATTTATTTAAATAATTTTAAAAAATTGCCTTACGATCCCCTCTATTTTGATATCCAGCAATGTTAAAGCTCACAGGTGGGGGCTGCAGCCTTTAACTGTCTCTGTTTACCCTCCCTGGCTATCAAAATATGGCAGGAGCCTACGTCATTTTTTAAAATTATTTATTTATTTTTATGCTACCGTACAGTACTAAACTCACTGCAACCAATCACAGATGCGGACACAGGGTGGGGATGTGTTTATAGAAGCTTGCAAGCAATGACAGACGCTGGCACAGTGGGGAAGCAGTGCATATTGATGAACGTTAATAAGCAGGCCCTGAAAAGAGTCTGACTGTAGTGTCATCCTCCCGGAAACATAATATGTATAACTATCCTGCTCTTACTACCATTTAACTTCCATTTGTAGTCCCAAAGCGATTGCTACGAGCATTTTGCAGCCCAGAACTCATCCAAATTAATTTGTATGGGGTTCGTTGTCCGGGTTCAAGTTTGGCTGCCGAACCCGATATTTGTTTTAGTTCGAGCTGGTTCACCAAATTCGAATATCCATGGGTTTGTTCATCACCACTGTAAAGGACTGTTAGTTTAATGTTGCACGAATAGTTACTATAATGCAGAGAACCCTGCCTACATGCTCCTAATGCACTATCCCTACTCTAGCAGCTAACTCTACACTATATTCAGAATAAGAATGTCATTAGTATAAAATAGAATCTATTTCAATTAGCCCTGAAAAGGACTGTTGGTTTAATGTTGCAACAACAGGTACTGAGATGTTATAAAACCGAAGGTGGCAGAGAGGATGGAATCCAGCATCACATCCAAGTAAATTAAAAAATATTTTATTTAGGAAAAATATTTAAAAGTCCATTCAAAAGAGGTTAAAATCTCATGTTTCAACAGCTGATCATACCATTATGCATTTAGGAAGTAGTTCCTTATTCTTAGTTTGCAGGTACTGAGATGTTATAACACAGTGTCCCTTCTCCATAAGAAACTCTCCCTATGCTATTTCTAGGTAGAGTGTGATGAGCATGGAGTCACCAGGTCTTATATAGACTCAATGGTGCCAGAAAATACCAGTAATGCCAGAAGCCAACATGGCAATGACATTACTGTTATTGGCAGACAATCCCACATGTTTAGTGGCTGACAAACAGCTGCAAAACATGTGTGGCAGGAACTCAAACATACATAGGCACTCAACTCATCAAAAATACATAACAATAGATATATAAATTACCAATAATTTTTCTTGAAAAACATACTCTTTAAAAACATTTAAAATTCAGAAAACACCAGACATAAGGACAATAATCAATGGGTATGGTGGTATGAAATAGCTAGAAAATCAACCAGCAAAAATCAATGGCCACAGGGACAAACCAAAGGAGATCCATCAATGTGTACAAGGTTATTTGACAATAACACAGCTGGGAAAGAGCATAAATAAAATAACCTACCAATACCAGTATAAACCAATGTAATAATAAGCCAATTGGCACAGGTGATTTTAATCAGCAGGAGACTGCAAGAGGGGTCCGCCTTTTTTTGCTCCCAGTTCACATATGGGAGCCAGTGGGAGGTGAATGCGCAGATCCTCTCACTGTGTGCTGATGCTGTGTGGTGGCCGCGGTTGTGGTGGTGTCGTGTCGGTGGGGCAGCGCGGTCTGGAGCCTTGGGGGCTTTGCCTTGCAGCATGGGTGCTGTGAGGCACCAGGTCGCCTGCCCTGCTGGCGCTTTGTCGCCGCAGCGGTGGTTAGTGCACAGTGCTGCACTAAAAGGTTTAATATAATGACCCATTCAAGAAGTTTGCCGTGACGTGGAAGTGGGCTTAATACAATCTGATCAGAATGGTAACAAAAGAACCTCATGTTCTATTTAATTTTTTGCCTAGTGGCTTTAAATCATTTTATTTTTTGGGATGTGCGATCCATGTCTTTTTCTTCATAGTGTGTTATAAGCCAAGGTAAGCATTGTTATAACCAGTGTCCGGTGAAACCCCCAAGCCCAACATGTGTCGCTCATCAAGTGAGCTTCATCAGGAGAGATTGAGGTAATTGTTAAGGTAATGCTGCAGCCATCTTGGTTGTGGGATTACTGTGATTAGCTGGCCGCACAGCGTCATAAGGTCTATAAAAGCTCATCTGCCGCCATGTTGCAAACATAGCGTCCGGAGCCAGCATTGTATGAGTATTTGGTTAGAGCAAGCAGCTGCTAGGGAGAGTGTAGGCCAATTAATAACACAAAAAGCCTTTTCAGGGCTGCCTGCAATGTATAGTAGGTCAGTGTAGCATACGGAGGGACAGATTTAGGAGCAGGGACATATTTTTAAGCAGCATGTCACTACCTCCATAGTACTGATCAGAATGCAATAGCTCTTCTAAGAGCTGAAACCACTGAACAATGTCACAGCAGGGAGGGAGAGATTGTGGATAAGGTAGGGAATCGGGACCTGTTGCCACAACATTTAGGGGTTCACAGCCTGACTTGTGCTGTTCGTCCAAATTAACCACATTAATACGTTACTAGTGGTCTTTGCAAATAGTTACAAAGCAGTACTCTAGCATTTACTGCTGCCAGATACTAAATGCACCGTTCCTGTTTCCACAATATTATGGGGTTCACAGCCTGACTTGTGCTATCTGTCCACATCAGCCACATTAATATATTGCTAGTGGCCTATGCAAATACAAAGCAGGACTCCATCATTTTGTGCTTCTTGGTACAAAGTACTCAGTTATACTTTTTCCACAATATTTTTGGGATCATAGTTTGCTTGGCTTGGGCCATGAACATCTGCAAATATGTCACCAAAACCCAAAATGACATAAAAGCCAGTTGTTAAGGGACAGGGATGTGGACATGGGCATAGTGTTGTCAGTGGTAAGGCACCGAGTCTGTGTCAGGTCAGAAGAAGCTTGATGCATCAACTTTGTCCTTGCCAAATTTACCATTCTGGAAAATAAATGTGTGTGGAAGCCAGAAGAGTGAGAGCAGATTCTGTCTTAGATGGCAGACAAAGCCTCTTTTCATTTGTCAAGCAGCAACAAAACTTCCACAACCATACAGTCTACTGTGGATACACAGAAGGCGGCCCATCCAATCCTCAACCTGGTCCTCCTTCCTCCTTCCATTATCAGTCAAAGGACACATATGACCCCAAACTTGGCCACTCTGAAGATCTGTTTGGAACGTATCCTTTAGTTGGCTCTGGCCTCTCACCATGCAGCATTGAAGAGGGAAGTGAGGAGGTGGCATGACACTATTTGAAAACCTATGGCCAGAAGAAAGCCACTTTGAGAAACCTGATTTACTGTCTCAAGAGGTGGAGACTGATGTTGATGAGACACAGGTCTGCCTACAATCTCAAGTGGGAAGAAGGATGAGATGGAAGAGTAGGGGGTCAATGATGAGTCAACTGATCTGACCTGGACCGTTGACATGCATAGCCAACACAGCAACACAGAGGAAGATGGATATGTAGCACCAACACTGTTACGGGGGGCTGTCTGATAATAAAACCCAAAGGAATATCAGACAGTCAGGGTCCACCGTGCAAAAACTCTGCTGCAGACTATGGCAGAGGATAAGGGGCATATAAGTGTGCCACTGTAAATAGTAATAGCACAAGTGCAGAGTGCAATACCTCTGTTAAACTCACAGAGGAATATAATTAGAAAATAAAGCAATTCCCCCTTACTTGGAGGGTGTATGGTATGGTCTCTGTTAATGGTCACAGAGACAAAAGCAGTGAGTGTGAAATGGCACCTACCTAGGTCCATTCCTCTAGCGGTGCCAGGAGACGGACAGCAGCGTAAGCCGCACAAAGCTCCTACCTGCGTTCGCTCCACTAGTGTGCGAGGACACAAACCACTAGATATGGCACCTTTATCAATGGTTGCTGTCTGGCACTGGGAGGGTCAGTTCTGATATAGTCCTGGTAGGTGTAGAGCTTGCTCCACATACTGGGACCTGGGCTGGCCTCTATCCACAATTGCCTTTTTTGCAACATGGAAGCGGCTATATACAGGTTACAGGTATGTGTGTTCTATTATGGTTCTGCTTTTAACTTTATCTAGGAGGCCGCATGGCACATGAAATACGTAATATAGGTTAGGACCCCCTATTGAGATTTGCCGTGACGTTGGCAGGGGTGGCTCAAAGAATTGATCAATTATTTGCTAAAAATCTCATTTACATTACAGTACAGTTGGAATAAATCTGTGAATTTGCACTTTTTATGTGATGCATGCCAATTTCAGATCGTGCTGGCTCCTTTTTCTTAGATATGGCACCTGCTTAGGTCCGCTCCACTAGTGGTGCAAAAGAGACGGACAGCAGCATAAGCCGCACAAAGCTCCTACCTATGTTCTCTCCCCTAGTGTGCGAGGATACGAACAACTGCCAGACGCAGTATAAGGAACGTTACCCTAGCGGCAACGTCCACCTACGAGTAGAATCACAAGGCCCAGCCGGACCATGTGCCTCAGGCACCTGCCTGTGTCCGCTCCACTAAGAGGTAAGGATACGGACCACAGCCGAAGCTGTAAGGTATAAGAACGCTACCCTGCTGGTAGCGCTCACCTAACATAGACAGAGAGATGCCTAGAGGGACGTGCACAGAGCGTCTACTCTCATCCATGAACCAAGAGGACCGAGCGCTGGGCGGCGTGTGTCAGGGTCTTATATAGACTCTGTGCCTCATCCAAGATGGATGACACCAGAGCCAATCCGCTGCCAGAATGACAGCAATGACGTCACGCTGGCCTATCACCGAGCAAAGCGTCACAAGCACATGACCAGTGACCAATCGGCATAGAAGGTGTCAGAGAAATGTGACCACGTGTCACAAGTACATGACTAGCGGCCAATCAGCTTAGAAAGTGTCAGAGACATGTGACCTCGTGTCAACGATGATGTCACCCGCACATGTGCAATGGCTCCAAGATAGGACTTACTCTCCAGCGCTTGCACATGTGCAGTAGCAAGAAATCCAAACATAGTCTCCAGTGCTCGCACATGTGCAGTAGCAAGAAATCCGAACATAGTCTCCAGTGCCACAGCAACCGTAACAAACACAGACACCAAGATGTAGTGGCTTGCCCAGACTGAGAACTGGGTCAGCTGTTCCAAAGAGCACCTTCACTGTGGCCCAAGTCAGGGTATGGGGGCATTCAGCCGCTGTCTGGAATTTGTTTCTGATAGACCATCAGAGAAAAACATTGTCATCTGTAGCATCTGCCATACCAAGTTGAGCAAAAGCCAGGGCAAAGACAACCAGAGCACCACCAAGATGTGGAACCACATGACAGCCAAGCACCCCAGTAGGTGGGCAGAACACCAGGGTATGAAATTTGTGTCTGTGGGTCAAACCACTGCCATGTCACCTGTGCTACATCCTTCACAATCTGCTGCCAGGAAGCAGGCGCTCATAAATCCTATCCACAAGGTGCGATTGCACAGACACAGCAAACATCAGCCACATCCACTTCCTTGTCCCAGCAAAGCATCCAGTTATCCATGCCTGAGATCTTGGAAAGGAAGCGTAAATACCCAGGTACACACTCACAGGCACAAAACTTAAACTTGCACATTGCCAAATTGCTAGCTGTGGAGATATTGCTGTTTAGGCTTGTATGAAAACAGTATCTCCATAATTTCTTAACTGTGGATACCTTATGATACACTGTTCCCAGCTGCCACTATTTTGCCCATTGTGCCATCTCCGTGATATACAAGCATATGTTAAACAAACTCAATCGTGCTCTGACCAACGTCGTAACCGGAAAGGTCCACTTAACAACACACACGTGGACAAGTTGTTGTGGACAGGAATGATACATACCTGTCACAGCACACTGCTTGAACCTGGTAGATGCTGGGACAAAGTCGCAAACTATAATATCACTCATGCTACCCACGACAAAACTAGAGGGCCTAACTTCTACCAGTATTCCTTCTCATCTTGTGCCACTTCCTGTCTCCCCTCCTCTTCCTGTGACTCATTCTCTGCTGAATTACTCATTTCATCACTGCCAAGCTGGGAGCTGTGCAGCAGTGCATCGGCTAAGGCCCATTTCACACATCTGGCATTTCGCCGTATTGCCGGATCCGGCACACTCCAGTACAGTGTGAATACTGTACAATGGCATCGCGGCAAGCTCCGGTCACATAATCCGGTCACATGACAGCATGTAAGCAAGCATGGTTGACCTTAGGGAGATCAACATATCCACTGCGGAGACACCATCACGTGTTTCTCAACGCAGTAATTCTAGAGCAACGCCCCCTGGGAAGTATGCAAATAAGAAAGCCGCGGAGACACCATCACGTGTTTCTCAACGCTGCCAGGAAACTAGCCAGGTCTTTCACCGGGAAGGAACAACTACGGGAAGGGCAGTCTCCGGTCAAGGAGACCACCTATACCAAACATGGTATCCATCCACAGACAGCCGTTTCGGGGTATTTGCCCCTCATCAGTGTGGAGTAGGAATCTGGCTAGTGGGGGCAATGCCTAGTAAAAGACTACTTAAGCAAGCATTGTTGACCTTAGGCAGATCAACATATCCACTGCGGAGACACCATCACGTGTTTCTCAACGCAGTGATTCTAGAGCAACGCCCCCTGGGAAGTATGCAAATAAGAAAGCCACGGAGACACCATCATGTGTTTCTCAACGCTGCCAGGAAACTAGCCAGGTCTTTCACCGGGAAGGAACAACCACGGGAAGGGCAGTCTCCAGTCAAGGAGACCACCTATACCAAACATGGTATCCATCCACAGACAGCCGTTTCAGGGTATTTGCCCCTCATCAGTGTTGAGTAGGAATCTGGCTAGTGGGGGCAATGCCTAGTAAAAGACTACTTAAGCAAGCATTGTTGACCTTAGGGAGATCAACATATCCACTGCGGAGACACCATCACGTGTTTCTCAACGCAGTGATTCTAGAGCGACGCCCCCTGGGAAGTATGCAAATAAGAAAGTTGCGGAGACACCATCACGTGTTTCTCAACGCTGCCAGGAAACTAGCCAGGTCTTTCACCGGGAAGGAACAACCACGGGAAGGGCAGTCTCCAGTCAAGGAGACCACTTATACCAAACATGGTATCCATCCACAGACAGCCGTTTCGGGGTATTTGCCCCTCATCAGTGTGGGGTAGGAATCTGGCTAGTGGGGGCAATGCCAGCAGCGTTGAGAAACACATGATGGTGTCTCCGCGGCTTTCTTATTTGCATACTTCCCAGGGGACGTTGCTCTAGAATCACTGCGTTGAGAAACACGTGATGGTGTCTCCGCAGTGAATATGTTACAATTACAGGCCTCTCTCATCTTTTTAAGTGGAAGAACTTTCACAATTGGGGGCTGACTAAATACTTTTTTTTGCCCACTGTATCATTTAAGAGGCGCAAGATGGGTTATTAGTCCCTGGAGTCCAGCCTCTTCATCTAGACTAATTTTATTTTTTTATGTCAATACATTTTAGGTAAGAAAGGAAACATAGAGGGTAAAACAATAAACACATTTTATTGTACTAATAAATAAACACCACAAACACCATACAATAAAAATGTATACATTAAAACTGGTATTCTGTAGCCATAACAACTGGTTACAGCAGTATATTGTCAAATCAAAGATCTGTGCAAAGAGACATGTTACTGCAATATAGTAGAAAGGACATCAAAGCCCAGCTTAGCCATTATATCCTGCAGTGGGGAGGTGGGATATCACGGACCCTGATGCACATTTTGTGTTGGGTTTCCTCGGGGGGCCATTAAGTGTTAACTTAGCCTGCTACCACGATGATTAAAACCTGAATGCTGCCGTGAGGAAAAAAGTTAACTTCCTCTCATTAGCGGGGCTCAAAATGCAAATGCTGTGCAGGTTCAAATCACTATTAAAAATATATCTGCAGGTTAATAGTGTTTTCACATAATAGATTACCTTTACTGTAAAGGGCCACATAATCCTAGATCACATACTGTACATATGCAGACAACGGGTGCAATTGTTTTACACTGGTGATTTTACTGCTTTTAATACTGTAGTAAGATGCCCAAAATGTTTTAAGATGTGCACATCTCTTTATCAATTAGGTACCGTAAATCTCTTTGCTGTACGTGTATTGGAAAATCAGATGCTGGAATGGAATTCAATTAATAATAAATTGATAATGATGAATTGATTAATAGTAAATTAATAATTTACATAAATTTCAGTCTAAATTGTAGAAGATTTGTTGGACTGCAAGTGGTCAATAAGCTCTGTGTGCTATAATTTGTGACTAGGGTTGAGCAGATCCGTGGAAGTTTTGGGTTTGTTGGGTTTAGCTGAACTTTAGCTAAAAGTTTGGTTCGGGAATAGAGTTGAGCGCGGTTCGCGGTTCGAGGTTCTCCAATTCGCGGCTCAAGTGATCTTGGGGGCTGTTCTAGATCGAACTAGAACTCGAGCTTTTTTGCAAAAGCTCGATAGTTCTAGATACGTTCGAGAACGGTTCTAGCAGCAAAAAGCAGGGCTTTTTACAGCTACAGTGAGCAGGAGCCATCGCTGGCAGCCTGCCACAAGCTGGTAACCAAGATAAACATCGGGTATCCAACCAAAGCGCTTTGGTTAGTAACCCGATGTTTATCCTAGTTACGTGCAGGAAGCCCACACTTCCCCGCTCAGATCGCTCCGCCCCCTCCTGCCCGCGGCATGTACACACGTGCACACACACACACACTCTGCACACACACTCTGCACACATGGCCCCGCTCGGCTTACCTGCGGTGATGAAGTCCCGCCATCCCGACCTCAGCGCTGTCACTGTCCTCCATGGCCGCCGCTTGTCACATCACCTTCTCTCGCTTCCGACCCGAGACTGACTAGCGGTGACGTCACGGGCTTCTCGCGATACTTGGCTGTGAAGGCGGCGGTCATTGAACTCAGTGACAGGTGCTGTCAGCAGTGCTGGAGATCAGCGCAGGTAATGTACCTCGCTGACAGCAGCACTTGTCATCCCCTGCAGTGACCTGGGCTGACCCATTGATGTTAGCTCAAGTCACTGCACTGCTCTCCCAGCCAATGGGGAACATCCTGCTCTTTATTGACTGGGACAGTGTGGATCGTCATGGCAACCCCTTGGATTACACCAGACCTGGATTTGTTTTTCTTTCTAATAAATTGGTTAAAGAGGGAATGTTTTGGGGAGTGTTTTTTCAAATAAAAATGTGTTTGTCGTCTATTTTTTTTATTACTGACTGGGTTGGTGATGTCGGGTATCTGATAGACGCCTGACCTCACCAACCCCAGGGCTTGATGCCAGGTGACATTACACATCTGGTATTAACCCCATATATTACCCTGTTTGCCATCGCACCAGGGCACGGGATGAGCTGGGGCGAAGCACCAGGATTGGCGCATCTAATGGATGCGCCACTTCTGGGGCGGCTACGGCCTGCTATTTTTAGGCTGGGGAGAGTCCAATAACCATGGACCTCCCTAGTCTGAGAATATCAGGCCCCAGCTGTCTGCTTTACCTTGTCTGGTGATCCAATTTTGGGGGGACCCCTAAGTGTTTTTTTAATTATTTATTTAATTTAAAATAACAGCGTGGGGTGCCCTCAGTTTTGGATTACCAGCCAAGGTGAGGTTGCCAGCTGTGGTCTGCAGGCTGCAGCCGTCTGCTTTACCCTAGCTGGCTACAAAACTAGGGGGAACCCTACGTCATTTTTTTTTCATTTTTTTGGCTAAATACAAAGCTAAGCACCCCTTAGTGCCACATGAAAGGCACCAAAGGGTGCAAAATTACAAAATGCAGGAGAGTGGGACATTATGTGTCTTTCTGCCATTATAATGACAGAAAAGACTGATATGAAGTGCACAAGCACAGGAAAATCACCAGAGCGCTCTACACTGTGAAAACCAGTAGAAAATGGCACTGGAGGGAACATGTGACCACCTCATGTAGGATGAAGCTATGGATCCTGGGTAAATTTATGCATTTACCCTCCTTCAGTTTTTTTGCAGTACACAAAAAAATGGAAGGCACATGGATGACAAACAGATGACATACGGACCGTCTACGGAACGGAAACGGATGCCACACGGATGCACCCGTGAAAAAAAATGGACTGTTTTTTGCAGACCGCAAAAATGGATCGGTCGTGTTAATGTAGCCTTATTCTGATCTGCCGTTTATAAACAGCAGGCAGAAATAAGTGAATAACGCCCCCCAGCGTCAGAAAATCTCCGGGGTTTCAGGGCTAGCTGAGACCCTGGAGATCATGATTCAGGACGGTTTTTCCGGTCCCCGCTCACGTGATCACAGGTATACACCGTACACCGATGATCACGTTACAGTAAATGACAGCGCCGGTAAAAAATTATTTATCTCCCATCTGGCATGAACAAACACTTCTCCACTTCTTCTCCACTTCTTCTCCACTTCTTCTCCACTTCTCCACTTCTTCTCCACTTTTTCTCCACTTTTTCTCCACTTTTTCTCCACTTCTTCTCCACTTCTTCTCCATTTTTTCTCCACCTTTTCTCCATTTTTTCTCCACTTTTTCTCCATTTTTTCTCCACTTCTCCATTTTTTCTCCACCTTTTCTCCATTTTTTCTCCACTTTTTCTCCATTTTTTTCTCCACTTCTTCTCCACTTTTTCTCCACCTTTTCTCCACTTTTTCTCCATTTTTTCTCCACTTTTTCTCCACTTTTTTTCAACTTTTTCTCCACTTTTTCTCCACTTTTTCTCCACTTTTTCTCCACTTTTTTTCAACTTTTTCTCCACTTTTTCTCCACTTTTTCTCCACTTTTTCTCCACTTTTTCTCCACTTCTTCTCCACTTTTTCTCCACTTTTTCTCCACTTTTTCTCCACTTTTTCTCCACTTTTTCTCCATTTTTTCTCAACTTTTTCTCCACTTTTTCTCCACTTCTTTTCAACTTTTTCTCCACTTTTTCTCCACTTTTTCTCCATTTTTTCTCCACTTTTTCTCCACTTTTTCTCCACTTTTTCTCCATTTTTTCTCCACTTTTTCTCCACTTTTTTTCAACTTTTTCTCCATTTTTTCTCCACTTTTTCTCCACTTTTTTTCAACTTTTTCTCCATTTTTTTCTCCACTTTTTCTCCACTCTTTCTCCACTCTTTCTCCACTTTTTCTCCACTTTTTCTCCATTTTTTTCTCCATTTTTTTCTCCACTTTTTCTCCACTTTTTCTCCACTTTTTCTCCTCTTTTTCTCCATTTTTTCTCCACTTTTTCTACACTTTTTCTCCACTTCTTTTCAACTTTTTCTCCTCTTTTTCTCCATTTTTTCTCCACTCTTTCTCCACTTTTTCTCCACTTCTCCACTTTCTCTCCACTTTTTCTCCACTTTTTCTCCATTTTTTTCTCCATTTTTTTCTCCACTTTTTCTCCACTTTTTCTCCACTTTCTCTCCATTTTTTCTCCACTTTTTCTCCACTTTTTCTCCATTTTTTCTCCACTTTTTATCCACTTTTTCTCCACTTTTTCTCTACTTTTTCTCCATTTTTTCTCCACTTTTTCTCCATTTTTTATCCACTTTTTCTCCACTTTTTCTCCACTTTTTCTCCACTTTTTCTCCATTTTTTATCCACTTTTTCTCCACTTTTTCTCCACTTTTTCTCCACTTTTTCTCCATTTTTTTCTCCATTTTTTCTCCATTTTTTCTCCATTTTTTCTCCACTTTTTCTCCACTTTTTCTCCACTTTTTTTCCACTTTTTCTCCACTTTCTCTCCATTTTTTCTCCACTTTTTCTCCATTTTTTCTCCACTTTTTCTCCACTTTTTCTCCACTTTTTCTCCACTTTTTCTCTACTTTTTCTCCATTTTTTCTCCACTTTTTCTCCACTTTTTCTCCATTTTTTCTCCACTTTTTCTCCACTTTTTCTCCACTTTTTCTCCACTTTTTCTCCATTTTTTCTCCACTTTTTCTCCACTTTTTCTCCATTTTTTCTCCACTTTTTCTCCACTTTTTCTCCACTTTTTGTCCACTTTTTCTCCATTTTTTCTCCATTTTTTCCTCCACTTTTTCTCTACTTTTTCTCCACTTTTTCTCCACTTTTTCTCCACTTTTTCTCCACTTCTTTTCAACTTTTTCTCCACTTTTTCTCCACTCTTTCTCCACTTTTTCTCCACTTTTTCTCCACTTTTTGTCCACTTTTTCTCCATTTTTTCTCCATTTTTTCCTCCACTTTCTCTCTACTTTTTCTCCACTTTTTCTCCACTTTTTCTCCACTTTTTCTCCACTTCTTTTCAACTTTTTCTCCACTTTTTCTCCACTCTTTCTCCACTTTTTCTCCATTTTTTCTCCACTTTTTCTCCACTTTTTCTCCTTTTTTTCTCCACTTCTTCTTCGTTTTTTCTACACTTTTTCTACACTTTTTCTCCACTTTTTCTCCATTTTTTTCTCCATTTGTTTCTTCACTTCTTCTCCACTTTTTCTCCACTTTTTCTCCACTTCTTCTCCACTTCTCCACTTTTTCTCTACTTTTTTTCAACTTTTTCTCCATTTTTTCTCCACTTTTTCTCCACTTTTTTTCATTTTTTTCTCCATTTTTTCTCCATATTTTCTTTATTTTTTCTCCACTTTTTCTACATTTTTTCTCCACTTTTTCTACATTTTTTTCTCCACTTTTTCTCCACTTTTTCTACATTTTTTTCTACATTTTTTTCTCCACTTTTTCTCCACTTTTTCTCCACTTTTTCTACATTTTTTTCTCCACTTTTTCTCCACTTTTTCTCCACTTTTTCTCCACTTTTTCTCCACTTCTTCTCCACTTTTTCTCCACCTTTTCTCCACTTTTTCTACATTTTTTTTCTCCACTTTTTCTCCACTTTTTCTACATTTTTTTCTACATTTTTTTCTCCATTTTTTCTCCACTTTTTCTCCACTTTTTCTCCACTTTTTCTTCGTTCTTTTTCTATGGTCAGTCTACCCATTAGCTCTGCCATGCATAGTGTAGCTTCACACCTACTGCACATGTTACTTTATGATTGACATCTCTTTCATAGAACAAAGGGGGGATGGTCCAGCACCATTCCGTGTTTTTTACCTGCGGTACTGCATGTATCCGGAAGAATGTAGCTGCCAAGCTGCAAAGTGATTAATCCAGAGCGGGGGTGCACGTCAGCACTGAAGATCCGAAGGTAGTGGGAGAGGTAAGAAAAAGACTGCACTCCATCCGCTGTACTAGTGCTGGAAAACGTTTATTTAGTCAGGTGCATGGGTGAGAGGAGGGCTGGAGGCAACCTGCCTGGTGGCTCCCAAAAAGCCGCCAGGCAGGTTGCCTCCAGCCCTCCTCTCACCCATGCACCTGACCAAATAAACGTTTTCCAGCACTAGTACAGCGAATGGAGTGCAGTCTTTTTCTTACCTCTCCCACTACCTGACATCTCTTTCATACCAGAGGTGTCTAAGCCTACTCTGACCCCATATTTGTCATTACTATATTGTCCTTGTACTGTATTATGACATTTGTATCATGTGTTTCATTTCTTGCTGTGTTGCAATTTTTTTGCTGCATCCCAATTGTATCTCTACATTGTTCGAGTTTATGTTATTGTTCTCTCACTCTTATGTGATACTGATTATTGTCATTTTTTATGATTACATGCAGATAAGTCCAATCTGACGAAGGCTCAGGCCGAAACGTCATTTGTAACTTGTTTTGGACAAAAACATATATGCTTATGAAAAAAAATTTTTTCTTAATACGGACCAATAAAGAGTGATTTTGCATTACTATCCATTGTGACTTACTGACTTAGTCTGGGGGATTTAGAGTGCCGAGGTTACTCACTAATTTTATCTATTATTACCTCTGAGCACCTATATACCAGTGAGCAGAGCTTCCTCTACAGTAGTTCTCCTGATTAAGCATGCCCTTACCTCATGAGCAGGGCATTGCAGCTTTGGTAGCAACCATTACGACATGGACTCTGCTGCTGTGGACCCGGGGAGAGTGAGTGCAGATTCATTGCACCCACACTCCTCACATGAAGGGTCCGCACTCCTAGAAAATGGGGGATACGTTCCCTGAGTGTCTCCCCCCCATATTCTAGACGGTCCAGAGTCGTCGTGGGACCCCTTTATTTTTTTTCTTACAATAAATTGGTGAAAGAGGAAATGTTTTGGGGACTGATTTTTCAAAACAATTTCTTTTGTCGATTTTTTTTTTTTGTTAGTACTGACAGTTTATGATGTTGGGTATCTAGTGGATGCGCCACGTCTGGGGTGCCTGCGGCCTGCTATTTTTAGGCTGTGAAGGCCCAATAACTATGGACCTTCCCACCCTGAGAATACCAGGCCACAGCTGTCCGCTTTACCTTGGCTGGTGATCCAATTTGGGGGGGACCCTACTTTTATTGTGTAATTATTAATATTTATAAAATAATTATAAAAAAGAGCCTGAGGGGACCTCCACCTTGGATCCCCAACCACGGTAAAGCTGCCAGCTGTGGTTTTCAGGCTACAGCCGTCTGCTTTACCCTAGCTGGCTATCAAAAATGGGGGGACCCAACGTCATTTTTTTTTAACTATTTTTTAAATAGAAAAAATTAATGGGCTTCCCTGTATTTTGATTGCCAACCAAGGTAACGGCAGGCAGATGGGGGTAGCAACCCATAGCTGTCTGCTTTATCTGCGCTGAGAATCAAAAATACCGCGGAGCGCTACGTCATTTTTTTAAAGATTTATTTTTACAGCACTGTGATGTCCAGCAATCAAAATATAGGGAAGCCCATTTTGTTTTTAGTTATTTAAATAAATAATTAAAAAATATATATATGGGCTCCCGCTGCATTTTTTGTATTGCTAGCTAAGGGTAATCCAAGCAGCTACTGGCTGCTAACCCCCACTGCTTGGTGTTACCTTCACTGGCAATGGAAAATCCAGGGAAGCATTTTTTATTTTTTTTTCCAAAAAACTACAAAAAAAGGACGTGAGCTTCGCCATATTTTTGTATGCTAGCCAGGTATAGCAGGCAGGTGCTGGAAGAGTTGGATACAGTGCCAGAAGATGGCGCTTCTATGAAAATGCCATTTTCTGAGGCGGCTGCAGACTGCAATTCGCAGTAGTGGGGCCCAGAAAGCTCAGGCCAACCTGTGCTGCGGACTCCAATCCCCAGCTGCCTAGTTGTACCTGGCTGGACACAAAAATGGGGCGAAGCCAACGTCATTTGTTTTCTAATTATTTCATGAAATTCATGAAATAATAAAAAAAGGCCTTTATTTTTGGTTCCCAGCCGGGTACAAATAGGCAACTGGGGGTTGGGGGCAGCCGTACCTGCCTGCTGTACCTGGCTAGCATACAAAAATATGGCGAAGCCCACATAATTTTTTCAGGGGGCAAAAAACTTCTGCATACAGTCCTGGATGGAGTATGCTGAGCCTTGTAGTTCTGCAGCTGCTGTCTGTCTGTATGGAGAAGAGCAGACAGCAGCTGCAGAACTACAAGGCTCAGCATACTCCATCCAGGACTGTATGCAGACGTTTTTTGCCCACCAAAAAAATGACGTGGGCTTCGCCATATTTTTGTATGCTAGCCAGGTACAGCAGGCAGCCACGGGCTGCCTCCAACCCCCAGTTGCCTATTTGTACCCGGCTGGGAACCAAAAATATAGGGAAGCCCGTTTTTTTAATTATTTCACTTATTTCATGAAATAATTAAAAAACAAATGACGTGGGCTTCGCCCCATTTTTGTGTCCAGCCAGGTACAACTAGGCAGCTGGGGATTGGAATCCGCAGCACAGGTTAGCCCGAGGTTTCTGGGCGCCTCTGCTGCGAATTTCAGTCCGCAGCCGTCCCAGAAAATGGCGCTCTCATAGAAGCGCCATCATCTGGCGCTGTATCCAACTCTTCCAACAGCCCTGGAGCCGGGTGGCTTGTTGGGTAATCATGAGTTAATACTGGCTTTGTTTTACTAGCCAGTATTAAGCCAGAGATTCTTAATGTCAGGCACGTTTGACCCGGCCATTAAGAATCTCCAATAAAGGGTTAAAAAAAAGACACCACACAGAGAAAAAATACTTTAATAGAAATAAATACACAGACACATTAGAGACTCCATCTTTATTACCCCCTGTCAGCCCTCCACGATCCATGGTCTTCTGTCTTTCTCGTTCAACAAATGCAGCTCTGCTACATCACTGCTGCATGGGGGAAGATGCTGCTTCCCGTGGAGCATTCACTCCGTGAAAGCTGCACGAGAAGCAGCATGCAGCCTTCACTCCGTGAGTGATCAGTGCTGCTAGCGGTAACAGCGATAACGCTGACAGACATGTTACCATAGCAACGGTGCTCCCGGAGCCGCGGTTAGCGGTGACGTCACCGCTAACTGCATTGCTATGGCAACGGTGATCTCCGTTAATGACCGACTGTGTCAGCCGGTCCCTAACGGAGCGGGGAGTCGACCGTGTGCTAGAGCATGTCGCCGGTACACGGCGATACACAAATGTGCACCGTGTACCGGAGAGATGCACTCGCAGGTCCTACATGACGCGTCATAGTCATGTGACCAGTCTGTAGCCAATGAGATAATAGCCACGTGACTGGTCACATGGCTATTTTGACGTCCCGATAGGTCCTGCATCTCTGCTGGCAGTGCCGGTCACCGGGAGGATTCAGCGATCATCGGATGGAATAGCGGCAGGAGACAAAGTGCAGGAGGGATCGCGGGGACCAGTAAGTGTTATGGCAATGCTTATTAACTGTATGTGTACATTTATAATGCATTTTTATGTGTTTGTGATTGCCTCCCATTATAGCCTATTGGTTCGAGTTCGGTTCGCCGAACGTTCGACGAACCGAACTCAAACGAGACCTCGGCTCGGCGAACCGACCTCGAGCCGAACCGCGACCGGTTCGCTCATCTCTATTCGGGAACGAACTTGACCCTGGACCCCGAACCCCATATAAATCAATGGGGACTTCAACTTTGGTGCTGTATAATGGTCGTAGTAAGGGATAGGGGACAAGGCAACTGCCCTGCAAAGAAATGTGGATTTGGAATAAATAAAAAAATGACATGGAATCCCTCCTATTTTTGATAACTAGCACAAGTAAAGCATACTGCTAAGGGCAGCAACTCTCAGCTATCTGGGTTACCTTGGTGGGTTATCAAAAGAGAGGGGATCCCACTCCATATGTTTAAATTATTTATTTAAATCATTTTAAAAATGGCATTGGGTCCCTTCTATTTTGGTTACTAGCCAAGCTAAAACAGACAGCTGGGTGTGGTATTAAAAGGCTTGAAAGGCCCTTGTTTTTTTTGCCCCTCCCAGCCTAAAACAGCAGCCATAAGCCACCCCAGAAGTGAGGCTCTATTAGATGCGCCAATTCTAGTGCTTTGCTTGTCTCTTCCCAATTGGCCTGGTGCGGTGGCAATCGAGGTAATACTTTTGGGGTTGATGTCAGCTGTGAATTAACATATAGGTAAGGATGGTTGACCTTAGGGAGATAAACATCCAGCACTACGGAGCACCATCACGTGTTTTCTCAACGCAGTGATTCTAGAGCAATGCCCCCTGGGAAATATGCAAAACAAGGAAGCCGCGGAGACACCATCACATGTTTCTCAACGCTGGCAGGTAACTAGCCAGGTCTTTCACCGGGAAGGAACAACCACGGGAAGGTCAGTCTCCAGTCACGGAAACCACCTATGCCAAAACATGGTATCCATCCACAGACAGCTGTTTCGGGGTATTTGCCCCTCATCAGTCTGGAGTAGGAAACTGGCTAGTGGGAGCAATGCCTAGTAGAAGACTATATAGGTAAGGATGGTTGACCTTAGGAAGATCAACATCCAGCACTGCGGAGCACCATCAGGTGTTTTCTCAACGCAGTGATTCTAGAGCAATGCCCCCTGGGAAATATGCAAAACAAGAAAGCCGCGGAGACACCATGTGACGGGGTGTACATCAGAGCAAAGAGAGACAACAGGCCGAGGATGATCCAACAGGTTTACTAACAGGAATACAGGAACAGCACACGACAAGTCCAAATAAAACAGATTCGGGGGCACCTCCCGATAATCCAAAGTGCCAGATCACAACGTAATAGTCCTTTTCAGAGTCCCAGAAATCCCACACAATCCACTGGACGGCGAGGTCTGTCCGCAGATTCAGATCTCGCTCCCTTCCTCTTCAAAAACTCAACTCCCAACTGCATTTAGAAACAGGAGTGAATTGTTTGAGCTCGTGGGCCCGCCCCTCAAGGGTAGGGGTCTATGCAATGGTTGGGCCCACTAGAAGATTCTAGAAGGTTGGCTCCGAGATGTCTACAGGTTTGTGTAGTTGGCGTTATCCACTGCTTACGAAACAATGAGAAGTTCCCCTGGCTGTGTGGACAAGAGATAATTGCATTATGGGCCCAGAGACACAGGAGATGGGGGGAAGGTATAGTTACTTACATCCCAAGACATAGTATTACAGCAAATACAGTGAGAAGGTAAAATACATCATGACAATTCCTTCCCCTCCCAACTTGTGTACGTACTAGGGACCTCTACAGGTCGCTGGTTAAGTACACGCAGGCATGGCTGACAGGACTCAAGGCTCCTCTTGCCTGGACAGTCCATCTGCATTTTGGTGTTGGCTGCCCCTTCTATATTGTATGGTAAAGTTATAGGGCTGCAGAGCCAGGCTCCATCGCAGTAAGCGTCCATTGTCCCCAGAGACTCTGTTCAGCCAGGTGAGGGGATTGTGATCAGTAACCACAGTGAATTCCCGTCCATACAGATACGGCCGTAGTTTCTTAAGGGCCCACACTACAGCCAGACATTCCTTCTCAACAGTTGCATAGGCCACTTCTCGGTCCAGCAGTTTCCGGCTGAGATAGGCGATGGGGTGCTCGTCCCCAGCTGCATTCACCTGGCTGAGGACAGCTCCCAGTCCATAAGCAGAGGCATCCGTTTGCACAATGAATCTCCTCTTGTAGTCTGGAGCAGCCAGGACAGGATCGCAGATCAAAGCATCCTTCAGCCGGTTAAAAGCCTCATCACAGGCTGGAGTCCAGATCACCAGCCGGGGCATTGTTTTCTTGGTCAGGTCGGTAAGAGGCTTGGCCACAGTACTGAAATGAGAAACAAATTTTCGGTAATAACTGGCAGTGCCCAGAAAAGCCATAACTTGTTTCTTAGTTTGGGGTACAGGCCAGTCTCTAATAGCCTGGATTTTGGCAGGCTCAGGTCGGAGCTTCCCTCCTCCCACTCTATGTCCTAGGTACTGGACTTCCCCCATCCCCAATTGGCATTTATCGGGTCGAATAGTTAGGCCGGCTGCAAGAATCAGGTCCAAAATAATGGCTACTTGATTCAGATGTTCCTCCCATGTGTGGCTGAAGACGGCGATATCATCCAAGTAGGCACAAGCAAAGTCATCACATCCCCGGAGGATCTGATCCACCATTCTCTGGAAGGTGGCCGGGGCATTTTTCATTCCAAAAGGCATGCTTAGAAATTCATACAGACCAAAGGGGGTTATAAAAGCGGACCGTTCTCTCCCTTCATCCGTTAGAGGGATCTGCCAGTATCCCTTACTGAGATCCAAGGTAGTGACATATCGGGACCCAGCCAGTCGGTCTAGAAGTTCGTCAATACGAGGCATTGGGTAAGGATCGCTGACGGTATGGTCGTTTAGTCGCCGATAGTCCACACAAAATCGAGTACTCCCATCCTTCTTGGGTACTAACACCACAGGGGAGGCCCAAGGGCTATGGGAGGCCTGGATTACCCCAAGCTGTAACATCTCCTCCAGTTCGTGCTGCATGGTGTTTCGAACTGATTCAGGTACCCGGTAAGGAGCCAGTTGTATGGGACGGATGCCCTGAGTGTCCACATTTTGTTGGGTGACGGTGGTTCGACCTGGTTGGGATGAGAAAGCAGCCCGTCTCTGTTGAAGCACTTCCAGCATCTGGATTTTCTGTAAGGAGTCCAGGTAATCTCCCAGGGGAACCTGTTCCACAGTGGATGGGGCTCTCGCTGCTTCCACGAGATCAGGTAGAGAGTCCTCATCCTCTTGACCATCTTCTGAAGCCAACCGACAGCTTGCTATCATTGGAATGTTCCGGTCATGGTACTCCTTAATCATATTCACATGGACAGTCTTTTGCCTTAGCCCCTGATCATCTAAAGCAAGAAGGTAATTGGTATCATTCAGTTTTCTGAGAACCCGGAAGGGACCCTCCCATGTGGTCTGCAGTTTATTCTGCCGATGGGGAACAATCATTAAGACTTGTTGTCCTTCTACAAACTCCCGATAGCGTGCGTTACGGTCATACCATGTCTTCTGTCTGGTTTGAGCCATACGCAAATGACTCTGTGCAAAACTAGCAAGTTGGGCCAAGGTTTCTCGCAGCTTTAGGACATAAGGGACAACAGGGGTTCCTGTATCTTCAACTTGCCCCTCCCAGTATTCCTTGAGCAGGGTTAAGGGTCCTCGGACCTTTCTTCCATAGAGTAGTTCAAAGGGGGAGAACCCAGTGGACTCCTGGGGAACTTCCCGATAGGCAAACAAGAGATGGGGTAGGTACTTCTCCCAGTCTGAATCTCGGTCCGTGAAGGCCCTCAGCATATTCTTCAGAGTGCCGTTGAATCGTTCACAAAGTCCATTTGTTTGGGGATGATACGGGGTCGTTCGGATCGCTCGTACTCCACAGGTGCGCCACAGACACTGGACCAACTCTGACATAAACTGGGAGCCTTGGTCCGACAAGATCTCACTGGGGAATCCTACTCTGGTAAAAATAATAACCAAGGCCTCGGCCACCTTGGCTGCAGAGATACTTGACAAGGCCACGGCTTCTGGATATCGGGTGGCGTAGTCCACAACAGTGAGAATGTA
Organism: Anomaloglossus baeobatrachus; assembly: GCF_048569485.1. Lineage (NCBI taxonomy): Eukaryota > Metazoa > Chordata > Amphibia > Anura > Aromobatidae > Anomaloglossus > Anomaloglossus baeobatrachus. Next base: position 266,192,064 of record NC_134354.1, on the reverse strand, counting down.
CTGCTTTCCAGATTTACTTGGTTTAGCCAGAGGTCCAATGATATCAACAGCTACTCTTTGAAAGGGTTCTTCTATTATAGGGAGCGGTTGCAGGGGTGCCTTTGGGTGATCTCCGGGTCGCCCTCTACGCTGACATATGTCACAAGTTCGGCAGAAATGCGCCACTGCTTGGGAAATCCCCGGCCAATAAAAAGTTTGAGTCAATCGTCTCTCGGTGCGGGTTTTGCCTTGATGGCCAGCCGTAGGAATGTCATGAGCCAGGTGTAATAGGGGAATTCTGTACTTCTGAGGAACAATCAGCTGTTTGCTATAAGTCCAGGGATTATCTAGGGAGTCGGCATTGGCAACCCGATACAGAAGTCCATTTTCTCTGATAATTCTTTCTCCGTTTTCCCCTAGCTGCCCTATTTCAGCCCGAGTTCTAAAACTAGCAAGGGTGGGGTCAGTCTCTACTTCTTGTCTAAACTGAACTTTATCCCAAGTAACATTCATATTATCCCCACAAGAAGAATCACTCACCGGCTGTAATGGCAGTTCTGGTGGCCTCAGTTCCATGGATGGGTTGTACACGTCCACATGGGCTGCTCTCTTGGCTTGACTTCTGGTTACCGCACCGACAAAGTGGCAATGAAGATTCCCCACATCATTTCCTAGAAGAACGTCTGCAGGGAGGCCGCTCATCACACCGACCACACATTGTTTTGCCCCAAAGCCATAATCCAGGGTCACACTCGCTCTTGGAATATATCTCTGGGTACCTCCTGCCAGTTCAATGGCAATTCCTGGTCCCTTTTGAATTGCTTGTGGTTGAATTACTCGGGGATCGGCTATGGTGAGGAAAGCCCCAGTGTCACGGAAGCCAACAACTTTTTGGCCATCCAGCATGACCTCCTGTAGATGTTTGTCCTGAAGATCAGAAGAACAGGTGGCTGGAGCTCGCACCCCATAGACTCCGGGTAGGGGAGCCAGGATATCTGAGTCACTTGGCAAGTCATCAGGCACAGAATCCAGCTCTTCTCCTGGTGAAGGTGTCTGTAGGTAATGAACAGGCAAAGGCGGTCTGTAGCTGTTCTGTCTACGAACACCTGGACATTGGAATTGCATGTGCCCAGGCTGCCCACATCCATAACATCTGCGCTCTGGGATTCTTCCTCCGCGTCGTATTCCCAAAGGTGGAGCATGAGTAATGCGAGGCACAGTCACACGAAGGTTCCCATGAGTTGACGGTCTAGGGTGATGGTGAACATTGGGGCCAGAAGGACCAGGGGCCACCAGCGTTGGGGGGTTGATGTTTTTTTTTCTCACTGGGTAGTAGTTTTTTCCACTGAGGCTTGATGGTGAGAGCCTCATCAGCTAGAGCTGCAGCTTCCTCCACAGTGGCTGGTCTCCTTTCACGCACCCATTCCCGGATCTCAGCGGGGCACTTGAAGTAAAACTGCTCTTTTAGGAGGACCTGGAGGACGGTCTCCAAGGTTAAGGCCTCCTCTGCCTCCAACCAACGATGCCACAGATGTTTGAGTTTGTGGGCATACATCTTGAAGGACACTTCCTCATCACATGCTAGAGTACGGAACTGAGTCCTGTAAGTGTCTGGCGTTACAGCATAATGTTCTAGAATAGTCTGTTTAATATCCGCGTACTCACAGTTCCACCGAGGGTCCATAGCTCTATAGGCGGCAGCAGCTCCACCCTCTAAGAGCCCAACCAGATGCCGGACGCGCTCCCTTTCTGGGACTTCCATTAATCGACACTGATGCTCAAAGTCCTGGAAGAAGCCCTCAATGTCACCAGCAGCCTCATTAAACTGCTTGAAGTCTTTGCGGGACACTCTGGGAAGTTCCCTCATGATGGGTGCTGGGGTTACAGTCTGTCTGGAACCTCTCGCGGCTTCCACAGCGAGCTGCTTATCCAGCAATGCCATCTCCTCCATCCTGCGCTCCTTCTCTTCAGCTCCACGCATGGCCTCCCTCTTATCTTCTATGGTGGCCTCATCTCCAAGCAGTGCCATCTTTTCCTTGTACCACACAACCCATTGACTTTTTTGGGTATTCACCTCCGGCTCCCGTCTTTGCTCCCCTTGCTGTGGAAATTGTTCCTCGGTGCCATCTTGCAGGCAAGCGTGTTCCAATGCCTCAATTAGTTGCTCCTTAGAGAGTCCTTTGTAGCCGACACCTAATTCACGGGCCTTTGTTTGTAGACTCGCCACAGTCCAGTTCCTGTATCCTGAGGTTCTGGTTTCAGACGTCGATTGGCTGTTGTCCTCCATTTCTTCTGCTCTGATCCCGCTGCTGCCACCAGTTTGTGACGGGGTGTACATCAGAGCAAAGAGAGACAACAGGCCGAGGATGATCCAACAGGTTTACTAACAGGAATACAGGAACAGCACACGACAAGTCCAAATAAAACAGATTCGGGGGCACCTCCCGATAATCCAAAGTGCCAGATCACAACGTAATAGTCCTTTTCAGAGTCCCAGAAATCCCACACAATCCACTGGGCGGCGAGGTCTGTCCGCAGATTCAGATCTCGCTCCCTTCCTCTTCAAAAACTCAACTCCCAACTGCATTTAGAAACAGGAGTGAATTGTTTGAGCTCGTGGGCCCGCCCCTCAAGGGTAGGGGTCTATGCAATGGTTGGGCCCACTAGAAGATTCTAGAAGGTTGGCTCCGAGATGTCTACAGGTTTGTGTAGTTGGCGTTATCCACTGCTTACGAAACAATGAGAAGTTCCCCTGGCTGTGTGGACAAGAGATAATTGCATTATGGGCCCAGAGACACAGGAGATGGGGGGAAGGTATGGTTACTTACATCCCAAGACATAGTATTACAGCAAATACAGTGAGAAGGTAAAATACATCATGACACACCATCACATGTTTCTCAACGCTGGCAGGTAACTAGCCAGGTCTTTCACCGGGAAGGAACAAAGACGGGAAGGGTAGTCTCCAGTCACGGAAACCACGTATGCCAAAACATGGTATCCATCCACAGACAGCTGTTGCTGGGTATTTGCCCCTCATCAGTGTGGAGTAGGAAACTGGCTAGTGGGATCAATGCCTAGTAGAAGACTATATAGGTAAGGATGGTTGATCTTAGGGAGATCAACATCCAGCACTGCGGAGCACCATGACATGTTTTCTCAACGCAGTGATTCTAGAGCAATGCCCCCTGAGAAATATGTAAAACAAGGAAGCCACGGAGACATTATCACATGTTTCTCAACGCTGGCAGGTAACTAGCCAGGTTTTTCACCGGGAAGGAACAACCACGGGAAGGGCAGTCTCTAGTCACGGAAACCACCTATGCCAAAACATGGTATCCATCCACAGACAGCTGTTTCGGGGTATTTTCCCCTCATCAGTGTGGAGTAGGAAACTGGCTAGTGGGAGCAATGCCTAGTAGAAGACTGTGACCGGTGAAAGACCTGGCTAGTTACCTGCCAGCGTTGAGAAACATGTGATGGTGTCTCCGCGGCTTCCTTGTTTAGCTGTGAATTAACAGCTGGCATCAAGCCCAGGGGTTAGTAATGGATGGCATCTATCAGACAGCAAAATTACCAACCTTGTAAATGTAGAGTTAAAAAAACATACACTACAGTTCAAAAGTTTGGGGTCACCCAGACAATTTTGTCTTTTCCATGAAAAATAATACTTTCATTCATCAAATGAGTTGTATAATGAATAGAAAATATAGTCCAGACATTGACGAGGTTAGATATAATGATTTTTACTTGAAATAAAAATGTTCTCTTTCAAACTTTGTTTTCGGCAAAGAATGATCTCTTGGCAGCAATTCCAGCTTTGCAGACCTTTGGCATTCTAGCTGTTAATTTGATGAGGTAATCTGGAGATACTTCACCCCATGCTTCCAGAAGCCCCTCCCACAAGTTGGATTGGCATGATGGGCACTTTTTCCGTACCATGCGGTCAAGCTGCTCCCAAAAACCGCTCAATAGGGTTGAGATCTGGTGACTGGGCTGCCCACTCCATTACAGATAGAACACCAGCTGCCTGCTTATTCCCTAAATAGTTCATGCATAATTTGGAGGTGTGCTTTGGATCATTGTCCTGTTGTAGGATGAAATTGGCTCCAATCAAGTGCTGTCCACAGGGTATGGCATGGTGTTGTAGAATGGAGTGATAGACTTCCTTATTCAAAATCCCTTTTACCTTGTACAAATCTCCCACTTTACCAGCACCAAAGCAACCCCAGACCATCACATTACCTCTACCATGCTTGACAGATGGCATCAGGCACTCTTCCAGCATCTTTTCAGTTGTTCTGTGTCTCACAAATGTTCATCTGTGTGATCCAAACACCTCAAACTTTGATTCCACTGCCCATCACACTTTTTTTCCATTCTTCCTCTGTCCAATGTCTGTGTTCTTTTGCCCATATTAATCTTTTCCTTTTATTAGCCAGTCTCAGATATGGCTTTTTCTTTGCCACTCTGCCCTGAAGGCCAGCATCCTGGAGTCGACTCTTCACTGTAGACGTTGACACTGGCGATTTCCGGGTACTATTTAATGAAGCTGCCAGTTAAGGACCTGTGAAGCGTCGATTTCTCAAACTAGAGCATCTAATGTATTTGTCTTGTTGCTCAGTTGTGCAGCAGGGCCTCCCACTTCTCTTTTTACTCTGGTTAGAGCCTGTTTGTGCTCTTCTCTGAAGGGAGTAGTACACATCGTTGTAGGAAATTTTCAGTTTCTTGGAAATTTCTCTCATGGAATATCCTTCATTTCTAAGAACCAGAATAGACTGTCGAGTTTCACATGAAAGTTCTCTTTTTCTGGCCATTTTAAGAGTGCAATGGAACCAACAAGTGTAATGTTCCAGATTCTCAATTAGCTCAAAGGAAAATCAGTTTTACAGCTTCTCAAATCAGCAAAACTGTTTTCAGCTGTGCTAACACACTTGCACAAGGGTTTTCAAGGGATTTCTAAACATCCAGTAGACTTTGAACACAGTTAACAAACACAACACTGGAGTGGTAGTTGTTGGAAATGGGCCTCTATACACCTATGTAGATACTGCATTAAAAAACCGACGTTTGCAGCTAGAATAGTCATTTACCACATTATCAATGTAAAGAGTGTATTTCTGTTTAATTTAATGTTAGCTTCATTAAAAAAAATGTGCTTTTCTTTCAAAAATAAGGAAATATCTAAGTGACCCTAAACTTTTGAACCATTGTGTATACACAGGAAAAAATTGTTTACTGAAATACAGACTTCCCACACTCTCTCATTCACCAATTTATTACTTTTAAAAAATCCTCGAATTCTGTCTTAATCCAGTTCGGCAATAAAGACTCCCCAACTCTCCATTGTTCACCAACTTATTAATTCAAAATAAATTCTTGAAGTTCCGATGTAATCCAATGGTGTAATATCCTATGACATCCACTGAATCCTATGGAGCTTCATTCTGAGAACGTTCTCAGAACAAGGCTCCATAAGTCACTCCCAGTCAGTTACAAGTACGGAATTTCTAAAGAGCATGAGAATTTACGCGTCTGCCATTGACCGGGAATCACCTATGAAGCCTTGTCCTGAAAACGTTCTAAGAACGAAGCTCCATAAAATTTAATGGATATTGATGGACATTAAATTTTTGGATTACATTTAACCTTCAAGGATTTATTTTAAATTAATAAATTGGTGAGGGAGTGTGAGGAGTTTTTATTCAAATAAACTATTTTTTTCCTGTGTGTGTGTGTGTTTTAAATCAACACTTACCGAGTTATTAATGGGAGTTTCTGATAGATGTTTATCCATTAATCCCTTCACCCCTGGACGATTTTTCATTTTTTTGCTCCCCTTTTTCCGAGAGCCGTCACTTATTTATTTTTTCATCAATCTTTTCATATGAGAGCTTATTTTCTTTGGGATGGGTTGTGCTTTTGAATTAAACCACTAGTTTTACCATATAGTATACTGGAAAACAGGAAAAAAATTCCAAGTGCACAAAATTGCAAAACAAAGTGCAATTGCACGATTGTTTTGAGTTTTGTTTATTCACCATATTCACTCTATGGTAAAGCTGACATATCAGTATGATGCCTCACATCAATATGAGTTTGTTGATACCAAACATGTATAGGTCTACTTTTATCTAAGGGGTTAAAAAAATTCAGAAGTTTATCCAAAAAAGAGTAGCATGTTTGGCGCCATTTTCCAAGACAAGTAGCATTCTCATTTTTCAGGATCTGGGGTTCAGTGATGGCTTATTTTTTGAGTCTTGACCTGATGTTTTTAATTATACTATTTTTGTGCAGATGCTACATTTTGATTGCCTGTTATTTGCATCGACCAAAAAATGTAATTTTGGTCGATGCAACTATGTAACTATATGTAAGAATGAAAATATGAAAAAATGGAATCTGCATTGAACATATGAATAAAGAGAAATTTAGCTATTGAATTGATCAATGCAACAGAGCACCAACACTACGCCAAAGTATTTCTCTACGTTGGGGTCCCTAGCTAGTGTGTGTCCTCTCATGCAGTTTTTTTCATATTTTGATTCTTACATATAGCTATTGGATTTTTCATGTCAGTATTCACATAGCAGTTTCTGCTTTTCATATATTCCCCTTACATAGTCACTGGTTTTCATACCTTCTCTCCATATGGTTATCAAAAATAGGTTGACTCCATGTCATTTTTAAATGATTTAAATAAATAATTTCAAAAAATTATAAAGGATCCTCTACGTTTTATAACCAGCCAAATTAAAGTAGATAGCTGAGGGTTGCAGCCTGCAACTGTCTGCTTTATCTTTACTGGTTATCAAAAATAGGGAGGATCCCCCACCATTTTTTATTTTATTATTCACAGCAGTGTACAGTTTTTTTCTCCATGTCAAAAAACTTGTTGATTGCTGCACTGCAGTCTTTTATCAAACTTTATTAGCATATCACCAGCACCCCAACTCAGACACTATACATACTTTTCTGTCTTTGAGTTCGAGCTACGAACCCTGAAAATTACAGTTTGGGATTGTTCATCCCTATTTCTCTTTTAGAGAAGAAAACAAATATATAGGTAATGACAATGATTCCCTCCAATATTTATGCATGTGGCATTTTCTAATCATAGCTCTACAATACTAAAGCTATTCAATGACTGCCGCAATAACATATCCATTCTTGAAAAGTACATTTATAGAATAGAAAACAGCAGCTCCAGAATACTGACAACTAATTACCCAAATATTAAAACTGTTAGGAAAATATAATTTGTTGTTCAATTTGTTCCTTGTTTAATGAAGAAATATGAGTTCAGCGCATGGTGCTGATTATAGGCAGATGTAATGTTGCTCCCTGTGTAGAACAATTTTAATTCCAGATTTATGCTAATTACAGCAGGGAAATAATCTGACAAATTGTATGTGCCACTCATTTTAATCATTTTCAAGTTTTCTCAGGTAATAGTAATGACAAAAAAAAGAGAGAAATAACTGGAAAAGAAAGTATTAATTAAGCTTTACACCAGGATTAGGGTATGGATTAATAGCAAAGTTCTGTTACACCAACATCCTGAAATCACAAACTCTGGGTCAAACAAAGTGAGGACATCAGGATGGGCACTGCCTCCATGGACAACGGGCCACGGCCACATTAGCATAAATGTTTTCTGACAAATTCAGCTCTGCTACCTCTGTACATACATAACATACCAATACTATATACACATGTATACGAAATCTATAGTACTAAAGGCTGATATTCGGCACAGACTCGAATGACATCCATTTAAGGGGAACGCTGTTCTACAGACAAATTGTTTCAGAGATGAAAATAGTTGAACTCAACTAATTTTATGATGCTGAAAACGAATATGATGCTTAAATTTGCTGATTGGCTGTACATTTCGAGATCCAGAGTGGGTTGTAATTACTTGTGACACCTTTCATGCTAGGTTTATAGAAAAACTGCATCTTTATTTTTTCATCATTATTATTGCATTGTTAGTTACTAGTTCATTACATCATGTATCAATTCTAAAATGTGCTTTTATATTTTCATGATGTTACAAGGAAAAAATGTTCACAGCAATTTTAATTTTTCCCACAAAATTTACAAAATCTATTTTTTTACAAACCTTTTCAGTTTTGAATTGACTTTGAGAGGACTATATGGTAGAAAAACCTGTCAAGTCATACAATTTTAAAAACTGCACCCTTTGATGAATTCCAAACAATATTCAGTAATTTTGTGAAGCTGCTTCACAGGGATTTATTACAATTTTTTCAGCTGATATCTTGCCTTAACAGTTTTTTTTTAATTCTGTCACATGGAGTTTTGCACAAACTTCGCCAACTGTCATGGCAGCTTTGGGGACTGTTCAGATCGCATCTTCTGACACCCTGCTCAGTGGTTTCTCTGGTATCTGGGATCAGCACAGGCAGATTCAGACTTCGACCTGCTGTAAGCTGATTCATAGGCAGGCTAGTAAGAGTTAATCTCTGCTGGTCTGCTTGCTCCTTTGGTGACATGTTGTGCAGTCTATCACATTTGCTCCCCTCCTATTTATGCTTGTTGAAGTATTCCACCCATGCCAGCTATAGCTTATTCTTTGTTGGACTGTGAGGTGTGGTGTCACAGACCTACTGGTGAATGTTGGGCTTATTGCTTGGTGTAGTTGTGGCATTTATCACTGTTGTTTTGTAGCTTCCTTCCTGCTCTTGTTTTTCCTCCTGAACCTGTTATAGTCTTTAAATTTGTGTGTACGTGCTTTATGACAGAGTTCTGGTTTTCCTCTGTCTGTCTTTATTGGTCGGTTTTATCACATTCCTGTCTTGTCCCTCTCTGGGAAGAAGATAAGGAAGAATCAGATCAGGATTGGTCAGGAGCAGGGTCATGAATAAGACTTAGACATTGCCATCGTTAGGAGCATCCCTCAGGTTAGGGATAGCATATGGCCTACTAGCTTAAGGGACAACCTAAGAGTACCAGTCCCTCGCTATCCCATAGTCATCATAACATTATAGTTGGCCCCACTTTATATTCCAATATGGACCCAGCTGCTGCGCTAGAGAGGCAATTGCAGTTCTTATCTCTACAGGGGGCTGAATTAAACATGGAAGTACAGTAACAAGTGCAGTCTGTCACACAGGAACAACCTGTTCTGGTTGCTGGATCATCAGAACCCAAGTTGCATCTACCAGAAAGATTTTCAGGGCAGCACAGTCAGTTTGTTAACTTTAGAGAAGCATGTGTGTAATACTTCCGTCTACATTCACACTCTTCTGTTAGTGAGGCACATTGGGTAGGAATTGTGGTCTTGCTCTTGAGTGGGGACCCACAAGCATGAGTTTTTACTCTGCCCCCTGAGTCAACATTTTTTTTGTGGGTGGATGGATTTTTCTCATCACTTGGGATTATCTATGATGATGCAGACAAAACATTTTGAGTAAAGCCTAAAATCTGTTCACTGGCACAGGGAAATCGGCCTGCAGAGGATTATTACATCGAATTCCAGCACTGGTCGATTTACACTCAGTGGAACAACCCAGCGCTCAAAAGCTAGTTATTTCAGGGTGTATCTGAGAGGGTAAATGTGGCATTGGTAATGTATGAAACTCCTCCTTCTCTTGAGTGTGCCATGTCTCTAGTAATATGTATTGATTGACGTTTCTGGCTGAGATCTCATAACATTCAGACATTCAAAGGGAGTTACTGTACTGACATTACCTCTGGAGGCCCCACTCAAGATTAGAGATGAGCGAACCTTTCAATTCTCAGTTCACCGACCCCAACTGAACAAACACTACGTTTGCTGAACAAATCTCTGAACCTTTTCAAACCTTTTCAACCCCCATTGGATTCAAGGGGAGGCCACACATAAGGCAGCGAAAACATGTTTGGGGAGTAGAAAAGCTTCCAAAAAGCAAAAATTCGTTTTACAGTACAGCACCACTGTTTTGGCATAGCCATTATCCTCCTAGACTATTGACATAAAAAATAGAGAGGTGGATGAGACAGGTGTAGAGCTGGTGCTCCCATGCCCCTGCAGGAACAGACAAGACTCCACTTGAAGACACATTTTTGAGTCTTGACATTTAAAAACCCTTCAGGCACACAGCAGGACAGTAGCATCAATTGCCCCCCCTACCCCCCATTTCCCCATAGTGTGTTTGCACAGCAGGGAATTATGATCCATGCAAACTACAGGATGTGGGCTGGCGTTTTCATTTTAAAAAGTGAGCACACAGTGACAATGCCTTCTGCAGGAGCACATCCAAGCCAGAATAATCCACTAGAAATTTCTATACAACCAGGTTGATCCATGGAATGCACGTGACGTCACCCAAGTGTGGTGTTGCCACTAGGTTTGCACCATTATCACACATGACCTTTCCTGGTTCCAGGTTCAGTAGACATCCATTGATCAAACTGAGCCCAGATAGTGATCAACAACTATTCAGCTCTGTGACTGCTTTAGCCAATTCATATTAATTTAAGCACTACCTGATTGCGTTGAATACACACAGGATGTGGGCTGGCATTTTCATTTTAAAAATCAAAAGATGCATGTGTGCCGCCCCCACATCAGTAGCAGCCGGGCTGCTCGGATCCGGATCCGCAGTGTGGCTCGAGGGATTCTCCGGACCCAGGGGTCACGCAGACACTCCAAATGAAAGGGGGATGTATTTGTATGGGATTTGCTGTAATCGGTCTGTGACGCCACCCACGGTGTGTGGTGAAATATGGCACCACCGCTGCTGCTGTGGGGCACCCGGGGGCGGTGGAATGGCAGCTGGTTGTTAACCCCTCCGTGGGTAGGGATGGTTGCCCCGGGACCCGGTGACTTGGTGCAAGGGACGGTGATGGCAGGGGCCAGCACGTGGTCAGACCAGGGAGTCTCACCTTACTCACGGTTAAATAAATCAGACAAGTCCAGTAGTTAACCAAGGTGCTGGTGGCCTCTGGTCCCCCACTCGGACTGGTGGTCTGTGTCACTTTTCTCTGCACTGTGTTGTGATGTGGTGGACTTCCAAGTGTGGAACGCGGAAGTCCGCGCCCGGTACTTCTGTTGGTAGCCGTGCCCGCTGACGCTGACCCGTGGGATTTACCGGACCCTGGCAGATGCCCTATCCCTCTCTGTGGGTGGTTGTCTGCTTTTGGGACTTTGGTTGGGACAGGACCTATAATCCTGCCCTTAATTGGTTAATTAGCTAGGCCGTTGGTTCCGGTCCTGGCTTCAGGGTCCGAGTACCCCTCTGTGCATGGTTTCCGGTCGGGTCTCCGTTGTCAGTACCGGCAGGCTCCAACCCTGCCCCGGTCCACCTCGGATCTCCGGCTGCCGTCTTCCTGTCTCCTGCTAGACACGGACCACCGTCTGCCACCTAGCCAATGCACCAGGGCTCCAACCCCTGCGCCTATGCTCTCTGTACTTGAGCTTCAACTCCTCCACTACTCCTCCACTTGAACTACCAACTTTACTCGAACTACAAACTTCACTGACTGTTTTCCCGCCCCGGACTCTTCAGACCCCTAGATGGGTGTTCTCCAACCACCTGGTCCCGCCCACTGGTGTGCTTGTCTTACCCTGAGGGGAGTGACTCGGGTTTCAGGTCGGCTGTATGTAACCCTGTGAGGGAAGGTGTTGTGCGGGGCCTTTACTGTGTGACCACCTGGCGGTGCCAGGGCGTCACACATGAGTTACAGGCATAGGCCTTTTGCTCACAGAACCCTGCCACCACAGACAAAAGACAATTTCGAGAACATACTTGGAGTCTCCACATTTCCAAAATATTAAGGTCAGGCAGCAGGAAAAGTGGCAACATTTGGCACAGACTACAAATTGTTCAATAAAGCAACCTTGATTCTTGGGACCGGCTCTGTAGCAAAGCCTGAACCAACATTTCTACCCTCACCAGAGACAACTAGATGACAGACAGGCCTAGGCCTCTTGCTTCCAGAACCCTGGCACTACACACAAAGACAATTTTGAGACCCTACTTGGAGTCTCCACATTTAAAAAATTAAGGTCAAGCAACAGGAAAAGTGGCAACAATTTGCAGAGACTAGAAATAGTCCAACAAAACAACCTGGATGGTTGGGACCGGCCCTGTAACAAGGCCTGAACGAACATGACTACCTTCACCAAAGACAGCAAGATAAAAGACAGGCGTAGGCCTTGTGCTCCCATACCCCTGAGAGTACACCATCGCCTAGTCTGCACAGTGGGTGCCTGGGATGGCAAAGTCATTGGACATTCATGATTTGTTCATCATTATGAAAGTTAGGTGGTCTGTGCTTTCAGGGTACAGCGCTTACCCATCACACCACCAGCTTATCTGCTACTCCACCAGCAGCACGGAAACACATTCTGAGAGAACGCTGGCTGCCAGGCAGGTGAAAACTTCCAAGACATGACTGGCAAGCTCAGGACACTCTTCCATTTTGAAATATCAAAATGCAAAAGGGTCCAATTCCCCCTTATGGCATCCATATTGTGCTCTACATACTCCTACACCATCCTTTCCAGTCATTTACTAAGGCGGGCTTTGCACGTTGCGACATCGGTAACAATGTGTTACCGATGCTGCAGCGATAGTCCCGCCCCCGTCACACGTGTGATATCTAGTGAAAGCTGCAGTAGTGATTATTATCGCTACGGCAGCTTCACATGCACATACCTGCCGTGCGACGTCCCTCTGGCCGGCGACCTACCTCTTTCCTTAGGGGGGCGGGTCGTGCGGCGTCACAGCGACGTCACACGGCAGGCGGCCAATTGAAGTGGAGGGGCGGAGATGAGCAGGATGTAAACATCCCGCCCACCTCCGTCCTTCTCATTACAGCCGGGAGACATGTAAGGAGATGTTCCTCGCTCCTGCGGCTTCACACACAGCGATATATGCTGCCGCAGGAGCGAGGAACAACATCGTACCTGTCGCACCATCGGCATTATGGAAATGTCAGAGGCTGCAGCGATGATACGATAACGACGTTTTTGCGCTCATTCATCGTATCAAAAAGGTTTTACACGTTGCGATATCGACTGCGATGCCGGATGTGCGTCACTTTCGATTTGACCCCAGCGACATCGCACGTGCAATGTCGCAAAGTGCAAAGCCGCCCTAAGTGTCAGATTTCTACTCTGTTCTGCTGGTGCGTGCAATGGTCTAAAAAAAATGTGTGCCGAACCTCTCAGAAATTGCTTCTGCCACTTCATCTGCTGCTAATGTTTCTGCATTGATGATGCAACGTTCCCATGGTTGGAATTCTAGAATATACGCTGTGATCCACACTGCTTTTTTATGGAAAACAACTATAATGATGGTCTATAAGCTTGTTTTCATATTCCAACATCTGCGCGTACCATTCCAGGGGGGAAGCATTTTGCTAAATTTAGTCTTCTACTGGGAATCTAACAGAGTGGCAACCCACTAGCCATCACTCTTTGTAAGGCCTCTTTCACACGTCCGTGTCTCCGGTACGTGTTTGGTCCTTTTCCTCACGTACCAGAGACACGGGCACACGTAGACCCATTAAAATCAATGGGTCTGCGCTCATGTGCGTGTTCTGCCATGGACCGTGTGAATGTGTGGAGCATACGTGTGTCCGTGTGCTAGACACGTCAACATGTCAGTTTTTCTCCGGCATCACGGGTGTTACACAGAACGCAAATGGATCACACGGAGGTGTTCCGTGTGACACGCGCCGGAGAAAACACACGTGTCTGTGAAAAAAACCCCAAAACTTTACTCACCTTCTCCAACCCTGCTGTCTCTGCTGTTGCTGTCACTTGCTTCCGACTGCCGCTCATTATGCTCATTGCATAGTCACTTCACTGCGGCCGGAAGCTGCAGCATCGGGGAGTCGGCAGGACCAAAGATCAACACCACGGACAGCGACGCCAGGGACAGGGGGGTATCCAGCATCCCCAGAGGCCCCTACGTCATTTTCCACTACCGCCGGCACCGTGCCCTTGTCCTCCCCACCTGGGCAGGGAGTGATGTGTTCATCCAGGGCCTGGTACTGGTTGGAAATGGCTACCAGAGGTGGGGTGGCAGAAGCCTCCGTTGGTCGCCTGGAGTAAGTTGATGGATCCATGCCAGGAGGGTCATCCAGGATAGATGTCACTGTGGGGTCCCACTCCAGAGAAGGAGTCCTGGACATCTTCTTCCTTGCTCCCCTCCTGGCTTTGCTCTTGTTGCCCTATTTTTTATGGTGTTTCTTTTCCCATGCCTGCACATCCTCTTCCTTATCTTCACTGGAAGTGGAATGTAAGGCGTTGGCCTCCTCATCTTTTCTCAACCTCCTCTCCTCCTCATCTAGCTTGCTACCCAGGTCCTCAGCTGCAGGTGCCCCAGAGGTAGAGGGTAAAGTCATTACACCTCGCTCCTTCTCCCTCTGACATTGTTCCTGTTGCCTCACTCGTGAGGGGGGCACACTCTTACTCTTCACAGGAACCTTACTTTTTTCACCTCTGCTAGTACCTTCCCCCGCCAACTCCTCAGCACCCTGTGGAGCTGTGGCAGGATGAAGGACCGCATTGGTGAAAGAGCATGGGCATCGACTAAACGGGTGACTCAGATCCCCACACAGGTTACACCAAATGGCCTTACACGTGGCAGCAAGATGGTCATGTGCCTCACACAGTGCACACTTCTGTAACTTACAAGCGGCACTGAAAGGGCAGGGGCTGCCGCACTTGTGACAGACCTTCGGCTGCCCCTGATAGTGGATCAGGATCCGGTCCCTCGCAAGGAACGTTGAGGGAGGGATGTGGGCAACAGAGTTTCCCGAAACATTCAACTTTACCATGAAAGTCCAGGCACCAGTCCAGAACCCAAATCGATCCCGCACTTTGTCGGGGACCTGGACCACCTTGCCATAATGGCTGATCCAGGCCATGATGTCAACAAAAGAAAGTAACACGTTAGCTGTAATTACCATCACTTACTTAACTGTGTTCTGCCGAGAAACTGCCTCTACCTTGATGATACGCCATGCAGGGGTATTCTTGGCCAGCTCAACCAGAAGAGTTCCAAGCCTTCTGGAGTGATGAAACTGGCCTCATAAAAGTAGTGCCAAAAGGCTCGACAAAACCAGCCAGGTCGTGACCCTTAAAGCCCATCCCGCTAAAAGCTCAGCTATTCTATCCCTGCAATTCCAGGGACATCCTCATCACTCAAGGTGGACCATCGGAAACAGACCATGTTCTTAGTGGCACTACCTCGCCCCGTTGTGGGGAGGGACCACATCATGGGTTCCTCCCGTTCTCTATCTTGGAAGGCTGACAAACCATATCTCTTTATCCAAAAAGACAGGTACACCACCCCCTCTCCTACTGTCAAGGTTTCCTCTCCCCTCTTCAGGGCACTCAGGAGACGCTGTTGCAAATTGCCGGCCCCAAAATCATTGGACAAAGCCTCAGCCACTCCGCTTGCACCACCCCTGGTAGCAGCAACCCGAGCATACGTACTTGCCCGTACCTGGCCAGGTGCCACCACCGGGGGAGCAGTGGAACCCGCAACATTCTCTCCCCCTTCTCTCTCTCCTCTTTCTCTCTCATCTCCCTCTCACACATTATAATATCTAATGCCGCTGCAGCAGGAAAGAGATCAACAGGCATATCATTCATAACCTCAGCCACAATCCCGATGTATTCACAAAATGCATACCTGCCGGGTCGGGTACTCCCTCCATTGCAACACTTATGGGGTTTGGCTCTTACTCTCAAACCCCCCCCCCCCCCCACCAGACACCACTGGATTTCGTGGGGAGGAAGTGACGGGAAATCTGCTACACTGTTTATGTTGGGAGCGGGGGTCCGCCCAGGGCCCATCTTCCGGCCCTGCTTGACCTGCCGATCCCTATCTGACATGTGCCCCCTGCCCACTGACGGACCCTGGGACACATGCCTCCTGGGACTGGCACGGGAGGTGGTTGCCTCCATGTCAGACATAGGCGTATCTGTATGCCAGCAACTCCCGCATCTTCTTAGCCTTAATTTTCTTCATGAGTTTCTCCTCCGACACCTCATCACCAAAACAAAATTGTGATTATTTCACTAAGGACTCCAGGTGCCGGATCTCTCTCAATAGCTCATCCCCCTCAGAGGAGGATGAGCTATACGTGTCCATGTCCTCCTCCTGACCCCCATGTGCCTCCTGTCCTGGGCACATGGAGGTGTTGCTTCCGGAAACACTGCTGTACAGTTTGTCCTTACTTTTATCTCTACCTTTATCTTTAACAGGGCGGCTGGCAACTGCAGGACGATTGTCCTCCTCCTGGCCAGGTCTCTTTACCACGGGCACGGCAATAGCTCCCCGGATCCCTGAACCGAGACTTTGCACCGGCTCCCCCTGCTTACCGCTGCTAGGGAAAACCCACCCACTCACGCCAGTGCCGCCTGTATTCTCGGCAGCGCTGCTAGGCTGGGTTCCCCCTTCCCTGCAGACACCAGCCTCACTGGCCTCAACAGGTGGCATGGCGCCGGTGGTTGGGGCCATGCGGCTTCGTGGCTCACCCTCTATTGCAGCAACCCCCTCGCCTTCCGTGATGTCACTTCCGCCGATGCCACTTCCTGTTTTGGAGATGCCACGTAGATGGCCGCCGCAATACTGCCACGTGGAGATGCAGCAGTATCTCGCGCTGCCACGGTTAGTACACCTTCCCGTCCTGGACTCGTCGGCCGCTGCACTGGCACAAGGAGCGGGGCCACCCCCGGCTGAGAAGCCAAAACAGACACCCCAGCCGAAGACCCCGAAGGGACTGTTACCACACTTGTGGCCCCTAACTTCACCGCCCTTATGGTTGCGAAGTGGTCATTGTTCTGCAGCTTCTCGATGAAGGGACTCGAAGTCCTAAGGATCCCCTCATTGAGAGCGATGACCACCTTTAGTTCGGCACGGAGGGCCCTGACCATCGCACCGTGTTCCTCCCGGTACTGCTTAGCGCAGTGGTCCCGGGAGAACCTGTCATCCCTCAATTGCTCTCGCAGTTCCCTCATCTGCCGCCCCATTTCTTCAATCTCCCGGAACATACGTCCGATCTGTGCGGCATATGTTCTGGTGTCCTCCTTGGGGTCCAAGACCCCCCATTCCTCCATTTGTACCTCTTTTGCCATTTTTTTCCCTCCGCCATGGTTGCCGGTGGGGGCCCAACATCAGGGTCTCCCCAGGCTGGGGTCCTGGGTCCTCCTTGGGCTGGGGTTCTGGGTCTCCCTGGGGCTACGGTCCCTGGTCCTCCTGAGCCTGGGGTCCAGGGTCCTCTCCAGGCTGGCATCCAGCTGGGCCACTTGCTTCCTGGTCCTCTGGGATCTCTGTAATGGCTTTTCCGGTCTTGCTTCCTCACCCCCCGAAGATGGTAACCGGGGATTGAGGGCATGGGCCTCCATTGCCTGCCCAGGCAGGCTGTCTACTCTCTGGGGAAGAGGAGACAGTCAGGTCGGGTGTGGTGTGGCAGTCCAGGAGCTCAGCAACAAACAGCCAACACCCAGCAGCTCCAGCAGCAGAAAGACACAGGCTCCTCCCCTCCACTACAGGTGCTGAATTGGCCTCCACAGTCCCCAGACCTCAACCCAATCAAACACTTGTGGGCAGAGTTGAAGAAAAAGCTGTATATAAACCCAAGTGAGTCAACCATTATGCACCAACATTTCTACCATGTAGAAGAGACCTGGGATCAAATTTTTAATTTTTGTAGTATCTAGTGAGCCCTTACGGCAATTAAAAATATATAATTTAATCTTGGGCTGTTATCTCGATCTTGAATTCCACGTCTGTGGGCTTGGCGTAATAGTTATCATAATCTATTGGTGGCAGTGAGTTTATGCCAAGGATCATTGTGAGGCATCCAGTGAGAGCAGGGGAGGATTAGATATATTCCGCCAAAGGAGTTGGGGGAATATATACCGTACTCTCACTGGGAACCCTTCAAACATCGGCATAGTAGAATAGCAGCCTCCTGGCTTATTGTCCGGCAATTCCATAATTGGCCTGGTATAAGATGGACATTTGAGAGCGAGTCACGTGCTCGGTCTGTCAGGAGGTGGAAAGGGAGTCTGCTCCTTCCGCTTCCTACCCCCCCTTTTCGTGACATATTGGTGGCAGCGGTGGGATCGAGATAATAGTGTGTGTGAGTGTGAGACCCATACTCCCAGACACTAAAGACTGCCAGCTGTGGCTGCTGGGGTCTTCAGACCAGCTCAACACTAGAGTGTCAGTGTGCAGATACTGTAAGGTGTGTGGGTGCATCATGTGGCAGTTCTGTTTCAGTGACCAAAGTCAGCAAGAATGGCTGATGGCACCAGGAGCAGAGCAATGCAACTGGCCAAGGCTATGACCGGAGCCGAAGAGGTGGAGAATGATGCTGTGGGCAGCAATGAGGAGCTTATCAATGAGCCCTCCAAGAGCCCGACGCCAAAGAACTGCTCTGCAGAGGACAGCACACAACCTGGCAATTATGGACAAGACGAGGAGGAGCTCACCCAAGGGTTCTCAAGGAACCAGATGCCAGTCCTCCACTCTGCAGTGGACAGTGAATCACCAGGTTCTGCAGCGTGCCGCAGATCACCACTTGCCAATCCACTGAGCCTGGGCTCGGATGCCCTTCTACAAATAGCTATGGCCCTACTCCAAGCTGGAGACCGGGAGGGCTACCAGGACCTCCTGGCAGAGCGCATGGCAGAGCGTGAGGCTGCGGAGCACAAGGCAGAGCGTGAGGCTGTGGATTGACAGGCAGAGCGTGACCACCAGCTGCAGCTAGCTCAGCTCCAGCCCTCATCATCCACCCGTGACAATCGAGACACCAAGCTTCCAAAGGTCTGTGTTGAGGACTTCCCAGTGCTGGAGAAGGATGGAGACTTGGATTCTTTTCTGACGGCCTTTGAGCTGACTTGCCTGCAGCACCATCTGGACAAGGACCAGTGGGCCAAGTACCTGACCCCCCGTTTAAGGGGTAAGGCCCTGGATATCCTTGGAGACTTGCCGGCTGAGGCAGATCAGGGCTATGACACCATCAAGCAGGCCCTGATCCAACAGTACAAACTTACTCCGGAGTCCTACTGCATGAAGTTCCGGAGCCTGCAGAAGGGACCAAAGAACACCTTGCCCTTGCCAGAGCTGCCAACCACTGGACCCAAGGCCTGCAGCTTACGACTGGATCGGAGATCCTGGATTTGTTCATCACGGAACAACTCTTGTGGAACTGCCCTGAGGATCTCTGCCAGTTCATCCGAGTCCAGAAGCCAAAGGGGTCCACTGCTACAGCTGCCCTGGTGGATGACTACACCAACAATCGGGCCCCAGAGGCCAAGAGAGCGGCCGCCAGCAGCACCTGGAGAGCGGGTAAGATGAATCCTGTGACTACCCCGCCTGCCCCTAGACTGCAGGGGGTGTCCCCATCGACTCCCCTCTCCCATCCCAAAGGCTGTCCACGGTGATGTGTGTGGGTGGGGGGTGGTGGTAGGTCCCTGGACAACTTCCAACCCATCACCATCGGCCGGTCTATGACCATGAGACTACGAGACATCGCCGCTGAGATGACTCTGGTACGGCCTGAGATGGTGTCCCCCCAAGACTTGGTACCCGGAAAAACCCTCGCTGTCTCGCTGGATTGGAGGCATTGAACTGGCGCTGCCCGTCGCCAAGGTTTATTTGGATTGGGTCGCAGGACAAGGGGTGAGAGAAGTGGGAATAACTGATAGGATTCCTCCAAAAGTGTTACTTGGGACAGATTTGGGGCGGATAACCTCCCAGTTTCAGGCCCCTGAATCCCCAAGGGCTGATCTTTCAGCCAGTACTGACATACCCCCTGGCAAAGTAGATGTGTTATCTGTACATGATGCAAGGGAGGAGGGAGTGAGCTCTGGGTCTTCTGCTTACACTGACACCACAGACAAACACGCAGCTGCAGCTGTGACAGGGGAGAGGCTTAGAGAAAGGTGTGACAATGCCTTTGCAGGTGATCAGCCAGTGAGCTGGGATCTGTTGCCCTCTGCAGGGATAAGCAGAGAGCAGGATACTGCAGGGAGAGAGCCAGTGCATGAGGTGGGGGCTACCACAGCAAATGCGGAGTCACCAGAGATTTCACAGTGTCGCTGTCACCCGCAGTGGGAGTGCCAGAACCCAAGGGGCCTCCCAGAGGTCCGATAGCTCTTCCCCTTCTGACCGAGTGGCAGCCAAGTCAGGCGGAGGCCAGGGCACAGGTCCTGGGATACTGACGGAAGATGTGGCAGTCTCGTCGATTCTGGCCACATCTAGTCAGGGGTTTCAGGCAGCGTTAGAAGCTGACGACAGCCTGAAAGCTCTTAATGAGCAGGCGGCACAGCCTTCCTCGGACTCGGACCCAGAGCAAGTGGTCTGGGACCAAGGACGGCTGTACCGAGTCACGGTCCCGCAGGGTTCACCAGAGGCATGGCCCAGGGATCGACAGTTGGTGGTACCCTATCCATTCCGCACGGAGTTATTGCGGATTGCACATGAGATTCCAATGGCCAGACAACTAGGGATCGTTAAGACCAAGGCCAGGTTAACCCAGCATTTCTACTGGCCAAAGATTGGGGCCGAAGTGGTTGCCTACTGCCGCTCGTGTGACACCTGTCAGAGAGTGGGGAAGGCGGGGCCACTCCCCAAAGCCCAGCTGGTATCTTCCCCATCATTGACGAGCCTTTCAGGAGGGTGTCTGTAGATCTGGTCGGCATGCTGGCCATCCCCAGCAGCTCCGGGAAACGCTTCATACTGATGGTAGTAGATTATGCCAGTCGGTACCCTGAAGCGGTAGCCTTGTTGTCCATTCGGGCCGACAAGGTGGCCACCGCATTGCTGGAGATTTTCTCCCGAGTGGGTTTTCCCCAGGAAATGCTCACTGACCGGGGGACCCAATTCATGTCACAGCTGATGGAGTCCCTGTGTAAGCAAATCCAGGTGCAACATCTGGTGACCAGCCCGTACCACCCACAGACTAATGGCCTGTGCGAGCGTTTCAATGGCACCTTAAAGCAGATGCTTAAGATGTTGGTTGACTCCCATGGGCGTGACTGGGAGCGGTATCTCCCCCACCTGTACGGGCAACGTGTTCGGGGCCCCCTGGCTCTGGTGAAAGAGGTATGGGAAGGGGATTTGGCCACCCCTGGTGTGTCGGTCATTGAGTATGTCGTGTGCATCCGGGACAAAATGCAGGCCTTGAAGCAGCTGTTGCACGACAATATGGCTCAAGCCGAGGCCGATCAGAAGCGTTGGTATGACCAGAATGCTTGTGAGAGGACCTACCAAGTGGGTCAAAAGGTGTGGGTACTGGTTCCCGTACCACAGGATAAGCTTCAGGCAGCCTGGGAAGGCCCATACCTCGTGTACCAACAGCTCAACCCTGTAACGTACCTGGTCACCCTGGAACCTGCTCGTGGAAGGCGGAAGGCACATCATGAGCGGGAGGCATGTGCACTCCCCATGTGCAACCTGCCCGAAGAGGGAGAGGCGGAAACCCTCTTGGATATGCTCACCCAGGTTAGGGCAGGTGGATCCATTGAAGATGTGGAGGTTGGTCACCAGCTTTTGGAGGACCAACAGTCCCAGCTGTTGGCCAACCTACACCCCTTCCGGGAGTTGTTTACCAACCGGCCCGGAAGGACTGAGTTAGCCGTCCATGACATGGACACGGGGAATCACCCGCCGATCCGGTTTAGCATATCGGGTCTCCCTGGAGGTGCAGCAGCACCTGCGTCAGGAGATTGACGAGATGCTGAAGCTGGGGGTGATCCAGGCATCCAACAGCGAATGGGCCTTGACTGTAGTCCTCGTCCCTAAGAAGGACCGAACCACTCGGTTCTGTATGGACTACAGGGGGCTCAATGCTGTTACAGTCGCCGATGCGTACCCAAAGCCACGCATCGATGACCTGCTCGATCAGTTGGCCGGGGCTCAGTACCTGACCATCATGGATCTGAGGTGGGGATATTGGCAGATCCCCCTGACTCGCGAGGCCAGGGAATGCTCTGCCTTTATTACCCAATTTGGACTGTACGAGTCCACGGTGATGCCCTTCGGAATGAAGAATGCCCCTGCCACTTTCCAGTGGATGGTCAACACCCTGCTCAAGGGACTTGAAGGGTACGCAACCGAGAACCTGGATGACATCGCCATCTTCAGTCGCACCTGGGAGGATCACCTAAAGCATCTAGCACAGTTGCTTGGGCGGATCCACCAGGCAGGTTTGACCATCAAGCCGGGGAAGTGTCAGCTGGGCATGAGTGAGGTCCTCTACCTGGGTCACCGGGTAGTTGGGGGAGCTCTGAAATTGGCCAGGACAAAGAAGCAGGTGATGTCCTTCTTGGGGACCGCCGGGTACTATAGGAGTTTTTTCCCACACTATAGTAGCCTGGCAAAGCCCCTGACGGACCTCACCAAGAAGAAGCTGCCCTCTGCAGTCGACTGGACAGTGGACTGCGAGGCAGCCTTCCGGGCCCTAAAGGGTGCCCTGTCCAGCTCACCAGTACTACAGGCAGCCGACTTCATGCTACCGTTTGTAGTACAAACCGACGCCAGTGACTTCGGCCTCGGTGCGGCGCTCCACGAGCCAAGAGCACCCAGTCTTGTACCTGAGCAGGAAGCTGTTGCCGAGGGAGGTGGCCTACTCCATGATGGAAAAGGAATGCATGGCCATAGTGTGGGCTCTGCAGCGTCTGCAACCCTACCTATACGGGCGCCGCTTAATCGTGGAGACTGACCACAATCCCCTCAGCTGGTTACACACAGTCTCCAGGACGAATGGGAGGTTGTTGCGATGGAGCCTCGCACTCCAGCAGTACAACTTCACCATTCGCAACAAGAAGGTCCGTGACCATGGTAACACAGACGCGCTGTCTCAACAAGGAGAGGTCGCGGATAGGCGCACAGGGCAACACCGGAATGTGCTGCCCCCTAGCGCCCTCTAAAGGAGGGAGGTGTGAGGAAATAGGGATATATTCTGATCTATTAAGCCATATTCCAATAGCCGCCATCTTGTCAAGGTACAACCATGGTATCTGGTTGTGTGTGACTGGGCCTTGTGGCCTAAGGAGGCTTCAATCAGTATGCTAATTAACTTGAGGAAATTGTCTGTTAGCCAGCAAATGTAAAACTCAAGGTGTCAAAATCCAATTAGGATAGCTCTTGAACCAGCACACCCCCTGCGGAGTGAATTTCCCTACACAGGAGGTGGGAGGGGAGCTCCAGGTTTATAACCTAACTTCAAATGTCTCCGCCAGACGATTCGGAACCGTCAGAAGAGTTTCGACATTGGGGGGTACATTGCCCCCACAAACAAGACAGGCATATTGTCATGTGTTACATGTATCTGGCCCTCAGGAATATATTTCAGCAAAACTGTATAATGTGCGTAGCCCTCCATAAATAATAACTGGCCACAGGAAGCCCGCAGGACTCATATTTCCTATCAAAATGGAGATCAATTCACGACAAAATTGAGGGTCATATGTGAGTAGCTCAGGGGCCGAGTTATGCTGGGAAATATAACGTTAGATTATTCTCAGCCAGCAGGGGGAGGGAATTCCCAGCCAGGACGATGTCATGAGGGGGGTCGTACGAGCCCGAGACAGAACAGATAAAAGTAGGTGCAGGGATCTGCGCATTGTATTTCTTTTGGGGGTCACGTGCTTCATTCATGTAGTGGAGGATACCTGAAACGTCCCTGGCTCGACACAGTACCCCCCTGCATGAGCCAAACCCTCAACCCTAAGGTAATTGATACATCTGTATGCCTGCTTGTGATCCATACTTACCTGTAAATGTATTCTGACCTATATATATATATTCTGTAAATTCCATATTGTATATATTGTAGTATCTAGTGAGCCCTTACGGCGATTAAAAATATATATAATTTAATCTTGGGCTGTTCTGTTAACTCAATCCTGAATTCTACGTCTGTGAGCTTGGCATAATAGTTATCGTAATCGATTGGTGGCAACGAGTTTATGCCAAGGATCATTGTGGGGCATCCAGTGAGACCAGAGGAGGATTAGATATATTCCGCCATAAGAGTCGGGGGAATATATACCTTACTCTCACCGGGAACCCTTCAATCATCGGCATAGTAGAATAGCGGCCTCCTGGCTTATTGTCGGGCAATTCCATAATTGGCCTGGCTATAAGATGGGTGCTTGAGAGCGAGTCATGTGCTCGGTCTGTCAGGAGGTGGAAAAGGGGGCTGTTCCTTCCGCTTCCTACGTCCCCCTTTTCGTGACACACTTCATGTTACCCGTCAACATCCGTCTCATCACTGTAAGAGTCTTTGACATCTTCACTAGAATTATCAATAGTGATAACTATAACAGACTAACTGGAGTAAGCTCAATTTTCCCTTTAGGAAGCAAGTCTAATACTACAGTTTGCTAAGGGGCCCTTTGCACACTATGACATCGCAGGTGTGATGTCGGTGGGGTCGAATCAAAAGTGACGCACTTCCGGTGTCGCTCTCGACATCGTAGTGTGTAAATCTTGTTAACTACGATGACCGAGCGCAAAAGCGTCGGTATCGTATGATAGGTGTAGTGTCGGTCCTTTTCATTATTTTGGCTGCAGCGACGGTACGATGTTGCTCCTCGTTCCTGCGGCAGCACACATCGCTGTGTATGAAGTCGCAGGAGCGAGGAACATCTCCTATCTGCGTCCCATCTGCAATGAGGAAGGAAAGAGGTGGGCGAGATGTTTATGTCCCGCTCATCTCCGCCCCTCCGCTTCTATTGGTCGCCTGCCGTGTGACGTCGCTGCAACGCCACACGACCCGCCCCCTTAGGAAGGAGGCGGGTCGCCGGCCAGAGCGACGTCGCAGGGCAGGTAAGTGCATGTGAAGCCGCCGTAGGGATAATATTCGCTACGGCAGCTATCACAAGATATTGCAGCTGCGACGGGGATGGGGACTATCGTGCTCGGCATCGCAGCATCGGCTTGCGATGTCGTAGTGTGCAAAGGACCCCTAAGAGTTCTCTACAACCATGGGTTGCACCAACTACCTCTGTCTCTCAGGGGTGTAGCTAAAATCTGTACCTTTATGGGGACCTCCTGGCCTCCAGGCATCTCGAGTGCATTGTCCTTCAATTAAACTTCCTGGCAACCTCAGCTCACACGGCTTTCCTCTTCAGTAACTCGGTCTCCTGGCCTGCTCAAGTATGAACACTCCGGTAATTCATTCTCCTAAGCTTACACAGTCATCCTCTTGAGAAGAGATGAGCGAACCTCCCAAGGTTCAGTTTGATTCATGTCTGCCAAATTTACCTGTGCTTGCCAAACCGTTTAATGAACACATCCGTACATCATTGATTTCAACTGGAGGCAAAACTGATGTGTTAGGAAGGGCTAGACGGCTAATAATATTAAGGGCTAGGGGGGCTGCATAAGAAAGAAAATAAGCAATAAAGCAGGACCAACCTTCCCTGCGGCTATAACATTACTTCCAGGTCTGATCATAAGCTCTCATACACGTTCACTGCTTCTCCTGTCCACTGGCAGTCCTGGGGTCTGTGATTGGTTGTACTCAGACCACACCCCCATCCTATGTGACAGCATCTGGGATTGGTTAGAATCACCACATCTGTGTCCATATAGTGGTGTAAAAATAAACAAATAAAAAAATTGGCTTCAGGTCCCCCTATATTGAGATACCCAGTGCAGAGAAAGCAGATGGCTACATGATGCAGCCCCAAGCCATGTGCTTTATCTATGCTGTGTATCAAAAGAAGAGGGACCCCATGTAGCTTTTTAAATTATTTAAATAATTAAAAAAAAAAAAGATGTGCAGTCCCCCCCAATTTTTATACATAGCCATGATAAATCGACAGCTGGGGGCTGGTATTCTAAGGCTGTAGTGGCCCATGGTTATTGAGCGCCCTCCCCCCAGCCTAAAAATAGCAACCTGCTGCAACCCATTTATTAGATGTAACAATACCAGAGCTTTACCTGGCTCCTCCCGATATCACTGGTGCGGTGTCAAGCAGAGTAATATAAGGGTTTAATGACAGCTGTGATTTGTCAACAAATTAAAACTGCAATCAAGCCCTGGATTATTAATAGGGAGGAGTCTATGAAATAAAACACAAACACAAAAAAAATCCTTTATTTGAAATAAAATACAAAAAAACCCTTTTTTCTTTAATTTATTAACCCACCAAACACTCAGGTCTGACATAATCCACACAAGATCCCACGACAATCCTGGCTTTGCTACAAAATAAAGTTGCAGCACTCGGGCACAGTATAGAATATGTTGCGGCCTTAGGCAGAGACTGGCTGAGCCTCAGCTATGAGCAATGACGTCACTAAGTTTATCTGAGGTCACAGCTGGAGGTTGCCCCTATACGCCACCTGTGATGACAGGTAAACTGACCTCAGGGGGACTCAACTGAGTTAAATCAGACCTGCATTTCCTGGCAGAAAACCACCGAAATGGCGTCAAAACCATTTTTGTGAAGTTTTCTTCTAGGAGATGCAGACTTGGTGCTGGAATTCATACACCAAATCCTGCACCAATACTGCAATTCCTGGCAAAAAAAACATCAAAATATCAGGAAGGCAGCTTCAGTGCAGGAATTTGGTGTATTAATTTCAGCACCAAATCTGCATTTCCTGGCAAAAAACTTCACAAAACGGTTTCAATGCTATTTTGGTGTGATTTTCGGACAGGAAATGCAAATTTGGTGCAGAAATCTGCTGCAGACATTTAATTGCAGGTGCTGTTACAGATGGTGGGCGGAGGAAGCACTGAATATGTATGACATCTAATTAGCAGACCTAGAAGCAGTGTTCAAATTAGGTTTTTGTCCAGCACCGTCCAATATATATCTTCAATCCACAAAAAACTTTTTCAGTTTAAAAATTATATTTTCATTTTGCATATTTTAAAAAAAATTGTTATCCTTTAAAAACACATGTCCATCCGATCTAACGCGTTTCGAGCTCCTAGGAGCTGTTACTTACAGCATAGATCACATAAAAATGAGCATTTTTATGTTGTCTATGCGCCATTACTCTGGTGCCTTTGGGTGCACCTTTAAGCCACCTCAGCTTGATCAGTACATCTGACTTGGTAGAAGTCTAGTTGACTCCTGCTCTCTGTGGTCTCAGAGGTCTTTATATTTTCTAACTGAGTCACAGATGATCATGTTCTAGTCTTCCTCTTGTCTCTATTGACCCTGGTAAACAATTATCTTTATATGTTCCTTCATAAATCTGTTTGTTCCTACTTTTCAAACTCTGTCCAGCAGATGGTGATGTTCACTCACACAGGCTCACTACTGCCTTTTCTGATGTGGGAATCATCCACTTCCTCAAAAATCATTGCAATGTGCGTGTTGTCAGGATTCTCCAATGTCAATGCAGGCAAAGACAGTAACAAGCTGTGGATATAAGGAACGCAATACGGTCTTACCGATGTATAATATGGTGACTTTTAACACTAGAAGTCCCAGAGAGGGGTCATTTAACATTTCTATCATTGAAACCCCATGGAGCTCGAAATTCCTGGGACTTCTAGTGTTAAAGGAAAACTGCTCACCTGGAATGGTTGTGAGACTCACAACCAGTATAGAAATGTATAACAGCTGCAGCTGATCACACGTGCCAAAGGCAAAAGCAAAACAAAGACAGGATAATTGTGGTGTACTCCACGCGGCTGTACAAAGAATCACTCCAAGTAATACAGGAATGTGGGTAGTTTATTCTACGCGTTTCGAAGAGATATCCCCTCTTATTTCTCAGGATATGTTTTTTATTGGTGGATTTTCCTGAGGAAGAAGAGGGGATATCTCTTCAAAACACGTAGAATAAACCACTCACATTGCTTTATTACTTGGGGTGATTCTTTGTACAGCAGCGCGGAGTACACCACAATTATCCTGTTTTTGTAATGCAGGCAAAAGGTGGTATGTGATTTGCATAATTCAGGCCACATTCTGAGACGTATCGGGACTCACTCAATGTACCTGTATTGAGCAAGGCCATGCAAGTCTAGTCAGCACGTGACTGCAGTATTCAAATCACATACTCACAGTCACGCACCCAACAGACATGGTGATCTTGTTAAAGTAGCCATGCGCAACCCAGTGTACCAGCTCTGGAGCCTACACATGATTACCACCGCTGATTTATATGGGGACTTAATGTTTTTTGCACCTTTCTGATTGAATCTACTTTAGTGATTGGAAAACAATAGACGATTTACCAGAGATTCCATATAAAAACAATATAAAGAGAGGACTGCGTTTTATGAGAATAGGTATAGAGCCGCAGAAGCAAATATCATATATCTTTGCATTGCCAATAAATAACATGTTCCGCATGTCCCAGATGTGACAGTAGGAAGATGATCCTCTGCTACTTTTTTCCCTATGTGACCACAGACTCTGAAAGAAATAAATATTGTGGCTTTTATTAATGTGTCAGTGGCTCATAAAACCGAATCATTTCCAGGATATTTTACTGGCAAAATATATACGAGGAAATGAAAGTTCAATCTATTGCTTTATGATCCCAGGAAGAAAACACATAAGTCAGCCTTCATGTGTTCCCAAGGAGCTTCTCTGGAGATGAACAGCTCACATTCCGGACATCCAAGGAAATTCTATCCTCATCCATATACATTATGAACCATCCCCCTCCTGTAACTCCCTAGTAAAGACTCATCTGCAGCGGGGAATAATAAAGATGATCAACAAAGTATTTTACAGGTATTATTGTTATACTTTATAAGAGGGATAGAAAGAAAATTTGTAGTTTTCAAACATCTATTTATCTAAAGTGATGCTTGAACGTTTGTGAACCGTTTAGAATTTTTCTGGATTTTTGCATAAATAGGACCAAAAACTACATTCAAATTTCATACACATCCTTTTCAAACATCTATTTATCTAAAGTCATGCTTGAACGTTTGTGAACCCTTTAGAATTTTTCTGGATTTTTGCATAAATTATTATTATTATTATTATTATTATTTATTGAGCACCATTAATTCCATGGTGCTGTACATGACAAGGGTTACATACAGAAGAATACATACACAAGTTACAGTAGACAGACTAGTACAGAGGGAAGAGGGCCCTACCCTTGCGGGCTTACATTCTATAGGATTTTGGGGAGGAGACAGTAGGTGGGGTGTAGATTGGGCGGCAGCTCCGCACGGTGGTGGGGCGGCAGCTCCGCACGGTGGTCGGGCGGCAGCTCCGCACGGTGGTCGGGCGGCAGCTCCGCACGGTAGTGAAGCAGTGAGGTCATTGTAGATTATAGGCATTTCTGAACAGATGGGTTTTTAGGTTCCGTTTGAAGCTTGCAAGAGTAGCAGATAGTCTGACGTGTTGAGGCAGCGAGTTCCAAAAGACGGGGGATGCTCGGGAGAAGTCGCTAACGTCTCATCTGGTAAGTTATTGTCTGTTGTCTCTTCTCCATCTGGTCAGACCTTCATGCCGCCATCTTACAGCCACTACTCTTCTTGTCACATTGATCACCGCAGCCCTTGTGCGTCTGGCCACGGAGGGGAGCTGTTCGGCCAGGATTAAGGGAACTTTCCCACAGGTGTATCCACACGTGACCCCTGGCAAAGAACTAATAAATAGGACCTAAAACTACGTTCAGTTATCATACACATCCTAAAAGTAGATAAAGTAAACAAAACAAATAAAAAAAAGTGTAACAAATAGTACTCTTTCTCATTTTTTTGAATAGGAAATGGTCCAAGATCACATTCCTGGGATTGCCAAAAGTATGTGAACCTTTAGGATCAGCCGAAAATCTGAAGGTAAAATTACAGTCTGGTGTTTTCAAATTAATGCGATGACAATCAGGTGTGAGTGGGTGAACTGTTTTATTTAAAAAACAGGTTTCATAGTTTTTAAGGTTGAAGGTAGACCCATAGTCTAACATGTTGATCCAGAGAAAGGCAAAAAACCCTATGGGGCAGACAGTAACCTCCCCACTAGGGGAAAAATTCCTACTCAACCCCCGTTCCCTGGATCAAGGCCCAATCACAGAATCTTAGTGAACATCACCAATAATATATTTTTCAAGAAAGCCATGCAGACCTCTCTTAAATTTTGGTAATGAATCAACCATCAAATAGGTATCTATCAAAGTCAACACATGTTTGTGGAAGTGTATGTTGGTACAAACAAAGAAAATTTTGAAGCACCTCTGAAGACCTGGTAAGCTGGAAAAGGTTACGGAACCATCTCTAAAGAGTTAGGATTCCACTAATTCACAGACAGACAGGAAATGATAGAAAACTATTATCTTCCCCAGGAAAGGTCAACCAACAAAGATTATTAGGGATGAGCCAACCAGAGCTGTAAAGTTCGAGGTCCGTACCGATAACCTTGTGTTCGGTGATGAACACAGACTTTTTACTGTAAGTCCAGTTTCTGTTTGGGTTTGTCACCTGAAGAAAGATTGTTGAAAGGTTGCAGGGTAGCCAATCAGCAAGCTCTTAGACTGTGGGCACTTCTGAGCTATCGCAGCCATGCCAAGTATTGGCATGGCTTTGATTGGCAAGGAAAATTGTGGCGCCCTGGACTAGCCAGGTTGTCACAGATAACACACAAACACCCCCCACCCCCATTAGACAGTGACACCAGCCAAACAAAAACCCTTGTTGCCTCCCTCCAGTGTCTGATGTCCACACCAGGTGGGGCGGGGCCAAGCGGTTGGCCCCACCCACCGAGGAGTTCACAAGCCTGGAGGCGGGAAAAGTGTCAGAAAAAGTTTGGAGTTTGAAGTGAGAGGAGCAAACACTTGGGTGTCTGGGTTTGTGGCCCAGGCACTGACAGCAAGGTTGGCAGACGGTGGTGGCCATCTGCAGGAGTGGTGAAGCAACGCGGAACCGTAGGACCGGGGTCGGGCGTTGGCCCGCCGGTACCGATCGGGGAGCGAAGTTAAGCCAGCACACACAGGCAGGGCCATCGGACCCCGACCAGGCTTGGAGCCGCCGACAATAGTCAAATCCGAATGTGACCGGAACCCCAGGGGTTTCCTAACAACCAAAGACCCGATAGAAGGCAACCATCCACACCGTGAGGGTATACAGCTACCGCATAAGGCTAGAGACCCAAGAGCCAGCGCCTGCGGGCAAACAGGCTCCTCCAGCATCCATACACCAGGGAGCGGACTACCGTTGGGGATCCATAGTAGTCAAACAAGAACATCAAGGTGCAGGGAAAGACAGCCGCCATCACCTGTCTGGGCAGAGACACTGCAGCTGGCTGCGGGACCCGTCCATCCAGCCGTTTGGTTTACCGAGGACTTTGTGCATCTCTTACTGAGTGAGTACAC
Source organism: Anomaloglossus baeobatrachus (assembly GCF_048569485.1). Taxonomy (NCBI): domain Eukaryota; kingdom Metazoa; phylum Chordata; class Amphibia; order Anura; family Aromobatidae; genus Anomaloglossus; species Anomaloglossus baeobatrachus. Next base: position 266,160,796 of record NC_134354.1, on the reverse strand, counting down.
ACGTGCCATCCGGCACCGCGCCGCGCTGTCCCTGCAACCCTGCACCTCACCAACCTTGCCTCCCCGTCACACCACCGGGCCCCGGGACCACCGACCCCTACCCACGGAGGGGGAAAACAACATCCCAGCTGCTCCCTACCATCGCTCCCGGGATCCCCGTCACCAGCAGCGGTGATGCCCATCTTCACGACAACCCGTGGGTGGCGTCACGGACTAAATCCCCCAAACCAACCACCCCTTTCACTCACGGGCGAGGAGCGCCGCTCGAGTCCCCGGATCCGGCCCACCGCTCGAGCCACCGAGCAGCAGCGCCGGACCCGAGCATTGGCGAGCAACCAGCAGCGGCGGCGTCCTCCCCGCCCGCGACAAAATCACTATAAAAAAAATGGTGTGGGCTACAAATGGAAGTTAAATGGTAAAAAGAGTAGGATAGTTATACATCCCATGTTTCCTAGAAGATTATGCTGCAGTCAGACTCTCTTCTTGGTCCGCTAAGTAAGGTTCATCATTATTCACTTTTTCCCCCGCCCACCCTCGGTGCCAGTGTCTGTGATTGGTTGCTGACTGCTATACACAACCCCACCCTGTATCCGCATCTGTGATTGTTTGCAGTCAGTTTGCTGTATAGTAGTGAAAAAATAAATAAATAATTAAAAGAAAATGACGTAGGCTTGCACCATATTTTGATAGCTAGTACAGGTAAAACAACAGCTGCAGGCTGCAGCCACCACCTGTGAGCCTTACCGTGGCTGGATATCAAAATAGAGGGGAAAAAAGATGTATTATCCCCTAATTTTTGATATCCAGGCTTGGTAGAGCAGACAGCCGTGACCCGCAATCCGACAGTCCGGCAGCACTTTGACTGAGAACAGTGGGGCAGCCGAATGTGACAACTGCTGAACTGATTGATGACTCCTGCTCACAGCTGGTTCCCCCGCTGCTGTAAGTGTTTCCTGGAGCCTGCAGAGAGTGGAAATGTTTTCTCTTTCTGCAGGTTCCGGATGTAGCAGTGCTGAGAATCATCGTGGGACTTTGTATGGATTACGTAGGTGCCGAGGAGTCACTGCTACATCACAGTGACTCCATGGTGCCTGCACACATCAAAATTTAAGACTGTGCCCATAGAAGGTAGAAAAAGTAAAGGGAGAGAGATGGCATGCAGAATGCTCAGGAATATTCAGCAGCGCTCCTGACATTACAGGCACATACTAAAGTGGAGGAGAAATAGGCGATAATGAAGACCAGAGTCTGGTTATCTTCTGGGAAGCACATGCCGCATTGCCAGTAGATAGAAGATATAAAAGAGGATTTTACCAAAACGGCCCATCATCCAAGAGGCATACAGGTATGGCTAATTTCACATCTATGCCACCTGTATACCAATATTAATAACTAAAAATAAAACACAAAAGGATGACAGGTTCCCTTTAACAAGCAATGACAGAATATAAGCCAAACCAGAATCTCAATTTGCAGAGAAAGTGTTTCGGGATATTGCCCTTTGTCAGTGCAAAATATAAGATCTGATTTGGCTAGGTTAGAGGCTAAGACTGAGATTTAAGGGATAAGGTTTCTCCTTGTGGAGAGTAACATGCCAACACTTACACACCTTGCATGCTCCTGTGGGTAATTAAATATGCAAATTGCCTCTTTGTGCCTACAATGGGTGGCACCAGAGTTCAAGTCCTCTTCCTCTACAAACAGGCAATTCGCATATTTAATTCCCAAGATCAAGGTGTTTAAGTCTACTCATAATAGTATACCAGACCTGGCATGTTACTCTCCACAAGTAGAAACCTTATCCCTTAGATCTCAGCCTTAGCCTCTCACCTAACCAATTCAGATCTCATATTTGCATGTACAAGGAACAATACCCCAAAACACAATGTAATTGAAATTCTTAGTAAATAAGCCAAACATGAATCTCAATTTGCAGACAAGGTGTTTTGGGGTATTGCTTATATCCTAAGTCATAGGGCAAGGCTAATTAAAGGGTCAATATTGACTTTTAGAATTGCTCCTTCCAATAGGTGGCACTAGAGTTTAAGTACTCTTCCTTTCTGAAGAGGCAATTTTCATATTTAATTTCCCTGAGGAGCATGCAAGGCATTTAAGTTTCCTTATACTGACATGCCAGACTTTACATGTTACTCTCCACAAGGAGAAACCTTATCCCAAAGATCACTGTCTTAGCCTCTTGCCTAATCTAATGAGATCTGTTTTGCACTTGCAAGGAGCCATACCCTGAAACACCTTGTCTGAATATTGAGATTCTGTATTGGTTTATGTGCTAAGTCTTAGGAAAAGGCTCAGTAAAGTTTTGATATTGACTTTTATTATTGCTACTTTCAATAGATGGCACTATAGTTCAAGTCCTCTTCCTCTTTGAAGAGGCAATATGCATATACAGTGTGTCCACCCATATCCTGTCCACCGCCAGTAACTTGAGAACGGCGTCAGCTATTGGCATAGAAGTGGTGTCTAGGTATAGTAAAGTAGCCATGCGCTACGCAATGAAACCACCTATTCAGATTGCTGCTCTTTATCCTCCTGCTGTGTCATTTTTGTGGTGCTTTGGGCACTTTAATCATTACTTTCTACCATTGTATGCAAAAAAAAAAAAAATATTGTATCAAACTGTATATATTGTATTTGTTGGCTTTGGCTATTTTCTTCATAGGGTTTGTTAAACATTTGACTTTGCAGAAAGCAATCAAAATGTCTTTTACAAAATTCTCAATCATTTGGAACGGGAAAGGTTTAGAATGATTTCATGTCAGATAGTGAGAAACACATGCATATGCCTTTTAAGATATATATATATATATAATATAATATATATTATATATATATATAATTATTTATATATATATATATATATATATATATATATATATATATATATATATATATATATATATATATATATATATATAATTGTATATTACGAATATTTTATAAAAATGCTTTACATATAGTTATGAGATAGGTGTTTCATATGTTAACATTTGATTCCTTAGACAGCAGCGACAGCCCTTCTCAGCTCAGCTTCTTTGATAAATCTAGTGCATTGAACTGTGCTGTGAGGTTGGAGTCTCCAGCTCATTCATTTTCTGGCTGCCAGCAGACTGAAGGGAGCTGACCTTGGTGCTTAAATTCCTCTTATTTGCATGGTCAACTATGTGAGCTTTAGCATAGTGAGCCACTAATCACTATTCAAAAGAAAGTTTTGACAGCTTGAAGTTGAACAGAACTTTTTACCTCTTTATAGAATTATTTTTCTAGAAATTAATAGTGAGAGGGACAGAAAGTCTCAGAAGCAATTTGGACATTTCCTAGGCAATCAGTTTTGGAATATGAAATTATATATTAGGAACATTTTGGGTTCAATAAAAAATTTTTAGCACTTAAAAAGTTATTGAAAGGTTACAATTGCTTCTAAATAGTAAAAACTAAAATGTCAGAAGTCACAAAATGTTGTCCATGTTTTGCAAATTATTAAAATTTGTTTTTGTTTTATTTTTGCCTTTAAGCACTTGATGACTGCCCCCCGAAGTAACAAAATGTACCTACTTTTTAATAAAATTTGCTTTGTTCTATATATGTAAGACTGTACAATTCATTTGAAAATTATGATAATAGAGAGCGCAATAGGGCTTTACCCGAGAAAAAGTGAGGTATATAAGAAAAGACACTAACCTGGCAGGGTTGTGGAAGGAACAACCCCTGTAAAAGCATGAAAGATGATGGCGGCTGCCACAGTCCCACATGGGTATTCTTAAGTGCTGGAGAGAAGAAAGGGTGTAATGCTGCGCTGCCACCAATATGAACAATTGTTGATTAATAATAGTGTATTTACTTTATAGGTCAATAAATTAGCGTAAGGGGTTGCTACTTTACTACCCATCGCTGTCCCAAGGATCTGCTTGTATACAGTGTGTCCACCATTATCCTGTCCACTGCCATTAACTTGAGAACGGCGGCAGCTACAGGCATAGAAGTGGTGTATAGGTATAGTAAAGTAGCCATGCACTACGCAATGAAACCACCTATAGGGCATCATCAATTCAATACGAATCGACACAGAAATGCTATTATTAGATTGTACAAAACTCACAAGGCTGCGGACGTGAAGTGATAACTCATATAGACCTTCCTACAAGTCATTGGTTATGGGGGCTGCGTGGAGTGGCCTCCACGCTCATCTGACCTGACCCCATTGGACTTCTTTCTGTGAGGTCACATCAAACAACAGGTGTAAGCGACCCCTCCACCAATATTGCAGGACCTACGACGGCGTACCACAGATGCTTGTGCAAACGTGTCACCTACCATATTGCACAACGTGCAGCAAGATAATAAATCTAATAATAGCATTTCTGTATGCAAGGTGTCGATTCGTATTGAATTGATGATGCCCTACAACTTTCTAATTCACTTTTTTTCTCGTGTTCCGTTTCCGAGATAAAAATGCTAACTCCATTGCTTTCCACCAGGTGTCGCCGCTATAGGTGCTTTCATTGCATAGCGCATGGCTACTTTACTATACCTAGACACAACTTCTATACCTATAGCTGCCGCCGTTCTCAAGTTAATGGTGGTGGACAGGATATGGGTGGACACACTGTATATTATCCAGAAAAGTGAAAAAAATATTTTCGAGCATAAACGCCATCCCCTTTAATATAAATCATTTTGCAAGGAAGGAGTTCTATCATCAAAATCCAGAAATCGGGAGAAACAGAGTAAACCTATTTCATGTTTGATGTTAGAATACAGGGCAGATACATCCATAGAAATGAAACAATAAGTATCCTTCCAGTCTATATTTTTGACTAATGAAATTAAATGAGCTGAATCCCTTAAATAACTGTTGAGGTTCAGCACATGATCTCGCATGATCTCGCCAATATATAAGGCCAAGGTGGATGTCAGGGAATCAATCCCTGAAATAAAAGGTCTACCAGGGGGGTTGGTTAGATTTTTATGAATCAGGGTGAAGGATCTACTGGTATAATATATACCAGTAGATCCTTGGGACAGCGATGGGCAGTAAATAGTGATGAGTGAGTACCAAAAAGCTCGGGTGCTCGAGTCTCGGGCTGAGCATCCCAAGATACTCGTGTACTCGGCCCGAGCACCGAGCCCAATATTATCCTATGGGAGACCCGAGTATTTTTATGAAATGACCCCCGGCAGCATGTAGAAACCCTAAAAATGTCACAAAAGTCTCAGAAGAGTGCTCAAATGACATGGCAACAGCATGGGGAAGACCCCTTGAAGCATTTATTACTCAAAAGTCACAGCTGTGAACAATTTTGTCCGAGTTTTACAGACTCACCAGAAAACCTTCCAAAATGACACCAAAATGAATTTTCATGGCGGAAATGTTAAGGGCACATACCCAATAGTGAGATAGAGCTGGTGTATGTTACTTTTTGAGATTATTACATGAAAGATTTTACGTAAAAACATTGTGTGGCACTCCGATGTCCAAAACGCACGTTTTGTGCTTTTTACTAGCGATGTCGGTAATTTTTTTTCATTCTATCTCCCGTCGGTCGGTCTCGCTCTGTCTGTCTCTCTCTGTCTTGTCTGTCCCCCTCTCACAGTCTGTCGGTCATTCTCCCCCCTCTCTCTTACTTACCGTTCCCCGATCACTACCGCGGCGCTGCACAGCTGTTCACTAAACTCCGGCGGCTTTTCCTCTTTTGAAAAAGCCGGCCGCTCATTAAACAATCTCGTATTCCCTGCTTTCCTGCTTTTCGGCGCCTATGATTGGTTGCAGTGAGACACGCCCCCACGCTGAGTGACAGGTGTCTCACTGCACCCAATCACAGCAGCCGGTGGGCGGGTCTATACTGTGCAGTGAAAGAAATAATTAAATAATTAAAAAACACGGCGTGCGGTGCCCCCAATTTTAATACCAGCCAGATAAAGCCATACGGCTGAAGGCTGGTATTCTCAGGATGGGGAGCTCCACGTTATGGGGAGCCCCCCAGCCTAACAATATCAGTCAGCAGCCGCCCAGAATTGCCGCATACATTAGATGCGACAGTTCTGGGACTGTACTCGGCTCTTCCCGATTTACCCTAGTGCGTTGGCAAATCGGGGTAATAAGGAGTTAATGGCAGCCCATAGCTGCCACTAAATCCTAGATTAATCATGTCAGGCGTCTCCCCGAGATTCCTTCCATGATTAATCTGTAAATTACAGTTAAAAAACACACAAACACACACCCGAAAAATCCTTTATTAGAAATAAAAAACACTAACAAAGTCCCTCATCACCAATTTATTAAACCCGACAAACCCTCCATGTCCGGCGTAATCCATGGACCTCCAGCGTCGCGTCCAGCTCTGCTGCATGCAGGTGACAGGAGCTGCAGAATACACAGCCGCTCCTGTCAGCTTCACACAGCAACTGAAGACAGCCGCGCGATCAGCTGAGCTGTCACTGAGGTTACCTGGATCCAGCGGTGGATGCAGCGGTGGCCGCGGGTAACCTCAGTGACAGCTCAGCTGATCGCACTACTCACCGCCGCTCCGGTCAGCTCCACGCAGCAACTGAGGTGAGTATAGCGATCAGCTGAGCTGTCACTGAGGTTACCCGCGGCCACCGCTGGATCCAGCGGTGCCGGGAGTTACCTGACTGACAGCAGCTGATCGCGCTACTCACCTCAGTTGCTGTGTGAAGCTGACAGGAGCGGCGGTGTATTCTGCAGCTCCTGTCACCTGCATGCAGCAGAGCTGGACGCGACGCTGGAGGTCCGTGGATTACGCCGGACATGGAGGGCTTTGTCGGGGTTAATAAATTGGTGATGAGGGACTTTGTTATTGTTTTTTATTTCTAATAAAGGATTTTTCGGGTGTGTGTGTTTTTTAACTGTAATTTACAGATTAATCATGGAAGGTATCTCGGGGAGACGCCTGACATGATTAATCTAGGATTTAGTGGCAGCTATGGGCTGCCATTAACTCCTTATTACCCCGATTTGCCAACGCACTAGGGTAAATCGGGAAGAGCCGAGTACAGTCCCAGAACTGTCGCATCTAATGTATGCGGCAATTCTGGGTGGCTGCTGACTGATATTGTTAGGCTGGGGGGCTCCCCATAACGTGGGGCTCCCCATCCTGAGAATACCAGCCTTCAGCTGTATGGCTTTATCTGGCTGGTATTAAAATTGGGGGGAACCGCACGCCGTTTTTTTTAATTATTTATTTATTTATTTTACTGCACAGTATAGACACACCCACCGGCTGCTGTGATTGGGTGCAGTGAGACACCTGTCACTCAGCGTGGGGGCGTGTCTCACTGCAACCAATCATAGGTGCCTGTGGGCGGGGAAAGCAGGGAATATGAGATGACTGTGTGCAGAGCACAGCGCGCCCACCGGTATAAAGGCTCGGTCACGCTGTGCGGACCGGCCAATCACTGCAATTCCACAACTAACAGGGCTGTGGCATTGCAGTGGTCTGCCAGCCAATCCCTGCATGAGGGCTGGCTCTGAAAAGAGCGCCAACATGCAGGGATGAAGACCACGAGTACAGCACGAGTATCGTGAAATTACTCGGTACCCGCCGAGTAGCCCGAGTACAGTGATACTCGTGCGAGTACCGAGTAGTGACAAGCATACTCACTCATCACTAGTAGTAAAGTAGCACCCAATTATGCTAATTTGTCGACCTATAAAATAAATACCCTATTATTAAGCAACAATTTTTCTTATTGATAGCAACGCGGCATTACACCCATTCTTCTCTCCGGTACTTAAGAATCCATTTGAAAAGGAATTTTTGCTTTAACCCCTTCAGCCCCCGGGCACTTTACGTTTTTGCGTTTTTGTTTTTTGCTCCCCTTCTTCCGAGAGGCGTAACTTTTTTATTTTTCCATCAATCTTGCCATATGAGGGCTTGTTTTTTGCAGGATGAGTTGTACTTTTAAATGAAACCATAAGTTTTACCATATATTGTACTGGAAAACGGCAAAAAAATTCCAAGTGCGGAAAAATTGCAAAAAAAGTGGGATTGTACAATAGTTTTTGGGATATTTTATTCACCGTGTTCACTATATGGTAAAACTGATGTGTGGGTATGATGCCTCAGGTCGGTGCGAGTTTATAGACACCAAACATGTATAGGTTTACTTGTATCTAAGGGGTTAAAAAAAATTCACAAGCTTGTCCGAAAAACGTGGCGCACGTTTTGCGCCATTTTCCAAAACCCGTAGCGTTCTCATTTTTCAGGATCTGAGGCTCAGTGATGGCTTATTTTTTGCGTCTCGACCTGACGTTCTTAACGGTACCACTTTTGCGCAGATGCTACGTTTTGATCGCCTGTTATTGCATTTTGCGCAAAATTTGCGGCGACCAAAAAACGTAATTTTGGCGTTTGGAATTTTTTTGCCGCTACGCCGTTTACTGATCAGATTAATTGATTTTATATTTTGATAGATCGGGCATTTCTGAACGTGGCGATACCAAATATGTGTGTATTTTTTATTTTTTTAACCCTTTAATTTTCAATGGGGTGAAACGGGGGTGATTTGAACTTTTAGGTTTTTTTATTTTTTTTTAATTTTTTAAAACTTTTTTTTTACTTTTTTTTTTTATTTTACTAGTCCCCCTAGGGGGCTATTGCGATCAGCAATCCGATCGCTTTGCACTATCTGCAGATCTCAGCTACAGAGCTGAGAACTGCAGATTTGCTGCTTCACTTTCAATGCCGGCTGTATTCCGGCATTGAGAGGAAGTGACTCATGTTAGCCACAGGTGTCATAACATGACCCTGTGCTACCATGGCAACCGCCGAAAGTCACGTGATCATGTCACGTGACTTCCGGCGGGGGCGGGGTAAGTCACTGTCATGGCGGCGCCCATATACATATCGCTGCCAAGACTTTGGCAGCGAAATGTAAGGGGTTAATGGCCGCGGGTGGAAGCGATTCCACCCGCGGCTAGCAGGCACACATATCAGCTGTTGATAACAGCTGATATGTGCGCGTCTCGCCGCCGCCGACCGGCGGCAGGGGGCGGGGCTTACCGGAACACGATCCATGACGTATCTAGTACGTCATGGGTCGTTAAGGGGTTAAATCCTGAGTCAGGATGTCACATCAATGACTAGAAAAGTGAAGTGGTTAAGTCTAGAAATCATTAACTTTCATCAGCTTAATTCAAAGATTCAATGGCAGATGCCAATTGATTATTATAGTCCCAAAGATTTAGGTGCTTTACAGGAACCAAAGCAATGTGGAAGGACAAAATGAAAATTTTACTTTTTTTCCAAAAAAAGGTTACTTTAGCCATACAATTTTGCATTTTCACAAGGATATCAGGAAAAAATGCACCATAAAATGTATTATGCAATTTCTTCTAAGTACTCTGATTCCTCATATGTGGTGGAAATCAACTGTTTGGGTGCACGGCTGGGCTCGGAGAGGAAGGAACGCCATTTGACGTTTTGAATGCAAAATTAGCTACAATCATTAGAGTATGCCATGTTGCATTTGGAGACCTCCTGAGGTGCCTAAACAGTGGAGTTCCCCCACAAGTGACCTGATTTTGGAAACTTGACCCCTCTTATTAGATCAGGCGGGTTGCCCAGCACTATATAAGTGCATTGACACACAGGACAGACATCCCAAAAGGCCCAGCTGCATCCTGCTTAAAATTGTGCAATAGAAAATTATCTAAAATGATAATAAATGTGAGGTATTGGTCCAAATTTAGGCCAAAATATGTAAGCTCATAACCCAAACGTCAAGAGTCCCCATGCTTAATTCTTACGAGTCCCTACACTATATTTAACATAATTCACTGAAAAGGTCATGTGAAAAAAACTTTTTTTTATTAATTTATCATTTTAAATCATTTTCCATTGCACAATTTTCAGCAGGGTGCAGCTGGGCCCTTTGGGTTGTCCGTCCTGTGTGTCAATGCACTTATATAGTTCTGGGCAGCACGCCTGATCTAATAGTATGGGCATCATCAAAAGACTGCATTTCACGTACCTGTGTGACTGGTGCCCTATGTAAAATCTCATTAGTTTGCATGTTTAATACCCACACACCCCTGCATGAGTTGGTAGGCTGTGAGTGGTTGTCTCATTGATATTCTGCACCTGTGTTACCACCACCTTTATCATAGGGGGACGGCTGCATCCTGTGAGTGCATTTGACATTTTGTCCTGTGTTGGCTGGTGGCATTTTTCTGGTGAGTTTTTTCTTTTTTTCTGAATTTATGTCCTTTTTGATTAATTATTTTAAATGTAGTGTAGGAACCTGTAAGTGTGGGAAACCTTGACATTTGGGTTATGGGCTTACACATTTTGGCTACAATATCTACCAATACCTCACATTTATTATAATTTGATATAATTTTCTATTGCACAATTTTCAGCAGGATGCAACCGCTCACTTTGGGGTGTCTATCCTGTGTGTCAATGCACTTACATAGTGTTGGGAAGCTCGCCTGATCTAATACTATGGGCGTCATCATATGGTTGTAAGCCAGACACTGTGCATTGCACGTACTTGTGTGACTGGCACCCTTTGTAAAACCTCATTAGTGTGCATGTTTAACCTCTTTACGACAGCCTTACATATTAAAATGGCAGCAGAAGAGGTTACTTATTCTGATCCGCCATTTTAAAATGACAGCAAAAATAGTAAATAGCGCCCCCCTGCATCGGAAAATCTCCAGGGTTTCAGGCACCGCGAGTCTGTTGCTGGTGCCGTCCGTTGGTTACGACTCCTGGCTCTATATGCTGCTTTGCCCCGGGCACTTTAGGTTGGCCCGGCGGATTCTGCTGGCAGGCCGTGAAGTGCCTACCAGCCTAGGGCTCCGCTGTTACGGTTGCTGTGGCACTGGAGACTATGTTCGCATTTCTTGCTACTGCACATGTGCGAGCACTGGAGACTATGTTCGGATTTCTTGCTACTGCACATGTGCAAGCGCTGGAGACTAAGTGCTATCTTGGAGCCATTGCACATGTGCGGGTGACATCATCGCTGACACGAGGTCACATGTCACTGACACCTTCTAAGCTGATTGGCCGCTGGTCATGTGCTTATGACACGTGGTCACATGTCTCTGACACCTTCTATGCCGATTGGTCGCTGGTCATGTGCTTCTGACGCTTTGCTTGGTGATAGGCCAGCGTGACGTCATTCCTGTCATTCTGGCAGCGGATTGGCTCTGGTGTCCTCCATCTTGGATGTGGCACAAAGTTTATATAAGACCCTGACGCATGCAGCCCGGCGCTCAGTCCTCTTGGTTCATGCATGAGAGTAGATGCTCTGTGCACGTCCCTCTAGGCATCTCTCTGTCTATGCTAGGTGAGCGCTACCGGCAGGGTAGCGTTCTTATACCTTACAGCTTCGGCTGCGGTCCGTATCCTTACATCTTAGTGGAGCGGACATAGGCAGGTGCCTGAGCCACATGGTCCGGCTGGGCCTTGTGATTCTACTCGTAGGTGGACGCTGCCGCTAGGGTAACGTTCCTTATACTGCGTCTGGCAGTTGTTCGTATCCTCGAACACTAGGGGAGCGAACATAGGTAGGAGCTTTGTGCGGCTTATGCTGCTGTCCGTCTCTTTTGCCCCACTAGTGGAGCGGACCCAGGCAGGTGCCATATCTAGTGGTTCGTATCCTCGCACACTAGTGGAGCGAACGCAGGTAGGAGCTTTGTGCGGCTTACGCTGCTGTCCGTCTCCTGGCACCACTAGAGGAACGGACCTAGGTAGGTGCCATTTCACACTCACTGCTTTTGTCTCTGTGACCATTAACAGAGACCATACCACACACCCTCCAAGTAAGGGAGGAATTGCTTTATTTCCTAATTATATTCCTCTGTGAGTTTAACAGAGGTATTGCACTCTGCACTTGTGCTATTACTATTTACAGTGGCACACTTATATACCCCTTATCCTCTGCCATAGTCTGCAGCAGAGTCTTTGCACGGTTGACCCTGACTGTCTGATATTCCTTTGGGTTTTATTATCAGACAGCCCCCCGTAACATTAGGACTGAGCCAAGGGTCTGGCAGTTATGGCAGAATATCAGCAGTTACATCGTTACATACAAGTACTTGAGTCGCGGCTCAAGACTATTGAGGATAAACCTCAGACCATGGTGACATCTGCACATGATCCTCGACTTGCTCTGCCAAACAGGTATTCTGGCGATGCCAGATCATGTCGTGGTTTCATTAGTCAGTGTCAGATACACCTAGAGGTCAACTCTTCTCGCTTCTCTACGGAGAGGTCTAGAGTAGGCTTTATCATATCCTTACTTCAGGACAAAGCCTTAGAATGGGCGACTCCCCTATGGAAGCGCTCTGATGTGGTTACTCTGAGACATCAAGACTTTCTTGATGCTCTTAAGGCGGTATTCATGGGTCTGCAGGTTACCCATGATGCGGCCCTGAGACTGTTAGATCTATCTCAGGGTTCGTTATCCACTAGTTCTTATGCCATTGCTTTTAGAACGCTGGTGGCAGAACTAGATTGGCCAGAAAAGGTGTTGATTCCTATCTTCTGGAGAGGGTTGGCAGGCTATGTCAAGGATGCCCTTGCTACTCGTGAGGTCCCTGCTTCTCTGGAGGACTTAATCACTGTAGCAACATGGATCGATGTACGCCATAAGGAACGTAGACTCGAGGTATCTTCCTCACGCCCTAAGCATCGGGCTATTCTAGTTGTTGAGGGTCCACTACCATCTTCCTCAGCATCTGAGATATCTCCCACTACTATGGAGTTAGGTCATACATCCTCCAGACTATGCAGGTCTGGTCCTCCTATATGTTACGTATGTCGTCAGACTGGGCACTATGCCAACAAGTGTCCTAGCCGTCAGGGAAACTCCCAGGCCTAGTAACCATTATAGGGGGGTTACTGGAGACATCTTCTGCACCCTCTAAGTGTAGTATCCCAGGTCAGCTCTCATTCTCTGAGAATACATGGCCTATTATGGCTTTTGTGGATTCCGGAGCTGACGGGACTTTTGTGTCCTCAGGATTTGTAAAGAGACACAATATTCCCTCTATCATGTTAGAGGCACCTATTCCTGTCCGTGTTGTTAATGGGACTATGTTGTCTGACTCCATTACATTGAGGACAGTTCCCTTGCGCCTTTTCCTGTCTCAGGGTCACATAGAGGAGATTTCTTTTCTTGTTTTGCCTGAGGGTATAGACGACGTTCTTCTGGGTCTCCCATGGCTTCGGACCCATGCTCCTCTAATTGACTGGGAGTCCGACAGCATTATTAGTTAGGGTTCGAAATGTCAGTCCCGATGTCTTCCCTTACCACCTAAGGTCGTTGCGGTTGAATCAACTGATCTCTCTCCCATACCTACACCCTATTTGGATTTCGCTGACGTGTTCTCCAAACAGGGTACTGAGGTTCTTCCACCCCATAGGCCGTATGACTGCGCCATAGACTTTATCCCAGGTTCGGTTCCACCTAAGGGCAGGGTTTACCTCCTGTCAATACCTGAGTCGGAGGCCATGTCGACCTATATAAGATAGAGTTTAGATAAGGGGTTCATTCGTAAGTCTGTCTCTCCCGCGGGAGCTGGGTTTTTCTTTGTTCGGAAGAAAGAGGGTGATTTGCGTCCCTGCATAGACTACAGGGATCTCAATGCAATCACAATAAAGAACAAATACCCATTACCTTTAATTTCAGAGCTCTTTGACAGACTGTGGGGAGCTCAGGTTTTTACGAAGTTGGATCTGCGGGGTGCGTATACCTTGGTACGAATTCGAGAGGGTGACGAATGGAAGACCGCTTTTAACACCCGAGACGGTCACTATGAATACCTCGTCATGCCTTTTGGTTTATGTAATGCACCCGCAGTATTTCAGGACTACGTAAACGATGTGTTCAGGGATTTACTGTTATCCTCCGTCGTGGTGTATCTGGATGAAATCCTGATTTTTTCTCCTGATCAGGAGACTCATCGTCAGGATGTCGTTCGTGTCCTTTCCCATTTAAGGGAGCACTCATTGTTTGCTAAACTCGAAAAGTGTGTATTCGAGCAGTCATCCTTGCCTTTTTTGGGTTACATTATCTCACAAGAGGGTCTGGCTATGGATCCTGCGAAGCTCTCTGCTGTCCTGGAATGGTCCGAACCTCATTCCTTGAAGGCGGTGCAACACTACTTCGGATTCATAAATTATTACCGGCAGTTCATACCCCATTTCTCCACTTTGGTGGCCCCTTGGTGGCCTTGACTAAGAAAGGTGCTAATCCAAAAGTCTGGTCTACTGAGAAATCCCAGGCTTTTGAGGCAGTAAAAAGACACTTTTCAACTGTTCCCGTTCTTCAAAGACCCAATGAGAATAAGCCCTTCCTCTTGGAGGTTGATGCCTCTTCAGTGGGTGCTGGTGCGGTCTTGAATCAAAAGAACGGTGTAGGCAGAAAAAGGCCATGTTTCTTCTTTGCCAAAACCTTTTCACCGGCAGAGAGAAACTATACCATTGGGGATAGGGAACTGCTCGACCTGAGATTAGCCTTGGAGGAGTGGCGTCACTTGCTAGAAGGAGCAAAACATCCTTTCCAGGTCTATACAGACCATAAGAATCTGACGTACTTACAAACCGCTCAGCGTCTGAATCCTCACCAAGCACGCTGGTCCTTGTTTTTCTCCCGCTTTCACTTCTCCATCAACCATCTGTATGGGAGTAAGAATAACAAGGCAGACTCCCTGTCTCGCTCTATGGTTTCTACCCAGGAAGAGATTGACGAACCTCTTCTTATCCTTCCCTCCAGGGTTTTTCATACGCTCTCCCCTGTGACGTTAGACCAAATCCCACCGGGCAAGCCCTTTGTTCCGCCAGATCAACAGAATGATATACTGTCGTGGGCCCACACCTCAAAGGTGGGTGGGCATTTTGGTATTAGATGGACACGAGAGTTACTCGAGAGGTGGTATTGGTGGCCACACTTGGCCAGCCACGTCAAGAGATATGTCGGTTCCTGCTACTCGTGTGCTCGCAACCGTCCGTTATGGCAGAGACCGGCTGGGCTCTTGCATCCTTTACCAATGCCAGATAGACCATGGGAGGTGGTAGGCATGGACTTTGTGGGTGATCTTCCGTGTTCACAGGGAAATAGATTTGTGTGGGTCATTACGGACCATTTCTCCTGGATGGTTCATCTCGTACCGTTATCGAGAATCCCATCTTCCAGGGTACTAGCCAAACTATTCCTCAAGCATGTCTTTAGGCTTCACGGGATGCCAGATTGTATCATTTGTGATAGAGGCCCGCAATTTGCTTCCCGTTTCTGGCGAGATCTTTGTAGCCTTCTGCAAATTGAGTTGAATCTCTCTTTGGCATACCATCCGGAGACCAATAGTTTGGTTGAGCGTACCAATCAATCCATGATTATATACCTTCGACACTTTGTTGCTGAGAACCACGATAACAGGTCCTCCCTCCTACCCTGGGCAGAATTTGCCCTTAACAATTCGCTTCCCGCTGCTGCACCTCCTCCTCTTGTGGCTGACTGGGCAACTAATGCCAGAGAGGTTTGGGATCGGACTCAAGAGTCGATCCAAGCAGATCAGGACCGTATGAAGACAGTGTCCGATCGGTTTCGTCGCCCGGCTTCTGTCTTTTCTCCGGGGGACTTTGTGTGGCTCTCTGCAAAACACGTGAAACTTAGAGTGGGCTCTGTCAAATTTGCTCCTCGCTTCCTGGGTCCTTATGAGGTTCTTCGACAGGTAAATCCTGTAGTCTACCAATTGAAGTTACCCGTCCATCTTAGGATCCATGAAAAATTCCATGTCTCACTGCTAAAGCCGGCTATTTTCCCTCACGCTCGTGAAGTGCACTCTCCTGCCTCTGATTACTCTCGCTCTAGCTATGAGGTACGAGCCATAGTTGGTTCTAAGATGGTTAGAGGGCGCAGGTTCTTCTTGATAGATTGGGAGGGCTACGGCTCGGAACATCGCTCTTGGGAACCTGAGGAGGCTGTTCATGCTCCCGACTTAGTTGCCGATTACCTGTGTCACCGGGAGGGGGGCCCTTGAGGGGGAGGTACTGTTACGGTTGCTGTGGCACTGGAGACTATGTTCGCAATTCTTGCTACTGCACATGTGCGAGCACTAGAGACTAAGTCCTATCTTGGAGCCATTTCACATGTGCGGGTGACATCATCGCTGACACGAGGTCACATGTCTCTGACACCTTCTATGCCGATTGGTCGCTGGTCATGTGCTTGTGACGCTTTGCTCGGTGATAGGCCAGCGTGACGTCATTCCTGTCGTTCTGGCAGCGGATTAGCTCTGGTGTCCTCCATCTTGGATGAGGCACAAAGTCTATATAAGACCCTGACGTACGCCGCCCGGCGCTCAGTCCTCTTGGTTCATGCATGAGAGTAGATGCTCTGTGCACGTCCCTCTAGGCATCTCTCTGTCTATGCTAGGTGAGCGCTACCGGCAGGGTAGCGTTCTTATACCTTACAGCTTCGGCTGCGGTCCGTATCCTTACATCTTAGTGGAGTGGACATAGGCAGGTGCCTGAAGCACATGGTCCAGCTGGGCCTTGTGATTCTACTCGTAGGTGGACGTTGCCGCTAGGGTAACGTTCCTTATACTGCGTCTGGCAGTTGTTCGTATCCTCGCACACTAGGGGAGCGAACATAGGTAGGAGCTTTGTGCGGCTTATGCTGCTGTCCATCTCTTTTGCACCACTAGTGGAGCGGACCCAGGCAGGTGCCATATCTAGTGGTTCGTGTCCTCGCACACTAGTGGAGCGAACGCAGGTAGGAGCTTTGTGCGGCTTACGCTGCTGTCCGTCTCCTGGCACCGCTAGAGGAACGGACCTAGGTAGGTGCCATTTCACACTCACTGCTTTTGTCTCTGTGACCATTAACAGAGGCCATACCACACACCCTCCAAGTAAGGGAGGAATTGCTTTATTTCCTAATTATATTTTTCTGTGAGTTTAACAGAGGTATTGCACTCTGCACTTGTGCTATTACTAATTACAGTGGCACACTTATATACCCCTTATCCTCTGCCATAGTCTGCAGCAGAGTCTTTGCACGGTGGACCCTGACTGTCTGATATTCCTTTGGGTTTTATTATCAGACAGCCCCCCATAACATTCGCACTCTGAGGTGTGCGCTGGTCCTGAGGGAGCTATGAGCTTTCTCTTCAGCGACCGTGTTCTCCTGCGTCTCACATGTCTCCTGTCCTTTGCTGTTCTGCATGTCAGTGTCTTGTTCTCCCCCTCTTCTGGTCCTGGGACAAATTCCACCAGCAGCCTGTCCCCAGGACCAGTCTCCTGCAACTTTTCTTCTCCCCTCTCTCTCCTCCGACTGTCCCTTCCTGTGTCCTGGGATAAAACTGCCCACTGGCTGTGTGTATGTGTATTGTCTTACTCCGCGAGTCCAGCCCCTCTCCCCTGGGTTTCTGACTAGTGAGCAGAGGGTCCACTACATTAGTGATGGCCACCCTCCATTGTCTCTACCCCAGTCCAGTCCTGGTGAGGGGGCAACTGTGTATGGTAGTGAATTGTGGTAGTTTACCGGTAATGACCTCCTCCGTATCCGAGATTAATACTGCACATCGGGTGAGGTGCAGTACCATGTGGCGCCTGTAGCCTCAGGAGTGCCACACATGTAAGGTATAATAGCATCACTATGAGATGTCAGACATGTCTGCAGTGTGAATACAGGTGAAGGGAGTGAGTCTGTAACTTGAAGTAGATTATATTTGAGGTAAAACTTCCTGAGGTAAACGTTACCTCTGTATGAGTTGTAGATGACACTACACTAGTACATAAGGCAGATGTAATGTGTGAAGTGAAATTGCCCAGTTTGTGAGGCACACAAATTATTTGATTCTAAAAGAGGGAAATACCCAGGCTAATACAATCAAAATTAATATGGATAATAACTCCAGGAGTTGAGAGTCCCCCGCTCACATGTCCCCTGAGCCTAGTACTCCTCGGAATTTAAGACAGACAGGGCAACTTATTATTTTGAATAAAAGAATTAAAGGACTTGTTTGGTCATTTGATATTACCTTTTTTTTAGGATAGGTCATTAATATTATATTGGTCTGGGGCAGACAGTCTGCATTCAGGGGAGATATGCGGTGCAGCTCTGTCCCATGTGTTTACATGTGGCACCCGGTGGAGCTTGTATCAGTTGATTGATGTGCATGTGCGGTCCCCATCCGGCTGATATCAATGAATTTTTCTATGAATACCAGAAAACCACTTACGTGTTATTTACCTTTATGCTTTAACCCCTTCCTGACGAAAGACGTACTGGTAAGTCCTATTTTTCTGGTACTTAACGACTAAGGACGTATTGGTACATCCTGGCAATCGTGGAACCACAGGGCACTGTGCAAATGCAATGGTCTCCAGAGACTCTGCTTACCCTGCTGAGCTGAGCCCTGGTATCCACAGCCAGGAATGGAGCCTGCACTGTCCTCGGCTCTTTAACCCCCTAAATGCCGTGATCGATACCGACTGTGGCACTTAGGGCATAAGAAGAGGAGTCGCGCTCCATTTCCCCTTCGATCGGGACCACACAATATAATTGCAAGGGCCCAATTGTTTTCATGGTGTCCTGAGATCATCATGATGACCGCCAGGGCACCTGACTATTGAAAGCTTGTGCGATCATGCCTGCAGCATGATCACTCATTCATTCTCAGTGCAGCTCTGAGAGCTGTGAAGTTCTGTAGTGGCCGAGCCCTGCAGAACATTTCAGCTGCAATCAGAGAACTGTAGGGTAATGTCCTATAAAGGGACTAAGTGAAAAAGTAAAAAAAAAAGTAAACGTGTAAAAAAATAAAATATATAAATATATACAGTACACATATCTGGTATTGCCATGTCCGTAACAACCAAATCTAAAAAACTGTCATACTAGTGTTAACCCCTCCATTGAACACCATAAAAAAGTAGCAAAAACTGTATTTTGATCATACAGCTGACAAAAAAGTGGAATAAAGCGCGATCAAAAAGTCTAAAAATGTTAAAAATGTCAGTTATGTCCTGCAAAAAACATGATGCAAGACAGCTCCATTAACCAAAAAAATAAAAAAAGTTACAGCTTTCAGAATACAGCAAAACAAAAACTGTTTGTATTCCTATAAAATAGTTTTTATAGTGTAAATGCAGCAAAACATAAAAAAGTACATAAATGTGGTATTGCTATAATTGTACTGACCTGAAGAATAAAACTGTCTTATCACTTTTACAGCATGATGCACGGTGTAAAAAAAAAAAAATAAATAAAAAAAAAGCTATTCCTGAGTTGCTGTTTCTTGTTGGTTCTGCCTAACAAAAAGCAGAATAGAAAGCCCTCACATGACTCTATCGACAGAAAAATAAAAAACCTATAGCCTTCAAAAATTGATGATGCAAACAACCTTTATTTTGTAAATAGTGTTTTTAGCGTGATAGTCACCAAACCTAAAAAAAATATATAAACTTGGTATCGCTGTAATCGTACTGACCTGAGGAATAAAGTCACCTATTCACTTATATCACAAGGTGAAAGGCGTAAAAAATAAATAAATAAAGCCAATTCTTTACCTGCTATTGATTTCTTCATTTTGCCTCTCAAAGATTGCAGTATGGTGCGGCTCCTATTTATCCTACACTCTATGCTGAGCACTTGCATCGGGTCACCTGGTAATACGTGTAAGGTACGTATCCACAATCAAGAATAGAAGCAGTTAAACAAAGCATATTTTCGCTGCATGTGAATTGCTGTGTTTTACAGTACAAGCACAGTGGATGGGATTTATAGAAATCTCCTGCCCTCTGTGCTTCTTTTCTCTGCAGCGTAAACTGACATGCGGCACAGCTTCCCAGCTGCAGCATGTTGATTTATGCTTGCAGAGACGAGAGTGTCCTCAGCTGGGAAAAAAGAACGAAAGTCCACACTACCCCAAACCCTGTTCATGGGCACGGGCAGCTGCGGTCTCCTGCAGAGAAGACTTGCGACTCCACAGGGGAAGGGGGAAGGACACAGTGCGGGCGGATCTTGGACACACATACTAAATCTTTGAAAAATGTGATTCAGACAACATTCCCAATAGAAAATTCAATGTAATGAGGTAGAGGAAGTCACTTTAAAACTCCCTTCCGACCTGTGGTATGGCAGTGCCCATTTTTTAATGCCTCTATTTAGGTGTGCACAAAAGTGTGGTCATCAAAGTTATGTTCATCTTTGAAAAGATGGACACCACTGAACAGAGGTCAAACAGAGTACGGAGTAACTCTGCTGACTCATTATTGAATGCATCCGTCGTGGTTTCACCTAAATCTCGTATTTCAGATATGTAGATGGAAACTCTAATGGAAGTGCTTAGAATAGAGCACAAGATAAATGCGAACTGATCCAAAATGTTCTGTACCAAAATTGCCACCAAATAGCATTCAAAACAAAACCACAAAAAGACAGATTACCACTCGGATCTGTTAACAAAAATATAGGGGGTACCTACATTATTGGATTACTACTGTAGTAGCACAAAGGCCCTGGAAAAACACTATGGCTCACCCCTCAAACAAGAAATCCAGCAAAATCTGTGATCCCAAAACAAATGCCCCCTCTCTTCTGAGCCCCACAATGTGCCTAAACCATAGTTAGCATCCACTTGTTTAGCATTGTTGTAGTGAGGAGAGCTCACTTTTGGTAAAGAATTAAAAAAGAACCAATATGGAGTCTAGAACGCAGGACATTATGGTAGTGATACAAAGAACTGTGAGTTGATTAACCCATGTCTCTATTTTTGATTTTCAGATATACAAGAAAAAGAAGAAACACATAGATGAGAAACCAAAGGAAAAATAATGTGATCCTATGGATTGAAAGTCATAATAAATTCATAATTATATATAATAAAATATAATAAAAATAAATTATTAAGAAAAAAAAATATTATGTGTGTAAATGAAAGGAATAAATAACTTTTATTATGACATTCATTCCATATGATCATGATTTCCTTTGGTTTCACACCCGTGTGTTTAATTCCTTACCATTTTTTTTTTTTTTCGTGATTGTGTTTAATTCGTTTGAAATATATATAGTAAATATATATATATTTCAAACGAATTAAGCCCAATCACAAAAAAAAAATGGTAAGGAATTAAACACACGGGTCTGATATATATATATATATATATATATATATATATATCAATCATATATAAATATATATCCTATATATATATCCTGAGAAAGGGGGCTGCGACCTCTGAAACGCCTCTGACCGTACCTGGCAATTCAGTAAGGTCATAATTTTATTCTGTTTGGTCTGAATGGTGATAAGAGACACCCGGTTTCCTTTTGAATCTTTCGGGGCTGTCGCTGCTTCACCTTAAAGGGAACCTGTCACCAGATTTTTACCTATTAAACTAAAAGAATCACCTTCTGTAGCTCCTAGGCTGCATTCTTTGAAGGTACACCTTGGCCCTGACTCCCCTTCCAGGCCCCAAAAATAACTTTATAAAACTTGGCCGCTAGGTATGCTAATTACCTTGGTTGGCCAAATGGGCCAACCTCACCAGTGCCATGCTCGTACCCGCCCATAATCTAGCGCCTGCACATTTAGCTCACCGGCGCGAGCTAGGGGAGTTATGTTTTCTCCTCTGTCTGCGATATGGCAGAGCGAACTGCACCTGCGCGAGCAGACCTAACTGCACAGGTGCGAGATTTGAAAATGCGACGAGAAGGATGACGGAGGGCGTCTTCCTGTCAATCAAGGAAGGAGGACGGCGAGCAGCGGCAGGAGGGGGATAGAGGAGCAGAAAATGAGCACACTCATCTGGCCAACCAAGGTAATTAGCATACCCAAAGGCCAAGTTTTCTAAAGTTATTTTTGGGGTCTGGAAGGGGAGTCAGGGCCAAGGTGCACCTTCATAGAATGCAGCCCAGGAGCTGCAGAAGGTCATTCTTTTAGTTTAATAGGTAAAAATCTGGTGACAGGTTCCCTTTAATATTATGCGATTATAGTAGTTGTGACTGACACAACCCCTATAGGTGAGTTTACCCAAATTATAATTTCTTGGTATTTTATCTGGTAAGACTCTATTGTGCTACTTATCCACAGCCTCAATCTCCTGGGCAGAAAAATAAAAACACTATAGCCTTCAAAATCCGGTGATGTAAAAAAATCTTTATTTTGTAAAAAGCATTTTTTGTGTGATAGTTGCCAAACCTAAAAAAATATAAATCTGGTATCGCTGTAATCATACTGATCAGAGGAATAAAGCCGCCCTATCACTTACACCACATGATGAACAGCGTAAAATATAAATAAATAAAGCTATTTCTTCAAATACTATTGGTTTGTTCATTCTGCCACTGAAAGATCACAGTACGGCGTGGCTCATATTTATCATACGCTCTATGCTGAGCGCTTGCACTGGGATTACGTGTAATGCTGTGTGCCCACAATCAGGAATAGCAGCATTTTGGATGCTGCATGTTTTTGCTGTGTCTAAACCGCTGCGTTGTGCAGTACAAGTGCAATGGATGGGATTTATAGAAATCCCATCCAACTGTGCTTCTTTTCTCTGCAGCGTAAACTAACCTGCGGAGTAGATTCCCTAGATGCAGTATGTCAATTTATGCTGCGGAGATGCAAGAGTCCTCAGCTGGAAAAACAGAGTGAAAGTTCACAGCACCCCACACTCTGATCGTGGGCACTGGCAGCTGCGGTCTCCAGAAGATAACACTTGAGTCTCTGCAGGAGAAGACATGCTGCTTCCAGGACACAGCAGGTGCAGATCATGGGCATAAACCCTCAATCTCTGAAAAATGTGATTCAGACAAAATTCCTAATGGAAAATTCACTGTAATGAGGCAGAAGGGGTCATTTTGACCTCACCCCTGGCCTGTGGTCTAGGGTTGTCCAAGTTTATACATCTCTTGTTAGGTGTGCACTAAAGTGCGGTCATAAACAGTTTTGCTCACGTTTGAAAAGACGGACACAGGTGAAGAGAGGCCAAACAGAATCCAGAGTAACTCTGGGGCCTCATTAGTTAATGGATCCGTTGTGGGTTTCACCTGAATCGCGTATTTCGAAGATGTAGATGGAAACCCCAATGTAAGTGCTCAGTATGGAGCACAGGATAAATGTGAACTGACCCAAAATGTTCTGTATCATAATTGCTACCAAATAGCATCCAACTAAACCCAGAAAAACAAAAGTCCCAACTCAGGTCCATCATCAGTTAATGAAAGTATAGGGGGCTTCCACATTACTGGTAGCACAAAGGCTCTCGAAAAAACGCTATGGCTCCCCCACTCAAAATAAATCCAGCAAAATCTGCTCTCCCAAATCCAAAGGCCCCCCTCTTTTCTAAACCACAGTTAGCATCCACATGTTTGGCATTGTTGTAGTGAGGAGAGTCCTTTTAAATATACAGGCTGCAGGTTTACAGCAGCACAAGCTGGGCACTACATTGTACTGAGCACAACAAGGACTTATTTGCAATTTTTGATTCTGCAACATTCACTGTGTTTGACACCATGGAGGTTTTCCAGAAACTAAATCGTCACTACACTCATAGATAAATTCCTAGAGGGGTGTAATTTCCAAAATAGGGTCACTTGAGGGAGATTTCTTCTATTCTGCCACTTAGGGGCTCTGCAAATGCAGTCAACAAACTATTCTAGGAAAATCTGTGCTCCAAAAATCAAATGGCGCTCCTTCCCTTCCGAGCCCTGTGGTGCATCCAAACAGTACTGTACTGTCATATGTGGGATATTGCCTTATTCGGGAGAAATTGTGTAATGCATTATGGGCCCTTTTTACCTGTTCCTGTTGTGAGTATTGGAAATCTGGGGTTTAAACAATATTTTAGTGATAAAAAATATAATTATTTTTTGTTCACCGCCCAATAGTATAATGTTTTTTGACACACTTTTAGTGTCAATTGCTCACTACACCCCTGGATAAATTCATTGAGGGGGCGGTTTGTAAAATCAGGTAACTTGCTGGGAGTTTCTGCTGTTTATTAGAGATGAGCCACCCCCCTAGTGTTCGAGTTCAGTTCGGTTTGTTGAATGGCGGCTTAGTTCGGCGAACGTTCGACGAACACCTTCGAACCCCATTGAAAACAATGGAAGGCAAACACATACAAACACATTATACATGTACACATACAGTTATTAAAGATTGCCATTACACTTACAGGTCCCCGCGACATGTCCTGCACGCTGTTTCCCGCCGCTTTTCCTTCCGATCATCCCTGCGCCCTCCCAGTAGCCAGCACTGATGATAGCACCTTCCGTGACGTCGTCATAGCATGTGACCAGTCACGTGTGTATAATCTCATTGGCTACAGACTGGTCACATGGCTAGACGTCATGCTAGGTCCTGTCAGTGCATCTCTCCGGTACGCAGTGCTCGTTTGAGCATCTCCGTGTACTGGCGAGATGCTCTGGCACATGGTCGACTCCCCGTTCCTGCATGTCGGCGCTCTTTACAGAGTCAACCCACATGCAAGGACTGGATGCCCCAGCCGGTGAATAACGGAGATCACCATTGCTATAATAACCCGCCTGTCAGATTACTGTTTCAACGGTGGCAGCGGTGACATCACCGCTTACAACCCACAGCCTCTGCTCATTCACTGAGTGATTAGACTGCACGGGAGCAGCAGCGTCTTCCTCCCATATAGTGCTGTCTGATGTAGCAGAGCTGCATGGGTTGAAGGAGAAAGAAGACAGAAGACCAGGATTGTGGAGGGGTGAGAGGGAGTAATAAATATGGAGTCTCTAAGTGTGTCTGTGTATTTATTTTTATTAAAGTATTTCTTCTCTGTGTGGTGTCTTTTTTTTAACCCTTTATTGGAGATTCTTAATGGCCGGGTCAAACTTGCCTGACATTAAGAATCTCTGGCCTAATACTAGCTAGTAAAACAAAGCTAGTATTAACCCATTATTACCCAGCGAGCCACCCATCACCAGGGCAGCTGGAAGAGTTGGATACAGAACCAGAAGATGGCGCTTCTATGAACTCGCCCTTTTCTGGGGCGGCTGCGGACTGCAATTCGCAGCAGAGGGGCCCAGAAATCTCAGGCCAACCTGTGCTGCGGATTCCAATCCCCAGCTGCCTAGTTGTACTTGGCTTGACACAAAATGGGGCGAAGCCCATGTCGTTTTTTTTTTTTAATTATTTCATGAAATTCATTCATTCCCTATATTTTTAGTTCCCAGACGGGTACAAATAGGCAGCTGGGGGTTGGGGGCAGCCGTACCTGCCTGCTGTACGTGGCTAGCATACAAAAATATGGCAAAGCCCACGTCATTTTTTTGATGAGCAAAAAATTCCAGCATACAGTCCTAGATGGAGTATGCTGAGCCTTGTAGTTCTGCAGCTGCTGTCTGCTCTCCTCCATACAGACAGACAGCAGACAGCAGCTGCAGAACTACAAGGCTCAGCATACTCCATCCAGAACTGTATGCAAGAGTTTTTTGCCCCCCTCCCAAAAAAATTACATGTGCTTCACCATGTTTTTGTATGCTAGCCACGTACAGCAGGCAGCTACTGGCTGCTCCCAAAGCTCAGCTGCCTATTTGTACCCGGCTGGTAACCAAAAATATAAGGAAGCCCTTTTTTTTTTAATTATTTTATAAATTTCATGAAATAATAATAAAAAAAAATGACGTGGGCTTCGCCCAATGTTTGTGTCCAGCCAGGTACAACTATGCAGCTGGGGATTGGAATCCGGAGCTCAGGGTGCCCAAGCTTTATGGGCACCCCTGCTGCGAATTGCAGTCCACAGCCGTCCCAGAAAATGGCGCTTTCATAGAAGCACCATCTTCTGGCGCTGTATCCAACTCTTCCAGCTGCCCTGGTGACGGGTGGCTCGCTAGGTAATAATGGGGTTAGGGCTAGCTGTATATTATTAACTGGCCCTAAGCCCGAAATTCATGGTGTCATGCCAATATTAGAAATGGACACCATGAATTTCTAGTACAGATAAAAAAATCCCACAACATACAGAAAAATATTTTTATTAGAAATAAAACACAACACAATTAGTGAGTCCATCTTTATTGAAATAAAGAACCCCCCTCCGCAGTAATCCTGGGTCAAGGGTCCCAAGCCATCCAATCCAGATCCAATATCATCTGATCTGTGTGCTGGAAGGCAAAGCGATCAGAGGATGTGTCAGATTCAAGGGCCTGAATCACATGACACAGCAGCTGATTGTATAAACAGCTTTTATACAATCAGCTCATGCGTCAGTGCAAAAAAAACCTACACACTTCTGTGCACACTCCTGTCCAACAGCAGCAGCTGATAGTTTAGCCGGCCGGGTGGTAAAAATCCGGCTTCACCGCTTGACATGTGTCAGCTGATTCCGTCAGGTGACCGCATCAGCTGATCATCGCCAGGTCTGAGAGAGAGAAAAGAGAGAGAAAATAGAGAGAAGAGAGAGGGAAAAGAAAGAGAAAAGAGAGAGAAAAGATAAGAGAGAGGGTGGGGGAGAGAGAGAAGAGAGAGAAGAGAGAGAAGAGGAGAGAGAGAGAGGGAGAAAGAGAGAAAAAGAGAGAGAGAAAAAGAGAGGAATAGAGAGGAAAAAGAGAGAGAAAAAGAGAGAGAGAGAGAAAAAGAGAGAAAAAAAGAGAGAGAGAGGGAGAAAGAGAGAAAAAGAGAAAGAGAAAAAGAGAGACAAAGAGAGAAAAAGAGAGAGAAAAAGAGAGAGAAAGAGAGAAAAAGAGAGAGCGAAAGAGAGAAAAAGAGAGAGAGAAAAAGAGAGAGAGAAAGAGAGAGAGAAAAAGAGAGAAAAAGAGAGCGAAAGAGAGATAGAAAAAGAGAGAGAAAGAGAGAAAAAGAGAGAAGAAAGAGAGAGAGAGGAGAGAGAGAGGAGAGAGCAATGCAGTCTCATTTCGAGAACTGCTTCAATTTTAGAGGTGTGTCCCGCGGCTCACAGCTGATGTCCGCCTCCTCCCCTCAGTGCATAATTAAATTAAATTATAATTATAAATAAATAATAATTATAATTTAAAATAAATTAAATTCTTTACTGGGACAGCCAGTACTCAAACTCGTGAACTAATTCTCTTTAGGCAGTAGCTCAATCCATTGAGCCACTGCCTTTAATGAAAATCATAGGAAGATTTGGTAATCTTGACCTCTGTATTGCACTTGAGAATCCAGCAGTAGATTATTCAGCTACAAGGATGGATGGAGGGATGGATGGATGGATGGAAAGAGGGATGGATGAATCGATGGAGGGATGGATGGAAGGATGGATGAATGGAGGGATGGATGGAGGGATAGAGGGATGGATGGAGGGATGGAGGGAGGGATGGAGGGAGGGATGCATGGATGAATGGATGGAGGGATGGATGGATGGAGGGATGGATGGATAGAGGGATGGATGGAGGGATAGAGGGATGGATGAAGGGATATAGGGAGGGATGAATGAATGGAGAGATGGAGGGAGGGATGGAGGGAGGGATTAAGGGAGGGATTAAGGGAGGGATGAATGGATGGAGGGAGGGATGGATGGAGTGATGGATGGAGGGATAGAGGGATGGATGGATGGAGGGATGAATGGATGGAGAGATGGAGGGAGGGATGGAGGGAGGGATGGAGGAAGGGATGAATGGATGGATGAATGGATGGAGGGATGGATGGAGGGATAGAGGGATGGAGGGAGGGATGAAGGGAGGGATGAATGGATGGAGAGATGGAGGGAGGGATGAATGCATGGAGGGATGGAGGGATGGATGGATGGATGGGAGGGAAAACACCGGCACTACCGCACTCATCACTGCACACACGCAGGCACTACAACCCCCATCATCACCGCACACGCAGGCATTACCTCAGTGATGTCCCCGCTGAAAGCTCGGCTCACTTCAGCTGCTGCGTGGATCTGACACAGAGCGCTCTGTTCTACGGCGCTCCCTGTCAGCTTCATGTAGTATAGCTGGATACGTCGCGGGACCTCTGTGGATTACGTCGGACCTGGAGGGGTATTTGGGGATTTTAATAAAATGGTGAAAGAGGGTGCTTTTTTGTCTTTTATTCCAAATAAAGTATTTTTCTTTGTGTGTGTTTATTTGCTTTCACTTACAGGTTAAGAAGGTATCTCGGGGAGACGCCTGCCATGATTAACTCCTTATTTCCTCGATTGCCACCGCATCAGGGCAATTCGGGATGGGCAATTCCGGGCAGCTGCTGGGTGATATTGTTAGGGTGGTAGGCTCCCCATAACGTGGTGCTCCACATCCTGACAATACCAGCCTCCAGCCGTGTGGCTTTATCCTAGCTGGTATCAAAATTGGGGGGAACCGCAGTTTTTTTTTTTATTATTATTATTTATTTATTTATTTTACTATACGATTTAGACCCACCCGCCGACGGCTGTGATTGGTTGCAGTGAGACAGCTGTTGTAATGCCTGCCTGGATCAACAGACTCAGGTGGGATGTAATGGACAGACTAGAGGGAAGCCACTCACCAAGCTGGACCCCCAGAACCCTGAAACCCTTTAACCACTATACAGTAATTTGGAATTACACAGGGCCCTGGAGATCACCACCTGTGGAAGGCTGCAGTCCGATGAGAGTAGTCGTCAGGCAGGATCAAACCAGGAAGAGCAGAACAGGGAGAGAATCGGCAGACAAGGACGTAATCAGAAAATGTAGCAGAGGTCAAATCCGGATCGGGCAGCGAGGTACAAAAACAGCAGGCAGAAGGGTAGTCAGAAAACATGCAGAAGTCAGCACACAGGAATCACAAAACAGAATAGGGCAGACCAGGAGCCAGGAAATCAGAACTATCTCTGGCAGAGGTGAGCAGACAGGAGGGGAGCTAACAAGGGTGTTGTGTCTTCCCATTGGCTGTAGCTGAATGCTGGCAACTTCAGCTGGAAGACACACACCACCCACAGTCAGCCAGTGGTACTGCAGATCCCAAGATAACTCAGCCCAGAGGACGATCGGAGCCTGCGCCCACCGGTGCCGCTGGCATCGACTCCTCTCCCATCACCAGCACCATCTACGGCCGGAACACGGCATCACCTGGCGATCGGAGCAGAAGTCGCTGGAGCGGACTCCGGTGGTGACGTAACAGCTGTCATTCATCGTGGGGGTGTGTCTGACTGCAACCAATCATGGCGCCGGTGGGCGGAGAAAGCAGGGAATACCAGATTGAATAATGAGCGGCATCAATTTTCAAAAGAGGAAAAGGTGCCGGAGCTTTGTGACAGCCGTGCAGCGCCATGTCGTGATCGGTGAGTAGGAAAGAGAGAGGGACTGTGCTGGGGACACAGGACGCATGGAGATATGCAACGGGCGCACATAGCCTTACTGTGAAAAGCCACGCTTTTGGTAATCGAACCGTTATCAAACGGTAACTTGAACTGCCGAACTTGAAGCAAATCGTTCAAGTTCATCGAACGACTTGAACACTGCCCAAAATCACTCGAATTTGAAACTGGCGAACCGTTCAAATCGAACATCACTCAACTCCACTGTTTATATATAAAAAAAACACCAAAAACTAATAGGCTGCTACCAGATACTGTGAACCTGCATGTGTGAACAGTGACCTATGCAAGCCACAAGTGTTCAATTTTACCATCTCCCTTTGCACCTCTGATGTCTCCATTTAATGGAGGTCTTGCTGCATCCTGGCAGTGCATTAGTCTTTTTGGCCTTGGGCAGTTTACATCTTCTGCCATTAGTCTGTGAGTTTTTGCTTAATTTTTGGAGGATTTTTATGCCTCTTTTTGGTGTTTTTTTTTATATATATATATACATATATATATATATATATATATATATATATATGTATATACTTATTGGATGTCTATTGCAAACCTATACATCACTTCTATCATAAATGACCACACTGTTTGCTAATTAAAACATAACAGACAGTAGCCTCCCCAACATGTTTCACCACACTGGCGTCATCAGGGTGCTGAGGCTAATACTGACTTAAGCCTGCTTTACACGTTCCTGGAGTGGGAGGGACGTTCGGCATCAGATCAACGTCACGTGGCAGCCGGTCAATAGAAGCGGAGGGGCAGAGCTGAGCGGGACGTAAACATTCCGCCCACCTCCTTCCTTCCTCATTGTGGGCCAGGAGCCGCAGGAGGCAGGTGAGATCTGTTCATCGTTCCCAGGGTGTCACAAACTGCAATGTGCGCTACCCCGGGTACGATGAACAATCTGACGTTCAATTCATCAGGAATGAACGACGTGCATGCCATGAACGGTTTTTCGTTCAATCGCAATTGCACGTCGCTGTCAAACGCTACAACATACCTTACGATGCCGGATGTGCGTCACTTATGACGTGACCCCGCCGACACATCGTAAGATATCTTGTAGCGTGTAAAGCAGGCTTTACTCTGTATCAGAGGACTTTTTATAGTCTTGGCTATAGCCTCATATTAGTGTTTGCCAATGATAATCATCATTATATGGCATTCAGAGGTCGAAAAACCTATCACACTAAGGGGAGTGCACTTTCTTTTTAGATAATCCAATATGATTCGTTCTCTAAGCTATCTTTCATTTCATTCTATATACATTGGATAAGTCCCCGCTCACGTGTTTCCCACTTATATACTAAAGTCCAATCAAAATGCCTCTACATGCGAAGACTATAAAAGGTCCTCTGATACAGAGTAAGTCAGTATTAGCCTCAGCCCCCTGATGACGCCAGTGTGGTGAAACATGTTGGTGTTGGGGAGGCTACTGTCTGTTATGTTTTAATTAGCGAACACTTTGGTCATTTATGATAGAAGTGATGTATAGGTTTGCCATAGACATCCAATAAGTCTGAATAGAAAATCCCTTATGGCTAGGATAATCACCTATATTATCTAAAGACAGATCATGGTGCTCTGCGTTTTTAAATAGTCTGTCCTAAGAATCTTAAAATAATGAAATAAAAGTTATATATTAATAAATTAGTCTTTAGTTTAGGGCTTCAGTTGCCAATGGCAAATTGTAAATTGATTTTTAATAATCCCTACTCTGACTGATGGAACAAGTCTTTCATAAGTCAATTCCAGTATAATATGCACACAGGGATATTATCATGATAATTTATGCTGATTCAGCTATAGGATCTGTGCCACTCTGAGTATCCCCCTTTCTGTACTCTGGCTATTTTGACAGATTGTTCTCTGTGTGCATATTATGCTTTGTATGAGGGAGACCTTTGGGATGCCTGGACTGTTTTTTTTTTTAAAAGATTTTTAAACTTTTTTCATTTAATAAAAATAGTTTTTTAATATATGCGGACATGTTTCTGATATATTGAGTATTTATATGGTTCCAGTGCCCGTTTAGACGTGAAAATTCCCTCTGGGTTTTTCTATATACAGTTAGGTCCAGAAATATTTGGACAGTGACACAATTTTCACGAGTTGGAAATGAAACTTCTACAACAGAATTCAAGTGCAGATTGTAACGTTTAATTTGAAGGTTTGAACAAAAATATCTGATAGAAATTGTAGGAATTGTACACATTTCTTTACAAACACTCCACATTTTAGGAGGTCAAAAGTAATTGGACAAATAAACCAAACCCAAAAAAAATTTTTATTTTCAATATTTTGTTGCGAATCCTTTGGAGGCAATCACTGCCTTAAGTCTGGAACCCATGGACATCACCAAACGCTGGGTTTTCTCCTTTTTAATGCTTTGCCGGGCCTTTACAGCCGCAGCCTTCAGGTCTTGCTTGTTTGTGGGTATTTCCGTCTTAAGTCTGGATTTGAGCAAGTGAAATGCATGCTCAATTGGGTTAAGATCTGGTGATTGACTTGGCCATTGCAGAATGTTCCACTTTTTTGCACTCATGAACTCCTGGGTAGCTTTGGCTGTATGCTTGGGGTCATTGTCCATCTGTACTATGAAGCGCCGTCCGATCAACTTTGCGGCATTTGGCTGAATCTGGGCTGAAAGTATATCCCGGTACACTTCAGAATTCATCCAGCTACTCTTGTCTGCTGTTATGTCATCAATAAACACAAGTGACCCAGTGCCATTGAAAGCCATGCATGCCCATGCCATCACGTTGCCTCCACCTTGTTTTACAGAGGATGTGGTGTGCCTTGGATCATGTGCCGTTCCCTTTCTTCTCCAAACTTTTTTCTTCCCATCATTCTGGTACAGGTTGATCTTGGTCTCATCTGTCCATAGAATACTTTTCCAGAACTGAGCTGGCTTCATGAGGTGTTTTTCAGCAAATTTAACTCTGGCCTGTCTATTTTTGGAATTGATGAATGGTTTGCATCTAGATGTGAACCCTTTGTATTTACTTTCATGGAGTCTTCTCTTTACTGTTGACTTAGAGACAGATACACCTACTTCACTGAGAGTGTTTTGGACTTCAGTTGATGTTGTGAACGGGTTCTTCTTCACCAAAGAAAGTATGCGGCGATCATCCACCACTGTTGTCATCCGTGGACGCCCAGGCCTTTTTGAGTTCCCAAGCTCACCAGTCAATTCCTTTTTCCTCAGAATGTACCCGACTGTTGATTTTGCTACTCCAAGCATGTCTGCTATCTCTCTGATGGATTTTTTCTTTTTTTTCAGCCTCAGGATGTTCTGCTTCACCTCAATTGAGAGTTCTTTAGACCGCATGTTGTCTGGTCACAGCAACAGCTTCCAAATGCAAAACCACACACCTGTAATCAACACCAGACCTTTTAACTACTTCATTGATTACAGGTTAACGAGGGAGACGCCTTCAGAGTTAATTGCAGCCCTTAGAGTCCCTTGTCCAATTACTTTTAGTCCCTTGAAAAAGAGGAGGCTATGCATTACAGAGCTATGATTCCTAAACCCTTTCTCCGATTTGGATGTGAAAACTCTCATATTGCAGCTGGGAGTGTGCACTTTTAGCCCATATTATATATATAATTGTATTTCTGAACATGTTTTTGTAAACAGCTAAAATAACAAAACTTGTGTCACTGTCCAAATATTTCTGGACCTAACTGTATGCCCTTTGTGTGTTGCATGGAACCGTTAATTATACATCTACTATTATATTGCAGTAGTGCAGACCCATTTTCTTTGTTTTTTCTATGAAGTATAATATGTCACACAAAAAAAATTGTCAGAATCACTGGGATCTGTTGAAGCGTTCTAGAGTTACAATAACCTGTCATAGTGACACTGGTCAGAATTGCAAAAAATGGCCTTCTCATTAAGGTTAAAACGGGCTCAGAGGTAAAGGGGTTAAGGAAACTCTAAGTCAAAAAGTAGGTGTCAAACTGTTGAATCTCATCGTGAAGTGAAACAGCTGTCATCCTATACCCCCCTGTGTTCTCCTGCGTGGATTATAAATATTGAATAAAGTAAACTCTTTTTGGATGGTGAGTGCCACTTGAATTCTTTCTATGTATATTACACATTTCTCCACTGTTTTCATAAGTGTTGCACCACCAACACCACATAATAAAGTCTAGAAAAGGAATGTGTGATTCACAAACCTGCAGGTGCTTAGGTGGTGCCGAACGTTTACTTCTGTTTGAGAAATACAGTCATATCTAACCTTCAGTGTATTGTAATTAAGAATATTTAGAGCAGCTAATGGCATTATCACACCCAAGAAGCCAGGTTATTGTTCAAAAGTGTGGAAAACCTTTTCTTTGTCAAATTAATCAGAAATGGATCAATGCCAGCTTTCATTCACCTATGGCTGGTGCCAATGGTAAGATTGAGCATACCATATGTCTGCCTGTCTGTCCATTGTCTGTCTTCTACACTCTTCTGCTGAAGCCAGTGCCAGTGGCCTATGAGCAGCCAGGCAACTACTGTACTTCTGGTCCATCATGTAATCTAATATATAGTGTACTGCTACTGCAGTCACTAACAATGTTGGTCCTAACATATTGTACTGCTGAATCTGTGTCTGCCTTTGCTGGCTCTACACTGCCAGACATTTCCTTGCCTGATCCATCATATGTTTATATTGTGTGGCTTCTGCCACTGCTGCTAGACACCAACACACACCACTTTCACTGTCCAATGTGTTGTATAGCTATACTGTACAAGTAAAAAACATTTTTTTCACTTTTTAATTTAGCAAAGAACAAAGCTCTCCGTAAACAAGCATAGCTGTTATATGACCCATTAAGAAAAAGCCACAACTTCATCCGTTTGCACTGTGTACAAACACCAGCAAGGCAGACATCTGCACCCAAAAATAACTAACTTTTAGACCATTTTTTCAATTTAAGCAGCTGATACAGTTTACTAGGGCAGTCTTGTAACATAGGCTTTTAGTTACCACTAGTTACCATCCATTTTCCCCTTGCCAGATAGGTTGAGGCCACGATGACATTTCTAAAACTGTGTTTGCATTAAAGAACTAGAAAAAGGTTCAATACAGTTGTAGTAGATCTAAAGGCCGCTTTACACGCTACGACATCGCTAGCAATTGCTAGCGATGTCGAGCGCGATAGCACCTGGCCACTTCGTTGTAACGATATGTGGTGATCGCTGCCGTAGCGAACATTATCTCTACGGCAGCGTCACACGCAAATACCTGCTCTGAAAACGTCGCTGTGAAAACCAAACAATCCCTCCCTCAAGTGGGAGGTGCATTCGGCTTCCCCGCGACGTCACTAAGTGGCCGCCCAATCAAAGCGGAGGGGTGGAGATGAGCGGGACAAACACCTCGCCCACCTTCTTCATTCCTCATTGCTGGCGGGACGCAGTTAAGGAGATGTTCCTCGTTCCTGCGGTGTCACACGTAGCGATGTGTGCTGCCGCAGAAACGAGGAACAACATCGTTACTGCAGCAGCAATGATAATTGGCAAGAGGGGGGCATGTCACCAATTAACGATTTTGAACGTTTTTGCAACGATTCAAAATCCCTAATAGGTGTCACATGCAACAACATCGCTAAAGTGGCCGGATGTGCGTCACAAAATCCGTGACCACAACGAGATCGCTTTTGCGATCTTGTAGTGTGTAAAGCCACCTTAAGGGAGTTACACATCTTTTGAAGGCACTTATAGGCTAAGCAACACTTGAGATTCAAGAGAAATCACCACAAATCTTATTGTTCGGCAAAATTCATCAAAATTTACAAATTCAAATTACAAAACATTTAATAATTTCTAGAAATTATCTTTATCAATAATGACAATGGCACTTGCGAATAATATATACCCGTACACAAACAAATGAAAGATCCTGTACTATTGTCTGTGTTCTAAGTATTACAGCTAGTCCTTTAGACAGTTTAGAAAGTTGACTCCTGGCAATAAAATCTATCACATCTTCAATCAATAAACTTACGTATTTCTTTTTCTTCCAAAAATGATCTTTTAAGTAATATTTTAGATAATTTTATCTACAAAAATGAAACAATCATTTAAAAAGTATATTTGTCACAACTCTAGGTCATAGAAGAAAGAAAGGTTTTTTGGTCCTGTCAAAAAGAAAGATATATTTCCATACAAATAAGAATTATCTGAGATTGAATTGGATTGTCTCCACACAACTGAAATGTATATATTTATTGTGTATAGTGAAATGGCCTTACTATAGCTTTTGGACAAAATTGAGCCTCTTGTAGATAATATAATATAAAACAAAATTGATATGTTTGCTGTACATCAAAGAGTCAAAGAAAATGAAGAAAATGAAAACAAGAAGGCATTCTTCTTGTTTTCTTTGTATAATTTAAAAAAAAAGTAAGCCATAAAGCATAAAGAAAAATATTAGAAAAAAATATCAAATGTAAACATTATAGCTTCACAAATTAAAGAAAAAAGTAGAAAGACCACCTGAGCTGGATTCATTTGGGTTAGAAGAGGCAGGGCTGCCATCAGTGCATTAGAACAATTACCGGTATGGGGCCTGGTGAAGAGCAGGGCCCATCTCAGGGTAACTACTTAGCTTTAAAAAGCCCCTGCCCGGGCCAGGCATCCCTCTTCACTGGGCCACAGTCACAGCTGCAGCAGAGGGGGCTAGCCGTTTTGCTTCGGCCACTACACATGGCTAATTTGCATACAAAGCACTTCAGGTGCATTGCATGCAGACTAGTCATGTAGTGGAGCCAAAGACAGTGGGGCAAAGCAGGGAGCATCATTTCACGGCACAGTGTAAAGCAGTGTGATGAGGTCATAACTCTGTGACCTCATCACACTGCTTTAAGCAATGCAGAGCCACGGGAATGGCAAGGATGTGGCAGCTAGCAGGGAAAGGTAAGCGCTCCATGAGCTGAAGACAAGAGCGGGATGGTCGAAGGGGCCGAAGGTGGTGGTGGGGGTGCCCGCTGACCCCAGCCCCTGATTCACCTAGATGTGCGTCCAAGGGCACATATCCAGCTTAAATGCAACAAAGAGAGGATGCTGTGGGATGTGGGAGCTGAGGAGGGTGAGTAAAATTATATTTTTTTGCATTACAGACAAAGCGGATACATATTTACCAGGATGGGGACATATATACTAGGAGAAGTTCAGGATGCGGGACATATAAACTAGAAGGGGGACATATATGCTAAAAAAATGACAGAAGGGGCCAAGGAATGGAACATATATACAAAGAGGAGGACATATATATCAGGAAGGAGATGAAAACCAGAATGGGGATATATACTGTATACCAGAATGGTTCCAGGACAGGGACATACAGTATATATCAGGAGAGAGGCATATAAACCAAGGGGGGACATATATACCAGGAGGGGCCCAGGATGGGACATATACAAGAGGAACGGAAAGTATTCAGACCCCTTTAAATTTTTCACTCTTTCTTTCATTACAGCCATTTGGTAAATTCAAGAAAGTTCATTTTTTTTTCGCAGTAATGTACTTTCTGCACCCCATCTTGACATCTTGTCAGGGTGGATGGTGAACGTTGGTAGACAGCCTTTTTGAGGTCTCTCAAGAGATGCTCAATTGCTTGTGGGTTAGGACTCTGGCTGAACCAGTCAAGAATGGTCACAAAGTAGTTCTGAAGCCACTCCTTTGTTATTTTAGCTCTGTGCTTTGGGTCATTATCTTGTTGAAAGGTGAACCTTCAGCCAAGTCTGCAGTCAAGAGTACTCTGGAACAGGTTTTTTTCTAGAATATGTCTGTACTTAGCCGCATTCATCTTTCCTTCAATTAAAAACAGTTGTCCTGTCCCTGAAGCTGAAAAACACCCCCATAGCATGATGCTGCCACCACTATGTTTCAATGTTGGGATTGTAATGGGCAGGTGATGAGCAGTGCCTGGTTTTCTCCACACATACTGCTTAGAATTATCCCCGAAAAATTCTATCTTCATCTCATCAGTTTCATGCCGGCATACTAGGGATGTCGGCATCCCTCTGTACCTCGTGCAGTGTACCTGCTTCCCTCTTCCCTGCCACCGTGTATGAGTGCAGTCCCCGGCTGTGTTTGCCGGTGGATACCCACGTGATGGTCGGCTCTGCTTCCACCTAGGCTGCAGGCTCTGCACATGTTGTGTGGGGTTTCCTGCTCTCCAGTCTAAGGGCTGCACGCACACACTTCCTCATCTTTTATAGGGAAATGTGTGCACTTTGTTAAGGTGTCCCCAGCCTATTGCTGGGAGGCACCAGCTATTTAAGGCCCCTACCCCCTGATGGAAGGAGCGGAGCATTTCGTATCATTTTGTTTGTGGATTTTGTATGTGTTCCTCCTGAAGGGCTGGTGTCTTCTGGTCCTGAGTCCAGTCCACGTTCAAGTGTTAATTTTTGTTTGTGTATTCCCATGCACCCCTACCACCCAGAAAGGGGAATATAGTTCATGGTTTATTATTTTTCTTGTTCTCCCTCTCCTCCTACAACATATGAACAGGGTTATTATGTGGTCCTTAATCCAAATTTTTATAGGGATATCAAGCCACAGACTTGGGTCATATCAGAGTCTCGTAGGCCGCATTCACAGATGCCTTAATGCTTTAGTTGATTCCATGACTTTTTAGTGCTGCCGGTGGCTTAATAAATGATAGATGCATCACCTGTCATCTGAAAATGCTAAAATGCTGACAGGCTGATTGTTCTCTAAATGAACAAGGTTTGGATAGGCCCCGACTTCTCAAGCGCACCAGATGACCACAGCAGAACATAAAACAAATTCAAATGTTTCTTTTTTTTCTGGTGTATTCCTATGTACCCCTTTCCACTCAAAAAGAGTATACAAATATTTCTTCTTTTTCTTCTCCCCCTCCTCAGCAATGTCCCCAGTCTTCATTAGACATTTGCTCATAATTTTTGGAAGGCCATCACTGGCCCTAAATCAATTTTTAGAGGGCCATAAGGCAGCCCTCACTCAATTTTTAAAAGGCCAACAGGTCACTCATAATTTTTATAGAGCCAGTAGAAGTCCCTCACTCAATTTTTAGAGGGCCATCAGACAGCCCTCAATTAATTTTGAGAGTGCCATCAGAGGCAGTGGGGTGACCAGAGGGAGAGGCTGGGCAACGTTTCCACAGAGCACCCACACACAGCACGTTTTGGGGCCAAGGGTTAGATGTTCCTCAGTCTGGCTCTTTTTTTAAAGAAAGTGGGATGACAAAAGAATGGTCATTTGCAATGCGTGCCATACAAAGATGAGCAGGGGCCTGACCACTGTCAGCGTGACCACTACCAGCATGCTCAGGTACATGTCATCAAAACTAATGACAAGGTGGACTGAAAACCTGGGTCCACAATCAATGTCTTCAGGTGACACCACTGCCTTTTCCCATGTGTTGCATGCTGTTCAATCCTCTATTCAGGATGCAGGTGAAAATTCTTTCTTTCCTGTACCTGTCATTACACATTTGCAAGCACCATTAACAAGAGTCTCCGTTTCTTTGTCCCAGGGCATCATTCAACCATCCCTAGACCAGGCCTTACAACGCAAAATGTAAATACTCAGCCACCCACTGATCCACAGGCCCAAACATTAAACAGACACAATTACAAACTGCTTGACATGGAAATTTGGCGTTTATGCTTATGGACACTGAACTTTCCGCAGGCTTTTGGAGGCCGACATCCCTCAGTACTCGACACCAGCTGCCACTATATTTCCTGGTGTGCCGTCCCCTACTTTCTCCAGCACATCACCATAACATCACCCATGCCCTCACCATCTTAGTTACTGGGAAGGTCCACTTAAAAACTGACACATGGACAAGTATTTGTGACCAGGGTCCCAACATTTGCCTGATGGTACACTGGGTGACCCTTGTGGAGGCCGGGACAGAGTTGGACCATGGAATGGCATACGTGCTACCGACACCAAGAATTGTGGGCCCTACTTCCATTAAGGTTTCCCCCACGTCCTACACCAGTTCATGCACTCCTTCCTTCTCCTTCTCCTTTATCTCTCAGTTGTCATCTCCGTGCATGTCGTCCATATCAGTCTCAAGCTGTAAGCACTTCAGCACTGCATTGTTGAGGCGGCAACAGGTTCTGGTGAAATTAATATCTTTAGGTGACAAACAGCACACTGCCACAGACTTGTTGAAAGGTGTAACAGACCGCACAGAACTATGACTCTCGCCGCTTAATCTACAACCAGGAATGGTCGCGTGAAAATAGCCATGACGTAGTGGTGGCTCTAAAGCTTGGCAAGCTCACACACGCAAAATGTCTGGCCCACGTACTCAATGTAGTAGTTCAGCACTTTTTGAAAACCTACCTAGATTTGCGTGAGCTACTTGAAAAGTTACGCCGCATGTGAGTCCATTTCTGCTAGTCACCTACAGCTGCCGCCAGTCTGGCAGTGTTGCAGCAGCGCTTGCAAGTGGAAGCTCACTAACTGGTGTGTGATGTGACTACACACATGAACTCCACATTACACGTTAGCAGGACTTGTGAGCAGCAGAGGACCATAGTTGAATACCAACTACAAAATGCCCTTAAGTCTCCACACATAACAACCAACAAGTGGGCATGGATGTCTGACATCTGTGAGGATCTATAAAGCTCTGAGAAATCAACCAAGATGGGTAGTGCCGATCACACCAAATCAACTTATTTAAAAACAAGCTAATTTGTCCTTTTAATATTCCATGACCATATAAACAGTTCAGGCAGCTTTTCAATGGGCTGCATATTATTCAAATTCAAAAAAGAAAAAAATAATTTTCGTAATATTAAAATATTTGTGCATTTATAGAAAAACATTCCAAAGGAAATAATAATTCCTTACAATAATTAATTTTCATAATGCTGCAGGAGAATTTATTTGATATTGAAGTCCAATTGCGGTATGTATCACAATCGATGCATCAAAAGCCCACAAATTTTAATATATTGGGATCTAATCCTCCTTTGCATTTTCAACATACAGTATGTACCATATTCAAGTGTGAACAGGGTAGACTTCTTTCAGCAGTTATTAGGTGTCCATGTGTTAATCGCTATTCTACATGAAGGATACATACTGTATTACTGTATACAGTGTTTAGTGACTTTTCCAGACTCAGAGAATTGGCATTTTTACAACATCGCTTGTTCCTCTCTAAGGTGAATCCCTCCTGCTTTAAGCATCTATACGTAGACTGCATTTAAAATATATTGCACACTCAGCTTTGATTACATGTCACCTAAACTCCACAATAGTCCTCCAGCAAGATCTGCAAATCCAGCCATTCATCTAGACTTAAGTGGATAATTAGCGCTATTGCAGCATCGGCCATGTATTCCCAGTATAAGTAACTCACTTCTGCTTCAGGCATCCGTATACTAACCGCATTCACAATGTGTATCTTATTCGGTCATGCCTGAATTTCACATGGACATCCACAGTAATTCTCCAGCAGAAAATATACTGTGTGCATTAGACTGACATCTTGTCAATGGTCTTTAAAGGAATTCAATATAGAAACCATGCTGA
Source organism: Anomaloglossus baeobatrachus (assembly GCF_048569485.1). Lineage (NCBI taxonomy): Eukaryota > Metazoa > Chordata > Amphibia > Anura > Aromobatidae > Anomaloglossus > Anomaloglossus baeobatrachus. Next base: position 266,119,970 of record NC_134354.1, on the reverse strand, counting down.
CAATCTGAAGGATCAGTGACTACCATCTGAGGCTATGTTTAGGGTCAAGCTGACAATCTTCTTCCTTTCTGGACTATAAATAAACGCACACCATTTGCCCATAACCAATTAAATCATTAAGAACTAAAACGTAAAAAAAACAGTTAATAAAAACTGTTATTCTTTTTGAAACATTACAAATATATCTAGGATTGTACACCTTAATAGATATAGTTATACTTGCACAATATTTATAAATATATATTGAAATTACAGATTTAATTTCACCCTTTTGGTGTGTAAATCCAGTATACTTCCCTTAGGAGGAGTTTTTTATTCGTCTTTTATCAATTAGGATACTTCTTCTAAAATCAGCCATTTAAGTTCATAAATCGTATGTTTTTGTTTTAAAAAATGTTTTGTTACTGCTGTTCCTCAATTTTTTTTTTATTTTTTTACTCTCTCTATCTATTTCATTTAACCCCTTCCCTTTCCTTTATTTTTCTCTATATTGTCTAATAGCTGAACAATGTTCAGCAAACTGTGTTTGCCCCATGTATCCCATCCCACATGGGCATTTTAAATAATATATAACATTTGCAGAAAGGTAAGTGAAAAATATCCTTGATGAAAATTTTATTTTCCACTGTGAGATGGGATACATGGTCACCTTTTTTAATTGCATTACAACTAAGACAATTCATGTATCGCTATGTACCTTTTGCTTTTTTTTGTATTTAAAAATGTTTTCTTCGATACTCTGAAACCTTTTATATCGATTTGCACCATTCAGGAGAGTCTTTCCTTTTCTATAAATATATCTTGAGGGTTCTGTGTTGTGTACATGGGGGGTTGAGTGGTATGTGGAGTGTGTGTGTGGAGGTGGTACCTGCTTGCAGCTGGACATTCTAAACTTCAACTGGCTCCTCTGGATCCCATTGACACCATGTGGCACCACATGTGGCATTATTAGAGATGAGTCCACAACCAGTTAAAACTTCAATGGCTTTACTGCATACTTGTCTAAGGGCTTGTTCGCACGTTGCGTAATTTCATGCATTTACGCTGCATTTAGCACTGTAGCATAAATGTATGCATCCTGCATCCCCAGCACAATATATGTAGATTGTGCATAATCCTTGCGCATGATGCTTTTTTGAACACAGTGATTTGGATGCTTAAATTTTGACCCAAATCCGTGCGTTCAAAAATGCAGAATGGCAATTCTTTTGTGCGCTTTGGATGCTGCTCCCACTCTGTCTATGGTGAGGGCAGAATCCAGAGCGCATGAAATCGGCATTTAGTCTGCTGAAACACTGCATTCATTACGCAGGGTTTCTGCAGCAATTTGAAGCGCACATGTGCTGTCAAATCGCTGTAGAAATTTCAGCATGTACGTGTGAACAAGCCCTTAAACAACGTTTCCAGTTAATATTCACAATCTTCTCACTATATTCTGCAACAGGCATCAACTTCAGATTACAAATTGCATCTTGTGTTACAAACACCAACAAGGGTGGGGGTGGGCACTTCATCTTTCCCCTGTCTGTCCAACCATTTATCTCCATGGTTAGGCTATCAGCCAGGTTCCGTATAAAGAAAAAGACTCCTAAAGCCTTCATTTCCGCCGTGCCAGTGGACCCGTCAGTCAACACTGACCCCTCCATCTGTCTGCACTATTTAATAGCAACTGGTCTAGTAAGGGGGTGCACTCTTCTTTTTCCCTGGAGTTACTGTAGCTGTGAGGCTGTATTCTGCTTCTGTCTCCTTATAGAGTTGAGCGCGGTTCGTGGTTCGTGGTTCTCCAGTTCGCGGTTCGAGTGATTTGGGAGCTGTTCTAGATCGAACTAGAACTCGAGCTTTTTGCTAAAAGCTCGATAGTTACGTTCGAGAACGGTTCTAGCAGCAAAAAGCCAAGCTAATTACTAGCTGGCTTTTTGCTGTAATAGTGTAAGTCACTCTGTGACTCACACTGTTATGAAATTTCAGCGTATAGTGTGCGGGGACAGCGCGTTCAGATCACTGCTGCTGGGATAATGGCGAACGCCATTTTTTTTTTTTCCTTGTCTTCCTTCCCTAAGCGCGCGTGTAGTGGGGCGGGCCAGAATGTCATCCAATCCCAGACACACAAACAGCTAAGTGGACTTTTAGCCAGAGAAGCAACGGCATTTGTGATAGGATGTCCATGTCACATGTCCCTGCATTATAAATACGGGCATCTGCCCGTCTGGACGCCATTATCTGCCTTCTGCGTCTGGGTGTCAGTCACCGCAGGTGCAGCATCTGTCTCTGATACTGCTGTGTACGCTCTACACACAGCGCTATACAGAATAGGGATAGAAGTTTCTTTCAGCCCTTGTAAGGGCGAATAACAGCAGGCTCAGAGCCATAGGTGACAGTCAGGTCCGTGGAAAGAGGTTTTAACAGCTACAGATAAGAGCGTCTGTGTAGCTAAGGTCAGGGAGTTCCTTGCTGCATTTCACCATTAGGAGGGATAGAAAGTGAGGCTTTCTTTCCTCTACACTGACCCACAACCCGGCCACTGTACCCTCCTGCCCTTTGCACACTCAAGCTCATTGTTACTAAGCCATTATACTAGCAAACACTGAGGAAACTTAGTGGCATCCTAAAAGTGGCTGTTGGACTTCCATTAGTGTCCCACTAGTGCAAATCTATTTGCAGCACCTCTGCATTGCACACTCAAGCTCATTGTTACTAAGCCATTATACTAGCAAACACTGAGGAAACTTAGTGGCATCCTAAAAGTGGCTGTTGGACTTCCATTAGTGTCCCACTAGTGCAAATCTATTTGCAGCACCTCTGCATTGCACACTCAAGCTCATTGTTACTATGCCATTATACTAGCAAACACTGAGGAAACTTAGTGGCATCCTAAAAGTGGCTGTTGGACTTCATTATTGTCCCACTGGTGCAAAGCTATTTGCGGCACCACTACATTGCACACTCAAACTCATTTTTACTAAGCTATTATTGTTACGAGGGGGACCCGGGGAAGCGTGCCAAGATGGGGAATGGACAGCTTCCGCCGGTCAAGGTCCACTGTGCGGTGTAAGGGACCGCTGCTATGGTGGGTGAAGAGTGAGCGGGTTGCTGCTAGCGATCGTCTGGAATGTCACAGACGATCTATGTACACCGGTCTGCCCTAACCCGTGAGGGTTGTATGGCAGGGATCACACGGCTCGGTGTACCTGTTGCACGAGGAAGCACAGAGGTGCCCACGCACATGTGCCAGTGGAAGTCACGAGAATATGGCACGAGGGTAGCACAGAGGTGCCCACGCACGTGTGCTTTCAATAACCAGGTGAGTCCGGTGGAGACTCGAGGAGCTCACCTGGAACTGGAACACGGCCTGTCGAAGGAGCTACTGCCGGAGCAGCAAGGCAGGGACACGGCCTGCAAACCAGGTGCTGCCTAAGCAGCAAGGGCCAAGCCCACAGAAGACGATAATGCCTGAGCAGTGGCGTGGCAGCACGCTTCCAGACATCCAAACATAGAAGGACGGTCGCGCGCCGCCATGATGGCAGGAGGAGCTTTTAAGGAGGTGTCGCTCCAGCCAAGGGCGGGCGCGAGGCGGAGATGACGGACTTGACCCAATCAGGATCCACGACGTCCCAGCCTGGCCAGTCAGGATTCACCACGTCACCAGCCTTGTCATCAAGCCGTGTGACGTGAGTGGGCGAATCAGGACCCACCAAGCATTGCACATGCTCACCCTCCTGCCTCTGGGAAATAGAGGCGGGATCCTCGGTCTCACAATGTGTAGAGATAACGGGAGTCTCACTGCTTCCCTGAGCAGCAAACCTCTGCACATTGCGAACCCTCACAGACCTTCGGGGCTGCTGAGCAGGAGGAGCCGCGGCAGGCAAGGAATGGGAGACCGCCTCATTTCTTGCAACAGGAGTACCACTAGGTGTCACCCTTGTGCTGCCTCTCTGAGGAGGTTTCTCCTGCACTCTGCGCAGTCTGGCAGACCTTCGGCGCTGCTGAGCAGGAGCGCTCGTGGCAGGCAAGGAGACTGCCTCATTCCTTGCCACAGGAGAGCCACGAGGTGTAACATATTATACTAGCAAACACTGAGTAAACTTAGTGGCATCCTAAAAGTGGCTGTTGGACTTCATTATTGTCCCACTGGTGGAAAGCTATTTGCGGCACCTCTGCATTGCACACTCAAGCTCATTGTTACAAAGCAATTATACTAGCAAACACTGAGGAAACTTAGTGGCATCCTAAAAGTGGCTGTTGGACTTCATTATTGTTCCACTGGTGCAAAGCTATTTGCGGCACCTCTGCATTGCACACTCAAGATCATTGTTACTAAGCCATTATACTAGCAAACACTGAGGAAACTTAGTGGCATCCTAAAAGTGGGTGTTGGACTTCCATTAGTGTCCTACTAGTGCAAATCTATTTGCAGCACCTCTGCATTGCACACTCAAACTCATTGTTACTAAGCCATTATACTAGCAAACACTGAGGAAACTTAGTGGCATCCTAAAAGTGGCTGTTGGACTTCCATTTGTGTCCTACTAGTGCAAATCTATTTGCAGCACCTCTGAATTGCACACTCAAGCTCATTTTTACTAAGCTATTATACTAGCAAACACTGAGGAAACTTAGTGGCATCCAAAAAGTGGCTGTTGTACTCCTTTTGTGCCACACTGGTGGCAAGCTATTTCTAGCACCTCTGCATTACACCCTCCTGCTCTGTTTTTAATAAGCTATAATAATAGCAAAAAATGCTGCCAGTTAGTGGCATCCAAAAAGTGGCTGTTGTACTCCATTTGTGCCACACTGGTTCCAAGCTATTTCTAGCACCTCTGTATTACACCCTCCTGCACATTTTTGTAAAGCCATTTTAATTTAAAAGAGTGCTGCCAGTTAGTGGCATCCAAAAAGTGGCTGTTGTACTCTATTTGTGCCACACTGGTGCCAAGTAATTTCCTGCACCTCTGCGTTACACCCTCCTGCTCATTTTGCTACGCAAATTTTATAGCAAACTATAAAACTATATAACTATAGCCAACAAGAAGGTGCCCAGTCTTTAAATATGCTCCGAAAGAGCACACCTCCATGTGTTGAAACCATTGCGGCTTTAGGCCAGAGGTAGGCAGGGAGAGGGCATCGATGCAGGCCGTCACCACAGTTGGTAACGCAGAACGTTTAAGAACAGCTCCTGTCCTTTCAGTCCTGCTAGTGCAGCCCAGTGGCATAAACAGGCCTGCTGCTGCTGATGCGCCTGCTGTCCACAGGTGTGTCCCCTACGCACACAGACAGCGTACCCAATGGCCCCTTTGTTGTTATTTGTGACTTCCGGGGCTGGGTGGTCGTGTGGACCCTGTGACGCTAACAGGGCTCCCAGTCTCCAGATCCGAGTGGCGGCTAACTCGGTTCAGGCTACTATTTGTTTCAGAGTCAACCTGCTCTGTATCCTCCACATAACGTTCCAGTTGCCAACCTCTCCTTTTCCATCTGTGAGCACGGTGGACACCGAATGGTGATTGGGATATCTACTTTTCTCTTTCTTTTCTTCTTAATATTTTTTATATAGCGGTAACATAGTATATACCACCTTATCCAAATCTGCCAGTCCCACCATACCAGATGTTGTTTCTTCAGCAAATGTTAATGTTGCTTAACCACCAAACCCACGGACACAAACTTTTTTACCCCTTCCAACACACCTGTTCCCCTTTCCACCAGCATCTGTCCTTTTTCAACTCAGTTTCTATATGACCAAAAATGCCACTCTGCAGAGACACCGTACTCAACGCCGTCTCAGCACAGCAGCCAGCCCTCAGTCCCTCAGATGTGGACAAGTAAGACCATTTCCTCATATCGATGAAAAAGCGATGAGATTCACTCTGTGCACCACTGGTGTTTAGTGGAAAAGCAGATGTAAGATTGCATAACACCTTCTGCTGATACTCCTGCATACGTGCGTCCCTTTCTATGCCAGGAGTTATTTCGCAAAATTTTGTGTTGTACCGGGGATCTAACAGTGTGGCAACCCAGTAGTTAGCATGACTTGGAATTCGTACAATCCGAGGGTCATGTTGTAGGTAGTGCAGCAAGAAGGCGCTCATGTGTCTGGAGCATCCAGGAGGACCAAGTCCTTGGTGTGTTGGTGGCGGAGAGGTGAGAATCGTGCCTCCTTCCTCTGCCCTCTCCCCACAACCTCGCACAACCGAAATGTGAGCAAGCTCTCACTAATCTGCTGAGTCTTCCATGCGCATTGCCAGTTCGTCCTCCATTTCTTCCTGGGCTCCTGCACCTTCTTCAACTGTTTTGCTGATACTATGCGCCCTTGATAATCCCTCTCCCCCACCGTACCATGACTGCCGCCAAGGTGAGGCTGTCCGTCTGGACCTTGCAGATCTTGTTATCCCTTCCGCATATGACTCCTCCAGTACTTCCTCCCTTCCTCTTGGACCAACACCTGACTCCGAATAATGCTTACAGTGTGCTCCATCATGTAGATGACCAAAATTGTCACGCTGAGAATGTCATCGCCAGTGTTAAACTTCTGCGTCAACATTTGTAAACTGTGTAGAACAGTGCATATGTCCTTGATCTGACACCACTCCAGCAGCATGATCTGCACCACCTCTGGATCAAGTTAGCCCAGGGTATACATCATAACGTATTTTAGCTGGGCTCTGCGGTGCTGCCACAGACGCTGCAACATGTGCAGATTCAAATTCCTGCGTGTCGGAACATCACATTTCAGACAATTAACCGCCAGACCTTAAGACTTCAGGAGCGATGAAAGTTGTTGAGCTACTGGGTGCGAACGATGGAAGTGAGCACATAGCGAGCAAGCCCGCTGTACAAGGCCATGTAGGCCGGCATGTTGTTTTAAAAATTGCTGGAGAATCAGATTAAACACGTGAGCCATACAAGTCACGTGTGTCACATTGGCCTGACGAAGGCACGCTGCCATGTTTGCATCATTGCCGCACACGGCTGTTAAGTAACCACCGTAGTCCACTACGTCAATTTGTACTCATGTCGCAAGGTGACAACGTGTTCCTTTCGTGCAGGGTGCTGATGATGGGAAAGGAGTCGACGCCAGCGGCACAGGTGGATGCAGGTTATGCTCACCCACTGGGCTGCGTTACCTTGACATATGCAGAACCAATAGCTGAATGCAGGTGGTGGGTATCTCACAGATGAAGTACCATCATTCAGATACAACCAATGGGAAGACACAACACCCTTTTTTAGGCCCCTCCTGTCTGAAGACCACTGCCAGACATAGCTATGAACCTCTTTTTACTGTTACCCCCAGTTTAGTTTTATGAGTTTGTGTGCTTGTTACCTGACTACTTTTCCTGCTTGCTGTTTAGGTACCTCATTGGCCGATTTGCATTTCACCTCTGCTTGTTTTCTGATTAAGTCCTGTCCCTCCCTTTCTGTTCCTCTTCCTCAATTAATGTTTTGACCCTGCATGACTACTATTCTCTGGAACTGCAGCCTTCCACAGGTATTGATCAACTTGGGCCCTGTGTCATTCAAAATCACTGTATAGGGGTTAAAGGGTTTCAGGGTTCTGGGGGTCCAGCTTGGTGAGTGGGTTCCCTCTAGCCTATCCTTTACAGCCCGTCTGAGTGTGTCGATCCAGGCAGGCATTACACCGTGCCCTCGACAGAAGGACATGTAGGCCGGGATAGTGTTTTAAAATTTGCTGGAGATTTGGATTCAACACGTGAGCCATACAAGACACGTGTGTCACACTGCCCTGAAGAAGGGCTGCAGACTGTTTAGCATCATTGTCGCACCTGGCATTCCCTGGCTGCTGGTTGAGTGGAGACAACCATTGATGAAACTTGGTCTCACTCTACAGAGCTAACCGTCCACAACCTCTCAGCGGTGTCTCACATTTCCCCTACAATTCAAAGTAAACATTTGACCGCCTGATGTCCTTGAGCTCTGCTGCCAGCATAGTAAGGAGGTGTGTGGGATTCCTTGGGCGAAGTTACAAGTAAGGGTGGCCTGACCACACAGGGTTTGGGCTGAGGTGCAGGAACAACACGAGGTTGATGAGGCAGAAGCAGTGGAGGAACTTGTACATACAGAGGAAGGATTGAAACACACAACTCGTGGGGACGGAAAGACTTGTACAGCAGACACTTCTCCATCTATCACCATAGTTACCCAGTGCCCAGTCAGCGACATGTAATGCCACTGTCCATGCTTACTGTTCCAAGTATCTGTGGTGAAATGCACCCTGCCACACACAGAGTTTCTCAAGGAAGCGGTGATGTTGTGTGCGACCTGCTGTGTTAGCGCGGGCACCCCTTTCTTGGAGAAGGAGTGGCAAATGGCCATCGGCTCTTGAGGCACTGCAATGGGCATAAGGTCTCGAAAATCCTCGGTCACAAAAGGGTGTAAAGGCAGCCTTTCTGTAGCCAACAAGTTTGAGATGCTGAAACTAAACCTCTTAGGCATGTCATGCACTTCGAAAATCATGTGAAAAACAGCGAGGGGACTCCAACCACAGTCTCCCTCGTTTCCACTAATTGGGCCACACACACCCCACTTGATTGGCATCAGTTGACCCCCCTTTTCAAAATGAAAAAGATGCTTTGCATGAAGCACTCTCAAAAATACGCGTGCCTTTCGCCTCCCCTGGATGACCCAGGGGAATAAAAGTCCTCTGAGAGCCATGTCCACATTGTCAGTGGACAGACGCGTGTGCTTATCTGTCAGCAGACCCCCAGCAGCACTGAAGACAGGTTCCGAGAGAACGCTGGCTGCAGGACACGACAAGATCCCCAAGGCGTACGTGGCGAGCTCAGGCAATTTATCCAGATTGGAAGCCTAAAATGAGCAAGGCTCAAGTTGCACAGTAATGGCATCGATGTTCCCTTGCATATACTCATATATCTGTGTCTCCTCCTCTTTTTCCTCGTAACGCTGTTTTGTTTTCGCATGAGAATTTGTTCTTGTCACTTTCCCATGTGTTTGTGTTGTGTTGTGAGTTGTTTGTCACCTTTTGGACACCTTTGAGGGTGTTTTCTAGGTGTTTTTATGTGTTTGTGATTGCCTCCCATTGTTTCCTATGCGGTTCAAGCGGTTCGCTGAACCGGTTCGCCGAACCGAACTCGAACGAGACCTCCATCCGACCACGGCCGGTTCGCTCATCTCTAGTGATGACGCCTGTACCTATCATGAGTCACTTTCTCCTAATGCCGGCAGCAACTATTGTTTTGCAGTTTTTCCACACTTGAAAATTTTTTGCTGCTTTTCAGTACACTGTATGGTACAACTTATGATTTTATTTGGAAGTACAGCTTGTCCCACAAAAAACAAGCCCTTATTTGGCAAGGTTGATGGAAAAATAAAAAAGTTACGACTCCGAACCGAACTCGAGCCGAACCACAACCGGTTCACTCATCTCTACTCCTTATCTCTCTCCTCAACAATCTTTGTATGTTCTCTTCCACAAACACCCTTCCACACAGTGCATAGGCTTTACTAATCTAGGAGTGCCAATAATAAGGTTAAAAAAAAGTATTCTGAGGCCATCCTCTATATGTATAATAAGGTGTATTCTAGTCCCTCTTCATTTTTGGCAGCCTTTGTACATAGTTCATAGGCTTTAGTAGTCAAGGAATCTCACTCCTTAATGGAAAAAAATATATATTTAGGCCCTCCTCTACATGTCTTCCATGGTGTATTCCAGTCCTTCCTTCTATTTTTTGGCAGCCCTAACATACAGTGCATAGTTTTTACTAGTCTAGAAGTCCGACTCCTTAAAGGGAATCTGTCACCAGGTTTTTTTATGCCTAATCTGAGAGCAGTATAATGTAGGGGCAGAGATTCTGATTCCAGCAGTGTTTCACTTACTTGGCTGTTTAATGTAGTTTTGATTAAACATTGATTTTATCAAAATGACAGCAAACAGCTCAGTAAGTGACATCTTGCTGGAATCACAGTTTATGTCTCTACACTATGCTGCTTTCAGATAGGGTAGCAAAAACCTAGAGACAAATTCTCTTTAGTAATGTGAAAAAATTGTATTCTGAGGCACACCTTTACGTGTCTTCCAGGGTGTATTGCATTCCTTCCTACTAATTTTGTACAGCTCTTGCACATAGTTTATAGGCTATAGTAGTCTATAAGTCCCACTTCCTAATAATAGGAAGAAACTGTATTCTGAGGCCCTCCTGTGTGTGTTTTCCAGGTTGCATTGCCGTTCATACTAATTTTTCACAGGCCTTGCACACAGTGCATAGCCTTTACTAGTCTTGGAGTCCCACACTCCTTAATAATGGGAAAAAATTGTATTCTGACGCCATCCTCTATGTTTCTTCCAGGCTGTATTGGTGTGTTCCCTTCTAATTTTTGGCAGTCCTTTCACACAATTCATAGACTTTACTGGTGTAGGTGTCCCATTATTAATAATGGCAAAAAAATGTATTCTGAGATTGTCCTCTGCCTGTATTCCAGAGTGTATTGCATTCCCTCCTTTTAATATTTGACAGCAATTGCACATACGTAGCGCATAATCTTTACTAGTCTAGGAATCTCACTCTTTAATATTAGTCAAGAATAATGGTTAAAAAATTTATTTTAAGGACCTCCTCTATAAGTCTTCAAATGCTACTTTTGAGGGCTTCCTCTATGTGTCTTCAAAGGCTACTTCACATTTTTGGCAGTCCTTACACAAAGTGCATAGATTGTATTAGTTTAGTAATCCCACTCCTGACTAATGGGAATAAAATCTATTCTGAGGCCCTACTCTATGTGTCATCCAGGGTTTATTGCAGTCCTGCCTTCTAATTGTTGTCAGCCATTGCACATAGTGCATAAGTTTCACTAATTTAGGAGCCCCAATGTCACGTGCCTTGTCTCTGGCTATCCCTTCACTCACCCTGGATAGTGCAAAGGCCGGTGAGTGCACTAGACTTCACCACTGCAAAAATAACACAGTGGAAGAAGGACAGACAGGGGTACATAGATAAAAAGAACATACATGAACTCCACTGTTGTAGCCAAACTTCAGGGTAGTCCATCCTTCTATTTTTTTGCAGCCCTTGTACACAGTGTATAGGCTTTACTAGATTAGGAGTACCACCCCTTAATAATGGAAAAAATGTTTTCTGAGGCCCTACTCTGTGTCTTCCAGGGTGTAGGGCAGTCCCTCTCTCTATATTTTTGCCAGTCCTTGCACATAGTGCATAGGCCTTAGAAACCTGGGAGTCCCACAAAGTAACAATTTTAACAGAACGTGTATAAGGCCCTCATTTATGTCTAATACGAGGTGTATCAGAATCCCTTTTCCTTCTAATTTTTGGCAGTTCTTGCATTGTCCGCATAGGCATTGTGAAGTTCCCTTCTTCACAAAATAAACAGGATGTGTCATACACAACACATGCCCTATTAAGGTAGTAAAATGTTAAAATTACATTTACCGGTGACTACCGATGGGTGTAGTTTTATTCCCCACTCTATTATGTCATCTACTGTAGTCATAGGTGATGGGGAGATTTGGTGAGGGACCCAGTTATTAAGACTATGTTCACATATTGCATTTTGTTTTTGCTTCATTTTTTCATGACTTTTATGCACATTAAAAGCTGAATTTTACAAGCAATGATAAATTGCAAAAACATAGAAAAATGCTGTGTGACCATAGCCTAAGGGGTGCTAGAGGCATTTTTTTTCTTTTTCCTGTAATATCTATGTTGACTTTCATTTTACTCATTACGCGCGTTGAGACCACCAGCTCAATTCGAGTATTGAGCGCTCAAGTATTTTAGTGCTCGCTCATAACTTCATCACTAGTTGTAAGGTTAGACAGAGGTCAAAGTAGAAGATGAGATGTAGTATATGTCCATCTGTGTGGGTGGATGTGGAGGACCATTGCGTGAGACCAAAAGTTAAAGCCAATAAAAGGAGTTTGGAAGGTGTTGATTTGTCGGTGTCAATTGGGATGTTAAAGTCACTCTTGACGATAAAGGTGAAGAATCCAGGTGGAAAGGTTGTCGATAAAGGAGGTGGCAAAGCCTGAAGGTTGGTATATAATAGACATTTAGGGTGTTGGAGTGAAAATGGATACAGACAGAGTGCACCTCAAAAAAATGGCGGATGAGGGAGATTAAAGGTGGGGTTGTGTTCAATATGTATTTGTTAGAAAGGAGAAGGCCAACTCTTCCATCATGTTTATTGCCAGGGCGATCAGCGTGGGTGAAGCAAAAGCCGCTGTAACACAACACAACAGGGGGGGCTGTTTCGGTTGTTGTCAACCATGTTTCTGTGAGGCTCAGGAAAAATAGATTGTGAGAAGCAAAGAGGTTGTGTAAGAAGCTTATGATAGGGGCATGCATCCCATAGTGCTCCAGAGAGAAGGAAGGGTGTAGAGCAGGTGTCAAGTGGATGGGTTTTAGGTTGAGATAGCTTCTAATAGGTGAGGTGGGATAAGAAGGCAAAATAATAGAGGGTATTAGCGGTATAGGTACTGGATTGGGAGATATATCACCAACAGCGAGGGCAAGCAGAGAGAAGGTGACAGGAGGGGTGGACGAAGTAGAGTGTATGATTTGTTTTTTTTGTTTTAAAAGGAGGATGTGAGCCTTAGGAGCAGGTTGGCAAATGACCGGATAAGAGGAATGGAGAGAAAAATATTTTTTAAGTGGGGGATTTTAAAGGAGCATAAGGATTATCGGAGCCAGGACTGTAAGGGCATGTACAAGCAAAGTTAAAAGTAGTTGAGGAACAATGCAATGGAAGGTGCCGTTAATAATTGGTTTTAGCTCTTACCTTCTGTTCACTTCTTGCACATTTGTGGTATATTTCAATTATGCACGCATAGACCACCATTTGTATTTACAAAACATAATATAAGAATTTATATGATTATGTAAAAATATACAGGATTACATAATTATATGATAGATGTTTGAAAATATACTTGATGGTATGAAGAATGCACATGATTATGATTACATAATTACATGATAAGAGTAGGTTAGCATAACATAATTGCTATACATTGAGAATGAACAGGAAAAATTCCAAAAAGGATTTTTTTGCAGGTAGACTGAATCACAGTAAAGGTGCTGAGGAGGCGCAGCCAGTGGCAGCATGTACAGTAGTGTCTCAAATATAGAGCCGACGTGACCTGGAAATGTAGGTTAGGGTGATGTATATTCGAATGTAATGAGGCACAATCAATGAATGAAAATGTTGACAGCAGAAGTGGTGCATGAGAAAAGCAAGAATTGAAATGGGGCTTAACAATACGGAAATGGAGCAATTTTTATTATAGAAAAATAGTTTGAATAAAGTGATTTATTGTAAGTTTGACTATTATGACTATTATGTGGTGTCATCATATATGTCCCTTTATATAAAAAATAAGAAAGAAGGTAAGAAATGATGAAAAGAATAAAAAGGCGACCATCAGTCTCTAAAAATATATTATAGAACGCACAACTATTATGAACACTATACAAGTCGTACCTATAACAGTGTAAAACTGTTATGAAATTAGAATGTCTATCATAAGATAAAGGCCAAAACACAGGTACAGATCCACGCATATACCGTTAGGTCCAGAAATATCTGGACATTGACTGAATCCTCATGATTCATGCTGTTACGGTTGCTGTGGCTCTGGAGACTATGTCCGGATGTCTTGCTACTGCACATGTGCAAGCGCTGGAGACTAAGGCGGGCTTTGCACGCTGCGACATCGGTAACAATGTGTTACCGATGCTGCAGCGATAGTCCCGCCCCCGTCACACGTGCAATACCTAGTGAAAGCTGCCGTAGCGATTATTATCGCTACAGCAGTTTCACACGCACATACCTGCCGTGCGACGTCCCTCTGGCCGGCGACCCGCCTCCTTCCTAAGGGGGCCGGTCATGCGGCGTCACAGCGACGTCACACGGCAGGCGGCCAATTGAAGTGGAGGGGCGGAGATGAGCAGGATGTAAACATCCCGCACACCTCCGTCCTTCTCATTGCAGCCGGCGGCAGGTAAGGAGATGTTCCTCGCTCCTGCGGCTTCACACACAGCGATGTGTGCTGCCGCAGGAGCGAGGAACAACATCGCACCTGTCGCTGCAGCGGCATTATGGAAATGTCGGAGGCTGCAGCGATGATACGATAACGACGCTTTTGCGCTAGTTCATCGTATCAAAAAGGATTTGCACATTGCGATATCGACTGCGACGCCAGATGTGCGTCACTTTCGATTTGACCCCATCGACATCGCACGTGCAATGTCGCAACGTGCAAAGCCGCCCTAAGTCCTATCTTGGAGCCATTGCACATGTGCGGGTGACATCATCGCTGACACGAGGTCACATGTCTCTGACACCTTCTAAGCTGATTGGCCACTGGTCATGTGCTTCCAAAGTGTGATGAAAAAGTGTATTTATTGTGCTTGAAGAACGTTTTCGGTCCAAATTGGACCTTCCTCAGTAGCACAAATGTGAGGAGTGATGTGGCATGGACTGCGGGCGCGGAATCCACCGCTGCATGGGGGCTGCCATCATGGCAGCCCCCATGCAGCGGTGGATTCCGCGCCCGCAGTCCATGCCACATCACTCCTCACATTTGTGCTACTGAGGAAGGTCCAATTTGGACCGAAAACGTTCTTCAAGCACAATAAATACACTTTTTCATCACACTTTGGGAGTGCCTTGTTACTTCTTGTTGTATGGCTTTGGAACCTGAAGTGCACCCCAACATCTTTTGAAAATATATACGAAGGAAGTGCCGTTTTCTTCTTCATATCACTGGTCATGTGCTTGTGACACGTGGTCACATGTCTCTGACACCTTCTATTCCGATTGGTCGCTGGTCATGTGCTTGTGACGCTTTGCTCGGTGATAGGCCAGCGTGACGTCATTGCTGTCATTCTGGCAGCGGATTGGCTCTGGTGTCCTCCATCTTGGATGAGGCACAGAGTCTATATAAGTCCCTGATGCACGCCGCCCGGCGCTCAGTCCTCTTGGTTCATGCATGAGGGTAGACGCCCTGTGCACGTCCCTCTAGGCATCTCTCTGTCTATATTAGGTGAGCGCTACCGGCAGGGTAGCGTTCTTATACCTTACAGCTTCGGCTGCAGTCCGTATCCTTACCTCTTAATGGAGCGGACATAGGCAGGTGCCTGAGGCACATGGTCTGGCTGGGCCTTGTGATTCTACTCGTAGGTGGACGTTGTAGCTAGGATAACGTTCCTTATACTGCATCTGGCAGTTGTTCGTATCCTCGCACACTAGAGGAGCGAACAGAGGTAGGAGCTTTGTGCGGCTTATGCTGCTGTCCGTCTCTTTTGCACCACTAGAAGAGCGGACCTAGGCAGGTGCCATATCTAGTGGTTCGTGTCCTTGCACACTAGAGGAGCGAACGCAGGTAGGAGCTTTGTGCGGCTTACGCTGCTGTCCATCTCTTTTGCACCACTAGAAGAGCGGACCTAGGCAGGTGCCATATCTAGTGGTTCATGTCCTCGCACACTAGTGGAGCGAACGCAGGTAGGAGCTTTGTGCGGCTTACGCTGCTGTCCGTCTGCTGGCACCACTAGAGGAACGGACCTAGGTAGGTGCCATTTCACACTCACTGCTTTTGTCTCTGTGATCTTTAACAGAGACCATTCCACACATCCTCCAAGTAAGGGAGGAATTGCTTTATTTTCTAATTATATTCCTCTGTGAGTTTAACAGAGGTATTGCACTCTGCATGTGTGCTATTATTTTTTACAGTGGCACACTTATATACCCCTTATCCTCTGCCATAGTCTGCAGCAGAGTCTTTGCACGGTGGACCCTGACTGTCTGACATTCCTTTAGGTTTTATTATCAGACAGCCCCCCGTAACACATGCTCTGCATGCCACGATGTTTAATTTAAAGTTACACAACTCAGATGCAATTGCAGTGGAGACTCAGGTTTAATTAAAGGAGTTGAACAAAAATATCCTGTGAAACGTTTAGGAATTAAAACCATTTTTCTACCAAGCCTCCTCATTTCAATTAGATCAATTAACTTTACAATAAATAAAATGTTGATTTGTAATACTTTTATAGACAACCCTTCGCTGGCAATGACTGCCTGAAGTCTGGAAGGCATGGACGTCCCCAAACGCTGGATTTTCTCTTTTGTGATGCTTTGCCATGCTTTTACTGTAGATGACTTCACCATGCTTGATGTGGTTGAGATCTGGTGATTGACTCAGCCATTACAGAGTATTCTACTTCTTTGTCTTAAAAATCTTCTGGCTTGTTTTCGCAGTGTTTTTGGTCATTGTCCATCTGTACTGTGAAGCGCTGTCCAATCATCCTTGCTGCATTTGTTTTAATCTGAGCATAGCCCTGTACACTTTAGAATTCATTAGACTGTTTTTGTCTTTAGTCACATCATCAGTAAACAGTTGTGACGCTAGTGCCATTGGAATCCTTGCACCTTGTGGTGAACCCTCTCATGAAGTCTTCTCTATATGGTAGACGTAGATACTGAAACAACTGCTTCTGGAAGACTGTTCTTCACTTTGGTGGATATTGTAAATGTTTTTTCTTCACCATGGAAAGGATTCTGTGATCAGCCTCCACTGTTGTCTTCCATGGACATTAAAGCCTTTTTGAGTTCCTAAGCTCAGCAGTGTGCTTATTTTTTTTGCAAAATGTGCCAAACTATTTATTAGGCCACTTAATATTTCTCCTAGCTCTCTGATCAATTTCTTTTTTTTTTTAGTCTAATGTTAGTCTGTTTCTCCTCTATTGAGAGATCCTTTGACCGCATGTTAATAGGGAATGTGAGAACAGTTAGTAATTTGTAGTATACAGGATGATAAAGATATCTCCAGACCCAAAACAGTAACAATGCAGTGACATAACAAATTCTGCATAACTAATCACATACTAAATAGTTAAAAATCAATTTTACGTATGAGAAAGCCAAGATGATAGTTTATAACAAAAAAGTAGTCTCATACTCAAAGATGTAGTGGATGATGTGATATGTGAAGCCTTTAAGTTAAAAGTTCAAAATATTGTTACCGTTTTGCTTGGCAGTGTATATGTTAGTACAATCATCAATTACAATGTCAGGTCAGCCCCATATACAATTTTAGGACATGAATCTACAATTCCCAGTATATCCTTTACAATGGAAAGGAGATACTGGAAGTTGTTGTAAACAGCCATTATCAGACTGCGGACCCTATAATGGAACCACAATACTGATGATATGTAGTTAGCATTACAAATAACCATTCACATAAATTAAGTCAGTACAAAGTATAATAAAACAAAAAAACAGGGCATTCAAAATCTTGAAAGCTGAGAATACAAAAATAGCATTTCAAGAGTATAAATATCTCAATAGGAAATGTAAAAAAGAAATCAAGCAAGCAAAATTAGCTACTGGAACAAAAATCACCAATGATATTAAAAAAAACCAAAATTCTTTATAAATACATTAATTCCAAAATGTAAACAAAGCATGGCATCAGTCCCTTAAAATATAATAACAAGGAGAAAGAAAAGGCTGAGATATTAAGTAGGCACTTCTCATCCGTGTTCACCAAGGAACTGACTCTTCCAGGGATCATTCAATAAGTCAGAATCAAAGTTCACCACCTGATATAATTAATTTAACACAAGAAGAAGTAAACCTATGTCTGAGTAAATTAAATATTGACAAATCCCCCGGGCCAGAGGGCATTCATCCACGAATATTGAAGGAATTGAGCTCAATAACTGACAGACGACTGTATCTCATCTTCTCTTCTTAGACTCACTTGTAACAGGGTTGGTACATCAGGATTGGAGGATTGCTGATGTGGTACTGATATTTAAGAAAGGTAAGAGGGTGGATCCAGGCAACTACCATCTAGTAAATCTGAGATCAGTAGTGTGCAAAGTTTTTCAGGGCAGTCAAAGGGAAGACATGCAAAAATATATTGCAGAAAATAATAAAATAACTGACAGCATGGAGTCATGAAAGATACATCGTGTTTAATCAACCTATTGGGTTTCTATTAGGAGGTAAGTGCAAACCTGGATATTGGTAATGCAGCTGATGGGATTTATTTGGACTTTGCAAAGGAATTTGATACTGTACCACATAATTGCCTTATACTGAAGAAACAGTGTCTAGGCGAAACTATATGCAAATGGGTAAGAGATTGTCTAAAAGAGAGGAAACAAAGAGTAGGCATAAATGGTATATTCTTTAGATGGGCTATAGGCAGCAGTGGGGTACCACAGGGATCTGTGCTAGGACCGATTCTTTTTCATCTCTTTATTAATGACCTTGTGGATGGGACTGATAGTAAAGTGTCAGTCTTTGCTGATGACACCAAACTACAGTTAGGTCCAGAAATATTTGGACAGTGACACAATTTTCGCGAGTTGGGCTCTGCATGCCACCACATTGGATTTGAAATGAAATCTCGACAACAGAATTCAAGTGCAGATTGTAACGTTTAATTTGAAGGTTTGAACAAAAATATCTGATAGAAATTGTAGGAATTGTACACATTTCTTTACAAACACTCCACACTTTAGGAGGTCAAAAGTAATTGGACAAATAAACCAAACCCAAACAAAATATTTTTATTTTCAATATTTTGTTGCGAATCCTTTGGAGGCAATCACTGCATTAAGTCTGGAATCCATGGACATCACCAAACACTGGCTTTCCTCCTTCTTAATACTTTGCCAGGCCTTTACAGCCGCAGCCTTCAGGTCTTGCTTGTTTGTGGGTCTTTCCGTCTTAAGTCTGGATTTGAGCAAGTGAAATGCATGCTCAATTGGGTTAAGATCTGGTGATTAACTTGGCCATTGCAGAAGGTTCCACTTTTTTGCACTCATGAACTCCTGGGTAGCTTTGGCTGTATGCTTGGGGTCATTGTCCATCTGTACTATGAAGCGCCGTCCGATCAACTTTGCGGCATTTGGCTGAATCTGGGCTGAAAGTATATCCCGGTACACTTCAGAATTCAACCAGCTACTCTTGTCTGCTGTTATGTCATCAATAAACACAAGTGACCCAGTGCCATTAAAAGCCATGCATCCCCATGCCATCACGTTGCCTCCACCATGTTTTACAGAGGATGTGGTGTGCCTTGGATCATGTGCCGTTCCCTTTCTTCTCCAAACTTTTTTCTTCCCATCATTCTGGTACAGGTTGATCTTTGTCTCATCTGTCCATAGAATACTTTTCCAGAACTGAGCTGGCTTCATGAGGTGTTTTTCAGCAAATTTAACTCTGGCCTGTCTATTTTTGGAATTGATGAATGGTTTGCATCTAGACGTGAACCCTTTGTATTTACTTTCATGGAGTCTTCTCTTTACTGTTGACTTAGAGACAGATACACCTACTTCACTGAGAGTGTTCTGAACTTCAGTTGATGTTGTGAACGGGTTCTTCTTCACCAAAGAAAGTATGCGGCGATCATCCACCACTGTTGTCATCCGTGGACGCCCAGGCCTTTTTGAGTTCCCAAGCTCACCAGTCAATTCCTTTTTTCTCAGAATGTACCCGACTGTTGATTTTGCTACTCCAAGCATGTCTGCTATCTCTCTGATGGATTTTTTCTTTTTTTTCAGCCTCAGGATGTTCTGCTTCACCTCAATTGAGAGTTCCTTAGACCGCATGTTGTCTGGTCACAGCAACAGCTTCCAAATGCAAACCACACACCTGTAATCAACCCCAGACCTTTTAACTACTTCATTGATTACAGGTTAACGAGGGAGACGCCTTCAGAGTTAATTGCAGCCCTTAGAGTCCCTTGTCCAATTACTTTTGGTCCCTTGAAAAAGAGGAGGCTATGCATTACAGAGCTATGATTCCTAAACCCTTTCTCCGATTTGGATGTGAAAACTCTCATATTGCAGCTGGGAGTGTGCACTTTCAGCCCATATTATATATATAATTGTATTTCTGAACATGTTTTTGTAAACAGCTAAAATAACAAAACTTGTGTCACTGTCCAAATATTTCTGGACCTAACTGTATGTAGCATATTAAAAACTGACCTTGATAGTACAATATTACAAACAATCTGGATAAGTTGTCGGAAAGGGCTGACACTTGGCAAATGAGATTTAATGTTGATAAATGTAAAGTAATGCACCTGGGATGGACTAATCCTATAGCTACATATACATTAAATGGAAGTATACTCGGGACTACAGAACAGGAGAAGGACTTGGGTATTCTCATTACAAATAAGCTGAGCAGCAGCACTTAATGTGAAGCACCAGCTGCAAAAGCAAACAAGATTTTAGGGTGTATAAAAAGAGAGATTAGATCCCGTGATCCCAACATATTGTTACCCCTCTATAAATCATTTGTAAGGCCACATCTAAAATATGGGATCCAGTTTTGGGCTCCACATTTTTAAAAGGACATGCAGAAGTTCAAAGGCAGGTACTTAGACTACTACGAAGGATGGAAGGCCTCCCATATGATGAGAGGTTGAAAAAGTTGGATTTGTTTACCTTAGGAAAAAACTATCTCATTTCTATGTATAAATACATGTGTGGTCAATACAAAGGACTGGCACATGACTTATTCCTTTCACAGACAATATTATGGACCAGGGGGTATTCACTGTGAGCGGAAGAAAAGCGATTCCGGCAGCTAAATAGGAAAGGGTTCTTTACAGTTATAGTAGTAAGATTGTGGAATGCCCTACCACAAGTGATAGTAATGGCAGATACTATAACAGCTTTTAACAAAGGGCTGAATGATTTCCTCAGTACACACAACATTGTTGGTTATAAATGACCTAACAATAAAATGTGTAATTGGTGGAGGAAGCTTGATCTAGATAGATGTAGGTATCTTTTCAACTTATGTAACTATGGAACATCCAGGTACCCTATGGATATTTATTCCCTTAACTGAGTCATACTCTTTCTTTTCCTCATCTTGCCCAGATACGTCGATGTCTTTTCAGATCCACAGCTCGTCTCTGCAGATTTCCATCTTCTTCAGTCTTTTACAGCACATCCCAACATGATTCCCTTAAAAAAATAACAGTGTCATATAATGTCTCTAAGTAAAAATATCTGCCCTATTATGTGACTCTGAATAAATAATTGCTTCATATTGTGCTCCCTGAACAAAAAATGGCTCTCAAACTGTCCCTTTTTTAAGTTACATGTCCACCACACTTTTTTCACTTAGAAATGATTGCCTACATTCATCCCCTCTTATAAACTGTATCCACCACACCCCTTATAAACCTCCACTGTTTGCCCTTCTGAAGTGTAACTTCCATACTATCCACTCTTTGTTTGTTAGGTAAACATCATCCCATATGGATGGGTGCATGGGAAGGGTATCACCCTTTATTAATCAAGAAAACAAGATCTGGCACTCCTTATGGTATTGAAGAAGAAAATATTTAATGGTGTAATCAAGAAAAATAACATTTCGGTGTAAATTAGACCATCAGACCTTCCATTTAAAGCTCAGTCTTTATATTCACCTTACCTGTCATCTCTCCGGATCCTCACTGTAGCTAGTCTGGTCCTCATCACATCTTCTCATCACCTCAGTTAGCACTGAAATCCCATGTCCATGTGTGTAATTGATTATACATTTTTTGCTTGTTTTTTAACCTTTTGATGGCGGCCATCAGTTAGCTGAATCTGTGCAGAATCTAATTACAAAAAATCTGCATTCATGCAATTGTTGATTTTTAAAAAATTAAAGTACAATTAAATTTTGTTCAAAAAATTCTCTCAGCTCAGATGATTATAAATCTATGTTTTCTCTTTAGTATTTAAATCCCACAAGTCATAACTTGACAGTAACATTTTAACTTCCATAGCTTTCACAGCTGGTAATTTTTATCACTCAATTTGGCCACTCTAAGTTTAAGATCTGAAATGCTACCATTCTGTTTTTCTGTATGTATGGACAGATTTTCTTATTTATATATTATAGATAAAAACTCTGGAAGTTTCCTTATTTTGATCTATTTACCAAGCTGTGTATTGCTCTGCTCTTTCTATGTCATTGTGGTCTGTGCCCATAGCCTGTTGCAGAATTTCAGATTTCAACAGAATGCTAAGCACTCAGACATTGTCGAAGAACAATCTGTTTTAAGATACACAGCAACCATTATCTTCATTGTCATAACATGGAACATTACAGGAAATGAACAGACACAAACTGAAACTGATAGGCAAAGATGAGCCATTCTTTTGAAATTCAAAATTGCCAATTTTGTCAAATTTAACGCAAAAATTAGATTTGCAGCTAATGAATTTGCATTATTTAAATACTGTAAAGCTACGTAAAACCCCTTAATGACTTATGGTGGACTATGATTGCCATAATTTGGTTCCCTGTCTTTGATGCAGGCTTACAAGCTGAGCCCTCATCATTCCTGGCAGATGACAGCTTTAATAATCAGCCATTATCTGGCTCTAACGGCCGTAGGCAGAGCAAAGCCTATTAAATGACATTGTGGCAGCGGTATTTAATGCGAGCCATTCTATCCCCTTATTGGCTCTCCCGATTTGCGATCATAGGAAGCCAATGTGTTGCAATAACAGCTACTACTACTGTGGTCTACTGTGTCTCTCTTTATGGTACTCATGTGAAAGCCAGACATTGGCTGGCGTTCATAAGAGACCATAACATTTGCACTTATTTTGCTATTTCACCACAGTTGGATATTGTTTCCGCATTACAGAATATCAAATGACAAAAGGGGTGGTGTCATTCAAAATTACATCTTGTCCTGCAAAAAATAAGCCCTCACACAACTATTTTGACAGAATACTAAAAAAGTTATGGCACTTGAAATTGGGGAGGAAAAACTCGAAAGTGCAAAAATTGTTCAGTGCTTAAGGGGTTAATTGCTTGGCAAATACACATGGGGACTGGAAAGAGAGTATCCCACTGACAAAATTAGCTTACATTATACAGGAAAGAGAAAGGACTCTGCTGACCATAAGCATTTACACTCCACAGGAGATGAAGGAACCCATTATCCATAAGAGCTTACACTCTAGAAGAGAGAGAGAAAGGACTCTGCTGATCATAAGAGCTTACACTGTAGAGGACAGAGAGGACCCTGCTAACTCTACAGGAGAAAGAGGAACTCAGTAACCATAAGAGCTTACACTCTACAGGAGAGAGTACTTTGCTGACCATAAGAGTGTACACTGAAATGGAGAGAGAGCGAATATTTAGCTAATCTTAGGAGCTTACAATCAACAGGAGAAAGAGAAAGGTCCCCACTGATCATAAGAGTATGCCATTTGTTCTATAGATGAGAGAGAAAGAGGACCCTACTGATCATAGGAGAGACTTATTCAATGACTGAAGGTTGAAAATGACCCTGCTTTACAAACTGCTCCATTGCAATCTGTTGATCTGTGAAGAGCCAAGTACTGACCACCACTATACAAAGTGTGGTAATCTGTTAGATTTCATAGTTGCAAGGGAATTTGGGAAGGCCCATTCACTAATGCAAAATGATGTTAGCCTACTCTCTAATGATTCAGCAGTGTGGGAAATGGTTCTGGGCAAAGTTCTTTATTTAATAAACTGCAAATTAATCAAAATATTTTAATTTGATTAAAACTCGTGAATTTCAGGAAATTGTTCTTAATTAGGCCAGACATATGGGTCCTTTTGTTTGTTAAATCAAGAGAAATTAACCATTGTCTCTTTCCAGACTGACTGGAACCATATTGTCAGTAAATGTGTATTGCCTCAGCCCCTCTGATTGCATAGTTCAGAGAAAAATTATGCAGTTAGATTGAACTTGCAACCAATAAGAAAGCAGCCATCTCAATCAATCCTGTAAGAGAACTGAGTGGTATAAAAGGCCTTGCTGCTGTCACAAGGGGCAGACTCCACATGATCCCAGCTGAGGAGCTTCGTTTACAACTGGGGGAATCACTGAACTGCTTCACTTAAAGGATTCTACATGATTTCAGCAGAGGACTTTCAGTTCTAACTGAGGAAACACAGAACTGCTTCACTTCATATATCCTACAGGATTTCAGCTTAGGAGTCACAATTCCAGCTGAAGGTTTATAGAAATGCTTTCTAAACTTCCCACTATCTCTTTTCAGTGGGTGCCCACAAAAGCGGAGTGCTGCTAGACTTGGATAGTTGGCTCTGGAAGCCCCAAAGTCACAAAGAGTCTAATCCCTGTTGGGCCATCGCAACGGTTCTTGTGTTCTTGCTGGGAATGTTTAATATGTTTTTGCCTGATGGTGAACCAATAAAGTCTTACCAATGTGTGGTTCACTCACCCTGTATTGTCTGAGTATTGTTTTGCCCATGGGGAGTACTAGCATTCAGTAGGATGAGCCCTTGTCTATGCAGTCTTTATGAAGACAACCAGGCCAGTGGATAAGAGTACCCATTGACCCTCATGTCTCCACAATCAATGATTATATTACCAAACAGGAATTAACACAGCATCATATGCTGTATGCTCTACTGAATTATTTCACAGTACAAGGCTGCAGCTGTTGTATACAGCAACAATACCACCATTCTATGATGATTCATCAACGGCTAAATATGTTGCTATAAATCAATATACCTATATAAATATATTCAAGGTTTATTCAAGGCATCACTGTATCTCAAGGAATCCTACAATGTAATTTCTGCAGAATTTCTGTGTACTCATCCTCAGCACTCTCATATAACACCATTAACCTTCAATGTTTTTTCATTATTATTTTGCTCTGAGCAAATTTCGCAAAATGACATTTTCATTTTATTCAGACAAAGGCTAAAACCAAATTAGCATTTCAGAAATGAATGATTTACCTGTTTATTTAGCTACAAACCTGTCACTGATGTAATGATGTGACATCCCGCGCATCCATTAGTCTGTGTTGTCATGGAAACCATTCAATTTACAAGTTGCACTGACAAGCTTATAGATAATTAAACTGGAGTGGTATTGCCATTAAAAAAACTTATTATAAAACTGATAAATGCTGATACCACTTCTGTCTCCTTGGAAATCTCAGTAATTTCACTTTTGTTTCCTAGTGAAAGGAAAGGCTCCTTGCCAGTGCCAACTATTCACCAGGTACTTAATAAACCAGATTCCTAATGATGTCACCATCACTCCTAGGTAATAGCATAGAAATCATTTGTAGTGATATCAGCACTAATCTTTATGTAATGGACAGATTAGTAATGTCCCTTTTAAAGATGGGTGAACCCGCAGATGTTCAGGTTCGTCGGGTCCTTCTGGACTTTAAGAAAAAAGACCATTTTGGGACCAGACTTAAACCCAAACATGAACTCGGACACCGAACCTCATATAAGTCTATAAGGACCCAAACTTTTCCCGCTGTAAAATAGCGTTAGTAAGGGCTAGGGGGAAGCAGAACAGGAGAATTCTACTTACCGAGTCTCCCGAGCGGTTGTCACACTGCTTCCGGTCCACTCAATTTCTAACCTGACTGTGCACTGTATCTTCAGATGTAGCAGACCCGGGATCATCATGGAACTTTGTATGAATTATGTGAGACCTCCTGGGGTGTTAATAAATTGGAAAAAGAGGGTGTGTTTTTTATATATATATATATATATATATATATATATATATATATATATATATATATATATATATATATATATATATATAAAA
The DNA here is from genome assembly GCF_048569485.1 of Anomaloglossus baeobatrachus. Taxonomy (NCBI): domain Eukaryota; kingdom Metazoa; phylum Chordata; class Amphibia; order Anura; family Aromobatidae; genus Anomaloglossus; species Anomaloglossus baeobatrachus. The sequence continues at coordinate 266,094,361 of NC_134354.1, read as the reverse complement.
TAAAGGATTTTTTTGTTTGTTTTCTGATTATTTCTTTTTACTTTCAAGGTTAGCAATGGGGGGGACCCCAGACTAATCTAGGGAAAATCACAGATGTTACTAACCCGTTATATTACCCTGATTGCCACCACACCAAGGCAATTGGGAAGAGCCAGGTAAAACACTGAAATTGTCGCATCTAATGGATGCAACAATTCAGGGGAGGCTGTGGGCTGCTATTTTTAAGCTTAAAAGCCCAATAACCATGGGACTCCCCAGCCTAAGAATACCATCCCCCAGCTGTCTGCTTCATCTTGGTTGGTTATCAAAATTGGAGAGAACCGCAAGTTGTTTTTTTTAATTTATTTAATTTATTCAAGCTGCATGGGGTCCCTCTTATTTGATACACAGCCAAGATAACGCACACAGTTGGAGGATGCAGTCTTTAGTTGTCTGTTTTATCTGCTCTGGGTATCCAAATACAGGAGACCCTATGACATCTTTTTCAAGCTTATTTATTTTGTAGGGGTGAGCTGTGTTCTTTACTTTTACTATTTAGTGTACATTACCCTATGCTGCTCCACCACAAGCGTAGATGTTATACAGATCACCTGCTCAGATACCTGTTTTTTAGCCATCTGCTCCCTTAAGGAGGCCGTAAGTGTGTAGCAACACAAGGTTTAACTGGCACCATTTCTGTAGTCTACTATCCGTATTTTTCTATATTCATTTGTGCACTGATTTAATTTTGCATTCAATGGTAGGCTAATTAGCTAATGTAGCTATCTATTTATGTATTGGTAAACTGTGAGCACAATCTTTATTTTATCCATTAACCCCTCCCCGACCCATGACGTACATGTGTGTTAACGATGTACATGTGAGGTTAATCCCCGCGGCAGGCCGCGGCAAACCGCACATATATCAGCTGATTTCAACAGCTGGCATGTGTGCCTGCTAGTCGCGAGTGGAATCGCGTTCCACCTGTGACTATTAATCCTTACATCTTGCTGCCAAAATCTGACAGCGAGATGTATATTCGCACCACCATTACCCAGCCAGATCAGAAGTCAAGTGACGTGATCACGTGACTTCCAGTGGTTGCCATAATAGCACAGGCTCAGGTGATGACTAGAGTTGAGCGCGGTTCGTGGTTCGTGGTTCTCCAGTTTGCGGTTCGAGTGATTTTGGGGGCTGTTCTAGATCGAACTAGAACTCGAGCTTTTTGCAAAAGTTCTAGTTCGTTTGAGAACGGTTCTAGCAGCAAAAAGCCAAGCTAATTACTAGCTAGCTTTCAGCTGTAATAGTGTAAGTCACTCTGTGACTCACACTATTATGAAATTTCAGTGTATAGTGTGCGGGAACAGCGCATTCAGATCACTGCTGCTGGGATAATGGCGATCACCATTTTTTTTTTCCTTGTCTTCCTTCCCTAAGCGCGCGCGTGTAGTGGGGCAGGCCAGCATGTCAGCCAATCCCAGACACACACACAGCTAAGTGGACTTTTAGCCAGAGAAGCAACGGCATATGTGATAGGATGTCCATGTCACATATCCCTGCATTATAAAAACGGGTATCTGCCCGTCAGGACGCCATTATCTGCCTTCTGCGTCTGGGTGTCAGTCACCGCTGGCGTAGCTCCTGTCTCCGATACTGCTGTGTACGCTCTACACACAGCGCTATACAGAATAGGGATAAAAGTTTCTTTTAACCCTTGTAAGGGCTAATAACAGCAGGCTCAGAGCCATAGGTGACAGTCAGGTCCGTGGAAACAGATTTTAACAGCTACAGATAAGGAGCGTCTGTGTAGCTAAGGTCAGGGACTTCCTCGCTCCATTTCCCCTTTAGGAGGGATATAAAGTGAGGCTTCCTTTCCTCTACACAGACCCACAACTCTGCCACTGTACCCTCCTGCCCTTTGCACACTCCAGCTCATTGTTACTAAGCCATTATACTAGCAAACACTGAGTAAACTTAGTGGCATCCTTAAAGTGGCTGTTGGACTTCCATTAGTGTCGCACTAGTGCAAATCTATTTGCAGCACCTCTGCATTGCACACTCAAGCTAATTGTTACTAAGCCATTATACTAGCAAACACTGAGGAAACTTAGTGTCATCCTAAAAGTGGCTGTTGGACTTCCATTAGTGTCCCACTAGTGCAAATCTATTTGCAGCACCTCTGCATTGCACACTCAAGCTAATTGTTACTAAGCCATTATACTAGCAAACACGGAGTAAACTTAGTGGCATCCTAAAAGTGGCTGTTGGACTTCCATTAGTGTCCCACTAGTGCAAATCTATTTGCAGCACCTCTGCATTGCACACTCATGCTCATTGTTACTAAGCCATTATACTAGCAAACACTGAGTAAACTTAGTGGCATCCTAAAAGTGGCTGTTGGACTTCCATTTGTGTCCCACTAGTGCAAATCTATTTGCAGCACCTCTGCATTGCACACTCAAGCTCATTGTTACTAAGCTATTATACTAGCAAACAATGAGTAAACTTAGTAGCATCCTAAAAGTGGCTGTTGGACTTCCATTAGTGTCCCACTAGTGCAAATCTATTTGCAGAACCTCTGCATTGCACACTGAAACTCATTGTTACTAAGCCATTCTAATAGCAAACTATGCTGCCAGTTTAAGGGCCGTAGTTGCATTGTCAGGGATAGTTATTGTTGTTTATTCTGTTGTTAATAAAGCTAGACCACCGCTGCAATCTACACCACCTCTCAATTTTTACTACCACAATTTAAGTGCACAACCTTGTCGCAATCAAAATGAGTGGCAAAATGACAGATGCTGGTGGAAAGGGGAAGAGGCGTGTTGGAAAAGGAAAAAAAGGGTTTTTCCGTGGGGAAGGTGGCAAAGCTCCATTAACATCTGCTGAAGATAGACCATCTTCCAGCAAAAGTAAGATGTCTACTACTTACCGTGGACAATCCGATGTGCTCCCTTTTTTACGGACACGAACAACTGTAACAAAGGTTGATGATGGCCAAAAAAAGAAAATTCTTGAATGGATCTCAAGTGGTCCAACAAGTGCCCTCTCCGCCACCTCAACTACCACATCCAAAAAGCACCAGTCCTCTGAGTTGTCATCCCAATCACACTTGCTTTCTCCCAGCTCTGAAGTCTCCATCTGCCCTGCACAGTATGGTGGAACTGAGATGGCTGAGTCTGCAGAGCTGTTCAGTCACACTATAGCCTGGGAATCAGAGGTCTGCTCCCAAGCTACAGTGAGTACAGACCAGGAAATGGTCTGCAGTGATGCCCAGAACCTTTGTGACTCTGATTCAGGCTGTGAGGACCAAGTTTCTGAGCATAATGTTGACCCTTATTCACAAACTGTAACACCTGTTGTTATAGACAATGAGAAACATACTGATGACGATGAGACGCAGATACCAGATTGGGATGACAACTTAAATATTGGTTCACGTCAGGAAGAGGCTCAGTCTGAGGGTGAGGGGAGTGCAAACACAACGCTTGATGAGGAAGTTCTAGATCCCACCTACTGTCAACCCACAGTCAGGCACTCGAGGAGGTCAACAGAGGCGGTGGAGGAGGATGCTACTGATGACGAAGTTACCTTGCGCCTTCCTGGACAGAGTCGGAGCACTGGTAGCACGTCTACAACTGCATCCTCAGCAACCACTCTGCCTCTGAGCACTAGTCGGGGGGGCTCAGCAGGTCGCATGCCCTCTAAGCCTTGCCTAGCCTGGACCTTTTTTGACATATCAAAAGATCGCCCAAATCATGTGATATGTAAAATTTTTCGTGATTCTGTTAGTAGAGGGCAAAACCTCAGGAGTTTGACAACTTCTTCCATGAATTGTCACATGAATAAATATCATATGTCCCAATGGGAAGCTCACCGTGTTGCAATGCGGTCTAGCGGAGCGAACCATCCACCGCCTGCCCCTTCAAGTGCATCCGCGCGTTCTTCATCTTCTAGGACTGTGGGGAGAGCTGTCACACCTGGTTTTCCATGCACAACTTCCACCACTGTAACCGCAACAGGCAGTTTGCTTGGTAGGTCGTCAGTTGGTTTGGAAGGGGAAACAAGTGCGTGTGTACAGATCTCTCAGACATCGATAGCATCAACATTGGATGAAGGCAACATCATGTCTATGCCTGCACTTTCCTCACAAACCTGCATTTTTTCAGGGACACCCTAATCACCACCGTCTATACACAGCAGCCAGATCTCTGTGACTCAGATGTGGACAAATAAAAGACCATTTCCTGCGACCCATGACAAAGCTAAGAGGTTGACTTTATCCCTCTGTAAGCTCTTGGCTACCAAAATGCTGCCTTTCCGCCTGGTGGACACACAGGATTTTAGAGACCTTATGTCTGTCGCTGTGCCCCAGTACCAGATGCCCAGTCGCCACTACTTCTCTAAGAAAGGGGTGCCTGCGCTACACCAGCATGTCGCACACAACATCACCGCTTCCTTGAGAAACTCTGTGTGTGAACGGGTGCATTTCACCATCGATACTTGGACCAGTAAGCATGGACAGGGACGTTACATGTCGCTGACTGGGCACTGGGTAACTATGGTGATAGATGGTGAAGGGTCTGCTGCACAAGTCTTACTGTCCCCACGACTTGTGTGTCAATCCTCTGTCTGTCCAAGTTCCGCCACTGCTTCTGCCTCCTCCACCTTGTCTGGGTCCTCCACCTCCGCCCCAAGCTTGCCTGGTCAGGCCACCAGCGTTCTAACTGCGCAGAAGGAATCACGCACCCCTCATTACTACGCTGGCCGCAGAGCGCAACGGCATCAGGCGGTCTTTAGCTTGAAATGTCTTAGAAATAAGAGTCACACAGCGGATGAGTTGTGGGCAGCTCTGGAGACTCAGTTTAATAAATGGTTGTCTCCATTCAACCTGCAGCCTGGTAAGGCCATGTGCGACAATGCTGCATACCTGGGTGCGGCCCTTCGCCTGGGCAAGGTGACACATGCGCCTTGTATGGCTCACGTGTTGAACCTTGTTGTCCAGCAATTTTTAACACATTATCCCGGCCTAGATGGCCTTCTGAACAGGGCACGAAAACTGTCTGCTCACTCCCGCCGTTCAACCACCGCTGCTGAGTGACTTGCATCACTCCAGAAGTCTTTCGGCCTGCCGGTTCATCGCCTGAAATGTCATGTGCTGACACGCTGGAATTCGACTCTCCACATGTTACAGCGACTGTGGCAGCACCGTCGAGCCCTGGTGCAATACGTCATGACGTCAGATGCAGAGGTGGGGAAGATCACCCTGATGGAGTGGTCTCAGATCAAGGACCTATGCACCCTTCTGCACAGTTTCGACATGGTGACGAATATGTTTAGCGCTGACAATGCCATTATCAGCATGACAATTCCAGTCATTTACATGCTGGAGCACACGCTAAACACTATTCGGAGTCAGGGGGTGGGACAACAGGAAGGGGAGGAACTACAGGAGGATTCATATGCGCAAGAGACAACAACATCACCAAGGTCCAGATGTTCATCATCACCAAGGCGGCAGGCATGGTACCATGGGGGACAGGGATCAACAAGGGCGCATGGTAGCAGGCGAAATGTTGAGGAAGGTGCAGGAGAACATGAAGAAATGGAGGACGAACTGTCCATGGACATGGAAGACTCAGCGGATGAAGGAGACCTTGGTCAAATTTCAGTTGAAAGAGGTTGGGGGGAGATGTCAGAGGAAGAAAGAACGGTTAGCACCTCTATGCCACAAACACAGCGTGGACTTGGTCCGCATGGCTGCGCAAGACACATGAGCGCCTTCTTGCTGCACTACCTCCAACATGATCCTCGTATTGTCAAAATTAGAAGTGATGATGACTACTGGCTTGCCACACTATTAGATCCCCGGTACAAGTCCAAATTTTGTGACATAATTGCAGCCATAGAAAGGGACGCACGTATGCAGGAGTATCAGCAAAAGCTGTTACTCGATCTTAGCTCGGCTTTTCCACCAAACAACCGTGTTGCAGGGAGTGAATTTCCCAGTTGTAACTTGACAAACATGGGACGGTCTCGTCATCTTCAACAGTCTACCCGTACCAGCAGCACCGTATCTGGTGCTGGTAACAGCAATTTTATTGAATCTTTTCATAATTTTTTTAGACCATCCTTTGCAAGGCCACCAGAGACAACAAGTCTGACACATAGTCAACGGCTGGAGAGGATGATACAGGAGTATCTCCAAATGTACATCGATGCCATGACTTTGCAAATGGAGCCTTGCTCATTTTGGGCTTCAAATCTTGAAAAATGGCCAGAGCTGTCCACTTACGCCTTAGAGATCTTGTCATGTCCAGCTGCCAGCGTTGTTTCTGAACGTGTCTTCAGTGCTGCTGGGTGTGTGCTGACAGATAAGCGCACGCGTCTGTCCAGTGACAATGTGGAGAGACTAACGTTCATCAAAATGAACAAGTCATGGATCCACAAGGAATTTACTACCCCTGTGTCATCCTGGGGAGAGTAAATGCTTGTGGATTTTGAATGTGCTTGATGCAAATCTACCTGTGAAGTGTACAACTGGGGCACAAGTACTGCCACTGAAGGGGTGGGTGTGTGTGGCCCAATTTTTGGAAAAAAGGGAGACTCCGCTTCGATAAACCTTTGCTTGCTGTGTTTTTTAAATGGAGCCAAGATGAACAAGTCATGGTTCAGCAAAGACTTTGCTACCTACCCCGGTGTCATCCTGGGGACGGTTAAGTATGGCGTATTTTTGAATGTGCTTGATGCAAATCTACCTGGGAAGTGTACAACTAGGGCACAAGTGCTGCCACTGAAGGTTTGTCTGTGTGGCCCAATTTTTGGAAAAAAGGGAGACTCCGCTTGGAGTAACCCTTGCTTGCAGTGTTTCTAAAAATGATCCAAGATGAATAGATCTGGGATCAGGAAAAACCTTGCTACCTACCCCAGTGTCATCCTGGGGACGGTTAAGTATGGCGTATTTTTGAATGTGCTTGATGCAAATCTACCTGTGAAGTGTACAACTGGGGCACAAGTGCTGCCACTGAAGGGGTGTCTGTGTGGCCCAATTTTTGGAAAAAAGGGAGACTCCGCTTGGAATAACCCTTGCTTGCCGTGTTTTTAAAAAGGAGCCAAGATGAACAAGTCATGGTTCAGCAAAGACTTTGCTACCTACCCCGGTGTCATCCTGGGGACGGTTAAGTATGGCGTATTTTTGAATGTGCTTGATGCAAATCTACCTGTGAAGTGTACAACTGTGGCACAAGTGCTGCCACTCTAGGGGTGGGTGTCTGTGTGGCCCAATTTTTGGAAAAAAAGGGAGACTCCGTTTGGAGTAACCCTTGCGGTGTTTTGCATGTTTTAGAAGGGCATGCCATGCTTATATCTGTGTCTCGTCCTCTTTTTCCTCTTCAAGCTGTTTTGTTTTCGCATGAGAATTTGTTCTTGTCACTTTCCCATGTGTTTGTGTAGTGTTGTGAGTTGTTTGTCACCTTTTGGACACCTTTGAGGGTGTTTTCTAGGTGTTTTTATGTGTTTGTGATTGCCTCCCATTGTTTCCTATGCCTTTCGAGTGGTTCGCCGAACCGAACTCGAACGAGACCTCCGTCCGACCACGTCCGGTTCGCTCATCTCTAGTGATGACGCCTGTAGATATCAGGAGTCACTTTCTCTTAATGCCGGCAGCAACTATCGTTTTGCAGTTTTTCCACACTTAAAAATTTTTTGCTGCTTTTCAGTACACTGTATGGTACAATTTATGATTTCATTTTGAAGTACAGCTTGTCCCACAAAAAACAAGCCCTTATATGGCAAGTTTGATGGAAAAATAAAAAAGTTACGACTCTCGGAAGAAAGAGAGGAAAAAAAAAAGGAAAAACGCCCGGGGGTGAAGGGGTTAATAGCAAAACTTATAATACAGCTAATCTTATACTAGTATAACATAGCTATTGTTGAACAATATTGTCGCTTCCCACAGATAGGTGTGTAAGTTATTTCAAAACCACAGCACCATGCCCTAAGATAGCATTCCATTAAGAGGCTTGTATACTCTTCTCTTGGAGATTGAGTCAATGCCCCCCTTTTTGTACCGGTAAAGGGGGCTTTATACGCAACGACATCGCTAACGAGATGTCGTTGCGGTCACGGAATTCGTGACGCACATCCGGCCTCGTTAGTGACGTCGTTGCGTGTGAAACGCACGAACGACCATTAACGATCAAAATTACTCACCATATCGTTGATCGTTGACACATTCCTTTCCCGAGTATTGTTGCTGTTGCAGGACGCAGGTTGTTCGTCATTCCTGTGGCAGCACACATCGCTATGTGTGACACCGCAGGAATGAGGAGCAACATCGTACCTGTGGCCGCCGGCAATGAGGAATGAAGGAGGTGGGCGAGATGTTCCGGCCGCTCATCTCCGCCCCTCCGCTTCTATTGGGCGGCCACTTAGTGACACCGCTGAGATGCCGAACGAACCTCCCCCTTAGAAAGGAGGCGGTTCGCTGGCCACAGCGACGTCGCTAGGCAGGTAAGTACTTGTGACGGGTCCTAGCGATGTTGTGCGCAATGGGCAGCGATTTTCCCGAGATGCACAACCGACGTGGGCGGGTGCTTTCACCAGCGACATCGCTAGCGATGTCGCTGCGTATAAAGCAGCCTTAATAGGCCGGCTGTGTATACTATTGCCCTGCTATTTGTGAAGCTGATTTTTTATACTTTTAATATTTTCCCAGCTAACATAGATCGATTCTATCACATAAGTGGTAAATTATCTACCAATTATTAGCATCATAGGACAACTATCTTTGTACTTTTCTGATTCAATAATGTCAATGATTGAATGGTGCTATTTGGGGCTTAGAAGTCCATTGCATCAAGGGATAGGCTTATAAGCATTTGTACATTTTCTATACCATCAGTAAAAGACTTGACTATGACAGAAAAGTTCTTAGTGAACCTAGTAGGTTTTGCTAAGTATTACCATAACTAAGAACCTTTGCATAGCTTTTAGATTAGTAGGTTGTACCCAATCAAGGATGACTTGTATCTTAACTTGATACATCTGAAAACCTTTAGCAGAAACCAAATGACCTAAAAACTGAATCTGCTGTACCTCAAATTGACATTTCTAGTTTGTTACAAAGAACTTGAAGCACCTGCCCAACATGTTCCGCATGCTCCTCACAAGAACCTCAGTAAATCAAGATGTCATCCTAGCATATCACTACAAATGCACCCACTAGAGTAAAAAAGTTCTGAAACACTGCTAGATCACTGCTGGGGATGAGTAAACCCAAACAGTAAAGTTCGGGGTCCATGACAAACACAAGGTGTTGAACACTGAACACAGACTTTAGGTTATACATCCAATTCCTGTTCGGGTTTGTCACCCAAATAAAGCTTGTTGAAAGGTTGCAGAGCAGACAATCTGTAAGCTTTTAGGCTGTGGGCACTTCCAGAAGGATATCAGCTATGCTAAGTATTAGCATGGCTGTGACTGGCCAAATAAATCACTGTAAAAAAAGTGACGTGGGTTACAAATGGAAGTTAAAAGGTAGTAAAAGCAGAATTGTTATACATACCGTGTTTCCTGGAGAATCATGCTGCAGTCAGACTCTCTTCTGGGCCGCTAATTAAGATTCATGAATATTCACTGCTTCCCCTGCCCACCCTCTGTGCCAGTGTCTGTGATGGGCTGCAGACTGTTATACACGCCCCATCCTGTGCTTATGTCTGTGATTGGTTGCAGTCAGTTTGCTGTATGGTAGTGTAAAAATAATAAATAATAAAATAAAAATGATGTAGGCACCCGCCATATTGAGACAGCTAGCATTGATAAAACAACAGTGGCAGGCTGCAGCCCCCCAACTGTGAGCTTTACTCAAGGGAAATACCAAGGCCAGGTATCCATCCACAGACAGCTGTTTCGGGGTATTGCACCTCATTAGTGTGGAGTAGGATTCTGGCTGGGTGGGAACAATGCCTAGTAGACCAACAAGACAAAACAATCACTGATCTCGGGGAGACCAGCCAGAGAAAACACTGCCGGCAGCCAGCGAGGGTGCTCAAAACAGTGAAATCCTAGGTACATTGCCTTTTTGGGGTGGCCTTGGTATTTCCCTTGTCATATCTTTAAACTTGTCAAAAAGTTGGATATTGACTAAAAGGGCCACTTGATATGGTGGTTATGGTGGTCTCCTAAAAAGAGTCACCCCTTGGCTCGGCCCTTCCCGGAGGGATATCTGGCTGGTTTCTGTGTTGAGACTCCTAACAGAGGCTCCATGGACCTTTTTGATTTGTATATTTCCCAGGGGGCAATGTACCAAGGATTTCACTGTTTTGAGCAGTGAAGAACATCAGTGTTTTTCACTGACGTGTGAAACGGGCCTAAGAAAAATAGTGAATGAGCTGTATATGAAAGGACTTTGATTAGTGAGCGTGATAGGCCACCCTAAAAAGAAGTATTTTTAGAAAGTGTCTGAAACTGTGTAAGTTATGGTTAATGTTAATTTTGGTTAATGCTAATTTCTTTGGGTAGAGCATGCCGGAGAATTGGTGCAGCTCAAGAGAAGTCTTGGAACCAGGAGTGGGAGGTTCAGATTAGTGCATATGTTAGTCAAAAGTCGCTTGCGGAGCATAGGGAAGAGGTTAGGTGATAGACAGAGATAAGGGTGGAGATTTAGGGTGGTGCTGCGCTATGCAGAGCTTTGTGGGTGAGAACAAGCAATTTAAATTGGATACTATAATGTATGGGCAGCCAGTGCAATGACTAGCACATAGCGGAAGCATCCAAGTAACGATAAGCCAGATAGGTGAACCTGGCTGTTGTACTTAGGATGAACTGGAGAGGGGAAAATCTAGTGATGGGGAGGCCAATTAATAGAAAATAACAATAATTGAGGCAGGAATGGATCAGGGCCACAGTGAGGGGGTTTTTGTTTCCATGGTGAGAAAGGGGTGGTTTCTAGAGATATTCTTTAGGTGCAAGCGACAAGAGTGAGTGAGAGATTGTATATAGGAGGAGAAGGAAAGATTGGTGTCAAACATAACACCCAGACAGTGAGTCTGCTTCATTGACTTAATTGTGGTGCTGCACTCAGAGAGGGAGATTTCACACTTAGGGGGATTAGTGGACTGCTAGAGCAGTTTTGGAAAGGTTGTGTTTCAGATAGCAAGCAGACATGAAGTTGAAAACTGCAGACAGACAGTCGCTAGTGTTCTGTAGAACAGCGGGGTTAAGGTAAGGGGATGAAGTGTATAGTTATGTGATTGTGGCGCCCCCGTGCCAGCAGCCAGCACTGCTCGGATCCAGGCCTTCAGGGGTGGTGGCTCAAGAGTCTCCGGACCCGGGGGTCTCGCGGCCACACCGAATAAATGGGGGGACATAGATGAACGGGCTAGGCCATAGTAAGTTTGTGACGCCACCCACGGTGTGTGGTGAGGTGGGACATCACCACTGCTATTATGGGGCACCCGGGGGAGATGTTTTGCAGCAAGTTGTTAACCCCTATCTGGGCAGGGGACCGGGGGCTCAGTGCAGGGGATGGTGACCGCAAGGGGTGCTGGTGTACTCACTATTAATAAAACACACAAGTCTCTGGTGAACCAAGGTGATAGTGGCCGGTGCCACGGCCAGTTGCGTTCGGGTCCCCCACCCGGCTGGTGGTCTTTATCCTTTTCCTGCTTTGTGTAAGGTGGACTTTCCTAGTGTGAAACTCAGGAGACCGCTCCTGGCTGGATGTGGCCTAAGGAGCCGTGCCTGCAGATGCTGGTCCGTGGGATCTATGGGCCCTGGCGATGAACTCTTATCCCTAATCGGTGAGCTATTGTCTTCTATGAGGGACTTTGGGTGGGACAGGACCTCTAGTTCTGGCCTCAATCGGTTAATTAACCAGTTCCGCTTGGTTACAGTCCTGGCTTCAGGGTCTGAGTACCCCCTTTATGCTACGGTTTCCGGGTCGGTTCCCCGTGTCGGTACCGGCGGGCTACGACCCTGTCGCGGTCCACCTCGGTTCCGTCGAGCCGTCTTCATGTCTCCTGCTGATGGAGACCACCGTCTGCCTCCTAGCCAGTGGCACTAGGGCTCCTACCCTGGTACCATTCAACTTGAACTTCCTTGCTGGAGCTACACTTAGCTCCAGCCCACACTCCTCTCCAAACTGAACTTCAGACTGCACTCCTTGTTTTCCCCCCCGGGCTGTCTGGACCCCTGGGTGGGCAGTTCCAAACCGCCTGGTCACGCCCACTGATGTGTCTATCTTTCCCTAAGGGGGTGACTAGGGTTTCTGGTTGGCTGTGTGTTTCCTAGTGAGGGAACAGTGTAATGTGGGGGCCTAACTGTGACTACCTGGATTTGCCAGGGCGTCACATTATTTCAGCATAAAGATGATAGTGGAAGCCAATTTTGCTGATTGTCTGTCTAATTAGAGCCGTGTAGAGAGAGAAGAGAAGAGGGCCAATGTGTCCATCCTTGTCCCCATCTTATAGTAATGTTCCCCATCCTTGTCCCCTTGTAGTAATCTCCCTATCCTGTAGTACTGTCCCCATCATATAGTTGTCCCATTTTATAGTAATGTACCCATCCTACAGTAATGTCACTATCCTATAGTAATGTCCCCAGCGTTATCCCCATCTTACAATGTGCCCATCTTGTAGTAAGGTGTCAATCCTTGTCCCCATCCTATAGTAATGACCCTATCCTATAGTAATGTCCCCAGCCTTATCCCTAGCCTATAGTAATGTTTCCCATCCTTGTCTCCTTGTAGTAATGTCCCTATCCTGTAGTACTGTGCCCATCCTAGTTCCCATCCTATAATAATAAGGCCCACCTTGTCCCCATCCTATAGTAATGACCTCAACCTTGTCCCTATATTATAGTAATGTCCCCATCCAATAGTATTATGCCCAACCTTGTAATGTCCGAATCTTTTAGTAATATCCCCAGCCTTGTCCCCATCCTATAGTCATGTGCCCACCTTGTCCCTATCCTAAAGTAATGTGCCCACCTAGTCCCTATCCTATAGTCATGTGCCCACCTTGTCCCCATCCTATAGACATGTGCCTATCTTGTCCCCATCCTATAGTCAAGTGCCCACCTTATCCCCATACTATAGTCATCTGCCCACCTTGTCCCCATCCTATAGTCATGTGCCCACCTTGTCCCCATCCTAAAGTCATGTGCACACCTTGTCCCCATCCTATAGTCATGTGCCCACCTTGTCCCCATCCTATAGTCATGAGCTCACCTTGTCCCCATCCTATAGTCATGTGCCCACTTTGTCCCAATCCTATAGTCATGTGCCTACCTTGTCCCTATTCTATAGTCATGTGCCCACCTTGTCCCTATTCTATAGTCATGTGCCCACCTTTTTCCTATTCTATAGACATGTGCCCACCTTGTCCCCATCCTATAGTCATGTGCCCACTTTGTCCCCATCCTATAGTCATGTGCCTACCTTGTCCCTATTCTATAGTCATGTGCCCACCTTGTCCCTATTCTATAGTCATGTGCCCACCTTGTTCCCATCCTATAGTCATGTGCCCACCTTGTCCCTATTCTATAGTCATGTGCCCACCTTGTCCCCATCCTATAGTCATGTGCTCACCTTGTCCCCATCCTATAGTCATGTGCCCACCTTGTCCCCATGCTATAGTCATGTGCCCACCTTGTCCCTATTCTAGAGGAATGTGCCCACCTGGTCCCAAATCCTATAGTCATGTGCCCACCTTGTCCCTATTCTATAGTCATGTGCCCACCTTGTCCCCATCCTATAGTCATGTGCCCACCTTGTCCATATTCTATAGTCATGTGCACACCTTGTCCCTATTCTATAGTCATGTGTCCACCTTGTCCCCATCCTATAGTCATATGCCAACCTTGTCCCCATCCTATAGTCATGTGTCCACCTTGTCCCCATCCTATAGTCATGTGCCCACTTTGTCCCCATCCTATAGTCATATGCCCACCTTGTCCCTATTCTACAGTCATGTGCCCACCTGGTCCCCATCCTATAGTCATGTGCACACCTTGTCCCTATTTTATAGTCATGTGCCCACCTTGTCCCCATCCTATAGTCATGTGCCCAACTTGTCCCTATTCTATAGTCATGTGCCCACATTGTCCCCCTCCTATAGTCATGTGCCCACCTTGTACCCATTCTATTGTCATGTACCCACCTTGTCCCATCCTATAGTCATGTGCCCAACTTGTCCCCATCCTATAGTCATGTGCCCACATTGTCCCCATCCTATAGTCATGTGCCCACCTTGTCCCCATCCTATAGTCATGTGCCCACCTTGTTCCCATTGTATAGTCATGTGCCCACCTTTCCCCATCCTATAGTCATGTGCCCACCTTGTCCCCATCCTATAGTCATGTGCCCACCTTGTCCCCGTCCTATAGTCATGTGCCAACCTTGACCCCATCCTATAGTCATGTGCCCACCTTGTCCCCATCCTATAGTCATATGCCCACCTTGTCCCCATCCTATAGTCATGTGCCCACCTTGTCCCCATCCTATAGTCATGTGCTCACCTTTCCCCATCCTATAGTCATGTGCCCACCTTGTCCCTATCCTATAGTCATGTGCCCACTTTGCCCCTATTCTATAGTCATGTGCCCACCTTGTCCCTATTCTATAGTCATGTGTCCACCTTGTCCCTATTCTATAGTCATGTGTCCACCTTGTCCCTATTCTAAAGTCATGTGCCCACCTTGTCCCCATCCTATAGTCATGTGCCCACCTTGTCCCCATTGTATAGTCATGTGCCCACCTTTCCCCATCCTATAGTCATGTGCCCACCTTGTCCCCATCCTATAGTCATGTGCCCACCTTGTCCCCATCCTATAGTCATGTGCCCACCTTGTCCCCATCCTATAGTCATGTGCCCACCTTTCCCCATCCTATAGTCATGTGCCCACCTTGTCCCTATCCTATAGTCATGTGCCCACCTTGCCCCTATTTTATAGTCATGTGCCCAACCTGTCCCTATTCTACAGTCATGTGCCCACCTTTCCCCATCCTATAGTCATGTGCCCACCTTGTCCCTATCCTATAGTCATGTGCCCACCTTGCCCCTATTTTATAGTCATGTGCCCACCTTGTCCCTATTCTATAGTCATGTGTCCACCTTGTCCCTATTCTATAGTCATGTGCCCACCTTTTCCTTATTCTATAGTCATGTGTCCACCTTGTCCCTATTCTAAAGTCATGTGCCCAACTTGTCCCTATTCTATAGTCATGTGCCTACCTTGTCCCCATACTATAGTCATGTGCTCACCTTGTCCCCATACTATAGTCATGTGCCCACCTTGTCCCCATCCTATAGTCATGTGCCCACCTTGTCCCTATCCTATAATCATGTGCCCACCTTGCCCTTATCCTATAGTCATGTGCCCACCTTATCCCCATCCTATAGTCATGTGCCCACCTTGTCCCTATTCTATAGTCATGTGCCCACCTTGTCCCCATCCTATAGTCATGTGCCCACCTTGTCCCTATTCTATAGTCATGTGCCCACCTTGTCCCCATCCTATAGTCATGTGCCCACCTTGTCCCCATCCTATAGTCATGTGCCCACCTTTCCCCATCCTATAGTCATATGCCCACCTTGTCCCCATTCTATAGTCATGTGTCCACCTTGTCCCCATCCTATAGTCATGTGTCCACCTTGTCCCCATCCTATAGTCATGTGCCAACCTTGTCCCCATCCTATAGTCATGTGCCCACCTTGTCCCTATCCTATAGTCATGTGCACACGTTGTCCCCATCCTATAGTCATGTGCCCTTCTTGTCCCCATCCTATAGTCATGTGCCCACCTTGTCCCCATCCTATAGTCATGTGCCCACTTTGTCCCCATCCTATAGTCATGTGCCCACCTTGTCCCTATTCTACAGTCATTTGCCCACCTGGTCCCCATCCTATAGTCATGTGCCCACCTTGTCCCTATTTTATAGTCATGTGCCCACCTTGTCCCCATTTTATAGTCATGTGCCCACCTTGTCCCTATTCTATAGTCATGTGCCCACCTTGTCCCCATCCTATAGTCATGTGCCCACCTTGTCCCTATTCTATAGTCATGTGCCCACCTTGTCCCCATCCTATAGTCATGTGCCCACCTTGTCCCCATCCTATAGTCATGTGCCCACCTTTCCCCATCCTATAGTCATATGCCCACTTTGTCCCCATTCTATAGTCATGTGTCCACCTTGTCCCCATCCTATAGTCATGTGCCAACCTTGTCCCCATCCTATAGTCATGTGCCCACCTTGTCCCTATCCTATAGTCATGTGCACACGTGGTCCCCATTCTATAGTCATGTGCCCTTCTTGTCCCCATCCTATAGTCATGTGCCCACCTTGTCCCCATCCTATAGTCATGTGCCCACCTTGTCCCCATCCTATAGTCATGTGCCCACCTTGTACCCATCCTCTAGTCATGTGCCAAACTTGCCCCATCCTATAGTCATGTGCCCACCTTGTCACCATCCTATAGTCATGTGCCCACCTTGTCCCCATCCTATAGTCATGTGCCCACCTTGTCCCCATCCTATAGTCATGTGTCTACCTTGTCCCCATCCTATAGTCATGTGCCAACCTTGTCCCCATCCTATAGTCATGTGCCACCTTTGTCCCCATCCTATAGTCATGTGCCAACCTTGCCCCATCCTATAGTCATGTGCCCACCTTGTCCCCATCCTATAGTCATGTGCCCACCTTGTCCCCATCCTATAGTCATGTGCTTACCTTGTCCCCATCCTATAGTCATGTGCCCACCTTTTCCCCATCCTATAGTCATGTGTCAACTTTGTACCCATTCTGTAGTCATGTGCCCACCTTGTCCCCATCCTATAGTCATGTGCCCACCTTTTCCCCATCCTATAGTCATGTGCCAACCTTGTACCCATTCTATTGTCATGTACCCACCTTGTCCCATCCTATAGTCATGTGCCCAACTTGTCCCCATCCTATAGTCATGTGCCCACATTGTCCCCATCCTATAGTCATGTGCCCACCTTGTCCCCATCCTATAGTCATGTGCCCACCTTGTCCCCATTGTATAGTCATGTGCCCACCTTTCCCCATCCTATAGTCATGTGCCCACCTTGTCCCCATCCTATAGTCATGTGCCCACCTTGTCCCCATCCTATAGTCATGTGCCAACCTTGTCCCCATCCTATAGTCATGTGCCCACCTTGTCCCCATCCTATAGTCATGTGCCCACCTTGTCCCCATCCTATAGTCATGTGCCCACCTTGTCCCCATTAAATAGTCATGTGCTCACCTTGTCCCCATCCTATAGTCATGTGCCCAACTTGTCCCCATCCTATAGTCATGTGCCCACCTTTCCCCATCCTATAGTCATGTGCCAACCTTTTCCCCATCCTATAGTCATGTGCCACCTTTGTCCCCATCCTATAGTCATGTGCCAACCTTGCCCCATCCTATAGTCATGTGCCCACCTTGTCCCCATCCTATAGTCATGTGCCCAACTTTCCCCATCCTATAGTCATGTGCCCACCTTGTCCCTATCCTATAGTCATGTGCCCACCTTGCCCCTATTTTATAGTCATGTGCCCACCTTGTCCCTATTCTATAGTCATGTGTCCACCTTGTCCCTATTCTATAGTCATGTGCCCACCTTTTCCTTATTCTATAGTCATGTGTCCACCTTGTCCCTATTCTAAAGTCATGTGCCCAACTTGTCCCTATTCTATAGTCATGTGCCTACCTTGTCCCCATACTATAGTCATGTGCTCACCTTGTCCCCATACTATAGTCATGTGCCCACCTTGTCCCCATCCTATAGTCATGTGCCCACCTTGTCCCTATCCTATAGTCATGTGCCCACCTTGCCCTTATCCTATAGTCATGTGCCCACCTTGTCCCCATCCTATAGTCATGTGCCCACCTTGTCCCTATTCTATAGTCATGTGCCCACCTTGTCCCCATCCTATAGTCATGTGCCCACCTTGTCCCTATTCTATAGTCATGTGCCCACCTTGTCCCCATCCTATAGTCATGTGCCCACCTTGTCCCCATCCTATAGTCATGTGCCCACCTTTCCCCATCCTATAGTCATATGCCCACCTTGTCTCCATTCTATAGTCATGTGTCCACCTTGTCCCCATCCTATAGTCATGTGTCCACCTTGTCCCCATCCTATAGTCATGTGCCAACCTTGTCCCCATCCTATAGTCATGTGTCCACCTTGTCCCCATCCTATAGTCATGTGCACACGTTGTCCCCATCCTATAGTCATGTGCCCTTCTTGCCCCCATCCTATAGTCATGTGCCCACCTTGTCCCCATCCTATAGTCATGTGCCCACTTTGTCCCCATCCTATAGTCATGTGCCCACCTTGTCCCTATTCTACAGTCATTTGCCCACCTGGTCCCCATCCTATAGTCATGTGCCCACCTTGTCCCTATTTTATAGTCATGTGCCCACCTTGTCCCCATTTTATAGTCATGTGCCCACCTTGTCCCTATTCTATAGTCATGTGCCCACCTTGTCCCCCTCCTATAGTCATGTGCCCACCTTGTCCCCATCCTATAGTCATGTGCCCACCTTGTCCCCATCCTATAGTCATGTGCCCACCTGGTACCCATCCTCTAGTCATGTGCCAAACTTGCCCCATCCTATAGTCATGTGCCCACCTTGTCACCATCCTATAGTCATGTGCCCACCTTGTCCCCATCCTATAGTCATGTGCCCACATTGTCCCCATTCTATAGTCATGTGTCTACCTTGTCCCCATCCTATAGTCATGTGCCAACCTTGTCCCCATCCTATAGTCATGTGCCCACCTTGTCCCCATCCTATAGTCATGTGCCAACCTTGCCCCATCCTATAGTCATGTGCCCACCTTGTCCCCATCCTATAGTCATGTGCCCACCTTGTCCCCATCCTATAGTCATGTGCTTACCTTGTCCCCATCCTATAGTCATGTGCCCACCTTGTCCCCATCCTATAGTCATGTGCCCACCTTTTCCCCATCCTATAGTCATATGCCAACTTTGTACCCATTCTATAGTCATGTGCCCACCTTGTCCCCATCCTATAGTCATGTGCCCACCTTTTCCCCATCCTATAGTCATGTGCCAACCTTGTACCCATTCTATTGTCATGTACCCACCTTGTCCCATCCTATAGTCATGTGCCCAACTTGTCCCCATCCTATAGTCATGTGCCCACATTGTCCCCATCCTATAGTCATGTGCCCACCTTGTCCCCATCCTATAGTCATGTGCCCACCTTGTCCCCATTGTATAGTCATGTGCCCACCTTTCCCCATCCTATAGTCATGTGCCCACCTTGTCCCCATCCTATAGTCATGTGCCCACCTTGTCCCCATCCTATAGTCATGTGCCAACCTTGTCCCCATCCTATAGTCATGTGCCCACCTTGTCCCCATCCTATAGTCATGTGCCCACCTTGTCCCCATCCTATAGTCATGTGCCCACCTTGTCCCCATTAAATAGTCATGTGCTCACCTTGTCCCCATCCTATAGTCATGTGCCCACCTTGTCCCCATCCTATAGTCATGTGCCCACCTTTCCCCTTCCTATAGTCATGTGCCCGTCATGTGCCCACCTTGCCCCTATTCTATAGTCATGTGCCCACCTTCTCCCTATTCTATAGTCATGTGTCCACCTTGTCCCTATTCTAAAGTCATTTGCCCAACTTGTCCCTATTCTATAGTCATGTGTCTACCTTGTCCCTATACTATAGTCATGTGCTCACCTTGTCCCCATACTATTGTCATGTGCCCACCTTGTCCCCATCCTATAGTCATGTGCCCACCTTGTCCCTATGCTATAGTCATGTGCCCACCTTGCCCTTATCCTATAGTCATGTGCCCACCTTGTCCCCATCCTATAGTCATGTGCCCACCTTGTTTCTATTCTATAGTCATGTGCCCACCTTGTCCCCATTCTATAGTCATGTGCCCACCTTGTCCCCATACTATAGTCATGTGCCCACCTTGTCCCCATCCTATAGTCATGTGCCCACCTTGTCCCCATCCTATAGTCATGTGCCCACCTTGTCCCTATTCTATAGTCATGTGCCCACCTTGTCCCCATCCTATAGTCATATGCCCACCTTGTCCCCATCCTATAGTCATGTGCCCACCTTTCCCCATCCTATAGTCATATGCCCACCTTGTCCCCATTCTATAGTCATGTGTCCACCTTTTCCCCATCCTATAGTCATGTGTCCACCTTGTCCCCATCCTATAGTCATGTGCCAACCTTGTCCCCATCCTATAGTCATGTGCCCACCTTGTCCCCATCCTATAGTCATGTGTCCACCTTGTCCCCATCCTATAGTCATGTGTCCACCTTGTCCCCATCCTATAGTCATGTGCCCACCTTTTCCCCATCCTATAGTCATGTGCCAACTTTGTACCCATTCTATAGTCATGTGCCCACCTTGTCCCCATCCTATAGTCATGTGCCCACCTTTTCCCTATCCTATAGTCATGTGCCAACCTTGTACCCATTCTATTGTCATGTACCCACCTTGTCCCATCCTATAGTCATGTGCCCAACTTGTCCCCATCCTATAGTCATGTGCCCACATTGTCCCCATCCTATAGTCATGTGCCCACCTTGTCCCCATCCTATAGTCATGTGCCCACCTTGTCCCCATTGTATAGTCATGTGCCCACCTTTCCCCATCCTATAGTCATGTGCCCACCTTGTCCCCATCCTATAGTCATGTGCCCACCTTGTCCCCATCCTATAGTCATGTGCCAACCTTGTCCCCATCCTATAGTCATGTGCCCACCTTGTCCCCATCCTATAGTCATGTGCCCACCTTGTCCCCATCCTATAGTCATGTGCCCACCTTGTCCCCATTAAATAGTCATGTGCTCACCTTGTCCCCATCCTATAGTCATGTGCCCACCTTGTCCCCATCCTATAGTCATGTGCCCACCTTTCCCCATCCTATTGTCATGTGCCCGTCATGTGCCCACCTTCTCCCTATTCTATAGTCATGTGTCCACCTTGTCCCTATTCTAAAGTCATTTGCCCAACTTGTCCCTATTCTATAGTCATGTGTCTACCTTGTCCCTATACTATAGTCATGTGCCCACCTTGTCCCCATCCTATAGTCATGTGCCCACCTTGTCCCTATGCTATAGTCATGTGCCCACCTTGCCCTTATCCTATAGTCATGTGCCCACCTTGTCCCCATCCTATAGTCATGTGCCCACCTTGTTTCTATTCTATAGTCATGTGCCCACCTTGTCCCCATTCTATAGTCATGTGCCCACCTTGTCCCCATACTATAGTCATGTGCCCACCTTGTCCCTATTCTATAGTCATGTGCCCACCTTGTCCCCATCCTATAGTCATATGCCCACCTTGTCCCCATCCTATAGTCATGTGCCCACCTTTCCCCATCCTATAGTCATATGCCCACCTTGTCCCCATTCTATAGTCATGTGTCCACCTTTTCCCCATCCTATAGTCATGTGTCCACCTTGTCCCCATCCTATAGTCATGTGCCAACCTTGTCCCCATCCTATAGTCATGTGCCCACCTTGTCCCCATCCTATAGTCATGTGCCCACCTTGTCCCCATCCTACAGTCATGTGCCCACCTTGTCCCCATCCTATATTCATGTGCCCACCTTGTCCCCATCCTATAGTCATATGCCCACCTTGTCCCCATCCTATAGTCATGTGCCCACCTTTTCCCCATCCTATAGTCATGTGCCAACTTTGTACCCATTCTATAGTCATGTGCCCACCTTGTCCCCATCCTATAGTCATGTGCCCACCTTTTCCCCATCCTATAGTCATGTGCCAACCTTGTACCCATTCTATTGTCATGTACACACCTTGTCCCATCCTATAGTCATGTGCCCAACTTGTCCCCATCCTATAGTCATGTGCCCACATTGTCCCCATCCTATAGTCATGTGCCAACCTTGTACCCATTCTATTGTCATGTACCCACCTTGTCCCATCCTATAGTCATGTGCCCAACTTGTCCCCATCCTATAGTCATGTGCCCACATTGTCCCCATCCTATAGTCATGTGCCCACCTTGTCCCCATCCTATAGTCATGTGCCCACCTTGTCCCCATTGTATAGTCATGTGCCCACCTTTCCCCATCCTATAGTCATGTGCCCACCTTGTCCCCATCCTATAGTCATGTGCCCACCTTGTCCCCATCCTATAGTCATGTGCCAACCTTGTCCCCATCCTATAGTCATGTGCCCACCTTGTCCCCATCCTATAGTCATGTGCCCACCTTGTCCCCATCCTATAGTCATGTGCCCACCTTGTCCCCATTAAATAGTCATGTGCTCACCTTGTCCCCATCCTATAGTCATGTGCCCACCTTGTCCCCATCCTATAGTCATGTGCCCACCTTTCCCCTTCCTATAGTCATGTGCCCGTCATGTGCCCACCTTGCCCCTATTCTATAGTCATGTGCCCACCTTCTCCCTATTCTATAGTCATGTGTCCACCTTGTCCCTATTCTAAAGTCATTTGCCCAACTTGTCCCTATTCTATAGTCATGTGTCTACCTTGTCCCTATACTATAGTCATGTGCTCACCTTGTCCCCATACTATTGTCATGTGCCCACCTTGTCCCCATCCTATAGTCATGTGCCCACCTTGTCCCTATGCTATAGTCATGTGCCCACCTTGCCCTTATCCTATAGTAATGTGCCCACCTTGTCCCCATCCTATAGTCATGTGCCCACCTTGTTTCTATTCTATAGTCATGTGCCCACCTTGTCCCCATTCTATAGTCATGTGCCCACCTTGTCCCCATACTATAGTCATGTGCCCACCTTGTCCCCATCCTATAGTCATGTGCCCACCTTGTCCCCATCCTATAGTCATGTGCCCACCTTGTCCCTATTCTATAGTCATGTGCCCACCTTGTCCCCATCCTATAGTCATATGCCCACCTTGTCACCATCCTATAGTCATGTGCCCACCTTTCCCCATCCTATAGTCATATGCCCACCTTGTCCCCATTCTATAGTCATGTGTCCACCTTTTCCCCATCCTATAGTCATGTGCCCACCTTGTTTCTATTCTATAGTCATGTGCCCACCTTGTCCCCATTCTATAGTCATGTGCCCACCTTGTCCCCATACTATAGTCATGTGCCCACCTTGTCCCCATCCTATAGTCATGTGCCCACCTTGTCCCCATCCTATAGTCATGTGCCCACCTTGTCCCTATTCTATAGTCATGTGCCCACCTTGTCCCCATCCTATAGTCATATGCCCACCTTGTCACCATCCTATAGTCATGTGCCCACCTTTCCCCATCCTATAGTCATATGCCCACCTTGTCCCCATTCTATAGTCATGTGTCCACCTTTTCCCCATCCTATAGTCATGTGCCCACCTTGTCCCCATCCTATAGTCATGTGCCCACCTTGTCCCTATTCTATAGTCATGTGCCCACCTTGTCCCCATCCTATAGTCATATGCCCACCTTGTCACCATCCTATAGTCATGTGCCCACCTTTCCCCATCCTATAGTCATATGCCCACCTTGTCCCCATTCTATAGTCATGTGTCCACCTTTTCCCCATCCTATAGTCATGTGCCAACCTTGTCCCCATCCTATAGTCATGTGTCCACCTTGTCCCCATCCTATAGTCCTGTGTCCACCTTGTCCCCATCCTATAGTCATGTGCCCACCTTTTCCCCATCCTATAGTCATGTGCCAACTTTGTACCCATTCTATAGTCATGTGCCCACCTTGTCCCCATCCTATAGTCATGTGCCCACCTTTTCCCTATCCTATAGTCATGTGCCAACCTTGTACCCATTCTATTGTCATGTACCCACCTTGTCCCATCCTATAGTCATGTGCCCAACTTGTCCCCATCCTATAGTCATGTGCCCACATTGTCCCCATCCTATAGTCATGTGCCCACCTTGTCCCCATCCTATAGTCATGTGCCCACCTTGTCCCCATTGTATAGTCATGTGCCCACCTTTCCCCATCCTATAGTCATGTGCCCACCTTGTCCCCATCCTATAGTCATGTGCCCACCTTGTCCCCATCCTATAGTCATGTGCCAACCTTGTCCCCATCCTATAGTCATGTGCCCACCTTGTCCCCATCCTATAGTCATGTGCCCACCTTGTCCCCATCCTATAGTCATGTGCCCACCTTGTCCCCATTAAATAGTCATGTGCTCACCTTGTCCCCATCCTATAGTCATGTGCCCACCTTGTCCCCATCCTATAGTCATGTGCCCACCTTTCCCCATCCTATAGTCATGTGCCCGTCATGTGCCCACCTTCTCCCTATTCTATAGTCATGTGTCCACCTTGTCCCTATTCTAAAGTCATTTGCCCAACTTGTCCCTATTCTATAGTCATGTGTCTACCTTGTCCCTATACTATAGTCATGTGCCCACCTTGTCCCCATCCTATAGTCATGTGCCCACCTTGTCCCTATGCTCTAGTCATGTGCCCACCTTGCCCTTATCCTATAGTCATGTGCCCACCTTGTCCCCATCATATAGTCATGTGCCCACCTTGTTTCTATTCTATAGTCATGTGCCCACCTTGTCCCCATTCTATAGTCATGTGCCCACCTTGTCCCCATACTATAGTCATGTGCCCACCTTGTCCCTATTCTATAGTCATGTGCCCACCTTGTCCCCCATCCTATAGTCATATGCCCACCTTGTCCCCATCCTATAGTCATGTGCCCACCTTTCCCCATCCTATAGTCATATGCCCACCTTGTCCCCATTCTATAGTCATGTGTCCACCTTTTCCCCATCCTATAGTCATGTGTCCACCTTGTCCCCATCCTATAGTCATGTGCCAACCTTGTCCCCATCCTATAGTCATGTGCCCACCTTGTCCCCATCCTATAGTCATGTGCCCACCTTGTCCCCATCCTACAGTCATGTGCCCACCTTGTCCCCATCCTATAGTCATGTGCCCACCTTGTCCCCATCCTATAGTCATGTGCCCACCTTGTCCCCATCCTATAGTCATGTGCCCACCTTTTCCCCATCCTATAGTCATGTGCCAACTTTGTACCCATTCTATAGTCATGTGCCCACATTGTCCCCATCCTATAGTCATGTGCCCACCTTTTCCCCATCCTATAGTCATGTGCCAACCTTGTACCCATTCTATTGTCATGTACACACCTTGTCCCATCCTATAGTCATGTGCCCAACTTGTCCCCATCCTATAGTCATGTGCCCACATTGTCCCCATCCTATAGTCATGTGCCCACCTTGTCCCCATCCTATAGTCATGTGCCCACCTTGTTCTCATTGTATAGTCATGTGCCCACCTTTCCCCATCCTATAGTCATGTGCCCACCTTGTCCCCATCCTTTAGTCATGTGCCCACCTTGTCCCCATCCTATAGTCATGTGCCAACCTTGTCCCCATCCTATAGTCATGTGCCCACCTTGTCCCCATCCTATAGTCATGTGCCCACCTTGTCCCCATCCTATAGTCATGTGCCCACCTTGTCCCCATTAAATAGTCATGTGCTCACCTTGTCCCCATCCTATAGTCATGTGCCCACCTTGTCCCCATCCTATAGTCATGTGCCCACCTTTCCCCATCCTATAGTCATGTGTCCGTCATGTGCCCACCTTGCCCCTATTCTATAGTCATGTGTCCACCTTGTCCCTATTCTAAAGTCATGTGCCCAACTTGTCCCTATTCTATAGTCATGTGTCTACCTTGTCCCTATACTATAGTCATGTGCTCACCTTGTCCCCATACTATTGTCATGTGCCCACCTTGTCCCCATCCTATAGTCATGTGCCCACCTTGTCCCTATCCTATAGTCATGTGCCCACCTTGCCCTTATCCTATAGTCATGTGCCCACCTTGTCCCCATCCTATAGTCATGTGCCCACCTTGTTTCTATTCTATAGTCATGTGCCCACCTTGTCCCCATTCTATAGTCATGTGCCCACCTTGTCCCCATACTATAGTCATGTGCCCACCTTATCCCCATCCTATAGTCATGTGCCCACCTTGTCCCCATCCTATAGTCATGTGCCCACCTTGTCCCTATTCTATAGTCATGTGCCCACCTTGTCCCCATCTTATAGTCATATGCCCACCTTGTCCCCATCTTATAGTCATGTGCCCACCTTTCCCCATCCTATAGTCATATGCCCACCTTGTCCCCATTCTATAGTCATGTGTCCACCTTTTCCCCATCCTATAGTCATGTGTCCACCTTGTCCCCATCCTATAGTCATGTGCCAACCTTGTCCCCATCCTATAGTCATGTGCCCACCTTGTCCCCATCCTATAGTCATGTGCCCACCTTGTCCCCATCCTACAGTCATGTGCCCACCTTGTCCCCATCCTATAGACATGTGCCCACCTTGTCCCCATCCTATAGTCATGTGCCCACCTTGTCCCTATTCTAAAGTCATGTGCCCACCTTGTCTCTATTCTATAGTCATGTGCCCACCTTGTCCCCATCCTATAGTCATGTGCCCACCTTGTCCCCATCCTATAGTCATGTGCCCACCTTGTCCCTATTCTATAGTCATGTGCCCACCTTGTCCCCGTCCTATAGACATGTGCCCACCTTGTCCCTATTCTATAGTCATGTGCCCACCTTGTCCCCATCCTATAGACATGTGCCCACCTTTTCCATATTCTATAGTCATGTGCCCACCTTGTCCCCATCCTATAGTCATGTGCCCACCTTTTCCCTATTCTATAGTCATGTGCCCACCTTGTCCCCATCCTATAGTCATGTGCCCACCTTGTCCCCATCCTATAGTCATGTGCCCACCTTGTCCCCATCTTATAGTCATGTGCCCACCTTGTCCCCATCCTATAGTCATGTGCCCACCTTGTCCCCATCCTATAGTCATGTGCCCACCTTGTCCCCATCCTATAGTCATGTGCCCACCTTGCCCCTATTCTATAGTCATGTGCCCACCTTGTCCCCATCCTATAGTCATGTGCCCACCTTGCCCCTATTCTATAGTCATATGGCCACCTTGTCCCCATCCTATAGTCATGTGCCAACCTTGTCCCTACTCTATAGTCATGTGTCCACCTTGTCCCTATTCTAAAGTCATGTGCCAACCTTGTCCATATTCTATAGTCATGTGCCCACCTTGTCCCCATACTATAGTCCTGTGCCCACCTTGTCCCCATCCTATAGTCATGTGCCCACCTTGTCCCTATCCTATAGTCATGTGCCCACCTTGCCCTTATCCTATAGTCATGTGCACACGTTGTCCCCATCCTATAGTCATGTGCCCACCTTGTCCCTATTCTATAGTCATGTGCCCACCTTGTCCCTATTCTATAGTCATGTGCCCACCTTGTCCCTATTCTATAGTCATGTGCCCACCTTGTCTCTATTCTAAAGTCATGTGCCCACCTTGTCCCCATCCTATAGTCATGTGCCCACCTTGTCCCCATCCTATAGTCATGTGCCCACCTTGTTCCCATCCTATAGTCATGAGCCCACCTTGTCCCTATTCTATAGTCATGTGTAGTGATGAGCGAGTACTAAAAAGCTCGGGTGCTCGAGGCTCGGGCCGAGCATCCCAAGATACTCGTGTACTCGGCCCGAGCACCGAGCCCAATGTTATCCTATGGGAGACCCGAGTATTTTTGTGAAATGACCCCCGGCAGCATGTAGAAACCCTAAAAATGGCACAAAAGTCTCAGAAGAGTGCTCAAATGACATGGCAACAGCATGGGGAAGACCCCTTGAAACATTTATCACTCAAAAGTCACAGCTGTGAACAATTTTGTCCGCGTTTTAGCCATTTTTACGGACTCACCAGAAAACCTTCCAAAATGACACCAAAATGAATTTTCATGGCGGAAATGTTAAGGGCACATACCCAATAGTGAGATAGAGCTAATGTATGTTACTTTTTGAGATCAATACATGAACGATTTTACGTAAAACATTGTGTGGCACTCCGATGTCCCTGAGAAGAGACGTACATAAAGGCCTCTGAGTCTAATGTGCCCATTTTGAGGAAGTGAGTCTTTGTAGTATTTTCCTTTGCCAGGGCAGTCCAAAATTGTGAGGTTCACCAATACCCCTGCATACAGACGTGCATGAGGGCCTGTAAACCTGAAGTGCCTATTGTCAGGAAGTGGGTGTATTATAGTATAGCCCTTAGGCAGGGCAGCCAAAAATTGGGAGGCTCCACGTTGTCCCTGGATAGGGACGTGTATGATGGCCTGTAAACCTGAAGTGCCCATTGTAAGGAAGTGGGTCTATTGTAGTATAGCCCTTTGGCAGGGCAGCCAAAAATTGGGAGGCTCCACGTTGTCCCTGGATAGAGACGTGCATGATGGCCTGTAAACCTGAAGTGCCCATTGTAAGGAAGTGGGTCTATTGTAGTATAGCCCTTAGGCAGGGCAGCCAAAAATTGGGAGGCTCCACGTTGTCCCTGGATAGAGACGTGCATGAGGGCCTCAAAACATTGTTCCCATTGCAAAGGAGCGGGTCTCCTGTCGTTGTAATGTCCATTCTGCAAAGAATGGGCGAAAAAATTTACCACTGGGGGTATACCTGAAACAAAGGCCTAACTATTGTAACGGTCATCATGGTGGCGCATGAGGAGAAGGAGGAACAGTCCAGCGATTATCCAAAGTCCAGAGGTGTGTACCCATGGGTGACTGGAGGTACATGGCAAATTCCCGTTACAAACTTTAAATTCCGCTCTCATTTGCTGGTGGTGTGGTGAAGTCTGGCCCAATCCAACCCTTGTTCATCTTGATCAGAGTCAGCCTGTCAGCATTTTCAGTTGACAGGCGGGTGCGTTTATCTGTAATGATTCCACCTGCGGCACTAAAAACACGCTCTGACAAAACGCTAGCGGCAGGGCAGGCCAGGACTTCCAAGGCGTAGAGAGCCAATTCATGCCACGTGTCCACCTTGGATACCCAATAATTGTAAGGCACAGAGGAATGTCTGAGTACAGTTGTTCGATCTGCAAGGTACTCCTTGAGCATCTGGGCAAACTTAGGATTTCTTGTGGCACTACCCCGCACCTCAGGGGCTGTGGTACGTGAGGGGCTGAGAAAACTGTCCCACATCTTAAAGACTGTTCCCCTACCTCTGGCGGATTGGACTTGTGCCTCTCTCGGCTGTACGCCTCGGTTGTCCACTGATTCCTGACCTATGCCGCTAGCGTTTTGTGAGGGGAATGCTTTGCCTACTTCCGTGACTATGGCCTTCCGGAACTGCTGCATTTTGGTTGACCTCTCCGCCTCGGGAATAAGAGACATAAAGTTCTCCTTGTAGCGTGGGTCTAACAGTGTTACCAACCAGTAATGATTGTCGGCCAAGATGTTCTTAACGCGCGGGTCACGAGACAGGCAGCTTACCATAAAGTCAGCCATGTGCGCCAGACTCTTAACAGCCAGGACTTCAGTAGCCTGACCAACACGATGACTGAACATGCTGTCCTCCTCCTCCTCCTCATCTACCCTGTCCTCTGGCCAGCCACGCTGAACCGAGGATATGACTGGTGTGCATGTCATATCCTCAATTTGGCCGGAGAGTTGCTCCATGTCTTCATCCTCCTCCTCGTCATAGTCCTCCACTGCACGTTGTGATGAGACGAGGCTGGGCTGTGTGTTATCACCCACACCCACTACTGTTTCTTGCTGCAACTCATCGCGCTCCGCCTGCAATGCATCATGTTTGTTTTTGAGCAGAGACCATTTTAGAAGGCAGAGTAGCGGTATGGTGACGCTAATAATGGCGTCATCACCACTCACCATCTTGGTGGAGTCCTCAAAGTTTTGGAGGATGGTACATAGGTCGGACATCCATCTCCACTCCTCAGGTGTTATGTGTGGAGTTTGACCCATTTCCCGACGGCTTAGGTGATGCAGGTACTCAACAACTGCCCTCTTCTGCTCACATATCCTGACCAACATGTGCAGAGTTGAATTCCAACGCGTGGGGACATCACACACCAGTCTGTGAGCCGGAAGATGCAAACGGCGCTGAAAGCCGGCAAGGCCGGCTGAAGCAGTAGGTGACTTTCGAAAATGTGCAGACAGGCGGCGAACTTTTACCAGCAGATCAGACAGCTCTGGGTATGACTTTAGAAACCGCTGAACCACGAGGTTGAGCACATGGGCCACGCATGGAACATGTGTCAGCTGGCCTCGCCTCAAAGCCGCCACCAGGTTCCGGCCATTGTCACACACGACCTTTCCTGGCTTTAGGTTCAGAGGTGTGAGCCAGTGATCTGCCTGCTGTTTCAGAGCTGTCCACTCCTCTTCTGCATTGTGGGGTTTGTCACCTATGCAGATTAGCTTCAGCACAGCCTGTTGCCGCTTCGCCGAGGCAGTGCTGCAGTGCTTCCAGCTTGGGACTGGTGTGGAGGGTAAAGTGGATGAGGATGCGCAGGAGGAGGAGGAGGCTGAAGAGCCTGACATTCCGAAGCTGTAGAGTGTGGGTGAAACCCTGACTGAGGTAGGGCCTGCAAACCTTGGTGTGGGAAGGACGTGTTCCGTCCCTCGCTCAGACTGGGTCCCAGCTTCCACAATATTAACCCAGTGTGCCGTCAACGAGATGTAGCTGCCTTGCCCACAAGCACTTGTCCACGTGTCTGTGGTTAGGTGGACTTTGGGTGAAACAGCGTTGTTCAGGGCACGTGTGATGTTTTGTGACACGCGGTTATGCAACGCGGGGACGGCACACCGGGAGAAATAATGGCGGCTGGGGACCGAGTAACGTGGGACAGCTGCCGCCATCAGGTCGCGGAATGCTTCTGTCTCCACCAGCCTAAAAGGCAACATTTCCAGCGCAAGCAGTCGCGAAATGTTAGCATTTAGAACTGTGGCATGTGGGGCGTTGGCAGTGTATTTGCGCCTGCGTTCAAAGGTTTGCTGAATGGATAACTGAACGCTGCGCTGGGACAAGGACGTGCTTGATGATGGTGTTATTTCTGCGTAGGCAACTGCAGGTGCAGGACCGGAGGAGGCTTGTTCGCAGGCAGCATGGACAGGGGATTGGCTCGCATGCACAACCAGCGAAGACGTAGCAGTGACATCAGCAAGCACTGCTCCTCGACTCTGTTGTACTTCCCACAAAGTCGGGTGCTTGGCTGACATGTGCCTGATCATGCTGGTGGTGGTCAGGCTGCTAGTTTTGGTACCCCTGCTGATGCTGGCACGGCAGGTGTTGCAAATGGCCTTTTTAGAATCATCTGGAGCCAACTTAAAAAACTGCCAGACTCGGGAAGACCTAACATTTGTACAGGCACCTTGTGTCGTGTTGTTGTTCCGGGGAACGGTTGCCTGACTTCTGCCTGGAGCCACCACCCTACTTCTTACTGCCTGTTGGGATGCTACGCCTCCCTCCCCCTGTGCACTGCTGTCCTCGCTCTGCATATCCTCCTGCCAGGTTGGGTCAGTTACTGGATCATCCACCACGTCGTCTTCCTCTTCCGCACCCTGCTCCTCCTCCTGACTTCCTGACAATTGTGTCTCATCATCGTCCACCCCTTGTTGAGACACGTTGCCAACTTCGTGAGAATGTGGCTGCTCAAATATTTGGGCATCTGTACATACGATCTCCTCATGACCCACTTCAACATGAGCTGGCGAGAGGCCAGAATGTGCGAATTGAAACGTGAACAGCTCTTCCGAGTGTCCAAGTGTGGGATCATTAATGTCCGAGGACGTGTACTCAGCCTTGTGGTAGGAAGGAGGATCAGGTTCTGAAATGTGCGGTGCAGTATCACGGCTACTGACACTTGACCGTGTGGAAGACAGAGTGTTTGTGGTGGTGCCAATCTGACTGGAAGCATTATCCGCTATCCAACTAACAACCTGTTGACACTGGTCTTGGTTCAAGAGCGGTGTACTGCTGCGGTCCCCAAGAATTTGGGACAGGACGTGCGAGCGACTAGATGTGGCCCTTTGTTGTGGCGAAATTAGAGCTTGCCCACGACCTCGGCCTCTGCCTGCACCACCATCACGTCCACTTCCTTGTTCCTTGCCAACGCCCTTGCGCATTTTGCAATGCTGTGTTGACGTGTATTCACTACACTTGTGCGTTATATAATAATAGTTTGTGAAAAACGCACACAAGTGCACCTGTACGCTGCCACCGACAGGCACACACGTGCGGTTTTTAAATGCAAGCACGGACGCACTAAGAACCTAACAGGTTTTTAGGAGAAAAAATTACTGAGAAGTCTGACACTATCAGCCACTGCTGACTGACGTGTATTATTCACTAGACTTGTGCGTTATATAATAATAGTTTGTGAAAAACGCACACAAGTGCACCTGTACGCTGCCACCGACAGGCACACACGTGCGGTTTTTAAATGCAAGCACGGACGCACTAAGAACCTAACAGGTTTTTAGGAGAAAAAATTACTGAGAAGTCTGACACTATCAGCCACTGCTGACTGACGTGTATTATACACTAGACTTGTGCGTTATATAATAATAGTTTGTGAAAAACGCACACAAGTGCACCTGTACGCTGCCACCGACAGGCACACACGTGCGGTTTTTAAATGCAAGCACGGACGCACTAAGAACCTAATAGGTTTTTAGGAGAAAAAATTACTGAGAAGTCTGACACTATCAGCCACTGCTGACTGACGTGTATTATACACTACACTTGTGCGTTATTTAATAGTTTGTGAAAAACGCACACAAGTGCACCTGTACGCTGCCACCGACAGGCACACACGTGCGGTTTTTAAATGCAAGCACGGACGCACTAAGAACCTAACAGGTTTTTAGGAGAAAAAATTACTGAGAAGTCTGACACTATCTGGACTGTTTTAGACTGTGTACACCAGCCCCAGATATGATGAAGGCTGGTATACGGTCACCACTAGGAATGGCTATATACCCTGCCTGCCTGCTTGCCTGCCTGTATACTGCTACAATAGTCCTGACAAGGACTCTTCTGGTCACTAGCCTGTATTCCGACCTGGCTATACCCTGCCTGTATATAGCAACAATAGTCCTGAGAAGGACTCTGCTACTGTACTCCGACCTGGCTATACCCTGCCTGCCTGTATACAACTAGAATAGTCCTGAGAAGGACTTCTGGTCACACTGTTTGCAGCCCTGCTACGGAAATAGCTATAAAGGGCCGCAAACCTTTCCCTGAAGCAGCGACCCTCTCCCTGCACTGACTGTATGGATGGCTGTGAGCAGAGCACAGCGGGCCCGCCGGTATAAAGGCTCGGTCACGCTGTGCGGGCCGGCCAATCACTGCAATTCCACAACTAACAGGGCTGTGGCATTGCAGTGGTCTGCCAGCCAATCCCTGCATGAGGGCTGGCTCTCAAAAGAGCGCCAACATGCAGGGATGAAGACCACGAGTACAGCATGAGTATCGCGAGATTACTCGGTCCCCGCCGAGTAGCCCAAGTACAGTGATACTCGTGCGAGTGCCGAGTAGTAACAAGCACACTCGCTCATCACTAGTCATGTGCCCACCTTGTCCCCATCCTTTAGTCATGTGCCCACTTTGTCCCCATCCTATAGTCATGTGCCCACCTTGTCCCCATTCTATAGTTATGTGCCCACCTTGTCCCCATCCTATAGTAATGTGCCCACCTTGTCCCCATCCATTGTCATGTGCCCACCTTGTCCCTATTCTATAGTCATGTGCCCACCTTGTCCCTATTCTATAGTCATGTGCCCACCTTGTCACTATTCTATAGTAATGTCCCCATCATGTAGTGATGGGTGGGGGGGGCAGTGGCGGCGGCGCCTGAAAGGGGGAAGTGGCTGTAACTTACCGATCGCTCCCCCCACCTTCCACAGACTCCGGAGTGAAGCTGAGGGGAGTGGTCACAAGGCAGGTCTATCCAATCAGAGCTGGGGGCGGGTGAAACTGACATCACCCAGCTCCAGCCAATGATCAGTGCTATAGCTGCATGATCAAGGCTGAATTTCAATATTTCAGCCATTTTCAATTGCTGAAACATTACAGTGGCTGTGATTGGCTGACGAACGCCGCTCAGCCAATCACAGCCCCCGTAGGTCCGGGGAGGAGACACCACCCCTCCTGAGGTCCCCTACTCCCCGAATCTAAGGTATTTGCAATGCAAAGCGATCGCAGCCACCGGGGCTCATTGATCAATAATTTCCAAAAAATCTCATTGAATTGTTACAGTAGGAATGAATTTGTGAATTTTACACTTTTTATTTTTTCATTGTTGCATGCCATTCATGAGCAGTGCTGGCTCCCCTCTTCTCCCCGAATCTAAGGTATTTGCAATGCAAAGCGATCACAGCCACCAGGGCTCAAGGGCCGCGATTTCGCCATGACGTACTGGGTACGTTATGGGTCCTTAAGTACCAGGGAGCCATGACGTACCCAGTACGTCATAGGTCGCTAAGGGGTTAATGTGCCGTCCTTCACATACACACACAAAAAATAAAAAAAACACCATTCTTCTCACCTGTCCCGTGTTCCCTCGGCTCCTCATCTCTGCTTCTTGCTGTCTGCAGGTCGCGCCCCTGGTGACTATCGCGGCTGGTGCTGGGGCCGCAGCCACTGGTAGCGATTTCTGTCGGATGATTGTTTTGTCGGCGCTGCGTGCGTAGAGCCCTTGACTCTGAAAGCGCCGGCAAATCATTCATCCAACAAAGTGCAGACAGTGGCTGCGGCCCCTGCACCGGCCACGATAGTGAACAGGAAAAGGGGCGTGGGGGCCGCACGAAGCAGCCTGACGGGCCGCATGCGGCCCGAATGTTTGAGACCCCTGCTTTAAGCTGATTGAGTAAAGCATAGCAAGTGGGAGATGGTAGTCAACTGTGTTGAAGGCTGCAGAGTGGTCAAGAAGAATTAGCAGAGAGTAGTCACCATTACATTTTGTTGTGAAAAGCTCATTGGTCACTTTGATGAGGGCAGTTTCTGTAAAATGTAGGGGGTGGAAGCCAGACTGTAATGGATTTAGAAGAGAGTGAGTAGAGGGTTAGTGGGTAAGGCTGGAATAGACCAGGTGCTCCAAGATTTTAGAGATGAAAGGGATATTGGAGAATGGTCTGTATATAACTGTGCAGGATGGGTCAAGAGAAGGTTTTTTAATAATGGAGTAATGATACAGTGTTTGAAGGAGGAGGGGAATATACCAGAGGAGAGGGAGAGATTGAAGATTTTAGTTAGGTACTGAGTTGACAAGCAGAAAGAGACTGAAGTAATGTGTAGGAATGGGGTCAGTAGTGCATGGTGTAGGATGAGAAGAAGAAAGGAGCCTGCAGACTTCTTCTTCTATGACTGGGTTAAATGTGGAGAGTGAGCCACATTAACCATGGGAAAAGATGGGAATCATGGCGCTTAGTGGTCGCAAGCTGATTTCCTGATGGATATTTTCTACTTTCTCTGTAAATTAGGAGGCCAGATAATCAGCACAAAGGTCTGTGATAGGGGCCTGCACTTTAGGACTGAGGATGAGGAGAGAATGAAAGGTGTCAAAGAGTTTTTTTTTAATTGTTTGTGATAGTGAGGAGATCAGGGGAGTGAAGTATATCTATTTGGCAAAGGAAATGGCAGAGTTATTGGTTCTTAACATAAATTTATACAGGGCAAAGTTTTCTGGTTTTGCAAGTTTTCCTCCATAGGCTGTCGGAACTCCTGCAACATCGGCAAAGAAATCAAGATTGTGAGCCCTGGTCTGTTTTACTCTGTGATTGGACGTTTTGAAGGTGAGGGGTGCTATTTGGTGTTGGGTGCTTCTGAGAGTGTCATTGTAGTGATTTTAAACAAGATCAGCACAGGAAAAAGAGGATATGGGGGAGAGTGATGACTGTAGAGAGTCTATAAATCTATGAGGGTTAAGCTAAAGTGGGCAAAGATTTTTGAAGGAAAGAATGTTGTGGTCAGAGACAGGAAGAATTGAAGTATCTATGTAAGAGATTGAGCAGAGGCGGCCAAAGACCAGGTCAAAGGGTGTTACCATCTTTGTGTTTCTCAGAAGTTGAAAGGTGTGAGAGGTTAAGAGAGGTGGTTAGAGATAGAAGCTGGGATGCAGATGGAGATGTGGGGCTGTTTATTGGGATGTTGAAGTCTCCCAGGATAAGAGTTGGGAATTCTGAGAACATGAAGTGCAGCAGAAAAATGGTCAAGGAATTGGGTGTGTGAGCCTGGGGGACAGTATACAACTGTTACTCTGAGGTAGAGGGGATGGAAGAGCATGATGGTGTGGACCTCAGCAACATTAAAAAGAGAAACAGCAAATAGTTTTTGGATTTGTGACATGACTAATGAATGCAAAACCCTCGAACACAATGGACTGAGATTATTCAGGAAGGCGAATAGAGCATGGGAGCTCTACATGGAAGAGGGAACGGGAGATGGGCTGATGTGCATGAGTGGTGACAGAGGGAGAACGGGGAAAGTGGATGACAAAAGCACATGCCAAGATGAAATTTGAAATTAAGCATAGCTAATAAAGAGAGTACAAAAATTCAGGTTACTTGACTCTTGACTAATAGCCATTGAAGTAACTGCCAGACACTTAGCGACGATGACACGGTGTGTAAGAGGACACGTGCATGCACCCCACACATCTAGAATATGGGATTCAGTTTTGGGCTCCACATTTTAAACAGGTGTAGTGCTAACATGTTAGTTGCCATCAGGAATCCATATTAGTAGTCTTTCTTTAAGAAACCCTTTAACCACTTAACGACCGCGGGCTGTAAAATTACGTCCTAGTGGTCATAACATTACTGCCCGCGGTCTGCCGGCGGCAGCATGCTGCGATCAGCGCACATCTCAGCTGATTTTCACAGCTGAGATGTGTGCCAGCTAGGTAGCTGTGATCAGCAGATAGTGCAGAGTCATCGGACTGCTGATCGCAATAGCCCTCTAGGGGGACTAGTAAAATAAAAAAAAAAAGTTAAAAAAAAAAGTTTTAAAAAATTAAAAAAAAACAAAAAAACCTAAAAGTTCAAATCACCCCCCATTCGCCCCATTGAAAATTAAAGGGTTAAAAAAATAACAAATATACACACATTTGGTATCGCTGCATTCAGAAACGCCCGATCTATCAAAATATAAAATCAATTAATCTGATCAGTATAGGGCGTAGCGGCAAAAAAATTAGAAATGCCAAAATTACGTTTTTTTGTTGCCACAACTTTTGCGCAAAATGCAATAAGAGGCGATTAAAATGTAGCATCTGCGCAAAAATGGTACCGTTAAATACGTCAGCTCGAGTCACAAAAAATAAGCCATCACTGAGCCATAGATCTCGAAAAATTAGAACGCTACGGGTCACGGAATATGGCGTAAAACGTGCGCCACTTTTTTCAGACAAACTTTTGATTTTTTTTTAACCCCTTATATAAAAGTAAACCTATACATGTTTGATTGTCTACGGACTCGCACTGACCTGAGGCATCACACCCACACATCAGTTTTACCATATAGTGAACACAGTGAATAAAATATCTCAAAAACCATAGTGCTATCGCACTTTTTTTGCAATTTTTCTGCATTTGGAATTTTTTTGCCGTTTTCCAGTATGGTAAAACTGATGATTTCATTTAAAAGTACAGCTCGTTCCGCAAAAAATGAGCCCTCACATGACCATATTGACTGAAAAATAAAAAAGTTACGTCTCTCAGAAAAATGGCGAAAAAAACGGAAAGCGAAAAATAGGCCTGACGTGAAGGGGTTAAGATATTAGATCGTAAAAGGTTAGTTTGCCTTAGTTTGTCTTTCTGTAATTTTCCCAGACAACTGGAGTTATAGTTTTAGTGAGAAA
This sequence comes from Anomaloglossus baeobatrachus, assembly GCF_048569485.1. Classification (NCBI taxonomy): domain Eukaryota; kingdom Metazoa; phylum Chordata; class Amphibia; order Anura; family Aromobatidae; genus Anomaloglossus; species Anomaloglossus baeobatrachus. The sequence goes on along the minus strand of NC_134354.1, from coordinate 266,056,651 downwards.
ATACATGTTTATAATATCACTCAGTACCACATAGTTTTCTTATCAATATTTACTGAGAATATGCTCGTGTTTATAGTATAGTAAAACATCTGAAACCAGGAGCTTTTTGGCATGTTTCATCCAGTGACGCATTTGTCCAGTGTAGATTGGCATCTGAAGAGTTGGCCACTCAGAAGAGGGATACTATTTTGGACAAATGGAACTTGTTAGAGTTTGTGTAACAATTGCTTACATAAGCAATAGATATACTGTAGACTGGTGAACATTACAGCGCAGTCAGAAGCCTGCTTTACCTGTGGAGGGGACACCCATTTCATCAGTGTGGATCCCAGGAGTTTCTCTGTCTTTGCTGCTTTTGCTTCTCACAGCTGATGTTTCCGGGCAGATGATGTGTTGCTCTTGGTGAAGTTTTGTTTTCTCATGTAGTGTGTAATGTAAGTACTTTACCTTTGTGATAAATACTATGAAAAGGTGTACGCAATATCACATTGTTTCCTATTTTCTGTAATCATTTAATCATTATAATAAAATGTATCGCCTTCTTTAAAGCCGAATCAGATCCCTTTAAATACTTGGCAAAACAAAAGGATATTGAGAAGTTAAAGTAAGTTCAAAGGAGGGCAACTAGATTATTACAAGTTATGGAAAGCCTCCCATGAGATGAGAGGTTGAAAAAGATGGGTTTGTTTAGCTTAGAATAAAAATGTCTCAGAAGAGATATCATTTATATGCATAAATACATATGTGCTTCCAAAGACAATACTAAGGGCTACTTTGCACGCTGCGACAACGCAAGCCAATGCTGTGATGTCGAGCGCGATAGTCCCCGCCCCCGTCGCAGTAGCGATATCTTGTAATAGCTGCCGTAGCGAACATTATCGCTACCTCAGCTTCACATGCACTCACCTGGCCTGCGACGTCGCTCTGGCCAGCGACCCGCCTCCTTTCTAAGGGGGCGGGTCGTGTGGCGTCACAGCGACGTCACACGTCAGGCGGCCAATAGCAGCGGAGGGGCGGAGATGAGCAGGATGTAAACATCCCGCCCACCTCCTTCCTTCCGCATAGCAGCCGGGACGCAGGTAGGAGATGTTCCTCGCTCCTGCGGCTTCATACACAGTGATGTGTGCTGCCGCAGGAACGATGAATTACATTGTACCTGTCGCTGCACCGGCATTATGGAAATGTCGGACACTACACCGATGATACGATAACGACGCTTTTGCGCTCGTTACTCGTATCAAAAAGGATTTGCACACTACGATATCGACTGCGACGCCGGATGTGCGTCTCTTTCGATTTGACACAACCAACATCGCACCTGTGATGTCGTAGTGTGCAAAGCCCGCTTAAGGACCAGGGGAACACTCACTGCGGATGGAAGAGAGGTGATTCTGGTAGCTAAAAGGGTTCCTTACAGTTAGGGGTACTTTGCATGCTGCGACATCGCTAGCCGATTGTAGCGATGCCGAGCACGATAGTCCCCGCCCCCATCGCAGATGCAATATCTTGTGATAGCTGCCGTAGGAACATTATCGCTACAGCAGCTTCACATGCACTTACCTGCCCTGCGACGTCGTTCTGGCCAACAGGCGGCCAATAGAAGCGGAGGGGCGGAGATGAGCGGGTCGTAAACATCCCGCCCACCTCCTTCCTTCCTCATTGCAGGCGGGACGCAGGTAAGGAGATATTCCTCGCTCCTGCGGCATCATACACAGCAATCTGTGCTGCCGCAGGAACGAGGAACAACATCGTACCTGTCGCTGCAGCGAAATTATGGAAATGACCGACACTACACAGATCACCGATTTACGACGCTTTTGCGATAGTTTATCGGTGCTTCTAGGTTTTACACGTCGCAACGTCGTTACCGGCGCCGGATGTGCGTCACTTTCGATTTGACCCCGACGAGATCGCAGTAGTGATGTCGCAACGTGCATAGTACCCCTTAGAGCAGTCAGACTGTGGAATGCCCTATCGCAAGAGGTAGTAATGGCAGACAATATAACAGCTTTTAAAAAAAGGCTGGGTTATTTCCTCAGTATACATAATATTGTCTGTTATAAATTTATTAGTGGAAAAAAATGTATAATTGAAGGAAGGTTGAACTAGATGGATCTAGGTCTTTTTTCAACCTAAATAACTTTGTAACTATGACATCACAGTTACATGACAAATCACGTAATTGTGATGTCACCAATGAGGTTCAATAAGTCTCCACATCAAAAGCTACACTGATAATGCTAATATTAGTGTAGCTCCTGCTGCAGATGCTGTGGACACCAAAGGACATGGGGGAAGGAACTGAGCAATTGTCCAGTTTTCCCTGCCTTAAGGCTAGCCCTTTATGCAAGATATATAGCTACTTTTGGGTCTGTATAATACTACTAGTACACAAAGTCCTAATCACCCAGAATCTTTCTTTGTAAATCAGAGTATCTATCATACTTCACAGTCAATAGAAGTTGACCCTTCCCCTCCTTCTAATCCCAACTCATTTTGAGCAAAGCATTAGGAGACCCAGGCAGCTGTTGTCACTTGAGCCACCAAGTAGAGATGAGCGAACCTGTTTGATAAAGGCTCGCCAAACTCAGGTTCGGTACGAGCTTGAACTTGTTCGTTCAGGTTCGGCAAACATGAGCATTAGATGTGTTTGGTTCAGTTTTCCCATGAACACCGCGTTTCAAAAATACATTTGGAATCCGGCGCAAAGGGGTAGGAGCCAGCGCTTCATGCTCACCAATCACTGGGACGGGTGTCACAGTGCTCCCGCGCAGCTGCATGCTGTTCTCATGGCCTCTCCATCACTTCCTGTGCACTCATCACATATGCACTACTTTCCCCGCCCACCAACCGGCCTGGTGTCTGTGATTGGTTGCAGGCAGACGCACCCCCAGCCTGTGTGACGGTGTCTGCCTGCAACCACTCACAGACCTGGTCTGTGAGTCAGTATCATGACATATAAAATAAACGAATAAAACAATTGGCGTAGGGTCCTCCCCGTATTCTGATACTCAGCACAGATAAAGCCCATGACTACAGGCTGCAGCCCCAGCTATGCGCTTATTAAATAAATAATTTTAAAAAACTGACGTGCGGTCCCCCAATTTTGATGCCCAGCTATGATAAACGTTGACTGGTGGGGCTGTTATTCTCAGGCTAGGGATGCCTATGGTTATAAGGCCCCTCAGGCTAAAAATAGCAGTCTGCAGCTGCCAAGAATTGTTACATCCATTAGATGTGACAAGCCCAGCGCTTTACCGTCTTTTCCCAATTGCCCTGGTGTGGTGGCAATCGGGGTAAAAAAGGGTTAATAACAGCCCACAGCTGCTACTAAGCCTTGGATTAGTGATGTCAGGCATCTATGACACCCCTAATTACTAATCTGTAAGTGAAACTAAATAACACAAACGACTAAAAAATCCTTTGTTTGGAATAAAATACAAAACCACCTTCTTTCACTACTTTATTAACCCCAAAACATCCATGTCCATCGTAATCCACACGAGGTCCCACAATGGTCCTGGGTCTGCTACATCCCAGTCTGGAGAGATCGAAAACATGTACAATCTCTCTAGACTCAGGGAAACACTGACAAGAAGGACCCAGCTGACAGCAGTGATGTCACTCAGTTCATCGGAGGTCATACACGGGTTCCCACAGTATGACCTCTGGTGACCTGAAGCACTCTGGCTTAAAGTGTGGGGTTGTGTCCCGCGCCTCGCCAGCATTAACATTGATAGTGGTGGCATGGATGTGCAGGCTGCCCTACACTCCCCTGGCATTATTGTCATTGCTGAAGGGCTGGCGGGGAGCAGGACACGACCCCACACTTTAATGTGACGGTGTCAGCAGTGCCAGCCATCGAGCTGTGGTGATGTCACTCAGGTAAGTTGCTGACAGGAGATGGCAGGCTGTGATCACTCCGCTCTTGGCAGCTACTCTTGTGACTGCTCTATGTGTGGTGCCCCTGAGGCTTCAGTCACCACAGAGTATTGCACCTTATTTAAGGTGAGATATTTGCCTCGGGTAAGGAGGGGGTTAATCACCAGTGTTCCACATTCACACTTTACATATAGCTTAGGAGCCTTCTCACGGGGGGGCTGGCTCAGCATAGATAGGAGGGTGGCCATGACGATTCATGGGACTTCTCCAGTCACTGAAGTCAGTCACCTGGGGGGCGGGTACCACTTGGGGCAATAGTAGGAGCAACTCACACGATCTATAGTCAGTTTACCCGGGACACAACTTCTTAGAAACAACACCATCACCACTCTCTTCTCTTCACGCGGACTGCGGCTTGGAGCGGAGTGCTCAGCCCAGGTTCCTCATGGCTGGAAGGTAAACTCTGAAAAAAGGCTTTCTTCTTTCAAACACTGATGACTTCTTCTAACTTATCCGAGGTCGACGGGTCCCATCACAGTGGGTGACCAGTACTACCCGGGAGACCATCACAAAGAGTGAGTACCTTGAACTGCAGCATCTAACTCGGACTCTTATTACCAGCGCCGCCACCCCGCGCCTCGGCGCCAAAGGCCTTCATCATCACTACTCCCCTCATCATCCTTCCCGGGGCCCCCTCCACCTGTGGGGAGTGATACCATCTTCGGCTGCTATTACCATCTGCCCTAGAGGACAGTGACAGCAGCGGCAGCTAACCTCTGGCCGTGTACCACAGGTTGCGTCACGACAATCATCCTATTACAACCCCCATCATCCTCCCTCCTTATTGGTGTCCACCTCGGGACAAGAAGCCAAGCAGGCCACCGCAACATCCCAGACCACCACATTGGCCTGGCGACGAGTAAAGCAGGTACGAGACCCGTGCCTGACTACCCTCTGCCCCCTGGGTGTTATATGTTGGCGTCACGAACAGGATAAAGTGCCCGGCCAAAACCCGGGTACTGTGCACCTTACAGTCATATGAAAAAGTTTGGGCACCCCTATTAATGTTAACCTTTTTTCTTTATAACAATTTGGGTTTTTACAACAGCTATTTCAGTTTCATATATCTAATAACTGATGGACTCAGTAATATTTCTGGATTGAAATGAGGTTTATTGTACTAACAGAAATTGTGGAATCTGCATTTTATCAAAATTTGACCGGTGCAAAAGTATGGGCACCCTTATCAATTTCTTGATTTGAACACTCCTAACTACTTTTTACTGACTTACTAAAGCACTAAATTGGTTTTTTAACCTCATTGAGTTTTGAACTTCATAAACAGGTGTATCCAATCATCCAATCATGAGAAAAGGTTTTTAAGGTGGCCACAAGTTGTTCTCCTATTTGAATCTCCTATGAAGAGTGGCATCATGGGCTCCTCAAAACAACTCTCAAATGATCTGAAAACAAAGATTATTCAACATAGTTGTTCAGGGGAAGGATAAAAAAAGTTGTCTCAGAGATTTAAACTGTCAGTTTCCAGTGTGAAGAACATAGTAAGGAAATTGAGGAAATGGAAGAACACAGGTACAGTTCTTGTTAAGCCCAGAAGTGGCAGGCCAAGAAAAATATCAGAAAGGCAGAGAAGAAGAAAGGTGAGAACAGTCAAGGACAATCCACAGACCACCTCCAAAGACCTGCAGCATCATCTTGCTGCAGATGGTGTCAATGTGCATCGGTCAACAATACAGCGCACGTTGCACAAGGAGAAGCTGTATGGGAGAGTGATGCGAAAGAAGCCGTTTCTGCAAGCACACCACAAACAGAGTCGCCTGAGGTATGCAAAAGCACATTTGGACAAGCCAGTTACATTTTGGAGGAAGGTCCTGTGGACTGATGAAACAAAGACTGAGTTGTTTGGTCATACAAAAAGGCGTTATGCATGGAGGCAAAAAAACACGGCATTCCAAGAAAAGCACTTGCTACCCACATATAAATTTGGTGGAGGTTCCATCATGCTTTGGGGCTGTGTGGCCAATGCCGACACCGGGAATCTTGTTAAAGTTGAGGGTCGCATGGATTCAACTCAGTATCAGCAGATTCTTGACAATAATGTGCAAGAATCAGTGATGAAGTTGAAGTTATGCAGGGGATGGATATTTTAGCAAGACAATGATCCAAAACACCGCTCCAAATCTACTCAGGCATTCATGCAGAGGAATAATTACAATGTTCTGGAATGGCCATCCCAGTCCCCAGAAGTGACCGCGCCCCAAGAGATCCAGGCCCCGGCAGTCCGCCCGGCCAAGATGGAGGTGGCCATTGTCCGGAAGCCAGCCCAGCAGTTAAAGCTGGCCGCTCCCAGGTTCCAAGCCTCGGCTGAGGCGTCGCAGGGTTGCCGCTGCAAGGCAGCACAGCAGGCCACTTCACAGCAGAGTCTCCCAGTGCAGAAGGTGTCGGTCGTAGCCGGCACGGGGGAGCTCCAGCTGGGCCCGACCCCCGAGCAAAGGGAGCAGGCAGATGCTCTGTATTAGGAGCGGCAGCAGCACCAGCAAGAGCAGCAGAAGGCAGAGGTGCTGGTCCGGACCAGGGAGAAGGAGAATCTTTGCAGTGCCACCTATCGGGTGCGTGGCCCAACTTACGAAGGCCAAGTCCGGCAGTTTGACCCCAGTGTGGATGGGGGTTCATCTTTGAACCGGGCCTGGAGGCGGAGATATTCATATCCCGGCAGGACGTTAACTCCCACCTTCCGATGGGTCACCCGGACCGTGACCTGGAGCCCGGAGAGCTGGTGAGCTACACCCGGAATTGCAGGGAGAGGAGCTGGTTTGCCCTTGATGTGAAGAGGAGGGTGAGCCGCAGTGCCCAGAGGCACACCCAGTCCCTTCCACCGCCATACGGTCCCGAACAAGAGGAGTGTTAAAAAGGTAGCAGTTCCCGGCTACCGTACTGCCCGTCCCCGTTGGGACTTTGTTTGATCCCTGAACATGGACGAGAACTTGCAGGCCACCCAATAACTTTTGGGTTTGTAAATAGTTCCTGACCACCTTTCCCGTCCTACGGTCTCCGGAGAGGCTAGTTGGAGGAAGAGCCTGCGGCAGAGGAGGCCGAGGTACCATCACCATGCAGACCGGTGACTACCCTCCGGACCAGGGGTCCCCTGGACGTGGGGCCTCTGAGAGACTGCCGGGTAAGGAACTTTTTACCCGGCCCGTATGGGCAATACCCGGACCTGAACCCGATTCCTGGACTGGGGAAAAGGGGAGCTGACCTGTTTTTAGAGGCAGCATCAAGGTGCAGGTTTGCTTGGGTGGGAAAATGGAAGGACCTGGTCCCGTCCTGTTCCCGGTTTAATAAAAATGTTCCATAACGTTTAAGCAAAATGCCTCCCGTCAAGGGATGAATCCTAAAACTTCATAATGTAAATACGGTATTATATTTGTAAATGTTCTAAAAACTTTTATCTTTTTCAGTTACAAAATAAACGGTGGTGGTCGGACAGCCCGCGGATGGTCTGTAGTTAACCAAGGGGGAGTGTGATGCCCTGGACTAGCCAGGTAGTCACAGATAGACCCCCGCATTACACCTGTCCCCTAAAAAGGTGTCATCAGCCAACCATTAAAACCTAGTCACCTCCCTCAGTGCTTGATGAACACACCAGGGGGTGGAGCCAGGTGGTTGGTCACGCCCACTGAGGAGTTCAGAGGGCCTGAGGCAGGAAACAGAGTCAGTTCAGTTCAGTTGTAGTTGAGAGTGAGTGAGGAGTGAAGGAGTCTGACAGGTGCTGGGGTTGGAGCCCGAGCATCTTTGGCTTCTGCGGGCAAAAGGGCTCTCCCGACATCCACAAAGCCGGGGAGCAGACTCCCATCGCTGAAGCGCAGGCAGCCCAAATACACAACACGGTGCAGGAGAAAGGCCAAGACCACCGAACCGGGTGGGGGACCAGACGTAGCCGGCTGCGGGCACCGACCACCATCAATTTGGTTTACCAGAGACTTGTGTGTGTCAATAACAGTGAGTACAACAGTGCCATCTGGCCGCGCACCCCCCTGCACCGCCCAGCTATCCCCAACGGGTCCCGGGGCCACCATCCCTGCCCACGGAGGGGTTAACAACTTGCTGCATAAACATCTCCCCCGGGTGCCCCGTAACTGCAGCTGTGGTGTCTACCTTCACCACATCCCATGGGTGGTGTCACGAACTCAAGCGTGGCTCCGGCCGTGCACCTATCTAACCCCCACTAAAAGCGCCAGCATCCCCTTTTAGAGCGAAGTGACCCCGGGTCCGTAGGCGCTCGAGCCACCCACCAACGAGCCCGGATCCGAGCGGCTCGGCTGTAGCTGAGCGCGGGGCGGTACATCAGCGCTGTGTGCTCTGTCAGGAAGAGCTGCTGAGAGACACCAGGCTGACGGGAAATGGCAGGCTGTGATCAATGCTCACCGCAGCATGTACTCACCTCAGAGCTCGGTTCTCAGCACCTACTCCTGTCACTGCTCTGCGCACTGCCAGGAGGAGCTGCTGAGAGACACCAGGCTGATGGGAGATGGCAGGGTGTGATCACCGCTTGCCGTACCATGTTCTCACCTTGGCCCCGGCAGCTGCTCCTGCCAGCGCTGTGTGCTCTGTCAGGAAGAGCTGCTGAGAGACACCAGGCTGACGGGAAATGGCAGGCTTTGATCACCGCTCACCACAGCATGTACTCACCTCAGAGCTCCGTTCTCAGCAGCTACTCCTGTCACTGCTCTGTGCGCTGCCAGGAGCAGCTCCCAAGAATCACCAGGCTGACAAAAGATGGCAGGCTGTGATCACTGCTAGCTGCAGCATGTACTCTCCTCGGTCTTCGGCAGCTCCTCCTGTCAGCCCTGTGTGCTCTGCCAGGAGGAGCTTCCGATAGACACTAGGCTGATGGCAGATAGTAGGCTGTGATCACTGCTCGCTGCAGCATGTGCTTCGCTCTTGTGGCGTCCCTGAGGCTTCAGTCGCCACAGGGTATTGCATCTTCTTTAAGGTGCAGTACTTATCCAGGGTAAGAAGAGGTTAACCACTAGTGTTCATAGCTTACACAACATCCTATGCTCATGGCTTACACAACACAGCCAGCAGTTACACAACACAGGTGGTCACCATAGCAATGGGTTTTTCCCGGGCAGTGTGAGTCATCAGGAAGGTAGGGGCTGACTGGGGAAGTTACAGAGCACACAGGTAATTACTTCAGGACAGTCTGAGACATAGATGAAGTAGGGTCACTGAGGGGTGTGCTGCAAAGCTCCCCTCACAGGGGCCGCCTGGGAATAGGGCTTAAGAGCTCTCCTGGGAACTACAGAGAGAGTGCAGGAACATCATGGCCTCGTAGGACCACGGTGGTGGAGGGGCATGCATCAGAGCTCCCTCTGTTGGGACCAGGCAGACTGGAAAAGAAAGGACAGCCGGAGGGTGGGCCCCAACAGGCCCTTCGGGACCGGCAAAGTCAGGGTGCAGAGCCCTAGGGTAGAACATACTCCATGTTGGATTATCAGAATCTACAGGGAAGGGGGATTTCATGTCCCATTGCCTACCACCACAGAGATCCCAGGGCACAGCAGCAAATAGAGACAGGAGTCAAGACCATTGTTAGGCCCATAATTGTTTCAAACTGCCTGCGAACGGGATGGTAACTAAAGCCAAGGACACTTGGGTCCCCAAGTAGCTTCACACCATGGGAATCCACACTACAAGGTGCAAGGAGGAAGGTCTCACATGTTCCACAACACCGGTGGTGACCTCTGATTCATCCGGGATCGGCTGGGGCCCAACACGGCGATGATCAGTACCCTGAGGGCAGCATCCTAAGAGCTGTGAGGAAAAGATCTGGACCCGCAACCGCTACCTAGCCTCTTATTATCGGTGCCGTCACCCCGCGCTTCGGCACCAAAAGCCCTTCCCCCTGTCGTCACCATCCTCCCTGGGGCTCACTCCACCTGCGGGGAGCTGGACTATCTGAGCTGCGATAACATCAGCCCCGGAGGAGAGTAACATCTCGCAGCTCACCCACATTCCTGTTGCACCCGCTTTTCATGCAGTCAATGGAGCCAGGTCAGGCCAGTCACAGCAATCCCAAAATACCACTGGCCCGGTGACGAGTAGCCCTGGAGGTCCCGTGGGGCGCTGCACTATCAGCAGCTACTCCTGTCATTGCTCTGTGCTCTGCCAGGAGGAGCTGCCAAGAGACCAGTCTGACAGGAGATGGCAAGCTGTGATCACCACTCAACGCAGCATGTACTCACCTCAGCCCCCGAGAGCTACTCCTTTCACTGCTTTGTGCACTACCAGAAGTAGCTGCTGAGAGACACAAGGCTGATGGGGGATGGCAGGCTGTGATCACCACTCTGCCCAAACTCCCCGGACAGCATTGTCATTGTTGCAGGAGTGGCGGGAAAGGAGGACCATGGGAACCTTTCTGCTGTGACCACAACTTACCTGAGTGACATCACCACTGCTCACGGCTGGACCCCTGCCAGCACTGCCACTGTTAAAGTGCAGGGCCGTGTCCCGCTCCCTGCCAGCCCTTCAACAATGACAATGCCATATGGGGAGTGCGGGGCTGGCCGCACCTCCATACTGGCACTGTCACTGTTAAAGTGCTGGCGGGGAGTGGGCCACAGCCCCGCATTTTAAGCCAGAGTGCTTCAGGTAACCAAAGGTCATACTAATGGAACCTGGGTATGACCTCCGGTGAACTGAGTGACGTCACTGCTGCCAGCCGGGTCCTTCTTATCAGTGTGTCCCGGAGCCTGGAGATATCGGGCATGTTTTCCGTTTCTCTAGGTTCTGATGTAGCAGAGCCTGGACTCTCGTGGGACCTCGTGTGGATTACATCAGACCTTGGTGTTTTGGGTGAAAAGAGGGTGCTTTTCTAGTTACATAGGCATGTCGTCAGCAAAGGTCCTTTTAGCCACTGGGATTAAGACTTTACCGTAGCAGATGTAGACAAATGAACCTGAAAGCAAGTGCATAGCCGGTGAGTACCTAGCAGTATGTGCAGTGACAAGAGGTTATCAGAGTATGTAATGAACTCGGATGACGTCCTGACGACACCGCTCGCTGCGTCACGGAGTTGTTGTCAGGAGGTCATCTGAATTAAATGAATAAAGGCTTGGATAAAGACTCGGGTATGGGTTCAATTCAATAAAGGCTTGTGAGCGCACCCCTTGCCTAGCTTGGCGAGCCAAACCACGGAGGGTTTGCTCATCTCTACCACCAAGCATATCAAGCTCAATTTGGTTAGGTTTTTCTTTCACTTTACCTTATACAAATACAGTATCTTATCAGTTAGATTTTTGAAATCTCACTCCAGACTCTATGAGTACAATGTTCCTTTAATGTACTTTTTCGACACATATGTAAAAGACCTTGTTTTAGTCACTGTATATAATGTGATGCCTAGCCAGTTTCATAAAGTGTAGTCACTTAATATTACCTAATAATAACGTAATGGTTATTAAAAATAATCCCATCATGCAAAAAAGAAAAACAATAAATGAAAGGGGTGGTACAAAAATTCTGTAGGAGCTCATGGCTACTTGCTTGCTTGATTGCCAGTTTCAAACCAGCGGCATCATTACGTCTGAAAGATGTGCTCCACCACTGCTGCAGAGTCACAGCTAGATTGCTAAGTTCTACTGACATTACACAAGGGAATCAAATATTTTATCAATCAGATTTATTGGATATCTGTACAGAGTCCTCTCATGTAGCTGTCCTTTCACAAGCCTCTTGATTCTACTTGTACCTACTCAAAGTGAGATGAATAGAAGACTCAAGTGCTCATTTGCTGCAATTAAAGTGACACCTTGTATAAGACTCTGAGATTCCACTTAAAAAAAGCAATCTGTTAGGTGGCATTTATACTCTTGTTTAAAGACTATTCCTGCCTCCACCATGTAATTGTCTGCAATAATTGCTGCTGAAAACTGCACAGCTGCCATTATCGCGTGAAACATGGAAATTGTTCCCAATAGGATGACTTATCTTCCAAATTATTTGGTAATATAAGTGTTTTAATTGACTTTTATTAAGCCTGGAAGTGCACCCAATTAGGACAGGAAGGCAAAGGCATAATAAAGGCGGAATCGCTGATTATTTCTATTTAATGCTGATTGTGCAGAATGTGCAATGTTTGGCTGTCATAGGGAAAATTGCCTGTGCAGAAAAGACAGATATGAATATGATATGCAAGTAATCCTTACATATACTGCCTATTGATTTCACATCTTTTAATTTCCATCAACTTCCCTCCCCCTTTTGATCAACTGTCACAAAGTTGTGAATAATACATTCTGGAAACTTCAGTGGATTCCTCAAGGAAAACACATTACATTGACGTGTAGTCATTAGACAAATGGTGTGACTAGGACGTCCATGATACGGTGATGTCTTAAAGGTTGATTTTTTTCTTCACTGCTTTTGCACACAATACAGGTTCTAAGTCAGAGTTATAAATCCAAGCTGCAATAAACAGATGGAAGATAAATTAAAATTGAGTATAAGAGAGCCTCTCACTTTTTCAGAATCTCCCTTGCTTCATGTGCCCTCTACAAGACTGATATATTAAGGTTGTGGCGCCCCCAGTTACTGACGGGAGTCCCTGGGACATCTTCTTAGGACAACTTCTCAGATAAGTTTTTTGGCTCACCATCTGATTGGGATGGGGGTCTCCATTTTGTCTAAGTGGTGTATTTTGCTGTGCAGGGCTTACTAGGGTCATGCAGAGTTTCCCGTTGGTGAATGGGGGCGCCACAACCTTATGGCATCATATCCTCCATTCCTAAGTAGGGAGAGGCTGACTTGGGCTTATTTAGGGCCAGTCTGTTTGCTCATCCTCCCTCCTAGTATATGTTATTATATATTCTGCACTTGATTAATTTTGGTTATTTGTGATTTGGTCTAAGACTTTTTAAATGTTTAATATGCGCACATTCCCCACCCATCACACCGCCCACCTGTCAGCGCTGACTTCAGCACTGAGAGATGATGGGCGGGAGGATGGGCGTGCATATTAAATGAGCGGGCCCACGTGGTTACGGCAGGCTGCTACAGCCTGCAAGTGCCCCCGATGACCCGGTCCACCACAGCACCCTCATTTCCCGCAGCCACATTCAGACCATAAGACGCACCTCCTACTTTCTCCCAACATTTGGGGGAAAAAAAGTGCGTCTTATGGTCCGAAAAATACGGTATGTCCAATTTGCCTTATTTTCTGTGTTTTTCTGTTGTTCCAGTAGACACAAAGGAAGTAAACATGTATTTAACAAAATATGTGTAAATGCAATAATTTTCTGGGATAAACAGTTCATTTTCTGGAACAATTTCAAGGTTGGCAACACTTTGGCTAGGGCCCTACTTTGCGTTTCCACCTGCATTTTAGGTGCTTTTTTGGTCCGTTTTGAGAAGCACCTTTTTCATGCCAAAAGGCATGCGTTTTGATTTACCAGCAAAGTCTATGGAAAAAGTGGATTTCCTGACCCCACTTTGTGTTTCTAAACACTACGTTTAATTTGCATATTTTGTGGCAAAAACCATGCGTTCAAAGAAGCAACATGTCAATTGTTTTTGCCATTTTGGGTGTGTTTTGCTAACATTGAAGTCAATGAGAAAAGGCAAAATCCCCCAGCGTTTTACCTGCTTTTTCAGTGCAGAAAACATGTGTTTTGGACTACCAAAACGCATGCTTTTTGGACATCAAAATAATGATTTCATATGTCCCTTTACACACACACATAGTGAGACAATTAAAAATAAGAAATTTATTAAAATATTGCTATTTTTCCATAAAATATCATATTACCGCTATAATTTCATTAAAATAATTTATTTCCATTATATTTCGCAAAAATATAGATTTGTTTCTTTTTTCCAATTTTTTCATTGAGTTTGACTATTTAAACTTTATTTATCAGTGTCTAGATGTTTAAAACGCATCTATCAAAACACAAGTGGAAAAGCAGGTAAAAAGCGCTGAAAACGCATCTAAAACGTGGTAAATACGCATGCGTTTTCAGCGCTAAATTTCTGAAAAAGGCAACTTTGGTCAAATCAATTAAGCCCAAAATGTGCGTTCTGAACTGCAAGTAGGAGAACGCAAAGTGGGGCCCTAGCCTTTGTGCCATGACTGTATATTTTGCAGTATTGTGCAAAAGTTTTAACCATATGTGGAAAAATTGCACATAACAATGCTTTAACCCCTACATCATGGTCGGATAGAAGTTCATGATCTGGAACAACCCGATATTTAAAGATGTTACACTAAGTAAACCCTTCAGTGAACACTGAAAAATAAAAACTTGCAAAAACTATATTTTTTTTCATCATAGAGGTGACAAAAATATGGAATAAAACGCAATCAAAAACTCACATGTAAATAAAAATGGCATTGCTAAAATAACATTTTGTCCCGCAAAAAACAAGCCGCCATGGAGCTCCATCAGCAAAAAAAAAAAATAAAAAGCTATAGATCTCAGAATACAGAAATGCAAAAACAATTTTTTTCTATAAAAGTATTTAGTGTATAAAAGTGATAGAACATACAAAACAATCTAAATGTGGTATTGCTGTTTTTGTAGTGACCCACAGAATAAAGCTGTCTTATAATTTTTACACCACGTAGGGTGCAAAAAAATAAAATCTGAATTGTTGTATCTTCTTAATTTTGCCTCACAACAAGCAGAATAGAAAGCAATGAAAAATTTTATGTGGCCCAAAATTGTACCAATAAAAACTCTAAAGCCTGCTTTATACGATATCGTATGCGATTTGCAATGCCCCCATCGTATGTGCAGCACGTTCAATTTGTTGAACGTGCCGCACAAACGATTAACCCCCGTCACACATACTTACCTTCCATACCACCTCGATGTGGGCGGCGAACGTCCACTTCCTGGAGTGGGAGGGACGTTTGGCGTCACATCGACGTCACGCAGCAGCCGGCCAATAGAAGCGGAGGGGCGGAGCTGAGCGGGACGTAAACATCCCGCCCACCTCCTTCCTTCCGCATTGTGGGCCGGGAGCCGCAGGAGGCAGATGAGATCTGTTCATCATTCCCGGGGTGTCACACACTGCGATGTGTGCTACCCCGGGTACGATGAACAATCTGACGTACAATTCGTCAGGAATGAACGACGTGCATGCGATGAACGGTTTTTCGTTCAATCGCAATTGCATGTCGCTGTCACACGCTACAACATACCTTACAATGCCGGATGTGCGTCAATTACGACGTGACCCCGCCGATACATCGTAAGATATCTTGTAGCGTGTAAAGCAGGCTTAACTCATCCTGCAAAAAAACCCTCACATGGCTATGTTACCAGAAAAATAAAAAAACCTATAGTCTTCCAAATTCAATGATGCAAAAAACTTTCTTTTTATATAAAAGCATTTTTTTATTTTGATAGTAGCCAAACCTAAAAAAAAAATATAAATCTGATATCTCTGTAATCGTAGCAACCTGAGGAATAAAACTGCCTAATCATTTATACCACATGGTAAACAGCATAAAAAATAAAAATATAAAACCAAGCCTTCAACTGCTGTTGATTTGTTTATTCTGCCTCCGAAAGATCACATTAGGCACAGCTCACATTTCTCCTGCTCTCTACGCTGAGCGCTTACACTGGTGTTTAAATTTAAATCTCAGAAAAACATTACTATAAATTCCCAAAATAAAATTCATTGTAATGAGGCGGTGTCCATCTTTTTACGTGTCTTTTTAGACGTGCACAAAAGTGCGGTCAACAACAGTTTTGTGCATGTTTAAAAAGAAGGACACCACTGAACAGAGTCTGAATAGAGTCTCGAGTAACTCTAATGCCTCATTAGTAAATGGATCTGTTTCACCTGAATCATGTATTTAAGAGATGTAGATAAAAACCTTAATGTAAATGCACAGCATAGCGCACACTACAAATGTGAACAAATCCAAAATGATCTCGATCCAAATTGCTCCCAATAACATTCAACTCAACCCACATTAAAAACAAGTCCCCAGTCTGGTCCATCATCTCTTAGTGGAAATATAGGGCACTTCCAAATTACTGGTAGCACAAAGGCTCTAGAAAAGAGCTATTTTTCCCCACAAGAAAGAAAACCAGAAAAATCTGCACTACAAAGTCCAAATGCATCCTTCCCTTCTGAACATTGCAATGTGCCTAAACCACAGTTAATGAACACATGTTTGGCAATGTTGTACTGAGGACACCTACTTAATTTATGGGTTGTGTGTCTCTAGAAGCACAAGCTGAGCACAATGTGTGGGCTCAATAATGTACTGGGCACTACAGAGGCTTATTTGCAATTGTTAATTCTGCAACATTCACTGCGTTTAGCTCAATGGGTGTTTTCCAGAGAAAAAAATTGTCACTATACCAGTAGATGAATTCCAAGAGGTATGTAATCTCCATAATATGATACTTGAGGGAGTTTCTGCTGTTCTGGCACTAAGGGTCTTTGCAAATTTAGTCTGCAAACTATTGTAGGAAAATCTGTGCTCCATAGCGCTCCTTCCCTCCCATGCCCTGTATGTGGCCAAACACTATTTTACAGTCACATGTGTGGTATTGCCACATTCAGGAGAAATTGGGTAACGCATTATGGGCCATTGTGAAAATTGAAAATCTGGGTCTTAAAAAACATTTTAGTGGTAAAAGGTTAATTATTTTTTCTTCAACGCCCAATAGTAAAGAATGTTGTGACACACCTGTAGTTTCAATATGTTCACTTCATAAATTCATTGAGGGGTGCAGTTTGTAAAATATGGGGTGACTTGTGGCGGCCTGCTTTTCTCATGTATCAGGGGCTCTACCAATGGGACATGGCACCCCAAAACTATTCCAACTAAATCTGAACTCCTGTCACGCTGTACTCTAAGATGTACAATAGCAGTACAGCGCAGTAATGTGGGACAGAGAGCATTCCTGAAGCTACCTGAGAAGGTAGATAGCTGGTAAACCACTAGGGGACGTTAGAGTGGAGAAAACGTATGAGCAGAGAATTCCCTAGCAGAGGTAATACTTGTCAAGCCCACTAGATGGCAGTAGAATCATCAGAAAGCTGTGTCCCAACATGAGGTCTTGTAAATACACAGGGGAAAAGTCTGCACGTAGTTAGAGGGAAGCAAACAGTCAGTAGCCAGGAAATCAGAACTCAGAAGCGAGGGAGAGTGGGAAGACAAGAACAGAATCAAGGTTAAACAGATAAGAAACAAACAGGGAGACAGTCGAGCAGGGAGCTGAAGGGAGACAGCGGGATAGACACTGACAAGACAGAAACAGAGAACAGAGGAGGTTAACAACAGGTCAGGTAAACACAGAGGTCAGGCGGGGAGCAGGGCAGACAACAGGTCACTTACTAGTAGAACACAGCAGAGCCAGAAATATCACTGGCGTTGTCCCAAAGAAACAGTGCCCTAATAAAGTAGCCTGACCTCCAGAACGAGGCCGGAAGGATTAACCCCTAACATGACCTGTATCAGAAGTGAAACTAAGAAAAAAGGCTCAGCTGTAGCTGAGCCAGGAGTAAATCATGACAACTCCAAAATGATGCTCCTTCTCTTCTGAGCTTTGCACTATACCTTTTGCCTCAAAAGTAGTTTTTGACCACATATGGTGTGTTGGCGAACTCAGGAGAAATTTTGCAACAAATTGAAAGGTCCATTTCTCCTATTACTCTTTCTGAAAATTAAAACTTCGGTCCAAATCAACATTTTAATGGAAAATAATTATTTTTTATTTTCACAGCCTAATGTTATACAATTCAGTGAATCTTAATTTTGCTCACTACACCCCATATGAATTCTTTGAGAGATAGAGTTTCCAATATGGGTTCAATTGTTGTTTTTTTTCTGCTTTGGCATGTCAGGGGATCTTGAAATGTGACATGGCATCTAGCGTGTATTCCAGCCAATTTTGCATTCCAAAATTTAAATAGTGTTCCTATACTTCTAAACCCTGGAGTGCGCACAAACAGTAGTTTTCCCACCACATATGGGGCATCCACTGTACTCAGGAGAAAATGCAATCAAACTATGTGGTGCACTTTCTCCTATTAACCTTGTGTATATAAATAAATTGGGGTTACAGCAACATTTTTGTGGTAAAAATGTATTTTTTCATTTTCACAGTTCAACTTTATAAAATTCTTTTAAACACCTGTGAGTTTAAGGTGCTCACAACATGTCTAGTGTAAGATGACTGCCGTACATATAGCCAATGGGAGGTATGTGTTGCAGAGGTGATTATCCTCTGTGATGTAAGCCTGGGATGCAAGCTCTGGTACATTTAGTAATGAGAATTGTTAAACGGTTCCTGTCTCTATCTCCGCATGCAGCCGAGTGTGTAGCTTCATCAGACTAGATAAATTCCTTAAGGTATGTAGTTTCCAAAAATGGGTAACTTGTTGGTACATCAGGGGCTCTGCAAAAAGGATATGGCATCCGCTATCTATTCTAGTCAATTTTGCTCTCCAAAATTCAAATAGCTCTCCTTTCAAGCCATGACATTCACCAAAACAGTAGTTTTCCACCACATATGGAGTATTGTTGTATTCAATACAAATTGCTAAAGTAACATTTTTGTGGTAAAAATGTATTTTTTATTGTACGGCCCAACATTATAAAATTCTGGGAATCACTGTGGGTTAAATGTGCTCCCCACATATCTAAATATATTCCTTGAGGGGTGAAGTTTCCAAAATGTAGTAATTTACAGGGGGTTTCCCCTGTTTAGGCACATCAGGGGCTCGGCAAACGCGACATGGCATCCACTATCTATTCCAGCCAATTTTTTGCTCCAGAATTAAAATAGTGCTCTTTCCCTTCCAAGGCCTGCTGAGTGCCTAAACAGTAGTTTTTCACCCCATATGGAGTATCCCTGTGTACTCAGGAGAAATTGCACAAGAAATTATATGGTCCATTTTCTAATGTTATCCTTGCGAGGAAAAAAAATGGTGAAAAAGCAGCATTTTTTTGTGGTAAGAATTTCATTTTTACGGCTCAAAGTTCTAAAATTTTGTGAAGCCCTTGTAGGTTCAAACTGTTCACCACAGATCTAGATACATTCTTGAGTCATTAGTTTCCAAAATGGGGTGACTTGATGCAGGTTTTCATTATTGATGCCCCTGATGTGCATCTGCAAACACAGCATAACGTCAACTATCTATTCCATTCAATTTTGAGCTCCAAAATTCAAATAGTGCTTTTTCCTTTCTGAACCCTGCTGTGCGCTAAAAGAGTAGTTTTCCCCAACATATGGGGCATTGACGTACTTAGCAGAAATTGCACAAGAAATTGTATGATCTATTTTCTTCTGATACTGTTGTCAAAATGAAAACATTAGGGCTAAATCAATATTTTTGCGAGAAAAAGAAAAATGTTAATTTTTTCCTTGCCTATTGCTGTAATTCCCGTGAAGCACCTACAGGGTTAATAAACTTTTGAATGTGGTTTTGAGCACTTTAAGCAGTGCAGTTTTCAAAATGGTGTTACTTTTAGGTAGTTTTTTTGTCACGTAGAACCCTCAAAGTTATTTCAATTGTGATATGGTCCCTAAAAAAATGATTTTGTAAATGTCGTTGGAAAACTGTGTGAATTTGCTGGAAAACTTTTAACCCTTCTAATTTCCTAACAAAAAATAATAATACTTCAAAAATGGTGCTTATGTAATTTAGACATGTGGCAAACTATATTTCTTAATGATGTGTGTAATACAACTTTCTGGTTTAAGGTCATAAAAACTCAAAGTTTGAAAATTGTGAAATTTTCCCATGGCTTATCATTTTTTATATTTTCATCAATAAACACAACTGAAATCATCCAAAATTTACCAATATCACCAAGTATAATATGTCCCCCTAAAAATATTATTTAAGAATCAATTGGATCCATTGAAGCATACAACAGTTATTACTTTGTAACCTGAGTCCTCGTTTTGTTACCTGCCCTGACACCGGCCCCAGCCACCACAGTCCCCATCATTTGCGTGTAGGAGGCAGCAGAGGTCACCCGGCAACCTCCATTCTGTGTGCTCCATCCAGACGTTACCCCCTGGAGACAAAGTAACTGTGTGGTTAGTGCCATTTTAGTCCCCATTCCAAAAAAGAGAGAGAGGGAGATGTATTTTCCGAAATGAGGACTTAAGGGGAACTAACCATACAGTTACTTTGGACGGGAGGAACGTTTGGATGGCACACATGGAATAGAAGTTGCTGAGTGATGCCAGATGCAACCGGCTAATAGGGACTGTGTTGGTCAGGAAGATGGAATTGAGCTGGGCGATGTCTGCTGCCTACTGCATGGTGATGATGGGATTGTGGTTGCCGAGGGCTGTTTTAGGGCAGGTAAAAGAACAGTGAGTCAAGCATTTTGCTCAAGAATTTGCAGTACTTGATAGATCACAGGGCGTTCTGTGCACTCAGATTCTCGATCTAATACCAACCAGTGCTGAGCACACTAGCTCATTACTAGTTGTGAGGAACAAAGGGTCAAGTCAAAAATTTAGTGGCTGACATCTATTCTTTCCATTGACATTTAGTTGACTTCAAGAGCCGTTTGCTGATAAATCAATCTGAACAAAATTGTGCATGTGAACATGACCTGCTTCTTCATATTTTACAGTCGATGTGCATATATTCTTTGCTATTCTTTAGATAGTTTGAAAGTTGTCATGATTATGGGGATGCGCTAGAAGCAGGAAGAAGAAGTGAAGCCCATTACCAATGGTGTATAAATAGCTAACATACGTCACTATCTGAACTTGTAGTTTTTCATACTTACTTCCTTTTATGATTAATGAACACTACAGGATTGTACTTCGTTTTGTCTGGGGCTCCAAAGGCAAAATGAAGTGGACTATCATGTACATGAAGCCAAGTAAGATTTGGGACAACATTATGGATATTCCCAAACTTCTTTTGTGCTTGACCTTGTATGTAAGACTCTTCAAGTGAAGAGAGACTCTGTGGGCAGGTTTATGTCTTACTTCCTCCACATTTTGAACAAGTGGACTAACTACTACTCTTACTGCAGGTTGATGATTCCCTTGTCCTAAAGGCATGTTTGGTTTGTCAGAAAGTAACAATTTGGCAACTCAAACCTGACTTGTGGAAACCCAGGACTATCCACAAGTTCACCAGACAAAAAGACTTGTTGGATTATATCCCAGGACTCACTGCTGAAATAATAAAGATTGCATGGACAAATGTGTCTTATGGCAGGTTTAAAATATGCACAAGAACTTGTCATTGATGTGGATTCAGGGAATATTGCACATCTAGTCAACAATATATGGATGAAATCTGTGTAAAATCTGGTATTGTCCTAGGTGCCCCATCCTGGTTGAAACATCTTTGCAGATCTTTTGAGATTAACACATTGCATGTTGAATGTCCTGAAACATGAACTCAAAGACTCTGTACCCAAGAGTATACTATCATTCCACTCAATAGTTTGCGGACTATTTATTTGGGGTTACACTGTTGACCAAGGAGACTTGGTGCCTAACGAACTGTTTTAAGGATGTAGGGGTTTTGAGAACCAGTTGATTTTGCGGAAGTATAACATGTCCATCCAGATCACTTACAGGATGATCCATAGCCAGCTCAAGCCCTATTTGTCTGCAGCCACAAGTTCAAAAAGGCTACCTCAGACCAACTTTACACAAGCCACTCCATTTGGAAGATTCTAGAGAAACACTGACACCCTTTCACCCCTATACAGGAATCAGTGTGAACCAGAGGTAAGAATGGTGGTCAAGCATGGTCAAAGTGGAGAAGTTGCATCAAGAACAAAATCAGGAGAAAAGCAAGTAGTCAAATATAAGACCGAGTTTCAACATGGGAAATACAAAACAGACCAGAAAACTAATTCAGAGAGCCTATGTCACTAGGGGAGCACAAACTAATAACTGGCAGTTAGTTTGCTGGGGTCTATATAGAATGGAGCCTGCCCATGGCAGAAATCTGAAACTTATATTCCCACACATTGCCAGCATCGGAGGTGCTACCTAATGACAAGGACAGGGGTTACAGCAGAATATTCAGACAGGGATGTTGCATTACTTTATCTACGATAATCTGGAATTCACTGGAGAAGAAGGTGAAACTCTTCTCTTTCCTCTCTGTCCTTTATGTGTCTTTATATGGAGATTTCTCTACGTTGGGGTCCCTAGCTTGTGTGTGTCCTCTCATGCAGTTAAAAAAGCTGCATGAGAAGACACACACAAGCTAGGGACCCCAACGTAGAGAAATACTTTGGCGTAGTGTTGGGGCTCTATTGCATTGATTAATTCAGTAGCTAAATTTCTCTTTATTCATATATTCATGGCAGTAATGCAGGTTCCATTTTTCACATTTCATTCTTACATATAGCTATTGAATTTTTCATGTCAGTATTCACACAGCAGTTTCTGCTATTTCATGTATTCCCCTTCCATAGTCACTGGTGTGCATACCTTATCTCCATATAGTGATGTTTTTTTAGGTTTTTGCACCCAGTTCAGACATAGAATGGAGTTCCAAACGTTATTCCTTATTTCTTTATGTGTCTATGACTGTCAATAAAGCTTAGGGCTTTTGATTTCCGCTCCCAATCTCCTTGATTGACTTGATTTTGTAGTGACAGTATAGTGTGGTGGTATGATCTGTAGTGTAAAGAAATCAATACTGTGCTTTGTACTCTCATGATGTGCATGGTAAATGTTATTCATTTGTTGCTGCTTCTTGGTCTACGCTGCATTGCACTACATTGTATGTTTGAGATCAACAACATATAGTAATAAAGCTATTTTAAATCAAATCAAAGGCCACATGTGACTTAAACATTCCAATGTGTGCGATTAAAAGATTAAATAAAAGCTAAGGTTTTCTCATAAGAAGAATTCTGTTAAAATGTTTTAATTACAGTTCATTTTGTAATGTAGGCAGGAGCGGTAATCAGAGGCAAGGTGAACTTCATCTGCACCACGCCATGCTACAAGAAAATGGGGGTTCCGGCTGGGTGTGTGTGCTGCTATTACATTGGTGATACAATTCTGCAAACCGCATGCTGCCGTTGGACACGGCAGGCCAGGACCAGATGAGGTAGAGTTAGATGAGGGAGACCAAAATCCAAAAATGGACTTTGCTGAGCAACAACTTAATGAGAAGTCTATACATCAGAGAGCAAGCACAACACATTAAGAATTCTTCATCTGCTCAATCCAGAGACAGACACTTATGGTTTAAGGTGCTTTAAATTACTTAAATTACCATGTTCCCCTGTGAGGACCGCATGGGTCAAGGTGTGTGGCTTCAGCCCCTGACAGCTACTCTCAACTCCCAGTTAATTTGTGAGGACCCAACTTGCTGGGGTACATTAGTACAACTCCTGACTAGTAGAGATGAGCAGACTTGAACTTTAAAGTTTGGACTTTGTACCGTACACAAACTGTACAAAAGAAAATCAGTGTTCGACTGCAGAGTTCTGATGCTTTAAGTATGCAAAGCTCTAGAGCAGAATCGCTGTGCTCGGGTATGCTCAGTGCTTGGCCCAGCATTATCCAATGTAGTGTGTACAAAAAAGAAAAAACATGTCCTCCCTCCCCCAAAAGTGCTCTGTTTATGGTTAAGGTCAAGTCGGGTCCAGAACAGAACTTGATCCAAAGTTCAGCTAAACCTGCAGAACCCGAACTTCCACTCATCTCTACTCACTAGTAGTCTCAAAGTCCATTAGATATATGCAACAGGGAGAATAATATTATTTGATAAACTACCGATTTTGCAAGTTTTCCGAGGTCTGTAATTTTTATCATAGGTAAACTTCAACTGTGACAAACAGAATCCAAAAAATAATTTCCAAAAATCACATTGTATGATTTTTAAATAATTAATTTGCATTTGATTGCATAAAATAAGTATTTCATACAATAGAAAAACAGAACTTAATATTTGATACAGAAATCTTTGTTTGCAATTAAAGAGGTCAGATGTTTCCTGTAGTACTTGACTAAAGGGTACTTTACACGCTGCGATATCGGTACCGATATCGCTAGCGAGCATACCTACCCCCGTCGGTTATGCGACATGGGCAAGCACAACATCGCTTACACCCTTCACCTTACCTGCCTAGCGACGTCGCTGTGACCGGCGAACCGCCTCCTTTGTAAGGGGGCGGTTCTTTCAGCGTCATAGCGACGTCACTAAGTGGCCGCTTAATAGCAGAGGAGGGGCGGAGATGAGCGGGCCAATCATCCCGCCCACCTTCCTTCCTCATTGCCGGCGGGACGCAGGTAAGGAGATGTTCCTTGTTCCTGCGGTCTCACACACAGCGATGTGTGCTGCCGCAGCAACGACAAACAACCTCGCTACTCATCTGTCAACGATTTTTGGTGTTGGAGCGACCTCTCCAATACCAACGATTTTTACCTCTTTTGAGATCGTTTTAGGTCGCTCAGAGGTGTTACACGCTGTGATGTCGCTAACGACGCCAGATGTGCGTCACAAACACCGTGACCCCAACGATATATCGTTAGCGATGTCGCAGCGTGTAAAGCACCCTTAAGTTTCAGGTAAGGAGCGCAGAGTAGGAGGGCATTTTAAAGAAAATATAACAGGTCTGTGGAAGCCAGCATTTTTGCTGGTTAGTAGGTGATCAAATACTTAATTCATCTAATAAAATGCAAATTAATTATTTTAAAATTATACAATGTGATTTTCTGTTGTTTTTTTTTATATTATCTGTCACATTTGAAGTATACCTACGATAAAAATTACAGACCTCCCCATTCTTAGTAGGTGGGAAACTTGCAAAATCGGCAGTGTATCAAATACTTATTTCCTCACTGTAAATACTCCTTGCTGTGCCACTGCATTTTTAGCTCTATAAGAGTACTCATGTCCCTGTATGTTGACACTCTAGTTTTTTATCTAGTATAGATAATTGTTCGCTTCAGACCTGCTTGCCTGAAATACGAAATCCTTCCTTCAGCTAAGTTCCCTTTCGACCCCTGACCTGCTCCTCACCTGATCAAAGTTTCACACCATTAATTAGACGTCCTAGCCTGGCATAAGGACCTCATTCTGCTGCTTACTTGAGCAATATTTTGCCCCTTCAATAAGGCTTCCTAGACTGGGAAAACAACTTTGTTCTGCTATTTATCTACGCAAGGCCCCCTGACTGAGATCCAGAATCCTGCTGCCTTTAAAGGGAACCAATCATCAGGATTTTCGTATATAAGCTGAAGTTAGTGCTATTCTGGCACTATCAGCCTGATTCTCTACATACCATTAGTGGTCAGCTCGGATGTTTAGGTTTTCAAATCCAAGAAAGGGAAGTTTATAAATTCAGCAGCTTCTTGAGTGACAGTTGCATCTGAGCAGATAATCTCTGGGTGGGTATTCATATGGATTCCAGCCCCCCTGCTGCCTGTTCCTCTCTCTCTGTTCTCTATGGTAAGTATTATACAAACTATTCCCTTTTTGAAGGACCTGTGTGAGGTCATACCTTTGTGACTTGGTATCCAGCTTTGTTGGCTGAGGCCCCGTCCCTTCTGTTCACATGGGTATGATCTCACTACAGGTCCTTCAAAAAAGTAAATCGTTTGTATAATACTTACCATAGAGGTAGGAACAGGTGGCAGGGGGGCGGGAATCCATATGAATACCCACCCAGAGGTTATCTGCTCAGATGCAACTGTCACTCAAGAAGCTTCTGATTTTATAAATGTCACTTTCTTGGATTTGAAAGCCTACACATCCGAGATGACCACTAGGGGTATGTAGAGAATCAGCCTGATAGTGCCAGTATAGCACTGGCTTTATCTTATATACAAAAATCCTGATGATTGGTTTCCTTTAATCTTTGCTTTCCTTCAAAACATACTATCTGATATATGGTGGTACCCCTCTTCTCACACAACAATATTTCTATGAAAGTCTGCAAGAAGCTAAACCATACTTCTAGTACTCCTAAACACTTTTCCATATCTAATACACAGGAATCTGCTTCACTTGTGCTCTTGTAACTCTTCCAATTTTGAGCTGATTCCAACTATTTATTCTGTCTACTGGTAATTCACTGTTGCTGAGTGGGTACAAAATAGATAAAACAACATTTTAAACGTAGCAATATGTAGTGCTCCACGGGGTCTAAGGGGTTACTCGTCACTGGGCCAGTGTTTTGTGTGGTTGCTGTGACTGGCCCCGTCAGCTACATGTAAAGGACAAACGAACGGATGTCTGGTGTAAAAGGGGATGGAAGGAGGGCGAAGGGTCCCTGGGAAGCGTGTCACCGGTTGCAGTGGTGACAGGGGGTCCCAGCCTCCTCTGCCACGGACCCTTCCTGCGACTTTTCCTCTTCCAGGAGCAGTGTTGGATGGCAATGTGGGATGCTTTGCAGCACCACCCGTGGTGCGCGGGCAGGAATGACGCTGCGAGATGTTGCTCTCCTCCAGGGCTCATGTTAATGCAGCCCAGATAGTCGAGATCCCCACAGGTGGAGTGAGCCCCAGGGAGGATGAGGACAATGGGGATGGCTGATGGAGCCGAAGCACGGGGCGGTGGCACTGGCAATGACAAGGACAACACCGGGGCTGTGGTTCAAAGTTCTTTTTACTCACAGTTCTTAAAGGTCCCCGGAGGTGCTGCTTTCCGCCGCCATAGATGGACTTCAGCCGGTCCCAGATAAATCAGAGGTAATCACCGGTGTCTGTGAAAATGTGTGAATCCTTCCTCCTTGCGCTGACTAGCAGCTCCCCACGGCCTGAAGCAACTTGGCGACTCCGCTGTCCATGTTAAGTGTCCTATCCTGTATGCAGGTGACACGGGTCCTATTTGTGGGGCCTGGCTGTAAACCCAACCCCGGTTCCACTGTGCTCCAGGAAAGTGGGTGGTGGGTGATGTGACATGAAATCCCCAATCCTTGCAGATTTGTTAGAGTCCGTGAAAGTTTCCCTAACCGAGGGTCCTGCACCCCGACTGCGCTGGCACTGTGGAAGCAGTTAGGGTATGTGCACACGTTGCTTTTTTTTCCGCGCGGAAAAAAACGCACCCTCTGGCAGAGGGGAGAATAGTAAACAATGCTTTTTGAGAAACAACGCATCGAAAACGCATGCGTTTTTCATGCGTTTTTCATGCGTTTTTCATGCGTTTTCCATGCGTTTTTTTAGGTGCGTTTTTTAAGACTTGGGTACCCATACGTCAGAAAACCCCCACAAGTGACCCCATTTTGGAATCTGCACCCCTCAAGGATTTTATTCAGGAGTATATTAATCATTTTGAATCCACAGCTACTTCCCCCAAAATGTAGCTGTAGCAACAATATTCTCACTGTTGGGTATGTGGCCATGATCCAGCGACACGGCGTCTAGTACACAGTGTCAGCCTTCCTGCAGAGATGTGAGTGTTTCCCACGGGAGAACGCAGCTGGCCATGCCCACGATTTGGGTTCAGGCTGCTGTGGAGCTCTATGCTACCTGCAGAGAACACTCATCTACGCAGCATAAATTGACATGCTGAGGCTTGGGAAGCTGCTTCACAGGTCGGTTTATGCTGCAGAGAAAAGAAGCACAGTGGGCATGGGATTTCTAAAAATCCTCCCACTGTGCTTCTACTGCACAAGGCAGCGTCATGGACGCAGGGAAATTACTCTGCGCCCAAAATGCTGCAAACCCCGATTGTGGGCATCCAGCCTAAAAAGCGTCAATGGAGGTCAAATATATATACAACGTCCCACCCCCCCCTGCATATTCTAAGCTGGCACCTTTAGTACCTTTCATGTGGCACTAAAGGGTGCCTAGCCTAGTTTTAAATCACAAAAACAAAAAAAAAATGGCGTGGGGTCCCCCCTATTTTTGATAGCCAGTCAGGGAAAAGCAGACAGCTGTAGCCTGCAAACCACAGCTGGCAGCTTCATCTTGTCTGGTGATCAATTTGGAGGGCTCCCCAGGTTTTTTTTTTTATTTATAAATAAAAATAATAAAAAAAAAAATAACATGGGGTCCCCCCAAATTAGATCACCAGCCAAGGTGAAGCTGACAGCTGAGGTCTGGTATTCTCAGGGTGGGAAGAGCCATGGTTATTGGACTCTTCCCAGCCTAAAAATAGCAGGCCGCAGCCGCCCCAGAAGTGGCGCATCCATTAGATGCGCCAATCCTGGCGCTTCGCCCCAACTCATCCCGCGCCCTGGTGCGTTGGCTAACGGGGTAATAAATGGGGTTGATACCAGATGTGTAATGTCACCTGGCATCAAGCCCAGCAATTAGTGATGTCACGGCGTCTATCAGACACCCGACATAACTAATTGACAGTAAACAAAAGCAAAAAAAGACAACAAAAAATTTTTTATTAGAAAAAACACTCCCCAAATCTTTCCCTTGTTCTCCAATTTAATAAAAAAAATGGGTCCGCAGAAATCCATTTGGATGTCCCACGTCGCCTCTGGACCTTCTAGAATATGGGGGCACGTTCAGGGAACGTATCCCCCATTTTCTAGGAGGGCAGACCCTCCATTTGAGGAGAGTGGGTGCAAAAATCTGCACCCACTCTCCCCGGGTCACAGCTGCAGACTGCCGAGCAGCCAGCACAGCTCACACTGAACACTGTGCTGGCTGTCAGCTGCTCTGCACATGTGACCGGCCGGCGTCTGCTGTGAAGGAGGAGGGGGCCGCGGGGGATCAGCGCTGCGACCGGACAGGTATGTATGACACCGGGGGGAATTGGGGTGAACGGGCAGGGCCTGGGGGGCATTTTTCTGTCGCATGTGTTATTGCACATGCGACAGAAATCATAGGAGCAGGGCGGCCGGTCCGCTACTGTGCGCGCGGCCATGTTGGATTTTCGGGAGGGGGGGTCGGGGGTCGGGGCGGGCACTTTGGAGACACTGGGGGCTTTGCCAGGAAGTGAGGTCAACAGGAAACCTCTTGACCTCACTTCCAGGTAAATGCCTGCGTTCTCGCGTGCCGACAAAGCCCGCGGACCGCAACAAAAAAGCAGTTCCATGCGGTGTAGCTGCGTTCTGACCCCACATCATTGATTTCAATGGGGGAGAGAATGCAGCCACAACGCACAAAAGAAGTGACATGCTGCTTTTCGTTCCGCACCGATTTTTGGCATCCAAAATGCTGCGGAAAGAAACGCAGCGTGTGCACTGATTTTTCAGCTTTCCCATACACTTTGCTGGGAAAGCTGAACGCATGCAATTTGCCACTGAAACGCTGCGGTTCAAAACGCAGCGTTTCCGCGGTAAAAAACGCAACGTGTGCACACAGCCTTAAGCTCCCCCTCAGCTGCCATGTTTCCTCTGTCCCACCATCTCCACCGGTCGCCTCTGTCTCTTGCCCTCTTCCAGTCTGGCCAGTCATAGCTATAGAAGTTCTGTTTAGCACTCTCTATTGTAGCTGTGGTACTACAAGTCCCATGATGTTCTGGCACTCTCTCCTCCTTCCCCAAGATGACTCCGAAGCATACATCCCGGATGGTCCCCCTGAGGGGAGCTGGGTGTTGCACTCCCCCCAGGGGACCTGTTCTCTCTTCGGTGTCTCAGACTGTTCTCAACTCAAAACTGTTTGTGTTCTTCCTCCTCACTCAGTGCCCCCACCCTTGGGATGACTCTTAGTGGCTGTTGCCCGGGTAACCTGGAATTCCCCAAACTGTCCAGCTTCCTGAATAAGTGCTGACTCATAGCTAGATGCTTTGTGTAAGTGAGAAAACCAACACCAGTGGTTAACTCCTTCATCACCTGAGTCCAAGCATTGGAGTCAGATACAATACCCTGTGGCGACTGAGCCTCAGGGGCACCACAAATGCATTATATAATTATAAGATCTTCAATAGGGAGTGTGGGCATCTTCTCTACTCCTTTACATTTCCCCCTCCTTTAGCAATGGCCATGCTCAGCCATACGGGTCCTGATATATACCAATAGCACCCTCACCAAAAGGACAATATATAAGGCACTCTTATATTTTTAGGATCTGGAATATCTTATCCTTTAAGGTGTAACAGTCTCTAAAATGTTTGGTAAGGATCCTGGAACAGCCACAAGCAAAGTCCTTTCATCTGGTAACAGTTTATAGGATTGGCCTGGTCTTCTTGGTATGGACCCTGGAACAGAAGCAAAGTCCATGAAGTGTAACAATAGTCTTGGATATAGTTAAGTCCACAGCTGAGGGTGTATGACCCTCCGATCATTTTAATACCATTAATCAAGCAGGAAGGGGCACAACAAAACAAGAGAACAGTTCAGTCATCCAACATCTGCAGGCCATCCTCGTCCTATTTGAGAGCATAAACAGTCTTTCCCCATTAACAAGAGACTTGGTCAGCTGTAGGCTATAGAGTCCACTTCTGCTTAAAAAAATCTTGGATTATTGGACCATAGGTCTGCTGGTATCTGCTACTCAGGGAGTCTTGAACTACTCTAGCTCATCTGGGGTGCAACAAACACAACTTCTTAGAATTACCAACTTCCAGCTTACTGAAAGTATCTTTCAGGTGTCTTTTGGGCTTGTTTTATTTTCCTCTGCTGGGGGTGTAGGAGATGACCACAGTCCCCCCTCTGGGTTAGTCTGGGACTCATCCAGACTTCTTCAGTAAGGGCCAATCAACCAGATGAAGACATCACTGGAATTACCTGTACATCCACATAATGTGACCCAGAATGAAGACAAGCCCCAAATCCTTTCTAAAGCTTCTCTGCCATCTTTTTTCCTTCAGCATACCACTGCACAAAGCTCTCAAGGAATTTACTTCAGCTTCTTTTTGTTAATAACTGGGCACAACACGATAGTTCGTGCCCTGCATCCAACACTACCAGACAGAAAGGAGCCAAGGCCTGGGCCTTTACGACATTAGGCCTCATGACCTGCTTGCCTTCTGTATTGCACACTGCCTCTGCTCCGTACTCTGGGATGATCTATTAACCAGGTCTGCTGCTTACTCTCTGGTGCTGGGCACAAGATAGATAAACAATATTTTAAACAAAGCAATGCATTATATAATCACAAGATCTTCAAGGGGCATTGTGGGCAGCTTCTTCATTCCTTTACAGTTCATCGGCTTCATAAGAAGCTAAATTGAACAAGTGCAGAGATCGAATTAGTAGTTCATAGGACTCTTCTAAAAATGTTGGTGTTATGTTGTAAGTGTGAAGCCCCACCAGTATTGTGTCGGTGCATTACCTTCAGGGACTCCACTCAGCTGGATCTGGTCACAGGTAGGAGATCTTCTTCTTGTCGTGACGCCACTCTCAGATTTGCGGTCAGTGGGGACCGCCACTGCAGGTTAAGGGATGCCTGGGGCTGATGGTGGGTGCAGCCAGTTGTAGTAGCCTCCTGAGAGTGAGGCAAGCCCCAGGGCCCTGTGTAGATGTGTAGAACTACAAGGCGCAGAATGACTCAACACAGGCAGGATGTCTTTCAGGGTTTTTACTCACTTCAGGTGGCAGGGTGAGTAACCCGGGCATAGCTGGGATGAACCAGGCGGGAACCAGGTGTCCTTCAGGCTGACATGTGAGGGTGACTACTAACTCGCCTTCCTTAGCCCTTGGTGGTTTGGGGTGACCCCGACTTTGAGTCCCTATGGGGGTCACCCAGGGAAGTTGCTGCAGCCTCACTCCCCTTCGTTTGCCGTGTGCTTGTTGCCTGGGCCAGATCACTCCAGCTTCTTGCCTCCTGTGAGCTATGGGCCCTAACTGTGGCTACGTGGCTGCGGCTTTTGTGGTGTTGTGGCGTGGGCTTTGAGAGCCCCACACCGGCAGGTTTAGCAAAAGAAAGCTGGATCTATCTCCGCTTCGGGATCTGCCGCCCGTTTGGGCCTGGTACTCTCTAGCAGTCTCCTTACTTCCCACTCTGTTGCTCTCTCTCTAGCTGGAGATGGGTTTCGGGTAGCACTCCTAGTTGACCGTTCTCCCCCGTCAGTAGCCACTGCGCGGGCGCTGTTAGACAGCAACAGCCCCACAGGTCTGCTCCTCACTGAGCCCTATGGAGTTCTGCTCTAACTGACTCACTGCCCCTCCTCTCCTGTTCTTGCCTACGCCACCTAGCAACCAGATTCTCTTACCACACCCCTTGAGAGGAGATGGAGGCTTTTGGCCCCCTCCACTATTCCAGTGAAGGTCAAGGCTTTTCCCCCTCCTGGGATCCCCAGGGGTCCTCTCATGGGTACATGTGTGAGAGCTGATTACTATGCACCTGTGTACCACACCTCGGTCAGCCTTCTGGATTACCTGTATTGTACTGTCCCCAGCATGGGTGCAGTACTCAGTGGTGCCTGACCAGGTCAGGGGCGCCACATAAGCATGAACATTATTGCTAGGAAGTTATTTGAGACTCCTTGAAGATTACAAGAATAATAAGGTAAGGTAATTTCCAATGTTTCCAGCACAAATTTCTGTCTACTTTTTTAATATGTTCTAACACACTGAATGTCACCTTGATTTGTCTAGACATAATTTAATCATCTCTGCATTCAAGTAAATTACCTAGATGCAAGTTAAAGATAAATTATATTGAACATGAACTTTTTTTGTCCTTTGGTGCCAAAACTGACCCTACATGTTACAGATCAAGATTAATGAAGATCTAATTACAGTTCCCCCCTATTATAGATTAGTAGTCCAAGTTATCCAGGGCATCTATGCAAAACCATAAATCAATGATACCAAAGTACCAGTTTATGGATGATTAGATCACACTTAGTATAAAGTAGATGTAGTGCCTTCCTCTCCCTCATAGTCATCACCCTAGTAAACATACTGCTGATCACATTACATATTAATTACACTAATAAATATTACAATTATGTTATAGTGGTTAGTGATGAGTGAACCCTTGGATATTTGAGGTTGCCAAACCAGCACAGGAAAAAAAATTGTGTCGGCAAGTGAACTTGACACCAAACTTGACCCCGAACAACAAACCCCATAAACGTCAATGGGGATAAGAAGTTTGAGGCTGTAAAATGGCCATAGTAAGAGCTAGAGGGCTGTAAATGGAAGTTAAATGGTAGTAAGAGCAGTATAGTTATACATACTGTGTTGTACACTACAGTCAAACTCTCTTCCGGGCCCTTTATTAAGGTTCATCAATAGTGATGAGCGAGTACTAAAAAGCTCGGGTGCTCGAAGCTCGGGCCGAGCCTCCCAAGATACTCGTGTACTCGGGCCGAGCAACGAGCCCAATGTTATCCTATGGGAGACCCGAGTATTTTTGTGAAATGACCCCCCGGCAGCATGGAGAAACCCTAAAAATGTCACAAAAGTCTCAGAAGAGTGCTCAAATGACATGGCAACAGCATGGGGAAGACCCCTTGAAGCATTTATCACTGAAAAGTCACAGCTGTGAACAATTTTGTCCGCGTTTTACGCCATTTTTACGGACTCACCAGAAAACCTTCCAAAATGACCCCAAAATGATTTTTCATGGCGGAAATGTTAAGGGCACATACCCAATAGTGAGATAGAGCTGGTGTATGTTACTTTTTGAGATTAATACATGAAAGATTTAACGTGAAAACATTGTGTGGCACTCCGATGTCCCTGAGAAGAGACGTACATGAAGGCCTCTTGAGTCTAATGTGCCCATTTTGAGGAAGTGAGTCTTTGTAGTATTTTCCTTTGCCAGGGCAGTCCAAAATTGTGAGGTTCACCAATGCCCCTGCATACAGACGTGCATGAGGGCCTGTAAACCTGAAGTGCCCATTGTAAGGAAGTGGGTCTATTGTAGTATAGCCCTTAGGCAGGGCAGCCAAAAATTGGGAGGCTCCACGTTGTCCCTGAGTAGAGACGTGCATGAGGGCCTCAAAACATTAAGTGTCCATTGTCAGGAAGTAGGTGTATTATAGTATAGCCCTTAGGCAGGGCAGCCAAAAATTGGGAGGCTCCACATTGTCCCTGGATAGAGACGTGCATGATGGCCTGTAAACCTGAAGTGCCCATTGGAAGGAAGTGGGTCTATTGTAGTATAGCCCTTAGGCAGGGCAGCCAAAAATTGGGAGGCTCCACGTTGTCCCTGGATAGAGACGTGCATGAGGGCCTGTAAACCTGAAGTGCCCATTGGAAGGAAGTGGGTGTATTATAGTATAGCCCTTAGGCAGGGCAGCCAAAAATTGGGAGGCTCCACGTTGTCCCTGGGTAGAGACGTGCATGAGGGCCTCAAAACATTAAGTGTCCATTGTCAGGAAGTGGGTGTATTATAGTATAGCCCTTAGGCAGGGCAGCCAAAAATTGGGAGGCTCCACATTGTCCCTGGATAGAGACGTGCATGATGGCCTGTAAACCTGAAGTGCCCATTGTAAGGAAGTGGGTCTATTGTAGTATAGCCCTTAGGCAGGGCAGCCAAAAATTGGGAGGCTCCACGTTGTCCCTGGATAGAGACGTGCATGATGGCCTTTAAACCTGAAGTGCCCATTGTAAGGAAGTGGGTCTATTTCAGTATAGCCCTTTGCCAGGGCAGCCAAAAATTGGGAGGCTCCACATTGTCCCTGGATAGAGACGTGCATGATGGCCTGTAAACCTGAAGTGCCCATTGTAAGGAAGTGGGTCTATTTCAGTATAGCCCTTTGCCAGGGCAGCCAAAAATTGGGAGGCTCCACATTGTCCCTGGATAGAGACGTGCATGATGGCCTGTAAACCTGAAGTGCCCATTGTAAGGAAGTGGGTCTATTTCAGTATAGCCCTTTGCCAGGGCAGCCAAAAATTGGGAGGCTCCACATTGTCCCTGGATAGAGACGTGCATGATGGCCTTTAAACCTGAAGTGCCCATTGTAAGGAAGTGGGTCTATTTCAGTATAGCCCTTTGCCAGGGCAGCCAAAAATTGGGAGGCTCCACATTGTCCCTGGATAGAGACGTGCATGATGGCCTGTAAACCTGAAGTGCCCATTGTAAGGAAGTGGGTCTATTTCAGTATAGCCCTTTGCCAGGGCAGCCAAAAATTGGGAGGCTCCACATTGTCCCTGGATAGAGACGTGCATGATGGCCTTTAAACCTGAAGTGCCCATTGTAAGGAAGTGGGTCTATTTCAGTATAGCCCTTTGCCAGGGCAGCCAAAAATTGGGAGGCTCCACGTTGTCCCTGGGTAGAGACGTGCATGATGGCCTGTAAACCTGAAGTGCCCATTGTAAGGAAGTGGGTCTATTTCAGTATAGCCCTTTGCCAGGGCAGCCAAAAATTGGGAGGCTCCACGTTGTCCCTGGGTAGAGACGTGCATGAGGGCCTCAAAACCTTAAGTGTCCATTTTAAGGAAGTGGGTGTATTATAGTATAGCCCTTAGGCAGGGCAGCCAAAAATTGGGAGGCTCCACGTTGTCCCTGGGTAGAAACGTGCATGAGGGCCTCAAAACATTGTTCCCATTGCAAAGGAGCGGGTCTCCTGTCGTTGTAATGTCCATTCTGCAAAGAATGGGCGAAAAAATTTACCACTGGGGGTATACCTGAAACAAAGGCCTAAGTATTGCAATTTGTAACGGTCATCATCATGGTGGCGCATGAGGAGAAGGAGGAGGAGTCCAGCGATTATCCAAAGTCCAGAAGTGTGTACCCATGGGTGAGTGGAGGTACATGGCAAACTTTAAATTCCGCTCTCATTTGCTGGTGGTGTGGTGAAGTCTGGCCCAATCCAACCCTTGTTCATCTTGATCAGAGTCAGCCTGTCAGCATTTTCAGTTGAC
Source organism: Anomaloglossus baeobatrachus (assembly GCF_048569485.1). Lineage (NCBI taxonomy): Eukaryota > Metazoa > Chordata > Amphibia > Anura > Aromobatidae > Anomaloglossus > Anomaloglossus baeobatrachus. The sequence goes on along the minus strand of NC_134354.1, from coordinate 266,021,101 downwards.
AGGCGGGTGCGTTTATCTGTAATGATTCCACCTGCGGCACTAAAAACACGCTCTGACAAAACGCTAGCAGCAGGGCAGGCCAGGACTTCCAAGGCGTAGAGAGCCAATTCATGCCACGTGTCCAGCTTGGATACCCAATAATTGTAAGGCACAGAGGAATGTCGGAGTACTGTTGTTCGATCTGCAAGGTACTCCTTCAGCATCTGGGCAAACTTAGGATTTCTTGTGGCACTACCCCGCACCTCAGGGGCTGTGGTACGTGAGGGGCTGAGAAAACTGTCCCACATCTTAAAGACTGTTCCCCTACCTCTGGCGGATTGGACTTGTGCCTCTCTCGGCTGTACGCCTCGGTTGTCCACTGATTCATGACCTATGCCGCTAGCGTTTTGTGAGGGGAATGCTTTGCCTACTTCCGTGAGTATGGCCTTCCGAAACTGCTGCATTTTGGTTGACCTCTCCTCCACGGGAATAAGAGACAAAAAGTTCTCCTTGTAGCGTAGGTCTAACAGTGTTACCAACCAGTAATGATTGTCGGCCAAGATGTTCTTAACGCGAGGGTCACGAGACAGGCAGCTTACCATAAAGTCAGCCATGTGCGCCAGACTCTTAACAGCCAGGACTTCAGTAGCCTGACCAACAAGATGACTGAACATGCTGTCCTCCTCCTCCTCCTCCTCCTCCTCCTCCTCATCTACCCTGTCCTCTGGCCAGCCACGCTGAACCGAGGATATGACTGGTGTGCATGTCATATCCTCAATTTGGCCGGAGAGTTGCTCCATGTCTTCATCCTCCTCCTCGTCATAGTCCTCCACTGCACGTTGTGATGAGACGAGGCTGGGCTGTGTGTTATCACCCACACCCACTACTGTTTCTTGCTGCAACTCATCGCGCTCCGCCTGCAATGCATCATGTTTGTTTTTCAGCAGAGACCGTTTTAGAAGGCAGAGTAGCGGTATGGTGACGCTAATAATGGCGTCATCACCACTCACCATCTTGGTGGAGTCCTCAAAGTTTTGGAGGATGGTACATAGGTCTGACATCCATCTCCACTCCTCAGGTGTTATGTGTGGAGTTTGACCCATTTCCCGACGGCTTAGGTGATGCAGGTACTCAACAACTGCCCTCTTCTGCTCACATATCCTGACCAACATGTGCAGAGTTGAATTCCAACGCGTGGGGACATCACACACCAGTCTGTGAGCCGGAAGATGCAAACGGCGCTGAAAGCCGGCAAGGCCGGCTGAAGCAGTAGGTGACTTTCGAAAATGTGCAGACAGGCGGCGAACTTTTACCAGTAGATCAGACAGCTCTGGGTATGACTTTATAAACCGCTGAACCACGAGGTTGAGCACATGGGCCACGCATGGAACATGTGTCAGCTGGCCTCGCCTCAAAGCCGCCAGCAGGTTCCGGCCATTGTCACACACGACCTTTCCTGGCTTTAGGTTCAGAGGTGTGAGCCAGTGATCTGCCTGCTGTTTCAGAGCTGTCCACAGCTCTTCTGCATTGTGGGGTTTGTCACCTATGCAGATTAGCTTCAGCACAGCCTGTTGCCGCTTCGCCGAGGCAGTGCTGCAGTGCTTCCAGCTTGTGACTGGTGTGGAGGGCACAGTGGATGAGGATGCGCAGGAGGAGGAGGAGGCTGAAGAGCATGACATTCCGGAGCTGTAGAGTGTGGGTGAAACACTGACTGAGGTAGGGCCTGCAAACCTTGGTGTGGGAAGGACGTGTTCCGTCCCTCGCTCAGACTGGGTCCCAGCTTCCACAATATTAACCCAGTGTGCCGTCAACGAGATGTAGCGGCCTTGCCCACAAGCACTTGTCCACGTGTCTGTGGTTAGGTGGACCTTGGGTGAAACAGCGTTGTTCAGGGCACGTGTGATGTTTTGTGACACGTGGTTATGCAACGCGGGGACGGCACACCGGGAGAAATAGTGGCGGCTGGGGACCGAGTAACGTGGGACAGCTGCCGCCATCAGGTCACGGAATGCTTCAGTCTCCACCAGCCTAAAAGACAACATTTCCAGCGCAAGCAGTCGCGAAATGTTAGCATTTAGAACTGTGGCATGTGGGGTGTTGGCAGTGTATTTGCGCCTGCGTTCAAAGGTTTGCTGAATGGATAACTGAACGCTGCGCTGGGACAAGGACGTGCTTGATGATGGTGTTCTTTCTGCGTAGGCAACTGCAGGTGCAGGAGTGGAGGAGGCTTGTTCGCAGGCAGCATGGACAGAGGATTGGCTCGCATGCACAACCAGCGAAGACGTAGCAGTGACATCAGCAAGCACTGCTCCTCGACTCTGTTGTACTTCCCACAAAGTTGGGTGCTTGGCTGACATGTGCCTGATCATGCTGGTGGTGGTCAGGCTGCTAGTTTTGGTACCCCTGCTGATGCTGGCACGGCAGGTGTTGCAAATGGCCTTTTTTGAATCATCTGGATCCAACTTAAAAAACTGCCAGACTCGGGAAGACCTAACATTTGTACAGGCACCTTGTGTCGTCGTGTTGTTCCGGGGAACGGTTGCCTGACTTCTGCCTGGGGCCACCACCCTGCTTCTTACTGCCTGTTGTGATGCTACGCCTCCCTCCCCCTGTGCACTGCTGTCCTCGCTCTGCATATCCTCCTGCCAGGTTGGGTCAGTTACTGGATCATCCACCACGTCGTCTTCCTCTTCCGCACCCTGCTCCTCCTCCTGACTTGCTGACAATTGTGTCTCATCATCGTCCACCACTTGTTGAGACACGTTGCCAACTTCGTGAGAACGTGGCTGCTCAAATATTTGGCCATCTGTACAGACGATCTCCTCATGACCCACTTCAATATGAGCTGGCGAGAGGCCAGAATGTGTGAATGGAAACGTGAACTGCTCTTCCGAGTGTCCAAGTGTGGGATCATTAATGTCCGAGGAGGACGTGTACTCAGCCTGGTGGTAGGAAGGAGGATCAGGTTCAGAAATGTGCGGTGCAGTATCACGGCTACTGACACTTGACCGTGTGGAAGACAGAGTGTTTGTGGTGGTGCCAATCTGACTGGAAGCATTATCTGCTATCCAACTAACAACCTGTTGACACTGGTCTTGGTTCAAGAGCGGTGTACTGCTGCGGTCCCCAAGAATTTGGGACAGGACGTGCGAGCGACTAGATGTGGCCCTTTGTTGTGGCGAAATTAGAGCTTGCCCACGACCTCGGCCTCTGCCTGCACCACCATCACGTCCACTTCCTTGTTCCTTGCCAATGCCCTTGCGCATTTTGCAATGCTGTGCACTGCTGACGTGTATATTCACTACTTGTGCATTATATCAAAGTGTGTGGAAATTGCACACAAGTGCACCTGTACGCTGCCACCAACAGGCACACACGTGCGGTTTTAAAAACCAAGCACGGACGCAATAATAACCTAACAGGTTTTTTTGGGGAGCGACAATTACAGACAAGTCAGACACTATCTGGACTGTTTTACACTGTGTACACCAGCCCCAGATATGATGAAGGCTGGTATACGGTCACCACTACCCTGCCTGCCTGCCTGCCTGTATACTGGTACAATAGTCCTGACAAGGACTCTTTTGGTCACTAGCCTGTATTCAGACCTGGCTATACCCTGCCTGTATATAGCAACAATAGTCCTGAGAAGGACTCTGCTACTGTACTCCGACCTGGCTATACCCTGCCTGCCTGTATACAACTAGAATAGTCCTGAGAAGGACTTTTGGTCACACTGTTTGCAGCCCTGCAACTGAAAAAGCTATAAAGGGCCGCAAAGCTTTCCCTGAATCAGCGACACTCTCCCTACACTGACTGTCTGAATAGCTGTGAGCAGAGCACAGCGCGCCGGCCGATATAAAGGCTCGGTCACGCTGTGCAGGCCGGCCAATCACTGCAATCCCACAACTAACAGGGCTGTGGCATTGCAGTGGTCTGCCAGCCAATCCCTGCATGAGGGCTGGCTCTCAAAAGAGCGCCAACATGCAGAAATGAAGACCACGAGTACAGCACGAGTATCGCGAGATTACTCGGTCCCCGCCGAGCAGCCCGAGTACAGCGATACTCGTGCGAGTACCGAGTAGTGACAAGCATGCTCGCTCATCACTATTCATCAATATTCACTGTTTCCCCTGCCACCCTTTGTGCCAGTGTCTGTGATTGGTTGCAGACTGCTATACATGCCCCCAACCATGTGTCTGTGTCTATGATTGGTTGCAGTCAGTTTGCTGTATAGTAGTGTAAAAAAAAAATAATAATTAAATAAAAATGTCGTAGACTCCTGCCAGTTTTTGTTAGCTACCCCAGGGAAAACAACAGCTGCAGGCTGGATATCAAAATAGAGGGGAAAAAAGATGTTTGCCCCCCCCCAATTTTTGATATGCAGCCACGATAAAGCAGACACGTGTGGGCTGGTATTATTAGGATGGGAAGAGGCATGTGTTACGGCTATATGCCGGAGGCGTCCTCCTTCTCGGGTCATAATCAGTGTGCATCCTATCTCTCCATTGCCTGAGACTCATTCTGCGGATTCTGCTCCACCTCAGCATCATTCTCAGCATTTGGCCCAATACTCCGCTCTGCTACTGGTGGCTGTTCAGCCGCCAGAGTCTAAGTGTGAAAATCGGTCAAGTGCACATGCGCAGGCCGAGTCTTTTCCTAAGTCTGACTCTTAGGCCAATGCGCGTAATGTAGCATCTTCGGATTGGCCGTTGGATGTCAGCTTCCCTAGTGATGTGGCTTCCCTGGATTGGCCGATGGATGTCAGCTACGCTGATTGGGTATGAGCTGAGACTAGGCGGTGCTTAGGTGATATATGGACCCCGCCAACGCCATACCTTTTCCACGGCTACCAGTGACAGACACATATGGACTGAGTTTCAGTGTAATATTATACCTTTCTGTCCTGTGTTGTGCCTATACACTCTTTTATTAGATTGGCCTTATCTTTTCCACGACTACCAGAGACAGACACATACGGACTGAGTACCATTGTACTACTATACCTTTTTGTCCTGTGTTTTGCCTATACATTTCTCTGGCCTTACCTTTCCCACGGCTACCAGTGACAGACACATACGGACTGAGCCCTATTGTATTATTATACCCTTCTGTCCTGTGTTATGCCTATACACTGACAACCAATGATAATTTTTTAAACACTTAATACCTTGTGCCCCCCTTGATTTATTGGTAGTTGTTTTTATTGTCCATGCTGTCTTGCGTATGTCTTATTCATATCAATAAGATTTATTCTTATTGAATAAATACTCATTGCATCTCCTGTCTTTGTATATTGTGTGAGTAGTGCATGCACCCTGCCGGGGTACATACATACCGACAGCGTGCACACCATATGGCTCATTTATTGGGAAGTGTTCTCATGAACCTTATTATTTGCATCAGGTGCTACTGCTGCATCAGTACTTCTGTTTGTTTATTGGCTCTCTTTCTCAACTGCAGTTGTTCATAGAAGAGTGAGTGTGCAAATAACACTGACCGTTTGCGCCCTGTTAATTTAAACCTAATTACACTGAAGTCTGTAGTTGTCCATCCAGCTCTCTGGGCTGTTATCCATCCATAGCAGCTATATCCATCCATAGCATGGTAGACCCTGGGTTGCGCTTAGAATTGTATGTACCATCCTCCCTCTAACCGCCAATCCTTAACACCATGGTTCTTGCCCCCCAACCTGAAAATACCATTCTGCAGCTGCCTAGAATTGTGACATCCATTAGATGCGACAATTCCGGTGCTTTACCCTGCTCATCCCAATTGCCCTGGTGCAGTGGCAAATGGGATAATATAAGGGGTTAATGACAGCTGTGATTTGTCAGCTGCCACCAAGACCTGTATTACTAATGGGGAGGGGTCTATGAGGCCTAGACCATTACTAATTGCTACACGTAGTTTTGCTCAAAACTCACCCAGGTGTCATGATGGCATCAGAAGATGTTCACACTACAGATTCTGACACTTTACTGTTGTGAATGTCAGTTATGCTTTGGCTGCTGTGAGGTTCCCTCTTGTGGCCAGGAATGGTTTGGACAGAGACCAGGTGTGTTGAGCAATGGGCGTTTCCATTGCTAACTCTCTGCTTATTTAAACCCTGGTCTGATAGCAGGCTATGCCGGATGTCAGTTGTTCTTTGTTCACCAACCTGCTTCATCCTGCTCCAGACCACATCTACCCCAGATAAGTGCTTGGCTCTTTATTTTTCTTTGGTTCTTTTTGTTCTTATCTGAGTTTGTCATTTGCTGTGGTTGTTTTCAGTTTATTTGCATGCAGGGATCTTCCCTCTCAGTTGCTTAGCTGGAAAGCTCCCTGCAGCTATGTTTAGAGTATTGCTCCTATAAGTCCATGTGTTTGTTGCTTCTTGAATTTCTAATGGTTCCTGCTTTCTGTTCATTGGTATGACAAGAGCGCCTGGTATAGGACGGCCTCAGACCAACGGTCAGACTGAAAGGGCTAACCAGACCCTAGAGACCTATTTACGGTGTTTTGTTTCTGCGGATCGGGATGACTGGGTTTCATTTTTGCCTTTGGCTGAATTTGCCCTTAACAATAGAGCTAGCTCTACCACATTAATGTCCCCCTTTTTCTGCAATTTTGGGTATCACCCCAGTTTCCTCTTGGGGTAGCTTGAGGCGTCTGACTGTCCATGGGTGGATTCAGTGGTACACAGAATGCAGCAGATTTGGGGGCAGTTAGTGGATAAATTGTTTCAGTCCCAAGAAACTGCCCAAAAGTTTGCCAACCGGCATCGGACTGTTGGTCCCCGGTTTAAAGTGGGGGACATGGTGTGGTTGTCCCCTAAAAATATTCCTAAGAGAGTTCCATCTCCTAAATTTAAGCCCAGATTTATTGGACCTTATAAGATTTCGGAGATTAGCAACCCTGTATCTTTCCGTTTGACTCTGCCTGTGTCATTTAAGATTCACAATGTCTTCCATAAGTACTTGTTGAAGAAACATGTGGAGCCAACAGTTCCTGCAGCAGCGCCTCCTGACCCTGTTTTGGTACAAGGGGATCTGGAGTATGAGGTTGAAAAAATTCTGGATTCCCGTTGCAGTAGGCGACAGCTTCAGTACCTTGTGAAATGGAAGGGTTATGGGCAGGAGGATAACTCTAAGGGGTACTTTGCACTCTGCAACATCGCAGGCCGATGCTGCGATGCCGAGCGCGATAGTCCCCGCCCCCGTCGCAGCAGCGATATCCTTGTGATAGCTGCCATAGCGAACATTATCGCTACGGCAGCTTCACATGGACTCACCTGTCCTGCGACCGTCGCTCTGGCCGGCGACCCACCTCCTTGTTAAGGGGGCGGGTTGTGCGGCGTCACTGCAACGTCACACGGCAGGCGGCCAATAGGAGCAGAGGGGCGGAGATGAGCAGGATGTAAACATCCCGCCCACCTCCTTCCTTCCGCATATCCTACGGAAGCCGCGGTGATGCCGGTAGATGCTCCTCGCTCCTGCGGCTTCACACACAGCAATGTGTGCTGCCACAGGAGCGAGGAACAACATTGGACTGTCGCGTCAGCGTAATTATGGATTACGCCGACGCTACACCGATGATATGATTACGACGCTTTTGCGCTCGTTAATCGTATCATCGAGCCTTTACACACTACGATGTCGCATGCGATGCCGGAAGTGCGTCATTTTCAATTTGACCCCACCGACATCGCACCTGCGATGTCGTAGTGTGCAAAGCCCGCCTTAGGTTGTGGCTTCTGACATTCATGCGGACAGTTTGGTTCGCGCCTTCCATCATGCTCATCCTGAGCGACCCGGTGGCGTTCGTGAGGGTTCGGTGACCCCTCCTCAAAGATTCACTGTTGTGAATCTCAGTTATGCTTTGGCTGCTGTGAGGCTTCCTCTTGTGGCCAGGAATGGTTTGGACAGAGACCAGGTGTGTTGAGCAATGGGAGTTTCCTTTGCTAACTCTCTGCTTATTTAAACCCTGGTCTGATAGGAGGCTATGCCGGATGTCAGTTGTTCCTTGTTCACCAGCCTGCTTCATCCTGCTCCAGACCACATCTACCCCAGATAAGTGCTTGGCTCTTTATTTTTCTTTGGTTCTTTTTGTTCTTATCTGAGTTTGTCATTTGCTGTGGTTGTTTTTAGTTTATTTGCATGCAGGGATCTTCCCTCTCAGTTGCTTAGCTGGAAAGTTCCCTGCAGCTATGTTTGGAGTATTGCTCCTATAAGTCCATGTGTTTGTTGCTTCTTGAATTTGTAATGGTTCCTGCTTTTTGTTCATTGGTATGACAAGAGCGCCTGGTATAGGACGGAGTTCAGATCTAGCGATCTGAGGGCTTTTCTGTACTATCAGGTTGTTGGATTTTTGCAGGGTTTTTCTCTGGCCACCATCAGTCCCTTTCCTGTCCTGTCCTATTTAGTCAGTAGGGCCTCACCTTTTGCTAATCCTATCATCTATCTGTGTATTGTGTTTTCCTATATCATCGCAGTCTTTGAATGTGGGGGGCTTGCTATTCTTTATCTATTTTCTAAGGCGAGAGTTATTCATCTTTCCTTCCTTTAGAATAGCTAGTTCTCCGGCTGGGTTCGCGGTGCACAGGATGTTAGTTCACCCTTCGTCTACATCTAGCTGTGATGGTTAGTAAGGGGATGGCGGCAAGATTAGTTGCCAATGCTCTTGTCACCTTTTACCAATGATTTATGGTTGTTTTCCATGGTTCCGGATCATAACACTTCACACTATGGTTTCTCTGCTGTTTCTGAGTTACATAGGCAGGCTTGGGCGTCAACCAGCTGTGTGCTCATTAATGATCAGGCTAGCAAGAGTTAATCAGTGCTAGCCTGCTGGATATCCCTAGGATCACATGTTATTGGAAACCTATCACAGTTACTCTTCGCTTTTTAAGATGGTGGAATCTGACTTACCATGCCGACTATAGTTTATTGCTGTGTTGGTCTGTGTTCTGGAAAGATTTTCTGAGAGTGCAGCCTGTTTGTTTCCTTCAGGGAAGCATGAAAACTACTGTATATTTCCGTATTCATCCTCACTCCCCTGTATGGGATTGTTCCTTGTCCCCTGAGTCACCTGTTACATAGTTACATAGTTACTTAGGTTGAAAAAAGACCTAGGTCCATCTAGTTCAACCTTCCTCCACCAGTTCTACATTTAGTCACTAAGTCATTTATAACCAACACCTGTGTTTGTGTCATTGAACGGTTTCTTCACTGCACTTGGTTGTATCTATGATGATCCAGACAGATAAGATGTCTTTAGCTGAGGCTAAAATCTGTTCACTGCACCAGGGGAATTGGCTGGCGGAGGACTATTGCACTGAATTCTGGCACTGGTCAATGGACTTTCAGTGAAATGACCCTGCATTGAAAAACATTTTTTTTCAGGGTGTATTTGAGAGAGTAAAGGAGGCATTGGTAATGTAGAAAACTCTGCCTTCTCCTGAGAGTAGCTGTAGTAGGAGAGAAAAGGCGCAATAGGGTCTTACCCGATTTACAGGGCAGAGGGAAAAAGGGTTAAAAACACACTCACCTGGCTGGGTTGTGCCAGTCACAACCCCTTAGAGAACGTGGATGAGTGCTTTAGTGGTTCAGCAGCGGCCCCGTGTCTGAGCAAAGGATATCAAAGAGTAGACTGGAGGAAAAACGGGTTTAAAAACCGCGCTAGGAAACCACGAGCAAGGATGTAAATGAATATTTTTCTTTTATTTAGATAATTCCAACGCGTTTCGGAGACCCATCTGTCTCCTTCCTCAGGGAAAAAGAATCTTACAGTCAATGAGGAGTTGTCCTTATAAAACAACATACAGACAAAAGAAAAAAAAAAAAAAAAAAAAAAAAGGGAGGGGGAGGGGGGTGTAACCAATCTTGACGTCATCACTCCATGTGCTGCAGAGTGATGACTCATTTCCACGTGGAGAAAAGCTGCATCATGATGTAAACTTCACATATTAAAACAAATATTTAAAGTGCTCTAAATGTGAAAAGATAAATAAATGAGTATCTTATTTACCCAATAATTTGTCTGTGTCCTTTTCTTTTTTTTTTTTCTTTTTTTTTTTTTTTTTTCCTGGAAAGTGAGAAAACTAAAAATGTGCATGTATGTATATATAAATTATGTGCAAAAATATCATTTTACTACTGTCCCCTATCTGGAACGTATGCAAGTAAATGAGTCTGTGTGTGGGCACTTGTGGGATGTTGCTCTGTCATTGCTACATTTAGGCTGCTAGATGTGTGAGTAAAAGCTCAAAAAAAAAAAAAGAAAAGAAAAGGGAAAAAGCAACTAAAAAATGTGTGTATGTGTCCATGAAAAAATCTATATGATGTGAACAAATAAAAATGTGTGATGCGATCTGAAAATAGCAGCATGTAATATATATAAGAAGAGAGAAAAGTATGTAAATATGTGTGATACGATTGAAAATAGCGGTGTGTGATTTAAAACTATAGAGAGAAGAAAAAAAAAATGAATTTCTCACTATGTCGGAGTGACTTTGTGAGAAAAACTGGAGGGATCGTGAAAGATGAAAAGCAGGCATCTATGTGCAAGTATTTAAAAACATAAAAAGAGGGGGTGGTGAAGTGAAAAAAGAAGAGCAAGTAGTGTGCATGCTTGAAGGAACGAGTACTATGTCAGGAAGAGGTGATGTGAGTTCAGACCGTGGGAAGAAATTCTACCGCGCAAGCACGCGGTACTAGTAAGAAGCAGATTCCTCTTTGCAGAGGGTGATTAGAATTCAAAGCGTGGGAAATAGTGTAGTGCGCAAGTGCAAAGCGCAAAGAAATACAAGAACGATACAAGCGTGAATGAGAAAAATTGAAAGCTGAAAGAGAGGGGAAGGGGAAAGGAAAAAGGGAGTGTTCCTCTAGAGGAGTATATCGTTGACATGTGAAGGTGTGCGCGAAGTTATAAACAATTTATATGAAAAATATGCAATATGAAAATGGGAATTTTAAGGGAATGAAAATAAAAATAAAAAATAAAAAGGATAATGAGATATAAAATGTCCATATATAAAAAAGGAAATCCTTTTGAAAGGAAGGGTAAAACAGTTTTTAAATAAGGATATAACCACGTTGGAATATTTAAAACACATATATGAATACAAATACAGTAATTTAATACTTATAAAAAAAAAACCAAAAAACTTTTTTTGTAAAAACAACTAAAATGCAGGATAACCTGGGTGATGGATTAAAAAATTGCTACCTAATAAAACTCAGAGACTCATATTAAAACCCAGGGATGGGAATAAAAATATACGAAGATTAAAAACTGAGTGTAAAGAATGATTCAAGAGTGCAAATGCCCTACTGTAAAATGTTTTTGAGAGATTACCAGGAGAACTTGTACCAGATGATTTAGTAGAACAAGTCAGTCACTTCATTCAGGCCAAAGGGTTTCAGGGTATTTAACCTATGTATCCAAAAGGTTTCTTTCCTGCTCAAGGCTTCTGCTCTGTCAGTGATATATATAGGAATCTGTTCTATGGGTGTAATTTTAAAATCCAGACTTTTATTATGGAAAATTGTGCAGTGTTTGGATAACCCATGTTGCAGGAAGCCTGTTTTTATGTTGTAACGATGGGAATTTAACCTGTTATGAAGTGCCTGACTTGTCCTACCCACATATTGCTTACCGCATGAACAGTCCACCAAATATATGACATGGTCGGACTGACATGTCAAGCGAGTTTTTATTTGATATGATTCAGAGTTTCCTGTAGAGCAAAAATTGATCCTTCCATGGCAGATGCTCTTACAGCAAAGGCAGTTTTTAGAGTTGCATCTATAGGATCCACCTGAGATTATTGGTTTTGGACCCAATGCTTTGGTTCTCAGCCTGCTAGGGGCCACAATAGTCTTAATTGTGGGTGCCCGCCTGAAAGTGACTTTAGGTTTAGAGGGTAAGATGGGTTTAAGTATGGGATCATTGCACAAAATGTCCCAGTGTTTGGAGAGAACATCCTTGATGGTACCATTGTCTCCACTAAAGGTGGTGATAAAATTCAGGGCAAAATCTTGCTCATTTCTTTTTGTTATCAAGGGTTTTTCCCCACTGGGCTGGCCCAAAGTGGGGGGATCCCCAACCTTCCTGATAAAATCGGATTGTTTGAGCTTGGATGTCTCCTGGTAGGCTCTCCGAACCAAAGACTTCGGGTACCCCTTTTCTGCAAAACGTCCCCTAAGAATCTTTACTTGTTCTTTAAAATCAGTGTCTCTTGTACAATTTCGTCTAATACGTTTGTACTGGTTTGAGGGAATATTGGACAGCCACTTCTCATAATGCTCACTTCCATAATGAATATATGAGTTCGCATCAACTTTTTTGAAATAATTTTTGGTGAGGATTTCACTGTTATGATGAAAAATGGTCAAATCCAAAAAATTGATCTCCTCCTTATGCATTGTCGGTGCAAAAACCAAACCCCAGTCATTATTATTTAAATCATCCATAAAAATACTGATATCAGAAATACCACAGTCCCAGATAATAAATAAATCATCAATAAATCTTTTGTATAGAACTAAACTCTTGTCATACTTGCCATTTTCTATAAACAACATTTCAAATAAACCCATAAAAAGGTTAGCGTACGAGCATGCGGCTTTCGACCCCATCGCTGTGCCGATACGCTGATGGTAAAGTTTGTCAAGAAAAGTAAAATAATTATTGTTGAGTATAAAGTCCATGCTTTTAAACAAAAAGTTTTTTTGGGGGGGAGGGATCCTAATGTCGCCTTCTAAGAAAAAGGAGAAGGAGAAGAGACCAAGATGATGTTGAATGTTCGAATATAATGATGCTACATCTATGGTTAGAAACATATATGACTTTCTCCACATGATTTTTTCCAAATATCCTATGAGGTGAGTTGAGTCTCTGAGGTAGCTATTAAGATTTAAAACCTGCGGCTGCATTAATAAATCGACATAGTGGGCTAAATTCGCTGTAAGGGAATTTATGCCCGAAATGATGGGTCTACCAGGTGGATTTTTGAGGTTTTTGTGTATTTTTGGGAGATGATAAAAAAAGGCCATAGCTGGATTTTTCAATTGTAAGAATTTCTTTTCGGATGAGCTGAGTATATTTAAATCGACTGCACTCTGAATCAGGGATTTATAGGCTGCAACAGCGGTGTTATATTTTTCATAGTCTACTGACTCATAATATAGAGGATCTGCCAGAATCCTGAGGGCTTCATCGATATAATCTTTTTTATTTTGTATGATAATTCCCCCCCCCTTATCAGCTGCTCGGATTACGATATCATCATTATTTCTGAGTGCATCTAGAGCTCTTTTTTCCTTGAATGATAAATTTTGTTTAAGGAGTTTTTTTTGGGTGACAGCTCTTTTGAGATCAGACAACACTAGGTCACAGAAAGTTTTGAGAAAATGCCCTTGGCTCGTTAACGGGTAAAATTTGGATTTAGCTTTTACTGCCGTGTGACAGAAAGGACTTACTTCAGAGATAATCGCTGGCACGATATCTCCTTTTAGAAGAAAGTGTCTCTTGAGTGTCAGTTCCTGATGAAGCTCTGGACATCTAGGAAAAGGTCAAAATCCTTGGATCTGAATGATGGACAAAAAGATAAACCTTTGCTAAGTACCTGAATTTCTGTATTATCAAGGACATAATCAGATAAGTTGAATATGTTGTTAGTGAAGTTGTTATTACTCTGAACATTATTGTTATAAAAACTCTCACCTATATTCAGGTTTTTAGGTTTTTTTAAAAGATTTTTTTGTCTCTTTTGTTGGAGCTTGGATCCTGCTCTGACTCCTCTGTGTTTTTTCTTTTTTTGGTTGAGGATTTTAGGACTAAAAAATCAGTCATCAGATTTGTCTTATGGTTTTTAGCTGACGGGAGAAAAGGAACAAGGGGTTGAGACATGCTTGTGTTGTCTATCACGATTTTCTCTGTGATTCCCGATGTATTTGTCGTAGCGACTGGCATCTGTGTGTTCAAAGGGGAGGCGAGGTCATCATGGACAGACAGATCCAATAAATCAATGAAATCGTTATCTTGTGCAACTTCCATATTAGTATTTTCTTCTAATAGAGCCCTTTCTTTCCTGATCCTTTCTATTTGGAGCCTGATTTTCGCTAGGTGCGCTTGTATTTCCTCTGGATTGAGGGAAGCAGAATTAGTCGGAAGGGGATTAATATTAATTTTGGAAGTAGAGGGATGTAAGGTAGAGGTAGTTTCAGTGATTTTTTGTCTGGAAATATTGGCCTGTGAAAAGACTTCATCGGCCAGCTGATCAATTTGATCTGGTGTTTGGATGGAATTATTTGGTTTGGAACAAATGATTGAAGTTTGTGGGATAGATATGCTCCTGTTAGGATCTGTAACGGTGTTCGACCGGGCTTTTGGCTGTTTGTGAAAACTGCTGTTCACAAAACTTCTTTTACTATTATAGTTATTGTTCATGGAGGAACTGTATCTCCTATGACTATTTGTCCTGGGGGGAAGAGTCTGTCCTTCATCAGGAGAGACAGTTTTGACCCTGTGCAGATCTTGTCTATCTCTTTGGATTTTTTTGGATTTTCTAATGATTGTGTCCTGTTCTAGTTGTAACAGGCGAGTATTTAAGGCAGAATTTAAGTTCTTATAATCAGGGTGTAGTATAAACAAAGTGAGCTTTTCATACAGTTCTGTAATTTTTACTGTGGAATCCACAGCAATTTTGGTACGTTTATCATGCAAACACAGCAACATACCTCTCATACAGTCTTTGAAGAGGTTGTCCCATTTGGCTGTGAAAGTCTCATCCTGAGGGAACGGGGAGTCACGTCCCACTTGCAAACCTCTTGGGCAAAGTCCTTCATCTAGGTAGATGGATAAAAACCTGGCGTCCAGGTTGTAATGTAATTCTTCCTTCATGAGGTCTTCCAGTGTGTGAAAAAGTTTTCTCATAAGTAAGGTATCCTCCTCTGTGAAGGAAATCCCTGAGTCCATGATGGTGTCTGTGACGCTGTCACTAGGCGCGCCCACCGTCTGAAGAATCAACCTTTCCCTGGATGACAGGCGGTTGTTGTAGTAATCCATGTCGGAAACGATGTGCTGTCAAAAAACCCTCTGCAGCCGACTCTCAAAGGTGAAAAGGGGTCTCAGTCCTGAGGCCAAGTCCCGGTCTTTAAGAGAAGCTGTAGTAGGAGAGAAAAGGCGCAATAGGGTCTTACCCGATTTACAGGGCAGAGGGAAAAA
This sequence comes from Anomaloglossus baeobatrachus, assembly GCF_048569485.1. Lineage (NCBI taxonomy): Eukaryota > Metazoa > Chordata > Amphibia > Anura > Aromobatidae > Anomaloglossus > Anomaloglossus baeobatrachus. The sequence goes on along the minus strand of NC_134354.1, from coordinate 266,005,912 downwards.
GGGTTAAAAACACACTCACCTGGCTGGGTTGTGCCAGTCACAACCCCTTAGAGAACGTGGATGAGTGCTTTAGTGGTTCAGCAGCGGCCCCGTGTCTGAGCAAAGGATATCAAAGAGTAGACTGGAGGAAAAACGGGTTTAAAAACCGCGCTAGGAAACCACGAGCAAGGATGTAAATGAATATTTTTCTTTTATTTAGATAATTCCAACGCGTTTCGGAGACCCATCTGTCTCCTTCCTCAGGGAAAAAGAATCTTACAGTCAATGAGGAGTTGTCCTTATAAAACAACATACAGACAAAAGGAAAAAAAAAAAAAAGGGAGGGGGAGGGGGGTGTAACCAATCTTGACGTCATCACTCCATGTGCTGCAGAGTGATGACTCATTTCCACGTGGAGAAAAGCTGCATCATGATGTAAACTTCACATATTAAAACAAATATTTAAAGTGCTCTAAATGTGAAAAGATAAATAAATGAGTATCTTATTTACCCAATAATTTGTCTGTGTCCTTTTCTTTTTTTTTTTTTTTTTTTTTTTTTTTTCCTGGAAAGTGAGAAAACTAAAAATGTGCATGTATGTATATATAAATTATGTGCAAAAATATCATTTTACTACTGTCCCCTATCTGGAACGTATGCAAGTAAATGAGTCTGTGTGTGGGCACTTGTGGGATGTTGCTCTGTCATTGCTACATTTAGGCTGCTAGATGTGTGAGTAAAAGCTCAAAAAAAAAAGAAAAGAAAAGGGAAAAAGCAACTAAAAAATGTGTGTATGTGTCCATGAAAAAATCTATATGATGTGAACAAATAAAAATGTGTGATGCGATCTGAAAATAGCAGCATGTAATATATATAAGAAGAGAGAAAAGTATGTAAATATGTGTGATACGATTGAAAATAGCGGTGTGTGATTTAAAACTATAGAGAGAAGAAAAAAAAAAAAAAAAAATGAATTTCTCACTATGTCGGAGTGACTTTGTGAGAAAAACTGGAGGGATCGTGAAAGATGAAAAGCAGGCATCTATGTGCAAGTATTTAAAAACATAAAAAGAGGGGGTGGTGAAGTGAAAAAAGAAGAGCAAGTAGTGCGCATGCTTGAAGGAACGAGTACTATGTCAGGAAGAGGTGATGTGAGTTCAGACCGTGGGAAGAAATTCTACCGCGCAAGCACGCGGTACTAGTAAGAAGCAGATTCCTCTTTGCAGAGGGTGATTAGAATTCAAAGCGTGGGAAATAGTGTAGTGCGCAAGTGCAAAGCGCAAAGAAATACAAGAACGATACAAGCGTGAATGAGAAAAATTGAAAGCTGAAAGAGAGGGGAAGGGGAATGAATAGGGGAAAGGAAAAAGGGAGTGTTCCTCTAGAGGAGTATATCGTTGACATGTGAAGGTGTGCGCGAAGTTATAAACAATTTATATGAAAAATATGCAATATGAAAATGGGAATTTTAAGGGAATGAAAATAAAAATAAAAAATAAAAAGGATAATGAGATATAAAATGTCCATATATAAAAAAGGAAATCCTTTTGAAAGGAAGGGTAAAACAGTTTTTAAATAAGGATATAACCACGTTGGAATATTTAAAACACATATATGAATACAAATACAGTAATTTAATACTTATAAAAAAAAAACCAAAAAACTTTTTTTGTAAAAACAACTAAAATGCAGGATAACCTGGGTGATGGATTAAAAAATTGCTACCTAATAAAACTCAGAGACTCATATTAAAACCCAGGGATGGGAATAAAAATATACGAAGATTAAAAACTGAGTGTAAAAAATGATTCAAGAGTGCAAATGCCCTACTGTAAAATGTTTTTGAGAGATTACCAGGAGAACTTGTACCAGATGATTTAGTAGAACAAGTCAGTCACTTCATTCAGGCCAAAGGGTTTCAGGGTATTTAACCTATGTATCCAAAAGGTTTCTTTCCTGCTCAAGGCTTCTGCTCTGTCAGTGATATATATAGGAATCTGTTCTATGGGTGTAATTTTAAAATCCAGACTTTTATTATGGAAAATTGTGCAGTGTTTGGATAACCCATGTTGCAGGAAGCCTGTTTTTATGTTGTAACGATGGGAATTTAACCTGTTATGAAGTGCCTGACTTGTCCTACCCACATATTGCTTACCGCATGAACAGTCCACCAAATATATGACATGGTCGGACTGACATGTCAAGCGAGTTTTTATTTGATATGATTCAGAGTTTCCTGTAGAGCAAAAATTGATCCTTCCATGGCAGATGCTCTTACAGCAAAGGCAGTTTTTAGAGTTGCATCTATAGGATCCACCTGAGATTATTGGTTTTGGACCCAATGCTTTGGTTCTCAGCCTGCTAGGGGCCACAATAGTCTTAATTGTGGGTGCCCGCCTGAAAGTGACTTTAGGTTTAGAGGGTAAGATGGGTTTAAGTATGGGATCATTGCACAAAATGTCCCAGTGTTTGGAGAGAACATCCTTGATGGTACCATTGTCTCCACTAAAGGTGGTGATAAAATTCAGGGCAAAATCTTGCTCATTTCTTTTTGTTATCAAGGGTTTTTCCCCACTGGGCTGGCCCAAAGTGGGGGGATCCCCAACCTTCCTGATAAAATCGGATTGTTTGAGCTTGGATGTCTCCTGGTAGGCTCTCCGAACCAAAGACTTCGGGTACCCCTTTTCTGCAAAACGTCCCCTAAGAATCTTTACTTGTTCTTTAAAATCAGTGTCTCTTGTGCAATTTCGTCTAATACGTTTGTACTGGTTTGAGGGAATATTGGACAGCCACTTCTCATAATGCTCACTTCCATAATGAATATATGAGTTCGCATCAACTTTTTTGAAATAATTTTTGGTGAGGATTTCACTGTTATGGTGAAAAATGGTCAAATCCAAAAAATTGATCTCCTCCTTATGCATTGTCGGTGCAAAAACCAAACCCCAGTCATTATTATTTAAATCATCCATAAAAATACTGATATCAGAAATACCACAGTCCCAGATAATAAATAAATCATCAATAAATCTTTTGTATAGAACTAAACTCTTTTCTCTCCTACTACAGCTTCTCTTAAAGACCGGGACTTGGCCTCAGGACTGAGACCCCTTTTCACCTTGGAGAGTCGGCTGCAGAGGGTTTTTGACAGCACATCGTTTCCGACATGGATTACTACAACAACCGCCTGTCATCCAGGGAAAGGTTGATTCTTCAGACGGTGGGCGCGCCTAGTGACAGCGTCACAGACACCATCATGGACTCAGGGATTTCCTTCACAGAGGAGGATACCTTACTTATGAGAAAACTTTTTCACACACTGGAAGACCTCATGAAGGAAGAATTACATTACAACCTGGACGCCAGGTTTTTATCCATCTACCTAGATGAAGGACTTTGCCCAAGAGGTTTGCAAGTGGGACGTGACTCCCCGTTCCCTCAGGATGAGACTTTCACAGCCAAATGGGACAACCTCTTCAAAGACTGTATGAGAGGTATGTTGCTGTGTTTGCATGATAAACGTACCAAAATTGCTGTGGATTCCACAGTAAAAATTACAGAACTGTATGAAAAGCTCACTTTGTTTATATTACACCCTGATTATAAGAACTTAAATTCTGCCTTAAATACTCGCCTGTTACAACTAGAACAGGACACAATCATTAGAAAATCCAAAAAAATCCAAAGAGATAGACAAGATCTGCACAGGGTCAAAACTGTCTCTCCTGATGAAGGACAGACTCTTCCCCCCAGGACAAATAGTCATAGGAGATACAGTTCCTCCATGAACAATAACTATAATAGTAAAAGAAGTTTTGTGAACAGCAGTTTTCACAAACAGCCAAAAGCCCGGTCGAACACCGTTACAGATCCTAACAGGAGCATATCTATCCCACAAACTTCAATCATTTGTTCCAAACCAAATAATTCCATCCAAACACCAGATCAAATTGATCAGCTGGCCGATGAAGTCTTTTCACAGGCCAATATTTCCAGACAAAAAATCACTGAAACTACCTCTACCTTACATCCCTCTACTTCCAAAATTAATATTAATCCCCTTCCGACTAATTCTGCTTCCCTCAATCCAGAGGAAATACAAGCGCACCTAGCGAAAATCAGGCTCCAAATAGAAAGGATCAGGAAAGAAAGGGCTCTATTAGAAGAAAATACTAATATGGAAGTTGCACAAGATAACGATTTCATTGATTTATTGGATCTGTCTGTCCATGATGACCTCGCCTCCCCTTTGAACACACAGATGCCAGTCGCTACGACAAATACATCGGGAATCACAGAGAAAATCGTGATAGACAACACAAGCATGTCTCAACCCCTTGTTCCTTTTCTCCCGTCAGCTAAAAACCATAAGACAAATCTGATGACTGATTTTTTAGTCCTAAAATCCTCAACCAAAAAAAGAAAAAACACAGAGGAGTCAGAGCAGGATCCAAGCTCCAACAAAAGAGACAAAAAAATCTTTTAAAAAAACCTAAAAACCTGAATATAGGTGAGAGTTTTTATAACAATAATGTTCAGAGTAATAACAACTTCACTAACAACATATTCAACTTATCTGATTATGTCCTTGATAATACAGAAATTCAGGTACTTAGCAAAGGTTTATCTTTTTGTCCATCATTCAGATCCAAGGATTTTGACCTTTTCCTAGATGTCCAGAGCTTCATCAGGAAACTGACACTCAAGAGACACTTTCTTCTAAAAGGAGATATCGTGCCAGCGATTATCTCTGAAGTAAGTCCTTTCTGTCACACGGCAGTAAAAGCTAAATCCAAATTTTACCCGTTAACGAGCCAAGGGCATTTTCTCAAAACTTTCTGTGACCTAGTGTTGTCTGATCTCAAAAGAGCTGTCACCCAAAAAAAACTCCTTAAACAAAATTTATCATTCAAGGAAAAAAGAGCTCTAGATGCACTCAGAAATAATGATGATATCGTAATCCGAGCAGCTGATAAGGGGGGGGGAATTATCATACAAAATAAAAAAGATTATATCGATGAAGCCCTCAGGATTCTGGCAGATCCTCTATATTATGAGTCAGTAGACTATGAAAAATATAACACCGCTGTTGCAGCCTATAAATCCCTGATTCAGAGTGCAGTCGATTTAAATATACTCAGCTCATCCGAAAAGAAATTCTTACAATTGAAAAATCCAGCTATGGCCTTTTTTTATCATCTCCCAAAAATACACAAAAACCTCAAAAATCCACCTGGTAGACCCATCATTTCGGGCATAAATTCCCTTACAGCGAATTTAGCCCACTATGTCGATTTATTAATGCAGCCGCAGGTTTTAAATCTTAATAGCTACCTCAGAGACTCAACTCACCTCATAGGATATTTGGAAAAAATCATGTGGAGAAAGTCATATATGTTTCTAACCATAGATGTAGCATCATTATATTCGAACATTCAACATCATCTTGGTCTCTTCTCCTTCTCCTTTTTCTTAGAAGGCGACATTAGGATCCCTCCCCCCCAAAAAAACTTTTTGTTTAAAAGCATGGACTTTATACTCAACAATAATTATTTTACTTTTCTTGACAAACTTTACCATCAGCGTATCGGCACAGCGATGGGGTCGAAAGCCGCATGCTCGTACGCTAACCTTTTTATGGGTTTATTTGAAATGTTGTTTATAGAAAATGGCAAGTATGACAAGAGTTTAGTTCTATACAAAAGATTTATTGATGATTTATTTATTATCTGGGACTGTGGTATTTCTGATATCAGTATTTTTATGGATGATTTAAATAATAATGACTGGGGTTTGGTTTTTGCACCGACAATGCATAAGGAGGAGATCAATTTTTTGGATTTGACCATTTTTCACCATAACAGTGAAATCCTCACCAAAAATTATTTCAAAAAAGTTGATGCGAACTCATATATTCATTATGGAAGTGAGCATTATGAGAAGTGGCTGTCCAATATTCCCTCAAACCAGTACAAACGTATTAGACGAAATTGCACAAGAGACACTGATTTTAAAGAACAAGTAAAGATTCTTAGGGGACGTTTTGCAGAAAAGGGGTACCCGAAGTCTTTGGTTCGGAGAGCCTACCAGGAGACATCCAAGCTCAAACAATCCGATTTTATCAGGAAGGTTGGGGATCCCCCCACTTTGGGCCAGCCCAGTGGGGAAAAACCCTTGATAACAAAAAGAAATGAGCAAGATTTTGCCCTGAATTTTATCACCACCTTTAGTGGAGACAATGGTACCATCAAGGATGTTCTCTCCAAACACTGGGACATTTTGTGCAATGATCCCATACTTAAACCCATCTTACCCTCTAAACCTAAAGTCACTTTCAGGCGGGCACCCACAATTAAGACTATTGTGGCCCCTAGCAGGCTGAGAACCAAAGCATTGGGTCCAAAACCAATAATCTCAGGTGGATCCTATAGATGCAACTCTAAAAACTGCCTTTGCTGTAAGAGCATCTGCCATGGAAGGATCAATTTTTGCTCTACAGGAAACTCTGAATCATATCAAATAAAAACTCGCTTGACATGTCAGTCCGACCATGTCATATATTTGGTGGACTGTTCATGCGGTAAGCAATATGTGGGTAGGACAAGTCAGGCACTTCATAACAGGTTAAATTCCCATCGTTACAACATAAAAACAGGCTTCCTGCAACATGGGTTATCCAAACACTGCACAATTTTCCATAATAAAAGTCTGGATTTTAAAATTACACCCATAGAACAGATTCCTATATATATCACTGACAGAGCAGAAGCCTTGAGCAGGAAAGAAACCTTTTGGATACATAGGTTAAATACCCTGAAACCCTTTGGCCTGAATGAAGTGACTGACTTGTTCTACTAAATCATCTGGTACAAGTTCTCCTGGTAATCTCTCAAAAACATTTTACAGTAGGGCATTTGCACTCTTGAATCATTCTTTACACTCAGTTTTTAATCTTCGTATATTTTTATTCCCATCCCTGGGTTTTAATATGAGTCTCTGAGTTTTATTAGGTAGCAATTTTTTAATCCATCACCCAGGTTATCCTGCATTTTAGTTGTTTTTACAAAAAAAGTTTTTTGGTTTTTTTTTTATAAGTATTAAATTACTGTATTTGTATTCATATATGTGTTTTAAATATTCCAACGTGGTTATATCCTTATTTAAAAACTGTTTTACCCTTCCTTTCAAAAGGATTTCCTTTTTTATATATGGACATTTTATATCTCATTATCCTTTTTATTTTTTATTTTTATTTTCATTCCCTTAAAATTCCCATTTTCATATTGCATATTTTTCATATAAATTGTTTATAACTTCGCGCACACCTTCACATGTCAACGATATACTCCTCTAGAGGAACACTCCCTTTTTCCTTTCCCCTATTCATTCCCCTTCCCCTCTCTTTCAGCTTTCAATTTTTCTCATTCACGCTTGTATCGTTCTTGTATTTCTTTGCGCTTTGCACTTGCGCACTACACTATTTCCCACGCTTTGAATTCTAATCACCCTCTGCAAAGAGGAATCTGCTTCTTACTAGTACCGCGTGCTTGCGCGGTAGAATTTCTTCCCACGGTCTGAACTCACATCACCTCTTCCTGACATAGTACTCGTTCCTTCAAGCATGCGCACTACTTGCTCTTCTTTTTTCACTTCACCACCCCCTCTTTTTATGTTTTTAAATACTTGCACATAGATGCCTGCTTTTCATCTTTCACGATCCCTCCAGTTTTTCTCACAAAGTCACTCCGACATAGTGAGAAATTCATTTTTTTTTTTTTTTTTCTTCTCTCTATAGTTTTAAATCACACACCGCTATTTTCAATCGTATCACACATATTTACATACTTTTCTCTCTTCTTATATATATTACATGCTGCTATTTTCAGATCGCATCACACATTTTTATTTGTTCACATCATATAGATTTTTTCATGGACACATACACACATTTTTTAGTTGCTTTTTCCCTTTTCTTTTTTTTTTTTTTTTTTTGAGCTTTTACTCACACATCTAGCAGCCTAAATGTAGCAATGACAGAGCAACATCCCACAAGTGCCCACACACAGACTCATTTACTTGCATACGTTCCAGATAGGGGACAGTAGTAGAGATGAGCGAACCGGTCGCGGTTCGGCTCGAGGTTGGTTCGCCGAACGGACCTCCCGTTCGAGTTCGGTTCGTCGAACGTTCGACGAACCGAACTCGAACTGCATAGGAAACAATGACAGGCAATCACAAACACAGAAAAACACCTAGAAAACACCCTCAAAGGTGTCCAAAAGGTCACAAACAACTCACAACACATGGGAAAGTGACAAGGACATATACTCATGCGAAAACAAAAGAGCTGGACAAGGAAAAAGAGGAGGACACATGCCATTATTGTGCAACTTGAGCCCTGCTCATTCTTGGCTTCCAATCTTGATAAATTGCCTGAGCTCGCCACGTACTTCTTGGGGATCTTGTCGTGTCCTGCAGCCAGCGTTCTCTCGGAACCTGTCTTCAGTGCTGCTGTGGGTCTGCTGGCAGATAAGCACACGTGTCTGTCCACTGACAATGTGGACATGGCTCTCAGAGGACTTTTCTTCCCCGGGGTCAGCCAGGGGACGGGAAAGGCACGCGTATTTTTGAGAGTGCTTCATGCAAAGCATCTTTTTCTTTTTCAAAAGGGGGCTCAACCGATGCCAGTCAAGTGGGGTGTGTGTGGCCCAGTGAGTGGCAACGAGGGAGACTGTGGTTGGAGTCCCCTCGCTGTGTTTCTAAAAGAACCAAGATGAACAAGTCATGGCTCTCAGAGGACTTTTCTTCCCCGGGGTCAGCCAGGGGACGGGAAAGGCACGCGTATTTTTGAGAGTGCTTCATGCAAAGCATCTTTTTCTTTTTCAAAAGGGGGCTCAACCGATGCCAGTCAAGTGGGGTGTGTGTGGCCCAGTGAGTGGCAACGAGGGAGACTGTGGTTGGAGTCCCCTCGCTGTGTTTCTAAAAGAACCAAGATGAACAAGTCATGGCTCTCAGAGGACTTTTCTTCCCCGGGGTCAGCCAGGGGACGGGAAAGGCACGCGTATTTTTGAGAGTGCTTCATGCAAAGCATCTTTTTCTTTTTCAAAAGGGGGCTCAACCGATGCCAGTCAAGTGGGGTGTGTGTGGCCCAGTGAGTGGCAACGAGGGAGACTGTGGTTGGAGTCCCCTCGCTGTGTTTCTAAAAGAACCAAGATGAACAAGTCATGGCTCTCAGAGGACTTTTCTTCCCCGGGGTCAGCCAGGGGACGGGAAAGGCACGCGTATTTTTGAGAGTGCTTCATGCAAAGCATCTTTTTCTTTTTCAAAAGGGGGCTCAACCGATGCCAGTCAAGTGGGGTGTGTGTGGCCCAGTGAGTGGCAACGAGGGAGACTGTGGTTGGAGTCCCCTCGCTGTGTTTCTAAAAGAACCAAGATGAACAAGTCATGGCTCTCAGAGGACTTTTCTTCCCCGGGGTCAGCCAGGGGACGGGAAAGGCACGCGTATTTTTGAGAGTGCTTCATGCAAAGCATCTTTTTCTTTTTCAAAAGGGGGCTCAACCGATGCCAGTCAAGTGGGGTGTGTGTGGCCCAGTGAGTGGCAACGAGGGAGACTGTGGTTGGAGTCCCCTCGCTGTGTTTCTAAAAGAACCAAGATGAACAAGTCATGGCTCTCAGAGGACTTTTCTTCCCCGGGGTCAGCCAGGGGACGGGAAAGGCACGCGTATTTTTGAGAGTGCTTCATGCAAAGCATCTTTTTCTTTTTCAAAAGGGGGCTCAACCGATGCCAGTCAAGTGGGGTGTGTGTGGCCCAGTGAGTGGCAACGAGGGAGACTGTGGTTGGAGTCCCCTCGCTGTGTTTCTAAAAGAACCAAGATGAACAAGTCATGGCTCTCAGAGGACTTTTCTTCCCCGGGGTCAGCCAGGGGACGGGAAAGGCACGCGTATTTTTGAGAGTGCTTCATGCAAAGCATCTTTTTCTTTTTCAAAAGGGGGCTCAACCGATGCCAGTCAAGTGGGGTGTGTGTGGCCCAGTGAGTGGCAACGAGGGAGACTGTGGTTGGAGTCCCCTCGCTGTGTTTCTAAAAGAACCAAGATGAACAAGTCATGGCTCTCAGAGGACTTTTCTTCCCCGGGGTCAGCCAGGGGACGGGAAAGGCACGCGTATTTTTGAGAGTGCTTCATGCAAAGCATCTTTTTCTTTTTCAAAAGGGGGCTCAACCGATGCCAGTCAAGTGGGGTGTGTGTGGCCCAGTGAGTGGCAACGAGGGAGACTGTGGTTGGAGTCCCCTCGCTGTGTTTCTAAAAGAACCAAGATGAACAAGTCATGGCTCTCAGAGGACTTTTCTTCCCCGGGGTCAGCCAGGGGACGGGAAAGGCACGCGTATTTTTGAGAGTGCTTCATGCAAAGCATCTTTTTCTTTTTCAAAAGGGGGCTCAACCGATGCCAGTCAAGTGGGGTGTGTGTGGCCCAGTGAGTGGCAACGAGGGAGACTGTGGTTGGAGTCCCCTCGCTGTGTTTCTAAAAGAACCAAGATGAACAAGTCATGGCTCTCAGAGGACTTTTCTTCCCCGGGGTCAGCCAGGGGACGGGAAAGGCACGCGTATTTTTGAGAGTGCTTCATGCAAAGCATCTTTTTCTTTTTCAAAAGGGGGCTCAACCGATGCCAGTCAAGTGGGGTGTGTGTGGCCCAGTGAGTGGCAACGAGGGAGACTGTGGTTGGAGTCCCCTCGCTGTGTTTCTAAAAGAACCAAGATGAACAAGTCATGGCTCTCAGAGGACTTTTCTTCCCCGGGGTCAGCCAGGGGACGGGAAAGGCACGCGTATTTTTGAGAGTGCTTCATGCAAAGCATCTTTTTCTTTTTCAAAAGGGGGCTCAACCGATGCCAGTCAAGTGGGGTGTGTGTGGCCCAGTGAGTGGCAACGAGGGAGACTGTGGTTGGAGTCCCCTCGCTGTGTTTCTAAAAGAACCAAGATGAACAAGTCATGGCTCTCAGAGGACTTTTCTTCCCCGGGGTCAGCCAGGGGACGGGAAAGGCACGCGTATTTTTGAGAGTGCTTCATGCAAAGCATCTTTTTCTTTTTCAAAAGGGGGCTCAACCGATGCCAGTCAAGTGGGGTGTGTGTGGCCCAGTGAGTGGCAACGAGGGAGACTGTGGTTGGAGTCCCCTCGCTGTGTTTCTAAAAGAACCAAGATGAACAAGTCATGGCTCTCAGAGGACTTTTCTTCCCCGGGGTCAGCCAGGGGACGGGAAAGGCACGCGTATTTTTGAGAGTGCTTCATGCAAAGCATCTTTTTCTTTTTCAAAAGGGGGCTCAACCGATGCCAGTCAAGTGGGGTGTGTGTGGCCCAGTGAGTGGCAACGAGGGAGACTGTGGTTGGAGTCCCCTCGCTGTGTTTCTAAAAGAACCAAGATGAACAAGTCATGGCTCTCAGAGGACTTTTCTTCCCCGGGGTCAGCCAGGGGACGGGAAAGGCACGCGTATTTTTGAGAGTGCTTCATGCAAAGCATCTTTTTCTTTTTCAAAAGGGGGCTCAACCGATGCCAGTCAAGTGGGGTGTGTGTGGCCCAGTGAGTGGCAACAAGGGAGACTGTGGTTGGAGTCCCCTCGCTGTGTTTCTAAAAGAACCAAGATGAACAAGTCATGGCTCTCAGAGGACTTTTCTTCCCCGGGGTCAGCCAGGGGACGGGAAAGGCACGCGTATTTTTGAGAGTGCTTCATGCAAAGCATCTTTTTCTTTTTCAAAAGGGGGCTCAACCGATGCCAGTCAAGTGGGGTGTGTGTGGCCCAGTGAGTGGCAACGAGGGAGACTGTGGTTGGAGTCCCCTCGCTGTGTTTCTAAAAGAACCAAGATGAACAAGTCATGGATCTCAGAGGACTTTTCTTCCCCGGGGTCAGCCAGGGGACGGGAAAGGCACGCGTATTTTTGAGAGTGCTTCATGCAAAGCATCTTTTTCTTTTTCAAAAGGGGGCTCAACCGATGCCAGTCAAGTGGGGTGTGTGTGGCCCAGTGAGTGGCAACGAGGGAGACTGTGGTTGGAGTCCCCTCGCTGTGTTATACATGCTTTTAGAAGGGCATGACATGGCTTGGAGGTTGACTTTCATAAAATGCAAACTGTTGGCTACCAAAATGCTGCCTTTCCAACAACTGTGGTTATAGGCAATGAGTAACATACTGATGAAGATGAGACGCAGATACCCGATTGGGATGACAACTTAAATATTCGGTCAGGGCAAGAAGAAACTCGGTCTGAGGGGGAGGGGAGTGCAAACACAACAATTGATGATGAAGTTCTAGATCCCACCTACTGTCAACCCACAGTCAGACACTCGAGGAGGTCAATAGAGGCGGTGGAGGGGGATGCAACCGACGTCGAAGTAACCTGGCGCCTTCCTGGACACAGTCGGAGCACTGGTAGCACGTCTACAACTGCATCCTCAGCCACCACTCTGCCTCTGAGCATTATTCGGGGTGGATCAACAGGTCGCATGGCCTCTAAGCCTTGCCTAGCCTGGTCCTTTTTTGACATAAAAAAAGATCGGCCAAATTATGTGATCTGTAACATTTGCCATGGTTATCTTAGTAGAGGTCAAAACCTCAGCAGTTTGACAACTTCTTCCATGAATCGTCACATGAATAAATATCATATGGCCTGGTGGGAAGCTCACCGTGCTGCAATGCGGCCTAGTGGAGCCAACCATCCACCGCCTGCCCCTTCCAGGGCATCCGCGCGCTCGTCATCTTCTAGGACTGTGGGGACAGCTGTCACACCTGTTTTTCCACCCACAACTTCCACCACTGTAACCGCAACAGGCAGTTTGCTTGGTAGGTCGTCAGTTGGTTTGGAAGGGGAAACAAGTGAGTGTGTACAGCTCTCTCAGACATCGATAGCACCAACTTTGGATGAAGGCAACATCATGTCTCCGCCTGCACTTTCCTCCCAAAGCTGCATTTTTCCAGGGACACCCTACTCAACACCGTCTACACACAGCAGCCAGATCTCTGTCCCTCAGATGTGGTCAAATAAAAGGCCACTTCCTTCGACCCATGACAAAGCGAAGAGGTTGACTCTATCCCTCTGTAAGCTGTTGGCTACAGAAATGCTGCCTTTCCGCCTAGTGGACACACAGGATTTTAGAGACCTTATATCTGTCGCTGTGCCCCAGTACCAGATGCCTAGTCGCCACTACTTCTCTAAGAAAGGTGTGCCCGCGCTACACCAGCATGTCGCACACAATATCACCGCTTCCTTGAGAAACTCTGTGTGTGAACGGGTGAATTTCAGCACCGATACTTGGACCAGTAAGCATGGACAGGGACGTTACATGTCGCTGACTGGGCACTGGGTAACTATGGTGATAGATGGTGAAGGGTCTGCTGCACAAGTCTTGCCGTCCCCACGACTTGTGTGTCAATCCTCTGTCTGTCCAAGTTCCGCCACTGCTTCTGCATCCTCCACCTCATCTGGGTCCTCCACCTCCGCCCCAAGCCTGCCTGGTCAGGCCACCAGCGTTCTCACTGCGCAGAAGGAATCACGCACCCCTCATTACTATGCTGGCAGCAGAGCGCAACGGCATCAGGCGGTCTTTAGCTTGACATGTCTTGGGAATAAGAGTCACACAGCTGAGGAGTTGTGGTCAGCTCTGCGGTCCGAGTTTAATAATTGGTTGTCTCCACTCAACCTGCAGCCTGGTAAGGCCGTGTGCGACAATGCTGCAAACCTGGGTGCGGCCCTTCGCCTGGGCAAGGTGACACACGTGCCTTGTATGGCTCACGTGTTGAACCTTGTTGTCCAGCAATTTTTAACACACTATCCCGGCCTAGATGGCCTTCTGACCAGGGCACGGAAACTGTCTGCAGTGCTCACTTCCGCCGTTCAAGCGCCGCAGCTGAGCGACTTGCATCGCTACAGAAGTCTTTCGGCCTGCCGGTTCATCGCCTGAAATGCGATGTGGCGACACGCTGGAATTCAACTCTCCACATGTTACAGTGACTGTGGCAGCACCGCAGAGCCCTGGTGCAATACGTCATGACGTATAGCCTGGGCCAACGAGATGCAGAGGTGGGGCAGATCACCCTGATGGAGTGATCTCAGATCACGGACCTATGCACCCTTCTGCACAGTTTCGACATGGCGACGAATATGTTTAGCGCTGACAATGCCATTATCAGCATGACGATTACAGTCATTTACATGCTGGAGCACACGCTAAACACTATTCGGAGTCAGGGGGTGGGACAACAGGAAGGGGAGGAACTACAGGAGGATTCATATGCGCAAGACACAACAACATCACCAAGGTCCAGACGTTCATCATCACCAACGCGGCAGGCATGGGACCATGGGGGACAGGGATCAACAAGGGCGCATGGTAGCAGGCGAGATGTTGAGGAAGGTGCAGGAGGACATGAAGATATGGAGGACGAACTGTCCATGGACATGGAAGACTCAGCTGATGAGGGGGACCTTGGTCAAATTTAAGTTGAAAGAGGTTGGGGGGAGATGACAGAGGAAGAAAGAACGGTTAGCACCTCTATGCCACAAACACAGCGTGGACTTGGTCCGCATGGCTGCGCAAGACACATGAGTGCCTTCTTGTTGCACTACCTCCAACATGACCCTCGTATTGTCAAAATTAGAAGTGATGATGACTACTGGCTTGCCACACTGTTAGATCCCCGGGACAAGTCCAAATTTTGTGACATAATTCCACCCATAGAAAGGGACGCACGTATGCAGGAGTATCAGCAGAAGCTGTTACTCGATCTTAGCTCGGCTTTTCCACCAAACAACCGTGCAGGTGAAGGGAGTGATTCTCCCAGTTGTAACTTGACAAACATGGGACGGCCTCGTCATCTTCAACAGTCTACCCGTACCAGTAGGACCGTATCTGGTGCTGGTAACAGCAATTTTATGGAATCTTTTCATAATTTTTTTAGACCCTCCTTTGCAAGGCCACCAGAGACATCAAGTGTGTCACATAGTCAACGGATGGAGAGGATGATACAGGAGTATCTCCAAATGAACATCGATGCAATGACTTTGCAAATGGAGCCTTGCTCCTTTTGTGCTTCAAATCTAGAAAAATGTCAAGAGCTCTCCAGTTACGCCTTGAAGATTTTGTCGTGTCCAGCTGCCAGCGTTGTCTCTGAACGTGTCTTCAGTGCTGCTGGGTGTGTGCTGACAGATAAGCGCACGCGTCTGTCCAGTGACAATGTGGACAGACTGACGTTCATCAAAATGAACAAGTCATGGATCCAGAAGGAATTTACTACCCCTGTGTCATCCTGGGGAGAGTAAATGCTTGTGGATTTGGAATGTGCTTGATGCAAATCAAAACATCCTGTTTGCAACTAGGGCACAAGTCCTGCCACTGATGGGGTGTCTGTGTGCCCAATTTGGGGAAAAAAGGTAGACTCCGCTTGGAGTAACCCTTGCTTGCTGTGTTTTTTAAAAATGATACAAGATGAACAGATCTGAAGGCAAGATGAAGGCAACATCATGTCTCCGCCTGCACTTTTCTCACAAACCTGCATTTTTCCAGGGACACCCTACTCAACACCGTCTACAGACAGCAGCCAGATCTCTGTCCCTCAGATG
The DNA here is from genome assembly GCF_048569485.1 of Anomaloglossus baeobatrachus. Lineage (NCBI taxonomy): Eukaryota > Metazoa > Chordata > Amphibia > Anura > Aromobatidae > Anomaloglossus > Anomaloglossus baeobatrachus. The sequence continues at coordinate 265,990,330 of NC_134354.1, read as the reverse complement.
TGGTCAAATAAAAGGCCACTTACTGCGACCCATGACAAAGCTAAGTGGTTGACTCTATCCCTCTGTAAGCTGTTGGCTACCGAAATGCTGCCTTTACGCGTAGTGGACACACAGGATTTTACAGACCTTATGTCTGTCGCTGTGCCCCAGTACCAGATGCCCAATCACCACTGCTTCTCCAAGAAAAGCATGCCCGCGCTACACCAGCATGTCGCACACAACATCACCACTTCCTTGAGAAAATCTGTGTGCGACAGGGTGCATTTCAACACAGATACTTGGACCAGTAAGCATAGACAGGGTCATTACATGTCACTGACTGGGCACTGGCAAACTATGGTGAGAGATGGAGAAGGGTCTGCTGTACAAGTCTTGCCGTCCCCACGAGTTGTTTCAATCCTTGTTCTGTATGTAGAAGTTAATACACTGCTTCTGCCTCTTCAACCTCGTGTGGGTCCTCTACCTTGGCGCAAACCCTGTGTGGTCAGGCCACCCTTCCTTGCAACTGCGCACAAGGACTACCACACACCTCCTTACTATGCTGGCAGCAGAGCTCAATGCCATCAGGCGGTCAAAGTTTTACTTTGAAATGTATGGGAAATGTGAGTCACACCGCTATTACAGAGAATAGTAGTCAGGCAGGGTCAAAACATTAATTGAGGAACAGGAACAGAATGGGACGGCCAGGAAAGAATCAGAAAACAAGCAGAGGTGAAATGCGTATCGGCCAACAAGGTACATAAACAGCAAGCAGGAAAAGTAGTCAGGTAACAAGCACACAAAATCATAAAACTGAACTGGGGGTAAAATTAACCAGAGGTTCATAGCTATGTCTGGCAGTGGTCTGCAGACAGGATGGGCATAAAAAAGGGTGTGGTGTCTTCCCATTGGTTGTAGCTGAATGATGGTATTTCATCTGTGAGATACCCACCAGCTACATTCAGCCAGAGATTCTGCATCTGTCAAGGTAATGCAGCCCAGTGGGTGAGCATAACCTGCGTCCACCTGCGCCGCTGGCATCGACTACTCTCCCATCATCAGCACTATTCATGAAAGGAACACGTTGTCACCTGGCGACCGGAGTACAAATTGACGGAGCGGACTCCGTTGGTGACTTAACAGCCGTGTGCGGCAATGATGCAAACCTGGCTGCGGGCCATCCTCAGGGCAATGTGACACACGTGCCTTTTAGGGCTCACGTGTTGAACCGAATTCGCCAGCAATTTTTAAAACACCATCACGGCCTACATGGCCTTGTGCAGTGGGCACGCTCGCTATGTGCTCACTTCCATCGTGCGCACACAGCAGCTCAACAACTTTCATCACTCCGGAAGTCTTAGGGTCTGGCAGTTAAACGCCGTAAATGCGATGTTTCGACACGCAGGAATTGGAATCTGCACATGTTGCAGCGTGTGTGGCAGCACCGCAGAGCCCTGCTGAAATACGGTAAGACATATAGCCTGGGATAACTTGATCCAGAGGTGGTGCAGATCACGCTGCTGGAGTGGTGTCAGATCAAGGACCTATGCACCCTGCTACACAGTTTTGAAATGTCGACGAAGATGTTTAGCACTGGCAATGTCATTCTCAGCGTGACAATTCTGGTCATCTACATGATGGAGCACACTGTAATTATTATTCGGAGTCAGGTGTTGGGACAAGAGGAAGGGGAGGAAGTACAGGAGGAGTCATATGCGGAAGGGATAACAAGATCTACGAGGTCCAGATGGTCAGCGGCACCTATGCGGCAGTCATGGTGAGGGAGAGGGATTAACAAGGGCGCATAGTATCAGCAAAAAGTGTTGATGAAAGTGCAGGAGCCCATGAAGAAATGGAGGACGAACTGGCGATGGGCATGGAAGACTCAGCAGATGAGTGAGAGCTTGCTCACATTTCGGTTGTGCGAGGTTGGGGGGAGAGGGCAGAGGAAGGATGCACGATTCTCACCTCTCTGCCACCAACACACCAAGGACTTGGTCCTCCTGGATGCACAAGACACATGAGCGCCTTCTTGCTGCACTACCTACATGACCCTCGGATTGTATGAATTTGAACTAATCCTGAATACTGGGTTGCCACACTGTTAGATCCCCGGTACAAGACAAAATTTGGCGAACTAATTCCTGCCATAGAAATAGACGCACGTATACAGGAGTATCTGCAGAATGTGGTACGCAATCTTAGATCTACTTGTCCACTAAACACCAGTGCTGCACAGAGTGAATCTCAACGCTTTGTCATGGATAGGAGGAAATGGTCTTTTACTTGTCCACATCGGAGGGACCGAGGGATGGCTGCTGTGCTGAGATGGCGTTGAGTACGGTGTCCCTGCACAGTTGCACTTTTGGTCATATCCCAAAATGAGTTGAAAAAGGACAGATGCTGTTGGAAAGGGGAACAGGTGTGTTGGAAAGGGGAAAAAAGTTTTGGTCCGTGGATTTGGTGGTTAAGCAACTGTAACATTTGCTGAAGAAACAACATCTGTTACAGTGGGACTGGCAGATTTGGATAAAGTGGTATATAATCTGTGACCGCTATATAACGAAAATTAATAAGAAAAGAAAGAGAAAGGTATATATCCCCATCAGCAGTCAGTGTCCACCGTGCTCCCAGTTGGAAAAGGAGAGGTTGGCAACTTGAAGGTTTGGTGGAGGATACAGAGCTGTGTGGCTATGAAACTAATAGTAGCCTGAACCGAGTTAGACGCCATTCGGATCTGGAGACTGTGAGCCCTGTTAGCGTCACAGGGTCCACATGCCCACCCAGCCCAGGAACTCCCTGTTAACAACACAGGGGCCATTGAGTACGCTGACCGTGTGCGTAGGGGCCACACCTGTGGACAGCAGGCGCATCAGCAGCAGCAGGCCTGTTAATGCCACTGGGCTGCACAAGCAGGACTGTTAGGACAGGAGCTGGTCTTAACCGTTCTGCGTTACCAACTGTGGTGGTGGCCTGCATCCACCACCCGATCCCTGCCTACCTCTGGCCTAAAGCCGCAATGGGTTCAACACATGGAGGTGTGCTCTTTCGGAGCATAATAGAAGACTGCGCACCTCCTTGTTGGCTCCAGCCCCTTTTATAACCTGGGTCCGCCCCAAACCAGGGTGAACCACAATGCACCTCCTGGAGACAAAAGTAGAGTGACACGTCATGAGTGGCATAACTAGCGTCCTATTTGGAAACGCAACTTCAATGATGACCTCATGGCTGCCATGACCCAAACACCTCACCAGTCATCGTCTGAGCATCAATAATGCGGTGACAAGTCATAGGTGTGGGCCTCTGCAAGCCATTTGGGAGGACACCTGATGCCCTGTGGTCTATATGGGACCCCCACATCAGGGCCAGGGCCAAAGAGTTCATTACCGGACCTAGTCTCTGATGCAGGAAGTGCCTGAGCATGCTCAGTAGCATGAAATACAGTCTCTGAAAAAAGACTATCAGCTTTAGCATGGTGTCTATGCCCAAAACAGGACTTATACCTGGCACGGAATGCAAGCACCTGTGCAAAGAGGCTTTTCACACTTAGTGTGGGAGCATGCGCTGTATCCCGAAATGAAAACTTAGCGTCAGGAATGGCACAGTCAGGCTGAGCATACTCACTAGGCGAAACACTGTAATTATGCTGCAGCTGGGGTACATCGGCACACGCATGCGCACTAGCTGCCTCTCCACACTTAGACGTGGAGGGGAAATTTGTCTTGGAGATGCTGTCTATGAACAGAAGGAAAAGCTAAAGGAAGCCTGACTTTCTATCCCTCCGAATTATGAAATGCAGCAATGAATTCCATGAGTTTGCTATAACATTAGCGTAGCAAAGTGTGCATGAGGGTGTGATGTAGAGGTGCTAGAAATAGCTTGTCACCAGTGGGGCACTAATGGAATACAACAGCCAGTTCTATGATGCCACAAAATGGCAGTATTTTGTGCTATCATTATAGCTTATTAAAAACAGAGCACGAGGTTGTCATGCAGAGGTGCTGCACATAGATTTGCAGTAGTGTGAATTGACAAAAGTACAATAGCCACGTTTAGGATACAACTAGGTAGAGTGAGTGTTTGCTAGTATAATGGCTGAGTTTAAAAAAGTTTGAGTGTGCAATGCAGGCAGACGTCCTGCAAATAACGTTCCAATACTGTGAATTGACAAAAGTACAATAGCCACGTTTAGGATACAACTAGGTAGAGTGAGTGTTTGCTAGTATAATGGCTGAGTTTAAAAAAGTTTGAGTGTGCAATGCAGGCAGACGTCCTGCAAATAACGTTCCAATACTGTGAATTGACAAAAGTACAATAGCCACGTTTAGGATACAACTAGGTACAGTGAGTGTTTGCTAGTATAATGGCTGAGTTTAAAAAAGTTTGAGTGTGCAATGCAGGCAGACGTGCTGCAAATAACGTTCCAATACTGTGAATTGACAAAAGTACAATAGCCACGTTTAGGATACAACTAGGTACAGTGAGTGTTTGCTAGTATAATGGCTGAGTTTAAAAAAGTTTGAGTGTGCAATGCAGGCAGACGTCCTGCAAATAACGTTCCAATACTGTGAATTGACAAAAGTACAATAGCCACGTTTAGGATACAACTAGGTACAGTGAGTGTTTGCTAGTATAATGGCTGAGTTTAAAAAAGTTTGAGTGTGCAAGGCAGGCAGATGTCCTGCAAATAACGTTCCAATACTGTGAATTGACAAAAGTACAATAGGCACGTTTAGGATACAACTAGGTACAGTGAGTGTTTGCTAGTATAATGGCTGAGTTTAAAAAAGTTTGAGTGTGCAATGCAGGCAGACGTGCTGCAAATAACGTTCCAATACTGTGAATTGACAAAAGTACAATAGCCACGTTTAGGATACAACTAGGTACAGTGAGTGTTTGCTAGTATAATGGCTGAGTTTAAAAAAGTTAGAGTGTGCAATGCAGGCAGATGTCATGCAAATAACGTTCCAATACTGTGAATTGACAAAAGTACAATAGCCACGTTTAGGATACAACTAGGTACAGTGAGTGTTTGCTAGTATAATGGCTGAGTTTAAAAAAGTTAGAGTGTGCAATGCAGGCAGATGTCATGCAAATAACGTTCCAATACTGTGAATTGACAAAAGTCCAATAGCCACGTATAGGATGCCACTAGGTACACTGAGTGTTTGCTAGTATAATGGCTTCGTTATAATTAGTTGGAGTGTGCAACGCAGGCAGATGCGCTCTGCAAATGTCTTGGCACTAGTGGGACTATAGCAAAGTCCAATAGCCACGTATAGGATGCTGTCACGCTCCCCGGGTCCTTGGCTCCCCTCCCCGGGTCCTCCGCTCCGCTCCCCGGGTCCTCAGCCCCGCTCCCCGGCTCACCTGCCACGCTCCCCGGGTCCTTGGCTCCGGTGCCCGTCCTTCCCAGGCCCCCTGGTCTCCGATCGCGGCGCCCGACGGCCTCCCAGGCCCTGGCCGGCTCCCTTGCGTCCTCTTCTCAGCCTCCTTCCCTGGCTTCTGGCACCCGGGCTGCGCGCATGCGCATTAGGGCGCGCGCGCGGTCACTGACCCTTTCTTAAAGGGCCAGCGTCCATTAACAGGAAATGAGGCTAAACAGGTACAGGGTATAAAGGGGTGTATTGTCCAAGAGGGCGGGGCCTGATCTTCGTGTTTTCCAAGCTAGGAGTCAGGTCTCCTTGTGTCGTCTTGCCATACTCACGTATCTCTCTTCTAGAGCTGATCCTGCCTCGCCATCCGGTCCTGCTGAATCCCGAACCCCGCACGCTGTCCGTCTGCCATCTGACAGTCCGTACCATCTCGGATCCCTGCGGTGACCCGTCATCTCGCTCCAAAGGTTCCGGACCCCGCCTGACATCACCTCGGCTTCCGAACCTGAGCTACGTCACCCGGACTACCATCTGTGACTCCGCTGTCCCAGGGACTCCTTCGTTACACTCACTGGCACGGACTGTTCTACTGCCCATAGTGCTTCAGCTACCGGACTCCTTACCACCATCTTAGAGTTCGGCCCAGTGGATCCACCTCCTGGGTCTGCCCGACCGCCTGGCCCTGACAGATGCCACTAGGTACACTGAGTGTTTGCTAGTAAAATTGCTTAGTTTAAAAAAGTTGTAGTGTGCAATGCAGGCAGACGTGCTCTGCAAATGTCTTTGCACTAGTGGGACTATAGCAAAGTCCAATAGCCACGTATAGGATGCCACTAGGTACACTGAGTGTTTGCTAGTAAAATTGCTTAGTTTAAAAAAGTTGTAGTGTGCAATGCAGGCAGACGTGCTCTGCAAATGTCTTTGCACTAGTGGGACTATAGCAAAGTCCAATAGCCACGTATAGGATGCCACTAGGTACACTGAGTGTTTGCTAGTAAAATTGCTTAGTTTAAAAAACTTGGAGTGTGCAATGCAGGCAGATGTGCTCTGCTAATGTCTTTGCACTAGTGGGACTATAGCAAAGTCCAATAGCCACGTTTAGGATGCCACTAGGTACACTGAGTGTTTGCTAGTAAAATTGCTTAGTTTAAAAAACTTGGAGTGTGCAATGCAGGCAGATGTGCTCTGCAAATGTCTTTGCACTAGTGGGACTATAGCAAAGTCCAATAGCCACGTTTAGGATACAACTAGGTACAGTGAGTGTTTGCTAGTATCATGGCTGAGTTTAAAAAAGTTTGAGTGTGCAATGCAGGCAGACGTCCTGCAAATAACGTTCCAATACTGTGAATTGACAAAAGTACAATAGCCACGTTTAGGATACAACTAGGTACAGTGAGTGTTTGCTAGTATAATGGCTGAGTTTAAAAAAGTTAGAGTGTGCAATGCAGGCAGACGTCCTGCAAATAACGTTCCAATACTGTGAATTGACAAAAGTCCAATAGCCACGTATAGGATGCCACTAGGTACACTGAGTGTTTGCTAGTATAATGGCTTCGTTATAATTAGTTGGAGTGTGCAACGCAGGCAGATGCGCTCTGCAAATGTCTTGGCACTAGTGGGACTATAGCAAAGTCCAATAGCCACGTATAGGATGCCACTAGGTACACTGAGTGTTTGCTAGTAAAATTGCTTAGTTTAAAAAAGTTGTAGTGTGCAATGCAGGCAGACGTGCTCTGCAAATGTCTTTGCACTAGTGGGACTATAGCAAAGTCCAATAGCCACGTATAGGATGCCACTAGGTACACTGAGTGTTTGCTAGTAAAATTGCTTAGTTTAAAAAAGTTGTAGTGTGCAATGCAGGCAGACGTGCTCTGCAAATGTCTTTGCACTAGTGGGACTATAGCAAAGTCCAATAGCCACGTATAGGATGCCACTAGGTACACTGAGTGTTTGCTAGTAAAATTGCTTAGTTTAAAAAACTTGGAGTGTGCAATGCAGGCAGATGTGCTCTGCTAATGTCTTTGCACTAGTGGGACTATAGCAAAGTCCAATAGCCACGTTTAGGATGCCACTAGGTACACTGAGTGTTTGCTAGTAAAATTGCTTAGTTTAAAAAACTTGGAGTGTGCAATGCAGGCAGATGTGCTCTGCAAATGTCTTTGCACTAGTGGGACTATAGCAAAGTCCAATAGCCACGTTTAGGATACAACTAGGTACAGTGAGTGTTTGCTAGTATAATGGCTGAGTTTAAAAAAGTTTGAGTGTGCAATGCAGGCAGACGTCCTGCAAATAACGTTCCAATACTGTGAATTGACAAAAGTACAATAGCCACGTTTAGGATACAACTAGGTACAGTGAGTGTTTGCTAGTATAATGGCTGAGTTTAAAAAAGTTAGAGTGTGCAATGCAGGCAGACGTCCTGCAAATAACGTTCCAATACTGTGAATTGACAAAAGTCCAATAGCCACGTATAGGATGCCACTAGGTACACTGAGTGTTTGCTAGTATAATGGCTTCGTTATAATTAGTTGGAGTGTGCAACGCAGGCAGATGCGCTCTGCAAATGTCTTGGCACTAGTGGGACTATAGCAAAGTCCAATAGCCACGTATAGGATGCCACTAGGTACACTGAGTGTTTGCTAGTAAAATTGCTTAGTTTAAAAAAGTTGTAGTGTGCAATGCAGGCAGACGTGCTCTGCAAATGTCTTTGCACTAGTGGGACTATAGCAAAGTCCAATAGCCACGTATAGGATGCCACTAGGTACACTGAGTGTTTGCTAGTAAAATTGCTTAGTTTAAAAAAGTTGTAGTGTGCAATGCAGGCAGACGTGCTCTGCAAATGTCTTTGCACTAGTGGGACTATAGCAAAGTCCAATAGCCACGTATAGGATGCCACTAGGTACACTGAGTGTTTGCTAGTAAAATTGCTTAGTTTAAAAAACTTGGAGTGTGCAATGCAGGCAGATGTGCTCTGCTAATGTCTTTGCACTAGTGGGACTATAGCAAAGTCCAATAGCCACGTTTAGGATGCCACTAGGTACACTGAGTGTTTGCTAGTAAAATTGATTAGTTTAAAAAAGTTGTAGTGTACAATGCAGGCAGACGTGCTCTGCAAATGTCTTTGCACTAGTGGGACTATAGCAAAGTCCAATAGCCACGTATAGGATGCCACTAGGTACACTGAGTGTTTGCTAGTAAAATTGCTTAGTTTAAAAAACTTGGAGTGTGCAATGCAGGCAGATGTGCTCTGCTAATGTCTTTGCACTAGTGGGACTATAGCAAAGTCCAATAGCCACGTATAGGATGCCACTAGGTACACTGAGTGTTTGCTAGTATAATGGCTTCGTTATAATTAGTTGGAGTGTGCAACGCAGGCAGATGCGCCCTGCAAATGTCTTGGCACTAGTGGGACTATAGCAAAGTCCAATAGCCACGTATAGGATGCCACTAGGTACACTGAGTGTTTGCTAGTAAAATTGCTTAGTTTAAAAAAGTTGTAGTGTGCAATGCAGGCAGACGTGCTCTGCTAATGTCTTTGCACTAGTGGGACTATAGCAAAGTCCAATAGCCACGTATAGGATGCCACTAGGTACACTGAGTGTTTGCTAGTATAATGGCTTCGTTATAATTAGTTGGAGTGTGCAACGCAGGCAGATGCGCTCTGCAAATGTCTTGGCACTAGTGGGACTATAGCAAAGTCCAATAGCCACGTTTAGGATGCCACTAGGTACACTGAGTGTTTGCTAGTATAATGGCTTACTTAGAATGAGTTGGAGTGTGCAGAGGACAAGAGGGTACAGTGGCAGGATTGTGGTGCTCTGGGTAGAGGAATGGAAGCCTGCCTTTCTATTCCCTCCTAATGGTGAAATGCAGGGAGGAAATCCCTGACCTGGGCTACACAGACGCTGTTGCTGTTTGCAGGACCTGTCACTTATGGCTCTCTGACCCTGCCGCTTTGAGCCCTTAAAAGGACTGCTAGAATGTGCTCTCCCTAAGCTGTCTAACGCTGTGTATGCAGCGCATACAGCTGTATCGGCTATAGGACTCAGGAGGACGGAGCTGCGACACTGATGTCTGACACCAAAGACGCAGAAGGCAGATAATGGCGTTCGTGAAGAAAATGTCCGGTTTTATAATGCAGGGACATGTGACATGCAGATCCTATCACACATGCCGTTGCTTCTCTGGCTCAAAGTCCACTTAGGTGTGTGTGTGTCTGGGATTGGCTGACATGCTGGCCCGCCCCACAAGACGCGCGCGCTTAGGGAAGGAAGACAAGGAAAAAAAAAAAAAAAATGGCGATCGCCATTATAGAAACAGCAGTGATCTGAAGGCGCTGTTCACGCACACTATACACTGAAATGTGATAATAGTTTGATTCACAGAGTGACTTACACTATTACAGCAGAAACCAAGCTAGGATTTAGCTGTTTTTTGGCTGCTAGAACCGTTCTCGAACGTTTCTAGAACTATCGAGCTTTTGCAAAAAGCTCGAGTTCTAGTTCGATCTAGAACATGCCCCAAAATCACTCGAGCCGCGAACTGGAGAACCACGAACCACGAACCGCGCTCAACTCTAGACAGTAGTAAAATGATATTTTTGCACATAATTTATATATACATACATGCACATTTTTAGTTTTTTCACTTTCCAGGAAAAGAAAAAAAAAAAAAAAAAAAAAAAAAAAAAAAGGACACAGACAAATTATTGGGTAAATAAGATACTCATTTATTTATCTTTTCACATTTAGAGCACTTTAAATATTTGTTTTAATATGTGAAGTTTACATCATGATGCAGCTTTTCTCCACGTGGAAATGAGTCATCACTCTGCAGCACATGGAGTGATGACGTCAAGATTGGTTACACCCCCCTCCCCCTCCCTTTTTTTTTTTTTTTTCCTTTTGTCTGTATGTTGTTTTATAAGGACAACTCCTCATTGACTGTAAGATTCTTTTTCCCTGAGGAAGGAGACAGATGGGTCTCCGAAACGCGTTGGAATTATCTAAATAAAAGAAAAATATTCATTTACATCCTTGCTCGTGGTTTCCTAGCGCGGTTTTTAAACCCGTTTTTCCTCCAGTCTACTCTTTGTTCTCCTGAGAGTGCCATGTCTCTTGTAATCCGTATAGATCACCGTTTCTGACAAAGGTCTCATAATACTAAGACTCTCATAGAGGGGGTTACTGTTATTGTCTCTCAAGGTCTTTACAAAGTACATGCAGCTTGGAGGGATGTCCCATGAGAGGAGGAACTCCTTTATTCCTAAAAGGGAAGGAATTTGTTTTTATTGTGGTAAAAAGGGACACTTTATGAGCATATGTCCCTCAGTGCCCAAGAAAAAAATGTTAGTGGGAAAACATTTAAGGCCACTTTACACACAGAGATAAATCTGCGGCAGATCTGTGGTTGCAGTGAAATTGTGGACAATCACTGCCAGGTTTGTGGCTGTGTACAAATGGAACAATATGTCCATGATTTCACTGCAACCACAGATCTGCCAAAGGTTTATCTCTGTGTGTAAAGTGGCCTTTAGACTCAGGTGGGTTGGGGATTTCAACCTGGGTCTACATGTTTCCTCCACCAAGGTATCTCAGTTTATAATACCTGCCAGGGTTAAAATAAGGGGCCATGAAATCCTTGTAAAGGTCTTTCTGGATAGTGGTTCTGAGGTGAACATAATTAATGAATAGTTTGCTAGGGTTAATAGTGAATGAGTTATCTAGTTTGGTCTGGATTTTTGCCATTGACTTTTCACCTCTCTCCCAAGAGGTCTTTATGGAATGTACAGGGTCTAGAACTCCGCATAAAGGGACTCCATTCAGAGCTCATATTGTGTTATGTGCTTAAAGATCTTTCCTGCACAAATAATGTTAGGCTTACCTTGGTTTGCATTACATAACCCAATAATTAAAACTGTCCAGGGACCTGTATCTAGGTGATAATCACTAGTCTTCCGGATCCTCTTTCAGATTTTAGTGATGTGTCCTCTGAGAAGGGTTGTCAGGAATTGTTGCCGTACAGACCTTATGACTGCACCATAAGGTTGAAGCCAGGGGCCAAGTTGCCCAAATCCAGACTGTAAAATCTGTCTGGTCCTGAGAGCCTTCCTCTAAAAGAGTATATAATTAAAAGCTTGGATAGTGGACACTTTAGGCCATCTTCATCCCCTGTGGCTGTGGGTTTCTTCTTCATCAAAAAGAAGGATGATGGATATCTGTGAGTTCAACCAGATTACAGTTCGAGACTTGTATAACATTCTGCTCATCATGGACCCATTTAATCAAATTGCCAGTGCTAAACAGTTCTACAAATTCATTCTTATGGAGGCCTATAATCTGATTTGGGTCCGAAAGGGTAATGAAATTAAGATGGCATTTAGTAAGCCAGAGGGTCACTTTGAAATTTTGGTAATGACGCTTGGTCTGACCAACGCGCCTGTGATTTTTCAGCACTTTGTTAATGATGTATTTGCTCACCTATTAGGGAAATTTGTGATCATTTACCTGGATAACATTCTCATATATTTACAGGATTTTGGGTCTCATATGAAGCATGTTAGACAGGTTTTGCAAATTCTCAGAGAGAATAAGTTGTACGCAAAATAAGAAAAGTGTGTATTCATCATTCAGGAACTTCCATTTTTGGGTTGTATAATTTCCGCTTCTGGTTTTAGGATGGATGGATCCCTCTAAGTTGCAGGGTATATTGAAATAGGACCATCCGGATAACCTTAAGGTGCTGCAACATTTCTTTGAGTTTGCAAACTATTATAAGACGTTTATTAAAAAATTTTATGACATAGCAAGACCTATTACTGACAAGACAAAAAAGGTACAGACTTTTTTTCATTGGTCTGAGAGTGCCTTGTACTCATTTGACTGCCTAAAAAATGCTTCAAATCGGCCCCCTTAAGGCCGCTTTACATGCTACAATAAATCTTACGATGTGTCGGCAGGGTCACATCTTAAGTGACGCACATCCGGCATCGTAAGTATGATTGTAGCGTGTAAAACCTCCGTGCAATTGCGATTGAACGAAAATCCGTTCATCGCATGCACGTCGTTCATTCCTCAAAGATTGAACGTGCAGTTGTGCAATGTTCCCGAGGCAGCACACATCGCAGTTTGTGACACCCCAGGAACATTGAACAACAGCTTACCTCCGTCCGCGGCTCCCACCGACAATACGGAAGGAAGGAGGTGGGCGGGATGTTTACATTCCGCTCGTCTCCGCCCCTCCGCTTCTATTGGCCGGCTGCCACGTGACGTCGATGTGACGCGGAGCTTCTCTCCCACTCCAGGAAGTGGACGTTCGCCGCCCACATCGAGGTCGTATGGACGGGTAAGTACGTGTGACGGGGGTTAATCATTTGTGCGGCACGTTCAACAAATTGAACATGCCACACATGTGATGGGGGCATTGCAAATCGCATACGATATCGTATGCGAAATTGCAACGTGTAAAGCAGGCTTTAGGCTGCTTTCACACTACGTTTTTTTAGCAGGCGTCATGAACTTTTTTTGCTGCAAAAGCGGATCCTGTTTTTGCAAAGAAAAACGCATGCAAACGCATGTGTTATTTTGCAGGATCCTGTCACTTTAAGTTTATGGGCGGGCATAGGAGTCATGTGATGGGGAGTGAGGGGAACTGAACGTGAAAGACTGGGAGCCGGCATCTGACAGCTGTGGAGGCTCGTATCCAAGGTAAACATCAGGTAACTTGCTTGGATACCCGATATTTACATTGGTTGCGAGCGTCTGCAGCTGCTAGGAGCCGGTTTCCTGCACACGTAACCAAGATAAACATCGGGTAACTAAGACCGTGGTTACCCAATGTTTACCTTGGTTACGAGCGTCCTTCGCTCTCAGGCGGGGGAGAGTGGAGAGAGAGGGAGGAGGAGAGAGGGAGGTGGAGAGAGAGGGAGGGGGAGGGAGGGGGAAAGAGAGAGGCTGGTTTCTATGCATGCTCAGTAGAGCAAGTAGGATCCTGTCTATCAGCATGCCAGCGTTCACATGCGTTTGCATGCTGTTTAGTCAGGATCCAGCGATTTGCAGCATTTGGACGCAGCTCAAAAACGCTACAAGTAGCGTTTTTGAAAAAAGTTAAAAAACTGCAAGTCGCTGGATCCTTACTATAACGCACGCAAACGCAGGTGAACGCATGTTGACATGAGTCCATTGCAAATGCATTGAAATGAAAACGCATTTGCACTGGATCCGTTTTTGCGTTCATGACGGATGTTAAAAAAACGTAGTGTAATTACTGACCATAAAAATCTCCTTTACCTTGAGTGCATAGGCTGTACCAGTGTAGGAGTCTGAATCTTTTTACAATTGGCACAAAATGTAGTCACGGGCACTCCTCTCCTTCTCTGGTTGCATGTACAATCATACCTTGGAATTCTAGATAATTCCTGCAATTAATGTATAGGCTGTACCAGGATAGGAGTTTTTTTTTATATAAAATGTAGTCACAAACTCTTCTCTTCTTCTTTAGCTGCATGTGCAATCCTTCCTTAAAATTCTAGATAGTCTGTGCTATGAGTGTATAGGCTGTACCATGGTAGAATTCTGAATCTTTTTAAAATTGATACAAAATGTAGAATCACATTACGAGAAAGAAAAAGAGGGGGGATTCAGCTCACCCATTCCAAGTCCATTAATAGTGGTCAATGCAAACAACAGGCCAGCTCCTAAGTAGTGGTTCCAAAAGAATTCAAGAAAAGGGTTGTCCAGCACCATCCGGGCCAACCTGTGCTATGGATTCCAATCCCCAGCTGCCTAGTTGTACCTGGCTGGACACAAAAATGGGGCGAAGCCCACGTCGTTTTTTTTTTAATTATTTCATGAAATTCATGAAATAATTAAAAAAAGGGCTTCCCTATATTTTTAGTTCCCAGCCGGGTACAAATAGACAGCTGGGGGTTGGGGGCAGCTGTACCTGCCTGCTGTACCTGGCTAGCATACAAAAATATGGTGCATTTGTTTCGTAGTTTTTTGGCAAAAAAAATAAAAATGCTTCCCTGGATTTTCCATTGCCAGTGAAGGTAACACCAAGCAGTGGGGGTTAGCAGCCAGTAGCTGCTTGGATTACCCTTAGATAGCAATACAAAAAATGCAGTGGGAGCCCATATATATTTTTTTAATTATTTATTTAAATAACTAAAAAAAATGGGCTTCCCTGTATTTAGATTGCCTGACATCACAGTGCTGTAAAAATAAATCATTAAAAAAAATGACGTAGCGCTCCGCAGTATTTTTGATTCTCAGCGCAGATAAAGCAGACAGCTATGGGTTGCCACCTGGCTGGCAATCAAAATACAGGGAAGCTCATTAATTTTTTTTATTTAAAAAAATAGTTAAAAAAATGACATGGGGTCCCCCTATTTTTGATAGCCAGCTAGGGTAAAGCAGACAGCTGTAGCCTGAAAACCACAGCTGGCAGCTTTACCGTGGTTGGGGATCCAATGTGGAAGTCACCCCAGGCTCCTTTTTTATAATTATTTTAGAAATATTAATAATTACAAAAAAAAAGTAGGGTCCCCCCAAATTGGATCACCAGCCAAGGTAAAGCGGACAGCTGTGGTCTGGTATTCTCAGGGTGGGAAGGTCCATAGTTATTGGCCCTTCACAGCCTAAAAATAGCAGGCCGCAGGCGCCCCAGAAGTGGCGCATCCACTAAGTGCACCAATCCTGGTGCTTCATCCCAGCTCATCCCGTGCCCTGGTGCAGTGGCAAACGGGGTAATAAATGGGGTTGATACTAGCTGAAAGGTCATCTGACATCAAGCCCAGCAGTTTGTGATGTCACGGCATCTATCAGATACCCGACATCACAAACTCTCAGTACTAACAAAAAAAATAGACAAAAAAAATGTATTTGAAAAAACACTCCCCAAAACATTGCCTCTTTCACCAATTTATTGGAAGGAAAAAAAAAATAAGGGGGTCCCACGACGACACTGGACCATCTAGAATATGGGGGGGACACGCTCAGGGAATGTATCTCCCATTTTCTAGGAGTGCAGACCCTCCTTGTGAGAAGTGTGGGTGGTATGAATCTGCACCCACTCTCCCCGGGTCCACAGCAGCAGAGTCCATGTCGTAACTGTTGCTACCAAAGCTGCAATGCCCTGCTCATGAGGTAAGGGCATGCCTAATCAGGAGAACTATTCAACATTTCTAAATATTGGTATTTGCTGATATTATTGCTATTTCACCTACTATATATTGGGGATAGGATCTTCGAGATGGAATACTCCTTTAAGTCCAGTTATTCAGCTGAAGGAATACTAAACAACAGAGCTCGCTATTTAGACATGTTTTCTTGTGGCGTATAACGGACTCTCATGGTTGGTAGTCATTCAGCAGGGCAATTATAAAATCAAATACCTCCATTTGGAAATGTAGTATAGCTCTCCTGATCAACTATGTTCCTTACCTCATGAGCAGGGCATTGCAGTAGCTTACAGATGCATGATTACCACCACTCACTGTGTCTGAACACAGGAAGCCGAGCTGACAGCCGCTCTGTGCATGCTATTGTGAAGGAGGGGGCCGTGGGGGATCAACGCTGCACAGGTACCGTGGAACACCGGGGAACACCGGTGGGCTAATAGGGGGTGATCTGGCAGGGCCTGGGGAGGAGTTTTCTGTCACATGTGTCATGGTACATGCGACAGAAATCAGAGGAGTAGGGTAAATGCGGCCGGCGTGCTGCTGTGCGCGCGGCCATCTTGGATTTCCGGGAGGGGGTCGGGGGGGACACTTTGGCGACACCGGGGGACCGGATGGCACCAGGGAGGAGATTTATCTCCCATCTGACATGTTTGTTCATGCCAGATGGGAGATAAATAATCTTTTACCGGCGCTGTCATTTACTGTAACGTGATCATCGGTATACGGTGTATACCGGTGATCACGTGAGCGGGGACTGGAAAAACCGGCCTGAATCATAATCTCCAGGGTCTCAGCTACCCCCTGATACCCCGGAGATTTTCTGACGCTGGGGGGCGCTATTCACTTATTTCTGCCTTCTGTTTATAAATGGCAGATCAGAATAAGGCTACATTTACACGACCGATCCGTTTTTGCGGTCCGCAAAAAAAGGTCCTTTTTTTCACGGATGCATCCATGTGGCATCCGTTTCCGTTCCGTATACGGTCTGTATGTTATCCGTTTGTCATCCGTGTGCCTTCCGTTTTTTTGCCTTCTGCAAAAAAACTGAAGGAGGGAAAATACATAAATTTACCCAGGATCCATAGCTTCAACCTACATGAGGCGGTCACATGTTCACTCCAGTGCTATTTTCTACTGCTTTTCACAGCGTAGAGCGCTCTGGTGATTTTCTTGTGCTTGTACACTTGATATCAGTCTAATATCCCACTCTCCTGCATTTTGTAATTTTGCACCCTTTCGTGCCTTTTTATGTGGCACTAAGGGGTGCTTAGCCTTGTATTTAGCCAAAAAAATAAATAAATTAAAAAAAAAATGACGTGGGGTTTCCCCTATTTTTGATAGCCAGCTAGGGTAAAGCAGATGGCTGTAGCCTGCAGACCACAGCTGGCAGCTTCACCTTCACGGTAATCCAAAACTGAGGGCACCCCACGCTGTTATTTTAAATTAAATAAATAATTACAAAAAAAAAAACACGTGGGGGTCCCCTCAAAATTGGATAACCAGCCAAGGTAAAGCGGACAGCTGGGGTCTGATATTTTCAGACTAGGCAGGTCCATGGTTATTAGACTCTCACTAGCCTAAAAATAGCAGGCCGCAGCCGCCCCAGAAGTGGCGCAACCATTACATGCGGCAATCCTGGTGCTTCGCTCCAGCTCATCCCGTTGCCCTTGTGCGGTGGCAAACGAGGTAATATATGGGGTTAATACCAGATGTGTAATGTCACCTGGCATCAAGACCTGGGGCTTGTGATGTCAGGCGTCTATCAGATACCCAACATCCACAACCCAGTCAGTAATAAAGAAAAATTGACGACAAACACATTTTTATTTGAAAAAGCACTCCCCAAAACATTCCCTCTTTCACCAATTTATTAGAAAGAAAAACAAATCCAGGTCTGGTGTAACCCAAGGGGTTCCCATGACGATCCATACAATAGTCACTGTCCCAGTCAATGAAGAACAGAATGTTCCATATTGGCTGGGAGAGCAATGCAGTGACATGAGCTAACATCAATAGGTCAGCCCAGGTCACTGCAGGGGATGACAAGTGCTGCTGTCAGGAGGATAGAGAGGTACATTACCTGTCTTGATCGCTGCACTCCTGATAGTAGAGCTGTCACTGCAGGGCATGACATTTCCTGCTGTCAGGAGGATAGCGAGGTACATTACCTGCGGTGATCGCTGCACTCCTGGTAGCAGAGCTTTCACTGAGTTAAATGACCGCCGCCTTCACAAACCAAGTATTGCGGAAGCCTGTGATGTCACCGCTAGTGACAGTCTCGGGTCGG
The DNA here is from genome assembly GCF_048569485.1 of Anomaloglossus baeobatrachus. Lineage (NCBI taxonomy): Eukaryota > Metazoa > Chordata > Amphibia > Anura > Aromobatidae > Anomaloglossus > Anomaloglossus baeobatrachus. Next base: position 265,972,509 of record NC_134354.1, on the reverse strand, counting down.
CAGCGAGAGATGTGGCAAGTGGCGGCCATGGAGGACAGTGACAGCGCTGAAGTCAGGAGGGCAGGACTTCATCACCGCAGATAAGGCTAGGTTCACATTTCCGTTGTTTTGCATCAGTCACATGGTTGCTTGATGCTTGTGACTGATGCATTGTACAACGGATGACAAGAATAGAATTCATTGTCGGACTTTGTTGTAAAAGAGAGAACAATCAGCTGATCACTCTCATTAGCCGGCCGGCTTTTGAGAACGAACAGATGATCTCTCGGCGGCCAGCTAGTGAGAGCGATCAGCTGATCGCTCACAGCAGTCGGCCGCCGAGAATGTGTGCGGACGGCGGAGTGCGAGGTGGGTGGAACCAAGCGGGGTAATGTGTGCGGACGGCGGAGTGCAAGGTGGGTGGAGCCGAGCGGGGCCATGTGTGCGGGCGGCGGAGTGCGAGGTGGGTGGAGCCCAGGGGGGCCATGTGTACGGGCGGCGGAGTGCGAGGTGGGTGGAGCCAAGCGGGACCATGTGTGCAGGCGGCGGAGTGCGAGGTGGGTGGAGCCGAGCGGGGCCATGTGTGCGGGCGGCGGAGTGCGAGGTGGGTGGAGCCGAGTGGGGCCATGTGGCGCTGAGGACGTCAGTGCCGGGGACTGCATGGCTGGAGAGCGGTGAGTGTGAGTATGAGTGTGGGTGTATGTGTGTACATGCCGAGTGCAGGAGGGGGCGGAGCCGAGCGGGGAAGTGTCGGCTCCCTACACACGTAGCCAGGGTAAATATCGGGTTACTAAGCAAAGCGCTTTGCTTGGATACCCGATATTTACCTTGGTTACCAGCTTACCGCAGGCTGCCAGCAATGGCTCCCTGTAGCTGTAAAAAGCCACGCTTTTGGTGATCGAACCGTTGTCGAACATAACTCGAACTGTCGAGCTTTTAGCAAAACGCTCGAGTTCGAGCTCTAGCTCGAACACCCCCCAAAGTCACTCGAACATGAAATTGGCGAACCTCGAACATCGCTCACCTCTAGTCAGGACTACTGGCCACACACACCTTAGTGACCGTGCATCAAAGACATGTGCTGATGAGATGCATTCATTTTAGTGGCACAAGCCTACGGTTATTCCCCAGGAATGAAGTGGCATGAGTCTATGTAATGTAGAATAATCTTTCAAGATTATATGCCATGAAGCTTACTCCTATGGATGGAGATCCATGGACATTGTAGGTGTCCATCAAGCAGAATAAGAGTGTCCAAAACCAGAGATGGCTGTGAACAGATGGAAGCAGACCTAGCTGAGTTCTCCCACAGACAAATGGGACAGTTGGAAGACATGTTGGGGCAATATCAGGAGGTGTTCCCCTGACAAGATGATAACTGAGTGCACCAATTCCATCCAGCATGAGTTCCCTACAAGAAGTACAGCCCCCATGCAAGAAAGATACCGTCACATTTCGCCCAGAATGTATCAAGAAATGAAGGACGAATGGTCACACATGCTGAAAAATTAGATAATACAAAAAAATCAGAGCCCCTGAGCACCACCCATTGAAGTGGTCCAGAAAAAGAGATTCTGAGGTTCTGGGTAGACCATAGGTGGTTGAATGCTTGCACGGTTCGAGATTCATACCTTTTGCTGAGGATAGAAGAATCCCTTTCTAAATTAGGGAAGGCTAAATACTTCCCCTCATATTGGCCAGTGGCTAGTGGCAAGTCCCCTACTTCCCCTTGTATTGGCCAGTGGCTAGTGGCAAGTCCCCACTATTAGTGATGGGCGATCACTCCGATGTTTGGGATCGGGAGCCTCGCCTGATTGTTTTGTAAAGATCGAGACCGGCATCGAAATAACACAAACTTGCGTCCGATCACCAAACTCGGGCTTTACAGTTATGGGATGGGACTGGGGGGCTGTAAAATAAAGAACATAGTTAATAATAAACATTGTCAATATACTTACAGGTCCCGCGACGCGTCATGCAGACTGTCTCCCGGCCGCTTCTGCTTCCGAGTCCGATCATTGCTGTGCCCCCCGGTAAGCACCACTGCCTAAAGAACCTTCCGTGATGTCATAGCCATGTGACCAGTCTGGTGTGAATGTTGTTTAGACATTGGCTTACAGACTGGTCACATGACTATGACGTCATCGAAGGTCCAGTTAACTGAACTTTGACTGTCACTGTGTGAGTGTCGCATCGCATCACGGCGCACAATTTCCCAACAGGAACAGGTCAGCTGCATGCATTTGCAAGCAGCTGGGGCGCTCCTGTCCGGAGAGTGTCAGGCCGTGTGGGTGATGCAATGCAAGACGCAAGTGGAATCATCCCCTCACTGTCAGCCTGCTTCTCGCTCTGTAAAGAGTGATGAAGCACAGTTGACATGGCTCTATCTGCTTCTCACTTTGCATAGACGCTGACTGTACAGAGTAAAGAAGCTAACATGACTCTCCCTCTGGACTACGTCGGACTAAGGATTTTTTTTATAACAAAGATGGAGTCTCTAAAATATTTTTGTTATATTATTAATAAAAAAAAATTTCTGTGTTGTGGTTTTTTTTTTACTGTTTACTAGAACATTGAGGGAACTAAGAGCAATCCAGGGCCTATCAGGAGAATTTTAGAACGTTTATTAAGGATTTCACAAAGACTGCAGCACCACTTTATAAGCCATTGAAGAGAACAGCAAGAGTCAGCCAATCCATTAGGGGCCAAGACAAAAAGAGGCCTTCCAGGCACTGAAGCTCACATTGATCAATACTCCTATTCTGGCCTATGCTGACTACTCTGTTGTGAACGTTGTCTGTGTGGGTGCTGTTTTAAAGCTCCCTCTGGTGGCCAGAAATGGTAGTGGAGCTGAATCTGAACCTGTGACTCAGACAGGTGTTGGCGTTAATTGGGAATTAGGGAAGTCCTATTGCAGACAAGTCTTGTCTATATAGAAAAGCACTTTTTGCCTTGCTGGCGCCAGTTATAATTGTATATTCCTCAGTCTCTGTTACTGGTTTGGAGTTTTGTCTTTCCCTGAGCAAGACTTCTGCAGATAAGTTCTTAGTTTTTTTTCATTGCTTCCTGGTTGACACCTTAGGGTAGTTGTTTTTCTTTGTTTTGCTTTGTATCTGTTTTCTTGCAGGTTAAGTTTGGTTTCTCTTGTCTTGTGAGCATGGGCTTCCCCCTTTGCAAGCTCTCCTGCAGGAAAAGGGATTTTTTCCCTGTCTAATTTGATTATTTGCTCTTCTGTATTTTGTGTTCTTTTTGGGATTTTGTTCTCCCATTATTTACAGGAGTACCTGATATATTGGGGGTGAGGTCGTTCGACCTCCAGCACCATTTTTACTATCAGGAGTTTGGTATTTTTCTACAGGGATATTGTACTGACCACAATCAGTTCCCTTTCCTTTTCTTTGTATCAAGTTAGTTGGGCCTCGCCTTTGCTAACTCTATTTTTCCCATCTCTGTATTGTGTTTTCCTACATCACCATCACCGTAATCTTTGTATGTGGGGGGCTATCTACTCCTTTGGGGACTACTCTGAGGCAAAGTAGATTTCCTAATTTCTTTCTGTGAGGTGTAGCTAGTTTCTCAGGCTGTGATGAGGCATCTAGGTTTTTAGGAACGCTCCATGGCTACTTCTAGCGTGGTCTCATAGTTAGGGGATTCCGGTCAGCCCAGTTTCAAACTACTCCTGTTTTCTTGGTGTTTTTTTACCACTGGAGGTTTTTTGTAATCTTCCACGGTTACCGGATCATAACACTTCTCTTACCCCTTTGTGTTATGCACAGATAGAAGTCGCTACTGTTTTGGCGTGGTGCTGGCTCATGTCTAGGAGGGACATGAACAGGTGATTGCCTACACCAGTTGATCCCTATGGGACTCAGATAGGAATCCAGAAAATTATAGCTCATTCAAACTTGAGTTGACTGAGAAGATTGTGGAGTACCGATTGGGGTTGGAAGTTCAGGTGTACACTGACAACAACCAGCTTGCCCACCTGGAGAATGTGACGTTGGAAGCGTTGGATTACTGATGGTTGTCAAGAATGTCTGTTGTGAATACATTTTCCAGTTTGGGGCTCCCTCTTGTGGTCAGTGCTGGTGGTGCAGTTGACTTGTTGAATGGGAGCCAGACACCAGTGGAGGATTGGCAATCAGGTAATTCAGATTAGGCCTATATAATTGAGTATTTTTTTCCTGTTCCTTGCCGGTGCTCAATGTACCTCCTGTGTGCCAAGGACATTCTGAAACAAGCCCTTCTCTCTACCAGAACTCCTCTAAGATAAGTTGGTCTTTGTGCTTATTGTTTCCACTTTCTTGTAGTTTTTTCTATTTTGATACTAATACTTGATTCCTGATTTTGCCTGTGTGGAGTTCTTGGTGGAGTTGGATCATTCCTTGCTGGGAGTGTCTTTATACCTAGCTCCATGTTCTGCTATGTATTGTGTTTTGTCATGCTTGGTATTAAATTCAGTCCCTCATCTATATTAGTGTTTTTTGGATCCCGGTAACACCAGAGTAGTGAGGGAGAGCCTGTGTGGGCTCAGGGCTTTTCCATATCAGGCGTGCTGAGATTTATTAGGGTTTTTACGGCTGCAGACAGTGCTCTTTCCTATCCTTTCCTGTACAAATAGTTTGGGCCTCATCTTTGCTGAATCTGTTTTCTAGCTATCTATTGTGTTTTCCTATATCACCGTAGTCATTACTTGTGGGGGGCTGTCTATATCTTTGAGGATTGCTCCGAGGCAGATTAGCTTTACTTATATTTCTCTCTGTAAGAATATTTATTCTCTGGCTGTGTCGTGGCGACTAGGTCACCGTAGGCACGCTTCACGGCTCCTTTTAGTTGTGTGTCAGTATTAGGTCTGCAGTCCGTTAAGGTTCCAGCCACTCTGGTTACTTTTTGGGCTTCTGCATTTTTCTCCTTTATCTGATCCTCCTCGGTCACTGAATCATAACAGATGTCCAAGTACCAGTATAATATATTCTACAGGTCAAAGGCAGAGAATACACATGCAGATGCACTATCTTGATCTATGAGTAGCCGACAGTTGGATACAGTTGCCCAGAAAATTTTTTACTACATGGCAAGTAGTGATTTCAGAAAGCATGGTGTCGAGCTTAGCAAAGGAGGCTTATGAGAGGAGGGTGCACTTTGGGGCACAAAGGACCTACCAGTGGTTATAGCGGTTTGTGTGTTGGCTTCAACTACATTGGATGGTGGAATAAGTCTGTTGAAAGTTCTGGCAGTGTGAGTATCATGAACAGAGGGCACCCACACAAGTGATAAGGACCTCTGAATAGCAGGAAGTGCAAATGGTCAACTACCTCATAATCGGCCCTTCTCATAATTGTTGTGAATATTGCTTGGTGATGACAGACCACTTTACAAAGTTTGCAGTCGTGACCGTGACCTGGGATAAGACTGCTGAATCAGTGGTCCGAGTCATATGCCAAGATTTAAGACTTCATCCATGTATTTGGGTGGCCAAAGAGGATTCATTTCAATCAGGAAGCATGCTTCCAGGGGAGAAACATGGAAGAACTGTATGGAGTCTTCAGCATGAAGAGTCCCAAATGATATCCTCTCATCCTCAGAGAAATGGAGCCTGAGAACGATTCAATAGAAGGTTACTATACTGTACAGATGGTAAGAGTGCTGGAAGATAAAGTGACCATGGTTTATTCCAGAATTAGTGTGGATGTATAATAACGGAGTGTATGCCATGACTAGGTACAGGCCATACACGCTGCTGTTTGGCCATACTGGTAATGAAATCATTGAGGAAAACTTGATCCATAGGAAGGTTGCACTAGAATAAGTATGACCACCTGGGTGCAAGAACACCGGCATCAACTGCAGACACTGATGTGGCATGTTGAGCAAAAATTCCAGGAGCTGAACATCGCGGACATGATTCTGATGCAGGAGGCACTCATTATAACATGCAGGTCTGTGAATTCAGTGATGTCATCTAAGGTGAGGTCACTCATTTGAATGAAATCACCTGAGGTCAGGTTATCTGTGGGCACCGGCAGAGGACTGTTACAATCTCCAGCTGTGACCACAAATAACCTGAGTGACATCACCACTCAGTCTCTGTCTGAAGCTCACAGCGGGCGGTCATGTTATGTGCCCTCATGTTGTACCTTCAATAATGTAGCAGAGCCAAAATTGTTGTGGAATCGTGTAGATTAAGTTGGACCTGGGTGTTTTGGGTGTTAATAAAGGTGTGAAAGAGGGTGGTAGTAAGAGGGTGCTAATAAGCATGATTCTCCCCAGCCTGAGAATACCAGCCCCCAGCTGTTGGTTTTATCAGAGCTGGGTATCAAAATTGGGGGGGACCGCACACCATGTTTTTATAATTATTTATTTAAATAATTTAAAAAAGCAGCATGCGGTCTTTCTTATTTTGATTCACAGCCTGTAGCCATATGCTTTTTCTGTGCTAGGGATTATAATATGGGGGGACTCTATGCCATTTTTTTTCATTTATTTTTTATTTAGTTTTGCATCAATTTGTTTTCTAAAATAAGGGAAACACAGAATATCTGTCATCGTGCTGCCCTCTGTCGTAAGTGATAGGTACACCAAACCATGCAGATGCGCAAATTTCGCACACCCTGAGTAGACGAATTTCTGCTGATGTCTGTATGATAGTAAGTCTTCTGGGCCAACTACTCTATAAATACAATAAGTTGAATTTTTGATAATTCTTGGACTATTATTTATTGAACGATGTGGCCATATTACGATCTACTGTGCATTAAAGCAATAATTCAGAGAATGACTCCATCCATCCTACATAATAGATCTTCTATATGTGATGAGCAGAAACAAAACTGTGAAAAACAAAGCTGCCTGCTGGCGCCGACACCGACTATTCATCTTCCAGTCGGTGAATTGATCATGTGTAAAGTTATTTAGATGATAAAACTAATGCTGCTATTTCCAAGCCGTATATCTCCTCTACAGAGCAATTTAGCTCTTACTGAATTGCTGCGTTTGTGTTGGGAGAGCTGCATTCATCTAAACTGGGGGAGGCTCCGTCACTAACTGTTCACACTGAGAATATTTAGTTCCAATCAATGAGAGGAATGGAAGGCGACAGAAACATTTCATTTCCAGTCCTGGGAAACATATTCTTCTGTTTAGACACACACACAACTCTCAGGGCTGCAGGTAATGAGATCCAAATGGGGAAAGGAGACGGAGACTCGAGTTGCATTTATTTCTGATGCCAGATCTAGATTGGATAGAAAGCGGAGAAATGAACCTTGGGGGAGAGTTTCATTAATATTCCAGGCTCCCTCTATTATTCCACATGCAACCACTATGAGCAGAGATTAGACTGAGCTGGTTTCTTGAGGACAGTGGAGCAGGAGCCACTATGTATATAAATTAATATATTCAGGTTTTACTGATGACTGCTAATACAAAGACTCCATTTTCCTTTACCACATTGTATAGCACCTATATACATTACAAATATATACTATAATCTGGGTGTTTGTAATCACAATGCCAAAATCTCAGGATTATATTCATCACATAGTGATTTGCTTACAGTATGTTTTATGTCACAGTGGAGGGTATTCTCCCTGCCCAACCTAGACATATAGACATAGGAGACAAAGGGATGTTGTAGATGTTGTGACATGGTATTCACTCTGCTTGCTTATTAGAGGTAGCACATCGGAACACTATCATTAAACGTCCAGCAAGTTTATAGAAGAATAAACATATAAACAGCTCTTCAGAACATAATTGTCACTCTAGGTACGTTGAAGTACCAAGCGAATGGCGAAAGGGAAGGGAAGGGAAAATCTGCGTCTAAGGAAGGGGGAGATGGTGACCGCTGACCAAGCCTACTGCTGGACCCTTTGTTTCTCAGTGCCCTAGATAGGTTTTGCACCTATGCGCTGAGATAGATACCTGACCCTAGGCTGACCCTGAACTGGGCCCTAGGTAGGGAACAGATGGGATGAGCTCTTCATCAACCCCTCTAGGCAATAAAGGGGATAACAAACAAGGGAAAACAACAAATAACGTATCTCATAGTAGATATAGAGAGAGGGACTGCAAAATGCATTGAAGTACTCCAGAAGATTGCAAGCTGACTAATTGCACTCAGGATGTGTAGGAAGTTAGAACTATCACGAGCACCAAGTAATAGAAAGTGAAGGTATATAAAGCCACCAGGCAAGTACTGATGAAAAAAAGGTGAAAGGCTGATGACCTCTGCAGGGTCCTCAAGAGAAAGGGATGAAAACTAAGCAGAAATAATAGAAGGTAAGAGAGCAGTTTGTGCCAAACGCAAATCTTCTATAGCCAGACACCACAGGACTGTCTGCCACCTGTGACACACCAATGACAATAATCACAGATTTCAGTCCGTTACCCTTGCAGTACGCCCGCACAGGTTCAGACACACTTCTCAAATGTCTCAGTGGAGCTATGTCTGCTTCCACTCACTGATCCTGTCCAGTATACACACTCTTCTTCAGAGGTACCTTGCGGAGATATCACAAATATCCATACACTAACCTCGATCACAAGAAGCTTAGGGTACCTTCACACTTAGCGATGCAGCAGCGATCCGACCAGCGATCTGACCTGGTCAGGATCGCTGCTGCATCGCTACATGGTCGCTGGTGAGCTGTCAAACAGGCAGATCTCACCAGCGACCACTGAACAGCCCCCAGCCAGCAGCGACGTGCAAGCGACGCTGCGCTTGCACGGAGCCGCCGACTGGAAGCTGCGGAGACTGGTAACTAAGGTAAACATCGGGTATGGTTACCCGATGTTTACATTAGTTACCAGCGCTGTGTGCAGAGAGCAGGGAGCCGCGCACACTGAGCGCTGGCTCCTTGCTCTCCTAGCTGCTGTACACATCGGGTTAATTAACCCGATGTGTAATGCAGCTACATGTGCAGAGAGCAAGGAGCCGCGCACACTGCTTAGCGCTGGCTCCTTGCTCTCCTAGCTGCTATACACATCGGGTTAATTAACCCGATGTGTACAGCAGCTACATGTGCAGAGAGCCGGAGCCGGCAGCACAGGCAGCGTGAGAGCTGCGGAGGCTGGTAACTAAGGTAAATATCGGGTAACCACCTTGGTTACCCGATGTTTATCTTGGTTACAAGCTTACCTCAGCTGTCAGACGCCGGCTCCTGCTCCCTGCTCGCTTCATTTGTCGCTCTCTCGCTGTCACACACAGCGATCTGTGTGTCACAGCGGGAGAGCGGCTTTGAAGAAAACGAACCAGGGCTGTGTGTAACGAGCAGCGATCTCGCAGCAGGGGCCAGATCGCTGCTCAGTGTCACACACAGCGAGATCGCTAATGAGGTCACTGCTGCGTCACAAAAACCGTGACTCAGCAGCGATCTCGGCAGCGAGCTCGCTGTGTGTGAAGCACCCCTTAGCCTCTCTCTCTGTCAGAGGATACTTTCCAGAGGCGTCACAACCTCTATATGAGGTCCCGGTTAGGACAAGCTAATCCTCTCTTCTCTCATAGGAATCATTTTTTGAGGCATAACACAGTCTCCCCACACTGACCTTGTGGCAAACAAACAGTCTCCATCTTAACAGTTGAGAAACACACCAAGGACAGAGGTATGTGAATAGCCAGACCCGCCCGTCTCTCCAGCTATCCATTAAACCTGGCCCTGGTATGCCCTAGCAAGACTCGTAGCACTACAAGTAGCAGAACGGACATCCAGGTTTACATCAATTCTGTGATACATACCGGTAGCAATGTTACAATGCTTTAACAGTTCATGTACTTTGGCATCAATAGAGATCAATGTGTTATGCTGCATTGGAAATGTTATTGATTTCAGAACCGGATACCATGCATCACAAAAGTTTCATATAGATCAGAGTCCCTATAGGTCAATAAGGATGAGCCTTGCCATGTACATGAGGAATGAAGCATGCATGCACAATCTGCTCGAATTATGCAGTGTGCAATTCAGCAGAATAGGACATGTTCACAGAGCTGACAATCAGGCACCTGTCCTTATGTCCTTTCGGAACCAAAAGTGAGCGGCGCTGGACAACCCATTTAAACTAAGAAACAGCTGAATAGAATTTGTGATAACAAAAAAATAAGACACTTTGAGGTCTTTCTATTGACAGTTCATTATTACTTTTCTTATTTTTTCTGAGGATTTCAGACCCTTCTGTCTATAATTGTGTTTATTTCTTCACCAAACTTAAAGATATATTTAGAATTTCACATATCCGTTCAATACATTTTCTTGGTTCCTAGCAGCCTCATCTCTCACACAAAGCGATGTGATATTTTATTATGCCTGTATAGAAAAGCGGCATTTGCACTTGTCGGCAACCCTTTTCCTGACTCCGTTTTTACATATTGTGCCTGTCTGCAAGGCAATATGTATGCATGTAGAGGGAAGTTTGTTTGCTTTTAGCATATCATTATTATTCAGTGACTGGTAAATATATCAAAACTTGCCTATTCCTTTTTCATTTTTTTCCTGTTCAGGAGCCCACAGAGGGCAGAAATAATCACAGGAGTTGTTAGATGCAATGAAGCTTGTAAAGCGCAGTGCGGAGCACATCTTCTATAATGGCGCCTTCCTTTGATGAATTTCCAAGCTGTAATCGCTTTAATTAAAAATGGTCCCGAGTCAACTGCAATTTTCTACTAAAAGGCGAGCGGGATAAAGATGGATCTGGTGGTATTGTACCCACACAATAATGTTTGTCCGTCACACGGTAAAGAGCCATTAGCTTTTTATCATTTCCTAGGCTCAGGAAGTAGATGTGGTGGCAAATTTAAAATCATTGCACTCATGTATTGACAGAGTTCTGCACAGAAGTGATTCTTCTCTCTGCTAACACCATTCAATTAAACATAAATGAGTCTTTCCAACGACGTCTTATATATTTTACTTGTCAGGTAAGGAAAATATGTCCTGTAAAGTAAAGGTAAAGTAAAGGCTTTTCAGCTCATACATTGAAAATGTTACATTTTATGTGCTATATACAGTGTCTTGGATTTCCAGAAAAAGTGCTGAAAGCCTCTAGGAGAAAAGTGAAATCTGCTATAAAAGTTATGTTCAAACTCGCCAGATCTCACCTTATTATCCTAGTTATGTGTCAAGTCACAAGTCAAGGAATAAGGAATAAAAAGCTGGTCATATCATTGCAATGTTATGGCCTCCTACAATGCCTCCCATCACAGTATGATGACCCATACTGTACATTCTCCCACACATACCGTATTATGATGTCCCCATAGCATTACACACAGTACATTACAGTATGATGACTAATGGGCGGACCCGGATTGTAAAAGTTTCAAAATAAGTTTTGCAGTTTTTAAAAGTATCCGTGTGCCAGGCCCAAGCCTGGAGTTCTTAGGGAACACAGGCTAATGATCTGGCAACTCGGGAAATAACAAAAAAAAAATAAAGGAAAAATAAAAATAAAGGAAGCGCACTATACTTACCGAGTCTCCGCTGCGGCTGTAAGTGCATCCGGGCCACTCACTCTACTTCTGGGGCTGCTTATTATCGCTCATCCATATGCACTGCTTCCCCTGCCCCACCGGCAGTCCTGGCATCTCTGATTGGTTGCATAGATAGAGGGAAACTCTGGATCAACCCCCTGATTATGGGTCCTCTAGAGTAACAAAAATCATTATAATCAAACTATAACTCTGGCACACCAGATATGAACAGGAGAAGTCAAAAAATAAAGAATTTGAAAACTTGTTTTCTTTAGTGCTACATTAAAGCATCACTAAAGAAAGCAAGTTTTCAAATTCTTTATTCTTCGACTTCTCCTGTTCACATCTGGTCTGATTGGTTGCAGTCAGCCATGACCCCAGGCTGTGTGTCAGCATGTGTGACTGCAACCAATCACAGACCCTGTCTGCGGGTCCCTGTCATTGTGTAAAGCTAAATTTTTAAAAAATTGGGATAGGGTCCCCCTGTATTATGATACCCAGCACAGATAAAGCATAAGGCTACAGGTTGTAGCCTCCAGCCATGCGCTCATCTTGGCTGTGTATAAAAATAAGATGGATTTTTTTTTTATTATTATTATTATTATTATTATTATTTAAATAAACAATTTAAAAAAACAACATGCAGTACCCCCAATTTTGATACCCAGCCATGATAAAGTCAACAGCTGGGGGCTGGTATTCTCAGGCTTGGGAAATCCATGCTTATTGGGCCCCCAGGCTAAAAATAGCAACACGCTAAGAATAGCAACCTGCAGCCACTCAGAATTGTTGCATCCATTAGATGTGACTATATCGGCTCATCCCGATTGCCTTGGTCAGGTGGCAATTGTGGTAATAAGAGGTTAATAACAGCTCACAGCTGCCACTAAGGCATAGATTATTAATGGGAGGAATCTATGAGACCCCCATTACTAATATGTAAGTGAAAAGAAATAAACACACACACCGCCAAAAAATTTTATTTGAAATAAAAAAAAAAAAAAAACACCCTCTTTCTCCACAAAAAAACACAGGTCTGATGTAAGCCACACGAGTTCCCACGGTGATTCAAGCTCTGCTACATCTGAAGTTACAGGGGGCAGTCATAGAATATGACCGCCCACTGTAGGCTTTAGGAAGAGAATGAACTGAGCGATAACTTCACTCAGATTGTGGTCACAGCTGGAGGTTCCCATGACCTTAGGTGACCTCAGTAAACTCAGTCACTGAGTGTAACACCTGTCTGGAGCCACAGACTCAGACTGGCTGTAAAGGGAGGCTAGAGGAAAGGCGCTTACAAAACAGGACCCCTAGGACCCTAAAACCCTTTAACCCCTATACAGAGATTTGGAATTACACAGAGCCTCAGAGATCACCACCTGTAGTAGGCTGTAGTCTGTGGTAGTCAGGCAGGGTCAAAAACCAGGAAATGCAAAAGAGTAACAGAATCGTCAGGCAAGGGCGTTGTGAGGAGACAAAGCAGAGGTCAAATCCGGGACTGGCAGCAAGGTACAAAAACAACAGGCAGAAGGGTAGCCAGAACACAAGCAAGGTCAGCGTACAGCAATCAAAATACAATAGCACAGGAACCAGGAATACAGCCTATCTCTGGCTGTGGTCAGATGACAGGATGGGGAATAAGAAGGGTGTGGTGTCTTCCCATTGGCTGTAGCTGAATGATGGTTAACTTCAGCTGGAAGACACGCTACCTACAGTCAGCCAGTGGTACTGCAGGTCCCAGGGAAGTCCAGCCTAGTGGATGAGCGGAGCCTGCACCCAGCAGAGCCACTGGCACCAACTCCTCCCATCACCAGCACCATCCACGGTGGGAACACAGCGTCACCTGATGATTGGAGCAGAAGTCGCAGAGGCTTAAACATAAAATATGTTTTAACGCCAGGAGGTGCAAATTTGGTGAAATCATTTCAGCACCAAATTTGCACCTCCTGGCAGACAATCAAACTGATATGGCATTGAAACAGTTTTTTCTGCATTTTTGGGCCAAGGGATGCAAACATGATGTTGACATTTTTACACCATATTCATGCACCCAATCTACACCTCTTGGCAAAAAAACGCATAAAAAAACGCATTTAGTATGATGTGGAAGTGATGCAACTTTTTGCAAGGAGGTGTAGATTTGGGGCAGGAACATGGTGTAAAAATTTCAACACCAAATCTGCATCTCTTGGAAAAAAAATAGTGGTTTTCTGCCAGGACGTTCAAGTCTGTGAACTCAGTGAGGTCACTGAGTTTAATGAGGTCACTTGAGGTGAAGTTACCTGTGATCACAGGTGAAGGACCGTTTGAACCTCCAGCTGTGACCACAAATAACCTGAGAGACATCACCGCTCAGTGTGCAGCTCAGTTTCTGCCTAAAGTTCACAGCGGGTGGTCATGTTCTATAACCATGGTAGAGGCTAACAGACAGGCAGCGCCCCCTGGTGCTCCAACTGACTTGTGTTCCCAAGTGCAACAGCTGAACAAGGATGTGACTATGATCCTAAAAGTGATGCTGCTCTAGCCAGAACTCAAGCTGGAGTAGAAGATCCAGCTAGCCGACTGCCCTGAGAATGTCCCATGGATGCGAGGAAGGAGGATACCATCATACAGAGGGAGGAGCAGCGTTTGCTATGATTCATCTGGACAACCCATTTGCCGTCGCTGCAGCAAGGCCAGCCATTTTGCACGAGTGTGTCCTTTAAACCGGCCATCCCTGGGGTCAAGTGCCAAACCCCAGGAATAAGACGACAAGGGCCATCTGACTGGCGTGACCAGTATGTGGGAGGACGACCATTTCTGTCCATCACCCTGGATGGAATTCCCACCTCTGCATTGTTGGACACAGGTTCGCAGGTAACAACCATTCTGTATTTACTCTATAAGAGATTCTGGTCAAATGCTGATCTTATCCGGCCGGACTCGGGCCTCCCCATTTATGCTGTTAATGGATTACCAGTGACTCAAATTGGGTTTAAGGAGGGAACCTTAAAAGTGGGGAGGGTAGAGTTAAAGGGCCAAGAGTTGATTGTAGTCGAAACTGATGCAAATTATAAGAATCCAAAGATGATTTTGGGAACTAATGTGATTGAAAATTGTCTGGGGGAAGTGTTGTTCTAATGCAGGCGTCACACGGGACGATCTATCGTGCGATCGCATGAACGATCGTATCCGCCCCTGTCGTTTCTGCGTCACAGGCAACTAGTGGCCCGTGGCGCACAAAGTCGTAAACCCCTGCCACACGTACTTACCTCCCGAACGACCTCGCTGTGGGCGGCGAACATCCTCTTCCTGAAGGGGGAGGGACGTTCGGCGTCACAGCGACGTCACACAGCGGCCGCCCAATAGAAGCGGAGGGGTGGAGATGAGTGGGACGTAAACATCCCGCCCACCTCCTTCATTACGCATTGCCGGCGGGACGCAGGTAAGCTGTGTTCGTCGTTCCCGTGGTGTCACACGGAGCGATGTGTGCTGCCACGGGAACGATGAACAATCGGAGCACAGAAGGAGGACAGATTTTTTGAAAATGAACGACGTGTCAACGAGCACTGATAAGGTGAGTATTTTTGCACGTTCACAGTCGTTCCTAGGTGTCACACGGTACGATATGTCTGACGATGCCGGATGTGCATCACTAACGACGTGACCCCGACGACATATCGCCCGATATATCATACCGTGTGACGCCAGCATTACTCCATCAGATTGCTGAAACTGCAGGTGCTGGGCAACAGAGGGTCCTTTAAAGAGAAATCAAAGCCCTCCTCCAGAGACAACAGGTAAACCTACAGTCATATGAAAAAGTTTGGGCGCCACTATTAATGTTAACCTTTTTTCTTTATAACAGTTTGGGTTTTTGCAACAGCTATTTCAGTTTCATATATCTAATAAATGATGGACTGAGTAATATTTCTGGATTGGAATGAGGTTTATTGTACTAACAGAAAATGTACAATCTGCATTTAAACAAAAATTGACAGGTGCATAAGTATGGGAACCTCAACATAAAAGTGACATTAATATTTTGTTCATCCTCCTTTTGCAAAAATCACAGCCTCTAGTCACTTCATATAGCTTTTAATGAGTTCCTGGATCCTGTATGAAGGTATTTTTGACCATTCCTGTTTACAAAACAATTCCAGTTCAGTTAAATTTGATGGTCGTCGAGCATGGACAGCACGCTTCAAATCATCCCACAGATGTTCAGTGATATTCAGGTCTGGGGACTGGGATGGCCATTCCAGAACATTGTAATTGTTCCTCTGCATTAATGCCTGAGTAGATTTAGAGCAGTGTTATGAATCATTGTCTTGCTGAAATATCCATCCCCTGCGTAACTTCAACTTCATCACTGATTCTTGCACATTATTGTCAAGAATCTGCTGATACTGAGTTGAATCCATGCGACCCTCAACTTTAACAAGATTCCCGGTGCCGGCATTGGCCACACAGTCCCAAAGCATGATGGAACCTCCACCAAATTTTACTGTGGGTAGCAAGTGCTGTTCTTGGAATGCCGTGTTTTTTTGCCTCCATGCATAACGCCTTTTTGTTTGACCAAACAACTCAATCTTTGTTTCATCAGTCCACCGGACCTTCTTCCAAAATGTAACTGGCTTGTCCAAATGTGCATTTGCATACCTCAGGCGACTCTGTTTGTGGCGTGCTTGCATAAATGGCTTGCAAGTGGCCGCCTTAAATACCTTTTCTCGTGATTGAATACACCTGCCTATGAAGTTCAAAGCTCAATGAGGTTACAAAACCAATTTAGTGCTTCAGTAAGTCACTAAAAAGTAGTTATTATTATTATTATTATTATTATTATTTATTTATAGAGCACCATTAATTCCATGGTGCTGTACATGAGAAGGGGGGTTACATACAAAATACGTATACAAGTTACAGTAGACAGACTAGTACAGAGGGAAGAGGGCCCTACCCTTGCGGGCTTACATTCTATAGGATTATGGGGAGGAGACAATAGGTGGGGTGTAGGTCAGGCGGCGGCTCCGCACGGTAGTCGGGCGGCAGCTCCGCACGGTGGTCGGGCGGCAGCTCCGCACGGTGGTCGGGCGGCAGCTCCGCACGGTGGTCGGGCGGCAGCTCCGCACGGTGGTCGGGCGGCAGCTCCGCACGGTGGTCGGGCGGCAGCTCCGCACGGTGGTGGGGCGGCAGCTCTGCACGGTGGTCGGGCGGCAGCGAGTTCATTGTAGATTGTAGGCATTTCTGAACAGGTGCGTTTTCAGGTTCCGTTTGAAGTTCGCAAGGGTAGGGGATAGTCTGACGTGTTGAGGCAGCAAGTTCCAGGAGACTGGGGATGCTCGGGAGAAGTCTTGGAGTCGGTTGCGTGAGGAGCGAATGAGAGAGGAGGAGAGGAGGAGATCTTGGGAGGACCGGAGGTGACGTGTTGGAGTGTAGTGGGAGAGTAGTTCAGAGATGTACGGAGGGGAAAGATTATGCACAGCTTTGTAGGTCAGTGTTAGAAGTTTGAATTGGATACGGTGGAGGATTGGAAGCCAGTGGAGGGACATGCAGAGGGGAGAAGCGGGGTGGTAGTTACGAGTGTTCAAATTAAGAAATTGATAAGGGTGCCCATAATTATACACCTGTCAAATTTTGTTTAAATGCAGATTGCATATTTTCTGTTAGTACAATAAACCTCATTTAAATCCAGAAATATTACTGAGTCCATCATTTATTAGATATATGAAACTGAAATAGCTGTTGCAAAAACCCAAATTGTTATAAAGAAAAAAGGTTAACATTAATAGGGGTGCACAAACATTTTGATATGACTGTACCTGGAGGGGAAATTGGTAATGTATGGGTAATAGACTCTGGCCCTATTGTTATACCCCCGCGAAGTGAGATGATGATATGGTGTTGGGTGGCAGTAGGCCTCAAGGGGCAGGATTAGCAGGCAATGGTGGAGCCAATATACTCAGAAAATTGGTCTACCATCTTAATAGCCAGGGGAGTAGTTGATGTTCGCAAGGGAAGAGTGCCCATGTGTGTGTTAAATTGAGGGGAGGAGGAAACCAGATTGCCCAGGTACGCTACCATTGCCAAACTGTTCACTGTCACAGATGAGTCTATCCAGGCAGTAGAACCTCTGACCCCATCATAACAGGTAGAAGATAATCACCCCCAAGAACAATTAGAGGGTTGGTGTCAAGAACTGCATGTAGGTACAGATTTCACCCCTTCACATCAGAAACACAGAGTCTAGAGGTAATGCAGGAATACGAACAAGTTTTTAGTAAGTATCCACTAGACTTTGGGAGGATAAAAGTGGTACATCATCACATACCCACAGATCATCCCCCCATCAAAGAAAGATACAGACCTATACCACCCACTCACTATCAGTGTGCCAAGGAGATTTTGAGGAACGCTGAAGGATGCTGGGGTTATTAGAGATAGTTGTAGCCCCTGGGCAGCTCCATTGATTCTAATCGAAAAGAAGGATGGCACCATGAGGATGTGTGTGGACTATAGGCAAATCAATCGAATAACTCACAAGGATGCTTACCTGCTACCAGGGCTGTGGAGTCGGTAAGCCAAACCTGCACTCCGACTCCTCAATTTCCCTTGCACCGACTCCGACTCCGACTCCCACATATATTGCTTATATTTAAGTGAAAAATGTATTGTAGTACTAAATGTTTCACATCAGATTGCTTCAGTCTATGAAGAGGGGAGGACGGAGGGAGCAAGTTTGTTGTGTATCATACTGCAGGAACAAAGAAACTGATAACAGAGCTAATAACTTGATGTTTTGGCTTCTATACCTATACCATTCCTCATATAAGTCCTCATCAATCCTGTTTCTATATTTTCCCTGTATATTGTTTGTATATTGTATAGAAGCTATCCTCCCAAAAGTACATGAGCTCAAAGAAAAAACAAACAAGCATCAAAAATACAGAGATTACATACAGTATACTGGACTATTGATTCTCAGGTGCAGAATGGCAAAGAAAGAGTGATTGCCTACGTAAGCAGGAATCTCCGTCCTATCGAAAATTACAGCTTTTCAAGCTGGAGTTCCTGGCCTTGGTCTGGGCAGTAACAGAATGGTTTAAACACTATCTGGCAGCCGCGAAGTTCACCGTCTTTACAGACAATAACCCTCTGACCTACCTGGATAAGGTGAAGCTAGGCGCATTGGAACAACGCTAGGTGGCTCGACTAGCGAACTATGATTTCACCATCAAGTATCGAGCTGGTCGCAATAACGCCAATGCGGACCCGTTATCCAGGATGCCTCACTTATCAGATGAGGGGGAAGACATAGATGAGCTAGAGGAGATTGAGTTGCCAGCTTTCCATCATTACAATGCTTCTCAAAACCAGCATTTCTGTAGCGAGCGCCAGTAGGCGGCATTGAATCCCTTACCTCTTTATGGATGGAAACAAACACAGGACAGTGACCCTGCGGCTAGACTGGTCAAAGAACTGTTGACTCAACCAGGTTTGTGCCTAGGTCCTGATGCTCCACCGGAGGCTCAATACCTATGGAAGGAGAGGAGCAGGCTGTACATCCACAAAGGTAAACTATGCAGCAGCATTACCAATCCTAAAACCCACGAAAGGGTATGTCAAGTGGTAATACCTAAAAACCACATCCAGATGGTACTACAAGCATACCACATTCAAGCAAGACACTTTGGATGGAAGAAGTTAGAAGCGTTACTGCAGGATCGGTTCTACTGGATTAGAATGAGAAACAAAATAGAAAAATGGTGCAGAGACTGTGATCCTTGCGCTCTTGTACTCTGAAGATGAAAGATCGTAACAACCAAGGAGCACTGCTGCGACCCCTTGTTACCAAGCAACCATTGGAGATTGTAGTCCTGGACCATGTAAAGTAACATCTAGTTGAACAGGCTATACATATGATCTCACCATGGTAGATCATTACTCCTGATTCTTGGTGGTCATACCAGTAAAGGACTTGACAGCGAGAACTACAGTAAAAACCTTTCAGGCTTACTTGTGTAGACCTCATGGATACCCAGAACAGGTATTGACAGATCAAGGTCCAGCATTTGAAGCAGATGTATTTCAAGAGTTCTGTAACCTGTATGGCTGTTAAAAGATTCGCACTACACCTTACCATCCACAAACTAATGGTATGTGTGAGAAGATGAATCATTTAGTCATCAACCTATTGAAGGCACTGCTATTAGAAGAGAGAAACATGTGGCCAGAGAAGCTCCCTGACTTAGTGCACATGTACAACAACATTCCTGTGAGTTCCACAAACTGCACACCAGTGTATCTGATGAGAGCAAGACCTGGAAGATTGCCAACAGATCTTGAAATGGGAGTTGTTATTCCAGAAATCGATTTGTCAAATGCTGATTGGGATGCAAATCGCCAAGCACAGTATAAAATGATACAAGAATGTGTTGAAAAAAGCTTAAATCAAAGTTGAGTAAAACAATAAAAGGACTACAAGAACGCACAAGCTGTTTCCTTAACACCTGAAGAAATAGTTCTAAAGAGAAAGAGAAAAGTCCATAAACTCCAATGA
Source organism: Anomaloglossus baeobatrachus (assembly GCF_048569485.1). Taxonomy (NCBI): domain Eukaryota; kingdom Metazoa; phylum Chordata; class Amphibia; order Anura; family Aromobatidae; genus Anomaloglossus; species Anomaloglossus baeobatrachus. Next base: position 265,952,524 of record NC_134354.1, on the reverse strand, counting down.
TCAGTGGAAGCAGAACCCTACACAGTGCTACCTTCCAATTCTGACAACAAGAATGATTGCTTAATCAGCAAAGACAAAGGAAAAACTTCCTCAACAGCCTCAAGGGATCATTTGAAGAAATGCCCAGAACTATTAAAACTTCAAGGAGAAGTATCCAGTACCCCTCAAGTACCCGAGAAGAATGAGAAGGTGATACATACAATACTTGGAGACGTTCCAGAGAATAGGCCTCAGTATAATGAAGCCATTATCATACCAGTGATTACTTTCCCACAACCAGTGGAAGAAACAGTTCAAGTTCCAGAAGAATCTACAAACAATGGATCCGTCAGTTCAACAAGAAGACGCAGACAATTGCCTAGTCCACTTACAACTAGTAGTGAGACACTTGCATTAGACACCAGAACACAACAGGGATCAGCTGAGACACCAGGGTTACGCAGATCTAGTTGTAGAAACTTTGGTCAGCCCCCACTTAGATATAGAGAATAGGTGTTCACAGAAAATATATAAAACGGTGTCCTTATGTAAATAGAGTTATAAACTGTAAATGTTGATTTTTGCTGTTAACCTGTTCTTGCAAAAATAATGGTTTCATAAAAATGGACCAAGACTGCAGGACTACCAGCAGTCAAAACCTTTGCCTGTAAATAACTTGCACCAGTTTTGCCTCCTACCAGAGTACAACCTTACAAATAGGACTCTCATTGACACCACCAGCAAGGAGAGGAAAAGGTCGCAGGAAGCGTCTGCGGCAGAGGCGGCCGAGACCCAATCACCATGGAAACCAGTGACATTTCTCCTAGGGGTTTTGGGACATAGGACCTTTGGGTGGTGGTTGATAGGAAGGCTACTCCAGTTAGAAACGTTTAAGGAAATGCCTCCCCTGCGAGGGAAGAATGTTCATGTTTTAAAAATGAAAATGAAAAATGTTAACCTGTGTCACTTTTCAGCCCGAGGAAGTGCTGGAATTAACCAAGGCGGAGTGTAGCACCCCTGAAGCCATGAGGGCATTACAAGGTACTGCACCCTGTCAAAGATGCAGGGCCTACCCCCAGGGATCTGGAAGACCAGTGCCGGTAACAGCAAAACACATAATAATCCCAGTTTTTCCAATTTTCCCCATCCCCAAGGAATGGTGACAGACTAGAGTTAGACCCAATGGATGGCCACCCAGGGGTGGAGCCCATCCAGTCCACTAGACGACAACCAGGTGGAAGGGGATGGACAGTCATACAGTTAGTAAGTGGAAGTGAGAGGAGACGGACCTAACCGCACTGACAGGAGAGTGTAACGGCGACCTTTGGTCCCAGGCGTGTGGTTGCCAGTGGAGTACGGTGGAGTACTCTCAGAACCAAAGCAACGATGGGGTACAGAGTCCAAGGTCAAGCAAACGCTCCAGGCAGACCTGATAAAATCTGCACAGTGAGGGGACCATCAAGGGCCTCACTGACTTTAGAAGTCCGGGGACAGCAGCCGTAACGGGAGAACCAGGGAACAGAACGGAACACCGACCCTACAGGGTTCCCACTGCCTGCCATACGGACCAGAAACTGAAAGACTAACAGGAGGGGACCCCCAGATGCTCCAAGCCATGGTGACCCACCAACTTGAGAAAGGTGCAGGGGAAAGAAGCCACCAGGTCACCAAACCGGCACTGGGACTAAGGGGACAAGGGGTGAGGACCAACTTTCCTCCGGGTACCAGCCATCCTACCACTGTGAGTAAAGAGAACCAGTTACACTTCAATCCCTTGTGTGGCCTACCTTCTTTCCGCACCCAACTCCATCACCTGCCCCATGGGGCCCCGGCCCTACATGCGGAGGGCCCAACATCTAGGCTGCCGTCAACATCAGCTCCAGCAGAGAGACAATGCCGCAAGTGGCGTCACAACATAAACTTAATGAAATCTTCCCTTGTACATAACCCCTTTTAAAGCGACCCCCAGAGTCATGGAAATGGGCAACGGCCACCCAGTATCATAGCCTAACAATAAACCGCCGGGACCGAGTACCCCATACCCCTGGGGCGAGTCAGACAGCACACTGAGTGCACACTGACAGCACACTGAGTGCACACTGACAGCACACTGAGAGCACACAGATGAAAAGTGAGAAAAACATCGTCCTACTTTAATGAATGAGAATGGGACCAATTTTTCATGCGTTCGTGTGAGTCCAGTCTTAGCAGTATTATTTATCAGGATCTAAAAAAATCTACAATCCACATCCTGCCTAAATAGCATTCTCCCATGCTTTACACTGCTGCTCTACTTCTTGAGAGCTGATGTTCATTTGACAATACAGAATGGACACTGCTCAATCCATGTGATTCCAAGGACAGATTCTGTATCTGATTTGACAGAAAATGTTACAAATCTTTCTATGAATGCTTCAATGTAACAACTTAAAATGCTTGCACAAGACTTAAGAATATTTGCCCATCTAAATCAGGTGTGAGAGGGTTAATGACAAGGTCACCGGCACTGTGCTATGCTGGCTTGGTGGTTAAATCATCCATGAAATGACCTTTCCCTTCTGAAATTGGTTGCAGGTGATGGATGTAATGATTTTTCCGCTTATTGGGTGTTGACAGGATTGGCTGTAATCTTGTAGACAGAGGTGTCCTGAGCTGGCTGCCTGCTGGATGATTGATGCTATTGACATCACTGAATATATGTGTTTGAGAAATCACTTACATTATCTGTGCATCTATTTCAGGTGAACTGCTGAATGGGAGCCATCATGGTAACAATCACTGAATATTGCAGCGCTAGACTCAGGTTTATATATTGCATTATTGCTATTCCTTTACTTTTTCCTGACAATTATAGGCCGATCACCCTGACAGGATCAATCGCTATCCCTGCTGATCTTATGCTATAGCTTGCTAGACAGTACAGTATCAATATGAATACTATGTATCAGTGGGTTAATGAGAAGGCACATACACACTAAGGGGTACTTTGCACGCTGCGACATCGCTAGCATTAGCGATGTCTTTCAAGATCGCACATGCGTAAAATGACCTATGTGCGATCTCGAAAGAACGCACTTGCGGTCTAGCATTTCACATCGCTAACGAGATCGCTAGCGATGTCACAACATGCAAAGTACCCCTTAGTATTGGTTGTTAATGATCATATGTAATGGGGGGTAAATCTGCTGTTGAAGCACCACTCTAGTAGGGTTTTTTTTTTCTTTCACTGCTGGAGTGGTGCTTTAAATCTACATCTCCTTCCCCCTGTGTTGTAATGTGCCACTGTTTTCTTCTGTTATTGTCGCAGCTCTTTTAAGTCTCCAGTGATTTCTGACCTGTTGGCAGCTCCAGGGTCTCAAGCGCGCAGGAGCTCACAAATTAATTTAACTCTATGAGAGCCTCGTTCTGGCTCTCATACTTTTACTGCTAGTTTGTTACGCAACTTCTCAATCCTGACCAATCAAAATTTGCAGGCAAAGTTATTGCCATCTCTACTTGTAATCTCTTCTGTCTATAAGTGATGCTTGGTCTCCAAGGTACCAAGCTGTAAACAAACAAAATATATTAATATCTGAAAAACAGCTAAATATTTTAATAAGGATTGAATTGCAAAATTGCTTGTATTTACAGGCACTTGCCAAAAATACCCATCAATGAAGACTCTTTAAGTTCTCATTATTTTAAAGATTTCAGCATGATGTTAGTGAATAACAGTATTAGGAGGCTAAAAACTCATCCTGATTATGACAACTCAGAAATATTTAAGGCCTTTTATAAAAGAGAGGTCTTATACACTGTAATAAGTCTTGTACCTACAGTATATCAGTTGGATATGATCGGTTTCCAGAGTCGGGATGATTGTGATCTTTTCCTTTGCTATGATTTTCTCCCAAAATAGAAGATTGGGAGTAAAGTCCTCTTGAAATTAGATTTCTTTAGTGCCTAGGGGCTTCTGGTTGAATCCTCTTCAAAATGGGATTCAGACCATCCACCAACACGACTAGTTTTTCAATTGGGAAAAGAAACACATTCAGAGAAAATTCCCAAACGAGAATCATTAAATGCATGTCACTGCATCATGTGGCTCAGTTAGTGGTTCCTAATAATGGACACTTGAATGCGCTGCAGAAAGGCAATGTGAACAGGGTCTAAGGGGGTTGGTCAGAGCCTCCTCCTGTCTCATACAGAACAGATAGTCCTGTATTAGGCAGTCATCTCAATGACTTTGAATGTGTCACAATGGTCATTGTTGAGGTCACACAGTATGCACGTTCAGTATTTGGTCAGTATTTTACCTTAAGGCTACTTTACATGCTGCGACATCGCTAGCGATCTCATTAGCGATGTGAAACTCTAGATCGCAAGTGCGATCTGTCGGATCGCACATGCGTAAAATGACCCATGTGCGATCTCAAAAGATCACACTTGCGATCTAGAATTTCACATCGCTAATGAGATCGCTAGCAATGACGCAGCATGTAAAGTAGCCTTTAGTATTTGTAAGCCAAAATCAGGCGGAAGAAGTTCCGTGTTGCTTCAGTCTACTGGTGCCCCTGCAGTGTGTGTCACACTGCCCTGCCCAGCCCTGCAGTGACTCACACGGCAGTGTGCAAGCAACTGCGGGATGATGAGCGCCGACATCAGGAGGTTAGATCAGATCATTACCGGCTATGATGATCTTTGCTGAACTTGTGACGTCAGCGCTCAACGTCAGTGCTTGTGACTGAATTCTATAATGCTGCGTTTTCACATCAAGTCTCGCAGACGGCCCGAGACTGTGACTAGTGGTGACATCATGGGTTCATTGGACAGTTCGCTTGAGAATGCGGTGGCCATAGAACTCAGTGACAAGCGCTGACCTCACGAGTTCATGATGTCGGCACTCGTTATGCCCTGCAGTGACCTGGCCTGACCTAATGATGTTAGCTCAGTTCACTGCACTGCTCTCCCAGCCAATGGGGAACATTCTGCTCTTCATTGACTGGGACAGTGAGTATGGTATGGATCGTCATGAGACCCCCTTATTAGATTACGCTGGACCAGGATTTGTTTCTCTTTTGAATAAATTGGTGAAAGAGGGAATGTTTGGGGAGTGGTTTTTCAAAAAAAATGTTTGTTGTTGTCTGGGTTAGTGATGTCGGGTATCTTATAGATGCCGTGACATCACAAATGCCAGGCCTTGATGCCAAGTGACATATAGGGTTGATACCAGCTGTGTAATATTACCTCGTTTGCCAGTACACTGGGGCAACTGGATGAGCTGGGGCGAAGCGCCAGGATTGGCGCATCTAACGGAGGCATTACTTCTAGGGCAGCTCTGGCCTGCTATTTTTAGGCTGGAGAGGGTCCAATAACCATGGACCGCCTTGATCTGAGAATAGCAGACCACAGGAGTCTGCTTTACCTTGGCTGGTGATCCAATTTTGGGGGGGAAACCACGTTTTTTGTTTTAAATTATAATTATAAATAATTATTTATGTATTGTAAAATAACAGCATGTCTGTTTTGGATTACCAGCCAACGAACTGCCAGCTGTGGTCTGCAGGCTGCTGACATCCACTTTACCCCAGCTAGCTACGAAAAATAAGGGGGACCCCATTTCTTTTTTTAATTATTTATTTATTTTTTGGCAAAATACAAGGCTAAGCACCCTTTAGTGCTACATGAAAGGCACTAAAGGGTGCAAGATCACAAAATGCAGGATAGTGGGACATTATATCTATCTATCTACCTACCTATCTATCCATCTATCTATCTTTCTAGCTTTGACTGTATGTAACCCTCTTTCTTTTTTTTTCTTTGTTTTTTTGCAGTCCGCTAAAAAAAAAATGGAAGGCACACGGATGTAAAACGGACCGTATACAGAACGGAAAAGATGCGGTTGTCACACGGATGTGCATTGTTTAAAAAAAATAGCCCTATGGCCTGAGTCATGGTGTTAGGGCCAGGTGGAAGGGCAGACCCAGGAGGTGGATCCACTGGACCGAACTCCTTGATGATGGTAAGGGGTCCGGTAGCTGGAGCACTACAGGTAGCAGGGCAGTCCGTGCACAAGAGTATAATGGAGAAGACCCTGGGACCACGGAGTCACTGACGGTAGTCCGGGTGACGGAGCTCAGGTTCGGAAGCCGAGGTGATGTCAGGCGGAGTCCAGAACCGTTGGAGCGAGATGACGGGTCACCACAGGGATCCGAGATGGTACGGACTGTCAGGATGGCAGATAGGCAGCGTTCGGGGTGCGGGATGCGGCAGGACCGGATGGCGAGGCAGGATCGGCTCTAGAAGAGAGATACGTAAGTATGGCAGAGAGACACCAGGAGACCTGACTCCTAGCTTGGGAAACACGAAGATCAGGCCCCGCCCACTTGGACATTAACCCCTTTATACCCTGTACCTGTGTGCTTCATTTCCTGTCAATGGACGCTGGCCCTTTAAGAAAGGGTCAATGACCGCGCGCGCGCCCTAATGCGCATGCGCGCGGCCCGGGTGCCAGAAGCCAGAGCAGGAAGCTGAGAGGAGGAAGCAGCAGAGCCGGGCTGGGGCTGAGACGCCGACGGGCGCCGGGAGCGGGGACCAGGACGCCTGGGAAGCGCTGGCAATGAACGCTGGAGAGCGGGGAGCGGTGGAGACCGGACTGAAGAACCGGGGAGCGAGGCAGGGGAGCCGGGGAGCGTGACAGGTGAGCCGGGGAGCAGCGCAGGGGACCCGGGGAGCGTGACACATGGTTGACGCAGGAAGTCCCCATCACAAGGGCCTCTAATGAAAGGACAAATAGCACTTAGGCTGCAGTAGAAATGCTGTCCTGGTTTGTCTACTGCACAATGTGCATAGTGTTTACAGAAATTAGCCCTATAGGCTGAGTCATGGTTGACGCAGGGAGTCACCATCACAAGGTTCTCCAATGACAAATAGTAGTTAGGCTGGAGTAGGAGTACTGTCCTAGTTTGTCTACTGCACAATGTTCATAGCGTTTACAAAAATTAGCCCTATGGGCTGAGTCATGGTTGATGCAGGAAGTCCCCATTACAAGGTTCTCCAATGACAAATAGTAGTTAGGCTGGAGTAGGAGTACTATAAAGGGTTAGGTCTGGCTCAACCGGATCAGATGGTGCTATATAGTCAAAACAAACTCGATATAGTATAAAGACTATAGCACACATGTAGAAAAATTAAAGAGAGTTCTTGGTGGTTATTCAATGCTTTTTATTAGTGCCAAAACAGACAAATTCTGAAAAATGCCAAAGAGTATCCTGACGTTTCGACCTGTGTTAGGTCTTCCTCTAAGGATTTATCTGCGTGTACATATCAGACAACAATAATTAGTGTACAAACAATGATGTGTCACTACAAAAATATGCAGGTCATACATGCACAAAATGCCATATCAATATATATCAATACATGGTATATCATTCAAAGCATCCTGAACATTTCCACCATATGATATTGAACAAACATAGTCCAAAAGAGATCACACATGTATGAAATAAATATAATCATATAAATAGAACAATATGGGATAAAAGGGAAAAAGGAAGAGCAGCGTCAAGCACATACCTAATAGAACAACTTTAAGTTGTAAATTGACACAGACAAATATGTAAGATTATGAATCAAATGCCTATAATTAGGAAACATAGCAGAAATTGGTTACTTGATGTTTACAAGATAGTGGGTATATCATGTATGTGTAAAAATGTTTTTTTATTATTTTGCACACCTTAGATGTTCGTTTAGTATAAGTATAATGATCAGGAAGTCAGTGACTATGGATGTAGCTAGTAGACAAATTCATATAATGAATGTTCACCTTAGATAACATACAAAGAAAGTTAGATAATGTGAGAAAAAAAAAAATATTTTCAAAAATTGTGGGGGAAGGGGGGGGGGTTCTCCCTAAATGAAAATTAGGGAGAACCGCATGTTGGGTTTTTTTTTTTTAATTATTTGTGTAAATGAAAAAAATAAATAAATAAAAAAAGCCGGAGTCACACTTGCGAGGGATAGACTGCTTTCCCCGTCCACCAGCCGTCCTGGCGCCTGTGATAGTTTGCACTCCGCTGACATGCTTCCACTCAGGGTGGGGGAGCGTCTAACTCCAACTAATTACACGCACTGGTGGGCGGGCAAAGTAGTGAATATTGAATTGTTGGCTACGGAAGGGAAAAGCGTGACCCGGAAGGAGGGTGCCGCCATGACACCGCCTCGGTGAGTATGCCACGCTCGCTCCTACCCCCTTTATCCCCTCCACCAATGTTTTTAATCTCCGGATTACAGTCCCCATTGACTTATATGGGCACCGGATTCTGGAGCAAATCAGACTCTTTTTAAAATCTGGCTGTGATCCGCCGGTCCCGATTTTTGACGCGTTCGTTCAACTCTAGTGGTATCGTCAAATAAACAGCTAATTTATTGTCAGATTTACAGAGCATTTCTGTATCTCTGGGCCAATATGCTTGGAAAAGATATTTAGTGATATTTTTTTCTATTTAGCTTAAGGGTGGAGAAGCCATGCTCAAATATTAACCTCTCATTCTGCTTTATTTTTTTTATTTTTTTTCAGTCAAGAGCATTATATATGATTGGAGACCTCCTCACAAGACTGAGTAATACAGATTCCAATATCTGTGATTTACAGAATAATTGCATCTCTCTTTGAAGGCAGCAGAGGACCAGGAATGGATATATGGTAGATATGTAATTCATACAATGTGATGAACTAAGCATTAACATTGCCTCATGCAATTACTCCAAGCCATATTTATGGAAATCTGTTATGGAGGCGCCGATCTCCTGTTGTTTCTTAATAAATAAAAAAGAGATGCTGTACTCTGTATGGTCATAAAGCAAACTAATAGTCAAAGTCCATATGACATCTGAAAATTAATTATTCAGAAACAAGATCCCAGTGCAACATTGAAACTGGACTCTCCAGTGGAAATATAAAATCTTACAAGAAATATCCAAGGAGATATCAGAACCAGGTGTAGAGGTAATTAAAAAAAGATTTCTCAAATTGGCCTGGTAAAGATTATAAGTAACTAGAAGGTGGCCCGATTCTAACGCATTGGGTATTCTAGAATTTATTGTGTAGTTAATGTATGTTTTTTGTTATATATATCGATGTTGTTGTGTGTAGTTGCCAATATTTGTGTAGGGGCTGTAAATGTTCTGGGTGTTGTCTGGGTGTGGGGGTGTGTGAGAGCGGTGTTGTATGTGTGTTGCGTTGTGTGTGTTGCGTTGTTTGTGGAGCGCTGTGCGTCTACAGCGTTCTGTGTGTGTGGTGCTGTGTGTGTTGCGTGGTTTGTGTGGGTGTGGAGTGCGTGTGTGTGTTTTGGGGAGGTATGTTTTGTGCAGTGTGTGTGTTGCGCGGTATGTGCGTATATTTGTGTATGCCGCGGTGTTTGTGTGTTGGGTGTTGAGTGTGTGCGGCGTTGTCTGTGTAGGGCGGTGTTTGTGGTTCCCAGTGTGTGTGTGGTGTGTTGTGCGGTGGGCGTGTAGCGCTGTGTGTGTGTTTTGGGGGGAGGTGTGCACCCCCATCGTGCTCCATCCCCCATGCTGCGCACCCACCATCGTGCTCCATCCCCCATGCTGCGCACCCCCCATCGTGCTCCATCCCCCATGCTGCGCACCCCCCATCATGCTCCATCCCCCATGCTGCGCACTCCCATCGTGCTCCATTCCCCATGCTGCGCACTCCCCATCATGCTCCATTCCCCATACTGCGCACCCCCCATCGTGCTCCATCCCTCATGCTGCGCACCCCCCATCGTGCTCCATCCCCCATGCTACACACTCCCCATCGTGCTCCATCCCCCATGCTGCGCACTTCTCATCGTGCTCCATCCCACATGCTGCGCACTCCCCATCGTGCTCCATCCTCCATGCTGCGCACCCCCCATCGTGCTCCATCTCCCATGCTGCGCACCCCCCATCGTGCTCCATCCCACATGCTGCGCAACCCCCATCGTGCTCCATCCCCCATGCTGCGCACTCCCCATCGTGCTCCACAGTCACACATCTGATTGCATACACTCACACCCCACTTCTCCCTGTGCCCTCCGGTGGGTGGTCCCAGCAGCTGTGCTGCACGCCGTGCTCCTCTGCCGACACTCACAGATCCGATCGCATACACTCACACATCAGAACACACGCACACTCCCAATTGCATACACGCACACACCCGATCGCATACACGCACACACACACTGACGATATCGCACATACGCGCTCACACACTCACAACATCAGGAGATACCACATGCTTCCGGCCATGTGATCCTCCGGCAGGTCCTGGAAGGTCACTGCACGCACAGTATTGCCGCCGAGAAGTAAGCGATATCACTGGATGTTGTTGTGTGTGGATGCGATCTGATGTGTGTGTGAGGTGTGTGTGAGAGTGAGTGAGTGTGATCTGATGTGTGTGTGTCTGTTCTTATGTGTGTGTGTGCGTGTGTGTGTGTGCTCCCGGTCGGCGTCTGGTGAGTGTGACTGCGGGGTCTTCTTTCTTCTGTCTTCTCTCTTCTGGGGGTGCCCGCTGCCTATAATGAAGTGTCTTTAACTCTTTCACCGCTGCATGACACTTCATTATTGACTGCAGCGTATGCCGGCTCCCTGCACATGTGTACCGGGAGCCGGTGTATGCTGGAGCGGGCGATGCATGCGGAGGTCCGGGGCGAGTGGCTAATCCATGTGGGGGGCGGAGCCAGGCCAAGGCGAGCGGCCAATCCGTGGGGGGGTGGAGCCAGGCCGAGCCCAGAGCGGCTAATCCATGCGGGGGGCGGGGCCAGGCCGAGGCGAGCGGCCAATCCGTGGGGGGGCGGGGCCAGGCCGAGCCCAGCGGCCAATCCGACAGTTGTCACTTTTATGACACTTACGGTGACACTGTCACGTGACACAATTTTGGAGCAAGACAGACAGACAGACAGAATAAGGCAATTATATATATAGATAAGAATCATAATGGGTATTCTCATGGCATATGCACTCTATTGAGCATATTACTGCGTATTTTGTACCATCCCAAGGTGTTAGTAATGCAGAGGTGTTATACTTGCAGGACGAGCATGGGGTTATTAAGTCCACTGGACCGAAGGTACCAATCACTGGCCTGGAGGAGTGACCTAGATCAGTTGTCGAGTCTTCACTATTGCCACTGGAGATGGCTATAGGCACACACGCTGGTAGGCAGTTGACAGAATAAAGCCTCAGGGGAGCAACAGTACCTCAGCAGCTGGTGCCACGTATATGTGACGCCCTGGACCCCAGAGGTCACAGAATAACATCACATACACACACCCCCCTCCCCAGGTCAGGAACACCAGTCAAACAAAACCCTTGTTGCCTCCCTCCAGGGTCTGATGTCCACACCAGGTGGGGCGGAGCCAGGCGGTTGGCCCCACCACCGAGGAGTTCACAGGCTTGGAGGCGGGAAAAGACAGCAGATTGTAGTAGAAGTGAGAGGAGTAAAACTGTGTGTGTCTGGGTCAGAGCCCAGGCACAATCAGCAAGGTCGGCAGATGGTGGTGGCCGTCTGCAGGAGTTGGTGGAGGTCAGCGGAACCGTAGGACCGGGGTCAGGCGGTGGTCCGCCGGTACCGAACCGGGGAGCAGATTGAAGCCATGCACCAAGGCAGGGTACTCAGACCCTGACTAGGCTCGAAAGCCGCCGTAAAGGTCAAATTCTCTGATTGCGGTCTGGACCTCAGGGGTTCATTCCCAACCAAGTCCCGTCAGAAGGCAACAGCCCAACCCGTCCAGATAAGCGCCACCGCCAACGGCCAGAGATCCAAGGGCCAGTACCTGCGGGCAAAAACGGGCTCTCCTGACACGTACAAGCCGGGGAACGGGCTACCCGTGGGAAGCCATAGGAGTCAAACACTTACACATAGGTGCAGGGAACGACAGCCACCATCAACCCGTCCGGGGAGAGTGAAGACACCGCAGCCGACTGCGGGCCCCGTCAATCCAGCCATTTGGTTTACCAGAGACTATGTTCTTGTCTACCTGAGTGAGTACACCAGTGCCATCAGGCACCGCGCTGCACCGCAACGTTGCACCCGCGTCCACGCTGCCTCCCCGCATCGGCACCTGCACCTATCCCTCCTCCCTACTCCCCAACCGGGGCCCTGGGACCAACAGCCCCTACCCATGGAGGGGTCAACACCTTAGCTGCTCTCCGCCATCGCTCCCGGGATCCCCCGTCACCAGCAGCGGTGGTGCCCACCATCACCACGACCCGTGGGTGGCATCACAACCGACATCCCACCACAAACCAACTTCCCTCCCTTTTCACTCGTGGGCGAGGAGGCGCTGCTCGAGCCCATGGGTCCAGCCCCGTGCTCGAGCCACCGAGGAGCAGAAGCACCGGACCTGAGCGCCAGCAAACCCCCAGGCGAGCGGCGTTCCGAACCCCTCCGCCCGCGACAACTTGGCTTCACGAACAGGATCCTACCCATCTACTTACCAGTAGAAGTGCGCCTTACAGTCCCCGCCGGCGGTGTCCGGCCGAAAATTTTCAAAATCCGCCATCTTGGGCGTGAAAAGTTCCCGCTCGAGTCGTCTTCCCTGAGCAGGGAAGGCGCAAAAGTGAAGCCTCGCCCCCAGGAGAAGGAGGTGCCGAAGAGAACCAAGGGGGGGGGCGGTTATAAGGCTGCCTGATGTAACCGAAGGGATAAAGGGCAGGGATGCCAGGACTTTGCCATTCATCCGGTTCCTAGAAGCATCCGCGCAAGATGTCCGTCCCGTCCGGCAATCCTGAGATCCCGGAGCCCGCGCCAGGAACAGCGGCGTGGGTGGAGGCCCGGACAGCGCAGATGTGTTGCCGCCTGCAGGCTCAAGTCCGGTTCCTAATGGAGTGATGGACAGCCGAAATGGAGGAGATGGCGGCAGCTGTGCGGAAACGCGAGGTGAAGGCAGTGCTGGAGGAGCGGGTAAGCGACCCACGCCCCTGTGTCCCGGAGGGACCGGTCGCTGCGGCTGAGGAGCCTGGTCTGTGCCCGTTCACCCTGCTGCCTTCCCAGCCACCTGTAACGGTTGTCGCTGCCCCGCCAATCGGTCCGCTGCCCCCAGTACCGGCAGTGGAGTCCAGCTCGCCCGCCCCAGAGGAAAAGCCTGTAAGCGCAACCCGCGGACGACCATACGAGCAACCCGCACCGATCCCGCTACCGTGGAAGGTCCCTCAGGAGTTGTCCGTCCGTGAAGTGACCGCGCCCAAGAGAGTCCCGGCTCCGGCAGTCCGCCCGGCCGCGAAAGTAGTGAAGGCCGCCAGCAGGAAGGTCCAGCAGGTGAGGCTTGCTGTCCCTGAAACCCACGCCTCGGCTGAGGCAGCGCCGGGTCGCCGCTGTAAGGCAGCATCCCAGGCCGCGTCACCGCGGGACTTCCCAGCAGTGGTACCGGTCATAGCCGGTACGGGGGAGATCCGGCGGGGCCCGACACGCGCGCAGCATGGGTACACATGTGCTCCATTTTGGGATAGGCAGCCTAGACAGTAGGGCCGCGAGATTGCCGCCAGGGAGCGCAGAGATCCGAAGTGCTGGCCCGCACCATCCGGGAGAAGGATAACCTCCGGAATGCCACCTACCGGGTGCGGGGCCCAATCTACGAGGGCCAGGTCAGGCGATTTGATCCCCAATGTGGGTATGGATTCATCTATGAGCCGGGCCTGGAGGCCGAAATCTTTGTAGCTCGCAGAGATGTAAATTCTCACCTCCCAACGGGCCACCCAAGCCGTGACCTGCAACCGGGTGACCTGGTGACGTACACCCGACACTGTGGGGAGAGGGGCTGGTTCGCCCTTGATGTGAAGGAAAGAGAAAGCCGCAGTGTCCCGAGGCGGCCCCAGTCCCCTCCCCCACCGTACCGTCCGGATGTAGAGCTGGAGGCGTATGAGGAAGGCGACCTCAAGTGATTGGCACCGGACTTCCATTGCAAAAGAACCGTTGTCCCCGTTGGGACCCTCAGTAAGTTGTCCCCTTTTTGCCACATTACCTCCCTAAAGCAGCCCACATGAGAAACTGCTCATGAACACGGCCGAGAACTAGCAGGCCACCCACGAACTTGTGGGCTTGTAAATAATTCCGGGCTAGAGTTCCGTTAACCGCCTATGGAGAGGCAGGTTGGAGGAGGGACCCGCAGCGGAGCAGGCTGGGGTCCGGTCACCACCAGGACCGGTGACCATCCTCCGGGGTCAGGGGTCCCCCCTGGAAGAGGGGCCCCCTGAATGACAGTCGGGTGCAAGATACTGTACCCGTTCCTACTTGGGCAACCTGAACCAGGTTCTGTTTTCCGGACTGGGGAAAAGGGGTGCTGCCCGCTTCTTAGGGGCAGCATCAAGGTTTAGGTTGTTTGTGTGGGGAAGCGGAAGAACTGGGACCCGTCCATTGTTATTAAAAATGTTTATTACCGCTAGTAACGTTAAAGTGCCATGCCTCTCGTAAGGGAAGATTTGAAAATGCATACAGTTGTTTGTTTCATATCTTTTCAGAAAAAAAATAAAAAATAAAACCGGTGATGGACAGGCAGCCCGCGGACGGTCTGCGTTTTACCAAGGGGGAGTGTGACACCCTGGACCCCAGGGGTCACAGAATAACATCACATACACACACCCCCCTCCCCAGGTCAGGAACACCAGTCAAACAAAACCCTTGTTGCCTCCCTCCAGGGTCTGATGTCCACACCAGGTAGGGCGGAGCCAGGCGGTTGGCCCCACCCACCGAGGAGTTCACAGGCCTGGAGGTGGGAAAAGACAGCAGATTGTAGTAGACAGTGGAAGTGAGAGGATTAAAACTGTGTGTGTCTGGGTCGGAGCCCAGGTACAATCAGCAAGGTCGGCAGACGGTGGTGGCCGTCTGCAGGAGTTGGTGGAGGTCAGCGGAACCGCAGGACCGGGGTCGGGCGGTGGCCCGCCGGTATCAAACTGGGGAGCAGATTGAAGCCAAGCACCAAGGCAAGGTATTCAGTCCCCGACTAGGCTCGGAAGCCGCCGTAAAGGTCAAATTCTCTGATTGTGGTCTGGACCTCAGGGGTTCATTGCCAACCAAGTCCCATCAGAAGACAACAGCCCAACCCGTCCGGATAAGCACCACCGCCAACGGCCAGAGATCCAAGGGCCAGCGCCTGCGGGCAAAACGGGCTCTCCTGACACGTACAAGCTGGGGAGCGGACTACCCGTGGGAAGCCATAGAAGTCAAACACTTACACATAGGTGCAGGGAACGACAGCCACCATCAACCCGTCCGGGGAGAGTGAAGACACCGCAGCCGACTGCAGGCCCCGTCCATCTAGCCGTTTGGTTTACCAGAGACTATGTTCTTGTCTACCTGAGTGAGTACACCAGTGCCATCCGGCACCCCGATGCACCGCAATGTTGCACCCACGTCCACGCTGCCTCCCCGCATCGGCACCTGCACCTATCCCTCCTCCCTACTCCCCAACCGGGGCCCTGGGACCAACAGCCCCTACCCACGGAGGGGTCAACACTTTAGCTGCTCTCCACCATCGCTCCCGGGATCCCCCGTCACCAGCAGCGGTGGTGCCCACCATCACCACGACCCGTGGGTGGCGTCACAACCGACATCCCAACTCAAACCAACTTCCCTCCCTTTTCACTCGTGGGCGAGGAGGCGCTGCTCGAGCCCACAGGTCCGGCCCCGTTCTCGAGCCACCGAGAAGCAGAAGCGCTGGACCCGAGCGCCAGCGAACCCCCAGGCGAGCAGCGTTCCCAACCCCTCCGCCCACGACATGTACAGTACAGTCTTTAGTTTGTACTTGTGGCAGTAGATATCATGGTAGGCAGCAGGAGTGGATAGATGCAGCAGCAGTGGACTTGTAATACACTGAAAAATAGCTATGAATCGGCATCAGCCTAATGACAACAGTAGCAAAACAATGGACCTGAGAACTAGCAACGTATAGAACTCATTGCCCAGGCACCTCCTTTAAATGGAAGCTGCCTTAAATACCTGATGCCTCTCAGCAGATCAGAGAGGTACTCCAGGTCAGGGCATACTGGCCCTTTAAGAAAAGAGGCATGGCTGCATGCACCCTATGGTCATTCTCAGGAGGCCTGTGTGGCATGCACAGGACCTGGGAAACAGCAGCATGTACTGGGGATTGGGCAGCCACCACTGGATGGCTGGGAAGGTGAGAGGGCCGGCATCTCTGCTGGGAAAAGGAAGCAGGACAGCACGGGGATGCCAGTATGGGTGTTACAAGAAGCATAGATTATAGTACAGCTATTCATTAGACGGTGGTATGATATTGGAATGCAGTCAATGAAGTCATTGGCATATAGAAATGACCAGGTATGCTATGACACTATGACAGAAAAATGATTGTACACAAATTAAGTTTTTCCATGATTATTTTATTGATTTTCCATTGGATCATCTTTATTCTGATTAGAGATGAGCGAATTTGTTTGGTTTGCATTAGCCAATTTCATATTTGGCACGATAATTTCCTTATTTGATTCTAGGTCATGTACCCGAGCATTTTTGTGAAAACACGGTAGTATGTTCGTTTTCCAAAATTCTTTTCTAACAACATATGGTACCTTTGGATAAGATTGTAGAACTGTATGATGAACGGGGAGATGTATTTAATGACAGGAGGGGGTGGGGGGAGGCCAGAGGAGCAGCGCACTATTTTTTTTCCCCTTTATCTTTATTTGTGGATTATCCTGCAGCCAGAGGCGTAGCTAGGGGTTCAGCTCAGGGGGAAGGGGCAACAATTCTGAGTGGGCCCCTAACCAATTACCCTGATTACAACTATGGTGTTGCACCCTAATTATGGGTATAGGGGACCCTCAGCAGATGACTGCACTGTTACTGACACAAAGACCAACATTGATATAATAATTTACAAGACCATTTAAAGAGTTGCAGTGAATCTGTAAAAAAAATAATGTTATATAGATGTTCTGTATGGGATCCACTTTTTCTACATAGCCTTAAGCAGGCTTTACACGCTACGAGATCGCTACAGCGATCTCGTTGGGGTCACGGATTTTGTGATGCACATCCGGCCGCTGTAGCGATGACGTTGCGTGTGACACCTATGAGCGATTTTTGCATCGTCGCAAAAACGTGCAAAATCGTTCATCGGCAACATGGGGGTCCATTCTCAAATATCGTTACTGCAGCAGTAACTAAGTTGTTCCTCGTTCCTGTGGCAGCACACATCGCTCCGTGTGACACCGCAGGAATGAGGATGCTCTCCTTGCCTGCCTCCCGGCCACAATGCCGAAGGAATGAGGTGGGCGGGATGTTCGTCCCGCTCATCTCCGCCCCTCCGCTTCTATTGGGTGGCGGTTTAGTGACGCTGCTGTGACGTTGCTGTGACGCTGAGCGAACTGCCCCCTTAGAAAAGAGGCGGTTCGCCGGTCACAGCGACGTCGCAGGGAAGGTAAGTAGTGTGACGGGTCCGGGCGATGTTGTACGACACGGGCAGAGATTTGCCTGTGTCGCACAACCGATGGGGGCGGGTACGCACGATGGCGATATCGGTACCGATATCGCAGTGTGTAAAGCGGCCTTTACGGCTCGCTTCCATTAGAGTCTAAAACAGACGAAAGCAATGAGAAAATCTTGCATTGTACTTGGCCAAATGTAAATAAGTGTTACAGGTCTAATCTGCGAGTTTTACCTCAGCTCTAACCAGACTGAGGAAAATAATGGCAGCATATAACAGCCGAAGCTCAGTGTCATCAGGCCATCACATCTAATGCTATACGCTCATGTGCCCTGGCCTTAAGGGCGCTTTACACGCAGCGACATCACTAGCAATGTCACTCGTGAAAGCACCCATCCCCGTCGTTTGTGCATCATGTGCAAATCGCTGCCCGTTGCGCACAATATCGCTAGTACCCGTCACACATACTTACCTTCCTAGCGACGTCGCTGTGGCCGGTGAACAACCTCTTTTCTAAGGGGGTGGTTTGTGCGGCATCACAGCGATGTCACACGACAGGCGTCCAATGGAAGCGGAGGGGCGGAGAGCAGCCGCATGAAAGTTACGCCCACCTCGTTGCCGGAGGACGCAGGTACGATGTTGTGCATGGTTCCTGGGGTGTCACACGTAGCGATGTGTGCTGCCTCAGGAACGACGAACAAAAGCAGCAACGATATTTTGGAAATGGATGACGGGTCAACAATCAATGATTTGGTAAGCATTTTGCATTGTTAGCGGTCGCTCGTACGTGTCACATGCAACGACGTCGCTAACGAGGCCGGATGTGCGGCACGAATTTCGTGACCGCAACGACATCTCGTTAGCGATAACGTTGCATGTAACGGGGCCTTTAGACTTGAATGGGCGAGTCTGACCTGACATACAGAAGAAACAAGTGCATGATGGGATTTTTTTTTTTTGCATGCAAATTTGGTCAGTGAAAAAAAATGACTCATGTGCAGGACCCCACTGAATAACATTGCTCCGTGTGCTTTCAGTGTGATGTCTGCTTTTTCACATACCGCACTC
The DNA here is from genome assembly GCF_048569485.1 of Anomaloglossus baeobatrachus. Lineage (NCBI taxonomy): Eukaryota > Metazoa > Chordata > Amphibia > Anura > Aromobatidae > Anomaloglossus > Anomaloglossus baeobatrachus. The sequence continues at coordinate 265,934,066 of NC_134354.1, read as the reverse complement.
AGTCAAAAATACACTGGTGTGAACCCGGTCTAATGGAAGGCTCATTCACACATCTGTGAGTTTTCACATCCACAAATAACAGTCCATGTGTCATCAGTTCGGTCTGAGTTTCATCAGTTTTTCTCGGATAAAAAAAAAATGTTAGGAGGTTTCTCCTATCAAATACTCATTAAAAAACGGACAGCAGACAGCCGGCATCTGAGCGCTTCCAATTTCTTCATGGATCCTTAAGCCTGCTTTACACGAGACGATACTTTGTGCGATAGCACAATCGATCGTACCTGCCCCCGTCGTTTTTGCGTCACGGGCAATTAGTTGCCCATGGCGCACAAACTCGTTTACCCCCCGTCACACATACTTACCTTCCGGATGACCTCACTGTGGGCGACGAACGTCCACTTCCTGGAGTGGGCGGGACGTTCGGCGTCACAGCGACGTCACACGGCAGGCGGTCAATAGAAACGGAGGGGCGGAGATGAGCGGGATGTAAACATCCCGCCCACCTCCTTCCATCCATTAAGCCATCGGGTGCCGCGGGAGGCAGGTAAAGCTGCTGTTCATCATTCCCGTGGTGTCACACGGAGCAACGTGTGATGCCACGTCAACGATGAACAACCTCCGCCATTTTAATTAAACCATTTTATGAAACCTAGCGACGAGTACACGACTCATGATTTGTGAGCGTTACTGTGTCGCTAGGAGGTGTCACACGAGACGACGTCGTGCGGTATGCCGGATGTGCGTCACGAAAACCGTGACCCCGACGACATATCGCACAATCTATCGCCTCGTGTAAAGCCCGCTTTAGACTTGCATTATTTGGATCAGAATCTGACAAGCGTCTATGATTTTGTGTGAACCACTTAGGTTATGTGCCCACAATCAGGACTCACTGCGTCATGACCTGCAGGGCCGTGAGTCTCCTCCCCAGGAGACCGCAGCTGCTCGTACCCACGATCAGGGTTCAGTGCGCTGTGGTCTCCTGTTTGTGTTCTCACTACGGAGGACGCATGTGAATCCGCAGTAAACAATTAACATGCTGTGGCTCGGGAAGCCGCACCGCAGGTCAGTGTTTGCTGCTGAAAAAACAAGCACAGTGGGCACAGGATTTCTAGAAATGCCATCCACTATGCTTGTGTGGTGCCCTGGACAAGCCAGGGGCCACAGAGCACAACACCCACACACCCCACACTCCCAGCAGGCACACCAAAGCCAGAACACAAAACCCTTGTTGCCTTCCTCCAGGGGCTGATGATCACACCAGGGGGTGGGCCAGGCGGTTGGTCCCGCCCACCGAGGAGTTCACAGTCCTGGAGGCGGGAAAACCAGGCAGATTAGTTTTGGAGAGGAGTGAGGACAGTTGAAAAGCGTTGAGAGAGGAGAAAAGTGACAGCTAAGCAGCCTGAAGTTGGTCCGGGTGTGTGGCCCGGACAGATCAGCAAGGTTGGCAGACGGTGGTGACTGTCTGCAGGAGTGGCCGATTGGAGTCTACCGTAAGGACCGTGGACGGGCGGTGGCCCGGCGGTACCGGACCAGTACACAAAGAGGAGCCCGCACCATCTGGCAGGGGCTTTTCGGACACCGGCAAGGCTAGAAGTCGCCGTGAATTGCCAAATCCGTTAGTGAAGGGGACCTCCTGGGTTTCCAAACAGTCAAGTCCCGACAGAAGGCAACCGTCCAACCGAGTGAGAGAGACACCACCACCGCCAAGGCAACCGTTTCTCAGGGCCAGCGCCTGCGGGCAAAAGGGGCTCCTCCGGACCATATCCAAGCCGGGGAGCGGGTTACCGGTGGGAACCCATTGGAACCGTACAGACATCTTAGGTGCAGGGAAAGACAGTTGCCACCAACCTGCTGGGAGCAACAACACCGCAGCCGTCTGTGGGACCCATCCATCCAGCCGTGTGTTTTACCGAGAACTGTGTCTTCATCATTGGGCTGAGTGAGTACCACCGTGCCGTGCGGCACAGCGCTGCCCCCGCGACCCTGCACCTCCCCAGACCCCGTAACCTGCCTGCCATCCACCCCTACCCCATCACCGGGCCCCGGGATAACCAACCCCCCTACCCACGGAGGGGAGAACTGACAACAAAGCTGCTCCCAGTCACCGCTCCCGGGATCCCCGTCCAGAGCAGCGGTGGTGTCAGCAAAATCACCACAACCGTGGGTGGCGTCACGGACAATATCCATAATCAAAACCCCCACAACCAATCAACCCCCTTTTCACTCACGGGCTAGGAGCGCCGCTCGAGTCCCTGGGATCCGGCCCACCGCTCGAGCCACCACCGAGCAGCAGCAGCAGCCGCAGCAGCAGCGGCGGCCGGACCCAAGCTGTGGGAGAGCGCAGCGTCCCCTTCTCCGCCCGCGACAACTTGGCGTCACGAACAGCATCCTACCGTTCTACCGATTGGTGGAAGTGCGCCTTGTGTGACCGCCGGAGGTGTCCGGCCGGAAAATTTGAAAAGCTGCCATCTTGGGCGCGAAGAGTTCCCGTTCGAGCGTCTCCTCGAGTAGTGGAGGCGCGAAGGCCTAAACCCCGCCCCGATAGAGGAGGAGCCGGAAAGAGGCTAAGTGGGACGGAAACAAGATATCTGCGCCCGACGAAGCCGCAGGAGGAGCGGCGGACGCAGCCGCGGAAGCACCCGTAAATGGAAATGGGCCTGCCCAGGTCCCGGCCGCGTTGGCGGGGGGCGCCGCGGCCCCAGCTCTCGCTCAGGTGATGCCGTTCTCTTTGCCCTATGTGCCCGGAGCTACCTGGCTACCGCAGTACGATGGGAAACCTGGTGCCTTGCAGGTTTTCCGGAAAAAAACTTAGTCCGCTGCTAGAATTGTACCCCCTGACTGGTAAGCAACGTGCAGCGCTAGTGCTGGGGCAGCTAACCGGCGCGGCTGAGCAAGAGGCGGAGACCTGGGCCGAGGGGGACCGGTCCTCTGTAGCCACCATCTTTGAAAAGCTGCAGACTGCATTTGAGACCCGTACCGAGGCAGAGTTGCGGGTGCAGTTCTATCAATGCCGACAACGGCCCGCAGATAGCATCCGGGACTATGCTCTGCGCCTGCAAACCGCACTCCGCACACTGAAGCGGGTGGACACCATCAGCAGTTTGGACAGTAACAAGATGTTGAGTGAGCAGTTTGTGCAGGGCATGAGGTCCTCCGAAGACCGTAAGCAGCTTCGGCTGTGGGCCCTAGAACACCCTGACGTGGACTTTGCCGTATTAAAGGAACGAGCCATCAAAGCTCTGCAACCCCCCGCATTGGAAGCTCCTGAGCCAACCCTGTGGCCAGTTGAGACTGCTCCTGTTGTGGTGACTCCTACCATACCGGCACCTCCAGTGCCTGCAGCCCCAAGCGGGGCGATGGAAGAGCTCGCTGCTCGAGTTCGCCGCATGGATGGGGACCTTACTAAGATTCTTGCTGCACTCCAGCCTCCAACCAGATCCCAGGCACCGGTGGAGATGCAGCTCGCCGACAGGCCGGAGGACGTCCCCTGGATGCAGCGGAGAAGGGCCAATGGCTCACGGAACGGGCCCCCAATCTGTTGCAGGTGCAGCAAACCCAGCCACTACGCCCGACGGTGTCCGTTAAATGAGCAACCCCTGGGGCCACGGGCCAATCCTCAGGAGTAGAACCCCATGGCCCACCAGACTGGCGGGACCGGTACATCGGGGCCCGGCCTATCATCCCCGTGGCTGTGGACGGCATACCGGTGATGGCTCTCCTGGACACTGGATCACAGGTAACCACTATACCATACACACTGTATCAACGGTATTGGGGAAAAGACGAGCTGGCTCCCCCAGATGCCAGCATAACACTGATTGCTGCTGATGGACTCCCATTGACTCAAGTGGGGTACAAGCAAGTGGCCATGACTGTGGGATGAGCTGAACTGCAACACCAGGGTATGATTGTGATAATGAATGAACCTAGTGATCATAACCCGAAGATAGTGCTAGGAACTAATGTGATGGAGCACTGTATGAGTGATGTGCTGACCCTATTGCAGCAGCTGGCTGCCACGGCGGCGGGGAGCCGACAGAGAGCTGTGCAGCGTGAGATCCGAGCCTTGATGTACCGTCAGCATGTGAACTCGACGGGAGGAGAGATTGGTGGGGTGAGAGTGATGGATGTTGCCCCGTTGATTGTGCCCCCTAGGAGTGAGATGATAATTTGGTATAGGGCAGCGGAATGCCGTTGTCACCGTCCCCGTTGGGACCACAGTGTGTGTTTTAAAGTTTGAAAAGTTTGAAAATGATAAGTGAATGAAACAGATGAAAGTTACCTGATTGTCAACTGTGATTTGGAACCGGTCGTAGCCGGCAGCTGGTCCCCGTTGGGACCCCCTTCACCACTTTACATAAGAAACTACTTATGAACAAGCCTGAGAACTTGCATGGCAACCACAAACTAGTGGCATGTAAATAAAAATATTTGTTACAGCTTCTACCGTTACCGCCTCCGGAGAGGCAGATTGGAGGAAGGGCCCGCAGTGGAGCAGGCTGGGGCCCAGCCACCACCAGAACCGGTGGCAATCCTCTGGGTGTTTCAGGGGTTCCCCATGGACGTGGGTCCCCTGAAAAGGACAGAACCCGCTCGGGCAACTTGTGCAGGACTGGGGTCAAGGGGTGCTGCCTGTTTGCTTAGGGGCAGCATCAGGGCCAGGTTGCTTGGGTGGGAGAGAGCGGAAGCCGTAACCGTTTGCGACCGTTAGTAACGTTTAAGTAAGAGTACCTCCCGATGTGGGAAGATGTTATTTTAATTGTATGTCTGTTACCATTTTTTTATATTTTTCAGTTGGTGAAAATAAAACCGGTGATGGACGGGCAGCCCGCGGACGGTCTGCATTTAACTAAGGGGGAATGTGGCGCCCTGGACAAGCCAGGGGCCACAGAGCACAACACCCACACACCCCACACTCCCAGCAGGCACACCAAAGCCAGAACACAAAACCCTTGTTGCCTTCCTCCAGGGGCTGATGATCACACCAGGGGGTGGGCCAGGCGGTTGGTCCCACCCACCGAGGAGTTCACAGTCCTGGAGGCGGGAAAACTAGGCAGATTAGTTTTGGAGAGGAGTGAGGACAGTTGAAAAGCGTTGAGAGAGGAGAAAAGTGACAGCTAAGCAGCCTGAAGTTGGTCCGGGTGTGTGGCCCGGACAGATCAGCAAGGTTGGCAGACGGTGGTGACCGTCTGCAGGAGTGGCCGATTGGAGTCTACCGTAAGGACTGTGGACAGGCGGTGGCCCGGCGGTACCAGACCGATACACAAAGAGGAGCCAGCACCATCTGGCAGGGGCTTTTCAGATCCCGGCAAGGCTAGGAGTCGCCGTGAATTGCCAAATCCGTTAGTGAAGGGGACCTCCTGGGTTTCCAAACAGTCAAGTCCCGACAGAAGGCAACCGTCCAACCGAGTGAGAGAGACACCGCCACCGCCAAGGCAACCGTTTCTCAGGGCCAGCGCCTGCGGGCAAAAGGGGCTCCTCCGGCCCATATCCAAGCTGGGGAGTGGGTTACCGGTGGGAACCCATTGGAACCGTACAGACATCTTAGGTGCAGGGAAAGGCAGTTGCCACCAACCTGCTGGGAGCAACAACACCGCAGCCATCTGTGGGACCCGTCCATCCAGCCGTGTGTTTTACCGAGAACTGTGTCTTCATCATTGGGCTGAGTGAGTACCACCGTGCCGTGCGGCACAGCGCTGCACCCGTGACCCTGCACCTCCCCAGGCCCCGTAACCTGCCTGCCATCCATCCCTACCCCATCACCCGCCCCCGGACAACCAACCCCCCTACCCACGGAGGGGAGAACTGACAACAAAGATGCTCCCAGTCACCGCTCCCGGGATCCCCGTCCAGAGCAGCGGTGGTGTCACCAAAATCACCACAACCGTGGGTGGCGTCACGGACAATATCCATAATCAAAACCCCCACAACCAATCAACCCCCTTTTCACTCACGGGTGAGGAGCGCCGCTTGAGTCCCCGGGATCCGGCCCACCGCTCGAGCCACCACCGAGCAGCAGCAGCAGCCGCAGCAGCATCCGCAGCAGCAGCGGCGGCCGGATCCGAGCAGATGGAGAGCGCAGCATCCCCTCCTCCGCCCGCGACACTTGTACTGTGCACCGCAGCATTTTGGATGCAGAAAAAACACACTACATCCAAAACGCTGCAAACACTGATCATGAGCACACAGCCTAATGCGGACGTCACACGGTACGATATATTGGGCGATATGTTGGCGGGGACATGTCGTAAGTGACGCACATCCGGCATCGTTTGATATATCGTAGCGTGTGACAGCTACGAGCGACGGTGAACGAGCAAAAATACTCACCTTATCGTTGCTCATTGACACGTCGCTCATTTTCAAAAAGTCGTTTCTTCTTCTGTGCGCTGGTTGTTCATCGTTCCCAGGGCAGCACACATCGCTCCGTGTGACACCCCGGGAACGATGAACACAGCTTACCTGCGACCTGCCGGCAATGCGGAAGGAAGGAGATGGGCGGGATGTTTACGTCCTGCTCATCTCCACCCCTCCTCTGCTATTGGCAGGCCGCTGTGTGACGTCGCTGTGACGCCAAACGTCCCTCCCCCTTCAGGAAGAGGATGTTCGCTGCCCACAGCGAGGTCGTCCGGGAGGTACGTACATGTGACAGGGGGTTAACGATAACGACTTTGTGCGCCACAGGCAACTAATTGCCCGTGACGCACAAACGACGGGGGCGGGTACGGTCGCTCATGCGATCGCACAATAGATCGTCCCGTGTGACGTTCGCATATGTCTTTTCAAATACATGGACATGTGATCAGCCCCATAGTCTCTCATAGGCACGGACCCTATCTGTGAGAAACACAGATAAAACTCGTATGAGAAAAACAGACATCAGAATGAGGCCATAGAGAGTCGTCAGCGAGCACAAGAGCCAGGTCTGTACAGTGAGGATCTGTGTAATGTCTAATGCTGTCCCCACTTATTGCACTGCATACCCCGTGCGTGCCCCCATGCCCCATAGAGACCACCATCCACATAATGCGGTCTAATAACTCATGGATAAACCTGCAAGGGTAAATTTACATGCGAGGTACAGACTGGAAAACAACTCATGAGTCTGGTATTGACCATTTCACTGATATCACAATGACAGTGCAGCAGCCAATAAGTGAGTTCAGCAGCTCTGAGCGAGGTGTTCGGTTAACACCGGGAGAGCTGCAGATCTCACTGATTGGCTGCTGCACTGTCATTGTGATGTCAGTGAAATGGTCAATGCCAGACACCAGCGGCAGAGACTGGTCAGTAGACCCAGGGATGGTGAGTATTTTTTTTTACACTGAAGTGCGCTTTTGGACGAAGATTAACCAAAAGTGAAAAAACCCTTTTAAGGGTGTCATGGGGTCAATATGACTGGTGGCATTGTCCTATGGTTACAGTTTAGTACATGGTCTGGACAAGAGCCCCATGCAGCAGGCTCAGTATACAATGTCAGGACAGGAGCACCGTGCAGCAGGTATCTGTATACAGTGTCAGGATAGGAGCACTGTGCAGCAGATATCTGTATACAGTGTCAGGATAGGAGCACTGTGCAGCAGGTATCTGTTTACAGTGTCAGGACAGGAGCACCGTGCAGCAGTATCTGTATACAGTGTCAGGACAGGAGCACCATGCAGCAGGTATCTGCAAAAAGTGTCAGGACAGGAGCACCATGCAGCAGGTATCTATATACAGTGTAAGGACAGGAGCACTGTACATCAGGTATCTGTATACAGTGTCAGGAAAGGAGCACCGTGTAGCAGGTATCTGTATACAGTGTCAGGACAGGAGCACCATGCAGCAGGTATCTGTATACAGTGTCAGGACAGGAGCACTGTGCAGCAGGTATCTGTATACAGTGTCCGGACAGGAGCACCATGTAGCAGGTATCTGTATATAGAGTCCGGACAGGAGGACCGTGCAGCAGGTATCTGCATACAGAGTCAGGACAGGAGCACCGTGCAGCAGGCGACAGTGTACAGTGGCGGGGCAGAGTGACGGGCTAAAGTAATTGGGCAGTGTGGCAGGGCAGAGAGGCAGGGCAGTGTCACAGACCTGCACATCCCTGAACTCCCCCTCCCCCATCATCAGGTGCAGACATAGGTCGGGGTCACACTATTCCTGACTCTTGAGACCCTGAAACCCTTTGCACTGCAATGGGAGGGGGGATTCTATCACAGATATGAAATAGGGAGCAGGACAGAAGTTCTCCAGTCCTCACATGATACAATCACCTCCCCATAAAAGTGATGAGTCTCCTGCCCTCCACTCACCAGAGCAGAAGCACAGCCTGCAGTATGTGTGCAGAACTGCCATCCTCACACTCATTTGTTTGGCAGCCGCACAGCTCACTAATCCGCAGATGATGAGTGTAGATGCAGAGCTTCATCCTCCTCAGCGCTGCCTTCATGCTTCTGTCAGATTCCTGAGTGAAAGCTACCTGCATTTTGATTGGTGGAGCCTCCTACAGCAGCCCCCTGCTGACTGCTGTATCAACAATCAGCACTTTCTTTTCCTTTTCTCTTGTTCTCACAGTAGCCAGATCTCTGTGCCCTCGCATCACCCCGCCCCCTCCAACAAATGTCGATTTATTTACTACTTTACCCTGCTTTACTCCTGCAGAGTTAAGAGTAGTTGAAGCTACAGGTGAACCCCTCTGAGCATGAGGCCCGGGGCAACCGCCCCCTCTGCCCCTCTGCTAGCTACTCTACTGCCTGCAGCCACTCATGGCACAGAAAACATCTACAAGGTTCAGAGTCAAGGGTTTGTGTCATTGGCTGCCTAAGTCACATGTCCCTCTGTATATAAAATGCGGACATTCAGCATAGACTCCATTTTGTGATTGTTAAAGCTTAGGGAACATGCTGCTAGACAGTTATCTTAGAGAGGGGTTTAATCATAGGTAGTTGAAATAGTTAGGAGAATAGGGATGTGCACTGTAGAGAAAGATGTGTGCTACAAATCGGCATTTGATTATATAAATATGGATTTCTACTTGTAGGTGCCCGCTAAAATGTTGCCAGTGAATAATGTAAATATGTATTGGTACTTTACAGTGCCTGCTAAAAATTTGCCAGTGAAGCATCTCAATAGTAGAGATGGGCGATGTTTGATTCGAACCATTTGCCAATTTCAAATTCGAGTGATTTTGGGCGGTGTTCGAGTCGTTCGACGAACTCGAACGATTTGCTTCAAGTTTGGCCGTTCGAGTTACCGTTCGATAACGGTTCAATCACCAAAAGCGTAGCTAGTTACTAGCTGGCTTTTCACTGTAATACTGTCAGTCACTGTTAATAATGATGTTAGCTAAATTAAGCGTATAGTGTGCGGGGGGGAAGGGGTTTAGATCAGTACTGCTGAGTGCTGAAAGAATGGCGATCGCCATTTCTTTTTTCCTAACCACGCGTACAGTGGGGCGGGCAAGGCTGTCAGCCAATCACAGACACACACACATCAAAGTGGATTTTTGCCAGACAAGCAAGGGCATGTGTCATTGGCTGTGCATGTCACATGTCCTTGCCCTATAAGACCCGACCATTTTCCCCATCCCCACCATTATCTCTCTGCTGCGGGTGGGTGACAGTCACCGCTCCCGCTGCTGCTGATGTGTGCGCTATAGACTTATACAGTGCAATCTACACATCGGTTTTGGGATTAGTGACTACTTGTAATTTCAGCACTTTTCAGGGCTAAATTACAGCATTTCATAGCCATTTTTGCTAGGCAGATCTGTGCCTGCGCTGTGCAAGGGTTTATCACAGTGTCTGTCTAAATCAGCTCAGGCAATTCCTTGGGGCATAGTTTTATTGTCAGGGATAGTAAGTGAGGGTTGATTGTGCTTCATGCAAATCAACATGTCAAGTTTGCAACTGGGGGACAACTGTTTCCACTTAAGTGGTGTCTGTGGCCCAATTTTTGGAAAAAAGGGAGACTCTGTCTGGTTGGAGTCCACTTGCTGTGTTTTACATGATTTTAGAAGGGCATGGCATGCCTATATCTGTGTCTCCTCCTCCTTTTACTCGTCCAGCTCTTTTGTTTTCACATGAGTATATGTACTTGTCACTTTCCATGTGTTTGTGGTATCTTGTGAGTTTTTTGTCACCTTTTGGACACCTTAGAAGGTGTTTTCTATGTGTTTGTATGTGTTTGTGTTTTCCTCCCATTGTTTTGAATGGGGTTCGAAGGTGTTCATCAAATGTTCGTGGAACATTCGCCGAACTGACCCGCCGTTCGTCGAACCGAACCGAACTCGAACACTAGGGGGGTTGCTCAACACTACTCAATAGTTATTGCCACTTTTTAGTGTCTGCTAAAACTCTGCCAGTGATCTATCTCAACAGGTTTTGCTACTTCTCAGTACCTGCTAAACATTTACCAGTTAACCATCTAACTAGGTATAGCTACTTTTCAGTTCCTGCTAAAAATTTGACAGTTAACCATCTAACTAGGTATTGGTATTTCTGTGGGCCTTCCCACTATTACCATCTGTAATGCCTGCCTGGATCCACAGACTCAGACGGGCTATAATGGACAGGATAGAGGGAAGCCACTCACTAAGCAGGACCCCCAGAACCCTGAAATCCTTTAACCCCTATACAAGGATTTTGAATTACACAGGGCCCTGGAGATCACTACCTGTGGAAGGCAGCAGTCCAAGAGAGTAGTTGACAGGCAGGGTCAAACCAGGAATTGAAGAGCAGGGACAGAATCAATAGGCAAGGACGTAATCAGAAACAGAGATCAAAACCAGAACAGGCAGCGAGGTACAAGAGCAGCAGGCAGAAGAGGTAGTCAGAAGACACGCAAAAGTCAGAACACCAGAATCACAAAACAGAACAGGAGCCAGAATATTAGAACTATCTCTGGCAGTGGTCAGTGTTGTGAATGTCAGTTATGCTTTTGCTGCTTTGAGGCTCCCTCTTGTGGCCAGGAATGGTTTGGACAGAGACCAGGTGTGCTGAAGCAATGGACATTTCCATTGCTAACTCTCTGCCTATTTAAACCTTGGTCTGCTGGCAGTCTGAGCCGGTTCTCATTTGTTCTTTAGTTTACCAGCCTTCTCATCTAGCTCCAGACCACATCTACCCCAGATAAGTGCTTGGTTCCTTCTTAGTTGTTTTGTTCTTTTTGTTCTTATCTGGGTTTGTCATTTACTGTGGTTTGTGTCTGTTCATTTGCATGCAGGAATCTTCTCTCTTTGTTGCTTAGTTGGGAAGCTCCCTGCAGCTATGTTTGGAGTTTTGCTCCTATAAGTCCATGTGTTTGTTGCTTCTTGAATTTGTAACTTTTGCTGTTTTTTGTTCATTGGTTTGACAAGAGCGCCTGATATAGGACGGAGTTCAGGTCGTTCGATCTGAGGACTTTTTGTACTATCAGGTATTTGGATTTTTGTAGGGTTTTTCTCTGGCCACCATTAGCCTCTATCCTATTCCTATCCTTTCCTCTTTAGTCAGTGGGGCCTCACCTTTGCTAATCCTATCATCCATCTGTGTATTGTATTTTCCTATATCACCGTAGTCTTTGAATGTGGGGGGCTTGCTATACCTTTTGCGGTCTATTTCTGAGGCAGAGAGTTATTCAGCCTTCCTTCCTTTAGGATAGCTAGTTCTCCGGCTTGGTTCGCGGTGCATAGGATGTTAGATCACCCCTCAGCTACTTCTAGTGTTGATGGTTAGTAAGGGGATGGCAGTCAGATTAGTTGCCAATGTTCTTGTCACCTTTTTTGCCAATGATCTATTGTGATCTTGTGATCTTCCATGGTTCCATATCATAAAAGGTCAGCAGACAGGAGGGGAATTAAGAAGGGTGTGGTGTTTTCCCATTGGCTGTAGCTGAATGATGGTAACTTCAGCTGGAAAGCACACGCCACCTATAGTCAGCCCGTGGTACTGCAGATCCCAAGATAACCCAGCCCAGTGGATGAGCGGAGCCTGCGCCCACTGGTGCCGCTGGCATCGACTCCTCTCCCATCACCAGCACCATCCACGGCAGGAACATGGCGTCGCCTGGTGATCGGAGTAGAAGTCGATGGAGCGGACTCCGGTGGTGACGTAACACCATCTCAGCCAAGAAATACAGAATTTTACTTTTGTGTCAGGTGTCTGACAGGTGTGGTTCTAGGGATACGAAACATCTATTTCAAAGGGAAGGGCAGAAGCGTGCGTGGTAAATTACGAGGTCATGGGGGAAGGGGAAATAAGTGAGGTGTTTAAGGTGTATGTGGGGGATGTTATAATGTTAAACAAAGCTTTACTGAGCAAACACTGACGCATCCTATTGCAAGAGAACTGAGAATAACTTCCATTACTGGACGGGCTACTCCACTCTATTTCTTTGGCAGCTGCACATCGCTTCAACTTGTAAATGAAGGCCAGAAACAGCATGTGCTAGAGTGGATGGCAAGCACCTCTAAAGTGGCCTCTCCTCCTCTTCCTGCACCTCAAAATTACACACAGTTCATTCCTCAGAAGTGCCACCCCGATTACACTTATTTTCCCTCTGCAGAGATATTCACACATCTGCTCCAAAGAGTCACAGACTGAAGAGGATGAAAGCAACTGTATCAATTCCCAAAATCTTTGTCAATTGGATCTGGGCCTGGAAAAAGTCGGGTCCGAGCAGGATCAAGATCCTCATCAACAGATGTTAACCCCCAGGGGTGGAGGTGATGATTATGAGACTAAAGCGGGCTTTACACGCTGCGACATCGCTAGCAATTGCTAGCGATGTTGAGCGTGATAACACCCGCCCCCGTCGTGCGGCCGATATGTGGTGATCGCTGCCGTAGCAAACATTATCACTACGACAGCATCACACGCACATACCTGCTCTGCGATGTCGCTCTGGCCAGTGAACCGCCTCCTTTCTAAGGGGGCGCGTCGTGCGGCGTCACAGAGACATCACACGGCAGCCGTCCAATAGAAGCGGAGGGGCGGAGATGAGCGAGACGTAAACATCCCGCCCACCTCCTTCCTTCCGCATTGCCGATGGAGGCATGTAAGGAGATGTTTGTCGCTCCTGCGGTGTCACACATAGCAATGTGTGCTGCTGCAGGAACGACAAAAAACATCGCTAAACAGCAGAAAACGATTTTTTATTTCAGGATAACCTCTCCACAGCAAACGATTTTGCCCTCTTTTGCGATCGTTTCAGATCGCTCTTAAGTTTTACCCACTGCGATATCGTTAAGGACGCAGGATGTGCGTCACAAACAACGTGACCCTGACTATAATTCAGTAACGATATCGTAGAGTGTAAAGCCCGCTTAAGCTACCAGAGGCGGAGAAGAGGAGGAGGGTGACAGTCAAGGTGAGAAGTGGGACAACAGAGATGCTGATTAAGTTGCAGATCCCCCATGGTGTGAACCCAGAGGCACGCAGTTGAGTAGCTCAGCAGTGAAGGCGGAGGAGGAGGAAGACGAGGTGCTTCCCACACAGACATGGAGTGGTGCAACCAGTACAACCATGGCATAGTCAGCCACAACTCTGGCTGTGTCCAGCAGAGGTGGCAGGTCTACATTTCGATTCAGCTGCAGGGTTGCTTAGGCTGGGCCTTTTTTGCCCCCAGAATGTATGACACAACTCCCGTTCTCTGCAAACCTTCTATAAAACAACTCAGTAGAGGCAGAAATAGAAATAATTTGTCTACTACATGCATGAACCGTCACATAGCCAACCAACATGCGTTAGTCTGGGAACCTAACTGCACTAAAATGTCTAGCGGACATCCCCAATGGTTCAACATCCCATCAACCACGTTTGGTGTTTCTTCCTTCTCCATGACCCTTGAAACTGTTCTCACCCATGACTCCATCTCCAGAAACTCCACTTGTTTACCAACTACAGTTGGGATGAGTGGGAGCCCATCAGTTGTTACGGAAGTGGACATGCCTGTGGATTTTGACCAATCTCATAGACCAAGTACACCCTATGTTTTGCAATCCACCATAACTTTTCTGCCTGCAGCTCCCTCGCAGCCTCCCAGTTTGTCATGTGCAACCTACTTTGCCCTCTCTCAGCACACTAGCCAACCATAGGTCCTGCAGCTCTGGTCACAGAAAAGATGATATCCTCCTACACATGCCAAAGTGAACTTAACCATATCCAATCTGTTGGCCACAGAAATGATGCCTTTCTTCCTGGTGGATACAGAGGGTTTCTGAAAGCTGATGGCTGTGGCAGTTCATCAGAATCAGTTGCCCAGTTGCCGTTACTTCTCTAATGAGGATATGCCTGCACTACACCATCATGTCACAAATACCATTACCTTTTTCTTGAAAAACTCAGTGTCTCCCAAAATGCATTTCACCACTGACACCTGGACGAGCAAGCATGGCCAGGGGCATTACATTTTGCTAACTGGGCACTGGGTTACTCTGGTGGCTGCGGGGCAGGCGAAGAATGGGCTGCATCCCAAGTCTTGAAATCTCCAAGGCTTGCGGGACAATCCTTTGCGTCTAACACTTTCTCTACTGCTTCTGCTTCCTCCACCTCCTCCTCTAAAGCCTCCACCTGCACCCTCAACCTCTCCCTTAATGTAACACGGATTCCAACAGTGCAGAAAGAATCCCCCCTCCACCTCCGTACAGCTCAGCCAGGGCTCAACGCAATTAGGCAGTGCTGAAATTAATATGCATTGGAAAATGCAGTCACACAGCTGCAGAGTTATGGACCGCTATCCTGGCCGAATTTGATCAATGGATGTCTCCACTGAACCTGGAGCCAGGGAAGGCCATCTGCGATAATGATGCAAACCTGGTGGCAGGTCTACACCTGGGCGACATCACACATGTACATTGCATGGTTCACGTCCTCAACCTGTTTGCACAGCGATTTCTAGTCCACTATCCTGGCCTGGATGCGCTGCTGCATAAGGCATGATTGTTGTGTGCTCACGTTTGAAAAATTGAAATGCCAGGTCACATCCTGTGTGTTGCATGGACCATACCTGACTGCTGTTCAAATACACTATGGGGAAATAAATGGGGGGGGGCAATTGATTCTACTGTCCTCCTGTCTGCCTGAAATGTTTTTAAATGTCAAGACTCCAAGTTATGTTTTGTCTGTATTGGCAGGGGTGTGGGAGCACCATCCCTACAGCTGTCTCTCATCCACCTCAATATTTCTTATGTCAATAATCTAGGAAGCTAATGGCTGTGCCAAAATAGCGAGACATTACTGTAAAACATGTTTTTGCTGTTTTGGAAGGTTTTACAACCCCCTAAAGGTGTTTTCTCTGCCTTAGGTTTGGCCTCCCATTGAGACCAATGGGATTCATGTTCGGTAAACATCTGGAAGTTCACCAGAGATTAGGGAACTGAACTTTGAAATGGTCGCTCATCTCTAATTCTGATTAGTGTCAACCAGAAAGTTTTCATAACTGTTTTAGAACTTCTACAGGAAACAACTAATGTAATTTGCTTGCAGCAAGCCACTTTTCGGAAAACGTTGCAAAATTTGGTAACTTTGAAAAACAGCAGGCAGGAGGTACCTATCACATAAAGTAAAAGATTATTGAAAATTTGCAAAAATAATCACTTCAGTGGTTTGTTTCCAAGTAAAGTCTAGAGAAAATTGGTCAATGCATCATAGATGGATGACTACACTCTCAGAGGGGTCATTAAAACCTCTTTGTCAAGGAAGACTACTGAAGTGGTGGCAGTGATAATGGTTGTGATGGCAATGTATACCCTTGTTGCTAAAGCTATTGATGAGTTTTGGTAAATGCTAATCCTCTGTTTAGTAAAACTGGACCTGAAAATGGATATGAGGATGGAGCTTCTGACCTCACCAGATCCAGTGATCGTTGTTCAAAATAACAAGGATATTAGGAATAGCATTTGATGTGCAGATTCGTCCAGAAGAAGAGTTAGTAGTTCCTATCATTCTTGATACAATTTATTCTTTATTCAGGAAATATGTTCTTATAAATATGTTCTTATAAATATATATCATTTGTTTAAAAGGTGCTCAGGAGTTAATAGCATAATGTATTATTAAAGTAGTTGCCTGGCTCCTTAACTATCATTCAAGCGATCGGTGGATAAACTGCAGTACTTCACAGAGGTCAGGTGCTAGATGTTGGTGTAAGTATCAAGCAAATCATTTGAGTATATATATATATATATATATATCCAGATTCTGGACCGTGAAGAAGGCGGATTTTACCGCTGAAACGCGTAGTCCTATCTGCGCTATTTTCCTGCGATAATGCTGTTCTGAATTGCTTGGAACCATTATATTTTAATGAATTTATGAATAAAAAGAAGGAAAAAATTTTTTAACAGCATCCTGGATTGCTCACGTTATTGCTGGACTCTGCCTTGTCGTTGTTCACATTTGTATGGATGGACTCCTACGTCCTGATCCGGGCACAACGGAGTTAACCAGGTCAGCTGAGGTTCCAGGTGAATCACAGGAGTGAGCTGGTCTACATTGTTGGACTCATATATATATATATATATATATATATATATATATATATATATATAGTCATGGCCGAAAGTGTTCAAGCCCTTAAAATTTTCCAGAAAATGAAGTATTCCTCCAAGGAAATTATTGTAATTACATGTTTTGTTGTACACGTGTATTTTCATTGTGTGCATTGGAACAACACAAGAAAAAAAGCAAAGAAAAAAAGGCAAATTGGACATAATTTCACACAATACCCCAAAACTGTGACTAACAAAATTGTTGGCACCATCAACTAAAGGGGGCTTTACACGCTGCGATCTCGCTAGCGAGATCGCAAGCGATCGTACCCGCCCTTGTCGGTTGTGCAACACGGGCATATCGCTGCCCGTGTCGCACAACCTTGCTTGCCCCCGTCACACAGACTTACCTGTCCTGTGACGTCGCTCTGGCCGCCGACCCGCCTCCTTCCTAATCGAGGGGGTCATGCGGCGTCACAGTGATGTCACACGGCAGCCGTCCAATAGACAGCGATGTGTGCTGCCGCAAGAACGAGGAACAACATCACTAATGAGAGGTAAACGATTTTTGGTTTTAGGACGACCGCTCCGCGGTAAACGATTTTTGCTGCTTTTGCGATAGTTTTAGGTCATACATAACTGTTACACGCTACGATATCGTTAATGACGTCGGATGTGCGTCACTAATGGCGTGACCCCGACGATAAAACATTAACGATATCGTAGAGTGTAAAGCCCCCCTTTAATATTTAGTTGCAGACACCTTGGAACAAATAACTACAATCAATGGCTTCCTATGAATACCAACAAGCTTCTTATGTCGCGGGCGGGGAGGAGGGTGCCGGCACCGCGCTCACCCCTCTGCTCGGGTCCGGCTGCTGCTGCTCAGTGGTGGCTCGAGCGGTGGGCCGGATCCCGGGGGTTCTCGAGCGGCACTCCTCACCTGTGAGTGAAAAGGGGATTTTGTTGGGGAGATTGTCTGTGACGCCACCCACGGTTGTGGTGATTTCTAGCACCACCGCTGCTCAATATGGGGATCCCGGCAGTGGTGATGCGGAGCAGCCAGGTGTTGTGTTGCCCCTCCGTGGGTAGGGGTTGGTGATCCCGGGGCCCGGTGATGGGGTGGAAGGCTGCAGGGCCTGGTGGGCGCAGGGACGCGGGGGCAGCGCCGTGCCTTGCGGCACTGTGGTACTCACTCAGCCTGAGACGTTGACACAGTTTTACGGTAAACCACACGGCTGGAAAGACGGTTCCCACGGACGGCTGCACTTGCTCTCCCAGCAGGTAACGGTGATGTCCCTCTGACCTGCACCTGATGTTTCTAAGTTGGTAGCGATGGGTTCCCACCGGTAACCCGCTCCCCGGCTTGGATATGGGCCGGAGGAGCCCTACTTTGCCCGCAGGCGCTGGCCCTGAGAAACTGGTGCCCTGGCGGTGGCGGTGTTTCTCCTCAATGGTTGGACTGTTGCCTTCAATCGGGACTTGGCTGTTGGGGGATCGACGTCCCCTTCACTGACGGATTCGGCAAATTACGGTGACTCCTAGCCTTGCCGGGGTCCGAGAGGCCCCTGCCTTGGTGCTGACTGTCCTTCGTATACTGCGCCAGACCGCCGGGCCACTACCCATACGCGGTCCTTCCAGCAACCTCCAAGCAGTCCCCCTCCAGACAATCACCGCCGTTGCTGACCTTGCTGACCTGTCCTGCACTTAGCTGGACTCACTTCAGGCCTTTCTACGCTCCCTTTTGTTCCTTTTCTTCTTTGCTCCACTACTACTTCACTTTCACTTAGTTCCTTTACCACTTCCTTCTCCTTCACTCCCCTAACTGTTCTGCCTGGTTCCTCCCGCCTCCAGAGCTGTGAACTCCTCGGTGGGCGGAGCAAACTGCCTGGCCCACCCCCTGGTGTGAACATCAGCCCCTGGAGGAAGGCAACAAGGATTTTGGTAGCTTTGGTGTTCCTAACTGGGATGTAGGGTGTGGTGGTGTGATGACCTGTGACCCCTGGCTTGCCCAGGGCGTCACACTTACATGAATCATGTTATGTCCTGGTGGTGGATTCTCTGGGCCGTGCACCGGACTCCCCCAGTGAGGCAACCCGGAGCTAACCCCTGTACAGGGACTGTCCGATCACCCCACCAGAGGGCCTAGGTGCACGGTAGCTGGAGCACTAGAGGTACAGGATCAGCGTCCTTCAGGAGACTGGTATGAAGATGTCTCTGGGGCCACGGAGCTCCTGGAGACGGTCCAGATAACGGGACTCAGATTCAGGTGCCGGGTAGAGTCATCAGGCGGGGTCTGGATCCAGCTGGATGAGAGGGCAGAGGTCACCAGGAGAAGTCGGGGATTGGAGACGGGTTCAGGCTGAAGGAGATGGTGGAGTTCACAGCCTACAGTCACCGAAAGACTTCTTGGGCAAGCCGTGGTCAGGACCAGGTTAGTGTGGCAGGACTGGCTCTGCGAAATCCATAGGGTTAATAGAAGACAAGGCAAGGGGGGACCTGAACACCTAGGTAATGAAACACGTTGATCAGGCACCACCCCCATGGAAAGGAGATCCTAATATATTCTGTACCTATATTTGGCAAAATCCTGTTTCTGGGATGCTGGCCCTTTAAGAAGAGTTCAGTGACCGCGCGCGAGCCCTTATGCGCATGCGCGAGTCCTGTGTGCCGGAGACCAGAGCAGGAAGCGGTGCAAAAGATGCAGGAGAGCCCGACGGTGTGTCCCCGATTGCAGGGGAATGCAGGGACCGAAGGACCGGATGCACGGGGGGCACAGAAGAAGGGGAGTGAGCTGAGGAGTTGTGGGCAGGAGGACCGGGGACCGGAGCGGTGAGTGAGAGGCGACGTTGGGACCCGGGGAGTGTGATAGTACCCCCTCCCTCACGCTACCCTCCACGCACCCGGGACAAGATGTTACGTATCAGAGGGGTTCCAACGTTCTCCCGGGGTTCCCAGGACCTGTCCTTGGGACCGTAAGCTGCCCAGTCAACAAGAAAGAACTGCTTACCCCTCACGGTCTTCATGGCCATTACATCTCTTACCACATAGACATCATCGCCTGCAATGGGAGGAGGAGGATTACTGGTGTCAGAGGAGAAGGGACCAAGGACAACAGGCTTGAGCAGGGAGACGTGGAAGGAGTTAAGTATCCGCATCGTGGCCGGGAGCTGCAGCTTGTAGGAGACCACATTGATCCTTCTGATGACCTTGAAAGGACCGATGTACCGCGGACCCAACTTGTACGATTGCATCTTCAACCGGATATGTTTGGAGGCAAGCCACACCCTGTCCCCAGGAGAGAAACAAGGAGGGTCAAGGCGTCTCTTGTCCGCGTGTCTCTTCATCTGTGCGGAAGAACGTTCAAGGGAAGTCTTGACTGAGCTCCATATAGTAGTGAAGTCCCAGGGCATCCGCAGTGAGGACATCAGAAGCTGAAGATACCGGCAAAGGAACGGAAGGCTGAAGGCCGTAGACAACATGAAAGGGAGAGCTGGATGTGGACTCGCTGACGTGATGGTTATGAGAGAACTCAGCCCAAGGGAGAAGCGAGGACCAGTCATCATGATGAACATTGACACAGTGTCGCAGGAAGGAAGTCAGGATCTGATCTGGTTGGCCCGTTCCACTTGGCCATTTGACTGGGGATGTAAGGCCGAGGAAAAGTCCAGAATTACTCCCAGATGTTCGCAGAGAGCCCTCCAAAAGCGCGAGGTAAACTGAGTTCCCCTGTCGGACACGATATGTGCGGGAAAGCCGTGCAGCCGGAAGATATGCTGTATAAAGGCGTCAGCAAGCTCCTGGGCAGAGGGCAGTCCGACCATGGGGACAAAATGAGCCATCTTCGAGAACCGATCCACCATGACCCAGATGACCGTATGTCTGGAGGACAAGGGTAAGTCCGTGATAAAGTCCATGGCAATGTGTTGCCAGGGGACGGAGGGAATCGGCAGAGGGAGGAGACGACCATAGGGAAGGTGCTTGGGCATCTTGTTCCGGGCACAGGATGGACAGGTGGAGACAAAGGAGATGACGTCCTTGTGGAGAGACGGCCACCAATAGTGACGGACAATCGTATTCCAAGTTTTCTTCTGACCGGCATGCCCGGCTATTTTCGAAGAATGTCCCCATTGTAGGACTTTAAGTCTGTCGACCTCCTTGACATAGGTCTTCCCAGGGGGTATCTGCGCCAGAGTGACGGGAGCCACCGGAACGACTTTACTGGGACAGATGATGGACTACATCGTCTCTTCCTCCTGTTCCACCGGCACAAGGGACTGGGACAAGGCATCTGTCCGCACATTCTTATCCGCGGGCCGAAAATGGAGTTGGAAGTCAAACCGGGCAAAGAACAGGGACTAACGGGCTTGTTGCAGGTTCAGTCTTTGGGCAGATCGCTCCAGGTTCTTATGGTCAGTGTAAATGATAACCGGGTACACCGCACCCTCCAAGAGGTAACGCGATTCCTCCAAGGCCAGCTTGACAGCCAGAAGCTCTCGATTGCCAATGGTGTAGTTGCATTCCGGTGCCGAGAAGATCTTAGAGAAGAAGCTGCAGGTGACCATCTTCCCGGTGGCTGACTTCTGCATAAGCACGGCCCCAGCTCCTGAGGAGGAGGCGTCCACCTCCAAGGTGAATTGTCAGTTCAACTCCGGTCGGTGGAGAACGGGGGAGGAGGCAAACGCCCGCTTCAGGGAACGTAACGCGGCGTCGGCCTCAGATGACCAGTCTTTCAGGTTAGCCCCCCCTTCTTGGTCAAGGCAGAGAGAGGTGCTGTCAGAGCAGAGAAGTGAGGGATGAACTGGCGGTAATAATTGGCAAAGCCGAGGAAGCGTTGAATGGCTTTCAGTCCGGAAGGAAGAGTCCAGTTGAGGATAGAAGAGACCTTCTCGGGATCCATCTGCAGACCTGTGTCGGAGATCACGTAGCCCAGAAAGGGAAGGGACGACCGTTCAAACACACACTTCTCATATTTGGCGTACAGACGATTCTCCCTAAGCCATTGTAGTATGAGGCGCACGTTCTCTCTGTGGGTCGACAAGTCCGGGGAATAGACCAGGATGTCGTCCAGATATATGACCACACAGACGTAGAGGAGATCCCTGAACACGTTATTCACCAGTTCCTGGAAGACAGCCGGAGCGTTACAAAGACCAAAGGTCATCACACAATATTCATGGTGCCCATCACGGGTGTTGAATGCAGTCTTCCATTCGTCCCCTGAGCGAATACGAACCTGGTTGTAGGCTCCGCGAAGGTCTAACTTGGTGAATATACGAGCCCCTCTGAGCCGATCGAATAGTTCTGGGATCAGAGGCAGGGGATACTTGTTTTTTACAGTGATCTGGTTCAGGCCCCGGTAGTCTATGCAGGGGCGTAGGTCGCCTTCCTTCTTCTTGACGAAGAAGAAGCCTGCTCCAACAGGAGATGAGGATCTCTGAATGAATCCCCTCACCAGGTTCTCTGTGATGTAGTCTGACATGGCCCAGGTTTCAGCAGGAGACAAGGGGTATATCCGTCCCCGAGGAGGAGTGGTTCCAGGCAACAAGTCGATAACACAGCCGTAGGGTCGATGTGGCGGCAATACTTCTGACTCCTTCTTGTCAAAAACGTCCACGAAGGACCAATAGGTGGAAGGCAGTTCTGGTAGGGACTCCGGGGCCGGAGGCTGATGGATGGGCTGTACGGACTGCAGACAGTTCTCATGATAAGACTGGACGCAACAGGTGATCTCTCCAGAACGCCAGCTGACAGCAGGTTCATGCACCCATAACCAGGGTAAGCCCAGCAGTAGCGAGTGAGAGATGCGCTGAAGGACATAGAAAGCGATCTTCTCGGTGTGCATGGCACCGATACGGAGTTCCACGGGCTTGGTGATAAACACCACGGTGTCGGATAGGGGTTTCCCATCCACACAGGCAATCACAAGGGGTTTTGCAAGCGGAATAACAGGTATCCGGTACTTGTCCACCGTAACTTGTTGGATGAAGTTGCCTGCTGCCGCTGAATTCAGATACGCCTCTACCGTGAACTGGGTCTCCTCCGTCGTCACTTAGACCGTCCATGTAACTGGGTCTGAGATAGTTTCAGTACCTAGGGTGGCCTCTCCTACCAACCCTAGGGTTTGGAGTTTCCCGGCTTCTCTGGACAGGAACGCAGCAGGTGTGTATTGTCTCTGCAGTAGAAACACAGGCCCTTGGCGAGCCGTTCTGCTCGGCGTTGCTCGGACTGCTTCAGTCGGTTTATTTGCATGGGCTCATGAGTAGAGGAGCCAGATGGCGCTGACTGAGGGACGGTGGACTTCAGCAGAGGAGAGGAGTGCCATGTCGGACGTCTCTCGCGGGACACTTCTTTGGACCGTTCCTGGAAGCGGAGATCCACTCGGGTTGCTAGGGCGACCAGGGCATCCAACATGGAGGGAACATCGCGGCCGGCCAACTCGTCCTTGATGCGACCGGAGAGCCCCTCCAGAAGGCTACAGTCAATGCCTCATTGTTCCACCCTAGTTCAGAGGCCAGTGTACGAAAGCGGATGGCATACTGTCCAACCGTCAAAGTCCCTTGACGTAGCCTGAGAAGTGATGAGGCGGACGTGGAGGCGCATCCGGGTTCATCGAAGGTGGTACGAAAGGCCTCCAGAAAGTCCCGGATGTTGGTGGTCACAGGATCTTCCTTCTCCCACAAGGGATTCATCCAGGCCAGTGCTTCACCTTCTAGATGGGACATCACAAAGGCCACCTTTGCTTGGTCAGAGGAAAAGAGGTGCGGAAGCAGCTTGAAGTGTAGTGAGCACTGATTCAAAAATCCCCTGCAGGTCTTGGGGTCCCCGGCATACCGGGGAGGAGAGGCCAGGCGAAGTTTAGAGGTCTCAGAGGAAGCCCCCACGGGAGCCGTGGTCGTGGTCTGGGTCGACAGGGACGTGGCCGTTGCTTGAAGATTATTCAGGCGGGTGTCCACTGAAGTCATAAAGGCCAGCATGCGTGATTGGGTCTCGCGTTGCCGTACCAGTTGCTGCTGTAATCCGGCCAGCTGGGACGCTAGTGCTTCGGCGGAATCCATGGCCTGATCAATCTGTTATGTTCTGGTGGTGGATTCTCTGGGCCGTGCACCGGACTCCCCCAGTGAGGCAACCTGGAGCTAACCCCTGTACAGGGACTGTCCGATCACCCCGCCAGAGGGCCTAGATGCACAGTAGCTGGAGCACTAGAGGTACAGGATCAGCGTCCTTCAGGAGACTGGTATGAAGATGTCTCTGGGGCCACGGAGCTCCTGGAGACGGTCCAGATAACGGGACTCAGATTCAGGTGCCGGGCAGAGTCGTCAGGCGGGATCTGGATCCAGCTGGACGAGAGGGCAGAGGTCACCAGGAGAAGTCGGGGATCGGAGACGGGTTCAGGCTGAAGGAGATGGTGGAGTTCACAGCCGACAGTCACCGAAAGACTTCCTGGGCAAGCCGTGGTCAGGACCAGGTTAGCGTGGCAGGACTGGCTCTGCGAAAGACACAGGGTTAATAGGAGACAAGGCAAGGGGGGAGCTGAACACCTAGCTAATGAAACACGTTGATCAGGCACCGCCCCCATGGAAAGGAGATCCTAATATACCCTGTACCTGTATTTGGCAAAATCCTGTTTTTGGGACGCTGGCCCTTTAAGAAGAGTTCAGTGACCGCGCGCGAGCCCTAATGTGCATGTGTGAGTCCCGTGTGCCGGAGACCAGAGCTGGAAGCGGTGCAGAAGATGCAGGAGAGTCCAACGGTGTGTCCTGGGTCGAAGGGGAACGCCGGGACCGAAGGACCGGAAGCACGGGGGGCGCAGAAGAGGGGGAGTGAGCCAAGGAGTCATGGGCAGGAGGACCGGGGACCAGAGCGGTGAGTGAGAGGAGGCGTCGGGACCCAGGGAGCGTGACAGATCAACTAGAATTTTTTTTTCAAACTGCTCGAGGTCGCTCATACTTGAAGGGCACCTTCTCCCGACAGCAATTTTAAGATCTCTCCACAGGCATTCAGATTTAGACTCATTGCTGGCCACTCCAGAAGTCTCCAGCACTTTGTTTCCATCCATTTCTGGGTACTTGCTAAGTATGTTTGTGGTCTTTGTCCAGCAGGAAGACCCATGACTTTGGACGCAAATCCAGCTTTCTGACAATGGGAACTACATTGCAACCCAAAATTCTTTGGTAATCTTTAAATTTCCTGATTAGTGATGAACGAGCACTAAAATGCTCAAGTGTTCAACATTCGAATTGTGTAGGTCGGATGCTCGTTCAGGCTCTACTCGAGTATCAAGTATAATAGAAGTCAATAGGAAACGTGACCATTTTTCTGGCAGATTGTTGAAGGAGGTGTGGGGAATGGGACTGGGTGGGGGGCAGTAAACTCTCTCAAATGCACAGGGAACAGCATGGGGAAGATGCCTGGATAGATTTCATTGGCTCCCAGGTTGCTGCACCGCATGTTATTTTTTACTGCTGGAAAAACAAGCATAGTGGGCATGGATTTTCTAGAAATCCCATCCACTGTGCTTGTACTGTACACAGCTTCTCCTGACCACCAGGGTCTGTGATTGGTTGCAGCCAGAAAGCCCCCACGCTGAGTGACAGCTGTCTGACTGCAAGAATGGGCTTATTACTAGAGGATGGACACATTACTATAAGAGGACAAGGATGGACACAAAGATGGGGCACATTACTACAGGATGGGCACAAGGATGGACACATTACTACAGGATGAGGACAAGGATGGGCATATTATTACAGGATGAGGACAAAGATGGGCACATTACTATAAGGGGACAAAGATGGGGCACATTACTACAGGATGGGGACCAGTATGGGCACATTACTACAGGATGGGGACCAGGATGGGCACATTAATATAGGATGGGCACAAGGATGGGTACATTCATGCAGGATTTGGACAAGGATGGGCACATTACTACAGGATTGGGGCAAGTATGGGCACATTACTACAAGATGGGGACAAGGATGAGCACACTAGGATGAGCACATTACTACAGGACGGGGACAAATATGTGCTCATTACTACAGATGAGCCACCCCCCTAGCGTCCCAGGGGGGGTGTACGGGGGCCCAGGGGGGCAAGCAGGGGCCCTGGGGGGTGGGGTGCGGGGGCCCAGGGGGGCAAGCAGGGGCCCGGGGGGTGCGGCGGCCCGAGAAGCGAGCAGGGGCCCCGGGGGTGGGTGCGGGGGCCCAGGGGGGCGTACGGGGGCCCAAGGGGGCAAGCAGGGGCCCAGGGGGGTGGGGTGCGGGGGCCCAGGGGGGCAAGCAGGGGCCCGGGGGGTGCGGCGGCCCGAGAAGCGAGCAGGGGCCCCGGGGGTGGGTGCGGGGGCCCAGGGGGGTGTACGGGGGCCCAAGGGGGCAAGCAGGGGCCCGGGGGGGTGGGGTGCGGGGGCCCAGGGGGGCAAGCAGGGGCCCAGGGGAGGGGTGTGGGGGCACGAGAAGCGAGCAGGGGCCCTGGGGGGGTGCTGGGGCCAAGGGAGGGTGTACGGGGGCCCAGGGGGGCAAGCAGGGGCCCGGGGGGTGGGGGGGCCCAGGGGGGCAAGCAGGGGCCCGGGGGGGTGGGGTGCGGGGGCCCGGGGGGCAAGCAGGGGCCCGGGGGAGGGGTGCGGGGGCCCGAGAAGCGAGCAGGGGCCCTGGAGGGGTGCGGGGGCCCAGGGGGGGTGTACGGGGGCCCAGGGGGGCAAGCAGGGGCCCGGGGGGGTGGGGGGGCCCAGGGGGGCAAGAAGGGGCCCGGGGGGAATGTGGGGGCCCGAGAGCGAGCAGGGGCCCAGAGAGGGTGCGGGGGCCCAGGGGTGGTGTACAGGGGGCCCAGGGGGGCAAGCAGGGGCCCAGGGGGGAGGGGCAGTTGGGCATGTGGAGACTGTGGGCAATCAGATCCGTAACATTAACCCTTATTCCATTCAAATGTCTGCACAGTCAGGGGTGGGATTCAGCCGGTTCTGTCTGGTTCTGGAGAACCGGTTGTTAAAATAGCAGCCGGTTCCCAGAACCAGCAAGAAACAGCTCCAGCGATCCGGTTCCCTGTATTCATTTGTGTTAGTGTCTCTTTAAGACACTGACACAAATGAATCCCTGTACCTCCGTATGCGCCGCACTTCCGGGTTCAGTGGACCCTGACCCGGCGTGCAGCGACGTGCTGACGCTGCAGAGGTCACGGCAGTGTGGGGAGGTAGCTCCTCCTCCTGCCGTCTGTCAGCGTCAGGCCCTGTGTGCACTAGACATTTTTGCTGCGTTGTTAGCAGCGTTTTTTACCGCGTTTTTTTGCAGAAAACTATGTGACATTGCTTCCCCAGCAATGTCTATGGGTTTTCAGAAGTGCTGTCCGCACACAGCGCTTTTTTGCGTTTTCACTGCGTTTTCCACCCATTGAGTTCAATGAGATGTTCAAAAACGCAATGAAAAACACATATTGCAAATATAGCTGCGCTTCTATGACTAAAAACGCGGCTGTAAACGCAAGGGGTGAGTAGTACAGTGATGTGTACAGGAAGAGGATTCCATCTGTTGGTAAACACAGAAGCGTGAATCCTCCCAGTACCGGCACCACTACTTCCATCTCCTGTCCTGTGCCATGTCCGCTCCCATGCGGCGCCATGTACGGGCAGGAGTTGGAAGCAGCTGCGAAGTCAAAAGTGAACAGTAGAGAAAAAAATGTCATACTCACCTGTCTGCAGCCTCCCGGTGCCATGTCCGCTCCCAGCTCCTCTCCCGATACCGCCACCCCTGCTCCGGCTGTGTGCAGACGGTCGGGACACCTCCGATAGCTGCAGGACCTGGCGCTGATCACCTGATGCGGTCAACTGACGGAATCAGCTGACAGTGACAGTGGTGACGCCGGCTTTTTACTACCCGGCCGGCTAAACTATCAGCTGATGCCGTCAGGAGACTTTATCAGCTGATTACCGCCGGGTCCTGCATTGATCGGTCTGACAGGAGTCTGCACTGAAGTGTGTAGTTTGTTTTTTTTTTTTTTTTGCACTGATGTATCAGCTGATTGTATAAACGGCTTTAATACAATCAGCTGTTGTGTGATGGAATTCACATCCTTGATCCTGACACATCATCAGATCGCTTTGCCTTCTAGCAAACTGATCAGAGGATATTGGATCCGGATTGGACGGCGCGGGACCCTTGACCCAGGATTACTGTGGAGGAGGGGGGTTCTTTATTTCAATAAAGATGGAGTCACTAATTGTGTTGTGTTTTATTTCTAATAAAAATATTTTTCTGTGTGTTGTGTTTTTTTTATCTTTACTAGAAATTCATGGTGGCCATGTCTAATATTGGCGTGACACCATGAATTTCGGGCTTAGGGCCACTTGATAATATACAGCTATCCCTAACCCCATTATTACCCAGCGAGCCACCTGACATCAGGGCAGCTGGAAGAGTTGGATACAGCGCCAGAAGATGGCGCTTCTATGAAAGCGCCATTTCCTGGGGTGGCTGCTGCGGACTGCAATTCGCAGAGGGGGTGCCCAGAAATCTTGGGCACCCTGCACTGCGGATTCCAATCCCCAGCCATCTAGTTGTACCTGGCTGGACTCAAAAATTGGGCTAAGCCCACGTCATTTTTTTTTTTAATTATTTAATGAAATTCATGAAAAAAAAAAAAAAAGGGCTTCTCTATATTTTTGGTTCCCAGCCGGGTACACATAGGCAGCTGGGGTTTGGGGGCAGCCCATAGCTGCCTGCTGTACCTGGCTAGCATACAAAAATATGGCGAAGCCCACGTCATTTTTTTGGAGGGCAAAAAACTCCTGCATACAGTCCTGGATGGAGCATGCTGAGCCTTGTAGTTCTGCAGCTGCTGTCTGCTCTCCTGCATACACTAGTGGAGAATGAAGAACATATTGAAGAAGGAAATGACATCAGACCTTTTTTTCAACAATCTTTAATGGCATTGTTCACTGATAAAAAAAAACGCATAAAAAAGCAGTGAGGAAAAACGCAGCCAAAAACGCAGTAAAAACGCATCGCGTTTTTACCGCGGGTGCGTTTTTGTGCCTTTTTTGCGGCCAAAAACGCACAAAAAACGCGGTGTGAAAAAAACACCTAGTGCGCACATACCTTTAGTGTGCAGAGAGCCGCGGAGTACGGAAGACAGAGGAGAGGCCACCGGTGCTTGGAGCAGGTAAGCGCTCAGTGAGCCGAAGATGCAGGGAGAGAGGCCACATAAGATGGCAGCTATATGTGCCTATATGGGGAGAGGGGCCACATTAAGATGGCAGCTATATGTGACTATGGGGAGAGGCCACATAAGATGGCAGCTATATGTGGCTATATGGCGAGAGGGGTGACATTAAGATGGCAGCTATATGTGGCTATATGGGGAGAGGGGCCACATTAAGATGGCAGCTATATGTGGCTATATGGGGAGAGGCCACATGAGATGGGAGCTATATGGGGAGAGGGGCCACATTAAGATGGCAGCTATATGTGGCTATATGGGGAGAGATGCCACATTAAGATGGCAGCTATATGTGGCTATATGGGGAGAGGGGCCACATAAGATGGCAGCTATATGTGGCTATATGGGGAGAGGGGCCACATTAAGATGGCAGCTATATGTGGCTATATGGGGAGAGGGGCCACATAAGATGGCAGCTATATGTGGCTATATGGGGAGAGGGGCCACATTAAGATGGCAGCTATATGTGGCTATATGGGGAGAGGCCACATGAGATGGGAGCTATATGGGGAGAGGGGCCACATTAAGATGGCAGCTATATGTGGCTATATGGGGAGAGGGGCCACATTAAGATGGCAGCTATATATATCTATATGGGGAGAGGGGCCACATAAGATGGCAGCTATATGTGGCTATATGGGGAGAGGAGCCGCATTAAGATGGCAGCTATATGTGGCTATATGGGGAGAGGAGCCGCATAAGATGGGAGCTATATGGGAAAAGGAGCAGATGGGATGGGATCTGCTGGGGAAAGAGGCCATAATGGGATGGGATCTGCAGGGGAAAGAGGCCATAATGGTATGGGATCTGCAGGGGAAAGAGGCCATAATGGGATGGGATCTGCAGGGGAAAGAGGCCATAATGGGATGAGATCTGTATCGGGAAGGTCATCCATTCCAATTTTAGCAGGGCTCCTTTAGTAATAATTTTTAAAAACTGTATAAAAATCATTTAATACAATAAGACTGACAGTGACTGGAACAACTGGTGCTGGACAGGACAGTGACGGAACAGGAGGGGAAGGAGATTTTACTTTAAATTACTTGTATTTTTTGGTTGAGGAAATTGCGTGAAAATGGGTGTGGCTAGCAGAATGGGTGTGGTTACAGAATGGGTGTGGTTTTCAAATGGGCGGGGTTTACAGATAACCTGTTAAAAATTTGTATCCCACCCCTGCTATATACAGTACGGTAACTGCATGGTGCTGGTGGGCCCCAAGATTGATTTTTCCTGGTGGGCCCCAGGTGCTCCAGTCTGCCGCTGGGAACACACGCAGTGTACCTTCATAAGTAGCTCAAAGCAAATCTGGGTAAGTTTTCAGAAACTGCTGAGCCACTAAGGTGCACATGTGGCACAGGCATAGTATGTGTGGGAGCTTGCTAAGCTTCAGAGCCGCCACCAGGTTACGGACATTATCACACACCATGCCTAGTTGTAGGTTAAGCGGTGAGAGACACAGATTGTCTGGTCAGTTAGAGCTTTACATAACTCTGTAGCTGTGTGCTGTTTGTCAGCTATATAAAGTAGATTCAGCAGAGCATGCTGCTAGTTCACTGAGGCAGTTACTGCAGTGCTTCCCGCTTGTGACTGATATGCATGACAATTTGGAGATGGAGGATGCAAAGAATGAGAGGGTGCAGGAACTAGTGTAGGAGATGAGAGAAACTCTAATGGAACTTGGAACTGCAGTCATAGGTGTCAGTAGCACATATATCATCTCAGGATTCGACTCAGTCCCAGCCCCCACAAGGTCCCCCCAATGTGCCATCAGGGAAATGTAGCAAGCCTGGCCTCAAGCACTTGTCAGTGTTTAAGTTGATCTTCCCAGGAAGTGCATTGGTCGGGTTACAGGTGATGTTATTGGATTCATTCTCGTGTAAGGTGGGGATAATACACTGGGAGACATTCTGGCGACTGGGAACCAAAGACCAATGGACAGCCACCTCCATCAGTTTACAATATGCATCAGTGTCCAAAAGCCTAAATGGTAATATTTCCACAGCATTCTGGAAATGTGGCCTTTTAGTGTTTGAGCCTGTGGGTGGGACAGCTGAATGCTACACTAGAACAAGAAAGTGGACATGGCTGCTGATGGTGTTTGCAAATTTGCAATGATAGGTGCAGTGCGGGAGGCATCAGCACCTGCGGCCTGGATAGAGGATTGGCAAGCCCGTAGCACAGGGGAATATGCACTGGTGTCACCCGCAGACACTGATTGTGGAACCAGGCATTTGGCCCACCTAGTTGGATTCCTTGATGATATGTGCCTGAGCAAGGTGGTCAGGCTGGATGTGGTCAGGACCCTCCTGATCTTTGTAAAGCTCAGGTTGCAAATTACCTTTCTTTTGTCGTCCACACTTTCTTGAAAAAAGTGCCAGACTGACGAGCACCTAATCCTTGTCAGGGGAGCTTATGGTGTGAGGAAGCTCTGTAGATACATGGCCCACCTTCTGCCTCTGGCCACCGAATTGCCTCCCCCATCCTGATGCTGGGCTGCAGATTCCTCCCTCTGCACTGCTGTCTTTGCTCTGCATGCCACCTTCCCAGATTGAGTCAGTGACTTCATTGTCCACCACCTCGTTTTCCACTTCTGCTCTTTGGTCCTCTTCTTTCTTGTTGACTTAACAATATGACTTGTAGGAAATTGTGTCTCTTCATTATCCACTCCTTGAGACAGTAATTGCCGTTCCCAGCCATCATCTTCTTCTGAGAATGGCTGCTAAAATGTTTGGACATCACTGCATACAATCTCTTCATGTCCCTCTTGCAATGTGCACGCTGAGAGTCCAAATTAAGCAATAAATGGAAAGGTAAAGTGCTTATTGGAGTTTCTGAGTGTGGGATCACTTGTCTCCTATGATTCACCATGGTGGGAAGAAGATAGATTAAGGTGAGGATTATGTTGTCCAGACTCTTGGCTAGTGAGACTAGACCGTGTGGAAGACAGAGTGATGTTTTGAAACAGACTAGAAGCATTACTGTATCTGCCTTCCATCCCAGCACCTGTTTGCACTGTTCTGGTTTAACAGTGTTGTCCCGTGCCCTCCAGCAATGTGACATAGGAAGCTAGGTCTAGATGATGCGTGTATTTGTTGTGCTCCCGTGTTAGGCACAGTTTCCCCTGGCCCACTGCCATGGATTCTGCATGTACCACCATCATT
Organism: Anomaloglossus baeobatrachus; assembly: GCF_048569485.1. NCBI lineage: Eukaryota > Metazoa > Chordata > Amphibia > Anura > Aromobatidae > Anomaloglossus > Anomaloglossus baeobatrachus. The sequence goes on along the minus strand of NC_134354.1, from coordinate 265,902,242 downwards.
GGGACATCCACTTCCCCATCCCTTACTGCATGCCTTGCACATTTTAAATTAGGTATGCAGCTAAGAGTTGTATTAATAGGGACTAGAATAGATTAGACTCATCCCTGAAAAGGACAGTTGGTTTTACATTGGAGCTGCAAGGACTGTAAGGCAATTATCACTGTAATACACTATCCCTTCTCCAGCAGCCCTCCCTACACTAAATGCATCTATCAATGGTATTATTATAGAATAGACTAGATAAGACTTATTCCTGAAAAGGACTTTGGTTTTATGTTGCAACAGCAAGGACTGTAAGGCAAGAATCACCCTAATACACTATCCCCTCTCCAGCAGATCTCCCTATGCTAAATAAACCTATCAGCGATATATTTAGAGAACACAATAGATTAGTCCTGAAAAAAACTTTTGGTTTTACATTGCCACAAGGACAGTAAGGCAATAATCACTCTAATACATTATCCCTTCTCCAGCAACTCTTCCTACAATAAAAGCCGCTATCAGTGGTATTATTAGAGAATAGAATATATTAGACTTAGCACTGAAAAGAACTTTTGGTATTATGTTGCAGCAGCAAGGACTGTAAGACAATAGTCCCTGCCTAGATCCCTCTAATACACTAGCCCTTTTCCAGTAGGTTTCCCTATAATAAAAGCAGCTAGCAGTTGTATTATTAGAGAATAGACTAGGTAAGACTTAGCACAGACAAGGACATTTGGTTTTACATTGCAGCAGCAAGGTTTGTAAGGCAATGTTCACTCCGATACACTATCCCTTCACCATTAGCTCTCACTACACTAAATGCAGCTATCAGCAGTATTATTAGAGAATAAACTAAATAAAACATATCCCTGAAAAGGACTTTTAGTTTAACATTGCAGCAAGGAGTGTGAGGCAATAATCACTCTAATACACTATGCATTCTAAAGCATCTTTCCCTACACTAAATGCATCAATCAGTGGTATTATAAAAGAATAGAATAGATTACACTTAGCTGTTGTGAATGTCATCTGAGTGGGTACTGGTGTGGAGCTCCCTCTGGTGGCCAGGAATGGAAATAAAGCTGAGTTGGAATTTGTGATTCAGACAGGTGTTGGAATAAATTGGGAATCCAGGAAGTCCTATTGCAGATCAGGCTAATTTATTTAGGAGAGCATTGTGTGCCTGGCGGTTGCCGGTGATAGATGTTCCTGCCTGCTTCTGAAGATGGCTGTGAGTTTTTCCTTCTGATTTTCCCATTTATTTGGTGCCTGAATCTACTCCAGATACGTTTACTGTTTCTGTGCTTAATTGCTGGATTTGCACTTAAGAGTGTTTCTGCATATTCCATTTGGTTCTGTGTTTGGTTTCTTGTATATGAGGATCTGTCTTTCTGCTTTTGTGAGAGGGCAGTCCCTCCAGCAAGAAAGGGAGCTTGCTCCATGGTCAGTTTTGGATTATTTTCACTTTAGAATATTACTTGTTTTGTGATTTTCTTTCCTCCCATTATATCTGCAGTTCTGTTTAAAGTGTCAAGCACAAGAGTACCTGATATAGTGGGGGAGAGTCCGTGTCATCTCAGTATTTATAATTATCAGGAGATTGGTATTTTTTCAGGGTTTTTTGCTGGCCGCAATCAGTTATCTCTCCTTACCTGTTCGATCTAGTAAGTCGGGCCTCATCTTTGCTGATCTATATTTTCTATCTGTGTATTATGTTTTCTTACATCACCGTTGTTGCGTGTTGGGGGTTTGCTACTTCTGTTGGGACTGCTCCGAGGCAAGTTAGGGTTCCTCATTTCTATCTTTGAGGTGTAACAAGTTTCTCAGGCAGTGACGAGGTGTCTATATGTGTTAGGAATATCCCACTGCTACTTCTAGTGTTGTCAGATAGGGGATTGAGGTCAGCTCAGTTTCCAACTACTCTTGTGGTTTTTTTACCTTATTAATGGGATTTTTCGTGAACGTCCATGGTTACCAGATCATAACATTTTAACAAATTTTTGATGCAAACATAAAACAATCTATAAAAAAAAGTTGAAGTTGAAAAGAGGATGGCTTCTAGAAATGGATAATAATCCTAAACACAGCACAAAATCCACAATAGGCTACCTCAAAAGGCACAAGCTGAAGATTTTAGAATGGCCTTCACAGTCCCCTGATCTGAATATCAATGAAAATCTGTGGCTAGACCTCAAAAAAGTAGTGCATGCAAGACGACCCATGAATCCCACAGAACTGGAAGACTTTTCCAAGAAGAATGGATGCAAATCCCTCAAACAAGAATTCAAAGACTCTTCTCTGTCTACAAAAAGTGATTACAAGCTGTAAAACTTGCCAAAGGGGATGCTACTAGATACTAACCATGCAGGGTTCCCAAACGTTTACATTGACCCAGTTTCCTTTATTGTTAATTATAAAATTTTAAAAGATGAAAATAAAATGTTTTTAAGCTTTACATACAAAGAAAATGTGTCATCTTTGACTTTATGTCTTTTAGAGATCAGTTAATCTTGAACCTTTTTAACTGTTCACAATATCAGTAATCTTGACCAGGGGTGCACAAAGGTTTCCATGCCACGGTAGTATATACACTGTTTACATCTGAAGCCTCTACACAAGTAAATCCTGATGATTATTTAGATAATGATCCAAAATCTGTGGAGATGCATATATTTCCTTTGACATCTAAGCTCAAATATCTCTTTAACCGCTTCGGTCTTTGGCTACTATAATCAGAAAATCTGTATTGCAGAGATGGTATAGTGTTCCCCACCTTTTTTCCAGGGCCTTCACCAACTGTTCTGACTCGTGCAAGTCTAAACAACAAATGATCATTATTACTATTTCATCATTTTTAGACACTTTTCTATAGGCTAAGTGTTAAATCCCACCAAGTTCCTATAATTATTTAGCTCTCCAACCTTCTGTTTCCTGTAATTGTTGATAAGGGTAGGATTCCACTTGCGAGAGACTCAAGCGTATCTCACATCGTATCTCCCGGACTGCCTCTCTCACGACAGGAGCTGATCAGCTGCATCTATTTCTATGCAGCTGAGATGCTCCCGTTGGGAAAGAGGCAGGCTGTCCCGGGAGATGCGATGCAAGATACGCTCTAGTCTCTCGCAAGTGGAAATCTACCCTAAGGAGGAGACACACCAGTAATGCAACATCTTGAAAGCAATATGTTTTATCTCCCACATTTAGGACTTGGTGGGAACAACAAACTCTGTATCTACTTGTAACAATTTTTCCTTAGTTTTTGTTGTGGTCGTAATATTTTACTGTAATTTAGCTTGAGGCCCTATCCATCTTTTCCTATTGATATGTGTGAACCTTTTAAGGTGTCAATGATTAGCTGAAAAATATTTAAGAAACACAGAAAATTGGATGGCTGGAGATTTTTTGGCCATACATGTGTGGCTGCAAGGAATTGGAAGCAGAGAATTGTTCAAGTAAGGATTCCTCCTCAACTGACAAGAGTAGACAAACTCCTGATGCATTGCTGCCCAACATGTCAAACTGTCAAAAAAGCCAATCTATCGGTCTAAAGAATTCAATGAGAAAACCAATTTGTTGATTATTGTCCTCAATTTGGTTAACCCAAACCTCAAAGAAAAATAATACATTTCTCAACAGCAAGGGATGCACTCAACTGTTGTACTTATAATAAGGTCAGTGAAATCTGTACTGCTTAAATTCTGATTGCTGATGCACACATGCAAATCCAAATTCCTTTTACTTGACTCTTTAAGAAATATGGAACAAACCCAAACATCCGGTGATCTGAAACTTAACAATTTAAAAGTGCAGTGAGCTCTTAATTGTCAGGCTGCAGTCACTTAATCCTGGAAAAGCTTTCTTGATTCTCACAGAATGTCGCTCCTGAAAGGAATGGCCTGTAATTACATTAAGAGCTGTGTTTCTGAGACAGGTTAGTTTTTAAATACATGGCATCTTGGTTACCCAATTACAATCTGATTTATTTGTGCATTGTTGCAGAAGCGCTTTGTATAACATTTACAGCAAAGAATGTAATTCACAGTCTCTGACATTTACAGATATCCTTATTAAAATAACAATAAAATTTGGAGTAATATAATATTGGTAATTTGGGTGTTGCAGGTGGAAAGAAAACTTAAATTGATTCTTAATTTTCTCTGAATAGTCTGCAAATAGTTTCATTAATATACAGAAAACAATTATGTGTTAAAACTTAATTCTAATCCCAGTATATTGAACAGTCAAAATGTTTTTTCTATTCACTTAGGACAGATTTAAGTCTTCACTTTAAGGCCCCCTTCCCACATCTGTTAAAAAAAACATACATGTTGCACTGACCATTTTGTCCATTCGAGTCTCATCAGTGTGTCGTCCATGTGACACAAACCGGGGTTTTTTTTTTGTAAAAGATGTGCAAAGATGGATAGATAGAAAGATAGATAGATAGGGTGATGCCCTTTGGGCTTAGTAATGCCCCTGCCGTCTTCCAGGAATTTGTGAACGATGTATTCCGAGACCTTCTCTACACCTGTGTAGTAGTGTACCTGGACGACATCCTCATCTTCTCTCCAGATCTGTCTACCCACCGGTGGCATATTCGGCTGGTCCTTCAGGGGTTGATGGAGAACCTCCTCTATGCCAAACTCCAGAAGTGCCTGTCCGAGCAAACTTTGTTGCCTTTCGTAGTCTACATAGTCTCTGATACTGGCTTGAAGATGGACCTGGATAAGGTATCAGTCGTACTGAAATGGCCCTGTCTGGAGGGGCTGAAGGCTATCCAGCAGTTTCTGGGGTTTGCCAATTATTACAGGCAATTCATTCCCCATTTCTTATCTCTGATTCGCCCCATCTAAGTTCAGAGGGGAGAAGCCGAAGAGATGAATCTCCGAGGCTGAAGACTCTTTCCTGTCACTTAAACGGGCCTTTGCTTCTGCTCCAGCACGACACCAGCAAGCAATTTATTCTGGAAATGGATGCCTCTACCTCCTGTACCAGTACAATTCTTACTCAGAAGACAACCAAGTGTAAGACAATAGCTTGTGGTTTCACTTCCAGGGCTTTCTCTTCAGCGTACCGTAACTACTAGATTGACGACTGAGAGTTGCTGGCAATAAGTTAGCCCTGGTGGGATATCAACTGGAGGGGTCGGTGCAGCCTGTCATCAGCTACACTGACCAGAAGAACTTGTCCTATCTCTAGTCAGTTCAAAGGTTGAACCCATGACAGGCTTGTGGTCACTGTTCTTTGCTCACTTCAATTGTGTCCTGCACTACCGCCCTGCAGAGAAGAACGTCAAGGCCAATTCACTGTCTCTATTGTTCCTGTCAGTGCACCAGGAGGAAGAGCCTCGGCACATCATAGAGCCCTCTGAGCTGATGGTAGCCACAGTTATGTGCAACAAATTGCCCCCAGTAAAACGTTTGTCACAGAGGCAGATAGAGAATGAGTCCTCTAGTGGGCACACACCTCCAGACTGGCAGGACATATCAATCAGAGGAAGTCTCTGCAGCTGATCTCTCAGCTTTGCTGGTGGCCTTAACTTCATCAGGATGTTCTGTAATTTGTCTCATCCTGTTCTTCCTGTGCTCAGAATAAGACTCAGAAGATGCTTTCTGCGGGTCCTCTGCTCCCTTTACCAGTGCCATCTGCTCCATGGCAACATATCGGTATGGATTTCATCATGGTCCTGTCAAGGTCCTCTGGGTGCACCTTCATCTGGGTCATGGTGGACATGTTTTCCAAGATGGCCCATTTTATGCCACTGACTGGCTTATAATCTGCTCCGATTCTTGCTGAGCAGTATATCTAGCATATATTCTGGCTATACGGTTTGCCCCTCCACATCGTGTCTGATAGAGGCGTCCAGTTTATGGTGCGGTTCTGGAGAGCTGTCTGCAAGATGCTGGATGTTGCTTTGGACTTTTCATAGGCCTACCATTCACAGTCCAATGGCCAAGTAGATCATGTTAACTAGGTCATGACAAACTACCTCAGCCATTTCGTCCACGAACTCCAAAGTGACTAGGTCAAGATTCTTCCCTGGGTAGAGTTCTCCTACAACAATCATGTGAGTGAGTCAGCTGAACAGCTGAACGTGTGTGTTTCTAGAATTGTCATAAGGATAACTGAACAAAGAATAAGAGAACATTGGTGATGGTGCTTGGTGAATGTGCAGTGACAGTTGAAGGGTGGGAGGTATCCATGCCTGAATCCTGGACAGGGGATTGGCAAGCACGTAGCACAGGGGAATAGGCACTGATGTCATCTGAAGACACTAATTTTGGACCCAGGCATTTGGCCCTCCTATTTATGTGCTGTGATAACATGTGCCTGAGCATGCTGGTGGTGGTCATGCTAATAGTGGTCTGGACCCTGCTGATATTAGTACTGCACAGGTTACAAATGATAATTCTTTTATTAGCCACACTTTCTTTAAAACAGCACCATACTGGGGAACACCTAACCCTTGTCAAAGCAATGAGAGTGCAAGAATTCCGCAAAGGCGCTTTGTGTGAACATAGCTTAAAGGGTGGAAGAGGGATTTATTTTTCTCTATTTTGTTTTGCCTTATATACAAGTTATTACATAGAATAGAATGTTTCCTAACATTTTTTCTGGTAAATCCATGTTATCTTTGGTTTGGCATATTTTATTGTCTGTCCGTAAAAGTGGTTTAATACTTTGATTCCCAGATCGCTGCTGGGAAGAGAGATGTGTTCAGGCATCTTCCCTATGCTGTTCCCATTCTGGTAGAGAACTTTTTCCATCCATTTCAGCAATTTTACTGTCCCACAGACCTCCTGGGAGGGTCTGCCTCAAAAATGCTTGCGTTTCCTATTAACGTCCATTACAGGTGTTACTTGATAACAGCACCCGAGCATTCTGATTTGGTCAATTCGATGTACCGAGCACCTGAGCATTATAGTGCTCGCTCATCACTAATGATAACTAATGACGCAAAGGTGTGCAGGACAACACTCTTGAAGCCAGAGCAGTGGGAACACTTAGTTGGTTGGATGGCAGAAACTTCTTCCAGTATGTTTTGCAGCAGCACTCTGTCTTTTTCACTAGCCAAGAGTTTGGTCCACATAATCTTCACCCTGAGCCTCCTTCCTCTCATCATGGAGCATGCCAGGAGACAAGTGATCCCACAAGCGGACTACTAAAACATCTTTATGTGATGCCTTGGCAAAACCAGGTAGTCACAGTTAGGCCCCCACATTACACCATTCCCTCACTAGGAAACACACAGCCAACCAGAAACCCTAGTCACCCCCCTTAGGGAAAGATAGAAACACCAGTAGGCATGACCAGGCGGTTGGAACACGCCCACCCAGGGGTCTAGACAGCCCGGGGCAGGAAAACAAGCAGAAAGTGTTTGGAGTTCAGTTTGGAGAGGAGTGTGGGCTGGAGCTAAGTGTAGCTCCAGCAGGGAAGTTCAAGTTGAGCGGTTCCAGGGTGGGAGCCCTTGTGCCACTGGCTAGGAGGCATATGGTGGTCTCCATCAGCAGGAGACAGGAAGACGGCTCGGCAGAACCGAGGTGGACTGGGACAGGGTTGTAGCCCGCCATTACCGACACGGGGAACCGACCCGGAAACCGTAGCACAAAGGGGGGTACTCGGACCCTAAAGCCAGGACCGTAACCAAGCGGAACTAGTTAATTAACCGACTGAGGCCAGGACTAGAGGTCCTGTCCCACCCAAAGTCCCTCATAGAAGACAACAGCCCACCGATTAGGGATAAGAGGTCCCCGCCAGGGCCTTTTGATCCAACAGGCCAGCGTCTGCGGGCACGGCTCCTTAGCCCACATCCAGCCGGGAGTGGACTTCTGAGTTTCACACTAGGAAAGTCCACCTTACACACAGCAGTGCAGGAAAAGGATAGAGACCACCAGCCGGGTGGGGGACCTGAACGCAACCGGCCGCGGCACCGGCCACCATCACCTGGTTTACCAGAGACTTGTATGTTTTACTAACAGTGAGTACACCAGCACCCCCTTCGGTCGCCATCCCGTGCACTGAGCAACCGGGTCCCGGGGCCACCATCCCTGCCCACGGAAGGGTTAACAACTTGCTGCACAACATCTCCCCCAGGTGCCCCACAACAGCAGCGGTGGTGTCCCACCTCATCACACACCCTGGGTTGCATCATGAACTTACTACGGTCTAGCCCGTACATCTACGTCCCCCCATTTATTCGCCATGTCCGCGAGCGAGCCACCACCCCTGAAGGCCTGGATCCGAGCAGCGCCGGCTGCTGGCACGGGGGCGGCACATTTACATTTACATTTATTGATTCTGGCCTCTCACTCTGCATGTTGTAAGAGGGACATGATGAGATCAGGTGTATTGATGCTCAAATATTTGAACAACCACAGTCAGAAGATGTTGATGGTGGGGAATGACAATTAGTGTCTCAAGAGTTAGATGATAATAAGACAAAGTTGCCAGCAAATTATGTTGTGAAGTCAACAATCAGAAGGACCATAGTGTGGAAGTGTAAGACAAGGTGATGGATGATAAAGTCACTGGCCCAACCTGGGAAGGTGCCATGCAGAGTGTGGACAGAACCGGAGACGGGGAGAAATCCTCAGCAACACAACATGTAGGAAGAAGCAGTGGGGTGGCCAAAGGGAGAAGGCATGCAACTGGTTCCCATAGCACCCAAATGCAGGAAGTTCCCAGGCCAACGATTAGGTGTCCCCACTATGGCACTTTGTTAAAAAAAAGTGCAGACGATAAGAAAAAGGTCATTTGCAACCAGTATGCAGCATGCTCAGGCATGTCATTAAAGCACTTGACTAAGGTCCACAACCATTGTCAGTGGGCAACACCATTGCTCCTTCGCCTGTGCTATGCGCTTGCCAGTCGCCTGTCTAGCTTGCAGGTGCAGATGCTCCCCGCTCTGCATCTGTTGTTGCACTTTGTCACAGCACAGGTTTCAGCTGTCCTTACCACAGAACTTGGAACATAAACGAAAATATACAGCCAATTGCCCACAGGCCCAAACACTAAATGGGCACATTTCCAGACTGGTAGCACTGAAAATATTGCCATTTAGGCTTGTTAAAACTGAGGCTTTCTTCAACCTCATGGCAGTCACTGTCACTTGATACTCGGTCCCCAGCTGCCACTATTTTTCTCAGTATGCCAGCTCTGCTTAACACCAACATGTATCCAATAACATCACCAGTACCCTGACCAACACAGTTATTGGAATGGTTCACTTAGTGACCGACACAAGGACGAGTGCTTGTGGCCAGGAAGGTATCATTTCACTCATCACACACTGGGTGAACCTTGTGGAGGCTGGGACTGAGTCAAATCCTTGGACGACACATGTGTTACCGATGATTGTGGGCCCTAGTTCCATGAAGGTTTCCTCCACTTGCTATACCCCCTCCTCTTCATCCTCTATTTCTAAATTGTAATCTCGGAGCACGTTGTCCATGTCAGTAACAAGCTGGAACCGTTGCAACATTGCGTCGCTGAAGTGGCAAAAGTCTCTGCTGAAACAAATTTGTTTAGGTGACAAACAGCACTGCAGAGTTGTGGAAAGCTATAACAGACAAGACAGTGTGTCGCCCCCGTGCCAGCAGCCGAGCTGCTCGGATCCGGGTTCTCAGTGGCTCAAGGGTCTCCGGACCCGGGGGTCCTGCGGCCACTCAAATGAATGAGGTTATTTACAAGGGAATTTAGAGAGTTCGTGATGCCACCCGTGGTATGTGGCAATTAGGAGTACCACCGCTGCAGTTGGGAACACCCGGGGATGATGGAATGGGCAGCAAGGTGTTGTGACCCTCCACAGGTAGCGGGAAAATACCTGAGCGCTCGGTGATGGTGGGGGAGTGCCGTTGGATGCAAGGGGGATACTGTTGTACTCACTCAGTCCATTAAGCTGACACTGACAACTGGTCAAACAAGTCTCTGGACACCGCTGCCACTGAGGGGAGTTTAGTTCGGGTCCCGTCCCCAATGGTGCTGCCTGGTGATCCGTGACCTGCCTCCTGGCACTAAGATTACTTCTTTGGTGGTCCCGGTAGTGTGAAACTTGCCGGGTCCCGCTCCACACTATGACTAAGTGTGGTAGCTTGATCTCAGGGCCCACGCTTGGGCTTTTCTGGACCGTTTTGAATTGGAAAGTCCTATTCCCCTCGTTGCACTAATGCCTGTATTTTGGAGTGGGTGAGAACGGCTCTTGAAGACTCCGTTCTCCTTGGGTAAATTATCGGCTTGCCTGAAGCTACTCCCTGACCTAGGGTCCACGTACCACGTTGTGCCTTGGTCCCAGCCCGGTGATGGTGCAAGGCCGCCGGCTGTTCTCCTCGACAGATCCGTGCCCCTTGCCATGATCCCCTGCGACCGGGGGTCCAGCTCCTCTAAGCCAGACCACCGTCTGCTACCTAGATTGTTTCCCAGGAGCCCTGTTCCTGACTTCCTCTCACTTTCACTTTTCAGACCCTACTCTCTCCTCAACACTGTTGACCTCCCTTCTCCAACCCCCCCAGATGGCCGACTCTATTCTACTCAAGCCGTCTACTGGTGTGTTTGGTTTGTGTGGTGCAGAGTGTATCTAGGATTTGATTAGCTGATATAGGCAACACCATATAGTTAGGGACCCTAAACCAAGAAGGAGGTGGATACTGCATGGGAAGGCAGATTGTGCAATACCCTGTGATGACCCGATAGTCCAGGGGCATCACAACAGATCTGTTGCTCTTGCCGCTGAACTTACAACCAGGCATGGTTGTTTGTGATAATGTCCGTAACCTGGTGGCGGCTCTCAAAGCTTAGCAAGCTCTCAAGCATACCATGCCTGACTCACGTGCTCCCAACTTTCTGAAAATATGTACAGTTTTGTGTGAGCTAGTTTTGAAGATATGCCACATGTGCACCCATTTCTGCAAGTCAGTTACAGCTGTCATCAGTCTGGCAGTACTACAACAGCGATTGCAGGTACCAGCTCACAAATGTATGTGCAAAGTGCCCATGTGCTGGAACGCCACATTAAAAATGTTGGCAAGGCTTTGTGAGCAGCAGAGTACAGTAGTGGAATTCCAGCCTGTTTTTATTCTAGCCAGTCTTCACACATAACAACCAATGAATGGAAATTGGTGTCTGACATCTTGAAATGAATATCTAACATCCTGTTTCTATGTCTACTCAAATGCTTGCTGCTCACAATTAAAGAAGAAGCTTTGCATATTGTTACGTCCGGGTGGTGGAAGCACTGGACCGTACACCGATGTCCCCTGAGGAGGCGGCCAGGCCGATCACCCCGCCAGAGGGTCCTGATGCACGGCAGCCGAAGCACTATAGGTAGCTGGACAGTCCGTAGAGGAGCAGGAAAGGTGGATGATGCTGAACCCACGGAGTTCTGGACGGTAGTCCGGGTGACGAGGCTCAGGGTCCGAGGCCGGGTTGTAGGGTCAGGCGGGATCCGGAACCTGCTGAGCGATGGAACGGGTCACCGAACGGAGCCAGGGACTGGAGACTGGCGGAGCTGCAGAGGTGGTGGGGCATCCGCCGAAGTCACCGTCAGGGTCCAGGGATGGACTTGGTTCGGAGCGACTGGCGTGGCAGGACAGGCTCTATGACACAGGACAGGGTTAATGCAAGGCAAAGCACAAGGTAAAGTAACATGGGGACCTGAACACTAGCTTGCTAAAAACGTAGAACAGGCCCCGCCCACCAGGAAAGAGAAACCTTATATACCCTGTACCTGTCTATGCAATATCCTGTTTCTGGGTGCTGGCCCTTTAAGAAAGGGTCAATGACCGCGCGCGCGCCCTAATGCGCATGCGCGAGGCCCGTGTGCCAGAAGACAGTCCAGGAAGCGGTGAGGAGAAAGCAGGAGCGCCCGGCTGGGAGTCCCACGTCGCAGAGGAGCGCCGGGAGCGGGGAGCTGGACGCATGGAGGCTGCAGGCGGGGACGAGGAGGCCGGGACCGGAGTGGTGAGCAGGGGACGCCGCCGGGGAGCGGGGAGCGGGCCACGGGGACCGGAGAACGGGACCAGGGGACCGGGAAGTGTGACAGTACCCCCTCCCCCACGCCCCCCCCCCCCCCCCCGCAAGCGGGACAGGAAGGCACGAATCAGAGGAGTGCCAACATTCTCCCGGGGCTCCCAGGACCGATCCTCGGGACCATAACCCGCCCAGTCCACCAAGAAGTATTGCCGACCTCGCACGGTCTTCATGGCCACGATATCCCTTACCGCATAGATGTCATCGTCAGCAATAGGAGGGGGAGCAGTACTGACCTCAGCGGAGAAGGGACCAAGGACAACAGGCTTGAGCAAGGAGACATGGAAGGAGTTGGGTATCCGCATCGTGGCCGGGAGCTGCAGCTTGTAGGAGACTGCATTGATCTTGCTGATGACCTTAAACGGCCCGATGTAGCGAGGACCCAACTTGTACGAGGGTAACTTCAATCGGACATATCTGGATGCAAGCCAGACCAGATCACCTGGGGAGAAACACGGGGGATCCAGGCGCCTCTTGTCCGCATGTCTCTTCATCCGTAATGAAGCACGTTCTAGGGACGACTTGACAGAGTTCCATATGGCTGAAAAGTCCCGAACCAGGGAATCTGCTGCGGGGACGTCGGAAGCCGAGGATACTGGCAACGGGACAGAAGGCTGCAGTCCATAAACGATCTGAAAGGGAGAGCTGGAGGTGGACTCACTGATGTGCTGGTTATGGGAGAACTCAGCCCAAGGTAGGAGCGTGGACCAATCGTCATGATGGATGTTGACGTAGTGGCGCAGGAAGGAGGTCAGGATCTGATTGACCCGTTCCACTTGGCCATTCGACTGAGGATGGTAGGCCGAAGAAAAGTCTAAGGACACTCCCAGATGTTTGCAGAGAGCCCTCCAGAAGCGCGAGGTAAACTGAGTTCCTCTGTCAGACACAATGTGTGCGGGGAAGCCATGCAAGCGGAATATGTGCTGTATGAAGGAGTCAGCTAGCTCCTGGGCAGAGGGCAGCCCTGCCATGGGAACGAAGTGGGCCATCTTTGAGAAGCGATCCACCACAACCCATATGACCGTGTGTCCGGAGGATATGGGTAAGTCCGTAATGAAATCCATTGCGATATGTTGCCACGGAACGGAAGGAATGGGCAAAGGCAGAAGACGTCCATAGGGTAGGTGCTTGGGTGTCTTGTTCCGGGCACAGGATGGACAGGCTGAGATGAAGGTTGCGACATCTTTACGGAGGGACGGCCACCAGTAGTGACGGACAATCGTACTCCAAGTCTTCTTCTGACCAGCATGGCCGGCGATCTTAGAAGCATGGCCCCAGTGCAGGACTCTCTGTCTGTTAGTATCTGGGACATAGGTTTTCCTAGGGGGTATCTGCGTTAGAGCGACAGGAGTCACCGGAATGACTTTACTGGGGTTGATGATGGGCTGGAACGTCTCCTCCTCCAACTCCACGGGCACGAAGGATCTGGACAGAGCGTCTGCCCGCACGTTCTTATCCGCAGGCCGGAAATGGAGTTGGAAATCAAATCGAGCAAAGAACAGGGACCAGCGGGCTTGTCGTGGATTCAGTCTTTGGGCAGACCGCAGGTACTCCAGATTCTTGTGGTCCGTGTATATGATTACGGGGTATACAGCTCCCTCCAAGAGGTAGCGCCATTCCTCCAAGGCCAGCTTCACGGCCAGTAGCTCCCGATCCCCAATGGTGTAGTTGCGTTCGGGTGCCGAAAAGCTCTTGGAGAAGAATCCACAAGTGACCATCTTTCCGGAGGGGGAGTTCTGCATCAACACTGCCCCGGCTCCTGAGGAGGAGGCATCCACCTCTAAGGTGAACTGTCGGTTCAATTCAGGGCGATGGAGAACCGGGGAAGAAGCAAACGCCTGTTTCAAGGAGCAGAACGCGGCATCGGCCGCCGGCGACCAGTCCTTAGGATTAGCTCCTTTCTTAGTCAAGGCAGAGAGAGATGCAGTCAAGGCAGAGAAATGCGGGATGAATTGACGGTAGTAGTTCGCAAAGCCGAGAAAGCGTTGGATAGCCTTCAGTCCGGAAGGAGGAGGCCAGTTGATGATGGCAGACACTTTCTCTGGGTCCATCTGCAGGCCAGTGTCCGAGATTACATAACCCAGGAAGGGAAGAGATGACTTTTCAAAGATGCATTTCTCGTACTTGGCGTACAGACGATTCTCTCTAAGCCTCTGGAGGACTAGCTGCATGTTCTCTCGGTGGGTTTGTAGATCCGGAGAGAAGACCAGGATGTCGTCCAGATACACCACCACACAGACATAGAGGAGATCTCTGAACACGTCGTTCACCAGTTCTTGGAAGACTGCCGGAGCATTACACAGACCAAAGGGCATGACACAATACTCGTAGTGCCCATCCCAAGTGTTGAAGGCGGTTTTCCATTCGTCTCAAGAGCGAATGCGAACCAGGTTATAGGCCCCACGGAGGTCCAACTTGGTGAATACACGGGCTCCTCGGAGCCGATCGAATAGTTCGGGGATAAGCGGCAGAGGGTATTTGTTCTTTACGGTGATCTGGTTTAATCCCCGGTAGTCAATGCAAGGGCGCAGGTCACCTTCCTTCTTTTTGACGAAGAAAAACCCTGCTCCGGCAGGGGACGAGGACCTCCGAATGAACCCCTTAGCTAGGCTCTCGGTGATATAGGCAGACATAGCTCGTGTTTCAGCAGGGGACAAGGGGTATATCCGTCCTCGAGGAGGCGTAGTTCCTGGCAGTAAATCAATGGCACAGTCGTAGGGACGATGAGGCGGTAGTACCTCTGACTCCTTTTTATCAAACACGTCCGTGAAGGACCAGTAGGCAGAAGGCAGTCCTGGTAGAGACTCTGGAACCGGAGGGCGTCGGACGGGCTGGATGGATTTCAGACATCTCTCGTGACACGAGGAGCCCCATCGGGTGATTTCACCTGTACTCCAGCTGACCGATGGTTCGTGTGTCCGTAACCATGGAAGTCCCAGCAGGATCTGATGAGACATGCGCGGGAGGATGTAGAAGGTGATCTTCTCGGTGTGCAGAGCACCGATCCGTACTTCCACAGGCTTGGTGATCAGTGAGACGGTGTCAGAGAGGGGTTTCCCATCAACAGAGGCGATCACCAGCGGTTTTTCTAGTGGAAGGACAGGCACCTGGTACTTATCCACCGTGGCCTGCTGGATGAAGTTGCCTGCTGCTCCGGAATCGAGGTACGCCTCTGCTGTGAACCGGGTCTCTTCTGTAGTGACTTGAATAGTCCAGGTAACGGAGTCTGAGAGAGTCCCAGCACCTAGGGTGTCCTCTCCTACCAAGCCTAGGCTTTGGAGTTTCCCGGCTTCTCGGGACAAGAGCGTAGCAGGTGTGTGCCATCACCGCAGTAGAAGCAGAGACCCTTTGCTAGTCGTTCTGCTCGGCGTTGTTCCGACTGCTTCAGGCGGTCAATCTGCATGGGCTCGGAGGTAGACACGCCAGGTGACGCCAACTGGGGAGCGATGGACTTCTGTGGTGGGGAGGAGTGCCGTATCGGACGCCTCTCGCGGGACACTTCTTTGGATCGTTCCTGAAAGTGAAGATCCACTCGAGTCGCTAGGGCAATCAGGGCATCCAGGGTGGACGGCACGTCACGACCAGCCAGCTCATCTTTAATACGACCCGAGAGTCCCTCCCAGAAGGCAGCGGTTAGGGCCTCATTGTTCCATCCGAGTTCCGAAGCCAAGGTGCGAAAACGAATGGCATATTGGCCCACCGTCAGAGTCCCCTGACGTAGCCGGAGGAGAGATGAGGCAGACGCGGAGGCGCGTCCGGGCTCGTCAAAGGTGCTACGAAATGCCTGCAGGAATTCCTGGATGTTGGTGGTTACCGGATCCTCCTTCTCCCACAAGGGGTTCATCCAGGCCAGTGCCTCTCCCTCTAGATGGGACATCATGAACGCGACCTTGGCTTGGTCAGAGGCAAAAAGGTGCGGCAGCAGCTTGAAATGGAGAGAGCATTGGTTGATGAATCCCCTGCAGGTCTTGGGATCTCCGGCGTACCGGGGTGGTGAGGCCAAACGAAGTTTGGAAGTATCCGAGGAGGCTGCCACGGGAGATGTGGCCGTGGATTGTACAGTGGAAACCTGAGATGCCAAGGATGTGGCCGTCGCTTGTAGCGTGTTCAGGCGGGTATCCACAGAAGACATGAAGTTCAGCATGCGGGGCTGGTTCTCGCGCTGGCGTGTGAGTTCCTGCTGCAAGGCCGCTAGTGCTTCGGCGGGATCCATGGCCTGTTCTAGCTGTTACGTCCGGGTGGTGGAAGCACTGGACCGTACACCGATGTCCCCTGAGGAGGCGGCCAGGCCGATCACCCCGCCAGAGGGTCCTGATGCACGGCAGCCGAAGCACTATAGGTAGCTGGACAGTCCGTAGAGGAGCAGGAAAGGTGGATGATGCTGAACCCACGGAGTTCTGGACGGTAGTCCGGGTGACGAGGCTCAGGGTCCGAGGCCGGGTTGTAGGGTCAGGCGGGATCCGGAACCTGCTGAGCGATGGAACGGGTCACCGAACGGAGCCAGGGACTGGAGACTGGCGGAGCTGCAGAGGTGGTGGGGCATCCGCCGAAGTCACCGTCAGGGTCCAGGGATGGACTTGGTTCGGAGCGACTGGCGTGGCAGGACAGGCTCTACGAGACAGGACAGGGTTAATGCAAGGCAAAGCACAAGGTAAAGCAACACGGGAACCTGAACACTAGCTTGCTAAACACGTAGAACAGGCCCCGCCCACCAGGAAAGAGAAACCTTATATACCCTGTACCTGTCTATGCAATATCCTGTTTCTGGGTGCTGGCCCTTTAAGAAAGGGTCAATGACCGCGCGCGCGCCCTAATGCGCATGCGCGAGGCCCGTGTGCCAGAAGCCAGTCCAGGAAGCGGTGAGGAGGAAGCAGGAGCGCCCGGCTGGGAGTCCCACGTCGCAGAGGAGCGCCGGGAGCGGGGAGCTGGACGCATGGAGGCTGCAGGCGGGGATGAGGAGGCCGGGACCAGAGTGGTGAGCAGGGGACGCCGCCGGGGAGCGGGGAGCGGGCCACGGGGACCAGAGAACGGGACCAGGGGACCGGGAAGCGTGACACATATGGACCAGGTGGAGATGGAGGAAGAATGTTCACAGGGTGAAACTACTCTACCCAGCCTCCTCCCAGTAGAGGAGGAAGAGGACATGGTTGCCTGCGCTACAGAGGGTACTACTACTACTACTACTACTACTACTACTACTACTACGCACACCAACTTCATTTTTCCTGTTCAGCATGGATGGGCTAAATAGGAGGAGGAGGGAAGAGAGGAAGAGGAGGAGAAGATGGAGAGCCGTCCTCCTGGTGGGGACAAGGAAGCCTTACCTGTTGGCAGTCTGGCACACATGACTGACTTTATGTTCAGCTGCCTTTCAAGTGAGCTTTGCATTATACACATTTTGGCCAACATTGATTACTGTTTTTTTAATTTTTTTCGACCCACACTACAGGGAAAACTTTTCTCCTTCCTCAGTACTCAAACTTAGCAGGTCGGATGCTCGGACGGGCTCGATTTGAGTAATGAGCATAATGGAAGTCAACAGGAAACTCAAGCATTTTTCTAGAAGACCCCTCAGTAGGGCTGGGGGGAAGGAAAATCTCTGAAATGGATGGAAACACAGTTCAAATAGAATGGAAACAGTATGACGAAGATGCGTGGATGCATCTCTGACTCCCTGCTGGGAACAATGTTGTCAGAGTATTAAGGGGGCTTTACACGCTACGACATCGCTAATGCGAACTCGTTGGGGTCACGGAATTGGTGACGCACATCCGGCCGTATTAGCGATGCCGTTGCGTGTGACACTGATGAGCGATTTTGCATCATTGCAAAAACGTGCAAAATCGCTCATCGGTAACATGGGGGTCCATTCTCAAAAATCGTTACTGCAGCAGTAACGAGGTTGTTCCTTTTTCCTGTGGCAGCACACATCGCTCCGTGTGACATCGCAGGAATGAGGAAGCGCTCTTTACCTGCATCACGCCCGCAATGCAGAAGGAAGGAGGTGGGCGGGATGTTCGTCCCGCTCATCTCCGCCCCTCCGCTTCTATTGGGCGGCCGCTCAGTGACGTCCCTGTGACGCCGCACGGACCGCCCCCTTAGAAAGGAGGCGGATCGCCGGTCACAGCGACGTCGCCGGGCAGGTAAGTATGTGTGACGGGTCTGGGCGATGTTGTGCAGCACGGGCAGTGATTTGCCCGTGTCGCACAACAGATGGGGGCGGGCACGCACACTAGCGATATCGGGACCGATATCGCAGTGTGTAAAGCGGCCTTTAGACTATGTGCTCATGTTGCATTAATTTATGCATTTGTGAGTGCATTTTTATCAACAAACCTGAAGGACATATTGATGCCAGCAAAGTCAATGACAATTCTGAAGTGTCATACGTGAGTTGCTTATTTGTGACTTGTAGATTGGTGCAGAAAATACACCACATTTACGGACTGACCATAGAACATAAAAAAAGAAGATACAATGGATTTTACAGAAAAAAATGTTAGGAAACATTCTTTTCTGTATAATAATGAATATAAAGCAAGGTAAAAAAGAGAATACTCAATGTATTTCCCTGCTGCTTATGACTACAGTAGAGGACATATTACAGCGGGAAGTAAAATTACACCCACTAATAGTCCCAGGTAAATGTAATTTTAACATGTTACTACCTTATGTGGGCTTGAGGTGTGTGACATGGTCAGAGAAATTCTTTTAATTTATGAAGAAGGGACTCTGAAACTCAGAAAGCCTATGCAGACAATACAAGAAATGCCAAACATTGGAAGTAAGAGTGACTCCGATACACTATGTATTAGACATAAAAGAGGGCCTCGTACACATGCTGTTAAAATTATTAGCTAATGGGATGCGTAGACTCATAAAAACTATTCACTGAGTGCAAGGCCTGCAAAAAATCCAAAGGAGGCACTGCAATAAACTCTGGAAGACACATAGAGAAGGGTCTAAGAAAACATTTTTTCCCATTTTGAAGGAGTGGGACACCTAGACTGGGAATGCTTATGCACTAAGTGCAAGGCCTTTCAAAAATTAGAAGAAGGGACTGCAAAACACCCTGGAAGACATGAAGAGGAGGGTATCAAAAAACATTTTTTCACATTTTGAAGGACTCGGATGTGTAGATTGGGTAAGCTTATGAAATAAGTGCAAGGGCAGCCAAACATTAAAAGAAGGGGTAGCAATATATCCTGGAAAACATGTTGAGGAGGGCCTCAGAATTTTTATTATTCCCCATTTTGAATGAGTCGGACTCCTAGACTTGGAAAGCCTATGTTATAGTGCAAGGGCTAAAAAACATTTACCCCTGGCCTGTATACATCTATATATGTAAGAGAAATGTAGAAGTAGGCCTCATACACATCCTGAAAACATTATGAAGGAAGGCATGATACACACCCTGTACAAATTAAGAGTAAGGGCCGCACTATGACCCTGTTGGTATAGTGGAGGAGAAGGAGGAGGACGAAAAGAAAAAAAATTATGATCCTTATACTTTTTTTTGTATGGGAGGAGTGCATGGGAATACAAAAGAAAAAAAAGGAATATTTAAATTGGCTTTAGGTTCGGCTGCTGTCATTCAGTGAGGTTGAGATATCTGGGCCAATCCAGACCTTGCTCATTTTGATAAAAATCAGCCTGTCAGCATTTTCAGTTGACAAGCAGATGCGCATATTAGTTGTTATACACCTGGCGGCACTTAAAACCCGCTCTGACAACATGCTAGCTGCAAGGCAGGCCAGCACCTCCAAGGTGTAGAAGGACAGTTCATGCCACATGTTCAGCTTGGATAACCAATAGTTGTATGGCACAGAGGAATTATGGAGGACACTGGTATAGTTGGCTAGGTACTCCTTCAGTATCTTCTAAAACTTTTACCTTCTTGTTAGATTACCCCACGCATCAATGCGTGAGCACTAGGAGGGTCTAATGAAACTTTCCAAGACCTCTAATAGTGTTACGCTGCCTCTTTTGGACCTGGTGTGTCTCCCTTATCTCTTCTCCTTTGTTGCCCAGTAAACTATGACCTCTGCCAACAGCATTGTCAAATGGAAATGTTTGTAGCAATTGTTCAATTAGGGCCTTATGGAAATGTACCATTTTGCTACCCATCTTCACTGGAGGAAGGAGAGATGGAGAGTTCTCCTTGTAGAGTGGGTTGAGAAAGGTGAACAACCTGTAATCAGTGTTGCCAAAATGCTTATAGCATGAGGGTCATGTGAAAGGTTGAGGGACAAAAAGTCAGCCATGTGTGCCAGACTCCCAACAAGTAAGACCTACCTGTCCCCACCAGGAGGACAAATCTCCATTTCCTCCTCCTCTTCAGCAGACCCATGCTGAACAGACAGAATGAAGCTGGTGTGGTTAGCACCCTCTGTTGTGCAGGCAACTATCTCCTATTCCTCCTCCACCAGAAGATGAGATGAGGCTAGGTTAGGTAGCATCACCCTATGTACTTTTTTCTCTATTCCAACCAGGCCCAAATGCAAAGCATCTCTTTAATTGTTAGCAACGAACATTTCTGTAGACACAGAAGAGGGATGGTTATACTGATCATGGCATCATCCCTACTCACTATCTTGGCTGATTCTTTAAAGTTTTGTAGAACCTCACAGATGTCAGGCATCTATGGCTACTTGTTGGTTCTTATGTGCAGAGGCTGACAGGAATATCAATGGGCATGTTGTAGCTGGTATTCAATTATGGCCCTCGCTTTACTTCGTGTAGGAGTTGGAGGAAATCTTGATGGAACTAGGCGTTCCATCAAGATTTCCATGGCGTTGTTAGCATGGGTGCCATCCCAGAATCATCCAAGCAGCATTCTGGTTTCAGTCATGGGGGTGGCACTGATGTGGGTTCAGTCACTGCTCTTTTTTTATTTTTATTTTGAGAGAGCAACAGGTGTAACCACGCCCCCTGTACTGACTGGCAGCCGGTTTTCAAGCAGAAGGGCTGTCAGTCATTGCAGGGGGTGTGGTTACAGCCGCCAGTCTTCATACACAGAGCGGTGACTGAACCTGTGCCGGTGCTGCCTCTATGTCTGAAACCAGAACACTGTCGGAATAATTAATGTTCAGTTTCTCCCAGCAGCAGGGTTTAATGTTCAGGTGCCAGGTTGGTTCACAATGCTATTAACTTGCAGATTAACTTAATTTCTGCAGGTTAATAACTTTTGACCGCATGACAGATTCCCTTTAAACCACTCAAATGTTGATTTAACAGTATGCTTTTGAAAGGTGTACCTCCATCCCAGTCTCAAATCACTGACAGACTGAAACAGGTTTTGCTCAAGAATACCCCTGCATTTCACACGATTCATCTTCCCATCAACTTGAACCATTTTCCCTGTCACCACTACCAAAATACATCCCCACAGCATGATGCTATCACCACCATGTTTCACTGTGAGGAGAGTGTTATTTTGGTGATCAGCTTTGTTGGTTTGGCGCCAGACATAGCATTTACCTTGGTGGCCAAAGAATTTAATTTTCATCTCCTCTGACCACAGCACATTTCTCCATATTCTTCAGGAGTCTCCCACATGTCTTTTCATAGTTTCATAGTGTTTAAGGTTGTTAAGGTTGAAGGTAGACTTAAGTCTTTCGAGTTTAACTCATTAAGGGAACAAGTTCTTTCCCGATTCAACATACGCCAATCAGACTAGTTCTCTGGATTAATACCCAATCACAGAATCTAGTGTACATAACCATACCATTAATATTATATTTTTCAAGAAAGGCATCGAGGCCTCTCTTAAATTTTAGTAGTGAATCAACCGTTACAACATTATGTGGCAGACAGTGCGATAGTTTCACTGCTGTTACAGAATCTGCATCTGTGATTATGATTAAACCTTTTTTTCCTCTAACCGTAGTGGATGCCCCTTTGTCCCTATTGCAGGCCTAAATGTAAAATATCATTAATGAAAGCTCTGTACTGTCGCCTCATATATTTTTACAATGGATTAACAAAGGCTTAGGGGCAATCTTATTACAAACCGAATAACCCCAGGTTTAATAACTTGTCTTGGTATTGCATTCCAATCATTACTTTAATAACCTTAGTTGCTCTTCTCTGCACCTGGTCTAGCTCAGCTACGTCTTATACACTGGAAACCAAAATTGTACACAGTATTCTAAAGGGCACTTTACACGCTGTGATATCGGTACCGATATCGCTAGCGAGCGTACCCGCCCCCGTCGGTTGTGCAATACAGGCAAATCGCTGCCCGTGTCTCACAACGTCGCTATCACCCGTCACACGGACTTACCTTCCCTGCGACGTTGCTCTGGCCGGCGATCTGCCTCCTTTCTAAGGGGGCGGTTCGTTCGGCATCACACGGCAGCCGTCCAATAGCAGAGGAGGGGCGGAGATGAGCGGCCGGAACATGCCGCCCACCTCCTTCCTTTCTCATTGCCGGTGGATGCAGGTAAGGAGATGTTCGTCGTTCCTGCGGTGTCACACATAGCGATGTGTGGTGCCGCAGGAACGACAAACATCGTACCTGCAGCAGCAACGATATTTGGGAAAGGAGCGATGTGTCAATGAGCAACGATTTTTCACGTTTTTGCGCTCGTTGAACGTCGCTCCTTGGTGTCACACGCTGCGATGTCGCTAACAGCGCCGGATGAGCGTCACTAACGACGTGACCCCAACGATATATCGTTAGCGATGTCGCAGCGTATAAAGCACCCTTAAGTGTGGTTGCACTAGTGACTTGTATAGTGTTAAAACTATGGCAAACTAAATCAACCCGAGCCTTCCAATTTTTGGCGGTAAGTAAAGGCTTTTTTCTGGCCACTCTTCCATAAAGGACAGGTCTATTGCGTATATGACTTATTGTGTTCATTTGGACAGATACTCTAGTCTCTGCTTCGGACGACTGTAGCTCCTTCAAGGTTACCTTTGATCTCTATGCTGCCTCTCGGATTAATGTCCTCCTTGCCCAGGCTGAGAGTTTTAATGGGAAGCCCTCTCTTGACAAGTTTGTTGTCATACCATGTTCTTTCCATTTTATAATAGATTTGATGGTGTTCTGGGGGATCATCAGAAAATGGGATATTTTTTAGAACCCAACCCTGACTTGTACTTCTCAACAACTTTCTGTCTGACTTGTTTGGAGATCTCCTTAGTCTTCATGGTGTTTGATTAGTAGTGCTTCTTGTGGCCTTTCAGAAAATGTGTGTATATACGGACAGACTATGTGACACTTATAAGGCACACAGGTGGACTTCCTCTCCCTAAGCATGTGACTTATGAAGGTAATTACTTGCACCAGAAATTTTTAGAAGTCCCATAGCAAAAGGGTGAATACATTTGCACATGGCAATTTGTATTTATTTTATCCCATAATTTTAATTTTTGTCTATATTTTTCTCACTTCACTTTTCCATCTTAGATTATTTACTGCTGATGAATCACACAGAAATTGAAATGCAAAAATATTTAATCACAGACTGTAATGTAACAAAATAGGTAAAAAGCCAAGAGGGTTAATACATTCACTAGGCACTGTATATAATGTAAACTGTCTGCTCTATATCTGTCTTCATTGTTATCTAATTAGTGAGTTTTCTGTAGTTGAATAATTAATTAAGGTTAATTAACTCAAGAACAATTTCAGTGAAGTGAATTGAGTAAAACAGCTTGTTAAATAAACAGTAGAAATTCAGTATAAAATATCAAGATCAGGTGCTTCAGGGTAACTTTATAACTAATTATGTGATAGTGCATAAGCAAGATGGGGTGAATTTGCTTATTGAATTGCCCCAGAGGAGATATGAATGTCAGAAGTGATGTCATTGATCATGAGATATGGAATATCTACAGAGAAAGAAGACATAAGGAAGAATACAGAGCCTTCGGCTAATTGCTGCTGCATTAGTTTTGTCCTTTGATTGTTGGTGAATGATTCCTTAGGTATGAATGAAGATGTGGCATTAAGTAAGTCAGTAAAAGTGTGGAGTATTGAATGAATGAAGCAGAGCAGCCATATTGATCACAACCACAGGTGGGATCTCTGTTCTTAGAGGAGTAATGCGTTTCCAATAGCTACAGCATGAAAGGGAATTATTCCATGCTGTTATTTTCTTTTTTGCTTCAATATATCTGGTTAATTAAGATGGTCGACTAATCATTGTATTGACATCTTCATTATAGGGCAGTAAGAAGAACATTAGGTGCCTTAGGCTAAATGAATATGGAAATTATCGATGGCTGCAACTCCATGCTGATGGGAGTCTTTATACCAAACAACAGTGTTTGCTAATGATTCACATTTCAGAGATGTAATTGGGACAAGCAAAAAAAGATAGGCCCAGAAGTAAAATAATTGTGTATTACCTAGGGAAATTGATTGACTAAACCATAGGTCAGGGTGAGCAGCTTGGACAGAGAGCATTGATGCAGCGGAGTTGGATAGGCTGGACAACACACACACCAATGATCAGTAGACCTTGATATGCTGGTTGACACGTTGAATGATGTGTAAGGGTGGTGGAGGATGTGTGGGCGGACAGGAACACTGAAGTAGGGGAGCTACTAATAGAGAAGATTTGGGCAAACATTCACACAGTCCAGACTTTGTTTAATTTCATATTCCATGTTATAATAATAAGTATCCAAACCAGGAGTAAACGTGATGTTAGAGGAAATTGTATTGATACCCAAAGTAAGGAAAATGCTGTATGGTGGCCATGGTTGTTGCAAGTCTTAGGTGTGGTAATCTCAGGTCTGGGAATTTTTTTCCACCCTGCCAGCCAATGGATCTTTTACAGTGTGGAGGCAATGCAGTAGGAAAACTAGCCATGGAAGTCTCTGCTAAAAAATGCTAGGAGCTACAGCTCTCCATAAACCCATGAAAAAACATTATCAGCTCATGCAGAAAAAACAAACTAACCAGTAATCTTCATCTTTCTGGCAGCCAAGCAACGTCCTCAAGTAATATCTGGCTGGTGTCATCATCATCATCATCTTCATGGCTCGATATATTCCAACTACTTCTGCTCCTTCTTCTCTGTTACACCATCGGATATCCATACATGATTGTAAAGCCAGAAAACAACAATATGCACAAGTCTTTCACTTGTGTACCAACCCAACTCCCACGTAGTCAATTTGGTGGTGAAGTTGCTGTGGAACCATGCAGTGGATTTTATTGCCTTTTGTGAAATCCAAGATAATTAAAATATAAATCAATGTGGGTATTATATTTTGTACAAAATACACAAGCTTGCAATCCAACGTCAAGGGTTCCCACGTCTTGTGAGTCCCTACACCACAGTAAAATAAAAAGTATAACCAAATAAAAAAAGGAAATAAAATACAAATGATTAAATTATAAACATAGCAAAAAAGCAATGGTATTTACCAGCCAAAGCCTTAGACATAAATGCACAGACAGGAGGCAGCAGGCCCCTTAATAAAGGAGGTGACAAAGGTGCAAAATAATGATGAAACAACCACACTCCACCTACCACTACATGAAGGCAGTGATTGCCCAGTATTAGAATTGCACAAAGATGAAGTTTATAAAAGGACGCAAGTTACACACATGTGAAGAACAGTGCCCAGCCAACCATCTATTACACGCCACTACTATTCAAATAGGTGGGCTGCTCATTACACCACAAAAGTTCAGGCCCCTGACTTAATAGGTCACTATTGATTGACCTGGCTGCACCCTGTAAAAATATATAAAATCTGCAGACAAATAAATATGATGTAATGGTTTATATTTTGGCCATAATACACAAGCAGCAACCAAGCTGTCACACAGAGATTATTACAAACTGTTCTGATTGTAATGGCGGCGTCTAGATGTGCTCAGACTACTGATTATGACACTTTCATGATAACTTCTTTGGTGATTGTGATCAACCAAGGCAGACTAGAATGTCGACTTGCAGAGTGGTAGTTCATAGGCAGGCTAGCAAGAGTTAATTTCTGTTAGTCTGCTTGTTAGTCACCTTTCATTACATGTTGCTGGGTAGCTAATTACATCTGCTCCCCTCCTACATATGCTGTCTTGATCCTTCCTTCTATGCCAGCTATAGTTTATCTTTTAACTATCAAGCTGTGTCATTGTTGCTGCACCCATTTTGTATATTGTGCGCCTTCTCATCTGATTGTCATACTTTTATAGTATGACAA
Source organism: Anomaloglossus baeobatrachus (assembly GCF_048569485.1). Taxonomy (NCBI): domain Eukaryota; kingdom Metazoa; phylum Chordata; class Amphibia; order Anura; family Aromobatidae; genus Anomaloglossus; species Anomaloglossus baeobatrachus. Next base: position 265,876,070 of record NC_134354.1, on the reverse strand, counting down.
TCATGATCTGTACTTAAAAGCTATATACAGTTAGGTCCAGAAATATTTGGACAGTGACACAATTTTCGCGAGTTGGGCTCTGCATGCCACCACATTGGATTTGAAATGAAACCTCTACAACAGAATTCAAGTGCAGATTGTAACGTTTAATTTGAAGGTTTGAACAAAAATATCTGATAGAAATTGTAGGAATTGTACACATTTCTTTACAAACACTCCACATTTTAGGAGGTCAAAAGTAATTGGACAAATAAACCAAACCCAAACAAAATAATTTTATTTTCAATATTTTGTTGCGAATCCTTTGGAGGCAATCACTGCCTTAAGTCTGGAACCCATGGACATCACCAAACGCTGGGTTTCCTCCTTCTTAATGCTTTGCCAGGCCTTTACAGCCGCAGCCTTCAGGTCTTGCTTGTTTGTGGGTCTTTCCGTCTTAAGTCTGGATTTGAGCAAGTGAAATGAATGCTCAATTGGGTTAAGATCTGGTGATTGACTTGGCCATTGCAGAATATTCCACTTTTTTGCACTCATGAACTCCTGGGTAGCTTTGGCTGTATGCTTGGGGTCATTGTCCATCTGTACTATGAAGCGCCGTCCGATCAACTTTGCGGCATTTGGCTGAATCTGGGATGAAAGTATATCCCTGTACACTTCAGAATTCATCCGGCTACTCTTGTCTGCTGTTATGTCATCAATAAACACAAGTGACCCAGTGCCATTGCAAGCCATGCATGCCCATGCCATCACGTTGCCTCCAACATGTTTTACAGAGGATGTGGTGTGCCTTGGATCATGTGCCGTTCCCTTTCTTCTCCAAACTTTTTTCTTCCCATCATTCTGGTACAGGTTGATCTTGGTCTCATCTGTCCATAGAATACTTTTCCAGAACTGAGCTGGCTTCATGAGGTGTTTTTCAGCAAATTTAACTCTGGCCTGTCTATTTTTGGAATTGATGAATGGTTTGCATCTAGATGTGAACCCTTTGTATTTACTTTCATGGAGTCTTCTCTTTACTGTTGACTTGGAGACAGATACACCTACTTCACTGAGAGTGTTCTGGACTTCAGTTGATGTTGTGAACGGGTTCTTCTTCACCAAAGAAAGTATGCGGCGATCATCCACCACTGTTGTCATCCGTGGACGCCCAGGCCTTTTTGAGTTCCCAAGCTCACCAGTCAATTCCTTTTTTCTCAGAATGTACCCGACTGTTGATTTTGCTACTCCAAGCATGTCTGCTATCTCTCTGATAGATTTTTTCTTTTTTTTCAGCCTCAGGATGTTCTGCTTCACCTCAATTGAGAGTTCCTTAGACCGCATGTTGTCTGGTCACAGCAACCGCTTCCAAATGCAAAACCACACACCTGTAATCAACCCCAGACCTTTTAACTACTTCATTGATTACAGGTTAACGAGGGAGACGCCTTCAGAGTTAATTGCAGCCCTTAGGGTCCCTTGTCCAATTACTTTTGGTCCCTTGAAAAAGAGGAGGCTATGCATTACAGAGCTATGATTCCTAAACCCTTTCTCCGATTTGGATGTGAAAACTCTCATATTGCAGCTGGGAGTGTGCACTTTCAGCCCATATTATATATATAATTGTATTTCTGAACATGTTTTTGTAAACAGCTAAAATAACAAAACTTGTGTCACTGTCCAAATATTTCTGGACCTAACTGTATTTCCTATTTTTAATTGAATTGATAATAACATTTATAAATATTTATCAACTGTGGTTCTCAGTTTTGTGGATAGGTTTGCACACTCAGAATGTGTCATTACTTACAGCTCTGTATAAATGAACCCTGCACTCACAATTTTGACACAAGAAGAATACATTTTGAAATTTTTTCATTTTGTCTGAAATTCTGCAAAAAGTGTACCAAAAGAAGGGGATCAAAAACCCAACGTTTCGGCTACTGGAGCCTTTTTCAAGGTTTTGCATGGGAAATGAATAAGAGCAGCATGGGTCACAAACTGACTACCATCAAGAGTGTGATGAGGGGTGCCACACTTTTGCAGCTTTTCAATATCAACAAGGGGTGAGGAGGCAGGGGGATGGTATGTGAGCGGTATGCCTGAAAGTAGATGCCTTGATTAAAGGAGGAGTCCTATGCAGCAGTGGTGGCAGTGTTCAGTTGCCGTATTTATCACTGCCACCACTGGTGCATAGGACTCCTTCTTTATTCACGGCATCTACTCTCAGGTATACCATGTCTCTACCTCGAACACAGACTTCTCATGGAAGTGCATGTTCAAGTTCGGCATTTGAAGGCTGAACAGTTGTTTTTTCTATTTTTATGAGCTGAGGAGCTCAGGGAAATAAGTGAAATTGTATGAAACAGTGCTCAAATAAATGGGAACAGTAAAGAACAGCTATTCACATTAATTACTACAACTCTCATCACAGTGGTGGCTTAACACTGCTCTCAGCATTGAGCCACAGCTCTGATATGAGCTGTAGTATCCAGAAAATGTTATGTTAATAGCTGTTCATTACTGTTCCCATTCACTTGAGCTCTATTTCAATTTTTCTGATTTCCCTGCCCTTACCAGAACAAAAAAATGACTTTGGGTCGCCCTATTTTGATTATAAGCCAAAGGAAAAACAGCAGCTGCAGGCTAATATCAGGCTGTTGAGGAGTCAATATCCATGGCTCTTCACTTCCTACTAATTTCAGCCCCAATTGTACCTTAGCTGGTTATCAAAAATAGAGGAGACCCCACATAAATAAATAATTGAAAAAAACAAAGAAGGGTCTCCCCTACTTTTTATAACCAGCCAAGGCAAATTGGAGATTTGGGAGCTGGTATAACCAGGGTCAAAAGGGCTATGGATAATGGCCCTTCCCAGCCTAAATATAGCAGCCCGCAGCCATCTCAGAACTGGCGCTTTGCCCAACTCTTTTCAATTGCCTTTACAGTGGCAATTGGGGTAATACTTTTAGGGTTGATGTCAGCTGTGAATTGTCAGCTGACATCAAGGCCAGGGGTTAGTAATGGAGAGACGTCTGTCAGACACCCCATTACTAACTCCGTAAGTGTAACGTTAAAAAAATACAAGCACTGTAAAAAAAAAATATTTTAAGAAGCACTCCCTGACTCCTTAAACTTACCAATTTATTAAAAAAACAAAACTTGTCTGCACCAGAATTTGCACCAAATTTGCATCAAAACCGTTTTTTTTTGCTGAGAGATACAGATTTAGTGCTAAAATGTATAGACTAAATTCCTGCACCAAATCTGAATCTCCTAGGGAAATAAACACATCAATATCCTATCAAAACCTGTCAAAGGGTGCTAAGCTGACCCTAAAGGCCCAGTCACACTAAACAACTTACCAGAGATCCCAACAACGATCCAACCTGATAGGGATCGCTGGTAAGTTGCTAGGAGGTTGCTGGTGAGATGTCACACTGCGACGCTCCAGCGATCCCACCAGCAACCTGACCTGGCAGGGATCGCTGGAGCGTGGCTACACGAGTTGCTGGTGAGCTCACCAGCAACCAGTGTCCCCGCCCCCAGCCAGCAGCGCCGCGTGGAAGATGCTGCGCTTGGTAACTAAGGTAAATATCGGGTAACCAACCCCATATTTACCTTGGTTACCAGCGCATGCAGCTACACGTGCAGAGAGCAGGGAGCAGCGCACACCGCTTAGCGCTGGCTCCCTGCTCTCCTAATTACAGCACACATCGGGTTAATTACCCGATGTGTACTGCAGCTAAATGTGCACAGAGCAGGGAGCAGCGCACACCGCTTAGCGCTGGCTCCCTGCTCTCCTAGCTACAGTACACATCGGGTTAATTACCGATGTGTACTCTGCTACACGTGCAAGAAGCAGGAGCCGGCACTGACAGTGAGAGCGGAGGAGGCTGGTAACGAAGGTAAATATCGGGTAACCAAGGACAGGGCTTCTTGGTTACCCGATGTTTACATTGGTTACCAGCCTCCGCAGAAGCCGGCTCCTGCTGCCTGCACATTTAGTTGTTGCTGTCTCGCTGTCACACACAGCGATCTGTGCTTCACAGCGGGACAGCAACAACTAAAAAATGGCCCAGGACATTCAGCAACAACCCACGACCTCACAGCAGGGGCCAGGTTGTTGCTGGATGTCACACACAGCAACATTGCTAGCAACGTCACAAAAGTTGTTCGTTAGCAGCGATGTTGCTAGCGATGTTGCTTAGTGTGACGGGGCCTTAAGACTGTGGGGCATGTTTTATTGAACTCAGTTCACCTGAGGAGAGGTCACTAAGTTCAATGAGGTCACCTGAGGTCAATTTACCTGTGATCACAGGTTGGGAGCCATGGGAATCTCCAGTTGTGACCGCAGATAAACTGAGTGACATCATGGCTCTGTCAGTCTGTGCCTGAAGCCACAGTGGGTGGTCATAATCTGTGACCACACACTTTGACTTCAGTGTATAGAAGAGCCATGATCGACGTGGGACTTTCATACCATATGTGGGGATAAGGTTTGCAAAACTTTATCCATCTTTAGTAGAATTAAAAATTGAAGCGCAATATATGCCTTCTGCAATTTTTTAAAATATAATTGGTTGGGGAAGGGGCTGTGAAACGTTTGGCCTGGGGCCTATGAGACAGTAGTTAGGCTACACTGCCCATCAACTGCTATTTTATGTACTGAAGTCATAGTTCTGGAACTTTGTAAAATACTTTGGGACCAACTAATTATTGCATTTGCGCCATTTTTTGTCTAGTTTTTAGTGTTTTTCACCTGTTTGTCATTTGCACCTAATTGTTATTATAATTTGCGCTATTTTATGAGTTTGCCTTTTTTTATGTTTGCAACTGTGAGAGAAGTTTGTTGTTTCCATATCTTTTCAATTGGATCATCAAGTGCAAATTTTTGAAAAGCTACAAAGTTTTTCTACAAATGTACTCCAGTTCCTTCCCTTCCCCTCAAAAAATTACTTTAGACACGTTGTAAATTTTGGTTAGATATTAATTTTTCAACATTTTAAACATAACGTGCATGCTAAAAAGTCGCACAGACAGGCTAAAAAAGGAGGGAACAGCAATATTTATTTTGTGCAAGGTTTATGAACCACATGCACCATTTTGAAGAACTTGACAAATGTGAATGAATACCACAAGGTAAAAAAAGGGAAAGTGACTAAAAGTGACAAAAAATCCCGGCAAATGATAAATTGGTCCCTTTGCGTTTCATTTTCTCACCATTTCCAAGATCTCTACTTGCTAATAAGTGGGAACATTCATGTTTTCCTCCGGAGGCTGCAAATCTGTACACACCTGATAACTCTTACATCAAAAGGTTTGTTACCATTTAGACAATCATCTTTTAGATAAATAATTCAGCATGAAAGACTTCTTTCTTGCAAATAATTGTAAGACTGTGATCATGTGCCAGCCCTGCAGCGGTCGAACCGCTCGGATCCGGGGTCTGATGTGGTTCGAGGATCTCCGGACCCGGGGGCACGTGGACACTCGAATGAAAAAGGGGAGTATTTACAGGGGATAAGAGTTTGTGACGCCACCCATGGTTCATGGTAAGGGGAGTACCGCCATTGCTGATGGGAGTACCCGGGGGAGATGGAGTGGGGGCAGCCAGATGACATTTCCCTCCACGAGTAGGGGAGGCCCCGGGACTCTGGATGGTGGTGTTGGGGAGCGTGACGCGGATTGGAAGCAAGGGAGGACCATGTACTCCCTCAGGCAGTGCTGGTAATCATGCGGCCGCAAAGCAGACTCTGACAACAAGGTGTACCAAGTCTCTGGGTGCTGCTGCCCTCTTGGGGGAGCTCGTCCGGGTATCTGTAGCGTAAAGTACTGCCGGGTGGTCCGGAGCCTTCCTCCGCGCACAAATTAGAAGTGTTCTGGTGTCCCATTGGCATAAAGCTGTTCGGGCCCCGCTCCTACTTATTGGTAATGGAGCTGTGCTCTCAAGGGCTCAAGCTTGGGAATTCTGTGGGCTGCTTGGGTTGGAAATCCCTATCCCCTTTGTTGCACTAGTGCCCCCAATCTCTGAGCTTCTTGGGGACAGTCCATAAAATCACTATCCTCCGCAGGTTAATTGCCGGGTTGCCTGAAGCTACTCCCCGACCTAGGGTCCAGTACCCCACCATGCTTTCGGTCCCGGATTAGACTCAGATGCCTTCTGTCCTCCAAGACTGGGTCCAAGCACCCAGCCTCAATACCCTGCGACCGGATCTCTGACTCTTCCGGCCCAGACCACCGTCTGTGACCCAACCCCTAACTCCCCAGCCACATACTCCCCCGGCTCCTCACTACTCGAGGGCTACCACTCCTCTGATCTACTTCCCTCCCACCAGTCTGCCTGACCCCTAGGTGAGCAGCCCTATTTAAGCTCAGCAGCTCACTGGTATGTCTGACAAGGTGTGGCGGGAGGTGTGATTGGGATGTGGATGCTGATGGAGGCAGTACCATTGGTTGGGAACCCAGAACCATGGGGGGTTGAGTCCTGCACTAAGATATAAAGAGCGTGCAGTAACCTGTGACACCCTGACTAGTCCAGGGGCGTCACAATCACACTTGAGAGATTGTGGTAAAACATCATCACATTTGCCTGTGTTAAGACAGCTGCCCAGTACTTTGATACTGATGTGCCTAAGATAGGACATCAATATCAGGTGAGTAGCTGGGGGTCTTACTCAAGACACCCCCACGATCAACTGTTAAAAAGTACAAAGTGTGTGGAGCAAGCACACAACAGCGCTGTACATTGTATAATGGCTGTTCTCAGGTACTGCAGCTTAGCTCAATTGTAGTGAATAGGAGCTGAGTTGTATTACGAGAGAAAGTCTAGCCTACAACACATTGTAGATAGCTATGCTGTTTCAGCTCCATACACTTTATACACCCGGATACCATTGGTCTTTCAAAACGCTGATCAGCAGGTGTCAGAGCCCAATGATCTGAATTGGTCATAAACCTCTTGGTCCTGGAGAACCCCTGTAACGTGATGTGATTATTTTGGATTTTTCTATAAAATTGTGATTTGCTGTGTGGATTTGTTGCTCTTTTACAGCACACACTCGATATTTTGAAGTGCAATACAGAGTAATCTTGTATTCCTTCCTGTACATTAGCAGGAGAACATGATCTCTCTCTGACTCTATCGTCTTTTATGTCATCAACAACACTTCATCACTGTTCCCAGATGAGTGATGCATACTGTAAATCCCCAGGCAGAAAGACCCCGCAGCTTCCCTGCACTCTACTACTGAGACCCCTAACCGTGTCAGTCATCCAGGTCACCAGTCTAATGACAGCAGTGATAAAAATAGCATACTTTCAGATGCTAGAAAAAGAAAAGAAACATTTTGGATTTTACCAATGTCTTCAGTTCATAATAAAATGTCAACAAGCAAAAATTTGAAAGAAAAAAAATGTGTGGAAACATTACAGAACAAAACAACACGGTCTTTTCTTATACACTCAAGATTGAAATTGCAACACCCACAAAGAAAATTCATGGAATTTTGAAAATGACAGAATAGATAAACATCTTAGTGATTTGAAAATTCTAAGAAAATGGAAACAAAATTTCATAAATAACCCAAATTATTCATTATTAAGAATGATTGTGACCCACAGAGATGCATGCACTTACACTTCTTGGTAACTTTTGCTGAATTAGTTCCAGTTTTTTAAATAATAGACATACCATGAAAATAACGCATTCCCCCAATTTGACCTGTGTGTGCTAATAAATGCAATAGCTTCTGGTCTGTCTTTTGATTTTTAACAGTGTCTTAGATAATGAAATATCAAATTATTTTATATTTCAATTTGTAGGTCTACAATGATATAAAAGTAATTTTTGAAGCCAGAATTCTAGTGTGAATTTTCTGAGGAAAGAAGTCGGCAACAGTAAAAGTTTGTCAACCCAGTCTTGGCTTATACACAAAAAGTTCTTGGTTGAAAAACAAAGAAGAAATATTACAGAATTCGAGCATTAAGTATACCTGGCTTATTTTGAAGTAGAGCTTGGAGACCAGGATAATTCTTGGGCTCCATATATGGTTTGTAAAACATGTGGAGCACCTATGACAGGGAAGAAATGGTAAAAGAAAGTTTAAACTTTGGTGTGCTGGAAAGACACCATGAAAAACTGCCATGAAAAACCCATGGTGATTGTTATTTTTGTTTGTAAAGATTAAAGGCTTTAATCATTACAAGAAAGCTCGGTAAGATTATCCTGATTTGGAATCAGCAAAACGACATATTCAACATGGCAATGACGTTTCCATACCAGTGTTTACCAGACTACCAGACCATCCACTGGCAGACTCTGAAGAGAGGCAGGGAATGAAGTATATGGCAGGTAGTAGCAGTGGAAGTGAAATTAAGGGAAGCTTTTCGAGACTTGAACCATTAAGTCAAAAAGAGCGCAATGATCTGATTTGATACTTAAATCTGAAATTTTAGCATCCAGACATAATGAAAAAGATCTTGTAAAGGCAGAAGTTAAAATTACAACCTATCAGACAAGAGAAAAGAGGCTTGTTCCATATTCTAACCAGGAGGGAGAACTTTTATTCTTCAATGTGTAGTGCCTCGTTCCTGCACTCTTTGCTCTCTCCTCTTGCAGGGATGTGTGATGCCTTGGCAAAACCAGGTAGTCACAAAAGTAGCTCACCCTCCTTGTTACCACCAAAAACCCACACCCAGGTACAACACACAGCCATTAAAGCCTAGCCACCCCTTCATGATAATAAGGACACACCAGTGGGCGGGATCAGGCAGATGAGAACGCCCACCTAGGGGTCCTGAGGTGTAAGGGGTGGAAATTACGGAGAGGAGTTGAGGAGTTGGAGGAGAGAACAGAATCAAGTGCAGTCAGAGCAAGAGAGAGTTGGAAAGTGTAGTTCGAGTGTGAAGTTGAGTCGAGTAGTCGAGTCTGACAGAGAAGTGGAGTCAGGAGTAGGGGCCCCTGGACTACCTGGCTAGGTTGCAGACAGTAAACATGGCCACAGGCGACGGAGATCCGGTCGCGGGAGACCTAAAGTGGACCAGGGCAGGGTTGTAGCCCGCCGGTGCCGACAGCGGTAATCCAGTCTGGAGGCCGTGCACAGACTGGGTGCCTGGACCCTAGGACGAGGAAGGTTGCATGCCGCTTGTTAATCATCCAGTGAGAAGTATACAAGGCACTCCCAAGATGATTTGAAGAAAAATTTATTCATGTGCGTTACAAAAACGTTTTCGGTCCTATGTGGACCTTCCTCAGTAGCACATGTGTGAGGGAACATGCTGTGTGGGCTGTCAGACGCGGAATCCACCGCTGTATGGGGGCTGCCAAACCTGAAGTGCACCCCAATATCTCCTTGATGGCAGCCCCCATACAGCGGTGGATTCCGTGTCTGACAGCCCACACAGCGTGTTCCCTCACACATGTGCTACTGAGGAAGGTCCACATAGGACCGAAAAAGTTTTTGTTACGCACATGAATACATTTTACTTCAAATCATCTTGGGAGTGCCTTGTATACGTCTCACTATTTGGTTTTGGAACCTGAAGTGCACCCCAATATCTCCTTGATGCATATATAGGAAGTGCCATTCTTTTCTTGCTACCTTGTTAATCAACCAGCAGAGAACGAGGTTTCAGGCCTTGTTCTCCAGAAGCCCAGAGAGTGAAACGGAAGCCCAACGCAGGGGATAGGGTGTCCGTCAGAACCCACAGAAATCCCAAGGGTCAGATTTCGCGGGCCACAGCTCTTAACATACACAGTACCTGGAGTGGACTTCCCCGTTCCATACAGAGTTGTTCCAGAGAAGACAGAAACACAGAGTGCAGGAGGAAGGGACCCCTGTTTACTACACCCAGGTGTGGGACCCGAATACACCCACCAAAGGCGGCCAGTTACTGGCAACTTGGTTTACCACTGGCCTTGTGTGTGATTACTGAACTGTGAGTACACCATTGATCCCCGGTCCAACCCGGCGTGCCCCCTCCAGCAGCCATTACTCCCGAATACCGAAACCGGGCCCCGGGACTACAACTCCCCTATGGGGATCCGATCTTGCTGCCCCGCTCCATCAGCCCCGAGCGTCACATCACCAGGTAGCGGCAGTGTCACTTTCTCTCACCACAACCCACGGGTGGCGTCACAGACACATCAAACCCCCCTGTAAATATCCCCTTCCGACGGTTGTGAGGACAGACGGCCGTGCGAGCCCAGGTCCGGTCACCACTCGAACTGCAGCAGCGAACCCGGAAGTGCCAGCGGCCCTGCCCGCAACAGATGCGCTGTCACTAACCACCGCAGACGACTTCCTCTATGCTTCCCAGTATCTGTGCGCTCCTCCACGTGGGTGCCTCCTCCTACTCTCTCCCATAGTCTGTGGGCACGTCACAGGACCTCCAGGAGAGCTCCTAGGGAGTACGCACGAACTGCTGCCCTTCTATTAAAGACCCAGCACAGCACTCCTAGGAAGTGCCTAGGAGGAATGCTCCCACCAGAGGAGGTGCCTGTTCAACACCATCAGTTACTAGGCAGTTCTACTCTGTCTAGCTAGTTGTCAGGTCACCCATCCCAACCCTTCCTGTCCTGTCTAGTTCTGTTCAAGCCTGTACCTGGTCCCAGCCCATCCTGCCTATTGGAACCTCATTCCAGTCCTGTTCCTGCTTGAACCTGGTCTCAGCCCGTCCTGACTGTTGCCACCTGGTTCTATTCCTGTCATGCCCGTGCCTTGCCGGCAGCCCGTCTTGCCCTATTGGTACAAGGGACTATGTCCATCCTGGCCGTTCCATCTACCTCAGCCACTCCGGTGGTCCCTGCCTCGCTAGTGACTCTGCCTGTTCATCCTTGCTTTTGGAACTAGAGACTCTGCCTGTCTGTCCTGCCCTGTTGGTGCTAGAGACTCTCCCTGTCCGTCCTACCTGACCTATCTGCTCCTGTGTCCACCCCTGTCCTGGGGGTCAGCTGCCACAGTCCTGGTCTTTACAAAACAAAATGGAAGGCCCGGGGGTTCCCCTGTGGTCCATTGTGTCCACTACAGCTCTCCGCTTCACCATCTCCGGTGGCGAGAATTACACAATGATATCCCAGGAATTGTGCTTCAAATGGGGCAAACGGAATATCAACCAGAAGGCTGGTGGATTTTTATAGACAGCACCATTAGAAGCTTGAAATGGGTTCACTTGCAAATGGAAACCATCTCTGCCCATTGCTCACTCAACACAACTTAAAGAAGGATATGAAAATGTAAAAATCATATTACAGAAAATTAGTTATCATGATCATAAAAAACATGTGCAGTCATGTCTTTCTCTTTTTCATTTACTAATTGCTCAAGGTCTGTACAGTTATATCTGACCAGAATTTGTCCGATGTCGGATTAAGGCTATGTCCACACGCTGCAGTTTTGTGTATACCACAAAACTGCACCCTATGGTCATAAATAATGCAGCCTGTGATCACAAAAATACATAAAAAAACCACATGCGATTACCATGCGTTTTCCATGCATTTTTGATGCGTTTTTATTCAATGGGTGAAAAATAGTGATGGGCGGACCCAGACTGTAAAGTCCGACCCCCGTGGGTTAAAAGCACCCAAGTGTTCAGGGAATGCTCAGGGAATTGGGATCCGAAATTCGGGAAATAAAAAAATAAAGTAAAAATAAAGAAGAATATAATAAAGCGCTATACTTACTGAGTCACCGTCGCTACTGTAACTGCTCCGCTGGCCTCTCATTCACTTCCGGGACTGCTCATTACCTTCATTGAATATGCACTGCTTCCCTCGCCCACCGGCATCTGTGATCGGTTGCAGTCAGATGCGCTCCCACACTGAGTGACAGTATGTCTGACACTTCCAATCACAGATTCAATAGTGTACAGTAAATATAAATCAATTAAAAAAAAATTGACGTAGGGTGCCCTCATATTCTGCTACCCACCATACCCATCATATGGCTACAGGCTGCAGCCCCCCAGGAATATGCTTATCTTGGCTGTGCACCAAAAAAAGAGGAATCGTATGCATTTATTTTTAATCATGTAAATAAATAATTTAAAAGTTTGGCATGCGGTATCCCCAATTTTGATACCCAGCCAAGATAAATCCCGACAGCTTGGGGCTGGTATTCTCAGGCGTGAAAGACTCATGCTTATTGGGCCCCCCAAGTCTAAAAAAAGCAGCCTGCAACCGCCCAGAATTCTGCTCAGCACATCCCTGCACTAGATTGGATGACTTAGCTGCCACTCAAAATAACTGACAACTCAGCATGCATCTAAACTAGATTGATGACTGAGCTGTCACTCACTGCGTCCAAGACACACTGAGAGAAAGAAACATGACAATTGATGCTAACAGCTAACAGTGATTTTTAGGTATTGTGTAGTTGCAATTTTTAGTCGTTTTCGTCATTTGCAATTAAAAAAATATAATTTGGTAGGGGAGCCCCAGGGTAATTCTTTTTTTATCAAGGTTGACCCAGAGCCAAAATTGCTAGGAAACACTTCTCTATGGAGAATCTGGTCATTGTACATCCCTCCAGCCACTTTAGAACTTTTATCTAAATCCCTAATAAGAAGGACTCGGCCTCCCTTTTGCTTGCCCTTTGAGCTGAAGGCAAAATATAAAGCAAATATTCACTGATCTCATTTTACTCCACCGCTGTGTTTTCTCTTCTAACGCTTACTTCCTGCAGAGAAACAAATGAACTTTTAAAGTAATGTCAGAGAGCTAATGTTTGAACAATGCCAGTGATATGCACAGCAGAAGTCAGAGCATGAGAAGATACATTCACAAATGGCATCTCTACATTTTCCACTTGACCTGTTGCATGATGAGACCTTTGATGGCCGTTAATATAACTTTCTATGATTCATTTGCATGTGTGTTCTATTTTAGTATTAACACTCAGAGACGGATAAAAATATGATAGTGTACATAAGATACAATTTATCATTAAATTAATCCACAGCTATTGCTGTATTTGGTATGCTGGCATTACTACAGGTGCTTACATTAGTTGTGCGCCAGGAAAGTTTTTTCTACACTGGATATTTACTGGCTCTGGTAGTGCTCCGCTAAAGACTACGCTCTATACTCCACAAGCAAAAACAGTTGTTGTACTCACACAAAATTCAACTTGTATGATCCATAGACTATAACTAACAGCAGCAGGAGATAACATACTATGTGGTATATTAAGCACCAAGTCCCCATGTCCCCCATATTGTTATGCATATGGTTCTATTAACCAGCAGCAGAAAATGTAATCTCATTCCCTCACCTCTATAAATAGAAAGCAGAGAAGACGCCCTGCCTAGGGATGAATGAACCCGAACTGTAAAGTTGAAGGTTCATACCAAACATTGGGTGTCTGAGTCTCTGATCCGAACACAGACTTTTAACTTTACCTCCTTCTTCCTGATCGGGTTTGCCATCCAAATAAAGCTTATTGAAAAGCTGCCGCATTGCCAATCACCAAGATGTTAGGCTGTGAGTACTTTCAGAGCCATCGCAGCCATTTTTCTGTGAATAATACATGGATAGGATGCTATTGTAGTGAGGGACAGTGTTAGGTTCCAGTGGTTCGAGCTCTGTGTGGACCCTATGCACAAGGTTTTCTGGGCTAGATCTCTGAAAAAGCTTGTAGTACACTGCATCAAGCTCTGTGTGGCTAATCTATACTGTAATAAGCTCTATTTGGCCACTGTACACCAGTTTCTGTGGGTTTAACCTAAAAAAAGCTCTGTGTGGACCCTGTGCATCACGCTTTGTGAGCTCAATCTCTGAAAAAGATTTTAATGCAGATTTTAATGCACTACCTCAGGCTGTGTGTGGATAATCTATAAGAAGCTCTATTTGACCACTCTGTACCAGTTTCTGTGGGCTTAATATTCAAAATAGTTCTGTATGGACACTGTGTACCAGGTTTTATGGGCTCAATCTCTGAAAGAGATTTTAGTGCATTGCTGCAAGCCTGTGTGGCTAATCAGTAGAGGCCTTTTTGAGAATTGTTACTCTGTGGGGAAAATCTGCCAATCTTGACTGTGTGGATGAACTGGCAATACAGGCTCTGTGGGTGCCTTTTTGAAAATTGTTGCTCTGTCAGAGAACTCTGCCTATCTTGACTGTGCGGGTCAATTCTGAAAAGAGGCTATGTAGAGGCCTTGTGTTAAACTTTTTGCTCTTTGAGGGAACTCTGCCAATCTTCATTGTGTGAGTAAATTGGGAATATAGGATCTGTAGGGGTCTCTTTGGGCATTGCTGCTCTGTGGGGGATTCTTATAATATATTCTGTATAGGTGAACTGGAAATACATGCTCTGTAGGGGCCTTTTTGAGAAAGGTTGCTCTGTGGGGGAATGCTGCCAATCTTGATTATTGGTGAACTGGGAACACAGGCTCTGTAAGGGCCTATTTAAAAATTTCTGATCTGTCGAGAAACTCTGAAATCTGTCTGTGTATGGTGCTCATTAAAATTGTAAGTTTATTCATTTAATTTCTATGTAACCATAATTCCTATTGTGACAGAGCCTTTTTTAAGTAATTTACCTTACCACATTTGTTTGCAGACAATTGCCTTGCTCTTACCCCTATTTTGCTTCCTTTTGCAGCCCCCAGCCTTTACTACCACCATTTACAGCCATTTTACAGCACACAAGTTCGGGTCTCCACTGACTTATAAGGGGATCAGCATTCAGTGTCAAGTTCGGGTCTGGAACCATATTTGTTTTTAAAGACTGGCCGAACCAGAACATCCATGGCTCTGATCATCCCTAGACCTGCCTGTTTGGCATACGTTACACAGGTGAGGGACTACTGCATTATTGTGTCCAGCTTAAAAGACTAATAAAGGTCAAATGAATGGAGTCCAAAGTTGCTTGTTTATTAAAATTAAAGTTTATCGTTCAATCAACGGGCACTTCTGAATCCCATTTTTTAGGGCTTAAGATAAACTCCCTCAACAGAGACACAAATTGGGGTTGGACAAGGGGGGAAACTAGCCTAATGCTTTTCCTTAATTTGTCGCAAGTCATTGTCAACCTTTCCATCCGTTCCATTGTCAACCATCTGCCATCTCAGAATCTGGAACCAGGTGCAGAGATAGATAGATAGATAGATAGATAGATAGATAGATAGATAGATAGATAGATAGATAGATAGATAGATAGATAGATACACAGACAGTTTTGACTTCAAACTCATCAAACGCTTTTCGGGGGAAATGAGAGAGACAGAGCTATTCAAGGCTTGTCTTCCAAGTCAAGGCTTAGCATCAGTGTCCTGAGTCAGTTGTTTTCTATTATAAAGTTTAAATGGAGGAACATTTTTTTCTGCTTCAGGCAAAGTACAAAAGGTGGTAAAAACATGGAAGAGGAACAATATTACATGTCAGACAGTAAATGGTATTCAGTATATGGTATATCTAATGAAAAAAGGCCTGGAGGGATCGTCTTTAACCAGCCGTATACTCTGCATAGTTCTAGGTACATGCACAATGTTTATAAAAATCAAAGATCAAAACAGGAATAAACTCCAGATCACTCAAATTGTTTACTTTCAGTGATTTACAAATGTCACAGATATTAAAGGCAGACCATGTGGCAGTTTTTGGGCCCACAGCAGAACTCCTTTTAAGTGAATAAATTACTTACAGCATGTGTACATTGAGTTTTTGGGCACTCGTTTCTATGAGGCAGCCTAACGGCATCTTTCACGTCAGTCTTGCTAGTGGCTTTCACTTTATATTTTAAGAAGAGAGAGAGAGTATGTCACTTATTTTACAGCTTCACGCTTTCCAAACTCTGAATCAGATATAAAAAGTAACGTAAAACAGAACACCTTTGGAGACGGCAAATGGTAGAGAAATGAACATTCAGTTCAGGGAGAACAGCTCTGGCGGACATTCCTGCAGTCAGAATTCCAACTGCACGCTCCCTCAAAAGCGGCATCTGTGGCATTGTGCTGCGTGATAAAACTGCACATTATAGAGTGGCCTTTTATTGTGGCCAGCCTAAAGGTACCGTCACACTAAGCGACGCTCCAGCGATCCCACCAGCAACCTGACCTGGCAGGGATCGTTGGAGCGTCGCTACACGGGTTGCTGGTGAGCTGTCAAACAGGCAGATCTCACCAGCAACCAGCCCCCAGCCAGCAGCAATGCGTGGAAGCGATGCTGCGCTTGGTAACTAAGGTAAGTATCGGGTAACCAACCCAATATTTACCTTGGTTACCAGCACACACCGCTTAGCGCTGGCTCCCTGCACTCCTAGCCAGAGTACACATCGGGTTAATTACCCGATGTGTAGTCTGGCTATGTGTGCAGGGAGCAGGGAGCCAGCACTGACAGCGTGAGAGCGGTGGACGCTGGTAACGAAGGTAAATATCGGGTAACCAAGGAAAGGGCTTCTTGGTTACCCGATGTTTACTGTGGTTACCAGCGTCCGCAGAAGCAGGCTCCTGCTCACTGCACATTCAGTTATTGCTCTTTCGCTGTCACACACAGCGATGTGTGCTTCACAACGGGAGAGCAACAACTAAAAAATGGTCCAGGACATTCAGCAACAACCAGCGACCTCACAGCAGGGGCCAGGTTGTTGCTGGATGTCACACACAGCAACATCGCTAGCAACATCGCTGTTACATCACAAAAGTCGTGCCTCAGCAGCGATGTTGCTAGCGATGTTGCTTAGTGAGACGTGGCCTTAAGGCACACCTGAGCAATAATCATAATGTCTAACCAGCATCTTGATATGCCACACCTGTGAGTTGGATGTATTATCTCAGCAAAGAAGAATTGCTCACTAACAAAGGTTTAGACAAAGAATAGTTTTAGATTCTTGAATTCAGCTCATGAAAAATGGGAGCAAAAACAAAATTGTTGCGTTTATATTTTTGTTCAGTATATATACCACAATGATAGTTTAGTAACAAATTGCTACATATAGATCATCTTAGTAATTGTGAATATTAATTGATTTATTACTTTGTAATTATGATACACTTGTTAGCACTATAAATGAGTGCATTTTACACTTTATTCCTTACTTGTGAAAGTCTGACTTATTTTTGAGCAGAAATGTCGCCACTAGTGATTAGCCTCTCCCCGAGATACCTTCCATGATTAATCTGTAAATTACAGTTAAAAAACACACACACCCGAAAAATCCTTTATTAGAAATAAAAAACAATAACAAAGTCCCTCATCACCAATTTATTAACCCCGACAAAGCCCTCCATGTCTGGCGTAATCCACGGACCTCCAGAGTCGCGTCCAGCTCTGCTGCATGCAGGTGACAGGAGCTGCAGAATACACCGCCGCTCCTGTCAGCTTCACACAGCAACTGAGGTGAGAAGCGCGATCAGCTGCTGTCAGTCAGGTAACTCACGGCCACCGCTGGATCCAGCGGTGGCAGCGATTAACCTCAGTGACAGCTCAGCTGATCGCGATACTCACCTCAGTTGCTGCGTGGAGCTGACCGGTGCGGCGGTGAGTAGCGCGATCAGCTGAGCTGTCACTGAGGTTACCCGCGGCCACCGCTGCTGTCGCGGGCGGGGAGGAGGGTGTCAGCACACTACGCTCACCCCTTCTGCTCGGGTCCGGCGGCTGCTGCTCAGTGGTGGCTCGAGCGGTGGGCCGGATCCCGGGGGTTTCTCGAGCGGCACTCCTCGCCCGTGAGTGAAAGGGGTTTGTTGGGTGTGGGAATTGTTTATTGTCCGTGACGCCACCCACGGTTGTGGTGATTGCACCACCGCTGCTCTGGATGGGGATCCTGGGGATGGTGATGCGGAGCAGCCAGGTGGTGTGTTGCCCCTCCGTGGGTAGGGATTGGTGATCCTGGGGCCCGGTGATGGCTTGGGGGGTGCAGGGCCTGGTGGGCACAGGGACGCGGGGGCAGCGCTGTGCCTTGCGGCACTGTGGTACTCACTCAGCCTGAGACGTTGACACAGTTTTTACGGTAAACCAAACGGCTGGTAAGACGGTCCCACGGACGGCTGCACTTGCTCTCCCAGTAGGTGACGGTGATGTCCCTCTTCCTAGCACCTTTGTGTACTTGTTGGTTGCGATGGGTCCCCACCGGTAACCCGCTCCCCGGCTTCAAGCTGGACCGGAGGAGCTCTACTCTTTGCCCGCAGGCGCTGGCCCTGAGAAACTGGTGCCTTGGCGGTGGCGGTGTCTCTCTTACACTGGCTGGGCTGTTGCCTTCAATCGGGACTTGGTTGTTGGGGGATCTACGTCCCCTTCACTGACGGATTTGGCAAATTCTGGCGACTCCAAGCCTTGCCGGGGTCCGAGAGGCCCCTGCCCTGGTGCTGACTGTCCTTCGGAACACTGCTCCAGACCGCCGGGCACACAGCCTCCAGGGTCCTTCCAGGAACTTCCAAACGGTCCCCCTCCAGACAGTCACCACCGTTGCTGACCTTGCTGACCTGTCCTGCACACAGCTGGACGACTTCAGGCTTTTCTCTGTCACCACTCTTGCTTTCCTCCTTTACCACTTTACTTCCTTCTACTTTCACTTCCTTAGTTCATCTTAGCTGTTTACTCCTTCCTAGCCCTCAGCTAGACTTCAACTGCTGGTTTTTCCCACCTCCAGAGCTGTGATCTCCTCGGTGGGCGGAGCCAACCGCCTGGCCCACCCCCTGGTGTGAATCATCAGCCTCTGGAGGAAGGCAACAAGGATTTTTGTTTAGCTTTGGTGTTCCTAACTGGGATGTAGGGTGTGGTGGTGTGTGACCTGTGTCCCCTGGCTTGCCCAGGGCGACACATTCCCCCTTAGCAAAATGCAGACCGTCCGCGGGCTGCCGTCCAACACCGGTTTTATTTTTCTGCAAAAGATAACATGGTAAAATAATAACATATGTACATTTTTAATAACTCTTCCCTTAATGGGAGGCACATTTCTTTAACGTTGCATAACGGTTTACGGTTACGGTTTCTGCTCTCTCCCACCCAAGCAACCTGGCCCTGATGCTGCCCCTAAAGCCCAGGCAGCACCCCTTGACCCACAGTCCAGCACACGGTACCCGAGCGGGATCTGTCCTTCCCTCCAGAGGGTAGCCACCGGTTCCTTTGGTGGCTGGGCCCCAGCCTGCTCTGCTGAGGGCCCTCCCTCCAACCTGCCTCTCCGGAGGCGGCATTGCGGAAAAGGTAACGGCAAACAACATATTTACAAGCCACTTAACGTTTGTGGGTGCCCTGCAAGTTCACGGGCTTGTCCATGGATAGTCCTCCATGCAAAACTTTTTAAACGGTCCCCACGGGGACAATGGTGCCGGCTCCAGCCGGTTGCAAATCACAAAGATAATCTGGTTACTTTCACGGTATCATCATTTTTCTTATCATTCTTTGTCAAACTTTCAAACAAACTTGTAAACATGCTGACTGATGGTCCCAACGGGGACTGTGCAACGGCACTCCGCTGCCTTTTACGGCTTAACAGTCCATTCTCACTCGTGGGGCTCTAGTGCCACCTTCACACGGTGCACCGCTCTGGACCCCAATGGTAGCTCGCTGCAGGCGATCTTCTTCCATATTCATGCGGGCATGCACATCCGCTCTACACCCCTCTCGGGCATCGATCTCCCTGCGCAGCTGCTGTTGCCGCCGCTACCAGCCGGGAGTACTTTCTGTTTGCTCCAGTTCAGCGTGTGCAGGGGACGGACCCAGCCAGAGTCCCTCCGTGTCGGCTACGACCGGCACCTTCAGTAATGAGGGACCCCGCTGTGACATGGCCTCCTCTTCCTCCTGGCAGCTGCATCCCCGCCGTGTCTCCGGTGCATCTTTGCTGACGGGCTCAGCCTTTGGCTTCTTCCATAGAAGCGGTTCAGGGTGGTCATGAGCTTCTGCTGCAGGTCGGTCCGCCGGGGCGGATTGGCAGGGTACCGCTACCGGTGGTGGTGGTAGCGGGCCTAGTGGCGGGGCAGCAGCAGCTAACGCGGGTAGCGGGAGAGGCAGCAGGGTGAACGGGTGTAGGCCGGGCCCCTCAGCCGCAGCGGCCGATCCCTCGGGAATACAGGGACGTGGGTCTCTTACCCGTTCCTCCAAATCTTCCTCCACCTCGCATCTCCGCATAGCAGCCACCGCTTCCACCATGTCGGCCTCCCACTCCTCCAGGAGGAGCTGCATGCGGACCTGCAGACGGCTGCTTAGCTGGGCGGTCCGTACTTCCACCCACGCCGCCATGCCGGGCGCGGGGACCACGGTGTTGTTGGTCGGACTCAGCATCTTTAGCAGCGGCCTCTTCCAGGAACCAGTCAATGGCCACAGGGTCCTGGCGTCCCTGCTTCTATAGCTGCTCTCACATGCAGCCAGCCGCCATTTCGTCCCCCTTAGCTCTTTCCAGCCCCTCCTCTCTCGGGGCGGGGTTTTGGCCTTCGTGCCTCTACTACTCGAGAAGACGCTCGAGCGGGAACTTTTCGCGCCAAAGATGGCGGCTTCTGAAATTTTTCTGCCGGATACCTCCGGCGGTAACAAGGCGCACCTCTACCAGACGGCAGAGCGGTAAGATCCTGTTCGTGACGCCAAGTTGTCGCGGGCGGGGAGGAGGGTGTCAGCACACTACGCTCACCCCTTCTGCTCGGGTCCGGCGGCTGCTGCTCAGTGGTGGCTCGAGCGGTGGGCCGGATCCCGGGGGTTTCTCGAGCGGCACTCCTCGCCCGTGAGTGAAAGGGGTTTGTTGGGTGTGGGAATTGTTTATTGTCCGTGACGCCACCCACGGTTGTGGTGATTGCACCACCGCTGCTCTGGATGGGGATCCCGGGGATGGTGATGCGGAGCAGCCAGGTGTTGTGTTGCCCCTCCGTGGGTAGGGGTTGGTGATCCCGGGGCCCGGTGATGGCTTGGGGGGTGCAGGGCCTGGTGGGCGCAGGGACGCGGGGGCAGCGCTGTGCCTTGCGGCACTGTGGTACTCACTCAGCCTGAGACGTTGACACAGTTTTTACGGTAAACCAAACGGCTGGTAAGACGGTCCCACGGACGGCTGCACTTGCTCTCCCAGTAGGTGACGGTGATGTCCCTCTTCCTAGCACCTTTGTGTACTTGTTGGTTGCGATGGGTCCCCACCGGTAACCCGCTACCCGGCTTCAAGCTGGACCGGAGGAGCTCTACTCTTTGCCCGCAGGCGCTGGCCCTGAGAAACTGGTGCCTTGGCGGTGGCGGTGTCTCTCTTACACTGGCTGGGCTGTTGCCTTCAATCGGGACTTGGTTGTTGGGGGATCTACGTCCCCTTCACTGACGGATTTGGCAAATTCTGGCGACTCCAAGCCTTGCCGGGGTCCGAGAGGCCCCTGCCCTGGTGCTGACTGTCCTTCGGAACACTGCTCCAGACTGCCAGGCACACAGCCTCCGGGGTCCTTCCAGGAACTTCCAAACGGTCCCCCTCCAGACAGTCACCGCCGTTGCTGACCTTGCTGACCTGTCCTGCACACAGCTGGACGACTTCAGGCTTTTCTCTGTCACCACTCTTGCTTTCCTCCTTTACCACTTTACTTCCTTCTACTTTCACTTCCTTAGTTCATCTTAGCTGTTTACTCCTTCCTAGCCCTCAGCTAGACTTCAACTGCTGGTTTTTCCCGCCTCCAGAGCTGTGATCTCCTCGGTGGGCGGAGCCAACCGCCTGGCCCACCCCCTGGTGTGAATCATCAGCCTCTGGAGGAAGGCAACAAGGATTTTTGTTTAGCTTTGGTGTTCCTAACTGGGATGTAGGGTGTGGTGGTGTGTGACCTGTGTCCCCTGGCTTGCCCAGGGCGACACACTGCATCCACCGCTGGATCCAGGTAACCTCAGTGACAGCTCAGCTGATTGCACGGCTGTCTTCAGTTGCTGTGTGAAGCTGACAGGAGCGGCTGTGTATTCTGCAGCTCCTGTCACCTTCATGCAGCACAGCTGGATGCGACGCTGGAGGACTGTGGAGTGCGCCGGACATGGAGGGTTTGTCGGGGTTAATAAATTGGTGATGAGGGACTTTGTTAGTGTTTTTTATTTCTAATAAAGGATTTTTCGTGTGTGTGTGTGTTTTTTAACTGTAATTTACAGATTAAACATGGAAGGAATCTCGGGGAGACGCCTGACATGATTAATCTAGGATTTAGTGGCAGCTATGGGTTGCCATTAACTCCTTATTACCCCGATTTGCCAACGCACTAGGGTAAATCGGGAAGAGCCGGGTACAGTCCCAGAACTGTCGCATATAATGTATGCGGCAATTCTGGGCGGCTGCTGACTGATATTGTTAGGCTGGGGGGCTCCCCATAACGTGGAGCTCCCCATCCTGAGAATACCAGCCTTCAGCCGTATGGCTTTATCTGGCTGGTATTAAAATTGGGGGGACCGCACGCCTTTTTTTAAATTATTTAATTATTTATTTCACTGCACAGTATACACACACCCACCGGCTGCTGTGTTTGGGTGCAGTGAGACACCTGTCACTCAGCGTGGAGGCGTGTCTCACTGCAACCAATCATAGCCGCCGAAAAGCAGGAAAGCAGGGAATACGAGATTGATTAATGAGCGGCCGGCTTTTTCAAAAGAGGAAAAGGCGCCGGAGTTTAGTAAACAGCTGTGCAGCGCCGCGGCAGTGATCGGGGAACGGTAAGTATGAGAGAGGGGGGAGACTGACCGACAGATTGTGAGAGGGGGACAGACAAGACAGAGAGAGACAGACAGAGTGAGACCGACCGACGGGAGATAGAATGAAAAAAAAAATGACCGACATCGCTAGTAAAAAGCACAAAACGTGCGTTTTGGACATCGGAGTGCCACACAATGTTTTCACGTAAAATCTTTCATGTAGTAATCTCAAAAAGTAACATACACCAGCTCTATCTCACTATTGGGTATGTTCCCTTAACATTTCCGCCATGAAAATTCATTTTGGTGTCATTTTGGAAGGTTTTCTGGTGAGTCTGTAAAAATGGCGTAAAACTCGGACAAAATTGTTCACAGCTGTGACTTTTGAGTGATAAATGCTTCAAGGGGTCTTCCCCATGCTGTTGCCATGTCATTTGAGCACTCTTCTGAGACTTTTGTGACATTTTTAGGGTTTCTACATGCTGCCGGTGGTCATTTCAGAAAAATACTCGGGTCTCCCATAGGATAACATTGGGCTCGGTGCTCGGGCCAAGTACATGAGTATCTTGGTATGCTCGGCCCGAGCCTCGAGCACCCGAGCTTTTTGGTACTCGCTCATCACTAGTCGCCACATATTTAAAGTGCATTGTATTTGGAAATATTTTTTGGAGTGCTTTGTATATTTGGACCAGTGGCTCCTCTTTGGAAGCATGCAGTTATATAGCCCAAATAATTGTGCTGCTTTAACTTCTGTGATTGATAGATAGATAGATAAATAGATGGTAGATAGATAAATAGATAGATAGCTAGATAGATGGATAGGAATGAATAAAGAGTCTAAAATTGGTGGAACATACATGAAAGTGATGTTTTGCACTACTATAGATAAAATAATGGTGAAAATGACTCCAATGATTTTTTTTTCAGCTTGAGGGATAACCTGACATGTTGGAGTATTTTGTCAATTATGCTGATAAATGTAATATTTTTTTCTTACCTATGTTTTTTTACTCGTTTTTTGGGGGGGGGGGGTTTATCACTCAACACAACATTGTTTTTATCTGTTTTTCCTTTTCCTCCTTCATTGCAGTCCTGACATCCCTGGGGTCATATCTAGTGTACTAAATGTCCTCCAGCACTCTCACTTTGATACATTAAATTAAGGGTCCATTTATGCAGGGGCTCGCTTACTTTGTTATTATGTGACAGCCCATTGTTCTCTTTGGTTTGTGTATCAATCTAAGTTCATATACAATGTCAAAATGATAATAAGCAAAATGACTTCAAGTGATTTAATGCCATGGTTACAAGTCTCAGAACATCCTCTTAGCAGCAGCTCTGTGGGAATGAGACCACCATATCCCATTATTGCAGAAGGGAAAAGCCTAAGATATCCCTCTACAATGTTCTCTTTAAGCTGTATGCTCTGCTATTAAAAGCTACATAGTGGTTTTAGAATGACATATGCTCCCATCCAGTTACCATCCATTTCAGGGAAGGCCATGTATATTTCAGCAAGGCAATGATGAAAACCCCATACTGCATCCATCACAACAAAATGGCTTTGCAGAGGAATACCTTTTGTGATTAACTGGTCGCCTGCCATCCAGACCTTTCACAGACCTTTCACCAATGAAAAATATTTGTTGCATTAAAAAATGAAAAATTGGGCAAAAAAGGACCAAGGAGCATCGAGCACATAGAACAATACATCAGAAAAGAGTGGACAACATTCCTATACCAAAACACCAGCAATTGGTGTCCTCACTTTCCACCTGGATACTGACTGTTGCAATAAGAAGAGAGGATGTTACACAACGGTAAACATGGCCCTGTCCCATCTTTTTTGAGATGTGTTGCTGTCATCAATTTGTAAATGAGTTATTCTTTAAAAGGTGAAATGAATACATTTTTCTATTCCATTTTAATCTGTGATCTATGTTCTGCTCTGAATCAAACATTAATGTAATAGATTTCCACATCATTCCGTTCTTGTTTTCTTTTTTCAGTTTTCACAGCCTTCCAACTTTTTTGGAATTCTTGATCCTGATACAAAAACAATCAACAGAGAATCTTGAAACCAAAGTATTTTTAGTGACATGCAAGATAGAGAAGACATTTTTATTAAAGCTATTGTGGTGGAAAGCCACTAAAAAAGGGGGGATACAATGGCCCATGGTGACGGAATAGTGCTTTCCTCAAAAGTGGTGGAAATAATGCTGGTGCATACAAAGTCTTTTTCAAATATTTTATTGTGTTTTGGAAAAATAATGATGAAGATTAAAATTCAGCATACATTTTCAGTCACAGAAGACATGTTTCAGCGAACATGAAAGCAATTTCATACATTGTTAGAAATGTAACTTGACTGTCGTTTAGGACACTTTTAAATTGCTCATTGGTCATAAAATTACGTAAATGGGGTAAGAATTCCGGATATTCATTGTCTGATTTGTGTTCTTTTTTTTACAATCATGAGCTATCATTAGTTTTGCTGCTAAAAACATAAAAGTGAGGAGTCTGTACTGAGACCAAGTGACTGTGGATGATTTGTAATGTAATAAGACTCCCAGGGATCCCTAGTGAAGGGATATTACAGGGCATGTTATGTATGTGAGACCAGTAGACCAGTAGAGAGATACCCATGGTCAGGCCCACCACAAGTGCAGCATGTCATCTTTGCAGGCGCATCTCTGGAAAAGTAGCAGGATAGCCAGAGACCAAATGTGGCATCCATGGAGAGACCATACACCAGCACATAAAATTTTCTTTGCCGACTGCATTACATTGGAAATTGTGTTGCAGATAGAATTATTGTCCCAATTCCAGAAGACTCTGTCATACCCACCAAATTCGCCTCCCATCTACCTACATAACTATGTACAGTCTGGTGAGAAATGCTTGTGACAGGTGGTTGGCACTCTCCTCAGCAGCTCATTCTTCTCTCTAGCATGGGGTCTGTGTATCTGACAATAAAGCTCAGAATACATTCATTGCCTGACCACATCCTCACAATCACTTTTCTTGGCAGGTTTGCTCTTTAGTAGCTCTTTTCACACACTGTTGCAGTCTTCCTTTTCATTCACAATCGTGGTATTTTAGTAGTTGACACCGGTTCCCAGATAAAGAAGATTTACTTTGGATGCATGTTAGCAAACCTCCAGTTCTGGGGCCAGCTCATGACCTTCAATAAAATATTATTTGTGAAATAATTGAAAACTGCACATTGGAGATTCTCCAAGCCTGGGGAAAGGTATGTATGGGTGCCAACTTCTAAATAACAAGTAGTTCATGATAATAAATCTCTTTGCAGAATTATCTGTTTGTTATGTCTGGCTGCCAAAAATAATCTGGAGACAAAAGCCTGATGACAGAAGTAAAAAAAACATATTGTCACACATTTCTCCATCACACAGATCTAACCTAAACAGAAGATACATTAGTGTTACAGAATTAAAGAAGCTAAAATCTAGACAATATTTAATAACTTGCCAGACTTTACAGGTACATTTACACTGTATGCTTATCATTCTCAGGAACACTTGTTTCCTGATAGTCAGCTAATGTAACTATTCTGCCAATCACCTAATGAACAAACAAAAATGCACATTTGTTGGATGAAATGATTTCCAAGCTTGTTTAAAAATCAAGACATGTTCTACCAAGAACAATATCAGTCTATGCGTGCAGATCAATCTATTGCCAAGTATCTATTTGTATAGGAAAGGCAGCAGCCCTCCTAAACAAGTTATTAAGGTTTTTTTTTATGCTATATGAGTTGTAGTTTTTAATGTCACCAGTGAATTTACAATATAATGTGCAGAAAAAAATAAATTAAAGTGGAAAAAAATAATGGAAAAAGAAAAATTTGATTGTGAGGTAAAAATCACGTGACAATATTATTCTCCAGGTCAGTACAATTATACAGACACTAAGCTTATAAAACCTATCTAATATATAAAGCTGAGTGTATGTATGTATGTGTATGTATGTCCGCTAAAGGAATCTGCACCGTTGCATTTACAATCACAAAATTTTGCACAGACACCCCATGTGAGCCAGGGAATGTCAGAGACTATGTTTTGACAGGAAAATTTAACCCCATGCTTTTCAGTTACTCTCCAAATAACCTGCCTCCATTAAAGTCCATGGAGCTGCGAGCTAGAATCCGTACCGTCGCATTTACAATCACGAAATTTTGCACAGACGCCCCATGTGACCCAGGGAACGTTGTAGACTATGTTTTGACAGGAAAATTGAACCCCGCGCTTCACAGTTACTCTCCAAAAAACATGCCTCCATTAAAGTGAATGGAGCCTGGATTGGTTGCTATAGGAATAAAAGACATTTTCAGTTTAAGAAACTTATGTGTGAGGCAATATGATGTCGGTGGGGAATCAGAGAGAGAAAGAGACAGACTCAGACAGAGAGAGAGACAGGGAAAGAGACAGAGAGATAGAGACAGACAGACAGATGGTGAAAGAGACAGACAGAGACAGACAGAGACAGACGGGGAAAGAGACAGACAGAGACAGACCTGGAAAGAGACAGGCCTGGAAAGAGACAGACCTGGATAGAGATAGACCTGGAGAGAGACAGACCTGGAAAGAGACTGATGTGGAAAGAGACAGACATACAGCTAGACAGGGACAGAGACAGCCAGAAAGGGAAAGAGGAGACAGCCAGAGAGACAGACAAAGATAGATGGGGAAAGAGATAGACCTTGATAGAGACAGACGGGGAAAGAGACAGAGAAATAGAGACAGACAAGGAAAGAGACAGACAGAGACAGGCAGACAGGGAAAGAGACAGACAGGAAAAAACAGACAAAGCGATGGGCAAAGACAGACAGGTAAAGAGATAGGAAAAGAGACGGGGAGACAGACCGTGGAAAGAGACAGACCTGGAAAGAGACAGACCTGGAAAGAGACAGACAGAGACAGACGGGGAAAGAGACAGACAGGGAAAGAGACAGACAGGGAAAGAGACAGACGGGGAAAGGGACTGACAGAGGCAGACAGGGAAAGAGACAGACAGAAAGGCAGACAGAGGCAGACAGTGAAAGAGACAGACAGACAGAGATAGACAGGGAAAGAGACAGAGACAGACAGGGAAAGAGACAGAGGCAAACAGGGAAAGAAACAGAGAGACAGATAGAGAGAGACAGACAGAGAGCTAGAGAAAAAGACAGACAGACAGGGAATGAGACAGACACAGAGAGACAGACAGACACACAGACAGAGAGATAGAGACAGACAGAGAAACTGATACTGAGACAGAGAGATAGACAGACAGAGACAGACACTGATAGAGACAGACAGACACACAGACAGACAGAGACAGACACAGAAAGACACACAGATAGACAGACAGAGATAGACAGGGAAAGAGGCAGACAGAGAGAAACAGACAGACAGAGACAGAGAGAGAGACAGACAGTGTGAGACAGACAGAGACAGACAAAGAGATACAGAGGCAGACAGGGAAAGAGACAGACAGAAGCAGACAGAGAAAGAGAGACAGACAGAGACTGGCAGGCTAAGAGACAGACAGAAAGAGATTAGAGAGACAGACACAGAGACTAGGAGAGAGACTAGGGGCAACAGTTATTATCCCAGGTAACATCTGGTACTACAACTAGTAATATATATATATATATATATATATATATATATATATATATATATATATACTGTATATATATTTATTTATTTATTTAGTGGGGGGAAAAAGTATTTAGTCAGCCACCAATTGTGCAAGTTCTGTAATTGACATCATAGGTAGACCACAACTATGAAAGACAAAATTAGAGAACAAATCCTGAAAATCACCTTGTCTGATTTGGCAAGATTTTTTTTGGCAAATTATGGTGGAAAATAAGTATTTAGTCACCTAATAACATGCAAGATTTCTGGCTCCCACAGACCTTTGTGTTTTTCTTTAAGAGTCTCCTCTGTCCTTCACTCATTACAAGTACTAATGGCAAATGTTTGAACTTGTTATCAGTATAAAGGGCACCTGTCCACAACCTCAAACAGTCACAATCTAAACTCCACTATGGTGAAGACCAAAAGAGCTATTGAAAGACATCAGAAACAATATTGTAGTCCTGCACCAGACTGAGAAGACTGAATCTGCAATAGGCAAGCAGCTTGGTGTGATGAAATCAACTGTGGGAGCAATAATAAGAAAATGGAATACATACAAGACCACTGATAATCTCCCTTGAATGCAAGATCTGACACCCTGTAGGGTCAAAATGATCACAAGAACAGTGAGCAAAAATCCCAGAACCACACGGGAGGACCTAGTGAATGATCTGTATAGAGCTGGGACCACTATAACAAAGTCTACCATCAGAAACATACTACACCGCCAGGGACTCAGGTCCTGCAGTGCCAGAAGTGTTCCCCTGCTTAAGCCAGTGCATGTCCGGGCCCGTCTGAAGTTTTCTAGAGAGCAGTTGATTATCCAGAAGAGTATTGGGAAAATGTCATATGGTCTGATCAAACCAAGGTAGAACTGGTTGGTAGAAATGTAACACCTTGGGGTCGAGGGGTTTTTACTCAACTCATCGTCGGGCCGGGGGTTGCAGATCCTCTGCGTCGTCATGGGTTGGCCTGGCCTAATTTCGTGACCCCGAGGCATACAGGAATGAGGGAAGGCAGTGGACGGGAGCAAGGATGGAGGATTGGGGTAGTGACGGTGAGGAAAGTCTTTATAGATTGGGACACCACCTGTGGTCCGTGGCCATAGATGGGCCGCCGCTGCAGGTGCTGCTCTCTGGGGCTGATGGTGAAGGTCGCAGCCGGGATGGTGTCGCTCCCCACAGGCAGAGCGGGGTTACCCCGGAGAGGATGATGTAGGACGGAGGGGGGTGGTGGTAGTCCCCGTTGGCGCTGGGCGCCGGCAAAATAGAGGCAGAGGCAGTGGCTGTGGTTCCAGGTCATTTACTCACTGATAGTTCAGGCGCTGCCCCAGAGTACCGGTCTCTGCCATGATGGTCTCCAGCCAATCCTGGATAGTGGGCAGTCACCGCCGCTGCCCGTGGAGGTCTTTCTAGTGAAATGTCCACTATTTGTTATCCGGAACCCGGGCTGAGTGTTACGGTTGCTGTGGCACTGGAGACTATGTTTGGATTTCTTGCTACTGCACATGTGCAAACGCTGGAGACTAAGTCCTATCTTGGAGCCATTGCACATGTGCGGGTGACATCATCGCTGACACGAGGTCACTTGTCTCTGGCACCTTCTAAGCTGATTGGCATGAGAGTAGACGCTCTGTGCACATCCCTCTAGGCATCTCTCTGTCTATGTTAGGTGAGCACTACCGGTAGGGTAGCGTTCTTATACCTTACAGCTTCGGCTACGGTCCGCATCCTTACCTCTTAGTGGAGCGGACATAGGCAGGTGCCTGAGGCACATGGTCCGGCTGGGCCTTGTGATTCTACTCGTAGGTGGACGTTGCCGCTAGGGTAACGTTCCTTATACTGCGTCTGGCAGTTGTTCATATCCTCGCACACTAGGGGAGCGAACATAGGTAGGAGCTTTGTGTGGCTTATGCTGCTGTCCATCTCTTTTGCACCACTAGTGGAGCGGACCTAGGCAGGTGCCATATCTAGTGGTTCGTGTCCTCGCACACTAGTGGAGCGAACGCAGGTAGGAGCTTTGTGCGGCTTACGCTGCTGTCCGTCTCCTGGCACCGCTAGAGGAACGGACCTAGGTAGGTGCCATTTCACACTCACTGCTTTTGTCTCTGTGACCATTAACAGAGACCATACCACACACCCTCCAAGTAAGGGAGGAATTGCTTTATTTTCTAATTATATTCCTCTGTGAGTTTTACAGAGGTATTGCACTCGGAACTTGTGCTATTACTATTTACAGTGGCACACTTATATACCCCTTATCCTCTGCCATAGTCTGCAGCAGAGTCTTTGCATGGTGGACCCTGACTGTCTGATATTCCTTTGGGTTTTATTATCAGACAGCCCCCCGTAACATTAGGACTGAGCCAAGGGTCTGGCAGTTATGGCAGAATATCAGCAGTTACACCTTTACATACAAGTACTTGAGTCGCGGCTCAAGACTATTGAGGATAAACCTCAGACCATGGTGACATCTGCACATGATCCTCGACTTGCTCTGCCAAACAGGTATTCTGGCGATGCCAGATCATGTCGTGGGTTCATTAGTCAGATACACCTAGAGGTCAACTCTTCTCGCTTCTCTACGGAGAGGTCCAGAGTAGGCTTTATCATATCCTTACTTCAG
The DNA here is from genome assembly GCF_048569485.1 of Anomaloglossus baeobatrachus. Lineage (NCBI taxonomy): Eukaryota > Metazoa > Chordata > Amphibia > Anura > Aromobatidae > Anomaloglossus > Anomaloglossus baeobatrachus. Next base: position 265,845,260 of record NC_134354.1, on the reverse strand, counting down.
GACAAAGCCTTAGAATGGGCGACTCCCCTATGGGAGCGCTCTGATGTGGTTATTCTGAGACATCAAGACTTTCTTAAAGCTCTTAAAGCGGTATTCATGGGTCCGCAGGTTACCCATGATGCGGCCCTGAGACTCTTAGATCTATCTCAGGGTTCGTTATCCACTAGTTCTTATGCCATTGCTTTTAGAACTCTGGTGGCAGAACTAGATTGGCCAGAAAAGGTGTTGATTCCTATCTTCTGGAGAGGGTTGGCAGGCTATGTCAAGGATGCCCTTGCTACTCGTGAGGTCCCTGCTTCTCTGGAGGACTTAATCACTGTAGCAACAAGGATCGACGTACGCCATAAGGAACGCAGACTCGAGGTCTCTTCCTCACGCCCTAAGCATCGGGCTATTCCAGTTGTTGAGGGTCCACTACCATCTTCCTCAGCATCTGAGACATCTCCCACTCCTATGGAGTTAGGTCATACGTCCTCCAGACTATGCAGGTCTGGTCCTCCTATATGTTACGTATGTCGTCAGGCTGGGCACTATGCCAACAAGTGTTCTAGTCGTCAGGGAAACTCCCAGGCCTAGTAACCATTAGAGGGGGGTTACTAGAGACGTCTTCTGCACCCTCTAAGTGTAGTATCCCAGGTCAGCTCTCATTCTCTGAGAATATATGGCCTATTATGGCTTTTGTGGATTCCGGAGCTGACGGGACTTTTGTGTCCTCAGGAATTGTAAAGAGACACAATATTCCCTCTATCATGTTAGAGGCGCCTATTCCTGTCCATGTTGTTAATGGGACTATGTTGTCTGACTCCAGTACATTGAGGACAGTTCCCTTGCGCCTTTCCCTGTCTCAGGGTCACATAGAGGAGATTTCTTTTCTTGTTTTGCCTGAGGGTATAGACGACGTTCTTCTGGGTCTCCCATGGCTTCGGACCCATGCTCCTCTAATTGACTGGGAGTCCGGCAGCATTATTAGTTGGGGTTCGAAATGTCAGTCCCGATGTCTTCCCTTACCACCTAAGGTCATTGCGGTTGCATCAACTGATCTCTCTCCCATACCTACACCCTATTTGGATTTCGCTGACGTGTTCTCCAAACAGGGTGCTGAGGTTCTTCCACCCCATAGGCCGTATGACTGCGCCATAGACCTTATCCCAGGTTCGGTTCCACCTAAGGGCAGGGTTTACCCCCTGTCAATACCTGAGTTGGAGGCCTTGTCGACCTATATAAGAGAGAGTGTAGAGAAGGGGTTCATTCGTAAGTCTGTCTCTCCCGCGGGAGCTGGGTTTTTCTTTGTTTGGAAGAAAGAGGGTGATTTGCGTCCCTGCATAGATTACAGGGGTCTCAACGCAATCACAATAAAGAACAAATACCCGTTACCTTTAATTTTGGAGCTCTTTGACAGACTGAGGGGAGCTCAGGTTTTTACGAAGTTGGATCTGCGGGGTGCGTATAACTTGGTACGAATTCGAGAGGGTGACGAATGGAAGACCGCTTTTAACACCCGAGACGGTCACTATGAATACCTCATCATGCCTTTTGGTTTATGTAATGCACCCGCAGTATTTCAGGACTTCATAAACGATGTGTTCAGGGATTTACTGTTATCCTCCGTCGTGGTGTATCTGGACGATAGCCTGATTTTTTCTCCTGATCTGTAGACTCATCGTCAGGATGTCGTTCGTGTCCTTTCCCGTTTAGAAGAGCACTCATTGTTTGCTAAACTCGAAAAGTGTGTATTCGAGCAGTCATCCTTGCCTTTTTTGGGTTACATTATCTCACAAGAGGGTCTGGCTATGGATCCTGCGAAGCTCTCTGCTGTCCTGGAATGGTCCGAACCTCATTCCTTGAAGGCGGTGCAACGCTTCTTAGGATTCATAAATTATTACCAGCAGTTCATACCCCATTTCTCCACTTTGGTGGCCCCTTTGGTGGCCTTGACTAAGAAAGGTGCTAATCCAAAAGTCTGGTCTACTGAGACATCCCAGGCTTTTGAGGCAGTAAAAAGACACTTTTCAACTGCTCCCGTTCTTCAAAGACCCGATGAGAATAAGCCCTTCCTCTTGGAGGTTGATGCCTCTTCAGTGGGTGCTGGTGCGGTCTTGTATCAAAAGAACGGTGTAGGTAGAAAAAGGCCGTGTTTCTTCTTTGCTAAAACCTTTTCACCGGCAGAGAGAAACTATACCATTGGGGATAGGGAACTGCTCGCCCTGAGATTAGCCTTGGAGGAGTGGCGTCACTTGCTAGAAGGAGCGAAACATCCTTTCTAGGTCTATACAGACCATAAGAATCTGACGTACTTACAAACCGCTCAGCGTCTGAATCCTCGCCAAACCCACTGGTCCTTGTTTTTCTCCCGCTTTCACTTCTCCATCAACTATCTGTCTGGGAGTAAGAATAACAAGGCAGACGCCCTGTCTCGCTCTATGGTTTCTACCCAGGAAGAGATTGACGAACCTCGTCTTATCCTTCCCTCCAGGGTTTTTCATACGCTCTCCCCTGTGACGTTAGACCAAATCCCACTGGGCAAGACCTTTGTTCCGCCAGATCGACAGAATGATATACTGTCGTGGGCCCACACTTCAAAGGTGGGTGGGCATTTTGGTATTAGATGGACACGAGAGTTACTGGAGAGGTGGTATTGGTGGCCACACTTAGCCAGCCACGTCAAGAGATATGTCGGTTTCTGCTACTCGTGTGCTCACAACCGTCCGTTACGGCAGAGACCGGCTGGGCTCTTGCATCCTTTACCAGTGCCAGATAGACCATGGGCGGTGGTAGGCATGGACTTTGTGGGTGATCTTCCGTGTTCACAGGGACATAGATTTGTGTGGGTCATTACGGACCATTTCTCACGGATGGTTCATCTCGTACCGTTATCGAGAATCCCATCTGCCAGGGTACTAGCCAAACTATTCCTCAAGCATGTCTTTAGGCTTCACGGGATGCCAGATCGTATCATCTGTGATAGAGGCCCGCAATTTGCTTCCCGTTTCTGGCGAGATCTTTGTAGCCTTCTGCAAATTGAGTTGAATCTCTCTTCGGCATACCATCCGGAGACCAATGGTTTGGTTGAGCATACCAATCAATCCATGATTATATACCTTCGACACTTTGTTGCTGAGAACCACGATAACTCGTCCTCCCTCCTACCCTGGGCAGAATTTGCCCTTAACAATTCGCTGGCTGAGGCCACTGGGCAGACACCGTTCGTACTCAATAATGGGCATTACCTTAGGGCATAAGTACCGTTTCCCGCTGCTGCACCTCCTCATCTTGTGGCCGACTGGGCAACAAATGCCAGAGAGGTTTGGGATCGTACTCAAGAGTCGATCCAAGCAGCTAAGGACCGTATGAAGACAGTGTCCGATCAGTTTCGTCGCCCGGCTCCTGTCTTTTCTTCAGGGGACTTTGTGTGGCTCTCTGCAAAACACGTGAAACTTAGAGTGAGCTCTGTCAAATTTTCTCCTCGCTTCCTGGGTCCTTATGAGGTTCTTCGACAGGTAAATCATGTAGTCTACCAATTGAAGTTACCCGTCCATCTTAGGATCCATGACAAATTCCATGTTTCACTGCTAAAGCCGTCTATTTTACCTCACGCTCGTGAAGTGCACTCTCCTGCCTCTGATTCCTCTCGCTCTAGCTATGAGGTACGAGCCATAGTTGGTTCTAAGATGGTTAGAGGGTGCAGGTCCTTCTTGATAGATTGGGAGGGCTACGGCCCGGAACATCGCTCTTGGGAGCCTGAGGAGGCAGTCCATGCTCCCGACTTAGTTGCCGATTACCTGCGCCGCCGGGAGGGGGGCCCTTGAGGGGGAGGTACTGTTACGGTTGCTGTGGCACTGGAGACTATGTTTGGATTTCTTGCTACTGCACATGTGCAAGCGCTGGAGACTAAGTCCTATCTTGGAGCCATTGCACATGTGCGGGTGACATCATCGCTGACACGAGGTCACATGTCTCTGGCACCTTCTAAGCTGATTGGCCGCTGGTCATGTGCTTGTGACATGTGGTCACATGTCTCTGATACCTTCTATGCCAATTGCTCGCTGGTCATGTGCTTGTGACGCTTTGCTTGGTGATAGGCCAGCGTGATGTCATTGCTGTCATTCTGGCAGCGGATTGGCTCTGGTGTCCTCCATCTTGGATGAGGCACAGAGTCTATATAAGACCCTGACGCACGCCGCCTGGCGCTCAGTCCTCTTGGTTCATGCATGAGAGTAGACGCTCTGTGCACGTCCCTCTAGGCATCTCTCTGTCTATGTTAGGTGAGCACTACCGGTAGGGTAGCGTTCTTATACCTTACAGCTTCGGCTGCGGTCCGTATCCTCACCTCTTAGTGGAGCGGACATAGGCAGGTGCCTGAGGCACATGGTCCGGCTGGGCCTTGTGATTCTACTCGTAGGTGGACGTTGCCGCTAGAGTAACGTTCCTTATACTGCGTCTGGCAGTTGTTCGTATCCTCGCACACTAGGGGAGCGAACATAGGTAGGAGCGTTGTGCGGCTTATGCTGCTGTCCGTCTCTTTTGCACCACTAGTGGAGCGGACCTAGGCAGGTGCCATATCTAGTGGTTCGTGTCCTCGCACACTAGTGGAGCGAACGCAGGTAGGAGCTTTGTGCGGCTTACGCTGCTGTCCGTCTCCTGGCACCGCTAGAGGAACGGACCTAGGTAGGTGTCATTTCACACTGACTGCTTTTGTCTCTGTGACCATTAACAGAGACCATACCACACACCCTCCAAGTAAGGGAGGAATTGCTTTATTTTCTAATTATATTCCTGTGTGAGTTTTACAGAGGTATTGCACTCGGAACTTGTGCTATTACTATTTACAGTGGCGCACTTATATACCCCTTATCCTCTGCCATAGTCTGCAGCAGAGTCTTTGCACGGTGGACCCTGACTGTCTGATATTCCTTTGGGTTTTATTATCACACAGCCCCCCGTAACACTGAGCCTCCACAAGCCACGGGCCCAACAAAGAAAGAGAAACATTCGACTCCTGTTGTCTGTGCGAGATATTATCCCAAGCTGTGCCTGGGAAAGTCTGCTCTAGTGAGATTTTGCGCCTACTTCTTACCCCAAGTGGTGTCCACCCCCAGTGGTTGTCCTAGCGACTGGGGAAGTCCCATGCTTCATGATGGCTAACTTCCCTGTCTGCCCTAGTCCACGGCCTGTGGGAAAGCACCTCTTTGTTTTATGTGTGTGGTTTTGTGAAGGCACCAACAGTTAACCTCCTCCTAACCCAGGATGGATATTACCCATTAAATAAGGTGCAATACCCTGTGGCACCTGAAGCCTCAGGGGCGCCACAGAATCACAACACATTGTGTGTGGAGGAAATAGAATGCTTAGTTGCATCCAAAGAAACACCACACCTACTGTGAAGCATGGGGGTGGCAACATCATGCTTTGGGGCTATTTCTCTGCAAATGGACCAGGATGACTGATCCGTGTACATGAAAGAATGAATAGGGCCATGTATTGTGAAATTTTGAGTGCGAATCTCCTTTCATCAGCAAGGCTATTAAAGATGAATTGTGGCTGGTTCTTTCAGCATGATAATGATTCCAAGCACACCACCATTATAATGAAGGAGTAGTTTCATAAGAAGCATATGAATTTCCTGGAGTGGCCTAACCAGTCTCCAGATCTCAACCCCATTGAAAACCTTTTAAGGGAGTTCAAAGTCCATGTTGCCCAGCGACAGGCCCAAAACATCACTGCTGTAGAGGAGATCTGAATGAAGGAATGGGCCATCAAACCACCAACAGTGTGTGCCAACCTTGTGAAGACTTACAGAAAATATTTGACCTCTGTCATTACCAACAAAGGATATATAACAAAATATTGAGATGAACTTTTGTTATTCATCAAATACTTATTTTCCACCATAATTTTCAAAAAAGAATCTTGCCAAATCAGAGAAGGTGATTTTTTGGATTTTATTTTCTTATTTCGTCTCTCATAGTCGTGGTCTACCTCTGATGTCAATCCTCTCTCATCTTTTTTAAATGTGAGAACTTGCACAATTGGTGGCTGACTGAATACTTTTTTCCCCATTTTATATATATATATATATATATATATATATATATATATATATATGTCACTTATAACTTTTTTTATTTTTCAGTCAATAGAACTGGGTAAAGGTTTGTTTTTGAACACCAAGCAGTTATTTTCATGGTTTCATGGTTACAAGTTTGTCATGCATTTTTATTGCTTTTTATTGTGATTGTTTAGCAAAGGGAGGCAAATGAAAAATCCCAATTCTTCCTTTTTATTTTTTTCTATTTTTGTTGTTTAATAACTTAATTTTGATCCATCTAATTGCCATTGCCGTAGCAAGAATATTATGATTCCATTAAATTCTATGGGGGCCAATTTATAGCTCTATACAGCTGTATAGTAATGCCGTGCATGAGCCTTTGGGCTCGGTTCTACTTGAGTTTTGCACAAACGAGTGCAATCCAATAACTCATTGGATTGCAATTGGACCAGTGCAAAACTATGGGGCAGTGTCCATCTGCGATTAATTTCTCATGCCATGTCGGCATGAGAAATGAATCGAAGCATGCTGCGTTTGTCAGCGAGTCTCGGCTCACACGTACCCATACAAGTCTATGAGTGCGTGTGAAACATCACACTGCACTCGCATGTCATCCGACAACAGTGTGATGTACACACAGACAGGGAACAGAGAAGATGTAGAAAGTGTTCCCCCCTCTTCTCCACAGCTGTGATCCGATCGGATCACTGTTGCATGACCCTCGGCTTACACCCACAGCAGAGGGTCATTAGCATATAATTTCCGATGCTCTTGCATCGGAAGCTATACGCAGGTGAACCGAGGCTTTTAGGTGTATTCTGGCCATATATATAACCTTTGATTGTAAGTATAATGGACAATAAACTCAAGGAAAACTCTACCTTTACTAATGTGACGCCCCTGTGGTAACCAGGTGTCACAAAAAGAAGGCAACAGCCCAGGTCTAACATGACTGTGCCAATCACTACACACAAACTAGCCCACCAGGACATTTATACTCCCTATACCCGGCTGGGGGACTCACTTAGCCAGATGATAGGGCTGGGCACTGTTAGATAACAGGCAGCCAACTGGGAAGAAGAGAACAGACCTGGGGGAGGAGATAGTGACCTGGGGAGTGTGGGTAGACAGTGGGACAGTCAGTTGAGTTTAGGAGGAGGAAGTAGTAGGTTGTGAGGAGAGAAGTAGCAAGAAAGGTGTCAAGACAGACCAGAGACTCTTGAGACACAAAGAGAAAGTGGAAGGAACCAAAAAGGAAAGTGAGGAGTAAGAAAGTTGGCAGTGTGGTAGTAAAGACACTGCAAAAACCTGAGGAGAAAGAACAGCCACTCAGAGGAGAAAAGTAGGTGCAGAGTGAGTGAGCAAGCTCCATGGACAGAGGGATCCTGTGGGGTGGACATCCAGGGCTCACAGTACTTTGCACGCATGGGTTGCAGAGCCCAGAACAGACCAGGACTTCAAGCCATCTGTTAACTCTGTCAGGCGAGTGAGTTTTCAGGACTCATCTGCCACCACTAACGTACGAGGCATCAGCAGCAAAGAGGGGACCGAGGCATTTTCCCTTAAATAGTCCAAGCTGCCTGCAGCAGGACCCAGACACCAGGAGGATCTCCAAGTGCTCCACGCCAGGGAGGACCCACATACACCAGAGTACACAGGTGGAGAGTGTCACCAGGTCGGCAGGCACAGTCATCAGGGAAACGGGCGCACATGGGATCCAGTACATCCCCAGGGCGTGAATCCAGTGAGTTAAAACCATCAAACTGCCCTCTTTGTCTGGACAGCTTCATTGCCGCGTGCCTCCACGTTACCCACTCACCTAGCCCTAGGGAAAAGCCCTGCTTGTAGAGGGCTCCACCATACACGCTGCCCCATCCATCATCCCCAGTGGGAACCAGCAGCGGCGGCCCTATCATCCCTGGCTGCAAACCGCGAGTGGCATAGTCGGACTTTATTTTTAGTTTTAGTTTTCATTTAAAACTGTTCGACGGTGCCCCCGTGTCTAGGACCCCTCAAGCCATGGACCACCCAGATCCGAGCAGCTCGGCTGCCCCGGGGCTCGACACTAACATACTCGTATACACTGTGTGCAGAATTATTAGGCAAATAAGTATTTTGATCACATGATAATTTTTACACATCTTGTCCTACTCCAAGCTGTATAGGCTTGAGAACAAACTACCAATTAAGTAAATCATGTGATGTGCAACTCTGTAATGAGGCCCAGAGTGTGGTGTAATGACATCAACACCCTCTATAAGGTGTGCTTAATTATTAGGCAACTTTCTTTCCTTTGGCAAAATGGGTCAGAAGAGAAATTTGACAGGCTCTGAAAAGTTCAAAATTGTGAGATGTCTTGCAGAGGGATGCAGCAGTCTTGAAATTGACAAATTTTGGAAGCGTGATCACCGAACAATCAAGCGTTTCATGGCAAATAGCCAACAGGGTCGCAAGAAGCGTGTTGGGCAAAAAAGGCGCAATATAACTGCCCATGAATTGAGGAAAATCAAGCGTGAAACTGCCAAGATGCCATTTGCCACCAGTTTGGCCATATTTCAGAACTGCAACGTTACTGAAGTATCAAAAAGAACAAGGTGTGCCATACTCAGGGATATGTCCAAGATAAGGAAGGCTGAAAAACGACCACCTTTGAACAAGAAACATAAGATAAATCATCAAGACTGAGCCAAGAAATATCTTAAGACTGATTTTTCAATGGTTTATGGACTGATGATATGAGAGTGACTCTTGATGGGCCAGATAGATGGGCCAGAGGCTGGATCAGTAAAGGGCAGAGAGCTCCACTCCGACTCAGACGCCAGCAAGGTGGAGGTGGGGTACTGCTATAGGCTGGTAACATCAAAGATGAACTTGTGGGACCTTTTCAGGTTGAGGATGGAGTGAAGCTCAACTCCCAGACCTACTGCCAGTTTCTGGAAGACAACTTCTTCAAGCAGTGGTACAGAAAGAAGTCGGTATTGTTCAAGAAAAACATGACTTTCATGCAGGACAATGCTCCATCACATGTATCCAACTACTCCACAGTGTGGCTGGCCAGTAAAGGTCTAAAAGATGAAAAAATAATGACATGGCCACCTTGTTCACCTGATCTGAACCCAATAGAAAACCCATGGTCCCTCATAAAATGTGAGATCTACAGGGAGGAAAAACAGTACACTTCTCAGAACAGTGTCTGGGAGGCTGAGGTGGCTGCTGCACGCAATGTTGATCGTAAACAGATCAAGCAACTGACAGAATCTATGGATGGTAGGCTGTTGAGTGTTATCATAAAGAAAGGTGGCTATATTGGTCACTAATTTTTTGGGATTTTGCTTTTGCATGTCAGAAATGTTTATTTTTAAATTTAGTGCAGTTATATTTGTTTACCTGGTGAAAATAAACAAGTGAGATGGGAATATATTTGGTTTTTATTAAGTTGCCTAATAATTCTGCACAGTAATAGTTACCTGCACAAACAGATATCCTCCTAAGATAGCCAAATCTAAAAAAAAACCACTCCAACTTCCAAAAATAATAAGCCTTGATATTTATCTTTTGGGTTGATTGAGAACATAGTTGTTGATCAGTAATAAAAATAATCCTCTAAAATACAACTTGCCTATTAATTGTGCACACAGTGTATCAGGAGGTGTTAAACAAACAATATTTCCTTAAAGCGGCATTCTCAAGTTTGGGAGTTATTTCCATTCCAAAAGTTATGAGATAACTTCTTGATCACTGGGAGTCTAACCACTGAGACCCACACCAATCTAAGAACCTGGACTCCATCAATCCCATGTGACTAGGAACAGTGGTCGATAATGTGCACTGCTGCCCCTTTTATTTATCTAATTATAAATAGGAAAGCCAAAGATTGCAAAGCACAGTGCTTAGCCTCAGCTGGTCTTTGGCACTCGCATTTGAATATGAATGGAGTGACAGTGCACATTATCAACCACAGCACCATTCACACAGGTTTCTCCAGAGCCCTCGTACTCAGGATCAGTGGGGGCCCTTGCGGTTGGACCCCAGTGGTTGGACCCCAGCTATAACTACATGCCATACTATGTTATACCTCCTGAGTATTGGCAGCAAATCATCAATATGGAAAGACGTTTGACAGCATTATCAAAACACATTTCTTAGTTGTATTCCAAACATGTTAAACAAATCATCTATAAACCTGCGCAGGTGAGTTTTTTAAGTTCAAATATACATTTGTATCACCCCGCGCTCGGCCGCAGCCTAGCTGCTCGGATCCGGGCTCTTTTAGTGGGTGGCTCGAGAGCCTCCGGACCCGGGAGTCACGTCGCTCTGCAAGGGGTTTGGCGCTACGTGTAGGGACTTCGGTGGTGAGGTTCGTGATGCCACCCACGGGTTGTGGTGAATGTGGACACCACCGCTGCCGTTAACTAGGCTCCCGGGGACGATGTTATGCAGCTTGGTGTTGACCCCTCCGTGGGTAGGGGGTGAGGTTCCTTGGACCCGGTGGTTGTCAGGTGCAGGCAAGATGGTGTGGTGCGGTGCGCGGCCCGAGGGCACTGTTGTACTCACTAAGACAGATACACTGGAGTCTCTGGTAAACCAATATGGATGGTGGTCGGTGCCCGCATCCGGCTGCACTGTGCCCCTTTCTCAGGTTGGTGGTTCCCGCCTTTCTCCTGCATCATTTTAGTAGACTTTGACTGCCTATGCTTCAGCAACGGTAGTCCGCTCCCCGGCTTGATGTGTGTCGGGGAACCCCTTTGCTGGCCCGTGGGATCTCTCTGCCTGGGCGGTGGCTTTCTATCCCCCTCGGTGGGCTGTTGCCGTCTTTCGGGTCTTGGGACGGGAAAGGACCTAAGGTCCAGACCTCAATCAGTAAATTCGACTTGGTCCAGTGGCTTCTGGACCTCGTTCTGGGTCTGAGTACTCCTCCTGGTGCTCCGGTTTCCAGTTGGCTCCCCGGTTTGGTTCCGGCGAGCCACTACCTGTCCAAGTCCCTTACGGTTCCACCAGCCATCTTCCCGGCTCCTGCAGGCGGCAACTACCGTCTGCCTCCTTGCCAGAGGTGACTGGGCTCCAACCCATACACCTGGTGTTAGACTGTGGCAGACCTGGACACAGGTCTGCACTTGAACTCCACTCCACTTCCCCGTCAAAACTAATCTCCACCGTTTTTCCTGCCTCAGGGCTGGTGAACTCCTTGGTGGGCGTGGCCAACCACCTGGCTCCACCCCCCTGATGTGAACATTAGAGTTGAGCGCGGTTCTAGGTTCGAGGTTCTCCAGTTCTAGGCTCGAGTGATTTTGGGGCCTGTTCTAGATCGAACTAGAACTCGAGCTTTTTGCAAAAGCTCGATAGTTCTAGAAACGTTCGATAATGGTTCTAGCAGCAAAAAAACAGCTAATTCCTAGCTGGCTTTCCGCTGTAATAGTGTAAGTCACTCTGTGACTCACACTATTATGAAATTTCAGTGTATAGTGTGCGTGAACAGCGCCTTCAGATCACTGCTGTTTGTATAATGGCGATCGCCATTTTTTTTTTTTTTTCCTTGTCTTCCTTCCCTGCGCGCATCTTGTGGGGCGGGCCAGCATGTCAGCCAATCCCAGACACACACACAGCTAAGTGGACTTTTAGCCAGAGAAGCAACGGCATGTGTGATAGGATGTCCATGTCACATGTCCCTGCATTATAAAACCGGACATTTTCCTCCAGCACGGCATTATCTGCCTTCTGCGTCCTTGGTGTCAGACATCACTGGCGCAGCTCTGTCCTGAGTCCTATCGCCGATACTGCTGTATACGCTCCATACACAGCGCTAGACAGCTTAGGGATAGCACTTTCTATCAGTCCTTTTAAGGGCTCGTACCGGCAGGGTCAGAGCCATAGGTGACAAGTCCTGAAAACAGAGACAGCGTCTGTGTAGCTAAGGTCAGGGAATTCGTCGCTGCATTTCCCCATTAGGAGGGAATAGAAAGGCAGGCTTCCATTCCTCTACCCAGAGCCCCACAACCCTGGCACTGTACCCTCCTGTCCTCTGCACACTCCAACTCATTATAACTAAGCCATTATACTAGCAAACACTGAGTGTACCTAGTGGCATCCTAAACGTGGCTATTGGACTTTGCTATAGTCCCACTAGTGCAAAGATATTTGCAGCACCTCTGCCTGCATTGCACACTCAAATTCATTATAACTAAGCCATTATACTAGCAAACACTCAGTGTACCTAGTGGCATCCTAAACGTGGCTATTGGACTTTGCTATAGTCCCACTAGTGCAAAGATATTTGCAGCACCTCTGCCTGCATTGCACACTCAAACTCATTATAACTAAGCCATTATACTAGCAAACACTCAGTGAACCTAGTGGCATCCTAAACGTGGCTATTGGACTTTTGTCTAGTCTCACTAGTGCAAAGATATTTGCAGCACGTCTGCCTGCATTGCACACTCAAACTCATTATAACTAAGCCATTATACTAGCAAACACTCAGTGTACCTAGTGGCATCCTAAACGTGGCTATTGGACTTTTGTATAGTCCCACTAGTGCAAAGATATTTGCAGCACGTCTGCCTGCATTGCACACTCAAACTCATTATAACTAAGCCATTATACTAGCAAACACTCAGTGTACCTAGTGGCATCTTAAACGTGGCTATTGGACTTTGCTATAGCCCACTAGTGCAAAGATATTTGCAGCACCTCTGCCTGCATTGCACACTCAAACTCATTATAACTAAGACATTATACTAGCAAACACTCAGTGTACCTAGTGGCATCCTAAACGTGGCTATTGGACTTTGCTATAGTCCCACTAGTGCAAAGATATTTGCAGCACGTCTGCCTGCATTGCACACTCAAACTCATTGTTACTAAGTCATTATACTAGCAAACACTCAGTGAACCTAGTGGCATCCTAAACGTGGCTATTGGACTTTTGTATAGTCCCACTAGTGCAAAGATATTTGCAGCACCTCTGCCTGCATTGCACACTCAAACTCATTATAACTAAGCCATTATACTAGCAAACACTCAGTGTACCTAGTGGCATCCTAAACGTGGCTATTGGACTTTTGTATAGTCCCACTAGTGCAAAGAAATTTGCAGCACGTCTGCCTGCATTGCACACTCAAACTCATTATAACTAAGCCATTATACTAGCAAACACTCAGTGTACCTAGTGGCATCCTAAACGTGGCTATTGGACTTTTGTATAGTCCCACTACTGCAAAGATATTTGCAGCACGTCTGCCTGCATTGCACACTCAAACTCATTATAACTAAGCCATTATACTAGCAAACACTCAGTGAACCTAGTGGCATCCTAAGCGTGGCTATTGGACTTTTGTATAGTCCCACTAGTGCAAAGATATTTGCAGCACCTCTGCCTGCATTGCACACTCAAACTCATTATAACTAAGCCATTATACTAGCAAACACTCAGTGTACCTAGTGGCATCCTAAACGTGGCTATTGGACTTTTGTATAGTCCCACTAGTGCAAAGATATTTGCAGCACGTCTGCCTGCATTGCACACTCAAACACATTATAACTAAGCCATTATACTAGCAAACACTCAGTGTACCTAGTGGCATTCTAAACGTGGCTATTGGACTTTGCTATAGTCCCACTAGTGCAAAGATATTTGCAGCACGTCTGCCTGCATTGCACACTCAAACTCATTGTTACTAAGCCATTATACTACCAAACACTCAGTGAACCTAGTGGCATCCTAAACGTGGCTATTGGACTTTTGTATAGTCCCACTAGTGCAAAGATATTTGCAGCACCTCTGCCTGCATTGCACACTCAAACTCTTTATAACTAAGCCATTATACTAGCAAACACTCAGTGTACCTAGTGGCATCCTAAACGTGGCTATTGGACTTTTGTATAGTCCCACTAGTGCAAAGATATTTGCAGCACGTCTGCCTGAATTGCACACTCAAACTCATTATAACTAAGCCATTATACTAGCAAACACTCAGTGTACCTAGTGGCATCCTAAACGTGGCTATTGGACTTTTGTATAGTCCCACTAGTGCAAAGATATTTGCAGCACGTCTGCCTGCATTGCACACTCAAACTCATTATAACTAAGCCATTATACTAGCAAACACTCAGTGAACCTAGTGGCATTCTAAACGTGGCTATTGGACTTTTGTATAGTCCCACTAGTGCAAAGATATTTGCAGCACGTCTGCCTGCATTGCACACTCAAACACATAATAACTAAGCCATTATACTAGCAAACACTCAGTGTACCTAGTGGCATCCTAAACGTGGCTATTGGACTTTGCTATAGTCCCACTAGTGCAAAGATATTTGCAGCACCTCTGCCTGCATTGCACACTCAAACTCATTATAACTAAGCCATTATACTAGCAAACACTAAGTGTACCTAGTGGCATCCTAAACGTGGCTATTGGACTTTTGTATAGTCCCACTAGTGCAAAGATATTTGCAGCACGTCTGCCTGCATTGCACACTCAAACACATAATAACTAAGCCATTATACTAGCAAACACTCAGTGTACCTAGTGGCATCCTAAACGTGGCTATTGGACTTTTGTATAGTCCCACTAGTGCAAAGATATTTGCAGCACGTCTGCCTGCATTGCACACTCAAACTCATTATAACTAAGCCATTATACTAGCAAACACTCAGTGAACCTAGTGGCATTCTAAACGTGGCTATTGGACTTTTGTATAGTCCCACTAGTGCAAAGATATTTGCAGCACGTCTGCCTGCATTGCACACTCAAACTCCTTATAACTAAGCCATTATACTAGCAAACACTCAGTGAACCTAGTGGCATTCTAAACGTGGCTATTGGACTTTTGTATAGTCCCACTAGTGCAAAGATATTTGCAGCACGTCTGCCTGCATTGCACACTCAAACACATAATAACTAAGCCATTATACTAGCAAACACTCAGTGTACCTAGTGGCATCCTAAACGTGGCTATTGGACTTTGCTATAGTCCCACTAGTGCAAAGATATTTGCAGCACCTCTGCCTGCATTGCACACTCAAACTCATTATAACTAAGCCATTATACTAGCAAACACTAAGTGTACCTAGTGGCATCCTAAACGTGGCTATTGGACTTTTGTATAGTCCCACTAGTGCAAAGATATTTGCAGCACGTCTGCCTGCATTGCACACTCAAACACATAATAACTAAGCCATTATACTAGCAAACACTCAGTGTACCTAGTGGCATCCTAAACGTGGCTATTGGACTTTTGTATAGTCCCACTAGTGCAAAGATATTTGCAGCACGTCTGCCTGCATTGCACACTCAAACTCATTATAACTAAGCCATTATACTAGCAAACACTCAGTGAACCTAGTGGCATTCTAAACGTGGCTATTGGACTTTTGTATAGTCCCACTAGTGCAAAGATATTTGCAGCACGTCTGCCTGCATTGCACACTCAAACTCCTTATAACTAAGCCATTATACTAGCAAACACTCAGTGAACCTAGTGGCATTCTAAACGTGGCTATTGGACTTTTGTATAGTCCCACTAGTGCAAAGATATTTGCAGCACGTCTGCCTGCATTGCACACTCAAACACATAATAACTAAGCCATTATACTAGCAAACACTCAGTGTACCTAGTGGCATCTTAAACGTGGCTATTGGACTTTGCTATAGTCCCACTAGTGCAAAGATATTTGCAGCACCTCTGCCTGCATTGCACACTACAACTCATTATAACTAAGCCATTATACTAGCAAACACTCAGTGTACCTAGTGGCATCCTAAACGTGGCTATTGGACTTTTGTATAGTCCCACTAGTGCAAAGATATTTGCAGCACGTCTGCCTGCATTGCACACTCAAACTCATTATAACTAAGCCATTATACTAGCAAACACTCAGAGAACCTAGTGGCATTCTAAACGTGGCTATTGGACTTTTGTATAGTCCCACTAGTGCAAAGATATTTGCAGCACGTCTGCCTGCATTGCACACTCAAACTCATTATAACTAAGCCATTATACTAGCAAACCCTCAGTGAACCTAGTGGCATCCTAAACGTGGCTATTGGACTTTTGTATAGTCCCACTAGTGCAAAGATATTTGCAGCACGTCTGCCTGCATTGCACACTCAAACTCATTATAACTAAGCCATTATACTAGCAAACACTCAGTGTACCTAGTGGCATCCTAATTGTGGCTATTGGACTTTTGTATAGTCCCACTAGTGCAAAGATATTTGTAGCACGTCTGCCTGCATTGCACACTCAAACACATCATAACTAAGCCATTATACTAGCAAACACTCAGTGTACCTAGTGGCATCCTAAACGTGGCTATTGGACTTTGCTATAGTCCCACTAGTGCAAAGATATTTGCAGCACGTCTGCCTGCATTGCACACTCAAACTCATTGTTACTAAGCCATTATACTAGCAAACACTCAGTGAACCTAGTGGCATCCTAAACGAGGCTATTGGACTTTTGTATAGTCCCACTAGTGCAAAGATATTTGCAGCACGTCTGCTTGCATTGCACACTCAAGCTCATTGTTACTAATACATTATAATACCAAAAATTGAGTAAACTTAGTGGCATACAAGAAGTGGCTGTTGTACTCCATTAGTGCCCCACTGGTGCCAAGCTATTTCTAGCACCTCTGCATGACACCCTCCTGCTCTGTTTTTAATAAGCTATAATGATAGCAAAAAATACTGTCATTTAGTGGCATCATAGAACTGGCTGTTGTATTCCATTAGTGCCCCACTGGTGCCAAGTTATTTCTAGCACCTGTTCAGGGCACCCTCCTGCTCTGTTTTTAATAAGCTATAATGATAGCAAAAAATACTGCCATTTAGTGGCATCATAGAACTGGCTGTTGTATTCCATTAGTGCCCCACTGGTGCCAAGCTATTTCTAGCACCTGTGCAGGACACCCTCCTGCTCTGTTTTTAATAAGCTATAATGATAGCAAAAAATACTGCCATTTAGTGGCATCATAGAACTGGCTGTTGTATTCCATTAGTGCCCCACTGGTGCCAAGCTATTTCTAGCACCTGTGCAGGACACCCTCCTGCTCTGTTTTTAATAAGCTATAATGATAGCAAAAAATACTGCCATTTAGTGGCATCATAGAACTGGCTGTTGGACTCCTTTATTGTGCCACTTGTGCCAAGCATTCTCAAGCACCTCTGCATTCTACCCTCATGCACATTTAGCTATGCTAATTTTATAGCAAACTCAGGGAATTCCTTGCTGCATTTGATCATTAGGAGGGATAGAAAGTGTGGCTTCTTTTACTGTCCTGGTACCCACAGAACACGGCCCCTGTACCCATCTGTCCACTTTTGCCACGCTATTTAATTTGCCCAAAGAGCTGACTCTTTTTCTGCCATCCTAAAATTGTCTGGAATACTAAGTTAGTGTTCCTTTGCTGCCAAGCAAGGTACAACACATGTGCATTCTACACTCCTTTCCATTTCTGGAATGCAATTATTAACTGCAGGTAGTCCAGCCAATCTGTGACGAAGGTGCAGGCGTGGATATAATGTAGCCTGCATCCAATGATGGTTCTCTCGATGTCTGACAGCTCAACAATACCTTCTGTTTCCACTTCCAAAACAAATGATGACCTGCCAATCACACTCCCTGTTGCGGGTAAAGGAGTGGAAGTTCAGTGTGAAAAACCATGTGTGACTGCTGTCCCCACAGTCACAGATGATGAAGAGCACGCAGATGCACTTGATGGGGCAGGCAGTGGTTGCACAGGCACGCTAGGCTGCATTGTAGCACAGTGAAATTCACATTGCGACTTATGCTTCATTTTAAGTCGTGTACAGGGTGGGCTCCCCAGTATGCAGAAAAACCAGGCAACAGGAAAAGGACTCTAGGCAGTTGGGTTGATAAATGATTGTTTAACTTTACCAAAACAAACAATAAGAACCATGCATACAATTTAAATAATTGAACAATCTATTCTGTTGCCTACTACCTGCTAATCCCTCTGTGTAGCAGTAATTGTGTGTTTGTGCGTGTGTGTGTGTGTGTGTGTGTGCGAACACGACTTACCAGTGGTGCATCACAAGAGCTTCCAAGTTACCTACCTAAACATAGACAAAACACATTACCCCCCCTAAATACCCTTGTTAGCTGAAGCCTCACAGATAATGCAGATGATAACAGTGTGAATGCAAACCACACAGCTCTGCAACACAGTCATGGAAATCTTGAAAAGCAACAGTCAATGCAAACATGTGTTGTTGTCCCTCTGTTACGGTTGCTGTGAGCACTGGAGACTAAAGCTGGTGTCACACACAGCGACAACGACAACGACGTCGCTGCTACGTCACCATTTTCTGTGACGTTGCAGCGACGTCCCGTCGCTGTCGCTGTGTGTGACATCCAGCAACGACCTGGCCCCTGCTGTGAGGTCGCCGGTCGTTGCTGAATGTCCAGCTTCATTTTTTCGTCGTCACTCTCCCGCTGTGACACACACATCGCTGTGTGTGACAGCGAGAGAGCGACGAAATGAAGCGAGCAGGAGCCGGCACTGGCAGCTGCGGTAAGCTGTAACCAGCGTAAACATCGGGTAACCAAGGGAAGTCCTTTCCCTGGTTACCCGATGTTTACGCTGGTTACCAGCCTCCGCTCTTGCTGCCAGCGCCGGCTCCTGCACTGTGACATGTGGCTGCAGTATGCATCGGGTAATTAACCCGATGTATACTGTAGCAAAGAGAGCAAGGAGCCAGCGCTAAGCAGTGCGCGCGGCTCCCTGCTCTCTGCACTGTGACATGTAGCTGCAGCACACATCGGGTTAATTAACCCGATGTGTACTGTACCTAGGAGAGCAAGGAGCCAGCGCTAAGCGCGGCTCCCTGCTCTCTGAACATGTAACACAGCGACGTTATGATCGCTGCGTCTGCTGTGTTTGACAGATAAGCAGCGATCATAACAGCGACTTACAAGGTCGCTGTTACGTCACCGAAAATGGTGACGTAACAGCGACGTCGTTGTCGCTGTCATTTAGTGTGAACCCAGCTTAAGTCCAGATTTCTTACTACTGCACATGTGCGAGCGCTGGAGACTAAGTCCAGATTTCTTGCTACTGCACATGTGCGAGCGCTGAAGACTAAGTCCAGATTTCTTGCTACTGCACATGTGCGAGCGCCGGAGACTAAGTCCTATCTTGGAGCCATTGCACATGTGCGGGTGACATCATCGCTGACACGAGGTCACATGTCTCTGACACCTTTTATGCCGATTGGTCGCTGGTCATGTGCTTGTGATGCCTTGCTCGGTGATAGGCCAGCATGACGTCACTCCTGTCGTTCTGGCAGCGGATTGGCTCTGGTGTCCTCCATCTTGGATGAGGCACAGAGTCTATATAAGACCCTGACACACGCCGCATGGCGCTCAGTCCTCTTGGTTCATGCATAAGAGTAGACGCTCTGTGCGCGTTCCTCTAGGCATTCCTCTGTCTATGCTAGGTGAGCGCTACCGGCAGGGTAGCGTTCTTATACCTTACAGCTTCGGCTGCTGTCCGTATCCTTACCTCTTAGGGGAGCGGACATAGGCAGGTGCCTGAGGCACATGGTCTGGCTGGGCCTTGTGATTCTACTAGTAGGTGGACGTTGCCGCTAGGGTAACGTTCCTTATACTGCGTCTGGCAGTTGTTCGTATCCTCGCACACTAGGGGAGCGAACAGAGGTAGGAGCTTTGTGCGGCTTACGCTGCTGTTCGTCTCTTTTGCACCACTAGAAGAGCGGACCTAGGCAGGTGCCATATCTAGTGGTTCGTGTCCTCGCACACTAGTGGAGCGAACGCAGGTAGGAGCTTTGTGCGGCTTACGCTGCTGTTCGTCTCTTTTGCACCACTAGAAGAGCGGACCTAGGTAGGTGCCATTTCGCACACATTGCCTTTGTCTCTGTGATCATTAACAGAGATCATTCCACACACCCTCCAAGTAAGGGAGGAATTGCTTTGCTTACTTATTATATCCTTCTGTGAGTTAACAGAGGTATTGCACTCTGCCATAGTCTGCAGCAGAGTCTTTGCACGGTGGACCCTGAATGTCTGATAATCCTTTAGGTTATCAGACAGCCCCCCGTAACATTAGGACTGAGCCAAGGGTCTGGCAGTTATGGCAGAATATCAGCAGTTACACAGTTACATACAAGTACTTGAGTCACGGCTCAAGAGTATAGAGGATAAACCTCAGACCATGGTGACATCTGCACATGATCCTCGACTTGCTCTGCCAAACAAATATTCTGCCGATGCCAGATCATGTCGTGGTTTCATTAGTCAGTGTCAGATACACCTAGAGGTCAACTCTTCTCGCTTCTCTACGGAGAGGTCCAGAGTAGGCTTTGTCATCTCCTTACTTCAGGACAAAGCCTTAGAATGGGCGACTCCCCTATGGGAGCGCTCTGATGTGGTTACTCTGAGACATCAAGACTTTCTTGATGCTCTTAAGGCGGTATTCATGGGTCCGCAGGTTACCCATGATGCGGCCCTGAGACTGTTAGATCTATCTCAGGGTTCGTTATCCACTAGTTCTTATGCCATTGCTTTTAGAACTCTGGTGGCAGAACTAGATTGGCCAGAGAAGGTGTTGATTCCTATCTTCTGGAGAGGGTTGGCAGGCTATGTCAAGGATGCTCTTGCTACTCGTGAGGTCCCTGCTTCTCTGGAGGACTTGATCACAGTAGCAACGAGGATCGATGTACGCCATAAGGAACGTAGACTCGAGGTCTCTTCCTCAAGCCCTAAGCATCGGGCTATTCCAGTTGTTGAGGGTCCACTACCATCTTCCTCAGCATCTGAAACATCTCCCACTCCTATGGAGTTAGGTCATACCTCTTCCAGACTACGCAAGTCTGGTCCTCCTATATGTTACGTATGTCGTCAGGCTGGGCACTATGCCAACAAGTGTCCTAGTCGTCAGGGAAACTCCCTGGCCTAGTAACCATTAGAGGGGGGTTACTAGAGATGTCTTCTGCACCCTCTAAGTGTTGTATCCCAGGTCAGCTCTCGTTATCTGAGAATACATGGCCTATTATGGCTTTTGTGGATTCCGGAGCTGACGGGACTTTTGTGTCCTCAGGATTTGTAGAGGGACACAATATTCCCTCTATCATGTTAGAGGCGCCTATTCCTGTCCGTGTTGTTAATGGAACTATGTTGTCTGACTCCATTACATTGAGGACAGTTCCCTTGCGCCTTTCCCTGTCTCAGGGTCACATAGAGGAGATTTCTTTTCTTGTTTTGCCTGAGGGTATAGACGACATCCTTCTGGGTCTCCCATGGCTTCGGACTCATGCTCCTCACATTGACTGGGAGTCTGACAGCATTATTAGTTGGGGTTCGAAATGTCAGTCCCGATGTCTTCCCTTACCACCTAAGGTCATTGCGGTTGCATCTACTGATCTCTCTCCCATACCTACACCCTATCTGGATTTCGCTGACGTGTTCTCCAAACAGGGTGCTGAGGTTCTTCCACCCCATAGGCCGTATGACTGTGCCATAGACCTTATCCCAGGTTCGGTTCCACCTAAAGGCAGGGTTTACCCCCTGTCGATACCTGAGTCGGAGGCCATGTCGACCTATATAAGAGAGAGTTTAGAGAAGGGGTTCATTCGTAAGTCTGTCTCTCCCGCGGGAGCTGGGTTTTTCTTTGTTCGGAAGAAAGAGGGTGATTTGCGTCCCTGCATAGATTACAGGGGTCTCAACGCAATCACAATAAAGAACAAATACCCATTACCTTTAATTTCGGAGCTCTTTGACAGATTGAGAGGAGCTCAAGTTTTTACAAAGTTGGATCTGCGGGGTGCGTATAACTTGGTACGAATTCGAAAGGGTGACAAATGGAAGACCGCTTTTAACACCCGAGACGGTCACTATGAATACCTCGTCATGCCTTTTGGGTTATGTAATGCACCCGCAGTATTTCAGGACTTCGTAAACGATGTGTTCAGGGATTTACTGTTATCCTCAGTAGTGGTGTATCTGGACGACATCCTGATTTTTTCTCCTGATCTGGAGACTCATCGTCAGGATGTCGTTCGTGTCCTTTCCCGTTTAAGGGAGCACTCATTGTTTGCTAAACTCGAGAAATGTGTATTCGAGCAGTCCTCATTGCCTTTTTTGGGTTACATTATCTCACAAGAGGGCCTGGCTATGGATCCTGCGAAGCTCTCTGCTGTCCTGCAATGGTCCGAACCTCATTCCTTGAAGGCGGTGCAACGCTTCTTAGGATTCATAAATTATTACAGGCAGTTCATACCCCATTTTTCTACTTTGGTGGCCCCTTTGGTGGCCTTGACTAAGAAAGGTGCTAATCCCAAAGCCTGGTCTACTGAGACATCTCAGGCTTTTGAGGCAGTAAAAAGACACTTTTCAACTGCTCCCGTTCTTCAAAGACCCGATGAGAGTAAGCCCTTCCTCTTAGAGGTTGATGCCTCTTCAGTGGGTGCTGGTGCGGTCTTGTATCAAAAGAACGGTGCAGGTAGAAAAAGGCCGTGTTTCTTCTTTGCGAAAACCTTTTCACCAGCAGAGAGAAACTATACCATTGGGGATAGGGAACTGCTCGCCTTGAGATTAGCCTTGGAGGAGTGGCGTCACTTGCTGGAAGGAGCGAAACATCCTTTCCAGGTCTATACAGACCATAAGAATCTGACGTACTTACAAACCGCTCAGCGTCTGAATCCTCGCCAAGCCCGCTGGTCCTTGTTTTTCTCCCGCTTTCACTTCTCCATCAACTATCTGTCTGGGAGTAAGAATAACAAGGCAGACGCCCTGTCTCGCTCTATGCTTTCTACCCAGGAGGAGATTGACGAACCTCGTCTTATCCTTCCCTCCAGGGTTTTTCATACGCTCTCCCCTGTGACGTTAGACCAAATCCCACCGGGCAAGACCTTTGTTCCGCCTGATCGACAGAATGATATACTGTCATGGGCCCACACCTCAAAGGTGGGTGGGCATTTTGGTATTAGGCGGACACGAGAGTTACTGGAGAGGTGGTATTGGTGGCCACACTTAGCCAGCCACGTCAAGAGATATGTCGGTTCCTGCTACTCGTGTGCTCGCAACCGTCCATTACGGCAGAGACCGGCTGGACTCTTGCATCCTTTACCAGTGCCAGATAGACCATGGGAGGTGGTAGGCATGGACTTTGTGGGTGATCTTCCATGTTCACAGGGACATAGATTTGTGTGGGTCATTACGGACCATTTCTCCCGGATGGTTCATCTCGTACCGTTATCGAGAATCCCATCTTCCAGGGTACTAGCCAAACTATTCCTCAAGCATGTCTTTAGGCTTCACGGGATGCCAGATCGTATCATTTGTGATAGAGGCCCGCAATTTACTTCCCGTTTCTGGCGAGATCTTTGTAGCCTTCTGCAAATTGAGTTGAATCTCTCTTCGGCATACCATCCGGAGACCAATGGTTTGGTTGAGCGTACCAATCAATCTATGATTATATACCTTCGACACTTTGTTGCTGAGAACCACGATAACTGGTCCTCCCTCCTACCCTGGGCAGAATTTGCCCTTAACAATTCGCTGGCTGAGGCCACTGGGCAGACACCGTTCGTACTCAATAATGGGCAACACCCTAGGGTACCGGTACCGTTTCCCGCTGCTGCACCTCCTCCTCTTGTGGCCGACTGGGCAACTAATGCCAGAGAGGTTTGGGATCGGACTCAAGAGTCGATCCAAGCAGCTAAGGACCGTATGAAGACGGTGTCCGATCGGTTTCGTCGCCCGGCTCCTGTCTTTTCTCCAGGGGACTTTGTGTGGCTCTCTGCAAAACACGTGAGACTTAGAGTGAGCTCTGTCAAATTTGCTCCTCGCTTCCTGGGTCCTTATGAGGTTCTTCGACAGGTAAATCCTGTAGTCTACCAATTGAAGTTACCCGTCCATCTTAAGATTCATGACAAATTCCATGTCTCACTGCTAAAGCCGGCTATTTTACCTCACGCTCGTGAAGTGCACTCTCCTGCCTCTGATTCCTCTCGCTCTAGCTATGAGGTACGAGCCATAGTTGGTTCTAAGATGGTTAGAGGGCGCAGGTTCTTCTTGATAGATTGGGAGGGTTACGGCCCGGAACATCGCTCTTGGGAGCCTGAGGAGGCTGTCCATGCTCCCGACTTAGTTGCCAATTACCTGCGTCGCTGGGAGGGGGGCCCTTGAGGGGGAGGTACTGTTACGGTTGCTGTGAGCACTGGAGACTAAGTCCAGATTTCTTACTACTGCACATGTGCGAGCGCTGGAGACTAAGTCCAGATTTCTTGCTACTGCACATGTGCGAGCGCTGGAGACTAAGTCCAGATTTCTTGCTACTGCACATGTGCGAGCGCCGGAGACTAAGTCCTATCTTGGAGCCATTGCACATGTGCGGGTGACATCATCGCTGACACGAGGTCACATGTCTCTGACACCTTTTATGCCGATTGGTCGCTGGTCATGTGCTTGTGATGCCTTGCTCGGTGATAGGCCAGCATGACGTCACTCCTGTCGTTCTGGCAGCGGATTGGCTCTGGTGTCCTCCATCTTGGATGAGGCACAGAGTCTATATAAGACCCTGACACACGCCGCATGGCGCTCAGTCCTCTTGGTTCATGCATAAGAGTAGACGCTCTGTGCGCGTTCCTCTAGGCATTCCTCTGTCTATGCTAGGTGAGCGCTACCGGCAGGGTAGCGTTCTTATACCTTACAGCTTCGGCTGCTGTCCGTATCCTTACCTCTTAGGGGAGCGGACATAGGCAGGTGCCTGAGGCTGGGCCTTGTGATCCTTCTGTGAGTTAACAGAGGTATTGCACTCTGCCATAGTCTGCAGCAGAGTCTTTGCACGGTGGACCCTGAATGTCTGATAATCCTTTAGGTTATCAGACAGCCCCCCGTAACACCCTCTATGATTTAAACTGTATGTGACAATTTGACAGTGCAGAGGCAGCAAGTCTTATTGTCTATAAATAGTCGGCCTACCCAGAACAGACATGTGTTTTGCTAGTAAAACAAAGTGTTGCGTGCCCGCATTATTGTCTGGGCACAGCCTACCGTACCCGGGTACTCTGATGTCCAGTTGCCAGAAATACAGACTTTACGCTCCTCTCACGGTAAACAGTATAGACAGCACTGTAAGAATGTTGGTCTGTGGCACAGGATGCTGCTCACTGGCATTACGGGGCTCATCATCAAAGTACAACATGACTCCCCTCACAATTGAACGAAGTGTTTCCGCGGTGGCTCCTTGCTGTAACACACACCTTTAGCTTTTCCTTCTGTTCATAGACAGCATCTCCAAGTCCACACCCAAAGAACAGTTTGATATTGCTATAGTGACCAAACAAAGGCAGATCCAAAATAACAGCAGCCCCTTGTGTGTAGTCTGCAACATTGCATGCAATGGCAAATTAGCATGTTGCATTGACAGTGGCTAAAGCTGAGCAATACACCTTCACGCTATCAATTCATATCCATGTGACACTTCATGGAGGAACTACTCAAAGGTGTGAGTTTTTGCCTTCTACTTACAGATTGTTGACAAATCTTACAGATTCCATGACTTGGGTGATCCTTTGCGATGTCCAAAAATTCACAGGCTAGGCAAGGCTTACAGCCCATGCGACCTGCATAGCCAACACGACTTCTGCTCAGAGTCAAAGTTGTGGTCCAGGATTCAGTTGTTGACGTGCTTCCAGTACTTTGTCTCTGGCCAGGAAGACGCAACGTAACCTCGTCGTCAGTAGCATCCTCCTCCACCTCCTCTGCTGACCTCATCGACTGGCTGACTTTGGTTTGACAGTAAGTGTGGTCTCCAACCTCATCAATAACCCTGTGTGTTTTCATTCCCCTCGTCCTGAGTCCTCCGAGACAACCTCTTCCTGCCCTGACCGAATAGTAAAGTTGTCATTCCAATCAGGTATCTGTGCTCCTCATCATGTTCCCCATTGTCTCCACCAGGAGGATTTACTTTTTGGAAATGAGGGTGTAGATTAGGCTCAGCACCTTCTTCATCGGGGCCTGGATCCCACTCACAAAGTTTCTGGCCATCTGCGCAGATCATTTCCCCTGTCTCATGGAACTCGCTACCTCAACACGTCAGATTATCTGCTACACCCGCAAGCTTCAAACTGAATCTGGAAACTCATCTGTTTAGAAATGACTATAACCTTCAATGACACCACCACCATACGTACTTGACGCTCAACCTAAACCACTCCTACTGTCTCCTCCCAAAAATCCTTTAGAATGTAATCCCGCAAGGGCAGGGCCCTCTTCCCTCTGTACCAGTCTGTCTATAGTTACTTGTATATGTATTCTGTATGTAACCCCCTTCTCATGTACAGCACCATGTAATCAATGGTGTTCTATAAATCAATAATAATAAAAATAATAATAACTTCCTTGTCTGTACTCATAGCAGCTTTGGAGCAGACCTCTAATTCCCAGGCTATAGTGCGACTGAACAGCTATGCAAACTCAACCATCTCTGTTACCCCATACTTAGCAGGGCTGGTGCAAACTTGAGAGCTGTTAGGAAGCAAGTGCAATTGGATTGACACCCCAGAGGAATGGAGTATTTGGGATCTTGAAATTGGGGTGGAGGAGAGGCCACTTTATGGAGCACTTGAGATCCATTGAAGCAGCTGCTGTTTTGGCCTCATCTACATTTGTTAGCGATGGTTGTGTCAGTGAAAAAAAGGATCATATCAGATTATCCATGGGAAGAAGTACACCTGTTCTTTTGGATGGTATTTGTTGTTACAAAACCTGTAACCTGAAGCCTGCTGCGGTTTCATTTGCGCCCAGGCGTCAGCTGCCATTTAGGGCTGTGCCTTGGGTTGTTCAGCTGGCTACTTTCTCCTCCACGTGTAAGTGTGGAGAGGCAGCTAGTGCGCATGCGTGTGCCGATTTACCCCAGCCGCAGCCTAACTACAGTGTTTCGCCTAGTGAGTATGCTCTGCCTGACTGTGCCATTGCTAAGGCTAAGTCTTCATTTCGGGATACAGCGCATGCTCCCACACTTAGTGCGAAAAGCCTCTTTGCACAGGTACTTGCATTCCGTGCCAGGTCTAAGTCCTGTTTTGTGCCTAGACACCATGCTAAAGCTGATAGTCTTTTTTCAGAGACTGTATTTCATGCTACTGAGCATGCTCAGGCACTTACTGCATCAGAGACTAGGTCCGGTAATGAACTCTTTGGCCCTGCCCCTGATGTGGGGGTCCCATATAGACCACAGGGCATCAGGTGTCCTGACGATGTGGCCAGGCCACTCCCAAATGGCTTGCAGAGGCCCACCCCTATGACTTGTCCCCGCATTATTGATGGTCAGACGATGACTGGTGAGGTTTTTGGGTCATGGCAGCCATGAGGTCATCATTGAAGTTGCGGTTCCAAATAGGACGCTAGTTATGCCACTCATGACGTGTCACTCTGCTTTTGTCTCCAGGAGGTGCATTGTGGTTCACCCTGGTTTGGGGCGGACCCAGGTTATAAAAGGGGCTGGAGCCAACAAGGAGGTGCGCAGTCTTCTATTATGCTCCGAAAGAGCACATCTCCATGTGTTGAACCCATTGCGGCTTTAGGCCAGAGGTAGGCAGGGATAGGGTGTCGATGCAGGCCACCACCACAGTTGGTAACGCAGAACGGTTAAGACCAGCTCCTGTCCTACCAGTCCTGCTTGTGCAGCCCAGTGGCATTAACAGGCCTGCTGCTGCTGTTGCGCCTGCTGTCCACAGGTGTGGCCCCTACGCACACGGTCAGCGTACTCAATGGCCCCTGTGTTGTTAACAGGGAGTTCCTGGGCTGGGTGGGCATGTGGACCCTGTGACTCTAACAGGGCTCCCAGTCTCCAGATCCGAATGGCGTCTAACTCGGTTCAGGCTACTATTAGTTTCATAGCCACACAGCTCTGTATCCTCCACCAAACCTTCCAGTTGCCAACCTCTCCTTTTCCATCTGGGAGCACGGTGGACACTGACTGCTGATGGGGATATATACCTTTCTCTTTCTTTTCTTATTAATTTTCGTTATATAGCGGTAACATAGTATATACCACCTTATCCAAATCTGCCAGTCCCACTGTAACAGATGGTGTTTCTTCAGCAAATGTTACTGTTGCTTAACCACCAAATCCACGGACCAAAACTTTTTTCCCCTTTCCAACACACCTGTTCCCCTTTCCACCAGCATCTGCCCTTTTTCAACTCATTTTGGTATATGACCAAAAGTGCAACTCTGCAGGGACACCGTACTCAACGCCATCTCAGCACAGCAGCCAGCCCTCGGTCCCTCAGATGTGGACAAGTAAAAGACCATTTCCTCCTATGCATGACAAAGCGTTGAGATTCACTCTGTGCAGCACTGGTGTTTAGTGGAAAAGCAGATCTAAGATTGCGTACCACCTTCTGCAGATACTCCTGTATACGTGCGTCCATTTCTATGGCAGGAATTATTTCGCCAAATTTTGTCTTGTACCGGGGATCTAACAGTGTGGCAACCCAGTAGTCAGGATTACTTTCAATTCGTACAATCCGAGGGTCATGTTGTAGGTAGTGCAGCAAGAAGGCGGTCATGTGTCTTGTGCATCCAGGAGGACCAAGTCCTTGGTGTGTTGGTGGCAGAGAGGTGAGAATCGTGCCTCCTTCCTCTGCCCTCTCCCCACAACCTCGCACAACCGAAATGTGAGCAAGCCCTCACTCATCTGCTGAGTCTTCCATGCCCATCGCCAGTTCGTCCTCCATTTCTTCATGGGCTCCTGCACCTTCCTCAACACTTTTTGCTGATACTATGCGCCCTTGTTAATCCCTCTCCCTCACCATGACTGCCGCATAGGTGCCGCTGACCATCTGGACCTCGTAGATCTTGTTATCCCTTCCGCATATGACTCCTCCTGTACTTCCTCCCCTTCCTCTTGTCCCAACACCTGACTCCGAATAATAATTACAGTGTGCTCCATCATGTAGATGACCAGAATTGTCACGCTGAGAATGACATTGCCAGTGCTAAACATCTTCGTCGACATTTGTAAACTGTGTAGCAGGGTGCATAGGTCCTTGATCTGACACCACTCCAGCAGCGTGATCTGCACCACCTCTGGATCAAGTTATCCCAGGCTATATGTCATAACGTATTGCAGCAGGGTTCGGCGTTGCTGCCACAAACGCTGCAACATGTGCAGATTAAAATTCCTGTGTGTCGGCACATGGCATTTCAGGCGTTTAACCACCAGACCTAAAGACTTCTGTAGCGACGAAAGTTGTTGAGCTGCTGTGTGCGCACGATGGAAGTGAGCACATAGCGAGCGTGCCCGCTGCACAAGGCCATGTAGGCCGGGATGGTGTTTTAAAAATTGCTGGAGAATTAGGTTCAACATGTGAGCCATACAAGGCACGTGTGTCACATTGCCCTGACGATGGCCCGCAGCCAGGTTTGCATCATTGTTGCACACGGCTGTTAAGTCACCAACGGAGTCCGCTCCGTCAATTTGTACTCCAGTCGCCAGGTGACAACGTGTTCCTTTCATGCATAGTGCTGATGATGGGAGAGGAGTCGATGCCAGCGGCGCAGGTGGACGCAGGTTATGCTCACCCACTGGGCTGCATTACCTTGACAGATGCAGAATCTCTGGCTGAATGTAGCTGGTGGGTATCTCACAGATGAAATACCATCATTCAGCTACAACCAATGGGAAGACACCACACCCTTTTTTATGCCCATCCTGTCTGCAGACCACTGCCAGACATAGCTATGAACCTCTGGTTGCTTTTACCCCCAGTTCAGTTTTATGATTTTGTGTGCTTATTACCTGACTACTTTTCCTGCTTGCTGTTTATGTACCTTGTTGGCCGATCCGCATTTCACCTCTGCTTGTTTTCTGATTAAGTCCTGGCCGTTCCATTCTGTTCCTGTTCCTCAATTAATGTTTTGACCCTGCCTGACTACTATTCTCTGGAACTGCAGCCTTCCACAGGTATTGATCACCTTGGGCCCTGTGTAATTCCTAATCCCTGTATAGGGGTTAAAGGGTTTCAGGGTTCTAGGGGTCCTGCTTGGTGAGTGGCTTCCCTCTAGCCTATCATTTACAGCTCATCTGAGTGTGTGGATCAAGGAAGGCGTTACACCGTGCTCTCTGCAGAAGGCCATGTGGGCCAGGATAGTGCTTTAAAAATTGCTGGACAACCAGGTTCAACACGTGAACCACACAAGGCACGTGTGTCACATTGTCACAGCGAAGGGCCGCACCCATGTTTGCATCATTGTCGCACCCGGCCTTCCCTGGCTGCTGGTTGAGTGGAGACAGCCATTGATGAAACTCGGTCTCCAGAGCTAACCGTCCACAACTTCTCAGCGGTGTGACTCACATTTCCCATACATTTCAAAGTAAACCTTTGACCGCCTGATGGCATTGAGCTCTGCTGCCAGCATAGTAAGGAGGTGTGTGGTATTCCTTGTGCGCAGTTACAAGGAAGGGTGGCCTGACCACACAGGGTTTGCGCCAAGGTGGAGGACCCACACGAGGTTGAAGAGGCAGAAGCAGTGTATTAACTTCTACATACAGAAGAAGGATTGACACAACTCGTGGGGACGGCAAGACTTGTACAGCAGACCCTTCTCCATCTCTCCCCACAGTAACCCATTGCCCAGTCAGCGACATGTAACGCCCCTGTCCATGCTTACTGGGCCAATTATCTGTGGTGAAATGCACCCTGTCACACAGAGTTTCTCAAGGAATCAGAGATGTTTAGTGCGACATGCTGGTGTAGCGCGTGCACGCCTTTGTTGGAGAAGGAGTGGCGCCTGGGCATCGGCTCTTGGGGCACTGCGATGGGCATAAGGTCTCGAAAATCCTCGGTTAAAAAGGTTGGAAAGGCAGCATTTCGGTAGCCAACAGTTTCCAGATGCTGAAAGTCAACCTCTAAGCCATGTCATGCCCTTCTAAAAGCATGTAAAACACAGTAAGGGGACTCCAACCACAGTCTCCCTCGTTTCCACTAACTGGGCCACACACACCCCACTTGACTGGCATCAGTTGACCCAATTTTCAAGATGAAAAAGATGCTTTGCATGAAGCACTCTCAAAAATACGCGTGCCTTTCCCGTCCCCTGGCTGACCCAGGGGAAGAAAAGTCCTCTGAGAGCCATGACTTGTTCATCTTGGTTCTTTTAGAAACACAGCGAGGGGACTCCAACCACAGTCTCCCTCGTTTCCACTAACTGGGCCACACACACCCCACTTGACTGGCATCAGTTGACCCAATTTTCAAGATGAAAAAGATGCTTTGCATGAAGCACTCTCAAAAATACGCGTGCCTTTCCCGTCCCCTGGCTGACCCAGGGGAAGAAAAGTCCTCTGAGAGCCATGACTTGTTCATCTTGGTTGTTTTAGAAACACAGCGAGGGGACTCCAACCACAGTCTCCCTCGTTTCCACTAACTGGGCCACACACACCCCACTTGACTGGCATCAGTTGACCCAATTTTCAAGATGAAAAAGATGCTTTGCATGAAGCACTCTCAAAAATACGCGTACCTTTCCCGTCCCCTGGCTGACCCAGGGGAAGAAAAGTCCTCTGAGAGCCATGACTTGTTCATCTTGGTTCTTTTAGAAACACAGCGAGGGGACTCCAACCACAGTCTCCCTCGTTTCCACTAACTGGGCCACACACACCCCACTTGACTGGCATCAGTTGACCCAATTTTCAAGATGAAAAAGATGCTTTGCATGAAGCACTCTCAAAAATACGTGTGCCTTTCCCGTCCCCTGGCTGACCCAGGGGAAGAAAAGTCCTCTGAGAGCCATGACTTGTTCATCTTGGTTCTTTTAGAAACACAGCGAGGGGACTCCAACCACAGTCTCCCTCGTTTCCACTAACTGGGCCACACACACCCCACTTGACTGGCATCAGTTGACCCAATTTTCAAGATGAAAAAGATGCTTTGCATGAAGCACTCTCAAAAATACGCGTGCCTTTCACCTCCCCTGGCTGACCCACGGGAAGAAAAGTCCTCTGAGAGCCATGACTTGTTCTCCTTGGTTCTTTTAGAAACACAGCGAGGGGACTCCAACCACAGTCTACCTCGTTTCCACTAACTGGGCCACACACACCCCACTTGACTGGCATCAGTTGACCCAATTTTCAAGATGAAAAAGATGCTTTGCATGAAGCACTCTCAAAAATACGCGTGCCTTTCACCTCCCCTGGCTGACCCAGGGGAAGAAAAGTCCTCTGAGAGCCATGACTTGTTCATCTTGGTTCTTTTAGAAACACAGCGAGGGGACTCCAACCACAGTCTCCCTCGTTTCCACTAACTGGGCCACACACACCCCACTTGACTGGCATCAGTTGACCCAATTTTCAAGATGAAAAAGATGCTTTGCATGAAGCACTCTCAAAAATACGCGTGCCTTTCACCTCCCCTGGCTGACCCAGGGGAAGAAAAGTCCTCTGAGAGCCATGACTTGTTCATCTTGGTTCTTTTAGAAACACAGCGAGGGGACTCCAACCACAGTCTCCCTCGTTTCCACTAACTGGGCCACACACACCCCACTTGACTGGCATCAGTTGACCCAATTTTCAAGATGAAAAAGATGCTTTGCATGAAGCACTCTCAAAAATACGCGTGCCTTTCACCTCCCCTGGCTGACCCAGGGGAAGAAAAGTCCTCTGAGAGACATGTCCACATTGTCAGTGGACAGACACGTGTGCTTATCTGCCAGCAGACCCCCAGCAGCACTGAAGACAGGTTCCGAGAGAACGCTGGCTGCAGGACACGACAAGATCCCCAAGGCGTAGGTGTCGAGCTCAGGCAATTTATCCAGATTGGAAGCTTAAAATGAGCAGGGCTCAAGTTGCACAGTAATGGCATCGATGTTTCCTTGCATATACTCATATATTGGTGTCTCCTCCTCTTTTTCCTTGTCCAGCTCTTTTGTTTTCGCATGAGTATATGTCCTTGTCACTTTCCCAAGTGTTTGTGTTGTGAGTTGTTTATCACCTTTTGGACACCTTTGAGGGTGTTTTCTAGGTGTTTTTATGTGTTTGTGATTGCCTGCCATTGTTTCCTATGCAGTTCGAGCGGGAGCTCCGTTTGGCGAACCGTCCTCGAGCCGAACCGGGACCGGTTCGCTCATCTCTAGTGAACATCCAATCCGAAGGGAGATGACAAGGGTTTTGTAGGTTGGCTGCTGTCACCTTATTAGGGGCTGGTGTTTGTGAAGGGGGTCTACCTGTGACTACCTGGCTAGTCCAGGGCGTCACACATTGATAAGGAATAAATTCCAAGCTTGAAAATATCCCTTTAACTCTGAACTGTAAAGTCTTCTGCTAGATCTAAAAGAGCTCAGGTGATTTTCTGACTGAGATAACAATGTTATACAGGACATATATGTGCTGTACATGTATCTGTCTACGTGACTATATATGGTGTTTCCCTTTAAGATGTGCGTGTGCATTTATATACTCAGCCTTCTTATAATGCAGCTCCACTCATCAGTACCTTTCTTTGCATTTGCTGTGACAGGTAATGTTCCACAATGAAATCCCATCATGGACGCTGGAGCTACATCTCTCAGTAAAAACACAAAGCATGTAGTTTTTACAAAACAATCAATGGTGTGAACGATATATCAGGCAAATGTTGTGAAAAGGATCAATACAACACCCAGCATGAAAGATGCCTAAACATATTGTGACCCATTACACAAAGCATCTAGTGATTTGACTCCGACAAGACTATATCCATCGACATTTAGTCACTGCTGGCATTAACAATTTAGAGTCGAAATACATGAGCGCTTAGTTTCACTGCAAAAATTCTTATTCTGCTTCTCATGTTATATATACAGATAGCTAGATAATTACATAGTCACCATTCTCACAACAGATATTGTAAATAAAAGGACACCAAAACTAATCATTCTGTCTTCCTTGAGTTCCTTTCATCTTAAATTGCAATCTAAAGTGTATCATAAGACATCCATTCCTACCAATTCTAGTGACAGTGTATGGGAAACAGAAAGCTTCAAAATGGTTTGAAGTCTAAGCTGCGTTTGTGCTAGCTGAGCAGAAGCTTCCTTCAGGAGAAACCTCCCCCATAACTCAGCCTTTATTAGCCCCTTCCTATAATAATGTTCTCTGTCCTGACCCCCATCCTGTAATAATGTCCCCCTTTTTGCAATCCTCCCAATGTAAGTGATGCGGATGACACGTTCTGCATCATCCACATAGCCAACCGAAATCTTGCGCCTGCACAATGACATCCCCGGTTTGCACAGCTTGCTTTGCCCTACTGCAGGTAGAGCCTGATGCTTAACTGCACATGCATAGGACCACG
This sequence comes from Anomaloglossus baeobatrachus, assembly GCF_048569485.1. Taxonomy (NCBI): domain Eukaryota; kingdom Metazoa; phylum Chordata; class Amphibia; order Anura; family Aromobatidae; genus Anomaloglossus; species Anomaloglossus baeobatrachus. Next base: position 265,810,898 of record NC_134354.1, on the reverse strand, counting down.
CATTTTCGGCTGCTGCTTACTGGAACCATTTTGTCCACATGATGCACGTTCTGACACATGCGCAATTAGATTTCATGCTTTGCCAGCAGCAGAGCAGAGTGAAATGCCCCTGCATAAACAGCAATGCCCCAGCCCCTTAGGCTCCAGGGTCCAGATACAATTGCAGCCCCTTTACCTACTGTAGTTACATCCCTGGCAGAGACCCTGATTCCAGAAATGTGTCACTTACTAGGCTGCTTAGAGTAGTTTTGATAAGATCATTGTTTTATTGGCATTAATAAACCTGCTTCCAGGTAATCAGTCATATTCATGAGCTTTGTGTAGCCTCATCCCCATCTCTGATTTTCAACTTCCTGTGTACACTGTACATGGACAGAATGCAGATAATCAGTAAGTGACACATCACTGGAATCAGGACCCTACATCATGCTACTCTTAGATGGGGTGACAGATTCCCTTCAATTTTTTTCTGTGGAAAAAGAAAAACAAAACAGCAATTCTGCTTTTTGAGATTTAAAATTGTATGCTACTCAAACCCTCTACAAATATAATGTAAAATGTATTCTGTGGGTGACCCTAATTATGGAGATAGCAAGTTTACGTAGTTATTAGCGATGAGCGAATATATTCGGCACTATTCCTTACTCGCACGAATATTAAGGTATTCAGGATATTTGTTACATGTTGAGTATTTTGGTATTCACCTCTTCAGTTTCCAGTCCCCTCCTCACATATATGACTACTGATTTTCAGCCGCTAAGCATATGTAACGCAAAATGTCATTTACCGCTGGAGCATCAGAGAACAGGCAAAGGAAATGGTGTCAGGTGCATTTTTTTTTCAAAATGTCAATAGAATTTCAAATTGTTTTAATTTGAAAGAAACCACGAATTTCAGGAAATACGACTAAAACTTGATCCTCTGCAAATTAATCCGCTTATCTCAGATGTAGCAGGGCATGGGGAAGCCTGCTGCATTGCCAGGGGCCACTAGTCCACTCACTGAGTGTGTAGCATGTGTGAAATGGCACTACATGTTTTTTCTTTTTTTTTTCTTTTGCAAATTGAATTACAGATTGTTTAAATTCCAGGTTTCAGGAAATTGTACTTAATCTCAATCCTTCATATACCGATCCGGTCATCTCTAAGGCAGGCTTTAAACATTGCGACATCGCAAACCAATGCTGCGATGTCGCATGCGATAGTCCCCGCCCCCGTCGCAGGCACCATATCGTGTGATAGCTGGCGTAGTGAAAATTATCGCTACGCCAGCTTCACATGCACTCACCTGCCCTGCGACCGTCGTTCTGGCCGGCGACCCGCCTCCTTCCTAAGGGGGCGGGTCGTGCGGCATCATAGCGACGTCACACGGCAAGTGGCCAATAGCGGCGGAGGGGCAAAGATGAGCAGGATGTAAACATCCCGCCCACCTCCGTCCTTCCACATAGCCGCCGGCGGCAGGTAAGGAGATGTTCCTCGCTCCTGCGGGTTCATACACAGCGATGTGTGCTGCCGCAGGAACGAGGAACAACATCGTACCTGTCGCAGCACCAGCATTATGGAAATGTCGGTGAATGCAACGATGATACGATAACGACGTTTTTGCGCTCGTTTATCGTATCATCTAGCATTTACACAGTACGATGTCGAAAGTGACGCCGGATGTACGTCACTTTCGATTTGACCCCACCGACATCGCAACGTGCAAAGCCGCCCTAATAAATGCCTCCTCCCAACTTCATTAACTCAGAATTCCCTAATATTTAAACAGTGCATATGAAACAATTAACAAGTCTCTACTACTACCTAAGTTGAATAACTTGACTGCCTAAATGGATATGAATATTGATGGGAAGGATATTTTAATTAACAACTGAGGAAAGATGACCTTCAAATAGTTCTCCACATTAAAGGGATTTAAAAGATGTAGAATTTGTCCAGCACTGCAGTTTTTTAGAGTGCAGCATAACTTATTGTTTACATGTCTTGCCTTTTGTGCTTAAATTTAAGGTGAAAAAATCCAAGTATCAAATGCGCTTTAATTACTTGAATTATGAAAATTAAGTGAAAAATTATCTGTGAGTCTTGTATCGCATGAAGTTTTATTTGCCAGTGAATGATGAGTAGCATTTATAAGACGGGCAATAAGAGATTTTTTTTTGCTGCAATGTTTGACTCAAAAACATCACCATGAAAGTGCTATGGCCCTGATTCATCAAAGTGTTTTTGCTAGATTTCTGGTAAACACTTCGATAAATTGCACCATTTGTACACAACTCAAGGCTGCACAAAAAATTGGCAATCTTTGGCCCCTTTCATGCCAGTTTTGCCCAGGTATGCCAAAATACGAGGTGCTGGGTTGGGGATTTCACAGGGGTCTGATGCAACAGGTCATCCAATATGACAAAAATCTTACTCCTGACTGGAATAGGAGTTTTGGAGAGGGATCTGCCTCTTAATGCATTGAGTAACATCCTGTAAGAATGGAGTGCACTCAATATAATGAAAAGGGTTACCAGTGAAAAGGGTTCCATGGTCCTAGTCTTATGTGAAGAAGAATTAATTGCACTCTAATAAATAAGCCAAAAAATCCACACTACAATGTGATAAACAGTTCACAACAGATGCCAAAGGAGCCCCGACCAAGTATTGAGTGCATTTACTGTACAGGCTTTTCAGTAGGCCAAAATTTCTGAGTTTAAAATCATTATTTCACTTGGTCTTTTCTTTTTCTGAGATAATGACTTTTGGGTTTTCAATGGCTGTAAGCCATAATCCTCAACATTAACAGAAATAAACACTTGAAATAAATCACTCTGTGTGTAATGACTCTATATAATATATGCGTTTCCCTTTTTGTAATCAATTACTGAAATTAATAAACTTTTTGATGATATTCTAATTTCTTAAGATGCACCTGTATATACCTACTCTGTTCTCTTAAAACATGTTTTGTTGTTTTGCTTGTAAATGCATTTCAATATGTAAATATGTATATCTAATTCTGTATGTTTTTCATGCTTTTGCACTATTATTGTATTTTTTGCCCTAACAGCAAAATTGTTAAGAAAGGCCTGAGAGGGTGAAAATGTCCTTGCCTCCTATTTTTTGCCTTACCTGTTTATCACGATAAATAATTTGTACATTTTTTGAACCAAATATCTAAGTGTTATAAGCACAGTCGCTTGTGAATTACTATTCAAATTTAGTAATGATAGGAGGCACCATATGCATGAATAAACTCCATATCCATGGGATAATGAAAGAGTGCACAATTATTGCAATATAGAATTGATGTATTTTATTGATTACATTTAAAACCAAACACAAGTTGGTTTTAATTAGTATACCTGTCATGCTTCCACCAGGGGGCGCAGAAGCAGAATGGAGATAGAACTCCAAACAGCAGTTAGACTAAAGCCCACAAGGGGGCACACGCACCAGTGAAAGGGTAGTCAGCAAGCCCAAGTCTAAACCAGGAAGTCACATCTGAACAAGAGAGTGAGCAAGCTGTAAACAGGTGGAAGCATGAGGGTCAGGAGCCAAGAGGTCACGTCAGAAGCCAAAAAGGGGAAGCAGAGCTGTGGTCAGGAAATGTTACCTAAGTCCGAGTCCAGGAAAGCAAGTAACTACAAAAGAGGGGGAGGGGACTGAAACACAGAACTGGACAGGGGTCTGGAAGACAGGGCTGACAAACAGTGCAAGGGAAACAGAGGTCAGGGAGAGGTAAGCAGGGCTAACTCACAAAAGCCAGTTGTGCACACTGCAGAGCAGGAACTATAACTGGCGGCGTTCCAGAGGTCTCCACCCCATAATAAAGTGACATGAGTCCTGGAACAAGGCACAACAGAACAGACCTCTCTCACCTGACTTAACCCCATTAGAGCCAAGCTACAGTCATGGCAGTACCCATTAAATTTACTATAGGCATAATTGAGTTTCATCTATTTATATACAGAATTACCAGCACATTAACAATTATTTATTAGCATTGTACTTAACTTGATGGCACCTTAATGAGTTATTTATTTATTTATTATATGAATATAAACTAGAGGTACTTTAATATTTATTATTGTATTCAATTGCACTGAAGCAGGGGAGACTTTAATTTTATTATCACCAATACTGTATGTGCACATGAATTAATACCATAATATGTAATATCCAATATTTAATGTATTTATTTATTTATTGAAATTACCCAGAAGTTGGTGATATAATATTATTTTTTTTAATGTCGCACTTATTTTTATTATTGCTAATTATAGCTTGTACATTGATTAATGAAATTGTGGTGCTGTATCTAATTTTTTTATCATATCTGGAGTAAAATGAAGTCCCTACTCTAGATCCCTTTTTTGTTTTTAATAATTCTAACTTGTGGTTGGTTTTAAATGTAATCAATAAAATATATGAATTTTATATTGGATTAATTGTGCACTCTTTCCTTATCCCATGGATATTGAGTTTATTCATATACTATATATCTAAGTGTGCAGTAAACTCTTGTTAATGAATCAGGAGCGTCTGACAACACACCCCTTGATAAATTGGGGGTCAATGCAACTATAGAACCTTTTTCATTTATCTTCACGACTTCATGAATGAATGAATGAATGATACTTTATTTTACACCAGTCCTAGGCTTATGATGATAAACTAATTAAGCATCATTGATATGGTTCCAACACTCCAACAGGAAGTTTTCATCTTAAATACTACGGCCGTATCACTTCAGAAATGATTAACGACTTCTATGGATAACTTTTCTGCACTTTTTCTTTTTAATTTCGGCAGCCGGTAATGATGACATTGGGTAGTCAGGCAACATATAATTGCTTCATAATAAAGTAGATGCATTTGTACAGGCAACGTAATCCACACACCTGACACTTATTTAATTATACAGAATATTCACTGTCAGATTCACTGTCAATACTTGGCCGTAATGAGAAAATTCCTGGGAAGAGACGTTGAGATCCACTCATCCTCTTCTATTGCATAGTGCTATAGTGATTTTTCAATGTCATTCAATACAGCTTGAAGCATCATTTGTACCAGAGTGGTGGAAAGCTGACAATTACAGTACATACAAAATAACACGATCGCGGTTTTTTTCCCCTGTAAATTGTAAACATTGTGGAATTAAAGCAAACAATTCTTTAAAGCATATCTGCACTTTCAGATGACTTTTCAGATTAATCTGTGGGTGTGCATGAAGCAGGGGCATATCTAGGGGTGAAGACGAGGCAGTTGGCCTTGCTTCCTCCGAAATGGGTTTCAGCTGTCCTCTGAGTCGGCTGTTAAGCTGACAGCCAGCTCAGAGAAGGTGTAAGAAGCATTAAATTGTACTCATGACTTTCGGTCACCAGTACACACTAAAGCCCTTCTCACTGGCACCTCTGAGTCAGGGCAACATGAATAGCAAGAAAAGGTCATCTGATCACACTTGTCGGTAAGGTAAGCACTCTAGTGGAGCTAAAGAGCAGACTATTTATTGTAATGGGCATTCTTGTAAGGGGACAGTATGGGGAGGGGGAGTTTGAGGACACAGTATGGGTATGGGGAAATATGTGAAAAAACAGTATGGGGAGTAGGTTGTATATGTTAGGAGACCATATGGGGAGCATGAGGTATGTGTGAGGAGACAGTATTAAAGGGAATAGTATGAGAAAACAGTATGTGGGGGAATGTGAGGGGCACAATATAGAGACTGGGTAGCATGGCGGCTCAGTATAGAGAGGAGGCAGTGTGAGGAGACAATGTCACGGCACAGTATCAAGGGATCAGTATATAAAGGAGGCAATGTAAGGAGGGTGCACTGTATAGAGGCTGGACACTATAGGGAAGGACAGTATTGAGGGCATGTGTCATAAAAAGGACAGTATAGAGGACATTCATTGTAAAGGAACAATATAGAGGGTCAATTATTCAGGGGCACAGTGTGGAGCAGATATTTTTTATTTAGGAACATTATAATCACTTTGCTATTTTTAAGGGCACTGTATTGGGATGTGCTGCAGAAGACCAGAAAAGATGGAAATCTACAGAGATGAGCTGTGAATGTCTAAAATCGCCATTGGATCTGAACAGGATGGAGAAAAATAGAAAGAAAATTTCTCTAATCAGAAAATATTTAATCTATAAGCACCGTGATGTAAATTTTTATTTGTGATATTGACTATGTCTTATCAGTACCATGGTTCCCATATGGTCTGTAGTTTGATATTGACTGATAACAACTGTCTGTATCTCTTTACTATTGTTAATAACATACTTGGAATTGTAAATTAATGTAATACAATTGTATATGGATCTGACCTGACAGTATAATTGATCGCTGTATTATGCATTGTGATGTATTCATGTACTGAATGCGGTTCTGGTGTTGTATGCCTGTACTGATGATGGTTCTAGTGATATACAGTACTTATATATTGCTGGGGGTTCTGGTGATGTCTGTTTGTCCTGATGGGGGTTCGGGTGTGATGTCTTTCTGTCCTGATAAGGGTTGTGATGCTGTGTTTTTGCGCTGATGGGGGTTATGGAGATATATTTCTGTGCTCTTGCTGGTTTTGATCTTATACACATGTAACAATCCATGACTTGTAAGATTACGTAATACACTGGGGAAAATAAGTATTTGATACACTACCGATTTTGCATGTTTTCTCACAAAGAATGGAGAGGTCTGTAATTTTTATCATAGGTACACTTCAACTGGATTTGGACATATATACCAAGATGAGGTCTATGTATACCAGGAGGGAAATCATATATACTAGGATGAGGACCCTACGTACCAGTATGAGAGCCATTTATACCTGGATGGGACAAGGATGGGGAACATATGTACCAGGATAAATGACATATACACGAGGATACGGGATATTAGTACAGAATTGGGGAACATTACCCACATAACAATTACAACAGCTGATCTCCCCCATGACAATGACTCATGACCATATTTTTTCTTCAATTTTTTGTTCCTATTTTCCACCTCGGAAACCTATGTGTGTCTTATGATTCAGTGCATTTTATAGTCTGAAAAATATGGTAATTGAGAAAGTGTGTATTTGACAAATGAAATGGTTATACAAGTGGCATCCAAAAGTTTGTGAACCCCTGGTCAAAATTACTGGTATTGTGAATAGTTAAGCAAGTTGACGATTATATGATCTCTAAAAGGCACAGAGTTTAAGATGACACATTCCCTATGTATTTTAGGCAAAAAAAAATAAATATTTTCATCTTTTATATTTTAAATATTACAGAAAGGAAATTGGGCCGATGCAAAAGTTTGTATACCCTTTGTAATTTGTGTGGTCAGATAACTTTAACCAAGGTTTAAGACCTTGATTAGCCTGTTAGGGTTATGGTTTGTTCACTTTCATCGTTAGGAAAGGCCAGGTGATGCAAATTTCACAGCTTTGTAAAAACCCAGCCTCCTCTAACCTTGTGCCCAAAACAAGGCCGGTTTCACACATCCGGCTTTTCTCCGTTTTGCCGGATTCGGCGCACGTCAGTACAGTGTATACAGTACAATGGCAGCGCGACAAGCGCCGGTCACATGCTGTCATGTGACCGGATCATGTGAACCGGACGTTGCGGCACTGCCACTGTACTGTATCATACTGTACTGTCATGCGCCGAATCTGGCAAACCGGCGAAAAGCCGGATGTGTGAAACTAGACTAAGCAGCTACTAGCACTCTAAAAATGAAAGTGATGGAGGCCCACAAAGCAGGAGAAAGCTATAAGAAGATAGCAAACCGTTTTCAAGTTGCCCTTTCCTCAATATGAAATGTAATTAAGAAATGGTAGTTAACTGGAAAATTAGAGGTCCAGATAAAGTCTAGAAGACCAAAAAAATTTATGTGAGAGTGGCTTGTTGGATTGTTAGAAAGGCAAATAAGAACCCCCACTCCAAAAGACTTTCCGGAAGATTTAGCAGACTCTGGAGTTGTGGTACATTGATCCAGGGCCAGGCTTAGCCTGAATGGCGCCCTGTGCAAAACTGCCCCTTGGTGCCCCCCCTACTGATTTTTTACCCAGTTTCCCAGGAAACAAACAAGGACAGGAGGCCATTTTTTTTATATCCTAAGAAAATTGATCTCTTCAAATGTACAATAAATAACAAATTTGTGCTGGAGAATCTGCACCTCAAATCCATCACGTCTGATCTCATTTTTTTAGAGGTCTTCCGATTTCAACCATTTATGCCGTATCCATGGATATTACACCCCACCCCAGCTCCGACTCCACCCCTCAAGCCCTCCACACTCACCACCATTCTTAGAAAAACGTATGTGTGTGTGTGTATATATATACATATATACACACACACACACACACATACACAGTCATGGCCAAAAGTGTTAGCACCTTTGAAGTTGTTCTAGAAAATAAAGCATTTCCCTTAGAAAGTTAATAATACACCCCCTACACTTCCCCTCTCCATAATATACTTCTACACCGACCCTTTCCATAATATCTCTCCCACACTGCCCCTATTTATAATATTCCCCCACACACTGCCCCTCAGTGTACCCCCACACGATATCTCTGTGTATAATATCCCCACACACTGCCCCTCTGTAAGATATCCCACATACGCACACACACTGCTCCTCTGTATAATATCTCTCCTACACACACTGCCCCATGTATAATATCCCTTAAAAACACTGCCCCTCAGTAGAATATACCCACACAATGCCCCTGTGAATAATATTCACACACACACTGCGCCTCTGTATAATATCCCCCCACATTGCTCCTCTGTATAATATCCCCCAACACACTGCTTCTCTGTATAATATCCCCCACACATGATGCCCCTCTGTATAATACCCCCCACACACTGGTCTTCTGTATAATATCTCCACATACACACTACTCCTTTGTATAATATCCCCCCACACTGTGCTCCTCTGTTTAGTATCCCCCACACACTGTTTATCAATATAATATCCCCTAAAACATAACATTTATTATATTCATATTAAAATACTATAGCAGTCAATACAAGATTGGAAAAATTTCCAGATATATCAAGAGACATCAAAGTCGTGATTAGTGATAGTTCAGTGAAGTCCTAATATAGGTCAGTGGGCAAAGGGTGTACACCACCAGTTGTATTTAGTTAGGTATATAGTTATGATAAACTAAGGGGGTCTAAATACTCCCTAATGTTAACCCTACCTGGCAACGGAGGTCAAAAACACCTTAATTTTTTGGGTGCCCCCCGTTCCTCGGCGGCTAGCCCTAATTGCCCCTGTCACTATAATGATAATCTTATCCCACCACCAGAAATTAATGTGCTGGAGTGCAGATTCAGTCATATGTCATAATAAAATTCAATGCACAGGGTTATATCCAAATTTCATGTAAATACTTGAAATTTCAATTCTCAGTCTAGAGATTAACCTGTAAGGCTGTATGACTGAGAACATACATAAATAAATGGGTCTAATCAGAATGATGGACTTATGGTCCCGGTACTTATCCTGCCAGGACTAGCTTGACCGCAGCTTGATCCCGACGCGTTTCCCCCCAACGTCTTGGGGTTCATCAGGGGATATCAGTATATCAAATTATTTTTAATAGATTTGGGCCATCAATCTCCTCATCATATCAATCCACGTATTAGGAATTCTGTATAGTCCTCATGTGGTTCAGTTAGAGTTCAATTGGAGTTCTGTAACCCCCCATCATCCGATATTCAATATAGATAGTGTAAGAGCCCCCAGCAGCAATACTCTGGAAGACTCTGCAGCTAGTGAGTGCCTGCAATGGCAGCGTTTCACTGCTGCATCCGATCCATATGATGACATATGGATCGGATGCAGCAGTGAAACGCTGCCATTGCAGGCACTCACTAGCTGCAGAGTCTTCCAGAGTATTGAACTCTAACTGAACCACATGAGGACTATACAGAATTCCTAATACGTGGATTGATATGATGAGGAGATTGATGGCCCAAATCTATTAAAAATAATTTGATATACTGATATCCCCTGATGAACCCCAAGACGTTGGGGGGAAACGCGTCGGGATCAAGCTGCGGTCAAGCTAGTCCTGGCAGGATAAGTACCGGGACCATAAGTCCATCATTCTGATTAGACCCATTTATTTATGTATGTTCTCAGTCATACAGCCTTACAGGTTAATCTCTAGACTGAGAATTGAAATTTCAAGTATTTACATGAAATTTGGATATAACCCTGTGCATTGAATTTTATTATGACATATGACTGAATCTGCACTCCAGCACATTAATTTCTGGTGGTGGGATAAGATTATCATTATAGTGACAGGGGCAATTAGGGCTAGCCGCCGAGGAACGGGGGGCACCCAAAAAATTAAGGTGTTTTTGACCTCCGTTGCCAGGTAGGGTTAACATTAGGGAGTATTTAGACCCCCTTAGTTTATCATAACTATATACCTAACTAAATACAACTGGTGGTGTACACCCTTTGCCCACTGACCTATATTAGGACTTCACTGAACTATCACTAATCACGACTTTGATGTCTCTTGATATATCTGGAAATTTTTCCAATCTTGTATTGACTGCTATAGTATTTTAATATGAATATAATAAATGTTATGTTTTAGAGAGTAGTTAAATGGTTTTCAATTGATCCTCTAAATTATAAATTGAAATTGGTTTATGACAATATAATATCCCCCACACACACTGTTCCTCTGTATAATATTCTCCCACACACACTGCTTCTCTGTATAATATCCTCCAACACCCACTGCTCCTCTGTATAATATCATCCCACACACACTGCTTCTCTGTATAATATCCTCCCACACCCACTGCTTCTCTGTATAATATCCTCCCACATACTGCTCTTCTGTATAATATCTCCCCACAAACACTGCTCCTCAATATATCCCCATCCACACACTGCTCCTCTGTATAATGTCCCCACACGTACACTGATCCTCTGTAAATACCAACACACACTGCCCATTTGTATAATATCCCACACAATGCTCCTCTGTGTAGCATCCTACACACACACTGCTCCTCTATATATCCCCCACACACTGCAACTCTGTATAATATACACACACACAAAGACCCTATGTGTAATATCCGTCATGTACGCTGCCCCTTTGTACACTATCCCCCACAGAAGCTGCCCCTTTTTATATATATATCCTCACACACAAAATGTTCCTCTGTATATCACCCCACACACACTACCCCTCTGTATACTATCCCCACACACAAATTGTCTCTCTGTATAATATCCTCCTGGTATATATGTCCAAATTCTGGTATATATGTCTGCATCCTGGGCCCTTCCTGGTATGCATGTCCCCATCCAGGTTTATTGTTCCCTTCCTAGCATAAATGTTCTCTTACAGGTATATATGTCCCCATCCAGGGACCCTCCTGGTATGCATGCCCCCATCCCAGTTTATTTGTCCCTATCCTGGTATATATGTCCAATCCTGGGCACCTGGTATGTATATCCCACTCCTGGGCACATTCTGGTATATATGTCCCCATCCTGGTTTCTGTCCCCTTCTTGGTATATATGTCCTCCTCCTGGTATGTATTGTTATGATCCAGAACCATGGAAGACCACCATAAATCATTGGTAAAAGGTGACAAGAGCATTGGCAACTAATCTGGCCGCCATCCCCTTACTAACCATCACAACTAGAAGTAGCCGAGGGGTGAACTAACAAGCGTGAAGCTGCCAAGATGACATTTGCCACCAGTTTGGCCATATTTCAGAACTGCAACGTTACTGGAAAATCAAAAAGTACAAGGTGTGCAATACTCAGGGATATGTCCAAGGTAAGGAAGGCTGAAAAACGACCACCTTTGACCAAGAAACATAAGATAAAACATCAAGACTGGGCCAAGAAATATCTTAAGACTGATTTTTCAATGGTTTTATGGACTGATGAAATGAGAGTGACTCTTGATGGGCCAGATAGATGGGCCAGAGGCTGGATCAGTAAAGGGCAGAGAGCTTCACTCTGACTCAGATGCCAGCAAGGTGGAGGTGGGGTACTGGTATAGGCTGGTATCATCAAAGATGAACTTGTGGGACCTTTTTGGGTTGAGGATTGAGTGAAGCTCAACTCCCAGACCTACTGCCAGTTTCTGGAAGACAACTTCTTTAAGCAGTGGTACAGGAAGAAGTCGGTATTGTTCAAGAAAAATATGACTTTCATGCAGGACAATGCTCCATCACATTTATCCAACTACTCCACAGTGTGGCTGGCCAGTAAAGGTCTAAAAGTTAAAAAAATAATGACATGGCCCCCATGTTCACCTGATCTGAACCCCATAGAGAACCCATGGTCCCACATAAAATGTGAGATCTACAGGGAGGGAAAACAGTACACCTCTCAGAACAGTGTCTGGGAGGCTGTGGTGGCTGCTGCACGCAGTGTTGATCATAAACAGATCAAGCAACTGACAGAATCTATGGATGGTAGGCTGTTGAGTGTTATCATAAAGAAAGGTGGCTATATTTGTAACAAATTTTGGGGGTTTTGCTTTTGCATATCAGAAATGTTTATTTCTAAATTTTGTGCAGTTATGTTTGTTTACCTGGGGAAAATAAACAAGTGAGATGGGAATATATTTGGTTTTCATTAAGTTGCCTAATAATTCTGCACAGTAATAGTTACCTACACAAACAGATATCCTCCTAAGATAGCCAAATCTAAAAGAACCCATTCCAACTTCCAAAAATATTAAGCCTTGATATTTATTAGTCTTTTGGGTTGATTGAGAACATAGCTTTTGATCAATAATAAAAGAAATCCTCTAAAATACAACTTGCCTATTCATTCTGCACACAGTGTATCAGGAGGTGTTAAACAAACAATATTTCCTTAAAGAGGCATTCTCAAGTTTGGAAGTTATTTCCATTCCAAAAGTTACAAGATAACTTCTTGATCACCTCCTGGTATGCATGCCCCCATCCCAGTTTATTTGTCCCTATCCTGGTATATATGTCCAATCCTGGGCACCTGGTATGTATATCCCACTCCTGGGCACATTCTGGTATATATGTCCCCATCCTGGTTTCTGTCCCCTTCTTGGTATATATGTCCTCCTCCTGGTATGTATTGTTATGATCCAGAACCATGGAAGACCACCATAAATCATTGGTAAAAGGTGACAAGAGCATTGGCAACTAATCTGGCCGCCATCCCCTTACTAACCATCACAACTAGAAGTAGCCGAGGGGTGAACTAACATCCTGTGCACCGCGAACCCAGCCGGAGAACTAGCTATCCTAAAGGAAGGAAAGATGAATAACTCTCTGCCTCAGAAAATAGACAAAGAATAGCAAGCCCCCCACATGCAAAGACTGCGGTGATATAGGAAAACACAATACACAGATAGATGATAGGATTAGCAAAAGGTGAGGCCCCCACTGACTAAAATAGGAAAGGACAGGAAAGGGGCTGATGGTGGCCAGAGAAAAACCCTGCAAAATTCCAAATTCCTGATAGTACAAAAAGGCCCTCAGATCGCACGATCTGCACTCCGTCCTATACCAGGCGATCTTGTCATACCAATGAAAAGAAAACAAGAATTATTACAAATTCAAAAAGCCACAAACACATGGACTTATAGGAGCTATACTCCAAACAAAACTGCAGGGAGTTTCCCAGCTAAACAACTGAGAGGGAAGATCCCTGCATGCCCATAAACTGAACACAACCACAGCAAAAGACAAACCCAGATAAGAGTAAAAGAACCAAACAACAAATAAAGAGCAAAGCACTTATCTGGGGTAGATGTGGTGTGGAGCAGAACAAAGCAGGCTGGTGAACAAAGAACAACTGACATCCGGCATAGCCTGCTATCAGACCAGGATTTAAATAAGCAGAGAGTTAGCAATGGAAACGCCCATAGCTCAACACACCTGGTCTATGTCCAAACCACTCCTGGCCACAAGAGGGAGCCTCCCAGCAGCCAAAGCATAACTGACATTCACAACAATGTATGTTCCCATCATGGTTTATTTGTCCCTTTCCCAGCATATATATCTCCATCCTAGGCTCCTCCTGATGTATATATATTCCGCTCCTGGGCACATTCTGGTATATATGTCCCCATCCTGGTTTTTGTCCCTTTCCTGGTATATATCTCCTCCTTCTTGTGTATATGTGCCTTTCCTGGGTCTCTCCTCATATATTTGTCTACTGCAAAAAGAAAAAAAACAAACATTTTACTCACCCTCCCTGGCTCCCACGTCCTGCAGCATCCTCTCTGATCAGCGATGCATTTCAGTTGGATGTGTGACCTCCACACATCCAGCTAAAGCAAGGCAGGGGCTGCAGTTAGTGCCTGCCCCACCACCCGCCGCTGGAGTCAGTGTCCCCACCACCACCCGTGGCTGGATTCAGTGCCCCCCCCACCACCCGCGGCCCTGGAGTCAGCACCCCCACACCACCCACGGCTGGAGTCAGCGGCCCCCCCACCCCCTACGGCTGGAGTCAGCACCCCCCTGCCCCTGGAGTCAGTGCCCCCCACCACCCGCGGCTGGAGTCAGTGGCCCCCCCACCCCCCGCGGCTGGAGTCAGCACCCCCCCGCCCCTGGAATCAGTGCCCCCCATCTCCCGTGGCTGGAGTCAGCGCCCCCCCACACCCCGCAGATGGAGTCAGCACCCCCCGCCCCTGGAGCCAGTGTCCCCCCACCACCCACGGCTGGAGTCAGCACCCCCCGTCCCTGGAGTCAGTGCCCCCCCACCACCTGCGGCTGGAGTCAGCACCCCCCCTGCCCCCGGAGTCAGCGCCCCCCCCCCCCCCATGGCTGGAGTCAGCGGGTCCCCCACTACCCCTGGCAATCTTCAGCTCATAGAGCGCCTACCTATCCCTGCCGGATGCCGCGTGCTCGCCAGCTCCGCGTTGCCCGCAGTACTATGATGAGGTGCAGAGTGATGACCTCATCACATTGGGCTGCGGAATGACGCGCCACCTTTCTGCTCTGCTCCATTCACAGTGCCTCCCCCACCACATGGCTAATTTGCATGCCCTAGAAGGACTACGCATGCACCTTAGTCATGTGCAGACTGCAGTTGTGGCTGGAGCGACACCGCCGGGCCCCTCTGCTGCAGCTGTGACTGGGGCTCGGTGAACATGGTGGGCCCGGCTGGCCAGGGGCTACATAAGGTTAAGTAATTAACCAGTGGCAGTTACAGTAAAAAGGCAGTGCTGGGACCGGAGGAGCCAGGAAATTTATGACTTCTTACTTCTCTGCTGCGCCCCCCCTGAAGCATGGCCGTCAGCGCCCTGTGCAACCGCATAAGTCGCACATGCCTAAAGCCGGCCATGCATTGATCTACTGTTGAGAGACACCTGCACAAATATGGCCTTTATGGAAGAGTCATCAGAAGAAAACCTCTTCTGCATCCTCACCATAAAATTGAGAAGCAGATATAAGCAAAAGATCATCTAAACAAGCCTGATGCATTTTAGAAACAAGTCCTGTGGATCGATTGGGTTAAAATACAACTACTTTGTCTCCTTCGTACTGTATGTGTGGAGAAAAAAGGGTACAACATTTCAGGAAAAGAAGCATATCAACAACCATCATGCTTTGGGGTTCTGTTGCAGCAAATGGAACTGGGATCATTTCCCATGAAAAGGGAAGAAAGGATTCAATGAGATTTCAAAAACGTCTTCATAGAAACATAACAATATCTGTAAAAAAGCTAACATTGAAAAGTGGATGGCTTCTACAAATGGATAATGATCCTAAACACACTTCAAAATCCACAATGGACTACATTAAAAGGCACAAGCTGAATGTTTTACAATGGTCCTCACAGTCTCTTGATCTGAACATCATGGAAAATTTGTGGCTAAGCCTCTAAAGAACAGTGCATGTGTGCTGCCCCCGTGTCAGCAGCCGGGCTGCTCGGATCCGGATCCGCGGTGGCTCGATGGGCGTCCGGACCCGGGGGTCATGCGGCCACTCAAATGAAGAGGGTATTTAAAGGGAATTGTGCTTAGAGTTCGTGACGCCACCCGTGGTATGTGGTAATGTGGAGTATCACCTCTGCTATTAGGAGTACCCGGGGGCGATGGAGTGCGGCAGCCAGATGTTAGAACCCTCCACGGGTAGGGGGAATTCCCCATGACTCGGTGATGGTTGCTGGGGAGTGCTGTGGGGAGCCAAGGGGGTCACTTTCGTACTCACTCAGTCCAGTAACTGACACCGACAACTGGATAAACCAAAGTTCGAGATACTACTCCTGCTAAGGGGTGCTAGTTCGAGTCCCGTCCCCAATGGTGCTGCCTGGTGATCCGTGACCTTCCTCCTGACACTAAGTTCACTTCTCTGTTGGTCACGGTAGTATGGAACTAGTCGGGTCCCGCTCCCCAGTATGGCTAACTGTGGGAGCTTGCTCTAAGGGTTCACGCTTGGGATTTTTTGGACCATTTTTGTGGAAAGTCCTATCCTCTCATTGCGCTAGTACCCCGATTTTGGAGCGGGTGTAGAGCGGATCTTGAAGGCTCCATTCTCGTCGAGTAAATTGTCAGGTTGCCTGAAGCTACTCCCTGATCTAGGGTCCACGTACCCCATCATGCCCTGGTCCTAGCCAGGTGATGGTACAAGGCTGCCGGCTGTCCTCCTTGACAGTTCCGTGCCCCTTGTCACGATTCCCATGCGACCGGGGGTCCAGCTCCTCTAGGCGCAGACCACCATATGCCACCTAGATAGCTTCCTAGGAGCCCTGCTCCTGACCTCCTCTCTCTTCACTTCCATCACTACACTCTCTACTGACTACTGACACTCCTGACCTCCCCTTAACCAATCCCCCAAGTGGGCGACCATATTCCACTCAGGCCGTGCACTGGTGTGTCTGGTGGGTGTGGTGCAGAGTGTTCCTAGGATTTTAATCAGCTGATGTAGGCAACACCATGTAGTTGTGGACCCATAACTAAGGAGGAGGTGGATATTGCACAGAAGGGAAGATTGCACAATACACTCATGCAAGATGACCCAGGAATCTGACAGAACTGGAAGACTTTACCAAGGAAGAATGAATGAAAATCACTTAAACAAGAAATGAAAGTGTAACGCCATTACTGGCATCCCCACATGTCTTGTCCCTCTTCCCCAAAAGGGACGCTAGCAAACTAACCTTTGACTACTTATCAGTGGCAGCTCTGTCCCCAGTCCCTGCCGCCTACTCCCGTGGCATGTGCATGCCGCACAGGCTTCCAGGGAGCACTCTTGGTGCGCGGGCACGCACCTTTTCTTAAAGGGACAGTATGCCCTAATCCAAGTATTTAAGTCACTCTTATCTTATCTGAGTTGCCTTGGCAATGTGGTCTATTCCTATAGATGAGTTGCTAGTTGTTCAGGTCAATTACCTATGTTCTGCATCTGTGTAAGTAACAAGTTTCTAACTTACTTACATCTTAATGTTTCGTTGTACCTGCTGCTGCTGCATCATGCCATATCGGCCAAGCCTGCTGTCCCGGCCACTGCTGCATTGTACCATATTGGCCAAGCCTGCTGTACCAGGCACTGCTGTATCATACTATATTGGCCAAGCCTGCTGTATGGGGTGCTGCTGCATTGTACAATATTGACCTAGCCTGCCGTATAAGCCATGCCTGCTGCACCTATCAGAGACTGTTGCAACATCCTTCAGCTGTCGCAGCACCGAGCCTCCCTGAGTGACACTTGGTTTCTACCTGCAGCTAAATCCATCCTCACCATGAGAGGCTTTGGTGAAAATGTGGTGTAAGCCATAGTCACGCTCCTGAGGTATTCTGTGTGTTGTGGCTCAGTGGGTCCACTCCCCACTCGCCTCCGTGATCATTACAGAAAGACTCTTAGCTGTCTACAAAAAGCATTTACAAGCTGTGATACTTGCCAAAGGAGGTGCTACTAGGTAGTAACCATGCAGAGTGCCAAAATTTTGCATTGACCCATTTTCCTTTTTGGTTAATTTTAAAATGTAAAACATGAAAATATATATTTTTGCTTAAAATACAAAGAAAATGTGTTATTGTGGCGCCCTGGACAAGCCAGGGGCCACAGAGAACAACACCTACACACCCCAGACTCCCGGTCAGGCACATCAAAGTCAGACAAAAACCCTTCCTCCAGTGGCTGATGTTCACACCAGGGGGGTGGGCCAGGCGGTTGGCCCCGCCCACCAAGGAGTTCACAGTCCTGGAGGCGGGAAAGCCAGGCAGATCAGTTTTGAGTAGAGTTGAGGAAGGAGGAAAGTGGCAGTTAAGCAGCCTGAAGTTGGTCCGGGTGTGTGGCCCGGACGGATCAGCAAGGTTGGCAGACGGTGCTGACCGTCTGCAGGAGTAGCCTATTGGAGCTAACCGTAAGGACCGTGGACGGGCGGCAGCCCGGCGGTACCGGACCGGTACGCAAAGAGAAGCCAGCACCATCCGGCAGGGGCTTACGGACCCCGGCAAGGCTAGGAGTCGCCATGAATTTGCCAAATCCGTTAGCGAAGGGAACCTCCTGGGTTTCCCAGCAGCCAAGTCCCGACAGAAGGCAACCGTCCAACCGAGAAAGGGAAACACAGTCACCGCCAAGGCTAAAGTTCCCAGGGCCAGAGCCTGCGGGCAAAAGGGGCTCCTTCAGCAACCTTCAAGCTGGGGAGCGGGTTACCGGTGGGAACCCATTGAAACCATTACACTACTTACAGTTAGGTCCAGAAATATTTGGACAGTGACACAATTTTCGCGAGTTGGGCTCTGCATGCCACCACATTGGATTTGAAATGAAACCTCTACAACAGAATTCAAGTGCAGATTGTAACGTTTAATTTGAAGGTTTGAACAAAAATATCTGATAGAAATTGTAGGAATTGTACACATTTCTTTACAAACACTCCACATTTTAGGAGGTCAAAAGTGATTGGACAAATAAACCAAACCCAAACAAAATATTTTTATTTTCAATATTTTGTTGCGAATCCTTTGGAGGCAATCACTGCCTTAAGTCTGGAACCCATGGACATCACCAAATGCTGGGTTTCCTCCTTCTTAATGCTTTGCCAGGCCTTTACAGCCGCAGCCTTCAGGTCTTGCTTGTTTGTTGGTCTTTCCGTCTTAAGTCTGGATTTGAGCAAGTGAAATGCATGCTCAATTGGGTTAAGATCTGGTGATTGACTTGGCCATTGCAGAATGTTCCACTTTTTTGCACTCATGAACTCCTGGGTAGCTTTGGCTGTATGCTTTGGGTCATTGTCCATCTGTACTATGAAGCACCGTCCGATCAACTTTGCAGCATTTGGCTGAATCTGGGCTGAAAGTATATCCCGGTACACTTCAGAATTCATCCGGCTACTCTTGTCTGCTGTTATGTCATCAATAAACACAAGTGACCCAGTGCCATCGAAAGCCATGCATGCCCATGCCATCACGTTGCCTCCACCATGTTTTACAGAGGATGTGGTGTGCCTTGGATCATGTGCCGTTCCCTTTCTTCTCCAAACTTTTTTCTTCCCATCATTCTGGTACAGGTTGATCTTTGTCTCATCTGTCCATAGAATACTTTTCCAGAACTGAACTGACTTCATGAGGTGTTTTTCAGCAAATTTAACTCTGGCCTGTCTATTTTTGGAATTGATGAATGGTTTGCATCTAGATGTGAACCCTTTGTATTTACTTTCATGGAGTCTTCTCTTTACTGTTGACTTAGAGACAGATACACCTACTTCACTGAGAGTGTTCTGGACTTCAGTTGATGTTGTGAACGGGTTCTTCTTCACCAAAGAAAGTATGCGGCGATCATCCACCACTGTTGTCATCCGTGGACGCCCAGGCCTTTTTGAGTTCCCAAGCTTACCAGTCAATTCCTTTTTTCTCAGAATGTACCCGACTGTTGATTTTGCTACTCCAAGCATGTCTGCTATCTCTCTGATGGATTTTTTCTTTTTTTTCAGCCTCAGGATGTTCTGCTTCACCTCAATTGAGAGTTCCTTTGACCGCATGTTGTCTGGTCACAGCAACAGCTTCCAAATGCAAAACCACACACCTGTAATCAACCCCAGACCTTTTAAGTACTTCATTGATTACAGGTTAACGAGGGAGACGCCTTCAGAGTTAATTGCAGCCCTTAGAGTCCCTTGTCCAATTACTTTTGGTCCCTTGAAAAAGAGGAGGCTATGCATTACAGAGCTATGATTCCTAAACCCTTTCTCCGATTTGGATGTGAAAACTCTCATATTGCAGCTGGGAGTGTGCACTTTCAGCCCATATTATATATATAATTGTATTTCTGAACATGTTTTTGTAAACAGCTAAAATAACAAAACTTGTGTCACTGTCCAAATATTTCTGGACCTAACTGTAGGTGCAGGGAAAGGCAGTCACCATCAACCTGCCGGGAGAAACAACACCGCAGCCGTCTGTGGGACCCGTCCATCCAGCCGTGTGTTTTACCGAAAACTGTGTCCTCATCATTGGCTGAGTGAGTACCACCGTGCCGTGCGGCACAGCGCTGCCCCCGCGACCCTGCACCTCACCAGGCCCCGTAACCCGCCTCCCATCCATCCCTACCCCATCACCGGGCCCCGGGACAACCAACCCCCTACCCATGGAGGGGAGAACTAACATCAAAGCTGCTCCCTGTCACCGCTCCCGAGATCCCCGTCCAGAGCAGCGGTGGTGTCACCAACTTCACCACAACCGTGGGTGGCGTCATGGACAATAACCAAATCCCCACAATCCAATCCCCACCCTTTTCACTCACGGGCGAGGAGCGCCGCTCGAGTCCTCGGGATCCGGCCCATCGCTCGAGCCACCACCGAGCAGCCGCAGCAGCCGTGGCCGGACCCAAGCAGTGGGAGAGCGCAGCGTCCCCTCCTCCGCCCGCGACATTATCTTTAATTTTATGCCTTTTAGAGATCATTTCATCTTTAACTTGCTTAACCTTTCACAATAATAGTAATTTTGACCAGGGGTGCCTAAACCTTTGCAGGCCACTGTAAGTCAGGGGTTCTCTTTTCTGAAATAAACATGGCTGTTGTGATGAAACATTAATAAAGGCTAAATAATTTCATGGTGATTGCTGCTACCTTCTCCTTTTGTTTATGCCAGAATCTGTAAGGCGATAACAATGAAAATGCTTAGGCTATGTGTACATGTTGCTTTTTTTTCAGCGCGGAAAAAAACGCACCCTCTGGCAGAGGGGAGAATTGTAAACAATGCTTTTTGAGAAAAACGCATCGAAAACGCATGCGTTTTTCATGCGGTTTTCATGCGTTTTTCATGCGTTTTTTTAGGTGCGTTTTTTTAAGACTTGTCAGTGTTAATGAAGTTGATTGAACACAGACCTTTGGAAAAAAAAATCTGTGATGTCATTTCCTTCTGCACATTCTGTTTGGATAAATGGGAGGGCTTGGAATGGAAGGAGCACCATTTGAATTTTGGAAAAGTTGAAATAAACTTCGCGCACCATGTCACATTAGCAGGGCTCCTTGGCTACCTATACGTCAGAAATCCCCCACAAGTGACCCCATTTTGGAATCTGCACCCCTCAAGGATTTTATTCAGGAGTATATTAAGCATTTTGAATCCACAGCTACTTCCCCCAAAATGTTGCTGTAGCAACAATATTCTCACTTTTAGGCCCGTTTCACATGTCAGTGAAAAACACTGACGTTTTTCACTGGCGTGTAAAACACGCACATGTCCCTCCGTGTGCCGTGAATCACGGCACACGTGGGTTGTCTAAGTGCAATCCGGGCTCCGTTCTCCGTGGCCCGTGATTGCACTCAGTAATCATCTCACCTGCGCCCGCTCCCGCTCTCCATGGTGCTGATTGCTCCCGCGGTGCAGCATCCGGCTGGTGCTGACCCCCGCAGCAGCTGCTTCCGGGTCGGCTGTGTCGCGCATCATGAATATGCGCGACAATAATGAGCCGGCTCAGAAGCAGCAAGCTGCACGGGCTGCAGAGGACATCGCTGGACACCGGGTGAGTTAAAATGATTTTTATTTTAAAAGCACGTTTTTTTCTGGCACATGTTTCACGGACCACACCACTGCGTGGTCCGTGGGACATCAGTGATGCCAGAAAAAAATGGACATGTCTCCGTGCGGCAAACACGCACACGCGGGTACGCCGCACGGAGACACGTGCAGTGAAAAATCACTGACGTGTGAGCAGACCCATTCATTATAATGGGTCTGCGTATGTCAGTGATTCTGGTACGTTTAAAAAAAAGCACAAACGTACCAGAGTCACTGACGTGTGAAAGAGGCCTAAGGCTATGTGGCCATGATCCAGCGACACGGCGTCTAGTACACAGTGTCAGCCTTCCTGCAGCTGCCCATGCCCACGATTTGGGTTCAGGCTGCTATGGAGCTCTATGCTACCTGCAGAGAACACTCTCGTCTCCGCAGCATAAATTGACATGCTGAGGCTCGGGAAGCCACGCCACCGGTCAGTTTATGCTGCGGAGAAAAGAAGCACAGTGGGCATGGGATCTCCAAAAATCCTTCCACTGTGCTTCTACTGCACAACGCAGCATTATGGACGCAGGGAAAACACTCAGCGCCCATAACGCTGCAAACCCTGATTGTGGGCACACAGCCTAAAAAGCGTCAATGGATGAATGGATGTCAAATATATATAACGTCCCACCCTTGCCTGCATATTCTAAGCTGGCACCTTTAGTACCTTTCATGTGGCACTAAAGGGTGCCTAGCTTAGCATTTATCCAAAAAAAAAAACAAAAAAAAAAAACAATGAAAAAAATGGCGTGGGGTCCCCCCTATTTTTGATAGCCAGTCAGGGTAAAGCAGACAGCTGTAGCCTGCAAACCACAGCTGGCAGCTTCATCTTGGCTGGTGATCAATTTGGAGGGTTTCCCAGGCTTTTTTTTTTATTTATAAAGAATTAAAAAAAAAAAATAACGTGGGGTCCCCCCAAATTAGATCACCAGCCAAGGTGAAGCTGACAGCTGGGGTCTGGTATTCTCAGGGTGGGAAGAGCCATGGTTATTGGACTCTTCCCAGCCTAAAAATAGCAGGCCACAGCCGCCCCAGAAGTGGCGCATCCATTAGATGCGCCAATCCTGGCGCTTCGCCCCAACTCATCCCGCGCTCTGGTGCGTTGGCAAACGGGGTAATAAATGGGGTTGATACCAGATGTGTAATGTCACCTGGCATCAAGCCCAGCAATTAGTGATGTCACGGCGTCTATCAGATACCAGACATAACTAATTGACAGTAAACAAAAGCAAAAAAAATGACAAAAACATTTTTATTAGAAAAAACACTCCCCAAATCATTCCCTTGTTCTCCAATTTAATAAAAAAATGGGTCCGCAGAAATCCATTTGGACGTCCCACGTCGCCTCTGGACCTTCTAGAATATGGGGGCACGTTCAGGGAACGTATCCCCCATTTTCTAGGAGGGCAGACCCTCCATTTGAGGAGAGTGGGTGCCAAAAATCTGCACCCATTCTCCCCGGGTCACAGCTGCAGAGTGCCGAGCAGCCAGCACAGCTCACACTGAACACAGTGCTGGCTGTCAGCTGCTCTGCACATGTGACCGGCCAGCGTGCACTGTGAAGAAGGAGGGGGCCGCGGGGGATCAGCGCTGCGCCCGGACAGGTAAGGGGGAATACCGGGGAAATAGGGGGTGACCTGGCAGGGCCTGGGGGGCATTTTTCTGTCGCATGTCTCAAGGCACATGCGACCGAAATCATAGGAGCAGGGCGGCCGGTGCGCTACTGTGCGCGCGGCCATGTTGGATTTTCGGGAGGGGGTCGGGGGTCGGTGCGGGCACTTTGGTGACACCGGGGGCATTCCAGGACTTTGCCAGGAAGTGAGGTCAACAGGAAACCTCTTGACCTCACTTCCAGGTAAATGCCTGCGTTCTGTATGCCGACAAAGCCCGCGGACCGCAACAAAAAAGCAGCTCACTGCGGTGTAGCTGCGTTCTGACCCCACATCATTGATTTAATGGAGGAGAGAACGCAGCCACAAC
Source organism: Anomaloglossus baeobatrachus (assembly GCF_048569485.1). Lineage (NCBI taxonomy): Eukaryota > Metazoa > Chordata > Amphibia > Anura > Aromobatidae > Anomaloglossus > Anomaloglossus baeobatrachus. The sequence continues at coordinate 265,786,914 of NC_134354.1, read as the reverse complement.
GCACAAAAGAAGTGACATGCTGCTTTTCTTTCCGCACCGATTTTTGGCATCCAAAACGCTGCGTTTAGAAACGCAGCGTGTGCACTGATTTTTCGGCTTTCTCCTACACTTTGCTGGGAAAGCTGAACGCATGCAATTTGCCACTGAAACGCTGCGGTTCTAAACGCAGCGTTTCCGCGGTAAAAAACGCAACGTGTGCACACAGCCTTAAGCATCATTTTTACCTACACTATTCTCAAATTTTCAGCAATCTTATTTAATTTATGAGAATTTCAGTTTTTCCTTAAACTCCAGTTAGTTGATGAAGCAGCTTGAAGCATTTCCTCTGAACAAGCTGCACAGACAATGTCTCATAATTATATTCTGTGCGGTGCTCATGTTTGCAGAAGAACAAGTTGATAATTCAGAGCTGAAAAGTAGGTTAATTCTGTCAGTATTGGAAGGTGAGAGCTGAAGTTCATTTTGTAACTGCGTAGAGCGTAGTGTGAATGTCTATGTCAACACTTGATATGCAAATAGGTGCAATTTTATGCAGAATATGCAAATTGTTCTGTTTTTGGTCTATCACCAAGTTTTGAGAAATGACAGAAAAGAGTTCACATTTTTTACTTAACCACCTAATTAGTGTCTGAGGAAAACTATATTCAGGAGGAAAATGAGAAATTAGAAGTAGTTGTTAAGTGTTTGCTCTTTGGATTTGCACTGTCGGTGGCTTTCCGTGTGTTGGAACATTTTATGTTTAAATAATCATAACAAAAAGAAAAAAAACATGAATTACATGAAATGTAGGATTAAAGTAAAACTCGGTATTGTAAGGGCGACTTGGTTAACAAAATACAGTACATTTTAAATATTCTGAATTCCCTGTGCGGCACAAAAGCATATCCATCCTTTATAGAAACAATGTATTAAGTTTAATAGGAGCTGTGCTATCCTGTGGTGATGATGAGCAACATTGGAGAAGCTGTCAGGTTTCATACAGATTACCCCTGAGGGTTGGATGTCTGGCGGCTGGGACAAAATCCCAAGTGGACAACCCCTTTTGGAAAATGATAGTATAGACTAGTGAAGAGTTAAATATGGAAACATTTTGGTAAAATATGGTTCAAATTGTCTCTCCAGGGAGGAAAGAGACAAACTCTAGCGCCACCTAGAGTAGCATTACTAAAAGTCAAAAGTGTCCTTTAACGAGCCTTTTCATATGGCTTAGGATTCATGCCAGATCAGAACCACAATTTGCAGACATAGTGTTTTGGGGTGATTGCCCCTCATCAGTGCAAAGTACGGGTATCTGATTTGGCTTATGAGACGCTATAGTGGGGACCATGGGGAATACGATTCTCCTTGCGGAGACCTGACAAAGCAGTCTTACTGTCAATGAGGGGACTTATAGCTGCAATGCCCCTCTGGGAAATATTCAAATTGTCTCTCCAGGGAGGAAGGAGACAAACTCTAGCCACCTATTGGAAGTAGCAATCCTAAAAGTCAAAAGTGGCCTTTTAACAAGCCTTTTCATATGACTTAGGATAAAATATGGTTCAAAGCCAAATTAAGTATGTGTCTTTCATGCTGATGCCACCAAATGCGCCAATTTAGGATAAAAATGGTTGATATACTGTATATACAGTACAGACCAAAAGTTTGGACACACCTTCTCATCTCTAGAGCAACTGTTAAGAGGATATTTGTGCAGCAGGCCTTCATGGTAAAATAGCTGCTAGGAAACCACTGCTAAGGACAGGCAACAAGCAGAAGAGACTTGTTTGGGCTAAAGAACATGAGGAATGGACATTAGACCAGTGGAAATTTGTGCTTTGGTCTGTTGAGTCCAAATTTGAGATCTTTGGATCCAACCACCGTGTCTTTGTAGAAAAGGTGAACGGATGGACTCTACATGGCTGGTTCCCACCGTGAAGCATGGAGGAGGAGGTGTGATGGTGTGGGGGTGCTTTCCTGGTGACACTGTTGGGGATTTATTCAAAATTGAAGGCATACAGAACTAACATGCCTACTACAGCATCTTGCAGCAGCGGCATGCTATTCCATCCGGTTTGCATTTAGTTGGACCATCATTTATTTTTCAACAGGACAATGACCCAAAACACACCTCCAGGCTGTGTAATGGCTATTTGACTAAGAAGGAGAGTGATGGGGTGCTACGCCTGATGACCTGGTCTCCACAGTCACCAGACCTGAACCCAATCGAGATGGTTTGGGGTGAGCAGGACCGCAGAGTGAAGGCAAAAGGGCCAACAAGTGCTAAGCATCTCTGGGAACTCCTTCAAGACTGTTGGAAAACCATTTCCGGTGACTACCTCTTGAAGCTCATCAAGAGAATGCCAAGAGTGTGCAAAGCAGTAATCAAAGCAAAAGGTGGCTAATTTGAAGAACCTAGAATATTAGACATATTTTCAGTTGTTTCACACTTTTTTAAGTATTTCATTCCACATGTTTTAATTCATGGTTTTGATGCCTTCAATGTGAATCTACAATTTTCAGAGTCCTGAAAATAAAGAAAACATTTTGAATGAGAACGTGTGTCCAATGTTTTGGTCTGTACTGTATATATATATATATATATATATATATATATATATATATATATTGTTCTTGTCATGCACTTCTAGTAGTCAGTTCACGTCTAAATACTTTCTAATGGTAGATGTGGATTGGAGGAGTCTTGTTTACACTCTAATTGCAAAATGGAAGGGGGATGGGGTCAATCTACATGGGATGCATAATGAAGACTTGCAGCAAACAGTGTCAATAAAGCCCAACCAAGGTTTGAGGAGAATCAGAGTATATGAAATTAAATAGCTGCAATACATTAATCTTATTTATCTGTTTAAATGTATTTTTACTCTGAGAGTAATCTGAGAGATTTGGAAAACTAAATAATGCTAAAGAAAACACAAAAAATCATGAAAAAAACTCTTTCTATACCCAGCAATCACAAACATATAAAGTCCCCTCTACAACTCAGGGCATTCTTAAAGAGTATATTCAGGACTTTACAAAAAATGTCCCCAATCAGTAACAGGCAGGTAGTTGCGACGTACCTGCCTGTTGTGCCGGTGCTGTTTTTTTGCCTTCTTAGAGCAGTCACAGACCACTCCTCCTTGAGATACAATTATTTCATCAACAGAGTGGAGGCTTCTTTTCGCTCTGTGTCAGTAAAGAATGGTGTCGGGCACAACAGGCAGGTAGGTCGCCACTACCTGCCTCGTAAAACCTATAGAAGAAGACTAAAGCCAGAACTCAAGCTGATTAAAATGTAGTTTTTACTGAAAAAATATAAAAATGTATAAAGTAAACACTAGCTTAAACAACAATGAGAACACAAGGAGAAATCGCCTCAGACCAGCGGAGGAGAGAAAATATAGTATGTCAAAATAGCAGGTCACAATAGGTACATTAATAAATACTGGAAAATAAGGCTAGCGACTAGTCGTGAGGGTGTTAGTTCCTGGGCTCATTCCGCCCTCTTAGAATGTTAGCACGCCCACAGGGTGACATGGATGAAGCTACTGAAAGTAGCGACACACTTAAGGTAGTAGGTAAAGCTGAGCGGAGCTGAGCTCATTTTCTTAAAAAATCCAGAAATCGGTCCGGAATCTGGTACCTGTATTAGTCTATTGGAATCAGAATCCGGGGATTAAAAATGTTGGTGGAAGGGATAGGGGGATAGGAGCGTACTCACCCATACTCCGTGTCCTGGTGGCAAACTGTTTCCGGGTTGCGCATTCACTTCTGGAGCAACGTGAGTCTAGATCGTGCACTGAAAGTAAAGGTAGATGCTAGAATGTATGGGCTCCTTCCAGGTTTGATGTAATTTGTCACGTGATAGGGGGGCGTGTTCAAAATGCAGCCCGCGATGTGTACTCCTATGTTCAGCTTGATCGGCCTGCTTCATGAAGCAGGCAGCCCAGAATGAGCTGAGCCCGCGATGTGTACTCCTCTGTTCAGCCTGGACAGCCTGCTTCATGAAGCAGGCAGGCCAGGATGAGCCGTGTCGGTCATGTTTCCTCCTCTGCTCAGCCTGGGCCTCCCAGTGCATGAATCGTGAACCCTGAGGCACAGGATGAGCTGTGCCCGCGATGACCTGCAGACAGCATCTGTGAGCGGAAGCAGTCATATGCTTTCACAAAGGCTGGGGATGCGTCTAACTGCACCAATCACAGATGCCAGGCCGGCCGGTGGGCAGGGAAAGCTGTGCATATGAAATGAGCGGCACAGGGAGGCAGCAGGAGCAGCGTACAGCCTGCCGGAACCTGGGTAAGTATGCACCTCTTGCTTCATTCATATTGTCTTTATTTTTCCTTTATTTTTTTTATTTTCTTGAGTGCCAGATCCAGATCAAACACCCAGAATCCTGGGCCTGGGTCTGGCACCCGGGCAACTTTGAAACTGGGCGGATCCAGACAGTCTGGGTCCGCTCAGCCCTAATAGTAGGTAGCACGGGGCACTGTGTACTCTATTATTTTCTATGGCAGTCAGTGCAATGGTGGTAACTGTTTGTTGATGGCTATTTAAATTTTGCACTTGTTATCTAGTGTTAGTTAAGAAAAGTTAATATGTAGAAATCATCCTATCTATTGTCCCCTCTGTATAGTGTGCCTGCCAGATACTACTGTATAGATATTATTGCCCAATGTCCATATATTATTTTGATGACATTCCTGTAGGATTATTATATTCTGTCCCAATATATTTGGAAACTATTTTTTTCCTATCCAACATGTTTTTGTGTTTTTAATGAAATATTTCTGTTGTTTTTGTCAGACTGATGTATTTGTTAATAAAGATCATGCTTTTACATAATATGATTTGGGTGTGCACTTTCTGTTACCAGGCAGCTTTTTTTTTTGCCAACATGCTAAGAGGGCGGAATGAGCGCAGGAACTAACAGCTCTAGTCCCTGACCTCATTAGCATATCATAAAGGATCTTTAGGAATACTTTTTCAATAGATCTCTATCTATGGTAGTGTATACAGGGACGGTTAGGCAGGGATTAGCAATATGCACCCAGAACTGCTCGTGGCTGTGGGGGGGAAATTGTACCTGACAGGTTCCCTTTACAATTCTTATATTTATAGTTATCACTAGCATTGGGGACTCATTATATGTTTCTTTTTTTTTTCAATACATACTTTACTTATTGATTACATTTACGTGTCCCCTCATATGGCTGAAATTTTGTGATTACCTGCCTGTTGGTGCTTAGTGCTGGATATCCCTTTAAAGAGTCACTAAACTTTTTTAATTCTTAATGAAAAAAGAGAGAGAGGGCGCTCCTGTGTGGGATCTTAATGTACCGAGGTATGTACAATGTGAGGTGCACACTCACCTGATAGTGTTGTACGTCAGGTACAACACTGATAGTGGTATTGAAGGGGGTTCGCAAGTTCACCGCTCCTTGTCAGCAGGGATCCAGTCCTCCTGACTCCGCAGGACTCTGCTCACACGATCGGGGTTTCCACGTGCAGTGTGCAGCCGCCGGACCGGCGTCTGATAGCAGCTCCTCCTCCGGGTCGGATGGTCCCGTGATCACAGATGCGGTGATTCCCCAGCCCCTGGTGTTAGATTCAAACGGATAGTACGATCCTGGTTCTGGCTGCAGCAGCCCCGTGAGCTCCCATAGGGAGATAAAGATGCAAGGAAAAAAAAAAAAAAAATGCACGGTTTCGCTGCGCTGCTCAGAAAGGTAGTGCCAGTGGCATGTAAATAATTAATAAATCTACATCCCAAATAACCTTATCACTACCTTTCTGAGCAGCGCAGCGAAACCGTGCATTTTTTTTTTTTTTCCTTAATTCTTAATGTCATTTCCAGAAATATTGTAACAGGATTAAAGGGAAGGTATCGTCCAAAAAAAAAAAATTCAATAACTGAAAAAATGTAAAGTATTAATGTTTTAATATTTTGTTTAAATATTATTATTTGTTTTTAATTGAGCAAAATCTAAAAAATTTTAAAGGTTTGATATTTTCCACTCTTAAACACTAGGGGGGGCAGCTGCTGAAATCCTGCTATAGAGCTACTGTAGAATTACCTCACATTACAGCTGCAGTAAAAGTGGGTAGAATCTGCTCTCCTGTGTGTGATGCCATAGCTCCCCCTCCCAATCTGGGGGTTTCCAACAAGATAAGGGAATATGAAGTTTAGGATCACAGTGCAGAGCCATTTTGATGGGGATCACAAAGTGATCCTAATTTCTAAAGTGTCACCAAGGACAGCTGCATAGTGCTCCCCACATAGTGCTCTGCAGGCCCCAGTCCAGCAATGCTCTGCCTTATGCACGCCCGCCCACAATGTTCTGCCACATGCACACCCGCGATGCTCTGCCACATGCATGCACACAGTGCTCTGCCACACACCCGCCCGCCCGCATTGTTCAGCGATATGCACGCTCTGCCACACGCTTGCACACAATGCTCTGCCACACGCATGCACACAATGCTCTGCCACACGCACGCACACAATGATCTGCCACACGCACGCCCGCCTACAATGCTCTACCACATGCATGCCCGCAATGCTCTGCTACACGCATGCGCACAATGCTCTGCCGCACGCACGCAATGCTGTGCCACACGCACACCCACAATGCTCTGCCACATGCACACCCACACAAAATGCTGTGCCACACACATGCCCACAATGCTCTGCCACACGCATGACTGCAATGCTCTGCCACACACACGCACACAATGTTCTGCCACACGCACGCCCATCTGCAATACTCTGCCACATGCACGCACACAATGCTGTGCCACACGCACACCCACACACTATGCTGTATCACACTCACGCACACAATGCTGTGTCATACACATGCACACAATGCTGTGCCACACGCATATCTGCCCTCAATACTCTGCCACATGCACACCTACACACAATGCTCTGCCACATGCACGCCCACAATGCTCTGCCATACACGCCCACCTGCCCGCAATGCTCTGACACACACACACTATGCTCTGCTGCATGCACGCCCGCAGCGAGGAGAGCGAGGGGGAGGGTAGCAGCAGGGGTAGAGCGGAGGAGGGGATGTCATTGGACAGGGGGAACGGGTGACAGGGGGAATGGGTGACAGGGGGAAAGTGCAGCACACAGCATGTGCTGTGAGCTCGACAGAGATGGTGCCGATCTCCTCTCTCTGCTTTGATCTGGAAAGCCCAGGGGGCGTCCCCAGGTCACAGCAGGGAGCTCTCCTGCATTAAGTATAGGGGTCAGAGTCCGACTATCAGACCCAATGCCTGGGCGCTGCCATAAAGAAGGTGAGTAACTGTCATTAATCACAGCAAATCCAAGATGGCAGTGCCCAGTGTGTCAGTAAAACTAGAATTAAATAAAAACTATATAAACAGTAAAGCGGGCTTTACACGCTACGACATCGCTAATGCGGAGTCGTTGGGGGTCACGGAATTCGTGACGCACATCCGGCCGCATTAGCGATGCCGTTGCGTGTGACATCGATAAGCGATTTTGCATCGTTGCAAAAACGTGCAAAATCGCTAATCGGCGACACGGGGGTCCATTCTCAAATCTCGTTACTGCAGCAGTAACGAGGTTGTTCCTCGTTCCTGCGGCAGCACACATCGCTGCGTGTGACGCCGCAGGAACGAGGAAGCTCCCCTTACCTGCCTCCCGGCCGCTATGCGGAAGGAAGGAGGTGGGCGGGATGTTACGTCCCGCTCATCTCCGCCCCTCCGCTGCTATTGGGCGGCGGTTCAGTGACGTTTCAGTGACGTCGCTGTGACGCCGCATGGACCGCCCCCTTAGAAAGGAGGCGGTTTGCCGGTCACAGCGACGTCGCCGGACAGGTAAGTATGTGTGACGGCTGTGGGCGATGTTGTGCAGCACGGGCAGCGATATGCCCGTGTCACGCAACAGATGGGGGCGGGTACCCACACTAGCGATATCGGGACCGATATCGCAGTGTGTAAAGTAGCCTTTAGTTTAATTTTGTATTAAAAATACTTGATTTCATAATCATTATTATTAATAGAAAAATAAAATACGTGCCACCTTACCTTTAAATACACTATTTTTCTACCTCACTGCAACAAACAAATGCTGAATTCTGCTGTAACAATTGGTTAGATCCGTACAACTTGTTTGGATCTGCTATGTGAATGTTTGAGGGGGGGACTATGATCACTCGGCCTCCAAGAAGTCACAGTAAAAGGAGTGCAGGAGTGAAGGCCGCTCTCAATGCAATGTAATGAAGATATCAAAGTTCTAGAAAGGCTTTGCTAGTTTTCAAGGTGCTCTGCCTTTTTCATACAGTCACAATGAATTATCTTTACTATCACAGTGAGAGTGTTGTCCATGGCTCCGTCCCGCTCACCTCCCATTGTGGCTGCCAAGAGGCAGATCCAGTATTCAAAGTTGGTAGATCCATGCAATGACCACGGTGTACAGAGCCAAACAGTTGTTTTCTACAAGAAGGTATCAAAATTAGGTAAATATCCTTTTTGTAATACTTTTGCGTATTACTTATTCAGCATTAAATAAAAAAAGTTACTCAAGAAAATGTAAGATATGATACTAGTGTACAAGTTCCACTAAATAGAAAATGTCTCCTTGTTTTGTTCTGTACGACTAACCAGCTAGAGTCTTCTTTACAGTGAGTCTATGGTGCGCAATGATTTGTTCTCAGCTGACAAAAGCGTAACAAAGAACTTTTGTCTTAGCTGTCCAAATATTACATAATGAAGATGAATTAGCAGCTCGAGGTGTCTGGGCTTTTGAAAGAAACAATTGAGTGGAATAATAAATTATCTTTAAAGTAAGTAAAAGACTGAATGAATCAGCCCTTTAAAAAGTTTTCAGTGTCTCATTCTCAGTCTGCCCTTATTCTTCCCATTGAATTGATATACATGAATGCCACTAACCTTGACCAACTCAAAAAAATCATTGCCCCTTAGGCAAACGCTTCATTTTAAAAGCATTGTTCTGTTTGATCAAAGACTGGGCAATTAGTCATTGGAAATATGGCATATTATAAAAGGCTAAAATATGAAAACGTTATTCTGTGACCTGCAGGTAAAGTCATCTATTTATTCTCTGCAGAAAAAGCTATTGGAGCATAAATACAGCCTCATCAGTAAATAGATGATGCTCCCAATCTTGGGAAGACCAGTGTCAAAGAAAAGGGCTCAAAGAAACGAAGAACCAGTCATAATTATCGGCCAGCAAATCTGTCTGGTGAAACTCAATAGTTCAATAAAAGAATTTAGTCAAGTGTGCTCCACAAACATATACTCAGAGTTGGGTAATAAAAATAATTTATGAAAACACAGGAATGATGAAAGTGAACCTGTGCAAGCTATCCTTGATCCTTGGACATGATGTTTTTATTATCTTGATATTTTAATACGAAGTATGAAGAATTAATTTTATTTAGCCATGTTTTGATGTGTTGCCGGCTTTTTTGTTTTTTCTTGGAATACTATGCTTCTTTGGACAGGAAGCTAACATTCATGCACCGTTATCCACAGGGAATCTGTAGTACCCCTGAAGCCATCAGGAGCTACAAGGAACTGCATCCTGTCAAAGATGCAGGGCCTGCCCCCAGGGACCCGGAAGACCAGTGACGGTAACACCAAAACACATATATAATCCCTGTTTTTCCCTTCCCCCAAAGACTGGTGACAGACTAGGGTTGGACCCAATGGATGGCCACCTAGGGGTGGAACCGATCCAGTCTACTAGACGACAACCAGGGAGGATGGGTCAGACAGTCAGTAAGTGGAAGTGAAAGGAGATGGATGTAACTGTACTGACAGGAGTGTGTAACAGTGACCTGTCAGGAGCAGGCATGTGGTTGCAGAAGGAGTACGGTGGAGTACTCTCAGAACCATAGCACCAACGGAGTACAGAGCCCTAAGTCAGGAAAGTGGTCAAGGCAGACCTGATAAAATCTATACGGTTAGGGGACCATCCAGGACCTCATCCACCATAAAGTTTGGGGCACCAGCAGTGACGGGAGAACCAGAACCGGAACAGTGCACTGACCCTACAGGGTTCCAACTGCCCGCCGTATGGACTAAAGACTGAAAGACTACCAGGAGGGGACCCCCAGACACTCCGAGCCATGGGGACCCACCAACCAGAGACAGATGCAGGGGAATGAAGCCACCAGGTCACCACACCGGCACTGGGACTAAGGGGACCAGTAGTGAGGACCAGCCTTCTTTGGGTTGCCAGCCATAACAACACTGTGAGTAAAGAAACCAGTTACACTGCAATCTCATCTTTCTGCGCCTAACACCATCACCTACCCCCTGGGACCTGGTTCTACTTGCGGAGGGCCCAACATCTAGACTGCAATTAATGTCAGCCCCAGCGGTGAGAGACTGTGCAGCGGCGGCTCCATCTACCTAGCCGCAACCCGCAAGTGGCGTAACGACAAAACCTTTATTATTCGCCTTATACATAACCCTTTTCAAGCGATACCCAGGGTCACAGAACCGGCCTACGGCCACCCGGTCAACTGTCCCCCGAAATATACGGCCCGGGACCGAGTACCCCAGAGCCCTGGGGCGAGTCATATCCTGCCTGGATCAGTAGGCACCACCTGGGCGAGCTGATAATACAAACCTTTTCTTCCCACTCTCTCAGCCAGGTATTGCTCTGAAATGCTGTGGCATTTCAAGGAAAGACATGCTCTAAAAGTCACCAGGGACCAGGACCACGTTGTAGACTAGTTGAACAGGCAGGTACCTATCGACTTCTCACCGCCCACTACCCTGGAGTGACAAGTCTGTCCTATATGCACATGTAAGCAAAAATACTTGGCTAAGAAAAAGCAGCCAGTGCCTGATACTTGTTAAACACAGATTGGACAGCATACTGTATATCTGCTTTCAGGTTTTTTTTATCTTAAAACCTTTAGTCTGTCATGATTGAAATACATTTTCTGTCTGAAGTTTATTCTAGTTCAAATAATGTTCTTCTGTCTACATGAGTCAATTAATCCTAGAATGCATACATGGGGGCTCGCAGGCCTTCTAGGTTACTTGTTTTCTATGGTTGATTTCTATGGTTGCGCGTTCTAGGGTTAAATGGCATCACATCCAGTAAGAGAACAGATGTGGATGGCTCCACCCATTAAGAATTCAGTGTAAGGCGGCTCCATCAATTAAAAACTAAAAGCTCAAGAAGTACAAATGAAGAATGCATGTAAGATAGATTCCACCCATATAGACAATAGTTGAGATTCCATCCATAAAGTGTAGAGAGGCTATAGAGTAGAGAAACTACACCCATGAAGTGTATATTGTAGATAGGTTCTCCCAGAAAGTCAAAAGAACTTGTGGAAAATGGATCCCGGCTACTTAAACTGATGGATAGAATGAGCGGGGGAAAAAGGTGTATTGTGAAAATGTGACTAGAGCTAGGGATAGATAAGCGGGCTTTACACGCTACAATATCGTTAATGATTGATAGTCGGGGTCACATTGTTTGTGATGCACATCCGGCGTCATTAACGATATCGCAGAGTGTGACACTTATTTGCGACCTAAAACGATCGCAAAAGCGTCCAAAATCGTTTGCCGCGGAGAGGTCGTCCTGAAACAAAAAATCGTTCTCCTCTAATTAGCGATGTTGTTCCTCGTTACTGCGGCACCACACATCGCTGTGTGTGACACCGCAGGAGCGAGGAAAATCTCCTTACACTGCCTCCACTGGCAATGCAGAAGGAAGGAGGTGGGTGGGATATTTACGTCCCGCTCATCTCTGCCCCTCCGCTTCTATTGGAAGGCTGCCGTGTGACGTCGCTGTGACGCCGCATGACCCGCCCCCTTATAAAGGAGGTGGATCGCCGGCCAGAGCGACGTTGCAGTACAGGTAAGTCTGTGTGATGGGGGTGAGCGAGGTTGTGCGCAACGGGCAGCGATTTGCCCGTGTTGCACAACCGACGGGGGCGGGTACAATCGCTTGCGATCTCGCTAGTGAGATCGCAGCATGTAAAGCTTGCTATACAGTCATGGCCAAAAGTGTTGGGACTCTTGAAATTGTTTCAGAAAATGAAGTGTGTCGCCCCCGTGGAAGCAGCCGAGCTGCTCGGATCCGGGTTCTCAGTGGCTCGAGGGTCTCTGGACCTGGGGGTCGTGCGGCCACTCAAATGAAGGGGTATTTACAAGGGATTATAGAGTTTGTAACGCCACCCGTGGTGTGTGGTAATCAGGAGTACCACCACTACAGTTGGGAGTACCCGGGGATGATGGAACGGGGCAGCAAGGTGTTAGAACCCTCCACGTGTAGGGGGGAATGCCCCGGGTCTCAGTGTGGGGAAAAGAGGCCGTGAGATGCAGGGAACACTCTTGTACTCACTCAGTCCATTAAGCAGACAATGACAACTGGGTAAACCAAGTCTCTGAACACCGCTGCCGCTGAGGGGAGCTAGTTCGGGTCCCGTCCCCAATGGTGCTGCTTGGTGATCCATGACCTGCCTCTTGCCACTAAGTTTACTTCTCTGGTGGTCCCAGTAGTGTGAAACTTGCGAGGTCCCGCTCCCCACTATGGTTAAGTTTGGGAGCTTGCTCTCAGGGCTCACACTTGGGATTTTCTGGACCGTTTTGGATGGAAAGTCCTATCCCCCTCGTTGCGCTAGTGCCCCGATTATGGAGCGGTTGAGAACGAATCTTGACGGCTCCGTTCTACACGGGTGAATTATCGGGTTGCATGCAGCTACTCCCGACCTAGGGTTCACGTACCCCGTCGTGCCTTGGTCCCAGCCCGGTGATGGTGCAAGGCCACCGACTGTCCTGCTCGACAGATCCGAGCTCCTTGCCACGATCCCCTGTGATCGGGGGTCCAAAAACTCTAGGCCCAGACCACCATCTGCAACCTAGACAGTTTCCTTATGGGAGTCCCCGCTCCCGACCTCCTCAGAGCTCGTCACAGCTCGAGGGCTACTCTCCAACTCCTCTCACTCCTCACTACTCACTACTGACTACTGTGTTACACTCCTCACCTCCCTTCCCTGACCCCCCAGGGGGGTGACTGAATTCCACTCAAACTGTCCACTGGTGTGTCTGGTGGGTGTGGTGCAGGGTGTATCTAGGATTTGATTAGTTGATGTAGGCCACACCATTTGGTTAGGGACCCATAACCAAGAGGGAGGTGACTGTCTGCACCATAACAAGTATGCACCATATAAGTATGATGCATTGAATTAGGCCAGAGATAATATTTGGATGCACTTGGTAATCCATCATCTATCATCTGCCATCATCTAATCACCATCTAATCACCATGTCTATCTTCCCACAGGTATGTCAATTCATGCACTCTACTTTCCCATGAACTGATCTCCACTTCCCTTGGCTCTGCTATGTGTTCTAATACCTGGTATGTCAATTCATGCACTCTACTTTCCCATGAACTGATCTCCACTTCCCTTGGCTCTGCTGTGTTTTCTAATACCTGGTATGTCAATTCATGCACTCTACTTTCCCATGAACTGATCTCCACTTCCCTTGGCTCGGCTATGTGTTCTAATACCTGGTATGTCAATTCATGCACTCTACTTTCCCATGAACTGATCTCCACTTCCCTTGGCTTTGCTGTGTTTTCTAATACCTGGTATGTCAATTCATGCACTCTACTTTCCCATGAACTGATCTCCACTTCCCTTGGCTCTGCTGTGTGTTCTAATACCTGGTAAGTCAATTCATGCACTCTACTTTTGCACTATATCTGACCTGTTCTTTCTTTGCTTTAATATCTTCCTGACATCCTCCAGCATCTCACTGTGATCTTTCTTCCCCTGTTTTGCACCCTCCTTTTATGACCTTTGTTTATTTTGCCTATGTGAAGCTGCATCTGTTTTTTTTGATTGAGTGATCAAGGGGTTATTGTCGTACCCCACCCCTTCACAGCTGAGTGCACTTGTATGTGTATATACTGGGGACACTAAAAGTCTGCCCCAGACTGTCTGCACCATGACAAGTCTGCACCATATAAGTATGATGCATTGAATTAGGCCAGAATTGGGCCGGAAGTGACCGGAAGGTAACTGCATACATAGTCACTGTAAACAATGTTTGTGTTTTTTCTTCACTTTCACCCCTATAATACTTCACTTTTTACTGCTCCCTCTGATCCCTAAACCCAGTAATGAACTATTCATCTCTCCCTCCATCCTCCCCACCCATCTTACCTTCCCCTCAGATATTTTCCTCCACATTTCACCCAGTGTCTCCAAACACACACGTCCATCTCATGGCCTCTCCTGCTCCCACTTCTAACACTCTCATTGCTTCTCCTCACTGCTGGGGATATTGCTCCAAATCCTGGACCTCCTCACCACATCCCTATTGTTACTTCAAACCCTCTTCAACAACCTAACACAAATTTCCGCAACCTCGCAAACCTCATACCCATTCACCCAGCCCCCGCTTCCCCAGTCCTACTAACAGGAGCTCTATGGAACGCTCGCTCTGTCTGCAACAAACTATCCTACATTCATGATCTTTTCATCACTAATAAACTCTCCTTCCTCGCCATCACAGAAACCTGGCTCACCCCCTCTGACGCAGCCTCTCCTGCTGCACTCTCTTATGGCGGTCTCCAACTGTCTCACACCCCCCGCCCCAGTAACAAGCATGGTGGAGGAGTTGGTTTGCTCCTGTCCAACCAATGGTCCTTTACACCAATTCCAGTACCACCCTCTGTTACTCTTCCCTCTTTTGAGGTGCACTCCGTTCGCATCTACGCCCCCTCCAACCTTCAACTGGCTGTCATTTACTGCCCTCCAGGGCCAGCCACTGCCTTTTTTTACCATTTCACCACCTGGCTACTACACTTCCTTTCCACCGACATCCCCACCATCATCATGGGTGATTTCAACATCCCCATTGACACTTCCCACTCATCTGTTTCCAAACTTCTAACACTCACTTCGTCCTTCGGCCTCACCCAATGGTCTTCTGCAGCTACTCACAAAGATGGCCACACGCTGGACCTCATCTTCACTCGCCTCTGTTCCCTATCTAACCTCTCTAACTCACCTCTCCCCCTGTCTGACCACAACCTACTCACATTCTCTTCCCTCTCTTCTCCAAGTATGCAACCCCCCCTCCACAAACTTCCACACCCTCGCAGAAATATCAAACACATTGATTTACACGCCCTTTCTCAGTCACTTCTCCCCCTCACAGACATTACATTTCTACATGATGCAGATGCCGCTGCAACTTTATACAACGCTACAATCTCTGCAGCTCTCGAATCAGCTGCCCCCCTCACACACACCAAAACCCGCACAATCAACAGGCAACCCTGGCACACAAGGCAGACTAAAGAACTAAGACGGGCTTCCAGAATTGCTGAGCGCAGATGGAAGAGGTCTCATTCCACTGAGCACTTCATTGCATATAAAGAGTCCCTCACCACTTTCAAGTCCACACTCACTGCTGCAAAACAAACCTACTTCTCATCCCTCATATCTTCTCTCTCTCACAACCCTAAACAGCTATTCAACACTTTCAATTCTCTCCTCCGTCCTCCGGCACCACCTCCCTCTCCTCTCCTCTCAGCTGAAGACTTTGCCTCTTTCTTCAAGCAGAAGATTGACAACATCAGAGCAAGCTTTGGCCCACAATCACCACAGCCCCTCATCATAGCTACTCATCACCCTTCCTCCAAATCCAGCTTCTCCACCATGACAGAAAACAATCTCTCCACTCTACTCTCAAAATCACATCTAACCACCTGTGCACTGGACCCGCTCCCATCGCACCTCATCCCCAACATCACCGCAGTCCTCATCCCAGCCTTAACCCATCTCTTCAACCTATCACTAACAACTGGTGTATTCACTTCATGCTTTAAACATGCCTCTATTACACCCATCCTCAAAAAGCCCTCCCTTGACCCATCCTCTGTGTCAAACTATCGCCCCATATCCCTTCTCCCCTACGCCTCAAAACTACTGGAACAGCATGTCCATCTTGAATTATCCTCACACCCCTCCTCCTGCTCCCTCTTTGACCAGCTACAATCTGGCTTCTGACCACATCATTCCACTGAAACTGCCCTAACTAAAGTCACTAATGATCTACTAACCGCCAAAGCCAAGCGACACTACTCTATCCTCCTCCTCCTGGACCTGTCCTCTGCCTTCAACACAGTAGACCATTCCCTCCTACTACAGATTCTCTCATCTCTGGGCATCACAGACTTGGCCATATCTTGGATATCCTCATACCTAACCGACCGAACTTTCAGCGTCTCCCATTCTCACACCACTTCCTCATCTCACCCCCTATCTGTCAGTGTCCCCCAAGGCTCAGTTCTTGGACCCCTGCTGTTCTCCATCTACACCTTCGGCCTGGGACAGCTCATAGAGTCCCACGGCTTCCAGTATCATCTCTATGCCGATGACACACAGATCTACCTCTCTGGACCTGACGTTACCTCTCTACTAACCAAAATTCCACAATGTCTGTCTGCTATTTCATCCTTCTTCTCTGCGCGATTCCTAAAGCTTAACATGGACAAAACAGAATTCATTGTCTTTCCTCCTCCTCACTCATCTCCTCCAACAAGCCTTTCCATCAAACTTGATGGTTGTTCACTCTCCCCAGTCTCACAAGCTCGTTGCCTTGGAGTAACCCTCGACTCTACTCTATCCTTCAAGCCACACATCCAAGCCCTCTTCACCTCATGCCGATTACAACTCAAAAACATCTCCCGGATCCGTGCTTTCCTTATCCAAGAATCAGCAAAAACATTAGTGCATTCCCTCATCATCTCCCGCCTCGACTACTGCAACCTCCTGCTCTCTGGCCTCCCTTCCAACACTCTTGCACCCCTCCAATCTATCCTAAACTCTGCGGCCCGCTTAATCCACCTCTCCCCTCGCTACTCCCCAGCCTCGCCACTCTGCCAATCCCTTCACTGGCTTCCCATCGCCCAACGACTCTAGTTCAAAACATTAACCATGACATACAAAGCCATGCACAACCTGTCTCCTCCCTACATCTGTGACCTAGTCTCCCGGTACCTACCTGCACGCAACCTCAGATCCTCACAAGATCTCCTTCTCTGCTCCTCTCTTATCTCCTCTTCCCACAATCGCGTACAAGATTTCTCCCGTGCATCCCCCATACTCTGGAACGCTCTACCTCAGCACATCAGACTCTCCACTACCGTGGAAAGCTTCAAGAGGAACCTCAAGACCCACCTCTTCCAACAAGCCTACAACCTACAATAGCCCTCAGTCCAGTAGACCACTGTGCAACCAGCTCTGTCCTCACCTATTGTACCATCACCCATTCCCTGTAGACTGTGAGCCCTTGCGGGCAGGGTCCTCTCTCCTCCTATACCAGTCTGTCTTGTACTGTTAATGATTGTTGTACATATACCCTCTCTCACTTGTAAAGCGCCATGGAATAAATGGGGCTATAATAATAAATAATAATAATAATAATAATACCGCACGGGAGGGTAGATTGTGCAATACCCTGTGACGACCTGATAGTCCAGGGATGTCACAGAAGTATTTCTCAATAAATGATTGCCATTATACTTGTTTTGTTATACACATCTTTATTTCCTTTCTTTGTAAAAAAAAAAAAGTAAAAAAGGCAAATTAGAAATTATTTCACACAAAACTTCAAAAATGGGTGGGACAATATTATTGGCACCCTCAATATTTGGTTGCACACTCTTTGGAATAAATAACTGCAATCAATCTCTTCCTATAACCATCACCAAGCTTCTTACTCTCACACCTGGAATTGTAGACTACGCTTTTGCAAACTGCTCCAGGTCTCTCATATTTGAAGGCTGCCTTCTCCAAACAGCAAATTTAAGATCTCTCCACAGATGTTCAGTGGGATGGGTGGCTCAGTGGCTCAGTGGCTCAGTGGTTAACACTGCAGTCTTGTAGTGCTGGGGTCCTGAGTTCAAATTCCACCAAGGATACCATCTGCAAGGAGTTTGTATGTTCTCCCTGTGTTTGCATTGGTGTTCTCTGGTTTCCTCCCACACTCCAAAGACATACAGATAGGGAATTTAGATTGTGAGCCCCAATAGGGACAGTGTTGCCATTGTATGTAAAGCGCTGTGGAATTAACAACGCTATATAAATTAATAAATATTATTATTATATTTAGATCAGGACTAATAGTTGGCCACTTCAGATCTCTGCAACACTTTGTTTCCATCGTTTCTGGGTGCTCCTTGAAGAATGTTTGGGGTCATTGTCTTGCTTGAAGACTCATGATATAGGACGCAAACCCAGCTTTCTGCTACTGGTTACTACATTGTGACTCAAAATCCTTTGGTAATCTTCAGATTTCATGATGCCTTGAACACAGTCACAGCACCTAGTGTCAGAGGCAGCAAACAACCCCAAAACATCTTTGAACTTCCACCATATTTGACTGTAGGTACATTGTGTTCTTTTCTTTCTAGACCTCATTACATTTTTGGTAAAAAGTACAGTAATGTGCTTTACCTAAAAGCTTTCCCTTGGTTTCTTCTGTCCAAAAAATGCTTTCCTGGAAGGAATTTTGCTTCCTCGCATACATTTTGGTAAACTGCAGTCTAGCTTTTTTTTATGTCTGTGTATCAGCAGTGGGTCCTCCTGGGTCTCCTGCCAAAGCGGTTTATTTCATTTAAATGTTGATGGATAGTTCACGCTGACACTGATACACCCGGAGCCCGTAGGACAGCTTGAATTTCTTTGGAACTTGATTGTGCTTGCTTATCTACCGTCTGGACTATCCTGCATTGCAAGCTTAGTGAAATGCACGTCAGGTCTCTGCCTGGCACCTGGTGGTTAGTGTTTTTTTCAATCATACTGTCTGTGCTATTTCATATGCATTTTTCTTCCATACGTTCTGTGGTGGATACCCCATATTGATTCACTTAAATCAGCTTGGATATTCTAATCTATTTATTAGGCCTAATCTTGTCATTTTATGTTATACCATCCACATCCATGTCTGGTGATTTTATTCATATGCATTAATTCGTACCTTTATCTGTTATTAATTTTATGGTACAATAAAATTCATTGTATTTTTCTGCTGAATATTGCCTATAGCAATGACCATTATTACTATTTTTGCTATTGAATCATCGTGATTTACTACTGGCCTGGTGCCAATGTGTTTTTATCCATGTGTCTGATCTCCTTGTCTTTAATTTTTTTTGAGTAACCAATATATACATATTTGATTATATATTTTAGTGTTGTGCGCTTTCATATATAGGTTTCATAAATCATCAAATCTGTTGTAGGCTTTACAACTCCTGAACATATCATCAATCAATGGCAATATTTTTTTTTATAAAAACTATTGTCATCTATGATTTGTTTCTACCAATTGACAACAACCATGGATTCAGAGCCATAGATTTTTTTACAATTATCCAAAATAACAAAGAAGAACATTCTGTTTACCTGTAATATGTGAATCCTAATAATGCTATTTTTACCATGGCAGATAATTACTTATATTCATATGTTTTTTCTACATCTAATCCTTTCATGGCTCCTTCACATTGTACAAGTAATTCTGATGAATTCTCGTTTGGCATCAGGCATAAACATTTTGACAGGTGTGTCATGTCTCCCACAGAGTCTTTACCAAGAGACATCTATTTTTTTGTGAACATGTACTTTTTGTAGGCAACATCTATGGTCTCAAGGGTCAGACAGTGAGTTGTTTGGAAAGTCGTTAGGATTTATAAAGCTTCACAGCCACTTTTTGTGGTTGGTGCCTGGAAACATAGTTAGCACATAAAACGTAGGACGGTAATTGCATTTTCTCCATATTGAGAAGTAATGCACTTCTTGCATGGTGTGAAAATGGTAAATGTATCATCTTTTTAGAAGATAAGTGAGCAGTTATTTATGGTCTCTGGGTGTAATTCCCTAGGTAAAATATCTCAACACCATGCGACAAAATTTATGAGTGTTAGGCTGTACATATTATTAGCCCTGGTCTTTAATCTGCATGTTGATATTAAGTTGTACACAAACCATTATCATCTTATAGTCCTTATGTGGATAATACCTACCTATATTTTATATACCTTATACGCAGGGCTACTATTAAATAATAACTTTTAGTTGTTAACACTAAAATAATATGTATTCTATAGTGGACCTGTATACAGCTTGTTTAAAAACCAAGGATTATGTGTGTAAGGCAGTTGGTAGACACCTATTAAAGTTTATTATGTCAACATATCCCTTCATTGGAATTATGAGTGCTCAAAGCTTTTCTCAACCATCCATCTTATTAGCAACTTGCACCTATAACATGCAATACTGCTTAATAAAATATACTCAATAGCTTCCCTGACATGTTTCATTGTACATTGTCATCATCACGCATATGAGACTTCATACTAGCAGCTCCATTACACTTTGTGGTTTAGTTATCACCATCGTCATTCATATGTGGTAATGGGAAACATTATGTTCTATTCTTGATTTTGATGTTTGTTATTATGAAATAAATAGGGATGATCGAATACTTCAACTATTCGGCTTCGCGAATATTTTCCGACTACCTCGCCGCTATTCGCGAATATTTGATAAGCAATGTAAGTCTATGGGAAACCCGAATAACAACTATTCAGAACTATTCGGGCTTCCCATAGATTTACATTGCGCATCGAATAGTCGAATAGCGGTGAGGTATTCGGAAAATATTTGCGAAGCCGAATAATCGAAGTATTCGATCATCCCTAGAAATAAAATAATAAGAGGAAGCACCTCATAATGGTAAGTGGAGCTTCCTTTCCAGTGCATGTCTGTTACTTCAAATCCAAGCTACAATGTTAAATTTTGCTCTTGTTTGCCAACATCAACAATGCAGACCATGCTGCAGAAAGTTCTCATGGACAAGCACAAAGTGGCACTAAGACCCCCCCCCCTTAGTAATGTAAGCATGGCTCGGGGTGGTAGTCGTGGGCAAAGGGGTCCGCGACCCCGCCATTCCCACAGAGCAAAATGGGCTATTTTCTTTGCTGGTTTGAGAGACCTCACTGGATGCAAGAAGTGGTATCTTGGAGGTCATACCTTTCGGACATCGCTGATGGCTCAGGCAACTCCGGTCCATCTGGCGGTGAAAGCAAACAATGATGCAAACAGGTTTTTTTTGTTAACTTTTAATTTAACAGTTCTGACTTTACAGTTGAGACAGCGGTCACATTCTCATAGTTCAATTTTAACAAACTGTAGGTTCACAGCAACAAAGCCTCTCATGCTGGGCACAACATCTTATACACTTGTTTTGTTACAAAGCTCATCATTGACTTTAGAATTAACTGCAGTGAATATAGCCAGGGACATCATCCTTTCAAAACCTCTGTAACTCTCGCCAATGCAGATAGTAGTGGGAGAGGGGGTTGAGCATAGTCATAGAGAAAGGCTCTACTCCAAATGTTCAGATATATATTAACAACAACCATCTACACATGGTTATGAATATAACAAAATACATTCAATGCATGGATATTAATTGTTTCAAATAGTGTATGATTCAATAGTAAACCAACGTGCAGAATCGAACTATAAGTGCAAATCGCTATATTAGACTAAACCACCACAAAGACATTTTTTTTTATCATTGTTGTGTGTGGTTTCATGTTTTTAACTTTGATTTTTATCTTTCACTAGCATTGGGCCTTGTTGGTGGTTGGAAAATTTGGATTCTCTGACCTTTTTCCACATCCTGATTGGTCATCTAGCAACTCAAATTCCATCTTATTTAATATCTGTTTGTGAATCTCTATAAATTTGTGAATTTGATGTCCACAAATGGGTCTTTTTCCTTCCTTTTTTATATATATATACAGTTAGGTCCAGAAATATTTGGACAGTGACACAAGTTTTGTTATTTTAGCTGTTTACAAAAACATGTTCAGAAATACAATTATATATATAATATGGGCTGAAAGTGCACACTCCCAGCTGCAATATGAGAGTTTTCACATCCAAATCGGAGAAAGGGTTTAGGAATCATAGCTCTGTAATGTATAGCCTCCTCTTTTTCAAGGGACCAAAAGTAATTGGACAAGGGACTCTAAGGGCTGCAATTAACTCTGAAGGCGTCTCCCTCGTTAACCTGTAATCAATGAAGTAGTTAAAAGGTCTGGGGTTGATTACAGGTGTGTGGTTTTGCATTTGGAAGCTGTTGCTGTGACCAGACAACATGCGGTCTAAGGAACTCTCAATTGAGGTGAAGCAGAACATCCTGAGGCTGAAAAAAAAGAAAAAATCCATCAGAGAGATAGCAGACATGCTTGGAGTAGCAAAATCAACAGTCGGGTACATTCTGAGAAAAAAGGAATTGACTGGTGAGCTTGGGAACTCAAAAAGGCCTGGGCGTCCACGGATGACAACAGTGGTGGATGATCGCCGCATACTTTCTTTGGTGAAGAAGAACCCATTCACAACATCAACTGAAGTCCAGAACACTCTCAGTGAAGTAGGTGTATCTGTCTCTAAGTCAACAGTAAAGAGAAGACTCCATGAAAGTAAATACAAAGGGTTCACATCTAGATGCAAACCATTCATCAATAACAAAAATAGGCCAGAGTTAAATTTGCTGAAAAACACCTCATGAAGCCAGCTCAGTTCTGGAAAAGTATTCTATGGACAGATGAGACAAAGATCAACCTGTACCAGAATGATGGGAAGAAAAAAGTTTGGAGAAGAAAGGGAGCGGCACATGATTCAAGGCACACCACATCCTCTGTAAAACATGGTGGAGGCAACGTGATGGCATGGGCATGCATGGCTTTCAATGGCACTGGGTCACTTGTGTTTATTGATGACATAACAGCAGACAAGAGTAGCCGGATGAATTCTGAAGTGTACAGGGATATACTTTCAGCCCAGATTCAGCCAAATGCCGCAAAGTTGATCGGACGGCGCTTCATAGTACAGATGGACAATGACCCCAAGCATACAGCCAAAGCTACCCAGGAGTTCATGAGTGCAAAAAGGTGGAACATTCTGCAATGGCTAAGTCAATCACCAGATCTTAACCCAATTGAGCATGCATTTCACTTGCTCAAATCCAGACTTAAGACGGAAAGACCCACAAACAAGCAAGACCTGAAGGCTGCGGCTGTAAAGGCCTGGCAAAGCATTAAGAAGGAGGAAACCCAGCGTTTGGTGATGTCCATGGGTTCCAGACTTAAGGCAGTGATTGCCTCCAAAGGATTCGCAACAAAATATTGAAAATAAAAATATTTTGTTTGGGTTTGGTTTATTTGTCCAATTACTTTTGACCTCCTAAAATGTGGAGTGTTTGTAAAGAAATGTGTACAATTCCTACAATTTCTATCAGATATTTTTGTTCAAACCTTCAAATTAAACGTTACAATCTGCACTTGAATTCTGTTGTAGAGGTTTCATTTCAAATCCAATGTGGTGGCATGCAGAGCCCAACTCGCGAAAATTGTGTCACTGTCCAAATATTTCTGGACCTAACTGTATATATATATATATATATATATATACTAGAAGGTGGCCCGATTCTACGCATCGGGTATTCTAGAATTTACATATTGTGTAGTTCATGTATGATTTTTGTTATATATATATATAGAGATGTTGTTGTGTGTAGTTACCAAGTGTTTGTGTAGGGGCTGTACATGTTCTGGGTGTTGTCTGGGTGTGGCGGGGGGTGAGAGCGGTGTTGTATGTGTGTTGCGTGTGTTGCGTTGTTTGTGGAGCGCTGTGTGTCTGTAGCGTTGTGTGTGTGTGTTGCGCGGTTTGTGTGTGTGTGGTGTGTTTTGGGGGGAGGTATGTTTTGTGCAATGTGTGTGTTGTGCGGTATGTGCATATATTTGTGTGTGCCGCGGTGTTTGTGTGTTGGGTGTTGTGTGTGTGCAGCGTTGTCTGTATGTGTGGGTGTCTGTGTAGGGCAGTTGTTTGTGGTTCCCAGTGTGTGTGTGTGTGTGTGTGGTGTGCTGTGTTGTGCAGTGCGCGCGCGCGTGTGTGTGTGTGTGTGTGTGTGCATCAGCCTCTCTTCTCTCAGCCTACCTCTCCCAGCCTCCCTCCTCCCAGCCTCCCTCAGCATCAGCCTCCCTCTCCCAGCCTCCCCAAGCATCAGCCTCCACCAGCATCAGCCTCTCTCCTTCCAGCCTCCCCCAGCATCATCCTCCGCCAGCATCAGCCTCTCTCCTTCCAGCCTCCTCCAGCATCAGCCTCCCTCTCCCAGCCTTCCCCAGGATCAGCCTCTCTCCTCCCAGCCTCCGTCCTCCCAGCCTTCCCCAGCATCAGCTTTCCCCTCCCAGCCTCCCTCAGCATCAGCCTTCCCCAGCATCAGCCTCTCTCCTCCCAGCCTCAGCCTCTCTCCTTCCAGCCTCCCCCAGCATCAGCCTCTCTCCTTCCAGCTTCCCTCAGCATCAGCCTCTCCTTCCCAGCCTTCCCCAGGATCAGCCTCTCTCCTCCCAGCCTCCTTCCTCCCAGCCTCCCCCTCCCAGCCTCCCTCAGCATCAGCCTTCCGCTCCCAGTCTCCCCCAGCATCAGCCTCCCCATGCATCAGCCTCTCTCCTTCCAGCCTCCCCCAGCATCAGCCTCCCCTTCCCAGCCTTCCCCAGGATCAGCCTCTCTCCTCCCAGCCTCCTTCCTCCCAGCCTCCCCCTCCCAGCCTCCCTCAGCATCAGCCTTCCGCTCCCAGTCTCCCCCAGCATCAGCCTCCCCAAGCATCAGCCTCCACCAGCATCAGCCTCTCTCCTTCCAGCCTCCCCCAGCATCAGCCTCTCTCCTTCCAGCCTCCCTCAGCATCAGCCTCCTGTTCCCAGCCTTCCCCAGGATCATCCTCTCTCCTCCCAGCCTCCTTCCTCCCAGCCTCCCTCAGCATCAGCCTTCCCCTCCCAGTCTCCCCCAGCATCAGCCTCCCCAAGCATCAGCCTCCACCAGCATTAGCCTCCACCAGCATTAGCCTCTCTCCTTCCAGCCTCCCCCAGCATCAGCCTCCCCAAGCATCAGCCTCCACCAGCATCAGCCTCCCTCGTCCCAGCCTCCCCCTCCCAGCCTCCCCCAGCATCAGCCTCTCTCCTCCCAGCCTTCCCCATGATCAGCCTCTCTGCTGCCAGCCTCCTCCAGCACGGCGTGCTCCTCTGCCGACACTCACACACCCGATCGCATCCACTCACACACACCCGATCGCATCCACTCACACACACCCGATCGCATCCACTCACACACACCCGATCGCATCCACTCACACACACCCGATCGCATCCACTCACACACACCCGATCGCATCCACTCACACACACAGACACTGACGATATCGCACATACGCGCTTATACTCACAACATCCGGAGGTATCACATGCTTCTGGCCATGTGATCCTCCCGCAGGTCCTGGAAGCTAACAGCACAGTACCGCCGCCGAGAAGCAAGCGATATCCCAGGATGTTGTGAGTATGTGGATGCGATGTGATGTGTGAGGTGTGTGTGAGTGTGATCTGATTTGTGTGTATGTGTGTGCTGTTATGTGTGTGTGCTGTTATGTGTCTGTATTTTCCGCAGCTGCAGGACCTTGATGTGTGGATGCGATGTGATGTGTGTGTGATGTGTGAGTGAGTGTGAGCCGGTGTACACTGGTAACTATGATACACATCGGGTAACTAAGGGACCTTAGTTACCCGATGTGTATAATGGTTACCAGCTTTCACGGCCTCCGTGAAGATCCCAGCATCGCAAGGTTATGTCTGGCGCTGCCGGGATCCTGACGGAGCCGGTGTAGAAGCAAGTGATATCCCAGCATGTTGTGATGTGGGAGGTGTGTGTGAGAGTGAGTGTGAGAGTGAGTGTGATCTGATGCGTGTGTGTGTACTCACCTGGGAGTCGCGGCTCCGTGTCAGTTGGGCCAGAGCGAGCGTGCATTGCGTGAGGGGGGCGGGGCCTGCAGAGAGCCGGGGAGAGAGGCCAATCCGTGTGGGGGGGCGGGGCCATGGCGAGCCCAGCGGCCAATCAGCTTTGTGTCACCGTAAGGACACAATTTCGGAGCATGACAGACAGACAGACAGACAGACAGAATAAGGCAATTATATATATAGATATATATATATATATATATATATATATATATATATATATATATATATATATATATATATATGTGTGTATATGTATTTTGCAATTAGTATGAAATGTGTGGAATATATTCCTGTCGGTGTGCAACCTTCTATTTAAGCATATTTTCATATATTTATTTTATATATATTCCATGTGATATTTTATCCGACTTTGATACAGTAATCATTTGATGTGAAATTAAACTATGTATTCCAGTTTTGATATATTGAGCATATGCCCTTGTGGATATATGAATAATTTGATCCTTTGGATATGTGTGTCGATCTACTGGTGGTCCACATTTATAATTATAACTCATATGCTTCCGCAATTATCTTTGATTTTGCGGCTGTATATTTGAGGTAATTATGTTGCATCAGGGAACATAATCATGTGTTTATATATTTGTGTGCTATGTTCATAAATTAATTTTCTATTAGATCACAATTTAAAGCATATATATTTATGTGACTACATGTCGCATATATATATATATATATATAGATAGATATATATACAGTATATATATATATATATATATATATATATATATAAAAGTGGGACGAGATCTTATGAGTGCTGTCTCTTGATGGGCGTCAGACTGCAATATGGCCGCTTGGCTAATCGTTATCATATGACTTACCCATAGATCAGTTCTGCTATTCCTCCAATTTCTGTGTGTGCTGGTATGCATGCGCTGTGCGGCGGTCTGCTGCCCGGCCGTCGGCCATGTCTGATCCGGTCAGGTGATCACGGGTGTTGACACCCATAATCATGTGGCTGGTGACGCGGCTGCCGACCTGGGGCGAAGTTCTCGCCATATGGTCGCATGCGTCATGGAGGTACACCCTGTGATTGGACACATTGTCTATTATAAACCACACATCCTGGCCCATACAACTACGCCCCCTGACGAAGGTAAACTAGCGTTACCGAAACAGCCGTTGGGTGGGTCACGGAATTCCCTCCTCTCCTGGTATCCACTAATTGACTTATTTTGCATCCATGTAAGAAGTGTATTTTGGATTTATTCAATAATCTCTGTGATGAATCCTGACCGCCTAATCTTATGGTTGAACATATGGTTAATATTATTGGATGTATAGCGACATCTAGTGGATTCGATATGTATATACCTGGGTGAATACCAGCTTAACTGATTATAGGTATTATATATGAGGCATCCATGACCTTTCTTTGGGGTTATTAAAGTTCCTGCACCAAATTGCTCCATCTTTTTACATGTTGTCTTTGTAGTCACTTAATAAAATTTTGCAATTCATCATATCGGGCGTTTGATCATTTTTTCTTTGTGGTGGTTTAGTCCAAATGTTCTGAGTAGGATGATGGGCTACTGGGTTGAGCCATTATCTTAACACGACACACATCTTCTCTGTTCCTTCTGGCCACAGCCTCTCAGATATTATAGGTCCATACGTGTCCACCCAGCCTGGCATCCTGGTCCCATACATCAGAGTCATTAAGTCCCCACCCACAAAGATTCGGCTATGACCTTCAACCAGATTGCACAGAATATTCAGCTCATCTAATGTCCATTACCATGGCTGCCTGTTCACCCAGGCCTATGCTAAGCATCCTCTAGTAGACCAGCTCCAGGCAGCACCCATACTGGTGTCTGGCTGCTCCTTTAGGGTTCACAGTCTGTAGACTACTTTTTGGGATAACTCGCACCTATTAACTGTAGTCCAAGATATTGAGCAACCTGAACATCTGATCTATTCATTAAACCATTCCTAACCATCTAAGATAGAGCCAACCTGTTCCCAGTGATTGGCTCCTACCCTTGTGGGCTATTCCCAGAGTTTTACTGTTTTCTTTCCTACATTCCTCATGATGCTAAGCAGATTTTAATATTTACATATATTAGTACTACCTAGAACCAGCCAATAGATGGCCACACTTATTCTCTATGTATAAACACATTATGTACACAATATATACTTAGGGGCACTTTGCACACTACGACATCGCAGGTGCGATGTCGGTGGGGTCAAATTGAAAGTGACGCACATCCGGCGTCGCAGGCGATATCGTAGTGTGTAAAGCCTTTTTGATACGATTAACGAGCGCAAAATCGTCGTAATCGTATCATCGGTGTAGCGTTGGTCATTTCCATAATTTGGAAATGACCGATGTTACGATGTTGTTCCTCGTTACTGCGGCATCACACATCACTGCGTGTGAAGACGCAGGAGCGAGGAACATCTCCTTACCTGCGTCCTGCGGCTCATGCCAGCTATGCGGAAGGAAGGAGGTGGGCGGGATGTTTACGTCCCGCTTATCTCCGCCCCTCTGCTTCTATTGGCCGCCTGCCGTGTGACATCGCTATGACGCTGCACGACCCGCCCCCTTAATAAGGAGGCGGGTCGCCGGCCAGAGCGACGTCGCAGGGCAGGTGAGTGCATGTGAAGCTGGCGTAGCAATAATGTTCACTACGCCAGCTATCACCATGATATTGCAGCTGCGACGGTGCGGGGACTATCGTGCTCGGCATCACAAGCATCGGCTTGCGATGTCGTAGTGTGCAAAGTGCCCCAAAGACATATGACACAATTCCCACTCATACCACAATGCGGTAGGTGTCTTTAGGGCAAGAGCATACGGGCATAGCCAACTCCTTATAGTAATGTCTCTATTATCTTTAGCTAATACTTGAGGAAGAAAACATGAAATTTAGTGCCTACTATTGGGGTAGTAATCCTTAAAGTCAATATCAACCCTTCGACAAATCTTGCCGCGTGACTTAGGCGGGCTTTGCACGTTGCGACATCGCAAGCCGATACTGCGATGTTGCATGCGATAGTCCCCGCCCCTGTCGATATCTTAGGATAGCTGGCGTAGCGAAAATTATCGCTACGCCAGCTTCACATGCACTCACCTGCCCTGTGACCGTCGCTGTGGTCGGCGACCCGCCTCCTTCTTAAGGGGGCGGGTCGTGCGGCGTCATAGCGACATCACACGGCAGGCGGCCAATAGCGGCGGAGGGGCGGAGATGAGCAGGATGTAAACATCCCGCCCACCTCCCTCCTTCCGCATAGACGCCGGCGGCAGGTAAGCTGATGTTCCTCGCTCCTGCGGCATTATACACAGCGATGTGTGCAGCCGCAGGAGCGAGGAACTACATCATACCTGTCGCGGCAGCATAATTATGAAAAAGTCGGAGCCTGCAACGATGATACGATCACGACGCTTTTGCGCTCGTTAATCGTATCATCTAGCATTTACACACTACGATGACGAAAGTGACGCCGGAAGTGCGTCACTTTCGATTTGACCCCACCGACATCGCACGTGCGATGTTGCAACGTGCAAAGCCGCCCTTAGGATTAGTAGCCAAACCAGACACTCCATTTTCAGACATACATTATAGGATGTTTTTCCCTCATCAGTGGAAAACAGGAAATCTGATTTTGCTGGGTGAAAGGCCTTTGACAGACAGTCAGAAGGGGAATGTTTCTCCTTGTGGAAAGTGCTATTTCAGTGCAATGCAAGGAGTCCTAAAATTCAATCTGTCAGTAGGATCAACACTCCTACTATGTGGGCATGCAGGGTTCCTCTATTGACAAGAAAGCTATACCACCTCTGCATTCTACACCACCTCTCCATTTTTGGTATGCAATTTTAAGGGCAAAAAGTGCAGCCAGTTTTAGGGGCATAGTTTCATTGTCTGTGATAGTCAGTGAGGGTTCCTCTGCTGACAAGAAAGCTAGACCACCTCTGCATTCTACACCACCTCTCCATTTTTGCTATGCAATTTTAAGTGCAACAAACAGCGTCCAATTTGTTCACAAACAAAATGAGTGGCAAAAGGACAGATGCTGCTGGAAAGGGGAAAAAAAGTTTGTGTCCGTGGGGTAGGTGGTAAAGCAACAGTAACATCTGCTGAGGAAAGGCCATCTTGCAGCAAAAGAAAGATGTCTACTACTTTCCGTGGACAATCTGATATGATCCCTTTGTTACGGAAATAACCATTTCTACCAAAGGTAGATGATGCACAAAAAACAGCAGATACTTGAATGGATCTCAAGTGTGCCATCAAGTGGCCTCTCCTCCACCTCTACTTCAACATCCCAAAGACTCCAGTCCTCTGAGTTGTCAACCCAATCGCACTTGCTTTCTACCAGCTCTCAAGTCTCCACCCGCTCTATGGGGTAACAGAGATGGTTGAGTCTGCACAGCTGTTCAGTCACACTATAGCCTGGGAATCAGAGGTCTGCTCCAAAGCTACAGTGAGTCCAGACATAGAAATGATCTGCAGTGATGCCCAGAAGCTTTGTGAGTCAGATTCAGACCCAGATGAAGAAGGTTCTGAGCATAATGTAGACCCTCATTACCAAACTGTAACTCCTCTTGGTGGAGACAATGAGGAACATGCTGATGATGATGATGAGACTCAGATACCTGATTGGAATGACAACTTAACTATTCAGTCAGGGCAGGAAGAGGTTGGCTCTGAGGACGAGGGAAGTGCAAACATACATGGTGACGATGAGGTTGTGCTGTAGATCCCACTTACTGTCAACCCACAGTCAGGCACTCGATGAGGTCAGCAGAGGCGGAGGAGGAGGATGCGACTGACGATGAGGTTAGCTTGCGCCTTCCTGGACACAGACGGAGTACTGGAAGCACGTCAACAACTGCATCCTCAGCCACAACTCTGCCTCTGAGCACAAGTCGGGGTGGCTCTGCAGGTCGCAGGGTCTCTAAGCCTTGCCTTGCCGGGTCCTTTTTTGACATTGCAAAGGATCTCCCAACTCATGTCATTTGTAAGATTTCTCGGCAACCTCTAAGTAGAGGCCAAAACCTCACTAGTTTGACTACTTCGTCCATGAACCATCACATGGATATGAAGCATAAGTCCCAGTGGGAAGCTCACTGTGCTACAATGTGGCCTAGCGGAGTGGGCCAACCACCGTCTGCCCCTTCAAGTGCATCCGCGCACTCTTCATCCGCTATGACTGTGGGGACAGCAGTCACACATGCTTTGCGACGCAGACCTTCCACCTCTTTAACCGCAACAGGCAGTGTGATTGGCAGGTCATCAGTTGTTTTGGAAGTGGAAACAGCTGCTGGTGTTGAGCTCTCTCAGACATCAAGAGCACCACCTTTGGATGAAGGCAACATTATAGCGGGCATATCGCTGCCGTGTTGCACAACCTCGCTTACCCCTGTCACACGCACTTACGTCGCTCTGGCCGGCGACCCGCCTCCTTCCTAAGGGGGCAGGTCGTGCAGCGTCACAGCGATGTCACACGGCAGTCGGCCAATAGAAGCGGAGGGACGGAGATGAGCGGGACGTAAACATCCTGCCCACCTCCTTCCTTCCGCATAGCCGGTGGAGGCAGGTAAGGAGATGTTCGTCGCTCCTGCGGTCACACACAGCGATGTGTGCTTCCGCAGGAACGAGGAACAACATCGCTAACATCCTGAAAACAATTTTTTGTTTCAGGATGACCTCTCCACGGCAAACGATTTTGCCCTCTTTTGCGATCGTTTAAGATTGCTCTTAAGTGTTATACGCTGCGATCTCGTTAATGACGCCGGATGTGCGTCACAAACAACGTGACCCCGATGATAATTCATTAACGATATCGTAGCGTGTAAAGCCCGCTTATGTCTCCGCCTGCACTTTCCTCACAGGCCAGCAGTTTTCCAGGGACACCCTACTCTACGCCGTCTCAGCACAGCAGCCAGCCATTGGTCACTCAGATGTGGGCAAGTAAAAGACCATTTCCTCCTAGCCATGACAAAGTTAAAGGGAGCTTTACACGCTACGATATCGTTAATGTTTTATCGTCTGGGTCACGTCGTTAGTGACGCACATCCGGCGTCATTAACGGTATCGCAGCATGTAACACTTACCAGCGACCTTAAATGTCCTCCAAAGTGGTGAAAATCGTTCACCATTTAGAGGTCGTCCTAAAACCAAAAATTGTTAATGGTTGTTTATAGATGTTGCGCCTCGTTCCTGCGGCAGCACACATCGCTGTGTGTGACACCGCAGGAGGAAGGAACCTCACCTTTCCTGCGTCCCGCCCGCAATGAGGAAGGAAGAAGGTGGGCGGGATGTTCGTCCCGCTCATCTCCGCCCCTCCGCTTTGATTGGCTGGCCACTTAGTGACGTTGCGGTGACGTCGCCGTGACGCCGAACGCACCTCCCCCTTCAAGGAGGGATTGTTCGGCAGTGACAGAGACGCCGCCAACCAGGTAAGTGCGTGTGACGCTGACGTAACGTTAATGTTCGCTGCGGCAGCGATCACACGATATTGCATGCACGACGGGGGTGGGTGCTTTTGCGTACGGTATTGCTAGCTTAAGAGGTTGACTTTCACCATCTGCAAGCTGTTGGCTACAGAAATGCTGCCTTTCCGCCTGGTGGACACAGAGGATTTTCGAGACCTTATGTTCGTCGCAGTGCCCCAGTACCAGATGCCCAGTGGCCACTACTTCTCCAAGAAAGGTGTGCCTGCGCTACACCAGCATGTCGCACACAACATCACCGCTTCCTTGAGAATCTCTGTGTGTGACAGGGTGTATTTCACCACAGATACTTGGACCAGTAAGCATGGACAGGGGTGTTATATGTCGCTGAATGGGCACTGGGTAACTATGGTGAGAGATGGAGAAGGGTCTGCTCTTCAAGTCTTGCCGTCCCCACGAGTTGTGCGTCAATCCTCTGTATGTAGAAGTTCCTCAACTGCTTCTGCCTCTTCCACCTCGTCTGGGTCCTCCACCTCCACCCAAAGCCTGTCTGGTCAGGCCACCCACGTTGTAACTTCGCAAAAGGAATACCGCACACCTCCTTACTATGCTGGCAGCAGAGATCAACGGCATAAGGCAGTCTTTACGTTGAAATGTCTGGAAAATGTGAGTCACACAGCTGCCCAGTTGTGGTCAGCTTTGGAGACCGAGTTTCATCAATGGTTGTCTCCACTCAACCTGCAGCCAGGGAAGGCCGTGTGCGACAATGCTGCAAACCTGGGTGTGGCCCTTCTCCGGGGCAAGGTGACACACGTGCCTTGTATGGCTCACGTGTTGAACCTTGTTGTCCAGCAATTTTTAACCCACTATCCCAGCCTAGATGGGCTTCTGCATAGGGCACGGTCACTATGTGCTCACTTCTGCCGTTCACGCGTCACAGCAGAACGAATTGCATCGCTCCAGAAGTCTTTCGGCCTGCCGGTTCACCGCCTGAAATGCGATGTGTCGACACGCTGGAATTCGACTCTCCACATGTTTCAGCGACTGTGGCAGCACCACCGAGCCCTGGTGCAATACATTATGACGTATAGCCTGGGCCAACGAAATCCAGAGATGGGGCAGATCATACTGCTGGAGTGGTCTCAGATCAAGGACCTATGCACCCTTCTGCACAGTTTCGACATGGCGACGAAGATGTTTAGCGCTGACAATGCCATTATCAGCATGACAATTCCAGCCATTTACATGCTGGAGCACACTCTAAATAGTATTCAGAGTCAGGTGGTGGGACAAGAGGAAGGGGAGTAAGCACAGGAGGATTCATATGCGGAAGGGATACCAAGATCTATAAGGTCTAGACGATCATGATCACCAAGGCGGCAGGCATGGGACGGTGGGGGAGAGGGATTAACAAGGGCGTATGGTAGCAGCCAAACTGTTGAGGAAGGTGCAGGAGCCCAGGAAGAAATGGAGGACAAACTGGCAATGGGCATGGAAGACTCAGCAGATGAGGTAGACCTTGATCACATTTCTGTTGTTCGAGGTTGGGGGGAGAGAGCAGAGGAAGGAAGCATGATTCTCACCTTGCAGCCACCAACACAGCAAGGACTTGGTCCTCCTGGATGCGCAAGACACATGATCGCCTTCTTGCTGCACTACCTACAACATAACCCTCGGATTGTCAGAATTAGAAGTAATGCTGACTACTGGGTTCCCACACTCTTAGATTCCCAGTACAAGTCAAAATTTGGTGAAATAATTCCTGCCATAAAAAGGGACGCACGTATGCAGGAGTATCATCAGAAGCTGTTACGCAATCTTAGCTCGGCTTTTCCACTAAACACCAGTGGTACACAGTGTGAATCTCACAGTTCTTACTTGCCAACCATGGGACTGTCGAGTCATCATCACTCAAACCGTACCAGCAACACCGTATCTGGTGGTAACAGCAATTTTATGTAATCGTTAAATGAATTTTTAGACCCTCCTTTGCAAGGCCACAAGACAGAAAAAGTCTGACACATAGTCAACGCCTGGAGAGGATGATAAAGGAGTATCTCCAAGTGAATATCAATGCCATGACTGTGCAACTGGAGCCTTGCTCATTTTGGGCTTCCAATCTGGAAAAATGTCCTGAGCTCGCCACTTACGCCTTGGAGATCTTGTCGTAGCGTTCTCTCGGAATGTGTATTCAGTGCTGCTGGGTGTGTGCTGACAGATAAGCGCACGCGTCTGTCCACTGACAATGTGCACAGACTAACTTTCATCAAGATGAACAAGTCATGGATCCGCAAGGACTTTTCTACCCCTGTGTCATCCTGGGGAGCGTAAAGGCTTGTGGATTTTGATTGTGCTTCATGCAAATCAACATGTCAAGTTTGCAACTGGCGGACAATTGATGCCACTTAAGTGGTGTCTGTGGCCCAATTTTTGGAAAAAAGGGAGACTCCGGTTGGAGTTCCCTTGCTATGTTTTAGATAATCGTTCATCAAGATTAACAAGTCATTGATCAGCAAGGACTTTTCTACCTCTGTGTCATCCTGGGGAGAGTAAAGGCTTGTGGATTTTGATTGTGCTTCATGCAAATCAACATGTCAAGTTCGCAACTGGGGGACAATTGATGCCACTTAAGTGATGTCTGTCTCCCAATTTTAGGGAATAATGGAGACTCTGGTTGGAGTCGACTTGCTGTGTTTTACATAATTTAGAAGGGCATGACATGCCTATATCTGTGTCTCCTCCTCCTTTTACTCGTCCAGCTTTTTTGTTTTCACATGAGTATATGTACTTGTCACTTTTCCATGTGTTTGTGGTGTCTTGTGAGTCACCTTTTGGACACCTTAGAAGGTGTTTTCTATGTGTTTTTATGTGTTTGTCTGCCATTGTTTTCAATGGGGTTCAAAAGTGTTCGTCGAATGTTCGTCTAACACACCTGCCGTTCGACGAACCGAACTGAACTCGAACACTAGGGGGGTGGATCATCTCTACTGCTAACTTTCATAAAGATGAACAAGTCGTGGATGTCCAATGACTTTTTCACCTCAGTCCAAGAATTGCGCAGACTAGGCGATGGTGTAGTGCCAGGGTTATGGGGGCAAGAGGCCTAAGTGTGTCTGTCATCTTAGAAATGCTGTTTCAGGCCTTCTTACAGGACCAGTCCCACACAATTGTTGCCACTTTACATGTTGTCTGACCTTAAGTTTTGGAAATGTGTAGACTCCAAGTAGGGTCTCCAAATTGTCTTTTGGCTGTAGTGCCAGGGTCCTGAGGGCATGAAGCCTACGCCTCTCTGTCATGTTGCTGTCTCTGGTAAAGGTATAAATGCTGAATCAAGCCTCGTTACAAGGCCAGTCCCATGCATCCATGTTGTGGCATTAGACAATTTGTAGTTTGTGCCAATTGTTGTCACTTTTCCTGTTGTCTGACCTTAGTAGGGTCTCCAAATTGCCTTTTGTCTTTAGTGCCAGGGTTCTGGGAGCAAGAGGCATATGCTTGTCTGTCATCTTGCTCTCTGGGGAGGGTAGAAATCCTAGTTCAGGCCTTGATACAGGGCCGGTCCCAAGCATCCATGATGGGGTGTTGGACTATTTGTAGTCTATGCTAAGTGCTGCGACTTTTCCTGTTGTCTGACCTTAATTTTTGGAAATGTGGAGACTTCAAGTAGGGTCTCCAAATTGTCTTCTGTCTGTAGTGCCAGGGTTTTGGGAGCAAGAGGCCTACATCAGTCTGTCACCTTGCTGACTCTGGTGAAGTTAGAGATGCTGGTTCAGGCCTTGTTACAGGGCTAGTTCCAGGCATTGGACAATTTTTATTCTATGCCAGTTGTTTCCTCTTTTCTTGTTGTCTGACCTTAATTTTTGGAAATGTGGAGACTCCAACAAGGGTCTCCAAATTGTCTTTTGACTAAAGTGCCAGGGTTCTGGAAGCTAGAGACCTATGCCTGTCTGTCATCTTGCTGTCTCTGGTGAAGGTAGAAATGCTGGTTCAGGCCTTTTTATATTGCCGGTCCCATGCATCAATGTTGAGGCATTGGACTATTTGTAGTCTGTGCCAATTGTTACCACTTTTCCTGTTGTCTGACCTTAATTTTTGCAAATGTGGAGACTCAAAGTAAGGTCTCCAAATTGTCTTTTGTCTGTCTGCCAGGGTTCTGGTAGCAAGAAGCTTGTTGGTCCTCTTACTGTATCTGGTAATGGAAGAAATGCTGGTTCAGCCCTTGTTACAGGGTGGTTCTCATGCATCCATGTTGGACTATTTGTAGCCTGTGCCAATTATTTCCACTTTTTCTGTTGTCTTACCTTAATTTTTGGAAATGTGGAGACTCCAAGTAGGGTCTCGAAATTGTGTCTTGTCTTTACTGGCAGGGGTGTAGGAGCAAGAGACCTAATCCTGTCACTCATCCACCTGTTGATTTTTAAATTGGAAATGCCAGGTCACATCCTGTGTGTTGCATACAGCATACCTCACTGCTGTACAAAGACACAATGGGGAAATGGGGAGGTTGGGGGGGCAATTGATGCTACTGTACTGTTGTCTGCCTGAAATGTTTTTAAATATTAAGACTCCAAGATGGGTCTTCCAGCTATGTCTTGTCTCTACTTGCAGAGGTGTGGGAGTAAGAGGCCTACTTCTGTCACTCATCACTTTTTCTTTTTGAAATTGAAATACCAGGCCACATCCTTCGTGTTGCATGGACTATAGTGCAAAGACACTATGGGGAAATGGGGGGGGGAGTCAATTGATGCCACTGTCCTGCTATCTGCATGAAATTTTTTTACATCTCAAGACTCCAAGGTGGGCTTTCAAGCTGTGCCTTGTTTGTACTGGCATGGGTGTGGTAGCACCAGTCCTATATTTGTCTCTCATTCACCTCAAAATTTCTTATGTTTGTAGTCTAGGAAGCTAATGGCTATGCCAAAATAGTGGGCTGCACTGTAAAATATATTTTTGCTGTTTTGGAAACTTTTAGACTGCCCTAAAGGTGTTTTCTCTGCCTTAGGTTTGGCCTCCCACTAAATCCAATGAGGTTCAAAAAGAGTTGGCCTTCAGTTTGGCGAACAGTTCAACAAGCTTGTTTGGAAAGGCTCAGCAAACCAAATTTTGAAAGGTTTGCTAATCTCTAATGACGCCCCTGTCCATCAACTACTGATGACCCACCCTCTGAAAATGGGCAGACAACCGCTTTAATGACACCTTCAAATCTAAGTATCTGAAGGAGGTGCCAGGTCGCTCGAGCACCGCACTCCCTTGTCAACAGTCCCCCCTTTTGTGGAGGGATCTCTTTGTAGGTTGCATGGCACTTACTTGCTCCTGAGGACATCATCTACCTGCAGTGGCTACCAGAGTTCTCACCACACCAAGGTCTCTTCATTAAAACAGTCTTTACTTTCGGTTATTGGTTACATAGCAGACAAGTTATTCAACAATCTTCCTCTCTGACTGGGGTATTCCTTCCCTCTTGGACTCCCAACTCCCATTATGGGTGCAGTGGCGGCCCTCTTCTAGCTGGTAGCTCCCAATATGGGGGCAGCAGCAGCTTTGTCGTTCTCAGGCTACCGTTTAAGCAGCAGCATCCTCTCTATTCTTCATCAGTACCCTCAGAATGTTTTGCACCGGTCTATGGTATCCCAGGTTTGTAACATGTTAATTGATCCAACTCCCCCTATATGTCATACCTTGGCATCTTTACCAAATTTAGTGGGATGAGCCTTAAGCTCCAGACCTTATGAGACTGGCATCCGGTTCTCAGAACCGACCTCGGCACTTAGGCCCTTCTCTTGATAGGTAGTACCTTAACTGACTGCACTCTTGGAACCAGGAAGTCTCTCACACTTCTTAACACTAGTCCCACCCCCAGTGAGCGGCACCGAACATTAACTGTTTCTATTACTAACAAAGTCCATCTGCAT
Organism: Anomaloglossus baeobatrachus; assembly: GCF_048569485.1. Classification (NCBI taxonomy): domain Eukaryota; kingdom Metazoa; phylum Chordata; class Amphibia; order Anura; family Aromobatidae; genus Anomaloglossus; species Anomaloglossus baeobatrachus. The sequence goes on along the minus strand of NC_134354.1, from coordinate 265,748,693 downwards.
GACATTCCTGTAAAGGACATCCTAAACCTTTACCTCCCACTACATCCTACTTAACATTCCCCACACTGCTATCTCTGTTAAAACCTGTCTTAATTTAAAGCTTATCTAATACACTTCAGTATACATTGTTAACACATACACTTTACATAACCATACACTACATTGCAGGAGGCTCTGTCACCCTTCTACACCACTCCCCCCCCCCACACACACAGATAACAGTGATATCTCTAAGTACAGGCAACATAGTTGATGTCACTTGCAGTCCTATGTAACATCACAGATAAGACAGTGATACCTTTGTGAGTACTGATAGCAGTGATAACTATGGATCACAATGCTCAGGTCTTTCCTGAGCTCAGCATGTGCTGCTGTGTGCAGGGCTGGTGGGAGGACTAAGAAAGAGTTTGGCAGAATAAGTGAAAATCCGCACCTAGCGCCTCAAATATCACAGATCGGAAACTTTGTGATGCTGCAATGGTGAAAAACTCTGTTTGCAAGTTCCCATATGGGCAAATTTCTGTGTGGGTAATTTTCCTGTGGACATTCATGTCTGTGGGCTTTTTTCTATCGGCATTATTCCCGGAACCTGAAATATGTACTCGGCAGATCAAGCATCCTCAATGTATGGGTTATGGGTGTAACAGTGAAATAAACGCTTCATTTACAGTCATATGAAAAAGTTTGGGCACCCCTAGTAATGTTAACCCTTTTTCTTTATAACAATTTGGGTTTTTGCAACAGCTATTTCAGTTTCATATATCTAATAACTGATGGACTCAGTAATATTTCTGGATTGAAATGAGGTTTATTGTACTAACAGAAAATGTGCAATCCACATTTAAACAAAATTTGACCGGTGCAAAAGTATGGGCACCCTTATCAATTTCTTGATTTGAACACCCCTAACTACTTTTTACTGACTTACTAAAGCACTAAATTGGTTTTGTAACCTCATTGAGCTTTGAACTTCATAGGCAGGTGTATCCAATCATAAGAAAAAGTATTTAAGGTGGCCACTTGCAAGTAGTTCTCCTATTTGAATCTCCTATGAAGAGTGGCATCATGGGCTCCTCAAAACAACTCTCAAATGATCTGAAAACAAAGATTATTCAACATAGTTGTTCAGGGGAAGGATACAAAAAGTTGTCTCAGAGATTTAAACTGTCAGTTTCCATTGTGAGGAACATAGTAAGGAAATGGAAGAACACAGGTACAGTTCTTGTTAAGCCCAAAAGTGGCAGGCCAAGAAAAATATCAGAAAGGCAGAGAAGAAGAATGGTGAGAACAGTCAAGGACAATCCACAGACCACCTCCAAAGACCTGTAGCATCATCTTGCTGCAGATGGTGTCAATGTGCATCGGTCAACAATACAGCACACTTTGCACAAGGAGAAGCTGCATGGGAGAGGGATGTGTAAGAAGCCATTTCTGCAAGCACGCCAGAAACAGAGTCGCCTGAGGTATGCAAGAGCACATTTGGACAAGCCAGTTACATTTTGGAAGAAGGTCCGGTGGACTGATGAAACAAAAATTGAGTTGTTTGGACATACAAAAAGGCGTTATGCATGGAGGCAAAAAACACAGCATTCCAAGAAAAGCACTTGCTACCCACAGTAAAATTTGGTGGAGGTTCCATCATGCTTTGGGCCTGTGTGGCTAATGCCGGCACCGGGAACCTTGTTAAAGTTGGGGGTCGCATGGATTCAACTCAGTATCAGCAGATTCTTGACAATAATGTGGAAGAATCAGTGTCGAAGTTGAAGTTACGCAGGGGATGGATATTTCAGCAAGACAATGATCCAAAACACTGCTCCAAATCTACTCAGGCATTCATGCAGAGAAACAATTACAATGTTCTGGAATGGCCATCCCAGTCCCCAGACCTGAATATCATTGAACATCTGTGGGATGATTTGAAGTGTGTTGTCCATATTCGGCGACCATCAAACTTAACTGAACTGGAATTGTTTTGTAAACAGGAATGGTCAAATATACCTTAATCCAGGATCCAGGAACTCATTAAAAGCTACAGGAAGTGACTAGAGGCTGTTATTTTTTCAAAAGGAGGATCTACAAAATATTAATGTCACTTTTATGTTGAGGTGCTCATACTTTTGCACCGGTCAAATTTTGTTTAAATGCGGATTGCACATTTTCTGTTAGTACAATAAACCTCATTTCATTCCAGAAATATTACTCAGTCCATCAGTTATTAGATATATGAAACTGAAATAGCTGTTGCAAAAACCCAAATTGTTATAAAAAAAAAAAGGTTAACATTAATTGGGGTGCCCAAACTTCTTCATATAACTGTGTATATATATATATATATATATAGTATACATGAAATTAAGCAAAGAAAAAAGAGGACATCCGGGTCCTCCATAAGTAAACTTTCTTAGAAGTGGGCTCTATCTAACTAACATATCACAGAAGGATATTACCTGCAGTTTGTGAGCATACATTACTTTTTTACATGCAAATAAGTAACTTTGTAATATATCTTATCAGGAAAAAAAAATCTTTGCCAGAATTGATCAGTCATTATCAAAATTCTCAATTTTGAGGTAAAATCTATGATCAGTGAGGACTTTCCCATTACTGAGATAGGAGATCGCAGTTATTACTGACTAGAAGGAGGCCCGATTCTAACGCATCGGGTATTCTAGAATTTATTGTGTAGTTAGGCTATGTGTGCACGTTGCGTACAAGCCCTGCAGAAATTTCTGCAGCGATCTGAAGAGCACATGTGCGCTTTAGATCGCTGCAGAAATGTCCGTAGTGAGCGCCGATTCCATGCGCTCTGCCTGCAGCTCCTGCCATAGACAGAGCAGGAGCTGCCGGCAAAGCGCAGGAAAGAAGTGACATGTCACTTCTTTTTGCGCAGCGCTTCGGCAGTAGCCGAAGCGCTGCGCTCTTAAACGCCACGTGCGCACGGCCCCTGCACAGTCTCCATAGACTGTGCAGGGGACGCAGGACGCATGCAGTTACGCTGCGCTACAAAGCGCAGCGTAACTGCATGTTTTTACGCAACGTGCGCACATAGCCTTAATGTATGATTTTTGTTATATATATAGATGTTGTTGTGTGTAGTTGCCAAGTGTTTGTGTAGAGCGCTGTAAATGTTCTGGGTGTTGTCTGGGTGTGGGGGTGTGTGAGAGCGGTGTTGTTTGGGTGTTGCGTTGTGTGTGTTGCGTTGTTTGTGGAGCGCTGTGTGTCTGCAGCGTTGTGTGTGTGTGGTGCTGTGTGTGTTGCGCGGTTTGTGTGGGTGCGTGTGTGTGTTTTGGGGGGAGGTATGTTTTGTGCAGTGTGTGTGTCTTGGAGGAGTAGTCCTGGGGAGAGAGGAGTATAATAGAAGGAGTAGTCCTGGGGAGAGAGGAGGATAATAGGGGGAGTAGTCCTGGGGAGAGAAGAGTATAATAGGAGGAGTAGTCCTGGGAGGAGAGGAGGATAATAGGAGAAGTAGTCCTGGGGGGAGGGGAGGATAATAGGAGGAGTAGTCCTGGGGAGAGAGGATTATAATAGGAGGAGTAGTCCTGGGGGGGAGAGGAGTATAATAGGAGGAGTAGTCCTGGGGGGAGAGGAGGAAAATAGGGGGAATAGCCCTGGGGGAGAGGAGTATAATAGGAGGAGTAGTCCTGGGGGGAGAGAAGTATAAAAGGAGGAGTAGTCCTGGGGGGAGAGGAGTATAATAGGAGGAGTAGTCCTGGGGGGAGAGGAGTACAATAGAAGGCGTAGTCCTGGGGAGAGAGGAGTATAATAGGAGGAGTAGTCCTGGGGGAGAGGAGGATAATAGGGGGAGTAGTCCTGGGGTGAGAGGAGTCTAATAGGAGGTGTAGTCCTAGGGGGAGAGGAGTCTAATAGGAGGAGTAGTCCTAGGGGAGAGGAGTCTAATAGGAGGAGTAGTCCTAGGGGAGAGGAGTCTAATAGGAGGAGTAGTCCTGGGGGGAGGAGTCTAAAAGGATGAGTAGTCATGGGGGAGGAGTCTAAAAGGATGAGTAGTCCTGGGGTAAGAGGAGTCTAATAGGTGGAGTAGTCCTGGGAGGAGGTGTCTAATAGGTGGAGTAGTCCTGGGGGAGGTGTCTAATAGGTGGATTAGTCCTGGTGGGGAGGTGTCTAATAGGTGGAGTAGTCCTGGAGGGATGTGTATATGTGATGCCCTGGACTAGTCAGGTCGTCCCAGGTAGTCCTATGCACGCACACACCCTCCCTAAAAAGGTGACAGCAGCCAAACTTCAAAACCCTTGTCACCTTCCTCCAGGTTTGATGTCCACACCGGTGGTGTGGAGCCAGGAGGTTGGCTCCGCCCACCGAGGAGTACACAGGCCTGGAGGCAGGAAAAACAGAGAGTAGTTCTAGAGAGAGTAGCTTTGATAGTGGAGGAGAGAAGTCGAGTTCAAGGGCAGAGCTGTGACCAGGCTGGCCAAAAGTCTACTCAGGTGGCTGGGTTGGATCCCAGTCACCTCTGGCAAGGAGGCAGACGGTGGTGGCCGCCTGCAGGAGCTGGGATTACAGCCAGTGGAACCGTAGGGACCAGGGTCGGGCAGTGGCCCGCCAGTACCGAACTGGGGAACCGATTGGAAACTGGAGCACCAGGAGGGGTACTCAGACCCAGTACGAAGCCCAGAAACCACTAGGCTAGGTCGAATCAACTGATTGAGGACTGGACTTTATGACCTTTCCCACACAAGACCCGACTGAAGACAACAGCCCAACCTTGTAGGGTAAAGCCACCGCCAAGGCATAGAGACCCAAAGGGCCAGCGTCTGTGGGCAAACAGGGCTCTCCCGACACCCAGCAAGCCGGGGAGCGGACTACCGTTGCTCAAGCATAGGAGTCAGAACATTCACATTAAGGAGGTGCAGGAGAAAGGCAAAAACCACCAACCTGTTAAGGGAGAAGCTGCAGCCGGCTGCGGGCCCCGTTAATCATCCCGTTTGGTTTACCAGAGACTCCGGTGTATTGTGTCATAGTGAGTACACCAGTGCCTTCGGGCTGCGCACCGCGCTGCACCTCACCGACACCCCAGCACGCACCCGCTCCCCCGCCTCAGCGCCTCCCTCGGGCCCCCGGGACCATCACTCCAATACCCACAGAGGGGTCAACACCAAGCTGCGCAACACTGTCCCTGGGAGGCCTAGTCAAGGGCAGTGGTGGTGTCCATCCATTCACCACAACCCGTTGGTGGCGTCACAAACTTAAATATCCCTTACAAACCACCATGGCCCCGGCCATGGAACTCCCCACCAGAGTCCCCGCGTGTAGCGCCAACACCCCTACCTTACAGAGCGACGTGACCCCCGGGTCCGTGAAGAGCTCGAGCCACCCACCGTACGAGCACGGATCCGAGCGGCTCAGCAGCCGGACAAGCCTGCGGGGCGGTACATATAGGTGTCCAATGTGTGTGGGGGGTGTGGCCGTGCGGACACAGTGTGCGGGGGGCGTGGTCGAGCGGGCACAGAGTGTGGGGGGGCGTGGCCGAGCGGGCACAGTGTGCAAGGAGCGTGGCCGAGCGGACACAGCGTGCTTGGGGCATGGCAGAGCGGTTACAGTGTGCGGAGGGCATGGCCGAGCGGGCACAGTGTGCGGGGGGCGTGGACGAGCGTTCAAATTGTGCGGGGGGTGTGGCCGAGCAAGCACAGTGTGTGGGGGGCGTGGCCGAGTGGGCATAATGTGCGGGGGCGTGGCCGAGCGGGCACAGTGTGCGGGGGTGGGGCCGGGCCGAGCTGAGTGGCTAATGGGACGGTTGTCACTGTAGGTTGTCACTGTAATGACGTCATTTTTGATCAAGACAGACAGACAGAATAAGGCAATTATATATATAATAAATATTGGTGCCTCCCTGACTGCTGAAGGTGGAATCTTTACAGAACGCTGTGCCCAAGGCAGGATTATCTTGGATCGGCTTACCATGGAACTGCATCTCTGATGTTGATTATTTATCTTTCATCTTTTTCTATGGCCTCCTGAAGAACCATTGTTTATGGGGAAACGCGTCGAGGTAAAAATCACCAGGCTTACCATCCATATACAACAGTGTATACAACATACTGATGACTGCTATATCATTGCCAATAGCAATTTCATCTATCCACAGAAGTGGAATGGTTGTCTGATTAAGGACCTTGATTGTCTATTGAAATACTGCTATTTATATATATAGAGTATTGGCTTACTACTGAGTATATTGAGTTCTATGTATAATTGTTTGTATCAAACCGTTAACCTGTGTGATTTAAATATGCTATGGATCGTATTTAGGATTCTCCGGTCTGCCCCTGGTATCCAGGAGCAGATGGTGAGATTATCCCATATTTAGAAGAGCTAAGGAGATCACCTTGGGTTGTTATTTCTGTGTTCAGCACCTCTTATATTTTATATTTAATAAAAATGTTGCACTTTGGGGATAAATCTCTTGAATTCTAATTATATATGCAGATGAGATTCTATGTAGATAAGAGGGAGGGAAAGGAGGGAGAGCTTTGTCCCTTGCTCCTCCCTCTGCCTCTAGTTCTTCCCAATTCCTCTAGCATCTCCCGCTGCCTCTAGCTTTTCCCACTGTCTCTAGCTCTTCCCTCCAACGGTCTACATAGAATCCCATCAGCACCAACTGCCATCTCCTATCTCAGTAATGGGAAAGTCTTCACTAAATACAGATTTGAGAATTTTGACAATAGCTGATCAATTCTGGCAGAGATGGAAGAAAATTTGTCCGATAAGATATACAGTGGTACCTCGCTTAACGAGTAACCCACTTAACGAGAATTTCGCTTAACAAGCAAAGCTTTCTGCAAATTTGTAACCCGCTTTACGAGAAAGCTTTGCTGTACAAGCAAAATCCTCACCTTACACACTTCCGGTTCCATACATCCACCGCGCTCTGACCCACTCTTGCAGTCCACACAAACACACACAAACACACACGCACGCACACACATACAGTATTATGCTCACCTTACCTTCCGTTCCACCGCCGGGCTTATGGTTCTTGTAGTTCCCGGGTACATTGCGGCGAACTTCAAGTACCATGAGGCCGGCGGTGGAACGGAAGGTAAAGTGAGCATATAATATGTGTACCTTCCGTTTCATTGCCGGTCTCCTGGGTCCAGTAGTGCGCTGCGCCACTCTGCTCCGCTCCACTCCGCTCCACTCCAGGCATCCAGGCATCAGCATCCATAGCGACGAAGCAGGAACTTCCTGGTTCCTGTCACCGCTACTCAAAGGCAGCGCGCTGGCCAATCAGAGGCAAGCGCCTCTGCTATTGACGTCAGCGCTCTGGCAGGAAGTTCCGCCCTCGTCGTTATGGTTACCCGATACACGGCCCGCACCGGAGAACAGCAAGTCCCAGGAGGCCGGCGATGGAACGGAAGGTAAGGTGAGCATATAATATGTGCGTGTGTTTGTGTGTTTGTGTGAGTTTGTGTGTGTTTGTACATGTTTGTATGCGTTTGTGCATGTGTGGAATGATAGAATAGGGGACCAGGATGGGACATTTAACAAGTTGTGGAACGAATTGTCAGCATTGCAATGATTTCCTATGGGAAATCTTGCTCTGCTGAACGAGTAAAGGCTGCTTTACACCAGACAATCTATCGTGCGATAGATCGTCGGGGTCACGGTTTTTATGACGCACATCCAGCATCGCTGGCGATGCCGGCCTGTGTGACACCTCCTAGCGACGCAGTATCGCTCACAAATCGTGAGTCGTGTACTGCTCGCTAGGTTCCATAATATCGTTTAATTTAGTTGTTCATCGTTTCCGGGGTAGCACACGCCGCTCCGTGTGACACCCCGGGAACGATGAACAGCAGCTCACCAGCGTCACGCGGCCGTCGCCGGCTATGTGAAGGAAGGAGGTGGGCGGGATGTTTACGTCCCGCTCATCTCCGCCCCTCCGCTTCTATTGGCCGGCGGCCGTGTGATGTCGCTGTGACGCCGAACGTCCCTCCCACTCCAGGAAGTGGACGTTCGCCGCCCACAGCGTGGTCACACGAGAGGTAAGTACGTGTGACGGGGGTTACCGACTTTGTACGCCACGGGCAGCGATTTGCCCGTGACGCAAAAAGGATGGGGGCAGGTACGATCGATTGTGAAATTGCACAATCGGTCGTACCGTGTAAAGCAGCCATAACTTGATTAACAAGCACAGTCCCAGAACGGATTGTTCTCGTTAAGCAAGGTTCCACTGTACTACAAAGTTGCTTAATTTCATGTGTACTATTCATTTATGACACAAAAATAAAAACGGCTATCTTAGGAGGATATCTCTTTGTGCAGGTGACTATTACTGTGCAGAATTATTAGGCAACTTAAAGGAGTTGTCCGACATAAACTCAAAAATTTTTGTTAAGCTAATCTGTGCTGTATTGTCATATAAAACACCCCTACATTGTTATTTCTTGTTTTCTAACTTTTGTGCCTTTTGAATTCACCCTTTATTCTCTGCAGCTCCTTGTTTATATTCAGCTCCAGCAAACTGACCACTTCCTGTGCAAAACCTCAGTCAGAGCTCGCACCGCCCGGCCTCAGTGTCCAGCCCTCCCCAGTGTCCAGCCTTGCCCCCTGCCCGCCCCCTGCACACATATTCCCTCCCTGTCAGTATTCTGCCCAACACCGACCTGTTATCACTACAGCGTTGCAAATAACAGCCCCACATCAGGCTCTGCACACCACACGCGCACATATGGCTCTGCACACCCCACGCGCACATATGGCTCTGCACACCACACACGCACATATGGCTCTGCACACCACACACGCACATATGGCTCTGCACACCACACGCGCACATATGGGTCTGCACACCACACACGCACATATGGCTCTGCACAACACACGCGCACATATGGTTCTGCACACCACACGCGCACATATGGTTCTGCACACCACACGCGCACACCGGGCTCTGCACCGCACACTGGACTCTGCATCACACACCTGGCTCTGCACCGCACACATGGCTCTGCACCGCACATGCATACATGGCTCTGCACCGCACACGCACACATATGGCTCTGCACCGCACACGCACACATATGGCTCTGCACCGCACACGCACACATATGGCTCTGCACCACACACGCACACATATGGCTCTGCACCGCACACACACACATATGGCTCTGCACCGCACACGCCCACATATGGCTCTGCACCGCACACACATATGGCTCTGTACCACACGCGGCGCTCTGCACCGACCCCCCCCCCCCCGCTTCTCATCAGCACTTTCAAATGTACCGGCATCTGTGATCTGCAATGCCGGTACATTTGAATGTGCGATCCTGAGCAGTGGGTCCGGTGCTGGCGCTGACACCATGGCAGCAGCCGCCAGGCCCCTCCCCCAGGTCACGGACCCCCCAGCAGTGCAGGGGGAGGTTGCGGGGAGAGAGAGGTGCGGGGGAATGTGTGAGAGGGTGCAGGGAAGAGGGGAGGGGCTCATCGCACTATAGCCGCCCAGCAGGGAGGCGACATGCTGTTCCAGATTTGCATGTCAACATGGCCCTGCCCATGTTGACATGAAATGACCGGAAGCAGCAAAATCGCGGCAGGAGCGGTCACATGACCACTCTGAGCCAGGGGAGAGGGGCTGACAGCAGGGAAGGTAAGTGGTCTCTATCTACTTACCTGCCCCAATGTAGCCCAATAGGGTAATAAAAAAAAAAGGTCAAAATAAGCCGGATAACCCCTTTAATAAAAACCAAATATATTCCCATCTCACAAGTTTATTTTCACCAGGTAAACCAATATAACTGCACAAAATTTAGAAATAAACATTTCTGACATGCAGAAAGAAAACTCCAAAAAATTAGTGACCAGTATAGCCACCTTTCTTTATGATGACACTCAACAGCCTACCATCCATAGATTCTGTCAGTTGCTTGATCTGTTTATGATCAACATTGCTTGCAGCAGCCACCACAGCCTCCCAGGCACTGTTCCGAGAGGTGTACTGTTTTCCCTCCCTGTAGATCTCACATTTATGAGGGACCACAGGTTCTCTATGGGGTTCAGATCAGGTGAACAAGGGGGCCATGTCATTTTTTTTTCATTCTTTAGACCTTTACTGGCCAGCCACGCTGTGGAGTAGTTGTATACATGTGATGGAGCATTGCCCTGCATGAAAATCATGTTTTTCTTGAACGATACCAACTTCTTCCTGTACCACTGCTTGAAGAAGTTGTCTTCCAGAAACTGGCAGTAGGTCTGGGAGTTGGGCTTTACTCCATCCTCAACCCGAAAAGGTCCCACAAGTTCACCTTTGATGATTCCAGCCCATACCAGTACCCAACCTTCAACTTGCTGGCATCTGAGTCGGAGTTGTGCTCTCTGCCTTATACTGATCCAGCCTCTGGCCCATCAAGAGTCACTCTCATTTCATCAGTCCATAAAACCTTTGAAATATCAGTCTTAAGATATTTCTTGGCCCAGTCTTGACATTATATCTTATGTTTCTTGTTCAAAGGTGGTCGTTTTTCAGCCTTCCTTACCTTGGCCATGTCCCTGAGTATGGCACACCTTCTGCTTTTTGATACTCCAGTAACGTTGTGGCTCTGAAATATGGCTATACTGGTGGCAAATGGCATCTTGGCAGCTTCACGCTTGATTTTCCCCAAATCATGGGCGGTTATTTTGCGCCTTTTTTGTCCAACACGCTTCTTGCGACCCAGTTGGCTAATTGCCATGAAACGCTTGATTGTTCGGTGATCACGCTTCAAAAGTTTGGCAATTTCAAGACTGCTGCATCCCTCTGCAAGACATCTCACAATTTTGGACTTTTCAGAGCTCGTCAAATCTCTCTTCTGACCCATTTTGCCAAAGGAAAGGAAGTTGCCTGATAATTAAGCACACCTTATATAGGGTGTTGATGTCATTACACCACACCCCCTCCTCATTACAGAGATGCACATCACCTGATTTACTTAATTGGTATTTGGCTCTCAAGCCTATACAGCTTGGAGTAGGACAACACGTATAAAAATTATCATGTGATCAAATACTCATTTGCCTAATAATTCTGCACACAGTGTATGTACTGTATATATATATATATATATATATATATATATATATATATATGTCATATGAAGAAAAGGCTAAATGAGGTGTTTGCAAGCCAGAAATGCATATAGAAACGTGTTTAAGAACACAGATAGCGGTACTTGCACAAACAGTTAGGTCCAGAAATATTTGGACAGTGACACAAGTTTTGTTATTTTAGCTGTTTACAAAAACATGTTCAGAAATACAATTATATATATAATATGGGCTGAAAGTGCACACTCCCAGCTGCAATATGAGAGTTTTCACATCCAAATTGGAGAAAGGGTTTAGGAATCATAGCTCTGTAATGCATAGCCTCCTCTTTTTCAAGGGTCCAAAAGTAATTGGACAAGAGACTGTAAGGGCTGCAATTAACTCTGAAGGCGTCTCCCTCGTTAACCTGTAATCAATGAAGTAGTTAAAAGGTCTGGGGTTGATTACAGGTGTGTGGTTTTGCATTTGGAAGCTGTTGCTGTGACCAGACAACATGCGGTCTAAGGAACTCTCAATTGAGGTGAAGCAGAACATCCTGAGGCTGAAAAAAAAGAAAAAATCCATCAGAGAGATAGCAGACATGCTTGGAGTAGCAAAATCAACAGTCGGGTACATTCTGAGAAAAAAGGAATTGACTGGTGAGCTTGGGAACTCAAAAAGGCCTGGGCGTCCACGGATGACAACAGTGGTGGATGATCGCCGCATACTTTCTTTGGTGAAGAAGAACCCGTTCACAACATCAACTGAAGTCCAGAACACTCTCAGTGAAGTAGGTGTATCTGTCTCTAAGTCAACAGTAAAGAGAAGACTCCATGAAAGTAAATGCAAAGGGTTCACATCTAGATGCAAACCATTCATCAATTCCAAAAATAGACAGGCCAGAGTTAAATTTGCTGAAAAACACCTCATGAAGCCAGCTCAGTTCTGGAAAAGTATTCTATGGACAGATGAGACAAAGATCAACCTGTACCAGAATGATGGGAAGAAAAAAGTTTGGAGAAGAAAGGGAACGGCACATGATCCAAGGCACACCACATCCTCTGTAAAACATGGTGGAGGCAACGTGATGGCATGGGCATGCATGGCTTTCAATGGCACTGGGTCACTTGTGTTTATTGAGGACATAACAACAGACAAGAGTAGCCGGATGAATTCTGAAGTGTACCGGGATATACTTTCAGCCCACATTCAGCCAAATGCCGCAAAGTTGATCGGACGGCGCTTCATAGTACAGATGGACAATGACCCCAAGCATACAGCCAAAGCTACCCAGGAGTTCATGAGTGCAAAAAAGTGGAACATTCTGCAATGGCCAAGTCAATCACCAGATCTTAACCCAATTGAGCATGCATTTCACTTGCTCAAATCCAGACTTAAGACGGAAAGACCCACAAACAAGCAAGACCTGAAGGCTGCGGCTGTAAAGGCCTGGCAAAGCATTAAGAAGGAGGAAACCCAGCGTTTGGTGATGTCCATGAGTTCCAGACTTAAGGCAGTGATTGCCTCCAAAGGATTCGCAACAAAATATTGAAAATAAAAATATTTTGTTTGGGTTTGGTTTATTTGTCCAATTACTTTTGACCTCCTAAAATGTGGAGTGTTTGTAAAGAAATGTGTACAATTCCTACAATTTCTATCAGATATTTTTGTTCAAACCTTCAAATTAAACGTTACAATCTGCACTTGAATTCTGTTGTAGAGGTTTCATTTCAAATCCAATGTGGTGGCATGCAGAGCCCAACTCGCGAAAATTGTGTCACTGTCCAAATATTTCTCGACCTAACTGTATATGTGATGGACTCCGTTAGTAGCTCATCTTAGTCTATGTGCAAACTGAGCGGTTTTTGACACTGCGTTTTTGTGCGTTTTTGGCCGCTAAAAATGCACAAAAATGCAAAAAAACGCACCTGCGGCAAAAACGCGCAAAAAACGCACCGGTAAAAACACATGCGTTTTTACAACGTTTCGGTGCGTTTTTGGCTACGTTTTGTTGCGTTTTTGATCACTGCGTTTTTCTGCGTTTTTCCAATGCATTGCATGGGGGGAAAACATAGAAAATCACAGGAAAGAATTGACATGTCCATTTTGTTTTTAAGCTCAAAAACGCATCTGAAAAAAAAAGTTGTGTGCAAACAACAAAAATGAAAAGTCATAGACTTTGCTGGGGAAGCAAAGTCATGCAGTTTTGAGCCCAAAAACGCATAAAATGCACCCGAAAAACGCACAAAAAAGCTGAGAAAAATGCCCAGTGTGCACATAGCCTTAAAGGCAAGCTGTCAGGTGCACAGCTCCCAGTCTGTGTGCACTCTGTACTCATGCTGCTATCGGTCTCACTTCTCCCCAGCACTTCCACTCTGTGAGCCAGGAGCTGAAAGACACAGGAGCCTGGATCAGCTGAACACTACAGAGGCTTGTGTCATGGCGCACTTCCAGCACAGCATATAAGGTGTGTAACGTGACGCTGACCAGGTCTGGTACGAAAATGCCAGACACATACACTAATAGTGTGCTAACAATCAAATAGTTACCCTATTAATAGAGTCTAAATAACAGACACTATTCCTACAAAAAATTGGACTCTACACATTTATATGTTTCAAAATATTTTTGTCTCTTTATTTTGTGTCCATTTGAGATAATAATCTTAATCTTATACATTTTTTAATAATAATAATAATAATAATAATAATAATCTTTATTTCTATAGCGCCAACATATTCCGTAGCGCTTTACAATTCAGGAGGATCATATACAAACAAGTAACAGTTATAGAAATACAATATTTAGAGGGGAAAAAAATACAACCCTGCTCGTGAGAGCTTACAATCTACAATGAGATGGGGGGAGAGGCAAGGTTCAAGTGCTTATTTACAATGACAATCCAACCATCTCACGGAAATGGGGCTGGATAATGGTTTCCTGGACCAGTGGGCCCGAGCCTTGAGATGCCTTTGGGTGCCATGGAGTTTGATGTGGAGCTATGTTGTGAGAGGTTGTAGAGGGACTATGTGAATCGAATCTGATTAGGGAGTGTGATAGGCCGCCCTAAAAAGATGCGTCTTTAGGGTGCGTCTGAAGCTGAGTAAGTTGTGATTTGTCCTAACTTCTTGGGGTAGAGCGTTCCAGAGGGTTGGTGCAGCTCGGAAGAAGTCTTGGATCCGGGAGTGGGAGGTTCGAATTAGTGTGGATGTTAGTCGAAAGTCGCTTGCAGAGCGTAGAGAATGGGTGGACTGATAGACAGAGAGGAGGGTGGAGATGTAGGGGGGTGCTGCACTGTGGAGAGCTTTGTGGGCGAGAACAAGCAGTTTGAATTGGATCCTATGATATATGGGCAGCCAGTGCAATGACTGGCACAGAGCAGAGGCATCCGAGTAGCGGTTAGCCAGATAGGTGACCCTGGCTGCTGCATTAAGGATTGACTGTAGAGGAGAGAGTCTAGTTAGGGGGAGACCAATTAATAGAGAGTTACAGTAGTCCAAGCGAGAGTGGATCAGGGCCACGGTGAGGGTTTTTGTCGTTTCCATTGTGAGAAAGGGGCGGATTCTAGAGATGTTCTTGAGGTGCAAGCGGCAGGTGCGGGCAAGAGATTGTATGTGGGAGGTGAAGGAGAGATCAGTGTCAAGTATAACCCCCAGGCAGCGGGCTTGCGGCCTAGGACTTATCGTTGTGCCACACACAGAGAGGGAGATGTCAGGTTGAGGAAAGTTGGAAGATGGAGGGAAAAGAAGAAGTTCAGTTTTGGAAAGGTTAAGTTTCAGATAGAGAGCAGACATGACATTGCAAACTGCAGTCAGGCAGTCACTGGTGTTCTGTAGTACAGCGGGGGTGAGCTCAGGGGAGGAGGTGTATAGCTGTGTGTCATCAGCATAAAGATGGTACTGAAAGCCAAATCTGCTGATGGTCTGACCAATTGGGGCAGTGTAGAGGGAGAAAAGAAGAGGGCCAAGGACTGAACCTTGAGGGACCCCAACAGTGAGAGGAAGAGGAGAAGATGTGGAGCCAGCAAATGATACACTGAATGAGCGGCCAGAAAGATAGGATGAGAACCAGGAAAGAACAGTGTCCTTTAGGCCGATAGAGTGGAGCATAGAGAGAAGGAGATGGTGGTCAACAGTGTCAAAAATTTTTTTATCTAACTTGGGCGGTACAAGGAAAAATAGGTTTTTTTACCTGTGCTTTTTATAGGGTTATTATTAGTATTTTGATTGCCACCCCCCGCCCTTTGTATATCTAATGTTCGCAAGAATTTGTCCCATGCGTTACTAAGAATTTGCCCTTTCCTTTTCTATTCATGCATTGTGTTCTAATAAAAAAAAAATTCTGCAAAAATAAAGAGTAAAAAATATTTTGAAAGATATAAATTAGGGATGATCGAATACTAAAATATCCGACTTCGCAAATATCCGACGAATAGGTCACCGCTATTCGACTATTCGACGTGCAATGCAAGTCTATGGGAAACCTGAATAATTTCTCTCTCTCTCCTCCGTGGAGCTGGAAGCCGGAGCAGCGGGGACTATATATGTATAGTTCCCGGAAGCTGCGCCAACGTTTATGTAGATGACACTTTGCGGCCAAACCAATCACAGTAACACCACAACAAAGATGGCTGCAGCATTAATGTGAGGGTAAGCAATATCAGCTGTGTTCATTGGCTGGAAAACAGGCGCCAGGAAGTCAGAAGTGAAAATGAAAGTATCAGAGCGGATGTTGTTTTATCCGTTGGATACCGAATGGTGCAAATAGCCTGTTATCCGTCGGATACCGAATAGTGGCGAATACATTCACTTATCCCTAACATAAATGTGTAGAGTCTAATTTTTTGTAGGAATATAGTGTGCTACTAAGTTTCACTTGCTCTAACAAATGAATAGTGACAGACTGCACCAATCACTGACACTCGCACAGAGTGGTGGCGAAGGGGTGAATATGCATGAGGCATTTACATACACTTGACTAGTCGGCTTCCAACTACAAAAATTCAAGAGCTTACAGCAACACAAAGGGGCAACGTACAGTACATGAATAAAAGTTACATATATTTCAGGATACTGTTAGCATAGTACTCAAAAATCACCTGAGAGATTTCCTTTAAGAGGTTGATGAATTTCTATGTCTGATATTCAGCACCTAAGAAACATGACTTGCTTTCCCATTTTGCTAGCGACATGGCCCATGTTTTGTATATTAGTGGCAGGCTGGGTAATGGATGTGACAAATCTGTTTCTAGTTCAGCCATACATTTTGTAAGCTTTATGATGCTGGACACTTTTCAATATGCAAATTTAGGGCAATAAGTGAGAAAATCAGTATTAACACCTTCAATATAAGGCCACATTAATCAGTTCTGGACATAAGACAAGATTTGCTGTAATGAAAAAAAAAAATGGAAAATGTTATTTTAGAAACTTGTAAAGTGTTCTCCCATAGAAATACGCAAAGTGATTAATTATATAATGGAAAATACATTATATGAATCTACATATTATTGTGATCCTGACATAGATATTGAGGACAGGAGGTACATGTTGAACTATAAAACTAATGACATTAACACTACAGCAATATTACCACATTACACCATCCGCAGATTTAGCATGGAGGGGAGGAGGGGCAGATAAAATGCTTATTGAAATGTACAGTTAGGTCCAGAAATATTTGGACAGTGACACAAGTTTTGTTATTTTAGCTGTTTACAAAAACATGTTCAGAAATACAATTATATATATAATATGGGCTGAAAGTGCACACTCCCAGCTGCAATATGAGAGTTTTCACATACAAATCGGAGAAAGGGTTTAGGAATCATAGCTCTGTAATGCATAGCCTCCTCTTTTTCAAGGGACTAAAAGTAATTGGACAAGGGACTCTAAGGGCTGCAATTAACTCTGAAGGCGTCTCCCTCGTTAACCTGTAATCAATGAAGTAGTTAAAAGGTCTGGGGTTGATTACAGGTGTGTGGTTTTGCATTTGGAAGCTGTTGCTGTGACCAGACAACATGCGGTCTAAGGAACTTTCAATTGAGGTGAAGCAGAACATCCTGAGGCTGAAAAAAAAGAAAATATCCATCAGAGAGATAGCAGACATGCTTGGAGTAGCAAAATCAACAGTCGGGTACATTCTGAGAAAAAAGGAATTGACTGGTGAGCTTGGGAACTCAAAAAGGCCTGGGCGTCCACGGATGACAACAGTGGTGGATGATCGCCGCATACTTTCTTTGGTGAAGAAGAACCCGTTCACAACATCAACTGAAGTCCAGAACACTCTCAGTGAAGTAGGTGTATCTGTCTCTAAGTCAACTGTATTATTATTATTATTATTTATTTATAGAGCACCATTAATTCCATGGTGCTGTACATGAGAAGGGGGTTACATACAAAATACGTATACAAGTTACAGTAGACAGACTAGTACAGAGGGAAGAGGGCCCTACCCTTGCGGGCTTACATTCTATAGGATTATGGGGAGGAGACAATAGGTGGGGTGTAGGTCAGGCGGCAGCTCCGCACGGTGGTCGGGCGGCAGCTCCGCACGGTGGTCGGGCGGCAGCGAGTTCATTGTAGATTGTAGGCATTTCTGAACAGGTGCGTTTTCAGGTTCCGTTTGAAGTTTGCAAGGGTAGGGGATAGTCTGACGTGTTGAGGCAGCGAGTTCCAGGAGACTGGGGATGCTCGGGAGAAGTCTTGGAGTCGGTTGCGTGAGGAGCGAATGAGAGAGGAGGAGAGAAGGAGATCTTGGGAGGACCGGAGGTGACGTGTTGGAGTGTAGTGGGAGAGTAGTTCGGAGATGTACGGAGGGGAAAGATTATGCACAGCTTTGTAGGTCAGTGTTAGTAGTTTGAATTGGATACAGTGGAAGATTGGAAGCCAGTGGAGGGACATGCAGAGGGGAGAAGCGGGGTGGTATTGAGGAGAGAGGTGGATCAGTCGGGCAGCAGAGTTAAGGATGGACTGGAGAGGGGCGAGCGTGTTGGCAGGGAGGCCACAGAGGAGGATGTTACAGTAGTCGAGGCGGGAAATTATGAAGGCATGCACTAGCATTTTAGTAGATTGCAAATTGAGGAAAGGGCGGATTCTGGAAATATTTTTGAGTTGAAGACGGCAGGAGGTGGTGAGGGATTGGATGTGTGGTATGAAGGATAAGGCAGAGTCAAAGGTCACTCCGAGGCAGTAACTGTAAAGAGAAGACTCCATGAAAGTAAATACAAAGGGTTCACATCTAGATGCAAACCATTCATCAATTCCAAAAATAGACAGGCCAGAGTTAAATTTGCTGAAAAACACCTCATGAAGCCAGCTCAGTTCTGGAAAAGTATTCTATGGACAGATGAGACAAAGATCAACCTGTACCAGAATGATGGGAAGAAAAAAGTTTGGAGAAGAAAGGGAACGGCACATGATCCAAGGCACACCACATCCTCTGTAAAACATGGTGGAGGCAACGTGATGGCATGGGCATGCATGGCTTTCAATGGCACTGGGTCACTTGTGTTTATTGATGACATAACAGCAGACAAGAGTAGCCGGATGAATTCTGAAGTGTACCGGGATATACTTTCAGCCCAGATTCAGCCAAATGCCGCAAAGTTGATCGGACGGCGCTTCATAGTACAGATGGACAATGACCCCAAGCATACAGCCAAAGCTACCCAGGAGTTCATGAGTGCAAAAAAGTGGAACATTCTGCAATGGCCAAGTCAATCACCAGATCTTAACCCAATTGAGCATGCATTTCACTTGCTCAAATCCAGACTTAAGACGGAAAGACCCACAAAAAAGCAAGACCTGAAGGCTGCGGCTGTAAAGGCCTGGCAAAGCATTAAGAAGGAGGAAACCCAGCGTTTGGTGATGTCCATGAGTTCCAGACTTAAGGCAGTGATTGCCTCCAAAGGATTCGCAACAAAATATTGAAAATAAAAATATTTTGTTTGGGTTTGGTTTATTTGTCCAATTACTTTTGACCTCCTAAAATGTGGAGTGTTTGTAAAGAAATGTGTACAATTCCTACAATTTCTATCAGATATTTTTGTTCAAACCTTCAAATTAAACGTTACAATCTGCACTTGAATTCTGTTGTAGAGGTTTCATTTCAAATCCAATGTGGTGGCATGCAGAGCCCAACTCGCGAAAATTGTGTCACTGTCCAAATATTTCTAGACCTAACTGTATGTGCATGGGGATACCACAACCAGAATAGTGAGTGCAGCTCTGGAGTCCAATACTAATGTAATTCAGGATTAGTACAAGATACTGAAATGAGTAAATGAAGACGAGAACATTCCAGGACTCCGCGCTGATATGCTTATTTGAGTAACTTGGAAGGCAGGAGAGTAGAAGAGCTGGTGCAGGTGCTGTTAATGTCGCGGGCAGAGGGGACACGCTTGCCATGCTCAGGTCTGGGGCTTCTCCTGCTGCTGCTCGGTGGCTCGAGCGGTGGGTCGGACCCGGGGACTCGAGCAGCGCTCCTCACCCGTGAGTGGAAAGGAATGGTTTGGTTAGGGAGATTGTTCCTGATGCCACCCACGGGACGTGGTGATGATGGCACCACCGCTGCTGGTAACGGGGATCCAGGGAGAGATGGTAGGGAGCAGCTAGGATGTTGTCCCCTCCGTGGGTAGGGGGTTGGTGATCCCGGGGCCCGGTGGTGTAACGGGGAGGCTGGATGGCTCGGGTGCAGGGACAGCGCGACGCGGTGCCGGACGGCACTGGTATACTCACTCAGACAATCAATGACAGAGTCTCTGGTAAACCAAACGACCAGATGGACGGGTCCCGCAACCATCTGCAGTGTTGTTGTTGTGCTCTCCCCGGACGGCTGATGGTGGCTGTCTTTCCCTGCACCTTTTAGAATGTTCTGACTCCTGTGGTTGCCCACCGGTAGTCCGCTCCCCGGCGTATAGGTGCCGTAGGAGCCCATTTTGCCCGCAGGCGCTGGCCCTTGGATCTCTAGCCTGTGGCAGTGGCTGTGTATCCTCACGGGTTGAGCGGTTGCCTTCTGTCAGGACTTGGTTGTTCGGAAACTCCTGGGGTTCCTGTCACACTCGGATTTGACTATTGACGGCGGCTCCAAGCCTGGTCGGGGTCCAATGGCCCTGCCTGTGTGTGCTTAGCTTCACTCCGCTTCCCGGTTCGATACCGGTGGGCCACCGCCCAGCCCCGGTCCTTACGGCTTTGCAGAGTTCCACCAACTCCTGCAGACGGCCACCACCGTCTGCCAACCTTGCTGTCAGTGCCTGGGCTCCTACCCAGGCACACGCAGACGTTTTACTCCTCTCACTTTCACCTCCAAAACTCATCTGTCTCCTTTTCCCGCCTCCAGACCTGTGACCTCCTTGGTGGGTGGGGCCAACCGCCTGGCTCCGCCCCACCTGGTGTGGACATCAGGCCATGGAGGGAGGCAACAAGGGTGGGGGGTGTGTACAGTTAGGTCCAGAAATATTTGGACAGTGACACAATTTTCGCGAGTTGGGCTCTGCATGCCACCACATTGGATTTGAAATGAAACCTCTACAACAGAATTCAAGTGCAGATTGTAACGTTTAATTTGAAGGTTTGAACAAAAATATCTGATAGAAATTGTAGGAATTGTACACATTTCTTTACAAACACTCCACATTTTAGGAGGTCAAAAGTAATTGGACAAATAAACCAAACCCAAACAAAATATTTTTATTTTCAATATTTTGTTGCGAATCCTTTGGAGGCAATCACTGCCTTAAGTCTGGAACCCATGGACATCACCAAACGCTGGGTTTCCTCCTTCTTAATTCTTTGCCAGGCCTTTACAGCCGCAGCCTTCAGGTCTTGCTTGTTTGTGGGTCTTTCCGTCTTAAGTCTGGATTTGAGCAAGTGAAATGCATGCTCAATTGGGTTAAGATCTGGTGATTGACTTGGCGATTGCAGAATGTTCCACTTTTTAGCACTCATGAACTCCTGGGTAGCTTTGGCTGTATGCTTGGGGTCATTGTCCATCTGTACTATGAAGCGCCGTCCGATCAACTTTGCGGCATTTGGCTGAATCTGGGCTGAAAGTATATCCCGGTACACTTCAGAATTCATCCGGCTACTCTTGTCTGCTGTTATGTCATCAATAAACACAAGTGACCCAGTGCCATTGAAAGCCATGCATGCCCATGCCATCACGTTGCCTCCACCATGTTTTACAGAGGATGTGGTGTGCCTTGGATCATGTGCCGTTCCCTTTCTTCTCCAAACTTTTTTCTTCCCATCATTCTGGTACAGGTTGATCTTTGTCTCATCTGTCCATAGAATACTTTTCCAGAGCTGAGCTGGCTTCATGAGGTGTTTTTCAGCAAATTTAACTCTAGCCTGTCTATTTTTGGAATTGATGAATGGTTTGCATCTAGATGTGAACCCTTTGTATTTACTTTCATGGAGTCGTATCTTTACTGTTGACTTAGAGACAGCTACACCTACTTCACTGAGAGTGTTCTGGACTTCAGTTGATGTTGTGAACGGGTTCTCCTTCACCAAAGAAAGTATGCGTCGATCATCCACCACTGTTGTCATCCGTGGACGCCCAGGCCTTTTTGAGTTCCCAAGCTCACCAGTCAATTCCTTTTTTCTCAGAATGTACCCGACTGTTGATTTTGCTACTCCAAGCATGTCTGCTATCTCTCTGATGGATTTTTTCTTTTTTTTCAGCCTCAGGATGTTCTGCTTCACCTCAATTGAGAGTTCCTTAGACCGCATGTTGTCTGGTCACAGCAACAGCTTCCAAATGCAAAACCACACACCTGTAATCAACCCCAGACCTTTTAACTACTTCATTGATTACAGGTTAACGAGGGAGACGCCTTCAGAGTTAATTGCAGCCCTTAGAGTCCCTTGTCCAATTACTTTTGGTCCCTTGAAAAAGAGGAGGCTATGCATTACAGAGCTATGATTCCTAAACCCTTTCTCCGATTTGGATGTGAAAACTCTCATATTGCAGCTGGGAGTGTGCACTTTCAGCCCATATTATATATATAATTGTATTTCTGAACATGTTTATGTAAACAGCTAAAATAACAAAACTTGTGTCACTGTCCAACTATTTCTGGCCCTGACTGTATGTTGGTATGTCTGTGACTAGCTGGCTAGTCCAGGGCGTCACATTAACCCCAGCAAATAACAAGAAACAGTCTTTGGCCTCTTTCACACTCACGTGCCTCCGGTATGTGTTTGGCAGTTTTCTCACATACCGGAGACACGTACACACGTAGACCTATGTATTCCTAATGTTTTGGACACACGTAAGTATTTTCGAACGAAACGTGTGTCCGTTCCGTACTTACGTGTGTCCGTGTGTTTCTCATGCCGACATGTCCGTTTTTCTCCGGCATCACGGGTTTCACACGTAACGCAAAAGTGTCACACATAACACACACGGACCACACAGATGTGTTCCGTGTGACACACACCGGAGAAAAGATATGTGTCTGCGAGAAAAAAAAACAAAACTTAATTCACCTTCTCTTGCCCTCCTGTCTCTGCCGCTACTGTCACTTGCTGACGACCGCCGCTCATTATGCTCATTGCATATTCTCTTCACTGCTGCCAAGGGTCCGAGGATCTGTTGCGGGCGGAGGAGGGGACGCTGCGCTTTTCCACTGCTCGGGTCCGGCCGCTGCTGCTGCTGCGGCTGACGCTGCTGCTCGGTGGTGGCTCGAGCGGTGGGCCGGATCCCGGGGACTCGAGCGGCGCTCCTCGCCCGTGAGTGAAAAGGAGGATTTTGATTGTGGGGATTTGATTATTGTCCGTGACGCCACCCACGGTTGTGGTGATATTGGTGACACCACCACTGCTCTGGATGGGGATCCCGGGAGCGGTGACAGGGAGCAGCTTTGTTGTTAGTTCTCTCCCCTCCGTGGGTAGTGGGTTGGTTGTCCCGGGGCCCGGTGATGGGGTAGGGATGGATTGCAGGCGGGCTACGGGGCCTGGTGAGGTGCAGGGTCGCGGGGGCAGCGCTGTGCCGCACGGCACAGTGGTACTCACTCAGCCAATGATGAGGACACAGTTCTCGGTAAAACACACGGCTGGATGGACGGGTCCCACAGACGGCTGCGGTAGTTTTTCCCCTGACCCTGGTTGGTAGTGCAGGTCCTTTCTTTCGCCTCCGTGCACGCTCCTCCTGCGCTCCGGTTTCCAGCTGGCTCCCCGGTTCGGTACCGGTGGGCCACCGCCCAGCCCCGGCTACCTACGGTTCCACCAACTGTCTTCCCGGCTCCCACAGACGGCCACTACCGTCTGCCTCACTCTCTACCCGAGGGTCCTAGGCTCCAACCTAGGCCCCTGTCTTCTTCTGTCTCCCTGCAGACCTCCTCTCTCTTCCTCTGCCTGGACTTGTCTCGACCTGCTTCCTGCCTCGGCCAGCTAAACTCCTCGGTGGGCGTCTCCATCTCCTGACTCCGCCCACCTGGTGTGTCTGTCTGAGCCCGAGGAGGAAACCAGGTCTCACTGGGGATGTCTGCTGTGAACTGCTGGGGGTGGGGGTGTGTGTGTGTTGTTACCTGTGGCCCCTGGCTTGTCCAGGGCGCCACAGATCCGATGTGGGGACTGTGTTGGAACATGACCCCGGATCCTATTTGGCATTGTGCTCCGGAAACTGTGGGGGCCGGAGGGACATGCAATCCCCCAAGCCTACAGATTTTGGTGGACAACCTGGACTATAATGCACCATAGGATTCTGCACTCTGTCAGCGCCAATCCTGAGGGAGCAAAAAAGTTCTCCCATGGGCGACCGTTGTAATTCCTGTGTCCCACCAGAGCCAGCCACTGGTGAAACCCGACTGCTCTCTTCCTCTCCTGCTGGAGAACTTCTAACTGTCGTGTTGACTCCTAACTTCCCCAGGTGGTTGTGCCTCCCTTTCCAGGTTCCCGCCACTAGTGGATTGGGGATCCCAGGTGTGATGGTGTCCTAAAGACCCAAACACGCTGGTGACTCAACCCAGGGTTTTGGGGTACTCGGTCCCAGGCCGTATATTTATTGGGACAGATCACTGGGTGGCCATTGCCCGGTTCCGTGACCCTGGGGGTCGCCTAAAAGGGGTTATGTACAGGGGAATAATAATAAAGGTTTTGTTGTGATGCCACTTGTGGGTTGCGGCTATATGGATAGAGCCACCACTGCACAGTCTCTCACTGCTGGGGCTGATGTTAATAGCAGCCTGGATGTTACAGCCCTCTGCAAGTAGGGCTGGGCCCCAGGGGACAAATGATGGCGTTTGATGTGTAAGTCCATTAACAGTACCAGGGCACGGAAAGAAGGTAGACACACAAGGGATTGCAGAGTAACTGGTTCTTTTCTCACAGTGATGATGCTTGCAACCCGATGGAGGCTGGTCCTCACCACTGGTCCCCTTAGTCCCAGTGCCGGTGTGGTAACCTGGTGGCTTCTTTCCCCTGCATCTGTCTCTGTTTGGTGGGTCCCTGTGGCTTGAAGCATCTGGGTGTCAACTCCTGGTAGTCTTTCAGTCTTTAGTCCATACGGCAGGCAGTTGGAACCCTGTAGAGTCGGTGCTCTGTTCCAGTCCCTGGTTCACCCGTCACTGCTGGTGCCCCTGACTTTACAGTCAGTGAGGTCCTGGATGGTCCCCTCACCGTGCAGATTTTTATCTTGTCAGCCTGCAGCATTTTCCTGACCTAGGGCTCTGCACCCCATCGGTGCTATGGTTCCGAGAGTATTCCACCATACTCCTTCGGCAACCACACGCCTACGCCTGACAGGTCACTGTTACACTCTCCCCTCAGTACTGTTACGTCCGTCTCTTTTCACTTCCACTTACTGACTGTCAGGCCCCTCCTCCCTGAATTTCATCTAGTGAACTGGATCGGTTCCACCCCTAGGTGGTCATCCATTGGGTCCAACCCTAGCCTGTCACCAGTCCTTAGGGAAGGGAAAAATAGGGATTATATATGTGTTTTGGTGTTACCGACACTGGTCTTCAGGGTCCCTGGGGGTAGGCCCTGCATCTTTGACAGGATGCAGTTCCTTGTAGCTCCTGATGGCTTCAGGGGCGCTACACTGGCGACCCCTTTTGACCCAAACTTAGCCCGATCCACGGTAAAGGAAGAGCAACCTGTTTGTGTGCATGAGTTGTGTAAGTGAAACCGGCACCGACTTCCTCCGGACCCGGGTTGAGCACTGCACCTTAAGTCAGGTGCAGTACCCTGTGGCAACTGAAGCCTTAGGGGTGCCACATATTTACATTGAAAGTCACGGGCAGAAGAGTGAGTGCATCTCTGGAGTATAATACTGATGTAATTCAATGTAATGTTTGTCCATCTACCTCCAGCAGTATACTGAGTGCAGCTCTTGAGTATTTTACAGAATTATTCATGATCAAAAAAAGATAACAAATGTAAAGTATATACATACGGTAGGTAGTAACTTGTTCAACAACAAAATTGTGAATGTACTATAGCTCTGGAGTATAATAGACAACTTATCTCAGAAACAGAACTGCATAAATAATGTACATAATAACACTACCTGTAGAATAGTGAGTTCAGCTCTGTGGGATATCACACGATGTAACTCAAAATCAGTACAGAAAATAAATGCACAAAATAAGTAACTTTTCTTTTTACCTTGTAAATTTTTTTTGTCATATTTCTTTATGAATGAAGTTAAACTCTGCTTTCCATTTCCTGATACAGAGCTCCGAATCTCTTGTACAGCTTTAGAGCTGTAACATAGGGTGCATGGGTGGATTAAAATTAGGGAAATCAGGGCTACCGACCGAGGCCTAAAGGGGGCTTTACACTCTGCGACATCGCTAATGTGGAGTCATTGGGGTCACGGAATTTGTGACGCACATCCGGCCGCATTAGCAATGTTGCTGCGTGTGACACCGATGTGCGATTTTGCATCGTTGCAAAAACGTGCAAAATCGCTCATCGGTGACATGGGGGTCCATTGTCGATTATCGTTACTGCAGCAGTAACGATGTAGTTCGTCACTCCTGCGGCAGCACACATCGCTATGTGTGACGCCGCAGGAACGAGGAACCTCTCCTTACCTGCCTCCCGGCCGCTATGAGGAAGGAAGGAGGTGGGTGGGATGTTCCGGCCACTCATCTCCACCCCTCCGCTTCTATTGGGCGGCCGCTCAGTGACATCGCTGTGACGCCGCACGGACCGCCCCCCCTTAGAAAGGAGGCGGTTCGCCGGTCACAGCGACGTCGCCGGGCAGGTAAGTATGTGTGACTGGTCTGCGCGATGTTGTGCGGCACGGACAGCGATTTGCCCGTGTCACACAACAGATGGGGGCGGGTACCCACGTTAGCGATATCGGGACCGATATCGCAGCGTGTAAAGTAGCCTTAAGGCTCCTGAGGGGTCCCATGGCCAAACTGCACTCACAAATATGTTTTTCTGCGCTGGGCAGAGATTCTTACTGTTTATAGGGGGCTATATAAGGGCTTATCATGTATATAGAGGGCTATGTGGGGGCTCATACTGTATATAGGGGGTTATGTGAGGGCTTATCCTGTATATAGAGGGCTATGAGGGGTTTCATACTGTATATAGGGGCTAATACTGTATATAGGCTTCTATGGAGGTTCATACTGTATATAGAGGACTGTGCAAAGGATTAATACTGTGCATTGGGGGACTGTGTGGGGGCTCACACTGTATATAGAGAGGCACAGAACTATAAAAAAAAATCCAGCATAACATCCAATTTTGCAATAAAATTTAAACTTCATGTCATCTTTTTTAAAATGAAGAAATAAAGTTAAAACCATGAGAACATCTTATGCATTTCAAACCCTCAGGGGTCTCTTAATCATAGAAATGTACCCAAACAAATGATTAAAAGCTATATATACCAGGACAAGCTCAATGACGTCATGTCCAGTTAATACATCTAAATAAATGGATAACAAGAAATGAAAAGTTCAATATGAATGAAATTGTAAATACAATATATATATTGAGAACCGGACGAGGAAAACAATAACCTTTGAATAATGAGAACATGTTATGACATTTTTTTTAGTATAGTGATAACAGTTAAAATTTGAGGGCTTATATTGTATATAGGTGACTATATGGGGGCTCATACTGTATATATGGAGCTATGTGGGGGCTCATGATGTATATAGAGGGGCAAGGTGGGGGTTTATACTGTATATAGTGGGCTGTGTGAGGGCTCATATTGTATATATGGGGCTATGTGAAGACTCACATTGTATATAGGAAGGTATGTGGGGGCTAATGCAGTATATAGGGAGCTATGTGGAGGCTCATAATGTATATAGAGGGGCAATGTGGGGGCTCATACTGTATATAGGGGCTGTGTGAGGGCTCATACTGTATATAGGGGGCTATATGGGACTCACTCTATATAGCTTGCTATGTGGGGCTCATGCTGTATATAGAGAGGCAATGTGAGGGATCAAATAATTGACAGAATTAAATATTTGATAATAATGAGGGAATAATCCAAGCAGTAACATTAAACAAATTCCCATAAAATACAGATTTTTATTCAAGATAGTATAAAATATCAGGAATAAACCTGGCAATCAACAAACCAAAATATAAACAGACAGATCAAAAATCCTCATACTGTATGTAGGTGTTACGAACCGGCGCCGCCATAGCCGCAAGCAGCCTGCTGCGGTTCCTGTTGCGCCCAGGTGCCGGCTGCCGTTCTTGGCCGTGCCTCAGGTCGTCCAGTTGGCTGTTCCTTCCACCACGTCTAAGTGTGGAGAGGCGGCTAGTGCGCATGCGTGCACCGATTTACCCCAGCCAGAGTCTAAGCCCGGTGTTTTGCCTAGTGAGCATGCTCAGCCTGTTTGTGTTATGTCTGAGACTAAGTCCTCAGTTCAGGCTACTGAGCATGCTCCCACAATTAACCCTAACAGCCTCTTTGCACAGGTACTTGGACTTTGTGCTGTGTCTAAGTTCTGGGATGTGCCTACTGAGCATGCTCAAACTGATAGTCTGCTTTCTAAGCCTGTGGCTCAGGCTACTGAGCATGCTCAGGCACTTAGTGCATCAGAGGCTAGGTCCGGTAAGGACCTCACTGAGCATGTCTGTGAGGTGGCAGGCCCTGATAGGGCAGAGGGTGTCAGGTGTCCTGATGACGTGGCAACTTCGGACTGGCTCGCAGAGGCCCGCCCCTATGATCTGGCACCTCAGTATTGGTCGTCAGACGATGACTGGTGAAGTGTTTGGGGCGTGGCTGCCATGAGGTCATCAATGACGTGGCGGTTCCGGATAGGTCGCATATGACATCACTGATGACATGGCACTCTGCTATTGGACCTTGGTGGTTCCACCCTGGGTTTGGGGCGGACCCAGGTTATAAAAGGGGCTGGAGACAACATGGAGGAGTGCAGTCTTCACTTTTGCTCAGTCAGAGCACACCTCCATGTTAGAGCCTCATTGCGGCATAAGCCTATGTTGGGAAGCGGTAGGTAGGGTTAGGCGAACAGTGCCTGTCACGCCAAGATTCGTGGCTCGGCACATCAGGGTCAGGCGCCGTGCTTCCCTCCTGCCGTTCCAGTCTTGCTATAGCAGCCCAGTGGCATTAACTGGGCTGCGGCTGCTGTGCTTCCTGTCCGATTGTGCACCCTACGCACACGGACAACGCACCTGCTGCGCCACCTGTCTGAATGTGCTCCCTACGCACACGGACAACGCACCTGCTGCGCCACCTGTCCAATTGTGCCCCCTACGCACACAGACAACGCACCTGCTGCGCCACCTGTCCGGTTGTGCCCCCTACGCGCACGGACAGCGTACTCCAGGACCCCTGTGGAGTTAACAGGGTGTTCCTTATTTTCCTCGGCTTCCCGGTCAATGCTACTGGTGTACCCATCTGGCCTGACGTGTCCTACACACACGTGGCCAGTTGAGAGGTGGCCAGAAACGCTAATCGGAGGACCGCTCGGCCTGACGTGTCCTACACACGTGGCCGACAGGGCGCTTTCGTGGCGGTCTTCCGGTCAACGCTACTTGGTTACCACCCGGCCTGACGTGTTTCCTGCACACGTGGTTGGTGTAGCGCTAGGTGCACCAAAACGCTAATCGGGTTGTCGTCCGGTCTGACGTGTCCCAACACACGTGACCGGTTCCCAGAGTTCCTGGGTTATCTCAGAGCCATCCAGCTCTATAGTCTCCGCCTAACCCTCATATGCCAGCAGCTCCTTTGTCATCTGGAGCACGGTGGGCCCCGACTGGCGATTAGGATATATACCCCCTGGTCCTAATCTGCCGGTCCCCCCGTAACAGTAGGGGACTATGTGGGGGCTCACACTGTATATATGGAGCTATGTGGGGCTCATACTGTGTATATATAGGGGCAATGTGGAGCTCATACTGTATATAGAGGTTATGTGGGAGGATCATACTATGTATAGGGAGCTATATGAGGACTCATATTGTATATAGGGGGCTATATGGGGGCTCACACTATATATAGGGAGAATGTTGATAAAGACATTTATTTCAGCTCACCGTTATTGAATGGAAGGAAGCTATTCCAAGGCGGTGCACGGACAAGGTATGAAGCAGACTTGTAATAGAGAAGGAGGATCAAGCAACATATCCATGGAGATACTGAATTACAAGTATGTTTATTTCATTCTTGTTAAAAGCATGTATGAAGACAGAACACAGGGAGGATTGCAGCCTCCATATTATGCGTTTCAAACAATGAACTTGTTTTCAGTTATTGACTAAGAACAAGTCCATTGTTTTAAATTGTAATATGGAGGCTGCGATCCTCCCTGTGTTCTGTCTTCATACATGCTTTTAACAAGAATGAAATAAACATACTTTTAATTCACTATGTCCATGGATATGTTGCTGGATGCTCCTTTTCTGTATATAGGGAGGTATGTGGGGGCTCATGCAGTATATAGAGGGGCAACGTGGGGGCTCAAACTGCATGTAGGGGGCTGTTTGTGGATTCATACTATATGTAGGGAAGCTGTTGTTTGGGCTCATACAGTATATAGGGGGATGTCTGCATACACTTAATTATGCTCAATATTAAGTGATACAATTAATAGTGATATAAAATAATAATTATAATTAATATGTTAATAATAATATTAAGCAGAATTAAAATTAGCCTATTGGTTCAACCCTCCACACCAATCAGTCTCTTATGTGGCCTTTTGGGACAATTAATTGCCCACCCCTGATCTTTTATGTAATGTGTCAGGTTATGTATAGAGCTGTAAAAGGAAAAAAAAATGTGCAGTGGGCTAAACGTGCAACTGTCTCTCTCATTTTGTGTCTGAAGATGTACACCAGAGCACCTGTGTGCTAATCATAGCATGTATCATGAAGATCAGGGGACGTCACATGATACATCAGGTGCTGGGCGTTCGTGCCTATTCAACCTGAGGCCCACTCTTAGGGGTACTTTGCACACTACGACATCGCAAGCCGATGCTTGCGATGCCGAGCGCGATAGTCCCCGCCCCTGTCACAGCTGCGATAGCATGGTGATAGTTGGCGTAGCGAACATTATCGCTACGCCAGCTTCACATGCACTCACCTGCCCTGCGACATCGCGCTGGCCGGCGACCCGCCTCCTTTTTAAGGGGGCGGGTTGTGCCGGGTCATAGCGACGTCACACGGCAGGCGGACAATAGAAGCGGATGAGCGGGACATAAACATCCCGCCCACCTGCTTCCTTCCGCATAGCTGGCGTGAGCCGCAGGACGCAGGTAGATGTTCCTCGCTCCTGCGGCTTCACACACAGCTATGTGTGATGCCGCTGGAACGAGGAACAACATCGTAAATTATGGAAATGACCGACAATACACCGATGATACGATTACGTCGATTTTGCACTCGTTAATCATATCAAAAAGGCTTTACACACTACGATATCGTGTGCGACGCCGGATGTGCGTCACTTTCAATTTGACCCCACCGATATCGCACCTGCGATGTCGTAGTGTGCAAAGTGCCCCTTAGGCTATATGTACACATCACGTTTTTTTTCCTCACTTTTGTTGCGTTTTAAACTGCACTGTGTCAATGACAAACTGCATGCTTTTGCTTCCCCAGAAAAGTCTATGAGAAATCAGAATTTCCATGCACACGTTGCAGTTTTTTTTGTCAGCATTTTATTCATCAAATATTTGTCAAAATTTTTGATAAAAAAAAAAGCAGCATGTCACTTCTTTTTGCGTTTTTGTCACGTTTTGTCACTCATACAACTCAATGACAGGATGAAAAATGGATGGCAAAACGCATAACAAATGGGTTGCATTTTGTATGGGTTGTACCTGTGCTCTTGTCACAAAAACGCTGGTCACCCACTTTGTTCAAGGATAAAAAAACATTGCAGGGGTGAAAAATCTCTCTCTCTATCTCTCTCTCTCCACTTCATACTCACCGATCACTGGCACAGCTGTCACACTGCTCCTGTAACCTCTCATTCCTCTTCCCTACTCGCTCATTAGGCTCATACATATTCACTGTTTCCCCTGTCTGTGATTGGTTGTCGTCAGACGTCCCCACGCTGAGTGACAGCTGTCTACAGTAAAGTAAATAAATAAATAATCTATAAAAAAAATGGCGTCCCCCCAATTTTGATACCCAGCCAAGACAAAGCCTCATAGCTAAGGGATGGTATTCTCAGGCTGGTGAGACCCACGTTATTGGAAGCCCCCCAGCCTAAAAATATCAGCCAGTATCTGCCCGGAATTGCCACATCCATTAGATGGGACAGTCCTGGGACTTTACCCAGCTCTTCCCGATTACCCTGGTGCAGTGGGAATCTGGGTACTAAGGGGTTTAAACCAATTAAAAAAAAGTGTGGGACCCACTATATTTGTCATAATCGGCCATGGTACAGCAGACAGCTGAGGGTTGCAGCCTGCAGATGCTGCTGTTGCTGTGCTGGATATGAAAAACGGGGAGACCCCACGTAATTTTTTTACCCCCCCCAAAAAAAATTAAAAAGAACAGCTTGCTAAGCTAGCTATCCCTCTATCGAGCTTTTGTGTTATATCTTTCTATTTTATCTGTTCTGTCTTATTATCTGTTCTATATGTTATTTCTATCTATTCTATATGTTTTGTTCTATCTATTCTTTCTATCTAGAAAATATCCTATCCTATCGTATTTTCTTCTCCTTTAAGAAGCACATAGCCTCAATCCGCCCCTGACAAAGTGCATGAAATCACGCGAAACGTTTAAAAATAATAAAAAGTGCTCACTTCACTTTGATACTGACTTACAGTAAGACTACCCTTCATTGAATCTTATATGCCATTATTGATTTTTTGCTATTACTTTATTTCCATCAAAGAACATGAACTTACAGTTTATTTGTCATGACATAAAACATTCTACTAGAAATATAACTTTTACATATCACCCATACCACCAAACTACAAAAGGTCTACAAGAGCACAAACATAAAATAAAATCAATTTTTATTCCACTTTTCTAACAATTTTTGCTGTTTTTTGTTTTTTTTTATTATGCTCCAATTATTTTATGATCTTAATGCACAATACATCTCTGTAAATCAACAAACTCTGAAATATAAATTGTAAAAAATAAGTCTCAACTGTAAGTTGTAACTATCTTGTTTAATTAGGCTTAAACTAAATTAGAATTATCCGGTCACCATGAAACTGCTGGGAGAAAGATGTTTAAAAAGATGACACATTTGGTTTTCATACCATTTCATCATCTATCTAGAAATCCTGCTATTTAGAAACTTATCAACAAAATGTAACTTTTTAAATCAAGTTTTTCTTCTTATTAACATTTTTGTTTATATTTTCATTTTTTTTTATGACTATCCACTTAAAAAAATAAATTCAGTTTTTGTGCTGTTTACAGTAAATATCTGACTTTTTCTGTTCTTTCTCGCATACTTTCCAACTTATGCAGACTATCTATGTGGACAGAGACATTCATTTCAGCTACCATGAAGAACATGGAAAAAAATGGTTTTGAGACCCAAGCTTTCCTGGAGTGGCGGGTGTTCAATTCATTGGAGTTAGGGGTCCCGCTAGACACAAAGAACCTATTTAAAATATCCTTTTAATAAAAAATGTATTTTTTTTTTTATAACTTTCCATATCTCTCTGTATATTAAAAAAAAAAAATTGAAAGTGTTGTACTTTTCACACTCGCCACTGCTAGACTGAAGGCCGCTTTACACACTGCGATATCGGTACCGATATCGCTAGCGTGGGTACCCGCCCCCATCTTTTGTGCGACACGGGCAAATCACTGCCCGTGCCGCACAACATCGCCCAGACGCGTCACACATACTTACCTGCCCGGCGACGTCGCTGTGACCGGCGAACCGCCTCCTTTCTAAGGGGGCGGTTCGTTCAGCGTCACAGCTGCGTCACTGAACCGCCACCCAATTGAAGCGGAGGGGCGGAGATGAGCGGGACGTAACATCGTGCCCACCTCCTTCCTTCGTCATAGCGGCTGGGAGGCAGGTAAGGAGAGCTTCCTCGTTCCTGCGGTGTCACATGGAGTGATGTGTGCTGCCGCAGGAATGAGGAACAACCTCGTTACTGCTGCAGTAACGATTTTTGAGAATGGACCCCCATGTCACTGATGAGCGATTTTGCACGTTTTTGCAACTATGCAAAATCGCTCATAGGTGTCACACGCAACGGCATCGCTAATGCGGCCGGATGTGCGTCACCAATTCCGTGACCCCAACGAGTTCGCATTAGCGATGTCGTAGCGTGTAAAGCCCCCTTGAGACATGGACTGCAATAGACTGGCTCTAAATCATTGACTTTGTACAGGAAAGCTTTCTGTGCACACTCAAAGAGATGCTGAGGATGAAAGCTGTGACCATTACATATTGTGAATGGTGAATACTGTGTATTACTGTCTATATAGGTGTCATTTTTCATTGCAGTTCTGTCTGTAATGATAATAATGACAAAAAAGCAAAAAAGACAGTTGCACTATGAATGCCAAAGCCTGAAAACCATGAATATACGAGGGGCTGCTGATAAGTCTTTGGCTTTGGGATCTTTTTTTGTTTCTATGGTAATGAATGTTACACCACATGAAAGCCTTATGTGTCTAATATACTGTATGTTTTCAAAATTTGTGTTTGTTGCTTATGGCAACTGTTCTATGCATGAAGGATTACAAAATGACAGAGTCTAATGCGATATTCACGGCAACTGAGAGCAGAGGAGTGATAAAATTCTTGTTTCTGGAAGGAAAGTCCACGAAGGATATTCATGGTGATATGTTTCAGACATTGGGGGATGAATGCCCTCCATATTCCACAGTTAAGAACTGGGTTGCCAGATTTAAAACCACTTCAGCACCAGTGATAAAGATCGTCCTTGATGACCAAGAGTGGCTGTTGTTCCAGAGATTGTCAATGCTGTGCACAACCTCATACTGGAGAATTGACAAATTTCAGCTAAAGCAATAGCAGACATCATGAGGATTTCCTGTGAACGTATTTGTGTCATTATCCATGAACATTTGAACATGAGGAAGCTATCTGCAAAGTGGATCACCAAATATTTGACAACAGATCAAAGAAGCATGCGAGTGAAAACTTCCAGGTCCATTTGTCAGCGTTTTCAGACTGATAAAAACTTCCTGAATCGACTAATCACTATGGATGAGACCTGGATTTATTTGTATGACCCTGAAAACAAGGAGCAGTCAAAAGATTGGAGGCACGGTGGTTCTCCTCGTCCAAAGATGTTCAAGGTGCAAAAATCAGCCACTAAGGTGATGGCATCTGTGTTCTGGGATAAGGAGGGCGTGCTGCTAGTGGACTACCTTCAAAATGGTTCCAACATCAATGCAAGGTATTACATTGAACTTTTGGACCAATTGAAGGCAGCTCTGAAGGCCAAAAGGCGTGATAAGCTGTCCAAAGGAATCTTGTTCCTGCAAGAAAACGCCTCCCGTCACACTGCACAAACGACCAAAGCAAAACTGGCAGAGCTGGGCTTCCAGCTGGTTGACCACCCACCTTATTCACCAGAACCTGAAGAAACACCTCAAGGGTATCAAATTTCACGCCATTTCTGATGCCATGGCTGCTACGTATGCCTGGTTTGAGACACAACTAAAACCTTTCTTTTTGCTAGGCTTACAGAACTTGGAATACTGATGTAAGAAGTGTGTTTACATCAGTGAAGAGTATGTGGAAAAAATGTAAAGTTTCATCATCCTAGCTCGTTTGTTTCTGGGTAAAGCCAAAGACTTATCAGCAGCCCCTCGTAACAATATAGAAATTCATTACTGCTTAAGGAAAACTAGGAAAAATTTAGATATTTAGTATACAAAAATGGCCATTTCTATATCTTCCCAGTAGCCACATCAAGGCATATCTCATAGAGAGATGCTTCAGTATAGTATAGCTGCCCAGTAATATGAGATTGCCTTGACGTGGCTACTGGGCAGATAACGAACTGGCCATTTTTGAATGCTTAATATCTCAATTTTTCCTAGATTTCCTTAAGCAGTAATGCATGTCTATATTCTTACGATATTGTTCAATCATTGTCTATTGACTGATGTTTATTTTTATTTGATGGTAAGGTATACGTTCATACGATTAAGCAAATTATATATCATGTTCAGTTATGCACCTGTTCACACTGCATGTTTGAGTGAGTGCCATCAGTCTTTCTGTCTAGATTATGGAGTCATGCATTCTTACTGTGCTCCCCTCCCCC
The DNA here is from genome assembly GCF_048569485.1 of Anomaloglossus baeobatrachus. Classification (NCBI taxonomy): domain Eukaryota; kingdom Metazoa; phylum Chordata; class Amphibia; order Anura; family Aromobatidae; genus Anomaloglossus; species Anomaloglossus baeobatrachus. The sequence goes on along the minus strand of NC_134354.1, from coordinate 265,712,974 downwards.
ATTAGCCACAGGTGATTTTATTCTCTACAGAAGGTTCCTACTTGTCTATACACATGGAGGGTTTTTGTTTTTTTTTTTTTAACCCAGAGAGAGTCGTTAGAGTAGGTGCCCAGTAATATGAGAGATGCCTTGACGTGGCTACTGCTAGATATAGAAATGGTCTTTTTTGTATGCTAAGTATCTAATTTTTTTCTTAGATCTCCTTTAGCAGTAATACATATCTATAATCTTACAAAGACAAAGAACAAGAGGCGATCAAATAGGTCTATTTATTTTTTATTATTGATAAAAGTGCGGACAGGTGAGGGGAGTCAAACCCGGTATACATCACTACAGTTATCATGCACCAATTGTGCAAGGCATTATATAGAGTCAAGGTTGTGAACACATATGTACCCTCAAAAATACAATCTGCATAAGGTATGAAATATTTATTCATCAAATATCCCTTACTGATTTGCTGGACTCACTCATCCATACATGCACACACAGAGAGTACAATGTTATAGATACAGTGGAGGCCACATGAACTACTCCAAGCTCAAACATGGACCATGTGCCCAAAGGATAAAGTATGAGACCACTATCCATAAATCACTATGTCAAAAGGCATCAATGTCCATAGAGTACAATATAAATCTTGATATCTTTATATGCACATGGTAACCATATGTAGTAAAAGGATCACGTAAATGATTCTAGATACAAAACATGGAGCAGTCCATGGAATGATGGCACAATCACTTCATTAGTGAGCAAAAATTACATGCTCAGCAAAAAATAGGACTTCCATATAATACTGAAAAATGGTGGTTACAATGACCAAATGCTCAATATCCATAAAACACATGAACTACTCCAGGCTCAAAACATGGAACACATGCCCAAAAAAATATGGGATCATTCTCCATAGATCGCCATATCAAAAAGGCATCAATGTCCATTGATTACAATATAAATCTCAATTATCCTTATATGTATATGGTGACCATAAAAAGATCACATAAGTGGTTCCAGGTACAGAACATGGAGCAGTCCATGAAATGATGGCACAAACATACAGAATATCCTTCATCCACAATTACAGTGTACGGAGGATAAGGTATATAGGATAAGGGCACTATTCATATATTGGTGAGCAAAAATTCCATGCTCAGCAACAGAGTGGAACTTCCATATAGTACTGAAATAATGATGATTACAAAGAACAGTGCTCAATATCCATACAATGCAGGAGTTATAGCTCCAATAATCCTCACATGCACACATGCGGATTCAAGAATTATATATAATGAAAATACCACATGGGTTTTTCCAAGCTTGGATCATAGAACACATGACAATCCACGGACTCACAGCATTATAATCTCCACCATTCACTCATGTGGTGCACAGGGCACGAGCACCGCCCAGAACCAATTGTGCAGAAGACAGGTACATATGATAAACAACAATTCAAGACTTACATGTTACTCAGAGATGGTAATAACTGCAGTGGAATGCGCCCAGAAGGTTCCTACTTGTCTATACACATGGAGGGTTTTTGTTTTTTTTTTTAACCCAGAGAGAGTCGTTAGAGTAGGTGCCCAGTAATATGAGAGATGCCTTGACGTGGCTACTGCTAGATATAGAAATGGTCTTTTTTGTATGCTAAGTATCTAATTTTTTTCTTAGATCTCCTTTAGCAGTAATACATATCTATAATCTTATATTCATGGTTTGCATCTTTTAGCTTTGAGTGCAACTGTCTTTTTTGTCATTTTATGTCATGTTCAGTTATGCACCTGTTCACTAGAGATGAGCGAACCGGTCCCGGTTCGGCTCGAGGTCGGTTCGCCGAACGGAGGCCCCGTTCGAACGTTCGACGAACCGAACTCGAACCGCATAGGAAACAATGGCAGGCAATCACAAACACATAAAAACACCTAGAAAACACCCTCAAAGGTGTCCAAAAGGTGACAAACAACTCACAACACAACACAAACACATGGGAAAGTGACAAGGACATGTACTCATGCGAAAACAAAAGAGCTGGACAAGGAAAAAGAGGAGGACACACAGATATGAGTATATGCAAGGAAACATCGATGCCATTACTGTGCAACTTGAGCCCTGCTCATTTTAGGCTTCCAATCTGGATAAATTGCCTGAGCTCGACACGTACGCCTTGGGGATCTTGTCGTGTCCTGCAGCCAGCGTTCTCTCGGAACCTGTCTTCAGTGCTGCTGGGGGTCTGCTGGCAGATAAGCACACGTGTCTGTCCACTGACAATGTGGACATGGCTCTCAGAGGACTTTTCTTCCCCTGGGTCAGCCAGGGGACGGGAAAGGCACACATATTTTTGAGAGTGCTTCATGCAAAGCATCTGTTTCATTTTGAAAATTGGGTCAACTGATGCCAGTCAAGTGGGGTGTGTGTGGCCCAATTAGTGGAAACGAGGGAGACTGTGGTTGGAGTCCCCTTGCTGTGTTTCTAAAAGAACCAAGATGAACAAGTCATGGCTCTCAGAGGACTTTTCTTCACCTGGGTCATCCAGGGGAGGCGAAAGGCACGCGTATTTTTGATAGTGCTTCATGCAAAGCATCTTTGTAAGCTTGAAAATGGGGGTCAACTGATGCCAGTCAAGTGGGGTGTGTGTGGCCCAGTTAGTGGAAACGAGGGAGACTGTGGTTGGAGTCCCCTCGCTGTGTTTCTAAAAGAACCAAAATGAACAAATCATGGCTCTCAGAGGACTTTTCTTCCCCTGGGTCAGCCAGGGGACGGGAAAGGCACGCGTATTTTTGAGAGTGCTTCATGCAAAGCATCTGTTTCATTTTGAAAAGGGGGATCAAGTCATGCCAGTCACGTGGGGTGTGTGTGGCCCAATTAGTTGAAACGAGGGAGACTGTGGTTGGAGTCCCCTCGCTGTGTTTCTAAAAGAACCAAGATGAACAATTCATGGCTCTCAGAGGACTTTTCTTCACCTGGGTCATCCAGGGGAGGCGAAAGGCACGCGTATTTTTGAGAGTGCTTCATGCAAAGCATCTTTGTAAGCTTGAAAATGGGGGTCAACTGATGCCAGTCAAGTGGGGTGTGTGTGGCCCAGTTAGTGGAAACGAGGGAGACTGTGGTTGGAGTCCCCTCGCTGTGTTTCTAAAAGAACCAAAATGAACAAATCATGGCTCTCAGAGGACTTGTCTTCCCCTGGGTCAGCCAGGGGACGGGAAAGGCACGCGTATTTTTGAGAGTGCTTCATGCAAAGCATCTGTTTCATTTTGAAAAGGGGGATCAAGTGATGCCAGTCAAGTGGAGTGTGTGTGGCCCAATTAGTGGAAATGAGGGAGACTGTGGTTGGAGTCCCCTTGCTGTGTTTCTAAAAGAACCAAGATGAACAAGTCATGGCTCTCAGAGGACTTTTCTTCCCCTGGATCAGCCAGGGGACGGGAAAGGCACGCGTATTTTTGAGAGTGCTTCATGCAAAGCATCTTTGTAAGCTTGAAAATGGGGGTCAACTGATGCCAGTCAAGAGGGGTGTGTGTGGCCCAGTTAGTGGAAACGAGGGAGACTGTGGTTGGAGTCCCCTCGCTGTGTTTCTAAAAGAACCAAAATGAACAAATCATGGCTCTCAGAGGACTTGTCTTCCCCTGGGTCAGCCGGGGGATGGGAAAGGCACGCGTATTTTTGAGAGTGCTTCATGCAAAGCATCTGTTTCATTTTGAAAAGGGGGATCAAGTGATGCCAGTCAAGTGGGGTGTGTGTGGCCCAATTAGTGGAAACGAGGGAGACTGTGGTTGGAGTCCCCTCGCTGTGTTTCTAAAAGAACCAAGATGAACAAGTTATGGCTCTCAGAGGACTTTTCTTCCCCTGGGTCAGCCAGGGGACGGGAAAGGCACGCGTATTTTTGAGAGTGCTTCATGCAAAGCATCTGTTTCATTTTGAAAAGGGGGATGCCAGTCAAGTGGGGTGTGTGTGGCCCAGTTAGTGGAAACGAGGGAGACTGTGGTTGGAGTCCCCTCGCTGTGTTTCTAAAAGAACCAAAATGAACAAATCATGGCTCTCAGAGGACTTGTCTTTCCCTGGGTCAGCCAGGGGACGGGAAAGGCACGCGTATTTTTGAGAGTGCTTCATGCAAAGCATCTGTTTCATTTTGAAAAGGGGGATCAAGTGATGCCAGTCAAGTGGGGTGTGTGTGGCCCAATTAGTGGAAACGAGGGAGACTGTGGTTGGAGTCCCCTCGCTGTGTTTCTAAAAGAACCAAAATGAACAAATCATGGCTCTCAGAGGACTTGTCTTCCCCTGGGTCAGCCAGGGGACGGGAAAGGCACGCGTATTTTTGAGAGTGCTTCATGCAAAGCATCTGTTTCATTTTGAAAAGGGGGATCAAGTGATGCCAGTCAAGTGGGGTGTGTGTGGCCCAGTTAGTGGAAACGAGGGAGACTGTGGTTGGAGTCCCCTCGCTGTGTTTTAAATGCTTTTAGAAGTGCATGACATGGCTTGGAGGTTGACTTTCAGCATCTGCAAACTGTTGGCTACCAAAATGCTGCCTTTCCAACCTTTTAAACCGAGGATTTTCGAGACCTTATGCCCATCGCAGTGCCCCAAGAGCCGATGCCCAGGCGCCACTCCTTCTCCAACAAAGGCGTGCACGCGCTACACCAGCATGTCGCACTAAACATCACTGATTCCTTGAGAAACTTTGTGTGACAGGGTGCATTTCACCACAGATAATTGGCCCAGTAAGCATGGACAGGGGCGTTACATGTCGCTGACTGGGCAATGGGTTACTGTGGGGAGAGATGGAGAAGGGTCTGCTGTACAAGTCTTGCCGTCCCCACGAGTTGTGTCAATCCTTCTTCTGTATGTAGAAGTTAATACACTGCTTCTGCCTCTTCAACCTCGTGTGGGTCCTCCACCTTGGCCCAAACCCTGTGTGGTCAGGCCACCCTTCCTTGTAACTGCGCACAAGGAATACCACACACCTCCTTACTATGCTGGCAGCAGAGCTCAATGCCATCAGGCGGTCAAAGGTTTACTTTGAAATGTATGGGAAATGTGAGTCACACCGCTGAGAAGTTGTGGACGGTTAGCTCTGGAGACCGAGTTTCATCAATGGTTGTCTCCACTCAACCAGCAGCCAGGGAAGGCCGGGTGCGACAATGATGCAAACATGGGTGCAGCCCTTCGCTGTGACAATGTGACACACGTGCCTTGTGTGGCTCACGTGTTGAACCTGGTTGTCCAGCAATTTTTAAAGCACTATCCTGGCCCACATGGCCTTCTGCAAAGAGCACGGTGTATCGCCTTCCTTGATCCACACACTCAGATGGGCTGTAAATGATAGGCTAGAGGGAAGCCACTCACCAAGCAGGACCCCTAGAACCCTGAAACCCTTTAACCCCTATACAGGGATTAGTTATTACACAGGGCCCAAGGTGATCAATACCTGTGGAAGGCTGCAGTTCCAGAGAATAGTAGTCAGGCAGGGTCAAAACATTAATTGAGGAACAGGAACAGAATGGGACGGCCAGGACTTAATCAGAAAACAAGCAGAGGTGAAATGCGGATCGGCCAACAAGGTACATAAACAGCAAGCAGGAAACGTAGTCAGGTAACAAGCACACAAAATCATGAAACTGAACTGGGGTAAAAGTAACCAGAGGTTCATAGCTATGTCTGGCAGTGGTCTGCAGACAGGATGGGCATAAAAAAGGGTGTCTTCCCATTGGTTGTAGCTGAATGATGGTATTTCATCTGTGAGATACCCACCAGCTACATTCAGCCAGAGATTCTGCATCTGTCAAGGTAATGCAGCCCAGTGGGTGAGCATAACCTGCGTCCACCTGCGCCGCTGGCATCGACTCCTCTCCCATCATCAGCACTATGCATGAAAGGAACACGTTGTCACCTGGCGACCGGAGTACAAATTGACGCAGCGGACTCCGTTGGTGACTTAACAGCCGTGTGCGGCAATGATGCAAACCTGGCTGCGGGCCATCGTCAGGGCAATGTGACACACGTGCCTTGTATGGCTCACGTGTTAAACCTAATTCTCCAGCAATTTTTAAAACACCATCCCGGCCTACATGGCCTTGTGCAGCGGGCACGCTCGCTATGTGCTCACTTCCATCGTGCGCACACAGCAGCTCAACAACTTTCGTCGCTATAGAAGTCTTTAGGTCTGGTGGTTAAACGCCTGAAATGCGATGTGCCGACACGCAGGAATTTGAATCTGCACATGTTGCAGCGTTTGTGGCAGCACCGCCGAACCCTGCTGCCATACGTTATGACATATAGCCTGGGATAACTTGATCCAGAGGTGGTGCAGATCACGCTGCTGGAGTGGTGTCAGATCAAGGACCTATGCACCCTTCTACACAGTTTACAAATGTCGACGAAGATGTTTAGCACTGGCGATGCCATTCTCAGCATGACAATTCTGGTCATCTACATGATGAAGCACACTGTAATTATTATTCGGAGTCAGGTGTTGGGACAAGAGTAAGGGGAGGAAGTACAGAAGGAGTCATATGCGGAAGGCATAACAAGATCTACGAGGTCCAGATGGTCAGTGGCACCTAGGCGGCAGTCATGGTGAGGGAGAGGGATTAACAAGGGCGCATAGTATCAGCAAAAAGTGTTGAGGAAGGTGCAGGAGCCCATGAAGAAATGGAGGACGAACTGGCGATGGGCATGGAAGACTCAGCAGATGAGTGAGAGCTTGCTCACATTTCGGTTGTGCGAGGTTGTGGGGAGAGGGCAGAGGAATGAGGCACGATTCTCACCTCTCTGCCACCAACACACCAAAGACTTGGTCCTCCTGGATGCACAAGACACATGAGCGCCTTCTTGCTGCACTACCTACAACATGACCCTCGGATTGTACGAATTCTAAATAATCCTGACTACTGGGTTGCCACACTGTTAGATCCCCGGTACAAGACAAAATTTGGCGAAATAATTCCTGCCAAAGAAATGGACGCACGTATACAGGAGTATCTGCAGAATGTGGTACGCAATCTTAGATCTGCTTTTCCACTAAACACCAGTGCTGCACAGAGTGAATCTCAACGCTTTGTCATGGATAGGAGGAAATGGTCTTTTACTTGTCCACATCTGAGGGACCGAGGGCTGGCTGCTGTGCTGAGATGGCGTTGAGTGCGGTGTCCCTGCAGAGTTGCACTTTTGGTCATATACCAAAATGAGTTGAAAAAGGACAGATGCTGGTGGAAAGGGGAACAGGTGTGTTGGAAAGGGGAAAAAAGTTTTGGTCCGTGGATTTGGTGGTTAAGCAACAGTAACATTTGCTGAAGAAACACCATCTGTTACAGTGGGACTGGCAGATTTGGATAAGGTGGTATATAATATGTTACCGCTATATAACGAAAATTAGTAAGAAAAGAAAGAGAAAGGTATATATCCCCATCAGCAGTCAGTGTCCACCGTGCTCCCAGATGGAAAAGGAGAGGTTGGCAACTGGAAGGTTTGGTGGAGGATACAGAGCTGTGTGGCTATGAAACTAATAGTAGCCTGAACCGACTTAGACGCCATTCGGATCTGGAGACTGGGAGCCCTGTTAGCGTCACAGGGTCCACATGCCCACCCAGCTCAGGAACTCCCTGTTAACAACACAGGGGCTATTGAGTACGCTGACCATGTGCGTAGGGGCCACACCTGTGAACAGCAAGCGCATCAGCAGCAGCAGGCCTGTTAATGCCACTGGGCTGCACAAGCAGGACTGGTAGGACAGGAGCTGGCCTTAACCGTTCTGCGTTACCAACTGTGGTGGTGGCCTGCATCGACACCCTATCCCTGCCTACCTCTGGCCTAAAGCCGCAATGGGTTCAACACATGGAGGTGTGCTCTTTCGGAGCATAATAGAAGACTGCGCACCTCCTTGTTGGCTCCAGCCCCTTTTATAACCTGGGTCCACCCCAAACCAGGGTGAACCACAATGCACCTCCTGGAGACAAAAGCAGAGTGACACGTCATGAGTGGCATAACTAGCGTCCTATTTGGAACCGCAACTTCAATGATGACCTCATGGCTGCCATGACCCAAACACCTCACCAGTCATCGTCTGACCATCAATAATGCGGTGACAAGTCATAGGGGTGGGCCTCTGCAAGCCATTTGGGAGTGGCCTGGCCACATCGTCAGGACACCTGATGCCCTGTGGTCTATATGGGACCCCCAGATCAGGGGCAGGGCCAAAGAGTTCATTACCGGACCTAGTTTCTGATGCAGTAAGTGCCTGAGTATGCTCAGTAGCATGAAATACAGTCTCTGAAAAAAGACTATCAGCTTTAGCATGGTGTCTAGGCACAAAACAGGACTTAGACCCGGCACAGAATGCAAGTACCTGTGCAAAGAGGCTTTTCGCACTAAGTGTGGGAGCATGCGCTGTATCCCGAAATGAAGACTTAGCCTTAGCAATGGCACAGTCAGGCAGAGCATAGTCACTAGGCGAAACACTGTAGTTAGGCTGCGGCTGGGGTAAATCGGCACACGCATGCGCACTAGCTGCCTCTCCACACTTAGACGTGGAGGAGAAAGTAGCCAGCTGGACAACCCAAGGCACAGCCCTAAATGGCAGCTGACGCCTGGGCGCAAATGAAACTGCAGCAGGCTTCAGGTTACAGGTTTTGTAACAACAAATACCATCCAAAAGAACAGGTGTACTTCTTCCCATGGATAATCTGATATGATCCTTTTTTTCACTGACACAACCATCGCTAACAAATGTAGATGAGGCCAAAACAGCAGCTGCTTCAATGGATCTCAAGTGCTCCATAAAGTGGCCTCTCCTCCACCCCAATTTCAAGACCCCAAATACATCATTCCTCTGTGGTGTCAATCCAATCGCACTTGCTTCCTAACAGCTCTCAAGTTTCCACCAGCCCTGCTGAGTATGGGGTAACAGAGATGGTTGATCCAATATAGAAAGGAAAAAACGGCACTCACCAAATCGTTGCTGTGCAGGTTGCAGCTTTATTTCAAGCGCAGAGGTAACATGTGCGGTGGGGGCTGGTGGGGAGGGAGAGCACGCCGGACACGTCGTCGTCGTCGACAGAGATGGTTGAGTTTGCATAGCTGTTCAGTCACACTATAGCCTGGGAATCAGAGGTCTGCTCCAAAGCTGCAATGAGTACAGACAAGGAAGTTATTATTATTTTTATTATTATTGATTTATAGAGCACCATTGATTCCATGGTGCTGTACATGAGAAGGGGGTTACATACAGAATACATATACAAGTAACTATAGACAGACTGGTACAGAGGGAAGAGGGCCCGGCCCTTGCGGGATTACATTCTAAAGGATTTTTGGGAGGAGACAGTAGGAGTGGTTTAGGTTGAGCGTCAAGTACGTATGGTGGTGGTGTCATTGAAGGTTATAGTCATTTCTGAACAGATGAGTTTTCAGATTCAGTTTGAAGCTTGCGGGTGTAGCAGATAATCTGACGTGTTGAGGTAGCGAGTTCCATGAGACAGGGGAAATGATCTGCGCAGATGGCCAGAAGCTTTGTGAGTGGGATCCAGGCCCCGATGAAGAAGGTGCTGAGCCTAATCTACACCCTCATTTCCAAAAAGTAAATCCTCCTGGTGGAGACAATGGGGAACATGATGAGGAGCACAGATACCTGATTGGAATGACAACTTTAGTATTCGGTCAGGGCAGGAAGAGGTTGTCTCGGAGGACTCAGGACGAGGGGAATGAAAACACACAGGGTTATTGATGAGGTTGGAGACCACACTTACTGTCAAACCAAAGTCAGCCAGTCGATGAGGTCAGCAGAGGAGGTGGAGGAGGATGCTACTGACGACGAGGTTACGTTGCGTCTTCCTGGCCAGAGACAAAGTACTGGAAGCACGTCAACAACTGAATCCTGGACCACAACTTTGACTCTGAGCAGAAGTCATGTTGGCTATGCAGGTCGCATGGGCTGTAAGCCTTGCCTAGCCTGTGAATTTTTGGACATCGCAAAGGATCACCCAAGTCATGGAATCTGTAAGATTTGTCAACAATCTGTAAGTAGAAGGCAAAAACTCACACCTTTGAGTAGTTCCTCCATGAAGTGTCACATGGATATGAATTGATAGCGTGAAGGTGTATTGCTCAGCTTTAGCCACTGTCAATGCAACATGCTAATTTGCCATTGCATGCATTGTTGCAGACTACACACAAGGGGCTGCTGTTATTTTGGATCTGCCTTTGTTTGGTCACTATAGCAATATCAAATTGCTCTTCGGGTGTGGACTTGGAGATGCTGTCTATGAACTGAAGGAAAAGCTAAAGGTGTGTGTTACAGCAAGGAGCCACCGCGGAAACACTTCGTTCAATTGTGAGGGGAGTCATGTTGTACTTTGATGATGAGCCCCGTAATGCCAGTGAGCAGCATCCTGTGCCACAGACCAACATTCTTACAGTGCTGTCTATACTGTTTACCGTGAGAGGAGCGTAAAGTCTGTATTTCTGGCAACTGGACATTAGAGTACCCGGGTACAGTAGGCTGTGCCCAGACAATAATGCGGGCACGCAACAGTTTGTTTTATTAGCAAAACACATATCTGTTCTGGGTAGGCCGACTATTTATAGACAATAAGACTTGCTGCCTCTGCACTGTCAAATTGTCACATACAGTTTAAATCATAGAGGGACAGCAACACATGTTTGCATTGACTGTTGCTTTTCAAGATTTCCATGACTGTGTTGCAGAGCTGTGTGGTTTGCATTCACACTGTTATCATCTGCATTATCTGTGAGGCTTCAGCTAACAAGGGTATTCAGGGGGGGTAATGTGTTTTGTCTATGTTTAGGTAGGTAACTTGGAAGCTCTTGTGATGCGCCACTGGTAAGTCATGTTCACACACACACATGCACAAACACACAATTACTGCTACACAGAGGGATTAGCAGGTAGTAGGCAACAGAATAGATTGTTCAATTTTTTAAATTGTATGCATGGTTCTTATTGTTTGTTTTGGTAAAGTTAAACAATCATTTATCAACCCAACTGCCTAGAGTCCTTTTCCTGTTGCCTGGTTTTGCTACATACTGGGTAGCACACCCTGTACACAACTTAAAATGAAGCATAAGTCGCAATGTGAATTACACTGTGCTACAATGCGGCCTAGCGTGCCTGTGCAACCACCGCCTGCCCCATCAAGTGCATCTGCGTGCTCTTCATCTTCTGTGACTGTGGGGACAGCAGTCACACATGGTTTTTTACACTGAACTTCCACTCCTTTACCCGCAACAGGGAGTGTGATTGGCAGGTCATCACTTGTTTTGGAAGTGGAAACAGAAGGTATTGTTGAGCTGTCAGACATCGAGAGAACCATCATTGGATGCAGGCTACATTATATCAACGCCTGCACCTTCGTCACAGATTGGCTGGACTACCTGCAGTTAATAATTTCATTCCAGAAATGGAAAGGAGAGTAGAATGCACATGTGTTGTACCTTGCTTGGCAGCAAAGGAACACTAACTTAGTATTCCAGACAATTTTAGGATGGCTGAAAAAGAGTCAGCTCTTTGGGCAAATTAAATAGCGTGGCAAAAGTGGACAGATGGGTACAGTGGCCGTGTTCTGTGGGTACCAGGACAGTAAAAGAAGCCTCACTTTCTATCCCTCCTAATGATCAAATGCAGCAAGGAATTCCCTGAGTTTGCTATAAAATTAGCATAGCTAAATGTGCATGAGGGTAGAATGCAGAGGTGCTTGAGATTGCTTGGCACAAGTGGCACAATAAAGGAGTCCAACAGCCACTTTTTGTATGCCACTAAATGGAAGGATTTTTTGCTATCATTATAGCTTATTAAAAACAGAGCAGGAGGGTGTCCTGCACAGGTGCTAGAAATAGCTTAGCACCAGTGGGGCACTAATGGAATACAACAGCCAGTTCTATGATGCCACTAAATGGCAGTATTTTTTGCTATCATTATAGCTTATTAAAAACAGAGCAGGAGGGTGTCCTGCACAGGTGCTAGAAATAGCTTGGCACCAATGGGGCACTAATGGAATACAACAGCCAGTTCTATGATGCCACTAAATGGCAGTATTTTTTGCTATCATTATAGCTTATTAAAAACAGAGCAGGAGGGTGTCCTGCACAGGTGCTAGAAATAGCTTGGCACCAGTGGGGCACTAATGGAATACAACAGCCAGTTCTATGATGCCACTAAATGGCAGTATTTTTTGCTATCATTATAGCTTATTAAAAACAGAGCAGGAGGGTGTCCTGCACAGGTGCTAGAAATAGCTTGGCACCAGTGGGGCACTAATGGAATACAACAGCCACTTCTATGATGCTACTAAATGGCAGTATTTTTTGCTATCATTATAGCTTATTAAAAACAGAGCAGGAGGGTGTCCTGCACAGGTGCTAGAAATAGCTTTGCACCAGTGGGGCACTAATGGAATACAACAGCCAGTTCTATGATGCCACTAAATGGCAGTATTTTTTGCTATCATTATAGCTTATTAAAAACAGAGCAGGAGGGTGTCCTGCACAGGTGCTAGAAATAGCTTGGCACCAGTGGGGCACTAATGGAATACAACAGCCAGTTCTATGATGCCACTAAATGGCAGTATTTTTTGCTATCATTATAGCTTATTAAAAACAGAGCAGGAGTATGTCCTGCACAGGTGCTAGAAATAGCTTGGCACCAGTGGGGCACTAATGGAATACAACAGCCAGTTCTATGATGCCACTAAATGGCAGTTTTTTTTGCTATCATTATAGCTTATTAAAAACAGAGCAGGAGGGTGTCCTGCACAGGTGCTAGAAATAGCTTGGCACCAGTGGGGCACTAATGGAATACAACAGCCAGTTCTATGATGCCACTAAATGGCAGTATTTTTTGCTATCACTATAGCTTATTAAAAACAGAGCAGGAGGGTGTCCTGCACAGGTGTTAGAAATAGCTTGGCACCAGTGGGGCACTAATGGAATACAACAGCCACTTCTATGATGCCACTAAATGGCAGTATTTTTTGCTATCATTATAGCTTATTAAAAACAGAGCAGGAAGTTTACTCAATTTTTGGTATTATAATGTCTTAGTAAGTAACAATGAGTTTGAGTGTGCAATGCAGGCAGACGTGCTACAAATATCTTTGCACTAGTGGGACTAGACAAAAGTCCAATAGCCACGTTTAGGATGCCACTAGGTACACTGAGTGTTTGCTAGTATAATGGCTTAGTAACAATGAGTTTGAGTGTGCAATGCAGGCAGACGTGCTGCAAATATCTTTGCACTAGTGGGACTATACAAAAGTCCAATAGCCACGTTTAGGATGCCACTAGGTACACTCAGTGTTTGCTAGTATAATGGCTTAGTAACAATGAGTTGGAGTGTGCAATGCAGGCAGACGTGCTGCAAATATCTTTGCACTAGTGGGACTATACAAAAGTCCAATAGCCACGTTTAGGATGCCACTAGGTACACTGAGTGTTTGCTAGTATAATGGCTTAGTTATAATGAGTTTGAGTGTGCAATGCAGGCAGACGTGCTGCAAATATCTTTGCACTAGTGGGACTAGACAAAAGTCCAATAGCCACGTTTAGGATGCCACTAGGTACACTCAGTGTTTGCTAGTATAATGGCTTAGTAACAATGAGTTGGAGTGTGCAATGCAGGCAGACGTGCTGCAAATATCTTTGCACTAGTGGGACGATACAGAAGTCCAACAGCCACGTTTAGGATGCCACTAGGTTCACTGAGTGTTTGCTAGTATAATGGCTTAGTAACAATGAGTTTGAGTGTGCAATGCAGGCAGACGTGCTGCAAATATCTTTGCACTAGTGGGACTAGACAAAAGTCCAATAGCCACGTTTAGGATGCCACTAGGTACACTGAGTGTTTGCTGGTATAATGGCTTAGTTATAATGAGTTTGAGTGTGCAATGCAGGCAGACGTGCTGCAAATATCTTTGCACTAGTGGGACTATACAAAAGTCCAATAGCCACGTTTAGGATGCCACTAGGTACACTTAGTGTTTGCTAGTATAATGGCTTAGTTATAATGAGTTGGAGTGTGCAGAGGACAGGAGGGTACAGTGCCAGGATTGTGGGGCTCTGGGTAGAGGAATGGAAGCCTGCCTTTCTATTCCCTCCTAATGGGGAAATGCAGCGACGAAATCCCTGACCTTAGCTACACAGACGCTGTCTCTGTTTTCAGGACCTGTCACCTATGGCTCTGACCCTGCCGGTACGAGCCCTTAAAAGGACTGATAGAAAGTGCTCTCCCTAAGCTGTCTAGCGCTGTGTATGGAGCGTATACAGCAGTATCGGCGATAGGACAAAGGACGGAGCTGCGCCAGTGATGTCTGACACCAAGGACGCAGAAGGCAGATAATGGCGTGCTGGAGGAAAATGTCCGGTTTTATAATGCAGGGACATGTGACATGGACATCCTATCACACATGCCGTTGCTTCTCTGGCTAAAAGTCCACTTAGCTGTGTGTGTGTCTGGGATTGGCTGACATGCTGGCCCGCCCCACAAGACGCGCGCGCTTAGGGAAGGAAGACAAGGAAAAAAAAAAAATGGCCATTATACAAACAGCAGTGATCTGAAGGCGCTGTTCACGCACACTATACACTGAAATGTCATAATAGTGTGAGTCACAGAGTGACTTACACTATTACAGTGGAAAGCCAGCTAGGAATTAGCTGTTTTTTTGCTGCTAGAACCGTTCTCGAACGTATCTAGAACTATCGAGCTTTTGCAAAAAGCTCGAGTTCTAGTTCGATCTCGAACAGCCCCCAAAATCACTCGAGCCTAGAACTGGAGAGCCTCGAACCTAGAACCGCGCTCAACTCTACTGTTCACACAGCATGTTTGGGAGTGCCGAAACGTAATCTGTGCAGAACATGAAGTTTGAGTCTATTTTTAGGCTAAGGGGGCATTGTACAAGTTCTACGATAGTGATATGGAGAACTGAAGAAAAATGAAAAAAAAATGAAGAAAAAATGAAACATAAAAATATATTTATTATAAAAACCTTATTTAAAGAATAGGCAATTATTTGTTGACACATTTCCTTTAGTTTCTGCCATCATATGATGACCACTGTAGTACTTGAAGACCGGAAACGTTGAGTGAAAATCTCTGGGAGTTAATATTGATTATTACAGAACTTTTCTAGGTTCAGATAAGAGGGAAAAAGGTAAGAATTATTTGTTAAAAAAAGGAAGGATCACTTATTGTTGGATATTAGGCAATAGAGTTCACCTTCAAGTGAATGTGAAATCACCTTCCATGTGATGCTTCTGTTCTTGGTATTGTAACTTTTCTCAAATAAGTGACCAGGCCTGAGCTTCAGAACAAAGGATATTTACACTTATGTTAACGTTGTTGTGCTGGAAGTTGCAGTAAAGGAGAAGTTGCTTTCCATTCCTCAAACCCCAATTATGATCTCTTGACAGTCTTTTCTAAAGATAACCAGTTTTTCACCTGTCTCACCCTGAATATCAGAATCCACACCCATTCCTCCACCCTTCCCTGTGCTCCACGACGGATAGTACCAGTGGCCCAATGTGCTTCAGTGTCAGTGACATGATCCGCCAAGACCATTTAAGATCTACTTGGACAAACCCCTCTGTCTGAGAATTGAAACAAAAATGTATTAATTTTGCTATTTTTTTGGAGTTTGCTTCCATCTACTGTCTTGTGTTGCTTTCATCTTTGGAAACACCTGTGATTTCTACAGGGTGGGCCATAAGTATAAGTACACCCTGGGTGGGCCATGAGTATGGATACACCCTGATAAAAAAAGAGTAAAGTTGAATTCAAAATGGCGGCTTTGCAGATGGCTGCCATGGGCGTCACTCGACCTCAAATGTTTTGCCCCTCCCAAGTACTAATATACCATAAACAATAAGGTGATATCAGCAACCACTTCCATTTTATCAGTGTATCCATACTTATGGCCCACCCAGGGTGTATCCATACTTATGGCCCACCCTGTATAAAACCTCTGACCTGCTAGATAATACATTATTTGCAGTAAATAAAAACGCTGATATTTAGAGACTTTTCCTACTATGCTATATTCATATTTGTATAGTCTGTGAGCTATACAAACCCTCAGACCTGCTGGTTAACTTTTTGCTTGCTGCCTGCTGCTTAACCAATCATTTGGTGTAAGAATTACACTGTTATTTAGCATCTATTCATACTACATTTCAATCTGCTGGGATTCCATTGCCTTCATATGTGTCCTTCTTCATGCCTGATACCTAACTTTCTGCTTGCTTCATGATGCTTAACCCATCGATTGGTGTTAGCATCACACATTATTAAGAGTCTTTATATTACATTTCAATCTGCTGATATTTCACCATCTTCATCTGTGTGCATCTTCAGAACTGCTTGATAACTTTCTGCTTGATACATGCTGCTTAACCCATCATTTGGTGTAAGCATCACACCTTTATTTAGTCAGTTCATATTACATTTCAAGCTGCTGAGATTCCACTATTTCATCTGTGTGCTTCTTCAGACCTGCTTGATAACTTTCCATTTGTTACATGCTGCTTAACCCTAGAACGCGCAAGCAATTCAATCTACCATAGAAAACAAATGACCTAGCAGGCCTGCGAGGCCCCAAGTATGCGTTCTAGGGTTAACCTATTATTTGGTGTAAGTATCACACTGTTATTAAGAGTCTATTCATATTACATTTCAATCTGCTGAGATTCCACTAGATTTATTTGTGTGCTTCTCAGACCTGCTTGATAACTTTCTCCTTGCTATATGCTGCTTAACCCATCACTTGGTGTAAGCATCACACTATTATTTAGAGTTAGTTCATATTACATTTCAATCTGCTGATATTCTACTGCCTTCATCTGTGTGCTTCTTCAGACCTGCATGATAATTTCTGCTTGTTACATGTTGCTTAACCCATCATTTGGTGTAAGCATCACACTGTTATTAAGAGTCTATTCATATTACATTTCAATCTGCTGAGATTCCACTAGATTTATTTGTGTGCTTCTCAGACCTGCTTGATAACTTTCTCCTTGCTATATGCTGCTTAACCCATCACTTGGTGTAAGCATCACGCTATTATTTAGAGTCAGTTCATATTACATTTCAATCTGCTGATATTCTACTACCTTCATCTGTGTGCTTCTTCAGACCTGCATGATAATTTCTGCTTGTTACATGTTGCTTAACCCATCATTTGGTGTAAGCATCACACTGTTATGAAGAATCTGTTCATATTACATTTCAATCTGCTGAGATCTCACTACCTTCATTTGTGTGCTTCTTCGGACCTGTCATTTTCCTCTTCATTTTCCCTACTAGTTCTGTAGCTTCCAGTGTGTTCTAGAGCTCAGTCTTCCACGTTCTTTCCAGCCTGGTTTGTCAAGGCTCTGTTTCCGTGGGTCAACGCTGACCAGTGCTTATGAGTCCATTTCACTAGCTGAGCCTAACATAACCCATTTAACCATGCTGATAGGAAAACATATTTGATTTTTACCCTGAATTTTTGTGGCAGACAATAGGCAGTGTTCCCATTTATACTGCCATAAACTGCTAATGTCACCGCAGAGTGAGGCAATTTACCTCAGTCATTGGTTTGCAGCACAAATATGCTTCCAATTTCATGCACGATAAACACTTTCACATAACTAATTTTGTGTTATCTTTGTATTTTTAACCTAACAATCATGCGTTTTGTGATTGAACTCTCATCTTCTAACACTCCTCTCTTGCATAAACTGCAATTCTCTTTCTGTTCACGAGACAGGAAATAAAGCGACGTTTTATATTTTACACTTATTAAATATGTTGGTCACGAAAGTAAATCAGCCAGGCAAGTAATCCAGTAAAACCTTAAAGTGGAACAATACAACCGGCAAGGTCAAAAGCAAGGACAGTCTGTGAAAAGTTTCTATTTAGTGTTCTCATAGCTGGACTGAATTAACATAGAACTAACATATTCAAAGACTTTCTGTCATGTTTTAGTAGGAGTAAAGTGGTGTAACTTCACAGGGGATATGAAAAGTTCAGATAAATTAAGCACGAAAATGTATGGAGTAGTCCACTGGGCTGCAATAAGTTACTTAAGGGCTTAAACACTATAATGGAAATAATGGTATAATGAAAAGTGTGCAAGTTTCTAATGTACTTTCGTGCTCATACATCAAAGTTTTGCCCCAAAATAGTTGGACAACAATGTTGTTACTTTTGGTGTTTTTACAGCAGTGTCAAACAGCTCCTCCAAAATGTTTGGAGCTGGGGAGGGGACGGGGCATAGATACGCCCATCTGTCAAATTAATGGAACGTGGTGGCGTTTCTGACTCCACAAATGTTACTTCATTTGCTGATTTAACGTGGATGAAGAAGTGAAGGGGTTAACACCGAGCTGCCAAGTTCATGGATCAGACAGAATAAAATCACCTTCAATCATTTTTATGTGTCTTGGAGGCTATGCCTCCTTCTTTAGGACAGATCACAAATATATTTGTGATTTGTCCTGAAGAAGGATGCATAGCCTCCGAAGGGCATAGCATAAAATCACCTTCAATAATATCTGTCTGATAAATGAACTTGGCAGCTCGGTGTTAACCCCTTCCACACTATAGCTATTCCACGGTGACTGCTACGGCCAAGTTTTTTGCAAGCTAATATTATGGTTGTGCCTGATCACAACCCACCAATTTGAGGAATTCCCTGTCTGTTATCCCTTTATCCCACAAAGATAAGACCGCACATTGTGGATTTTATCTTTTCAGTACATTTTTCATTGGCTGATTGGAATAACATTTCTGGTGAGGTGCATGAAGGCACATGACACTAAGGCGGGCTTTACACACCGCGACATCGCTAGCAATTGCTAGCGATGTCGAGCGCGATAGCACCCGCCCCCGTCATATGTGCGATATCTGGTGCTTGCTGCCGTAGCGAACATTATCGCTACGGCAGCTTCACACGCACATACCTGGTCGGCGACGTTGCTGTGACCGCCGAACAATATCTCCTTCAAGGGGGAGGTGCGTTCGGCGTCACAGCGACGTCACCGCAACGTCACTAAGCGGCCAGCCAATAGAAGCGGAGGGGCGGAGATGAGCGGGACATAACATTCCGCCCACCTCCTTCCTTCCTCATTGTCGGTGGAGGCAGGTAAGGAGATGTTTGGTGTTCCTGCGGTGTCACACACAGCGATGTGTGGTGCTGCAGGAACGACAAACAACATCGTACCGGCAGCAGCAGCGATATTAGGAAAAGGAGCGATTTTATTTTTATTTTATTTTTTTAGCTATATAAAAAGCTAGATTTTTATTAAATTAAATTATTTTTTTCATAGTTTTGCCTTATATACATCTCTTTTTTCCATCATTATAATTTTTCTGTTGTCATAATATTAACCTTTATTGGGGTGCATGGTCTTTAACTCCAAGTCGACAGTCATTCTATGTGACTGCAGACTTGTGAATCCTCACATTGCGTGTATTGGCCATTGTGAGGATTCTCTGGTCCCAGGGCCAAGATGAGATAAGTAGTGATGAGCGAGGGTATTCGTTACTATTCGCTATTCGCAGAGTAGTATAGTACTTGAGATATTCGTTATACTATGTGTAATAGTGTATTCGCCTCGCTATAATTCGGGTGTCCCGCCCAGCCTTTTTGGCGCCTGATTTGCAGCCAATAATGATGCTAGGGTTCTTAACCAATCACAGTAATGCTGCAGCCATCTTAGTTGTGGCGTTACTGTGATTGGCTGGCTGCTCAGCGTCATAGGGTCTATAAAAGACCTGCTGCTGTTATTTTGCGCACATTGCACCCTAAGCCTGCATTGTATCAGCGTAGGGATAGAGCGAGAAGCTGCTAGGGAGAGTGTAGGCCTCTTAATTACACAAAAAGCCTGCAGCATAGGTCAGTGTAGCTTTCAGAGGGAAAGATTACAAGCAGGGAAAGTGTTTAAAGCAGACTGTGTCACTACCTGCATAGTACTGTCCAGAAACAGAATACAATAGATTTTTAGAGAAATTTTAAGAGCTGATAGCACTGAACAGTCACAGCAGGGAGGCAGAGATTCTGGATTAGAAATGGAATCGGGAACTGTTTCCACAATAGTCAGTGGTTCACAGGCTGACTTGTGCCATCAGTCCACGTCAGTCACATTCATACGTTGCTAGTGTCCTTTGTAAATACAAAGCAGGACTTTACCATTTTGTGCTGCCTGGTACAAAGTACTCACTTGTACTTTCTCCACAATATTTTTGGAGTCAAATCATTCTTGGATTGGGCTATCATCATCTGCAAATATGTCAGCAAAACCCCAAATGACAAAAAAAGGCAGTTGTTTAAGGACGTGGACGTGGGTGTGGTGTTGTCAGTGGTGAGCGACAAGGCACTGAGTTTGTATCAGGTTAGAAGAAGCTTGATGCATCCATTATGGTCCTTGCCAAATTTCCCACTCTGGAACGTAAACGTGTGTAGAAGCCAGAAGAGCAAGAGCAGATTTTGTCTTGGATGGCAGACAAGGCCTTTTCGCATTTATCAAGCAGCAACCAATCTTCCACGACCATACAGTCTACTGTGGATATGTGGCGCCCTGGACCAGCCAGGGGCCACAGAGAACAACACCAACACACCCCACACTCCCGGTCAGGCACACCGAAGTCAGACACAAAACCCTTGTTGCCTCACTCCAGGGGCTGATGTTCACACCAGGGGGGTGGGCCAGGCGGTTGGCCCCGCCCACCGAGGAGTTCACAGTCCTGGAGGCGGGAAAAGTAGACAGATTAGTTTTGGAGGTGAAAGTGAGAGGAAGGAAAGTGGTAGTGGAGCAACTAACTGACAGCGTCCGGATGTGTGGCCCAGGCGGTCAGCAAGGATGGCAGACGGTGGTGATCGTCTGCAGGAGTGGCCTATTGGAGTTTACCGTTAAGACCATGGACGGGCGGTGGCCCGGCGGTACCAGACCGGTACGCAAAGAGAAGCCAGCACCATCTGGCAGGGGCTTACGGACCCCGGCAAGGCTAGGAGTCGCCGTGAATTTGCCAAATTCGTTAGCGAAGGGAACCTCCTGGGTTTCCCAGCAGCCAAGTCCCGACAGAAGGCAACAGTCCAACCGAGAGAGGGAAACACAGTCACAGCCAAGGCTAAAGTTCCCAGGGCCAGAACCTGCGGGCAAAAGGGGCTCCTTCAGCAACCTTCAAGCTGGGGAGCGGGTTACCGGTGGGAACCCATTGGAACCGTTTACAGTACGTAGGTGCAGGGAAAGGCAGTCACCACCAACCTGCCGGGAGAAACAACACCGCAGCCGTCTGTGGGACCCATCCATCCAGCCGTGAGTTTTACAGAGAACTGTGTCCTCATCATTGGCTGAGTGAGTACCACCATGCCGTGCGGCACAGCGCTGCCCCCGCGACCCTGCACCTCACCAGGCCCTGTAACCCGCCTGTCCTCCATCCCTACCCCATCACCAGGCCCCGGGACAACCAACCCCCTACCCACGGAGGGGAGAACTAACAACAAAGCTGCTCCCTGTCACCGCTCCCGGGATCCCCGTCCAGAGCAGCGGTGGTGTCACCAATATCACCACAACCGTGGGTGGCGTCACGGACAATAATCAAATCCCCCAATCAAAATCCCTTTTCACTCACGGGCGAGGAACGCCGCTCGAGTCCCCGGGATCCGGCCCACCGCTCGAGCCACCACCGAGCAGCAGCAGCAGCTGGACTCGAGCAGTGGGAGAGTACAGCGTCCCCTCCTCCGCCCGCGACAGATACACAGAAGGGTGGCCAATCCTCAACTTGGTCCTCCTTCCCCGCCCCTTCATCAGTCAAAGGAGACATATTACCCCAAGCTTGGCCACTCTGAGGATCTGTTTTGCACATACTCATTGGTTGGCTCTGGGCTTTCGCCGTACAGCATGGAAGAGGGACGTAAGGAGGTATGCATTGATGCGCAAGTATTTGAGGACCTACGGCCAGAAGAAAAACATTTTGAGGAACCTGATTTACTTTCTCCTGAGGTGGAGGCTGATGATGATGAGACATAGTTGCCATCAGGTCAGCCTAAAATCTCAAGTGGGAAGAAATATGAGATAATATGAGATGGAAGACGAGGTGGTCGATGATGAGTCCACTGATCCGACCTGGACCGTTGACATGCATAGCCAGCACAGCAACATAGAGGAAGATGGATATGTAGCACTAACACAGGAACCAAGGGGCAGTGGTTTGCCCAAAATGAGAACTAGGTCAACTGTTCCCAAAAGCACACCCACTTTGGCCCAAGTCAGGGCAAGGGGGCGTTCAGCCACTGTCTGCAGTTTTTTTTCTGAAAGTCCTTCTTTGTAATCTGTAGCATCTGCCATACCAAAGGCACCTTGAGCTATTGTGAATTCCATCAGAGATGGTGCTATCACTGGGAGCGTTTCTGGTCTCCCTTTGGTAGCTAGTGCTGGTAGTGAGTCTGATTCTGCATCTGTCGCTCAGACAGGTGTAGAGGATGATTGCTGTTTCAGGTAGCCTATTGTGTCCAGCCTGTAGGTATAAAGGAAAGCTGTCTCTGTCTAACTTTTGCTAGTGATAATTGTTTTTGCCTCAAGGGAAGATGTCCTAAATCCTTGTCCTCCAGCCTTTGGGTTTTTTGCCTGCCTCGTTAGGTTTTTGTTTTACCTTTTGAGCCTTTTTTGGATTCTCCAAGAATGCTTTCAACAGCGGTTTTTCGTTGCTTTGTATCGGTTCTGTTCCCATGTCATCCTGAGTCTGCAACAATGCCTGATAAGTATTTTGCTTTCTTGGTCCGGGCTTGGTTGGGGTTGAATTTGCACTGAAGGGCTTTTCTGCTTAATTTATGCCTTTTCCTAAACTTATGTTTGAGAATATGATCGTTTGTTTCTTGCTGGTGAATAAGTACTTTTCCTGCACCAATTTTGGAGGGCGATTAATTCCCAGCAACAAAAGGAGTTGTTACTCCCTGTCTGATCAGGATTTGTATTTTTGTATCTCATGTGTTTTTTGTAGTTATGATCTTTTCTATTACATTTGCATTTCCATTTAAATGTATTTGCACAAGAGTTCCTGATATAGTGGGAGGAAGATCGTGTGATCTTTAAATAATTTTAATATCAGGTATTGGTATTTTTTCAGGGTTTTTGCTGGCTGCAACCAGTAATCTATCCTATCCTTTTATATCTAGCTAGCAGGGCCTCACTTTGCTCATTCTATATTAACCATCTGTGTGTTGTTTTTTCTTACTTCACCGTCGTTATATATTGGGGGCTTTTTTCTTTCCTTTGGGGCTCTTCCGAGGCAAGTCAGGATTCCTCATTTTATTTTTGAGGTTAGCTAGTTCTCCGGCAGTGATGAGGCGTCTTGGTTGGTTAGGAACGCTCCACCACTACTTCTAGTTGTGTTGTTGTAGTCAGGGGATTGCAGCCAGCTAAGTTTCCAACTACTCTTTGTGCATTATTATCAACCTTTTAATGGGATTTTTGTAGATCTTTTTGCAGTCTCCTGACCATAACAATTTGCGGTCTCCTAACCATTACACTGAGCACCACCAGTATATGGAACCACATGGCAGCCAAGCACCCCAGTAAGGTAGGCTGAACACCAGGGTACCAAAATTGTGTTTGCGCGTCAAACCCCTGCCATGTCGCCTGTGTTATGTCCTTCACAATTTGCTGTCCAGGAAGCAGGCTTTCATACATCCTGCCCACAAGGTGGAATTGCACAGACACAGAAAACATCAATCACATTGCTTCCTTGTCCCAGGGAAGAGTCCAGTTGTCTGTGCCTGAGATCTTGGAAAGGAAGCGTAAATACTCAGCCATGCACCCACTGGAACAAAACCTAAACTCGAACATTAATAACTGCTACAAGGTGGAGGTGTTGCCATTTAGGCTTGTGAGAATACAGTGTTTCCATGATCTCTTGGCTGTGGCTGCTCCACGATACAGTGTTCTCAGCCACCACTATTTTGCCCGTTGTGCCTTGACTGCATTACACAAGCACGTGTTAAACAATCTCAACCGTGCTCTGACCAACGCCATAACCAGGAAGGTCAACCTAACAACAGACCCATGGACAAGTTGTTATGGACAGGGATGATACATATCTGTCACGGCATACTGGGTGAACCTGGTGGAGGCTGGGACAAACTCACAAACTGTAACATTACACATCCTACTCACGCCAAGAATAGGGGGCCCAACGTCTACCAGCGTTTCCGCCTCATAATATGCCACTTCCTGTCTCCCTCCTCCTCCTGTTCCTCATCCTCTGCTGAATTACCCTCCCCATCAAGCTGGGAGCTGTGCAGCAGGGCATCGGCAAAGCGGCAACATGCTCTGCTGAAGCTGATCTGTTTAGGTCACAAACCACACACTGCAGCAGAGCTATGGCAAGGTATAAAAGAGCAGACCGATCAGTGGCTATCCCCGCTGCACCTCCAACCCGGTCTGGTCGTTTGCGACAATGGGTATAATCTGGTGGCAGCTTTAAAGGTCGTCAAGCTAGTACACGTGACATGGATTCCTCACGTGCTGAAACTAGTTGTTTAGAAATTTATGAAAACATACTCTGACTTGCCATATCTACTTGAGAAGGTGGGCCGTATTAGTGCCCATTTTCTCCAATCCTCTACTGCTTTTGCTGGTCTTACAGCAATGCAAAGTCACCGACTCATGTGCGACCTGCCCACGTGGAGAAACTCAACATTCTATATTTTGGTGAGGATTACTGAGAAGCAGAGGGCAGTAGCTGAATACCAGATCCAACATGCCCGTCAGACTGAGAGTCAGCCACCACACATAACAACTGATGAGTGGGTATGGATCGCTGACATTTGTGAAGTTCCTGAGAACTTTGAGTACTGCACCAAGCTCGTGAGCGGTGAGTCTGTTGAAACAGTCACTGCATAATCTCAAAGAGGAAGCTTTGAGTGCCCAGCTGTAACGCCTGCCTGGATCAACAGACTCAGATGGGATGTAATGGACAGGCTAGAGGGAAGCCACTCACCAAGCAGGACCCCCAGAACCCTGAAACCCTTTAACCTTTATGTTTGCGCAGCCATGGCATGCCCAATACCACTGCTGACATCAGATTCTCAAGAACAAAAAATGACACTGATTCTACATGCAGAGCACCAACAAGCATGGAGATCTCTGGAGTTACAAAAGTAACCACACCCTGAGTGAGAGGGGTGCTATCAATAGCAGATATTCTAATAGGTTCATTCAACCTTAGCAAAGTCAAACCCAGCTCTTTTGCTACAATAGTGTCTATGAAATTAGCTGCAGAGCCACAATCAACAAAGGCCTGCAGCAATAAAGATTTTCCCTGGTGAGACAATAAGACAGGTAACATTACCTTCATAGGGTCTGCAGGGAGTACCTGGGCACCTGAGCGGGTATTCTGGGGCCCAGTCAGGTGCTGCTGCTGCCTTGGAAGCGATAGCCTCTGAGATCCGGGCACTCCATATTTGGCTCCACAACGTGATCTGCTCCCTTGCAGTCGACGGGACTCTGGACATGATGAGGTAGGTGCTGCAGGGGCTTGAACTTGAGCAAACCTGAGATCCTGCACTTGCTGTGTAAGTTCATGTACAAGGCCAGAAAGTGTGTGCACCTGGTTTAGCACAGCATGGAGAGAATCCATTTTTTTTCCTCTCCTTGTTAGATGGGCCAGAGATAATGTAACGCCTGCCTGGATCAACAAACTCAGATGGGATGTAAGGGACAGGCTAGAGGGAAGCCACTCACCAAGCAGGACCCCCAGAACCCTGAAACCCTTTAACCCCTATACAGGGATTTGGAATTACACAGGGCCCTGGAGATCACTACCTGTGGAAGGCTGCAGTCCAATGAGAGTAGTCGTCAGGCAGGGTCAAACCAGGAATAGCAAAACAGGGACAGAATCGGCAGGCAAGGACGTAATCAGAAAACGTAGCAGAGGTCAAATCCGGATCGGGCAGCGAGGTACAAAAACAGCAGGCAGAAGAGTAGTCAGAAAACATGCAGAAGTCAGCACACAGGAATCACATAACAGAATAGGGCGGATCAGGAGCCAGGAAATCAGAACTATCTCTGGCAGAGGTCAGCAGACAGGAGGGGAACTAAGAAGGGTGTGGTGTCTGCCCATTGGCTGTAGCTGAACGCCGGCAACTTCAGCTGGTAGACACATGCCACCCACAGTCAGCCAGTGGTACTGCAGATCCCAAGATAACCCAGCCCAGTGGATGATCGGAGCCTGCGCCCACCGGTGTCGCTGGCATCGACTCCTCTCCCATCACCAGCACCATCCACGACAGGAACACGGCGTCGCCTGCTGATCGGAGCAGAAGTCGCTGGAGCGGACTCCGGCGGTGACGTAACACCAGCATGTGGCTATGGAGCCATATTTCCCCATGGGTGATACTACCCAGCCCAGCCAATATTCTGAGGCAATGTTGGGTGATGATGAGGAGGATGGGGAGGATGAGGAGGAAGAATATTATTTTTTTGGTGCTACTCATGGCACTGCCATTGCTACACAGGGAACTCTCAACTCCAGCTTCATGTCTGTTCAGCATGGATGGGCTGGAGAGGAGGAGGAGAAGAGTCAGTATGAGGCGAGAATGCGTATTGATCCTCCTGGTGGAGATACAAAACCTTTCCCTGTTTGCAGCTTGGCTGACATGGCACAGTTCATGTGTAAGTGTCTGTGGCAAGACCCTCGCGTGATTCACATTTTATCCAACAACCTTTACTGGTTGGCCACCTTTCTGGACCCACGGTACAAGGAGAACTTTCCTTCTCTCCTTTTTGAGTCCTCAAAGGGTTGCACAATGGAATCCTTCAAAAGGGTTGTGCCAGGGTCCTTCTCCCATATCACACAATCAACAGAGCAAGAGATGACTGTATAATCAAAAGAGCATTTAATCCAAGCAAATCAAATGGTCCATAACATAATCCACCATACAGAGGGTAAAAATAGTAAACAAACACGAATATAGTAAAGTAATGGGATAAATGTCTAGGTCTCTCTGAGGAGCTGCAGCTTTTCCCTCAGAGGTTCAATTTTGCTTCTTCTCTCTTGTAAGTCTCACCCAGAATCACTGACTCATTCTTCAGGTAAGCAGAGAGGTTAGGTGGATCCCAAGCCCCCTCCCCCAGACTTAGAAACAAAAGCCCAGCAGGGGAGGGATTAGACCTGCAAACAGGACAATGTACACACAAGGAATACAGAATGGACAGTGAACACAACATGATACACAGTGCACCATATCCCACGATCACAACCTCTCCCTCCTTCTGAATAAGTGAGTATTAGAGCTGATCGAACTCCCAAAAAAACAGGACCGGCGGATCACTGCCAAATTTTAAAAAGACTCTGATCCGCTCCGGAATCCGGTGCCCATATAAGTCAATGGGGATCGGAATCCGGAGATTAAAAACGTTTGTGGAGGGGATAGGGGGGTAGGAGCGAACGCGGCATACTCACCGAGGTGCTCTCATCGCGGCACACTCCTTCCGGGTCACACTTTTACCTTCCAGAGCCGACAATTCAATATTCATTGTTTTCCCCGCCCACCGGCGCATGTAATTGGTTGCAGCTAGATGCGCCCCATCCCTGAGTGGCAGCGTGGCAGCTGACTGCAACCAATCACAGGCGCCAGGATGGCCGATGGGTGGGGAAAGCAGTGCAAGTGTCTGCTTGCCAGCATGGTGGTAAAAAATAAACAATCGGCAGCACAGATATAGCTCGCGGCTGCAGCCCCAGCTGTCGGGCTGTATCTGTGCTGTGTATCCAGTCACGAGGCTTTGCCGGGTGCTGCCATGGCAGACTCGCACGAGTCCCTCGCATGTGTGATTCCGGTGAAACTGCATGCAGCTTTTTTTTTATTTTTATTTAAATAAATAATTAAAAAAAAAACAAAAAACGACATGCGGTTCCCCCTACTTTACACCCCCAGCCAAGATAATGCCGGATGGGGGCTGGTATTCTCAGCCCACAGCTGCCCGGTATTGCCGCATATATGAGATGTGACAATCCCGGTGTGATACCGGCCCTTCCCGGTGGCCTCATGCGGTGCCAATCGGGGTAATGAGTGGTTAATAGCACCATGCAGCTGCTACTAAACATATCACAAACCTGTAAATGAATGTAAATAAACACAGACACAGAGAAAAATCCTTTATTTGGAATAAAATACAAACACCCTCTCCTTCACCACTTTATTAACCCCCAACACATCCCTCCAGGTCCGATGTAATCCACAGGAGGTCCCACGCCGCTTCAGCTCTGCTACATCTGAATATCACAGAGAGAGGCCATAGAGCAGGACCGGTCTCTGTGAGCTCCAGAGAATAAATGAGCTGCGCAATGAGTGGTGACGTCACTCAGGTCATTTGCGGTCACAGCTGTAGGTTCGCACAGTCCTTCACGTGTGATCGCAAGTAACCTGACCTCAGGTGGAGGTCACTGAGTTCACAGACCTGCATCTTCTAGCAGAAAAATCCCATTTTTTTTGGCCAAGAGATGCAGATTTTGTGCTGAAATGTTTACATCATATTCCTGCATCCAATCTACACCTCCTGGCAAAAAAATGTGGTGTTTTGACGCATTTTTTTTGCCACAGCTTTTGACACGTTTTTTGCCGCGCTTATTGCCGCGATTTTTTGCCAGGAGGTGCACATTTGGTGCTGAAATCATCTGCAACAGCTGTAAGCAACAAATTTCCACCTGCTGGCATGATTTTTTTATTTTACAGCCTGCCGTTCTCTGAATATGAGCATGCATGTACCTAGAAACACATGCACGCTCCTGTCAGAAGAGTGCTGCTGTGCCGGTGATGTCAGACTCTTGCGGGTCTGCCAAGCATGACATCACCCAGCACAGCCTGCTGTTATCTGAGCATGAGCGTGCATGTGCCTAGAAACACATGCACGCTCCTGTCAGAAGTGTGTGGCTGTGCTCCTATGTCAGACTCGCGGGAGTCCCTCGCAAGTGTGACTGCGGCTTAAGAAAAACTGCATGCGGCTTTTTTTTTTATTTAAATAATAATTTAAAAAAAATCCGACATGCGGTCCCCCCAGTTTTTATACCCGGCCATGATAGTGCCAGCTGGGGGCTGGTATATTCTCAGCCCGCAGCCGCCCGGTATTGCAGCATCTATTAGATGTGACAACCAGCTCTTCCCGGAGGCATGATGTGGTGCCAATCGGGGTAATAGCAGGGGTTAATAGTGGCGCACAGCTCCTACTAAACCATAGGTTTGTGATGCCACAGGCGTCTATCAGATACCTGCATCACACAAACCTGTAAGTGAATGTAAATAAACAAGACACAGAGGAAAATCCTTTATTTGAAATAAAGTACAAAACACGCCCTCCTTCACCACTTTATTAACCCCCAACACACTCCTCCAGGTCCGGAGTAATCCACACAACGTCATGTCCATCTCAGCTACATCTCAGATCGAGCAGCTATAGAGAATACTGCCAGCTCTGAGTGTAGCTTGTGAGTGAGCCGCGGTAAGCGATGACCGCAGCAGAGACTGTCAGAGGCTGGGGGCCGCGTCAGCCTGCAACCAATCACAATCACAGAAAACGGCTGGTGGGTGGGGAAAGCACGGAAAGCTGTGTGACTGCGTGCACAGTAGAAGAACTGAATGCGCGACCCGGAAGCAGTGTGCTGCCATGACACCGAGTTTCGGTAAGTATGAATCTGACGTTTCTTTGTTGTTTTGTTTGTTTTTACTTAATTTGCCGAATCCAGATCGTGCACCCAGAATCCTGTGCCCGAGTCCGGCCCCTAGATATCACTGAAACCGCACGGATCCGGAATTTTACAGTCCGGATCCACTCAGCCCTAGTGAGTATGCCATGAGGTCTACACAGACCTCTGGCCATCTCACTTAAGTCCATGTTGCTCAGCTGTGGATAGTCCCTTGTACAGCAGAGACATTGTAAGGACAAAATAAATGAGTATAACCTCGCATCACCAATAAAGTGCTCAGGCACGGCAGGATCCTCCATTATACTCTCCCTGACTCTATGGCATAAGACATGTTCTTCCTTGGGACTAATTCCTTCCTCCAGCCGTCTCATAACCTCAACCTTAATAGGAACCGATTGTCCTCATTCATAATAGTATAATTTAGAACAAATCCCTCCACTAACCTTGCAGTGTGATGATAGTTTATTCAGGCATCCTGGGCACCAGAACCCTATTCTATACTCATATATTGTTTTCCATGGTCCTTCCTTGATTTTTATCCACATACACCAGTACATGTGTCGCGGGCGGGGAGGAGGGTGTCAGCACACCGCGCTCACCCCTTCTGCTCGGGTCCGGCAGTTGCTCCTGGTGGCTCGAGCTGTGGGCCGGATCCCGGGGTGTCTCGAGCGACACTCCTCGCCCGTGAGTGAAAAGGGGGTGTTTGTTGGGGTTATAGTTCGTGACGCCACCCACGGTTGTGGTGATTGCACCACCGCTGCTTTGGATGGGGATCCCGGGGATGGTGATGGGAGCAGCCAGGTGTTGTGTTGCCCCTCCGTGGGTAGGGGTTGGTGATCCCGGGGCCCAGTGGGGTGCAGGGGTGCAGGGGCAGCGCTGTGCCTTGCGGCACTGAGGTACTCACTCAGCCAGTAAACACGACACAGTTCTCGGTAAACAAACGGCTGGTTGGACGGGTCCCTCGGACGGTTCACGGTGCTGCGGTTCCCTGCAGTTAGCGGTGACGGTCTCTTCCCTGCACCTTTGAAATGTCTTGTGGTATCGGTGGATTCCCTCCGGTTACCCGCTCCCCGGCTGCAATCTGGGCCGGAGGAGCTCTACACTTTGCCTGCAGGCGCCGGCCCTGGGAAACTGGTGCCTTGGCGGTGGCGGTGTTTCCCCGTTGTGGTTGGACCTTTGCCGTCAATCAGGACTTGCTTGTTGGGAGATCTACGTCCCCTTCACTAACGGATTTAGCAATTTACAGCGACTCCAAGCCTTGCTGGGATCCGAAAGCCCCTGCTCTGGTACTGACTGCCCTTTGTATACTGCTCCAGGCCCTGGATACACACAGCCTCCGCGGCCCTTCCAGCAACCTCCAGACAGTCCCACTGCAGATCTTCACCGCTGTCTGCTGACCTTGCTGTTCTGGCCCTACACAAAGCTGGGCTCTCAGGCTTTCTTTCCTTCTGTCACTTTACTGGCTTCTCTCCTTTACACTTCTCTACTTTCACCACTTTCACTTCTCTGTTTACTCTAGCCCTCTGCTAGACTTCACTCTGTCTTCACTCTTGCCCTCCCTGGGCTAATCTCCCGAGCTCCTCTGCACTCTAGCCCTGCCTGGGCTAATCTGCCTGGTTTTCTTCCTGCCTCCAGAGTTGTGAGCTCCTAGGTGGGCGGAGCCAACCGCCTGGCCCACCCCCTGGTGTGCATCATCAACCTCTGGAGGAAGGCAACAAGGATTTATGGGTTAGCTGGTGTACCTGCAGGGAATGTGGGGTGCGTGTGTGTTGTTATCTGTGTCCCCTGGCTTGCCCAGGGCGACACATTCCCCCTTAGCAAAACGCAGACCGTCCTCGGGCTGCCCGTCCAACACCGGTTTTATTTTCCTTTTTGTTTTTCTGAAAAGGTAAAACGGTATAACATTATCAACGGTAAATAATATACATTTTTAATCAAAACTCTTCCCAAAACGGGAGGCACATTTACTTAAACGTTTCAACGGTATACGGTCACGGTTTCCGCTCTCTCCCACCCAAGCAACCTGGCCCTGATGCTGCCCCTAAAACCCAGGCAGCACCCCTTGACCCACAGTCCAGCACAAGTCACCCGAGCGGGATCTGTCCTTGCCCTCCAGAGGGTGGCCACCGGTTCCTTTGGTGGCTGGGCCCTGGCCTGCTCTGCTCAGGGCCCTCCCTCCAACCTGCCTCTCCGGAGGCGGTATTGCGGAAACGGTAACGGTACCCAACATATTTACATGCCACTAACAATTGTGGTTGCCCTGCAGAGTTCACGGGCTTGTCCATTGATAGTTCCCATGCATATTAAACGGTCCCCACGGGGACAACGGTGCCGGCTCCGGCTGGTTCAATCAAGCAGACAATCAGGTGACAAACTTCGGTAAATCATTTTTCATTTTTCAAAACTTTCAAACATACAAATAACTCAGTGGTGGTCCCAACGGGGGACGGTGCAACGGGCATCCGCTGCCCTACTCCGGTCCTGCTGCTGCTTCATCCGAGGGAGGGGGTGCAGAGCTCACCTTGCTCTCCGGGCTGCCCTTCAGCTTTACGTCCAGGGCAAACCACCCCCTCTCTCCGCAGTGCCGGGTGTAACGCACCATGTCCCCTGGTATAAGATTGCGGCCAGGATGCTCTTCGGGCAGGTGAGCATGTACATCCCGCCGAGCCACAAACACCTCGGCCTCCAGGCCCGGTTCGTATATGAACCCGTAGCCCCGGCGGATATCGAATCGCCTCACCTGCCCCTCGTAGAACGGGCCCCGGACACGGAAGGTCGCTTGCCGCAGGTTTTCCTTCTCCCTTATGGCTCGGGCCACCAGCTCGGCTTTCCTTCGCTCCCTCTCCGCGATCTCCAGGCCCAGCTTGGTCGGCTCCCTGTCCCAGTATGGCTCCGGCGCACGGGTTGAGCCCCGCGGGACATCCAGCACGTTACCCACTGTCAGAAAGGTGGGCAGCGTATCCCGCGGTGTCATGGCCTTGGGCGCCGCTTTGCAGCGACAACCCGGCGCCACCTCAGCCGAGGTGTGGGGGATGGGCACAGGGGCTTCCCGCAGCTGGGCCCTCGGCTCGGAGCGGGTCATCGGCTCCGGCTCGGGAAGCTGCTCGGGGACTGTCTCTGGCACTATCTTCGGGGCCTTCCATGGCAATGCCTCCGGTTGGCTTCGGGCTCCGGCTACAGGTCGGTCCGCTGGGGCGGACGGGCTGGGTATCGCTACCGGTTGCGGTGGTAGCGGGCCTAGTGGCGGGGTCACGGCCTCCGAGACGGGTGGCGAGGGAGGCAACGGGGGGAGAGGGCTTGGACCGGGTCCCTCAGCCGCAGCGACCGGTCCCTCCGGGACATAGGGGCGTGGGTCACTCACCCTCCCTTCCTCCGCTTCCTCCTCGCGTCTCCGCACGGCTGCAAAAACGTCCGCCATGTCGGTCTCCCACTCCTCCAGGAGGAGCTGCATTTTGACCTGCAGCCTTAGATGGAGCTGCGCGGTCCGGATCTCCACCCACGCTGCGGTTCCCGGCGCGGGGGCCACGGTGTTTCGGGACGGCATCCACATGGTATCTCCACTGTTTGCTTCCAGGAACGGTATTCTGGCAAGGTCCTGGCGTCCCTGCTTTTATAGCGGCGACTACATGCCGCCAGCCGCCATCGCGTCCCCCTTAGCTCTTTCCGGCCCCTCCTCTCTCGGGGCGGGGTTTTGGCCTTCGCGCCTCTACTGCTCGAGAAGACGCTCGAGCGGGAACTTTTCGCGCCAAAGATGGCGGCTTCTGAAATTTTTCTGCCGGATGCCTCCGGCGGTAACAAGGCGCACCTCTACCTGACGGCAGAGCGGTAAGATCCTGTTCGTGACGCCAAGTTGTCGCGGGCGGGGAGGAGGGTGTCAGCACACCACGCTCACCCCTTCTGCTCGGGTCCGGCAGTTGCTCCTGGTGGCTCGAGCTGTGGGCCGGATCCCGGGGTGTCTCGAGCGACACTCCTCGCCCGTGAGTGAAAAGGGGGTGTTTGTTGGGGTTATAGTTCGTGACGCCACCCACGGTTGTGGTGATTGCACCACCGCTGCTTTGGATGGGGATCCCGGGGATGGTGATGGGAGCAGCCAGGTGTTGTGTTGCCCCTCCGTGGGTAGGGGTTGGTGATCCCGGGGCCCAGTGGGGTGCAGGGGCGCAGGGGCAGCGCTGTGCCTTGCGGCACTGAGGTACTCACTCAGCCAGTAAACACGACACAGTTCTCGGTAAACAAACGGCTGGTTGGACGGGTCCCTCGGACGGTTCACGGTGCTGCGGTTCCCTGCAGTTAGCGGTGACGGTCTATTCCCTGCACCTTTGAAATGTCTTGTGGTATCGGTGGATTCCCTCCGGTTACCCGCTCCCCGGCTGCAATCTGGGCCGGAGGAGCTCTACACTTTGCCCGCAGGCGCCGGCCCTGGGAAACTGGTGCCTTGGCGGTGGCGGTGTTTCCCCGTTGTGGTTGGACCTTTGCCGTCAATCAGGACTTGCTTGTTGGGAGATCTACGTCCCCTTCACTAACGGATTTAGCAATTTACAGCGACTCCAAGCCTTGCTGGGATCCGAAAGCCCCTGCTCTGGTACTGACTGCCCTTTGTATACTGCTCCAGGCCCTGGATACACACAGCCTCCGCGGCCCTTCCAGCAACCTCCAGACAGTCCCACTGCAGATCTTCACCGCTGTCTGCTGACCTTGCTGTTCTGGCCCTACACAAAGCTGGGCTCTCAGGCTTTCTTTCCTTCTGTCACTTTACTGGCTTCTCTCCTTTACACTTCTCTACTTTCACCACTTTCACTTCTCTGTTTACTCTAGCCCTCTGCTAGACTTCACTCTGTCTTCACTCTTGCCCTCCCTGGGCTAATCTCCCGAGCTCCTCTGCACTCTAGCCCTGCCTGGGCTAATCTGCCTGGTTTTCTTCCTGCCTCCAGAGTTGTGAGCTCCTAGGTGGGCGGAGCCAACCGCCTGGCCCACCCCCTGGTGTGCATCATCAACCTCTGGAGGAAGGCAACAAGGATTTATGGGTTAGCTGGTGTACCTGCAGGGAATGTGGGGTGCGTGTGTGTTGTTATCTGTGTCCCCTGGCTTGCCCAGGGCGACACACATGTCTATTACAGGCTGCGTCTATTCAAAACCATAGGATCTACCCCTTTCCGTTTCACATTTTGTCTATATTATCAACCCTATTACAGGTTTCGGTTGATATTTCTTATGAACCACAGCCTTAGGGGTACTTTGCACGTTGTGACAGTGCTACTGCGATATCGTCGGGGTCAAATCGAAAGTGACGCACATCCAGCGCCGGTAACCACGACGCAAAATGTAAAGCCTAGATGCGCCGATAAACGATCGTAAAAGCGTCGTAAATCGGTGATATGTGTAGCATCGGTCATTTTCATAATGTCGCACCAATAGGAGATACGATGTTGTTCCTCGTTCCTGCGGCAGCACACATCGCTGTGTGTGAAACTGTAGTAGCAAGGAACATCTCCTTACCTGCCTCCACCAGCTATGCGGAAGGAAGGAGGTGGGTGGGATGTTTACGTCCCGCTCATCTCCGCCTCTCCGCTTCTATTGGCTACCTGCCGTGTGACGTCGCTGTGACGCTGCATGTCCCGCCCCCTTAGGAAGGAGGCGGATCGCCGACCATAGTGACGTCACAGGGCAGGTAAGTCCGTGTGAAGCTGCCGTAGCGATAATGTTCGCTATGGCATCTATCACAAGATATCGCATGTGTGACGGGGGCGGATACTATCGCGCTCGGCATTGCAAGCATTGGCTAACGATGTCGCAGCGTGCAAAATACCCCTTATTCTCTTTTTTGCAGTCCATCTGATGGTCCAATTTTGATAAAGGCTAGGGGCCGAAACGTTTTATTTTTTTGACTTTGTTACAACTATTATCTAATAAAAACAAAATAAGAACAAACCTATTCTCTTTCTTTTTATTGGGGTGTACCTGAGTGCCGGAGTATTTTTTCTACTTATATATTGTAAGGACAAGCTTTCCTTTGTGTCCTCCTTCACTCAAGCTGTGTTTCCTGCACCCACAAATGGGCATTGTAGATCTCCCACATCATTTCCTAGGAGAATATCTGCAGGCAGGCCTCTCATCACTCCAACCACACATTACTCCCTCTGTCGGATTCCATTGCTTCTTGTCTCTGCTGTGCTCGGTGAGCAGCCTCCTCCTTATATTCCTGAGTTACACCAGGGCTCAGAGCTGCTATCTCTTCTTCGAACCACACCACCCACTGGCTTTTTGGGGCAGGGATCCTCATCTCCAGTGCTTGACCGTCAGACATCTGGGAGGAGGTGGACTGGTTTGCACCCACCAGTAGATCAATTAAGGCTTCTTTATCCAGTCCCTGGTAGCTCAGGCCCAGATCTCTGGCTCTCTCCTGTAGACTGGATGCAGTTCAGTTTCTGTACTCACTCTGTGGGTGGATCTCCTCTGTTGATCCCACTGTTGCCAGCAGTTGGGACGGGGTCTGTTACGGGGGGGGGGGGGGGGGCTGTCTGATAATAAAACCTAAAGGAATGTCAGACAGTCACGGTCCACCGTGCAAAGACTCTGCTGCAGACTATGGCAGAGGATAAGGGGTATGTAAGTGTGCCACTGTAAAAAATAATAGCACAAGTGCAGAGTGCAATACCTCTGTTAAACTCACAGAGGAATATAATTAGAAAATAAAGCAATTCCTCCCTTACTTGGAGGGTGTGTGGAATGGTCTCTGTTAAAAATCACAGAGACAAAAGCAGTGAGTGTGAAATGGCACCTACCTAGGTCCGTTCCTCTAGTGGTGCCAGGAGACGGACAGCAGCTTAAGCCGCACAAAGCTCCTACCTGCGTTCGCTCCACTAGTGTGCGAGGACACGAACCACTAGATATGGCACCTGCCTAGGTCCGCTCTTCTAGCGGTGCAAAAGAGACGGACAGCAGCATAAGCCGCACAAAGCTCCTACCTCTGTTCGCTCCCCTAGTGTGCAAGGATACGAACAACTGCCAGACGCAGTATAAGGAACGTTACCCTAGCGGCAACGTCCACCTACGAGTAGAATCACAAGGCCCAGCCGGACCATGTGCCTCAGGCACCTGCCTATGTCCGCTCCACTAAGAGGTAAGGATACGGACTGCAGCCGAAGCTGTAAGGTATAAGAACGCTACCCTGCCGGTAGCGCTCACCTAACATAGACAGAGAGATGCCTAGAGGGACGTGCACAGGGCGTCTACCCTCATGCATGAACCAAGAGGACTGAGCGCCGGGCGGCGTGCGTCAGGGTCTTATATAGACTCTGTGCCTCATCCAAGATGGAGGACACCAGATCCAATCCGCTGCCAGAATGACAGCACTGATGTCACGCTGGCCTATCACCAAGCAAAGCGTCACAAGCACATGACCAGCGACCAATCGGCATAGAAGGTGTCAGAGACATGTGACCACGTGTCACAAGCACATCACCAGTGGCCAATCAGCTTAGAAGGTGTCAGAGACATGTGACCTTGTGTCAGCGATGATGTCACCCGCACATGTGCAATGGCTCCAAGATAGGACTTAGTCTCCAGCGCTTGCACATGTGCAGTAGCAAGAAATCCGGGCATAGTCTCCAGAGCCACAGCAACTGTAACAGGGTCCTTTTCTCATATCACACAATTAACAGAGCGAGAGATGGCTGTACAATCCAAAGAGCATTTATTCTAAGCAAATCAAATGGTCCATAACGTAATCCACCATACAGAGGGTAAAAATAGTAAAGAAACACGAATATAGTTCAATAATGGGATAAATGTCCTGGTCTCTCTGAGGAGCTGCAGCTTTTCCCTCAGAGATTCAATCTTGCTTCTTCTCTCTTGTAAGTCTCACCCAGAATCACTGACTAATTCTTAAGGTAAGCAGAGAGGTTAGATGGATCCCAAGCCCCCTCCCCCAGACTTAACAAAAGCCCGGCAGGGGAGGGATTAGACCTGCAAACAGGACAATGTACACACAAGGAATACAGAATGGACAGTGAACCATGCCTAAAATATGACCCTACACAACATGATACACAGTAAACCATATCCCACCATCACAACCTCTCCCTCCTTCTGAACCCTCACAAGGGTCATTGTAGATCAGTTGATGAAAACATCACCCTCAGACAACGCTGTCGACAGAGTTACTTACCGACTCTTTTTAACACTAAAGATTAATGGGGAGAGACACCAACAACAGGTGTAACAGAGGTGGGGGAAATTATGCGCAAACTGGGCCATTTTCAATAAATAAAGACATCAGAAAGGGCTATCTGTGCCTGCAACAATGCTAAGGAGGGAGAAGTTGAACAACATGGTCAAGGGGTACTTAAGTGACCATACCTGCGTCCTTTCTGATGCTTTAGTTCCCTTTAATTAGTGCATGCCCAAGCTGAACACTTGGCCCGACTCCTTCTTATATGCTTTGGAGGTGCTGGTCTGCCCAGCTGTTTGTGTGATATCACAGCATGTTTTCAGTTCTGCAGCGGCAATCATCACTGATAGGTGCTCATGCCTCTCCACAGAAAATGCAGATAGACTTACTCTGATTAAATTCAACAAGGACTGGATTTCTCCACAGTTTGCAATCCCTCCAGATGAGAGCAAGCCAAACTAAATTCCCCCAAATTGTTCATTTTGGCTACTGCAGTTATCGTCCACCCATGCCATAGAAAACCGTTTCTTTTCTGCGTCAACCATGACTCAGCCCATAGGGCTAATTTTTGTAAATACTATGCACATTGTTCATTAGACAAACCAGGATAGTACTCCTACTCAACGTTACTATTATTTGTCATTGGAGGCTTTTGTCATGGGGACTCCCTGCGTCAACTAGGACTCAGGCCATAGGGCTAATTTTTGTAAACACTATGCACATCGGCTTATGACTAAGGACTGGTTTTAATTTCCCCTTGTTTGTCCGAAATGCGTAAAGCCGCTTGGCAAATCGCA
Organism: Anomaloglossus baeobatrachus; assembly: GCF_048569485.1. Lineage (NCBI taxonomy): Eukaryota > Metazoa > Chordata > Amphibia > Anura > Aromobatidae > Anomaloglossus > Anomaloglossus baeobatrachus. The sequence continues at coordinate 265,674,333 of NC_134354.1, read as the reverse complement.
TGGCGATTTTTTGGATGACCTGTGTACCTTTCTTTTAAAAAATTCCGAATAAAGTTCCAAGTTTTATTATTACCGCATTGGTGCTGAGTCCCATACGCTTCTTTTCTACATCTACTATGCACATTGTGCAGTAGACAAACCAGGACAGAACTCCTACTCCAGCATTACTAGTATTTGTCATTTGAGCCCCTTGTCATGGGGACTTCCAGCGTCAACCATGACTCAGGCCATAGGGCTTATTTTTCAAACAATGCACATCCGTGTGACAACCACAGCCTTTGCGTTCTGTATACGGTTCATTTTACATAAGTGTGACTTCCGTTGTTTTTTTAGCGGACCTCCCAAAAACAAAACAGGAGGGTTACATACAGTCAAAAGCTAGAAAGATAGATAGCTGGATCGATAGATAGCTGGATGGATAGATATAGTGTCCCACTCCCCTACATTTTGTAATTTTGCACCCTTCGGTGCATTTCATGTGGCACTAAAGGGTGCTCAGCCTTGTATTTAGCCAAAAAATAAATAAATAATTAAAAAAACAACACGTGTGGTCCCCCCTATTTTTTGTAGCCAGCTTCTGGTAAAGCAGATGGCTGCAGCCTGCAGACCACAGCTTGCAGCTTCACCTTGGCTGTTAATCCAAAACAGAGGGCACCCCACACTTATTTTAAAGTAAATAAATAATTTAAAACAAAAAACTTAACGTCCCCCCAAATTGGATCACCAGCCAAGGTAAAGCTGTGGTATTGTATTCTCAGACTAGGGAGGTACATGGTTATTGGACCCTCCCCAGCCCAAAATAGCATCCATTATATGCGCTAATCCTGACGCTTTTCCCCAGCTCATCCCGTTGCCCTGGTATGTTGCCAAACGGGGTAATATATGGGGTTGATACCAGCTGTGTAATGTCACCTGGCATCAAGCCCTGGCATTAGTGATGTCACAGCATCTATCAGATACCCGACATCACTATCCCAGTCAGTAATAAAAAAAAATAGACAACAAAAAAAAATTATTTGAAAAAACACTCCCCAAAACATTTCCTCTTTCACCAATTTATTGAAAAGAAAAACAAATCCGGGTCTGGCATAAACCAATAAGGGCGTCCCACGATTATCCATATCATACTCACTTTCACAGTAAATGAAGAACAGAATGCTCCCCATTGACTGGGAGCGCAGTGCAGTGACCTGAGATAACATCATTAGGTCAGGCCAGGTCACTGCAGGGCATAAGGAGTGCTGACGTCATGAACTAGTGAGGTCAGCGCTTGTCACTGAGTTACATGGCTGCTGCGTTCTCACGGGAATTGTCTTGTGAGCCCATATCGTCACCGCTAGTCACAGTCTAGTCGGGCCGTCCACGAGACTTGATGTGAGAATGTGGTGTCATGGAAGTCAGTGACGTCACGAGTTCAGCGGAGATCATCACAGCTGGTAATGATCTGAGCTAACCTCCTGATGTCGGCGGCGCTCATCATCCCATAGCTGCTTGCACACTACTGTATGAGTTATTGCGGGACTGGCTAGAGTAGTGCGACATACACTGCAGGGGCACTGATAGACTGAAGCCACATGGAACTTCTTCCATAAATCAGGGGATTCCAGTAACCACATGTGAATCAGAAATGCATGCAGGCATCTTCTCCAGGCTCTCCCCATTCAGTTTCATCACTTTCCCATTCATTTCAGCCTTTTCTTCAGGCCCAAAGACCTCATTCTTGGGTCCAGCAGAATATTACTCACATTTCCCATTGACTTGCATTGTACTTGCTATTCGGAACGAATACACGAATATTACAAAGTACTCGTTACGAGTATAGCGGTTATGAATATTACGGTACTAGCTCGTCTCTAGCAATAAGTATACTCCAGGCCAGAATCCGGCTAGATGTGTACAGCTTCACTCAGTGCAAGTGTATTGAGCAACAACGGAAAGAGTCAAGTCAGAATGTGGGCAGAAGTATGGATATCACATACTTTAAGTCAGATGACCGCTTGCTCCTATCACCGGGAACAGAGAATCCTAAGTGCGCAGTGTCTACGATGTGATGATTCACAAATCTGCAATCACATGGAGTTACTGTAGACTTGAAGTTTAAAACCAGACAACCCCTTTCAGGCTTGATGACAAAAGAATCACATTTTGCCATCAATCAGACTACACAGCAAGGTGATTGATGGTATAATGCACTAAGAGAATTGCCTTCTGAGCCATTCAATTCAGGAGGATCATATACAAACAAATAACAGTTATAGAAAATACAATATTTAGAGAGGAAAAAAAGACAACCCTGCTCGTGAGAGCTTACAATCTACAATGAGATGGGGGGACAAGGTACAAGTGCTTATTTACAATGACAATCCAGCCATCTCAAGGAAATGAGGGATAGATAATGGCTTCCTGGACCAGTTGGCCAGAACCTTAAGATGCATTTGGGTGCCATGGAGTTTGACGTGGGGTTATGTTCTGAGAAGTTTTGGAGGGACTATGTGAATTTAGTTCGACTAGGGAGTGTGATAGGCCTCCCTAAAAAGTTGCATTTTTAGGATGCGTCTGAAGCTGAGTAAGTTGTGATTCATCCTAACTTCTTGGGGTAGAGCGTTCCAGAGGATTGGTGCAGCTCGGAAGAAGTCTTGGGTCCAGGAGTGGGAGGTTCGAATTAGTGTGGATGTTAGTCGCAGTCATTTGCAGAGTGTAGAAAACGGGTGGGGTGATAGACAGAGAGGAGGGTGGAGATGTAGGGGGGTGCTGCACTGTGGAGAGCTTTGTGGGTGAGAACAAGCAGTTTGAATTGGATCCTGTGACATATGGGCAGCCAGTGCAATGACTGGAACATGCTCTTGAGTGTGAATAACTTGGGGTATGGATGGGGTATGGTTCACATGGGTGAACATGTCAGTATGCTAAAATGTATATGGGGCATTAGAGTGACTGAATGTCAAAACAAACTATTTGGGAATTCAGAAATATTAGTTGTTGGCCCTCCAATGCAAGTCCTCAGTTATTGCTAGCTATAAAGTGCATTTCTCAATCAGGAGAACCTATCACATCAATGCATGATATGGTCTTCCCACCATCCCACCATTTAATTAATATTTTTCATGTGGTAGTACTTTAGGGATATTACACACTAACCACCAATGTTATGGATTGTGTTTCTGTCGGCTTGGCTGCTGCTGGTTGTGAAGAGGTTAAGATTCTTCCTGAGGATGATTTTGGGGTCCCTCTAGGGGCCAGTGCTGGAAGTGTGTCAGGTTCTTTGCTTGTCACTAAAGCGGGCTTTACACGCTGCGACATCGCTAGCAAATGCTAGCGATATCGAGCGTGATTACACCCTCCCTCGTCATACGGCCGATATGTGGTGATCGCTGCCGTAGCGAACATTATCAATACGGCAGCGTCACATGCACATACCTGCTCTGCGACGTCGCTCTGGCCGGCGAACCGCCTCCTTTCTAAGAAGGCGGGTTGTGCGGCGTCACAGTGACGTCACACGGCAGCCGTCCAATAGAAGCGGAACGTAACATCCCGCCCACCTCCTTCCTTCCGCATTGCCGGTGGACGCAGGTAAGGAGTAGAGTTGAGCGCGGTTCGTGGTTCGAGGTTCTCCAGTTCTAGGCTCGAGTGATTTTGGGGCCTGTTCTAGATCGAACTATGACTCGAGCTTTTTGCAAAAGCTCGATAGTTCTAGAAACGTTCGAGAACGGTTCTAGCAGCAAAAAACCAGCTAATTCCTAGCTTGGTTTCCGCTGTAATAGTGTAAGTCACTCTGTGACTCACACTATTATGACATTTCAGTGTATAGTGTGCGTGAACAGCGCCTTCAGATCACTGCTGTTTCTATAATGGCGATCGCCATTTTTTTTTTTTTTCCTTGTCTTCCTTCCCTAAGCGCGCGCGTGTAGTGGGGCGGGCCAGCATGTCAGCCAATCCCAGACACACACACAGCTAACTGGACTTTTAGCCAGAGAAGCAACGGCATGTGTGATAGGATGTCCATGTCACATGTCCCTGCATTATAAAACCGGACATTTTCCTCCAGGACGCCATTATCTCTTCTGCGTCTTTGGTGTCAGACATCACTGTCGCAGCTCCGTCCTCCTGAGTCCTATCGCCGATACAGCTGTATGCGCTCCATACACAGCGTTAGACAGCTTAGGGAGAGCACTTTCTATCAGTCCTTTTAAGGGCTCAAACCGGTAGAGCCATAGGTGACAGGTCCTGAAAACAGAGACAGCGTCTGTGTAGCCAAGGTCAGGGATTTCGTCGCTGCATTTCCCTATTAGGAGGGAATAGAAAGGCAGGCTTCCATTCCTCTACCCAGAGCCCCACAATCCTGGCACTGTACCCTCCTGTCCTCTGCACACTCCAACTCTTTTTAACTAAGCCATTATGCTAGCAAACAGTCAGTGTATCTAGTGGCATCCTAAACGTGGCTATTGGACTTTTGTGTAGTCACAGTAGTGCAAAGATATTTGCAGCACGTCTGCCTGCATTGCACACTCCAACTCTTTTTAACTAAGCCATTATACTAGCAAACAGTCAGTGTACCTAGTGGCATCCTAAACGTGGCTATTGTACTTTTGTCTAGTCACACTATTGCAAAGATATTTGCAGCACGTCTGCCTGCATTGCACACTCCAACTCTTTTTAACTAAGCCATTATACTAGCAAACAGTCAGTGTACCTAGTGGCATCCTAAACGTGGCTATTGTACTTTTGTCTATTCACACTATTGTAAAGATATTTGCAGCACGTCTGCCTGCATTGCACACTCAAACTCTTTTTAACTAAGCCATTATACTAGCAAACAGTCAGTGTACCTAGTGGCATCCTAAACATGGCTATTGTACTTTTGTCTATTCACACTATTGTAAAGATATTTGCAGCACGTCTGCCTGCATTGCACACTCAAACTCTTTTTAACTAAGCCATTATACTAGCAAACACTCAGTGTACCTAGTGGCATACAAGAAGTGGCTATTGTACTTTTGTCTATTCACACTATTGTAAAGATATTTGCAGCACGTCTGCCTGCATTGCACACTCCAACTTTTTTTAACTAAGCCATTATACTAGCAAACAGTCAGTGTACCTAGTGGCATCCTAAACGTGGCTATTGTACTTTTGTGTAGTCACACTATTGTAAAGATATTTGCAGCACGTCTGCCTGCATTGCACACTCCAACTCTTTTTAACTAAGCCATTATACTAGCAAACAGTCAGTGTACCTAGTGGCATCCTAAACGTGGCTATTGTACTTTTGTCTATTCACACTATTGTAAAGATATTTGCAGCACGTCTGCCTGCATTGCACACTCCAACTTTTTTTAACTAAGCCATTATACTAGCAAACATTCAGTGTACCTAGTGGCATCCTAAACGTGGCTATTATACTTTTGTGTAGTCACACTATTGTAAAGATATTTGCAGCACGTCTGCCTGCATTGCACACTCCAACTCTTTTTAACTAAGCCATTATACTAGCAAACAGTCAGTGTACCTAGTGGCATACAAGAAGTGGCTATTGTACTTTTGTCTATTCACACTATTGTAAAGATATTTGCAGCACGTCTGCCTGCATTGCACACTCAAATTCTTTTTAACTAAGCCATTATACTAGCAAACAGTCAGTGTACCTAGTGGCATACAAGAAGTGGCTATTGTACTTTTGTCTATTCACACTATTGTAAAGATATTTGCAGCACGTCTGCCTGCATTGCACACTCCAACTTTTTTTAACTAAGCCATTATACTAGCAAACAATCAGTGTACCTAGTGGCATCCTAAATGTGGCTATTGGACTTTTGTCTAGTCACACTAGTGCAAATCTATGTGCAGCACCTCTGCCTGACACCCTCCTGCTCTGTTTTTAATAAGCTATAATGATAGCAAAAAATACTGCCATTTAGTGGCATCATAGAACTGGCTGTTGTATTCCATTAGTGCCCCACTGGTGCCAAGCTATTTCTAGCACCTCTGCATGACACCCTCCTGCTCTGTTTTTAATAAGCTATAATGATAGCAAAAAATACTGCCATTTAGTGGCATCATAGAACTGGCTGTTGTATTCCATTAGTGCCCCACTGGTGACAAGCTATTTATAGCACCTCTACATGACACCCTCATGCACATTTTGCTACGCTAATGTTATAGCAAACTCATGGAATTCATTGCTGCATTTGATAATTCGGAGGGATAGAAAGTCAGGCTTCCTTTAGCTTTTCCTTCTGTTCATAGACAGCATCTCCAAGAGCAATTTCCCCTCCACGTCTAAGTGTGGAGAGGCAGCTAGTGTGCATGCGTGTGCCGATTTACCCCAGCTGCAGCCTAATTACAGTGTTTCGCCTAGTGAGTATGCTCAGCCTGACTGTGCTATTCCTGACGCTAAGTCTTCATTTCGGGATACAGCGCATGCTCCCACACTAAGTGTGAAAAGCCTCTTTGCACAGGTGCTTGCATTCCGTGCCGGGTCTAAGTCCTGTTTTGTGCCTAGACACCATGCTAAAGCTGATAGTCTTTTTTCAGAGACTGTATTTCATGCTACTGAGCATGCTCAGGCACTTACTGCATCAGAGACTAGGTCCGGTAATGAACTCTTTGGCCCTGCCCCTGATGTGGGGGTCCCATATAGACCACAGGGCATCAGGTGTCCTCCCAAATGGCTTGCAGAGGCCCACTCCTATGACTTGTCACCGCATTATTGATGGTCAGACGATGACTGGTGAGGTGTTTGGGTCATGGCAGCCATGAGGTCATCATTGAAGTTGCGGTTCCAAATAGGACGCTAGTTATGCCACTCATGATGTGTCACTCTACTTTTGTCTCCAGGAGGTGCATTGTGGTTCACCCTGGTTTGGGGCGGACCCAGGTTATAAAAGGATAAGGCTGCACATCAAACTTAGATAATAGTATAATGCCTCAAGCATATGAACAAATATTGGAATATACAATGAAAAATGCTACTTGCTAATTTGAACATGTGAATAATGAATTGCATACCTGCCATGAATATTAGGAAAAAGGAGATATTTAGCAATCGCATTGATCAATGTAACTGAGCCCCAAGGCCTCGTCAAGGCATATCTCTATATTGGGGTCCCTAGCTCTGTGACCCTAACTGTGTGTCATCTCATTGCAATTAAAAACTGCTATGGGTGGAGAGGGGTAACTAAGGACTTTCTTATATAGGAGATGGAAAAAACATGGCCGAAAGTGGCGGAGCTGTGTTCACATTCAGAAAAAAACTACATATAACTGAATAGGATAACTGAAGTGAGCACTAATATATATATATTATGAGTGCAAGCCAAAAATTACATACTATATACGGATAAGGCTGCACATCAAACTTAGATAATAGTATAATGCCTCAAGCATATGAACAAATATTGGAATATACAATGAAAAATGCTACTTGCTAATTTGAACATGTGAATAATGAATTGCATACCTGCCATGAATATTAGGAAAAAGGAGATATTTAGCAATCGCATTGATCAATGTAACTGAGCCCCAAGGCCTCGTCAAGGCATATCTCTATATTGGGGTCCCTAGCTCTGTGACCCTAACTGTGTGTCATCTCATTGCAATTAAAAACTGCTATGGGTGGAGAGGGGTAACTAAGGACTTTCTTATATAGGAGATGGAAAAAACATGGCCGAAAGGGGCGGAGCTGTGTTCACATTCAGAAAAAAACTACATATAACTGAATAGGATAACTGAAGTGAGCACTAATATATATATATTATGAGTGCAAGCCAAAAATTACATACTATATACGGATAAGGCTGCACATCAAACTTAGATAATAGTATAATGCCTCAAGCATATGAACAAATATTGGAATATACAATGAAAAATGCTACTTGCTAATTTGAACATGTGAATAATGAATTGCATACCTGCCATGAATATTAGGAAAAAGGAGATATTTAGCAATCGCATTGATCAATGTAACTGAGCCCCAAGGCCTCGTCAAGGCATATCTCTATATTGGGGTCCCTAGCTCTGTGACCCTAACTGTGTGTCATCTCATTGCAATTAAAAACTGCTATGGGTGGAGAGGGGTAACTAAGGACTTTCTTATATAGGAGATGGAAAAAACATGGCCGAAAGGGGCGGAGCTGTGTTCACATTCAGAAAAAATATATATGTAGTTTTTTTCTGAATGTGAACACAGCTCCGCCCCTTTCGGCCATGTTTTTTCCATCTCCTATATAAGAAAGTCCTTAGTTACCCCTCTCCACCCATAGCAGTTTTTAATTGCAATGAGATGACACACAGTTAGGGTCACAGAGCTAGGGACCCCAATATAGAGATATGCCTTGACGAGGCCTTGGGGCTCAGTTACATTGATCAATGCGATTGCTAAATATCTCCTTTTTCCTAATATTCATGGCAGGTATGCAATTCATTATTCACATGTTCAAATTAGCAAGTAGCATTTTTCATTGTATATTCCAATATTTTTCCATATGCTTGAGGCATTATACCATTATCTAAGTTTGATGTGCAGCCTTATCCGTATATAGTATGTAATTTTTGGCTTGCACTCATAATATATATATTAGTGCTCACTTCAGTTATCCTATTCAGTTATATGTAGTTTTTTTCTGAATGTGAACACAGCTCCGCCCCTTTCGGCCATGTTTTTTCCATCTCCTATATAAGAAAGTCCTTAGTTACCCCTCTCCACCCATAGCAGTTTTTAATTGCAATGAGATGACACACAGTTAGGGTCACAGAGCTAGGGACCCCAATATAGAGATATGCCTTGACGAGGCCTTGGGGCTCAGTTACATTGATCAATGCGATTGCTAAATATCTCCTTTTTCCTAATATTCATGGCAGGTATGCAATTCATTATTCACATGTTCAAATTAGCAAGTAGCATTTTTCATTGTATATTCCAATATTTGTTCATATGCTTGAGGCATTATACTATTATCTAAGTTTAATGTGCAGCCTTATCCGTATATAGTATGTAATTTTTGGCTTGCACTCATAATATATATATATTAGTGCTCACTTCAGTTATCCTATCCAGGTTATAAAAGGGGCTGGAGCCAACAAGGAGGTGCGCAGTCTTCTATTATGCTCCGAAAGAGCACACCTCCATGTGTTGAACCCATTGCGGCTTTAGGCCAGAGGTAGGCAAGGATAGGGTGTCGATGCAGGCCACCACCACAGTTGGTAACGCAGAACGGTTAAGACCAGCTCCTGTCCTACCAGTCCTGCTTGTGCAGCCCAGTGGCATTAACAGGCCTGCTGCTGCTGATGCACCTGCTGTCCACAGGTGTGCCCCTACGCACACGGTCAGCGTACTCAATGGCCCCTGTGTTGTTAACAGGGAGTTCCTGGGCTGGGTGGGCATGTGGACCCTGTGACGCTAACAGGGCTCACAGTCTCCAGATCCGAATGGCGTCTAACTCGGTTCAGGCTACTATTAGTTTCATAGCCACACAGCTCTGTATCCTCCACCAAACCTTCCAGTTGCCAACCTCTCCTTTTCCAACTGGGAGCACGGTGGACACTGACTGCTGATGGGGATATATACCTTTCTCTTTCTTTTCTTATTAATTTTCGTTATATAGCGGTAACATAGTATATACCACTTTATCCAAATCTGCCAGTCCCACTGTAACAGATGGTGTTTCTTCAGCAAATGTTACTGTTGCTTAACCACCAAATCCACGGACCAAAACTTTTTTCCCTTTTCCAACACACCTGTTCCCCTTTCCACCAGCATCTGTCCTTTTTCAACTCATTTTGGTATATGACCAAAAGTGCAACTCTGCAGGGACACCGTACTCAACGCCATCTCAGCACAGCAGCCAGCCCTCGGTCCCTCAGATGTGGACAAGTAAAAGACCATTTCCTCCTATCCATGACAAAGCGTTGAGATTCACTCTGTGCAGCACTGGTGTTTAGTGGAAAAGTAGATCTAAGATTGCGTACCACATTCTGCAGATACTCCTGTATACGTGCGTCCATTTCTATGGCAGGAATTATTTTGCCAAATTTTGTCTTGTACCGGGGATCTAACAGTGTGGCAACCCAGTATTCTGGATTACTTTGAATTCGTACAATCCGAGGGTCATGTTGTAGGTAGTGCAGCAAGAAGGCGCTCATGTGTCTTGTGCATCCAGGAGGACCAAGTCCTTGGTGTGTTGGTGGCAGAGAGGTGAGAATCGTGCCTCCTTCCTCTGCCCTCTCCCCACAACCTCGCACAACCGAAATGTGAGCAAGCTCTCACTCATCTGCTGAGTCTTACATGCCCATCGCCAGTTCGTCCTCCATTTCTTCATGGGCTCCTGCACCTTCCTCAACACTTTCTGCTGATACTATGCGCCCTTGTTAATCCCTCTCCCTCACCATGACTGCCGCATAGGTGCCGCTGACCATCTGGACCTCGTAGATCTTGTTTTCCCTTCCGCATATGACTCCTCCTGTACTTCCTCCCCTTCCTCTTGTTCCAACACCTGACTCCGAATAATAATTACAGTGTGCTCCATCATGTAGATGACCAGAATTGTCACGCTGTGAATGACATTGCCAGTGCTAAACATCTTCGTCGAAATTTGTAAACTGTGTAGCAGGGTGCATAGGTCCTTGATCTGACACCACTCCAGCAGCGTGATCTGCACCACCTCTGGATCAAGTTATCCCAGGCTATATGTCATAACTAGTGATGAGCGAGCATGCTTGTTACTACTCGGTACTCGCACGAGTATCACTGTACTCGGTCTACTCGGCGGGGACCGAGTAATCTCGCGATACTCGTGCTGTACTCGTGGTCTTCATTTCTGCATGTTGGCGCTCTTTTGAGAGCCAGCCCTCATGCAGGGATTGGCTGGCAGACCACTGCAATGCCACAGCCCTGTTAGTTGTGGAATTGCAGTGATTGGCCGGCCTGCACAGCGTGACCGAGCCTTTATACCGGCGGGCGCGCTGTGCTCTGCTCACAGCTATCCAGACAGTCAGTGCAGGGAGAGGGTCGCTGCTTCAGGGAAAGGTTTGCGGCCCTTTATAGCTATTTCCGTAGCAGGGCTGCAAACAGTGTGACCAAAAGTCCTTCTCAGGACTATTCTAGTTGTATGCAGGCAGGGTATAGCCAGGTCGGAGTACAGTAGCAGAGTCCTTCTCAGGACTATTGTTGCTGTATACAGGCAGGGTATAGCCAGGTTGGAATACAGGCTAGTGACCAAAAGAGTCCTTGTCAGGACTATTGTAGCAGTATACAGGCAGGAAGGCAGGCAGGGTATATAGCCATTCCTAGTGGTGACCGTATACCAGCCTTCATCATATCTGGGGCTGGTGTACACAGTCTAAAACAGTCCTGATAGTGTCAGACTTCTCAGCAATTGTCGCTCCTAAAAACCTGTTAGGTTCTTAGTGCGTCTGTGCTTGCATTTAAAAACCGCACGTGTGTGCCTGTCGGTGGCAGCGTACAGGTGCACTTGTGTGCGTTTTTACCAAACTATTATATAACGCACAAGTGTAGTGTATAATACACGTCAGTCAGCAGTGGCTGATAGTGTCAGAGTTCTCGTCATTAATTTTTGCTCCTAAAACCTGTGTTAGGTTCTTAGTGCGTCCGTGCTTGCATTTAAAAACCGCACGTGTGTGCCTGTCGGTGGCAGCGTACAGGTGCACTTGTGTACGTTTTTACCAAACTATTATATAACGCACAAGTGTAGTGTATAATACACGTCAGTCAGCAGTGGCTGATAGTGTCAGAGTTCTCGTCATTAATTTTTGCTCCTAAAACCTGTGTTAGGTTCTTAGTGCGTCCGTGCTTGCATTTAAAAACCGCACGTGTGTGCCTGTCGGTGGCAGCGTACAGGTGCACGATTTGCACAAACTTTGATATAACGCCCAAGTCTAGTGAATACACGTCAGCACAGCATTGCAAAATGCGCAAGGGCGTTGGCAAGGAACAAGGAAGTGGACGTGATGGTGGTGCAGGCAGAGGCCGAGGTCGTGGGCAAGCTCTAATTTTGCCACAACAAAGGGCCACATCTAGTCGCTCGCACGTCCTGTCCCAAATTCTTGGGGACCGCAGCAGTACACCGCTCTTGAACCAAGACCAGTGTCAACAGGTTGTTAGTTGGATAGCGGATAATGCTTCCAGTCAGATTGGCACCACCACAAACACTCTGTCTTCCACACGGTCAAGTGTCAGTAGCCGTGATACTGCACCGCACATTTCAGAACCTGATCCTCCTTCCTACCACAAGGCTGAGTACACGTCCTCGGACATTAATGATCCCACACTTGGACACTCGGAAGAGCTGTTCACGTTTCCATTCGCACATTCTGGCCTCTCGCCAGCTCATGTTGAAGTGGGTCATGAGGAGATCGTATGTACAGATGGCCAAATATTTGAGCAGCCACGTTCTCACGAAGTTGGCAACGTGTCTCAACAAGGGGTGGACGATGATGAGACACAATTGTCAGGAAGTCAGGAGGAGGAGCAGGGTGCGGAAGAGGAATACGACGTGGTGGATGATCCAGTAACTGACCCAACCTGGCAGGAGGATATGCAGAGCGAGGACAGCAGTGCACAGGGGGAGGGAGGCGTAGCATCCCAACAGGCAGTAAGAAGCAGGGTGGTGGCTCCAGGCAGAAGTCAGGCAACCGTTCCCCGGAACAACAACACGACACAAGGTGCCTGTACAAATGTTAGGTCTTCCCGAGTCTGGCAGTTTTTTAAGTTGGATCCAGATGATTCTAAAAAGGCCATTTGCAACACCTGCCGTGCCAGCATCAGCAGGGGTACCAAAACTAGCAGCCTGACCACCACCAGCATGATCAGGCACATGTCAGCCAAGCACCCGACTTTGTGGGAAGTCCAACAGAGTCGAGGAGCAGTGCTTGCTAATGTCACTGCTACGTCTTCGCTGGTTGTGCATGCGAGCCAATCCCCTGTCCATGCTGCCTGCGAACAAGCCTCCTCCGGTCCTGCACCTGCAGTTGCCTACGCAGAAATAACACCATCATCAAGCACGTCCTTGTCCCAGCGAAGCGTTCAGTTATCCATTCAGCAAACCTTTGAACGCAGGCGCAAATACACTGCCAACACCCCACATGCCACAGTTCTAAATGATAACATTTCGCGACTGCTTGCGCTGGAAATGTTGCCTTTTAGGCTGGTGGAGACTGAAGCATTCCGCGACCTGATGGCGGCAGCTGTCCCACGTTACTCGGTCCCCAGCCGCCACTATTTCTCCCGGTGTGCCGTCCCCGCGTTGCATAACCACGTGTCACAAAACATCACACGTGCCCTGAACAACGCTGTTTCACCCAAAGTCCACCTAACCACAGAAACGTGGACAAGTGCTTGTGGGCAAGGCCGCTACATCTCGTTGACGGCACACTGGGTTAATATTGTGGAAGCTGGGACCCAGTCTGAGCGAGGGACGGAACACGTCCTTCCCACACCAAGGTTTGCAGGCCCTACCTCAGTCAGTGTTTCACCCACACTCTACAGCTCCGGAATGTCATGCTCTTCAGCCTCCTCCTCCTCCTGCGCATCCTCATCCACTGTACCCTCCACACCAGTCCCAAGCTGGAAGCACTGCAGCACTGCCTCGGCGAAGCGGCAACAGGCTGTGCTGAAGCTAATCTGCATAGGTGACAAACCCCACAATGCAGAAGAGCTGTGGACAGCTCTGAAACAGCAGGCAGATCACTGGCTCACACCTCTGAACCTAAAGCCAGGAAAGGTCGTGTGTGACAATGGCCGGAACCTGGTGGCGGCTTTGAGGCGAGGCCAGCTGACACATGTTCCATGCGTGGCCCATGTGCTCAACCTCGTGGTTCAGCGGTTTCTAAAGTCATACCCAGAGCTGTCTGATCTGCTGGTAAAAGTTCGCCGCCTGTCTGCACATTTTTCGAAAGTCACCTACTGCTTCAGCCGGCCTTGCCGGCTTTCAGCGCAGTTTGCATCTTCCGGCTCACAGACTGGTGTGTGATGTCCCCACGCGTTGGAATTCAACTCTGCACATGTTGGTCAGGATATGTGAGCAGAAGAGGGCAGTTGTTGAGTACCTGCATCACCTAAGCCGTCGGGAAATGGGTCAAACTCCACACATAACACCTGAGGAGTGGAGATGGATGTCCGACCTATGTACCATCCTCCAAAACTTTGAGGACTCCACCAAGATGGTGAGTGGTGATGATGCCATTATTAGCATCACCATACCGCTACTCTGCCTTCTAAAATGGTCTCTGCTCAAAACCAAACATGATGCATTGCAGGCGGAGCGCGATGAGTTGCAGCAAGAAACAGTAGTGGGTGTGGGTGATAACACACAGCCCAGCCTCGTCTCATCACAACGTGCAGTGGAGGACTATGACGAGGAGGAGGATGAAGACATGGAGCAAATCTCTGGCCAAATTGAGGATATGACATGCACACCAGTCATATCCTCGGTTCAGCGTGGCTGGCCAGAGGACAGGGTAGATGAGGAGGAGGAAGAGGAGGAGGAGGACAGCATGTTCAGTCAACGTGTTGGTCAGGCTACTGAAGTCCTGGCTGTTAAGAGTCTGGCGCACATGGCTGACTTTATGGTAAGCTGCCTGTCTCGTGACCCTCGCGTTAAGAACATCTTGGCCGACAATCATTACTGGTTGGTAACACTGTTAGACCCACGCTACAAGGAGAACTTTATGTCTCTTATTCCCGAGGCGGAGAGGTCAACCAAAATGCAGCAGTCCCGGATGGCCATAGTCACGGAAGTAGGCAAAGCATTCCCCTCACAAAACGCTAGCGGCATAGGTCAGGAATCAGTGGACAACCAAGGCGTACAGCCGAGAGAGGCACAAGTCCAATCCGCCAGAGGTAGGGGAACAGTCTTTAAGATGTGGGACAGTTTTCTCAGCCCCTCACGTACCACAGCCCCTGAGGTGCGGGGTAGTGCCACAAGAAATCCTAAGTTTGCCCAGATGCTCAAGGAGTACCTTGCAGATCGAACAACAATACTCCAACATTCCTCTGTGCCTTACAATTATTGGGTATCCAAGGTGGACACGTGGCATGAATTGGCTCTCTACGCCTTGGAAGTCCTGGCCTGCCCTGCCGCTAGCGTTTTGTCAGAGCGTGTTTTTAGTGCCGCAGGTGGAATCATTACAGATAAACGCACCCGCCTGTCAACTGAAAATGCTGACAGGCTGACTCTGATCAAGATGAACAAGGGTTGGATTGGGCCAGACTTCACCACACCACCAGCAAATGAGAGCGGAATTTAAAGTTTGTAACGGGAATTTGCCATGTACCTCCAGTCACCCATGGGTACACACTTCTGGACTTTGGATAATCGCTGGACTGCTCCTCCTTCTCCTCATGCGCCACCATGATGACCGTTACAAGAGTTAGGCCTTTGTTTCAGGTATACCCCCAGTGGTAAATTTTTTCGCCCATTCTTTGCAGAATGGACATTACAACGACAGGAGACCCGCTCCTTTGCAATGGGAACAATGTTTTGAGGCCAGCATGCACGTCTCTATGCAGGGACAACGTGGAGCCTCCCAATTTTTGGCTGCCCTGCCTAACGGCTATACTACAAAAGACCCACTTCCTTACAATGGGCACTTCAGGTTTACAGGCCCTCATGCACGTCTCTATCCAGGGACAACGTGGAGCCTCCCAATTTTTGGCTGCCCTGCCTAAGGGCTATACTATAATACACCCACTTCCTGACACTGGACACTTAATGTTTTGAGGCCCTCATGCACGTCTCTATCCAGGGACAACGTGGAGCCTCCCAATTTTTGGCTGCCCTGCCAAAGGGCTATACTACAAAAGACCCACTTCCTTCCAATGGGCACTTCAGGTTTACAGGCCCTCATGCACGTCTCTATCCAGGGACAACGTGGAGCCTCCCAATTTTTGGCT
Source organism: Anomaloglossus baeobatrachus (assembly GCF_048569485.1). Taxonomy (NCBI): domain Eukaryota; kingdom Metazoa; phylum Chordata; class Amphibia; order Anura; family Aromobatidae; genus Anomaloglossus; species Anomaloglossus baeobatrachus. Next base: position 265,658,429 of record NC_134354.1, on the reverse strand, counting down.
GCCCTGCCAAAGGGCTATACTACAAAAGACCCACTTCCTTCCAATGGGCACTTCAGGTTTACAGGCCCTCATGCACGTCTCTATCCAGGGACAACGTGGAGCCTCCCAATTTTTGACTGCCCTGCCAAAGGGCTATACTACAAAAGACCCACTTCCTTCCAATGGGCACTTCAGGTTTACAGGCCCTCATGCACGTCTCTATCCAGGGACAACGTGGAGCCTCCCAATTTTTGGCTGCCCTGCCTAAGGGCTATACTATAATACACCCACTTCCTGACAATGGACACTTAATGTTTTGAGGCCCTCATGCACGTCTCTATCCAGGGACAACGTGGAGCCTCCCAATTTTTGGCTGCCCTGCCTAAGGGCTATACTACAATAGACCCACTTCCTTACAATGGGCACTTCAGGTTTACAGGCCATCATGCACGTCTGTATGCAGGGGCATTGGTGAACCTCACAATTTTGGACTGCCCTGGCAAAGGAAAATACTACAAAGACTCAGTTCCTCAAAATGGGCACATTAGACTCAGAGGCCTTTATGTACGTCTCTTCTCAGGGACATCGGAGTGCCACACAATGTTTTACGTAAAATCTTTCATGTATTGATCTCAAAAAGTAACATACATTAGCTCTATCTCACTATTGGGTATGTGCCCTTAACATTTCCGCCATGAAAAATCATTTTGGTGTCATTTTGGAAGGTTTTCTGGTGAGTCCGTAAAAATGGCGTAAAACGCGGACAAAATTGTTCACAGCTGTGACTTTTGAGTGATAAATGCTTCAAGGGGTCTTCCCCATGCTGTTGCCATGTCATTTGAGCACTCTTCGGAGACTTTTGTGCCATTTTTAGGGTTTCTACATGCTGCCGGTGGTCATTTCACAAAAATACTCGGGTCTCCCATAGGATAACATTGGGCTCGGTGCTCGGGCCGAGTACACGAGTATCTTGGGAGGCTCGGCCCGAGCTTCGAGCATTTGAGCTTTTTAGTACTCGCTCATCACTAGTCATAACGTATTGCAGCAGGGTTCGGCGGTGCTGCCACAAACGCTGCAACATGTGCAGATTCAAATTCCTGCGTGTGGGCACATCGCATTTCAGGCGTTTAACCACCAGACCTGTTGAGCTGCTGTGTGCGCACGATGGAAGTGAGTACATAGCGAGCGTGCACGCTGCACAAGGCCATGTAGGCCGTGATGGTGTTTTAAAAATTGCTGGAGAATTAGGTTCAACACGTGGGCCATACAAGGCACGTGTGTCACATTGCCCTGACGATGGCCCGCAGCCAGGTTTGCATCATTGCCGCACACGGCTGTTAAGTCACCAACGGAGTCCGCTCCGTCAATTTGTACTCCGGTCGCCAGGTGACAACGTGTTCCTTTCATGAATAGTGCTGATGATGGGAGAGGAGTCGATGCCAGCGGCGCAGGTGGACGCAGGTTATGCTCACCCACTGGGCTGCATTACCTTGACAGATGCAGAATCTCTGGCTGAATGTAGCTGGTGGGTATCTCACAGATGAAATACCATCATTCAGCTACAACCAATGGGAAGACACCACACCCTTTTTTATGCCCATCCTGTCTGCAGACCACTGCCAGACATAGCTCTGCTTTTACCCCCAGTTCAGTTTTATGATTTTGTGTGCTTGTTACCTGACTACTTTTCCTGCTTGCTGTTTATGTACCTTGTTGGCCGATCCGCATTTCACCTCTGCTTGTTTTCTGATTAAGTCCTGGCCGTCCCATTCTGTTCCTGTTCCTCAATTAATGTTTTGACCCTGCCTGACTACTATTCTCTGGAACTGCAGCCTTCCACAGGTATTAATCACCTTGGGCCCTGTGCAATTCCTAATTCCTGTATAGGGGTTAAAGGGTTTCAGGGTTCTAGGGGTCCTGCTTGGTGAGTGGCTTCCCTCTAGCCTATCATTTACAGCCCATCTGAGTGTGTGGATCAAGGAAGGCGTTACACCGTGCTCTCTGCAGAAGGCCATGTGGGCCAGGATAGTGCTTTAAAAATTGCTGGACAACCAGGTTCAACACGTGAACCACACAAGGCACGTGTGTCACATTGTCACAGCGAAGGGCCGCACCCATGTTTGCATCATTGTCGCACCCGGCCTTCCCTGGCTGCTGGTTGAGTAGAGACAACCATTGATGAAACTTGGTCTCCAGAGCTAACCGTCCACAACTTCTCAGCGGTGTGACTCACATTTCCCATACATTTCAAAGTAAAACTTTGACCCCCTGATGGGATTGAGCTCTGCTGCCAGCATAGTAAGGAGGTGTGTGGTAGTCCTTGTGCGCAGTTACAAGGAAGGGTGGCCTGACCACACAGGGTTTGCGCCAAGGTGGATGACCCACACGAGGTTGAAGAGGCAGAAGCAGTGTATTAACTTCTACATACAGAAGAAGAATTGAAACAACTCGTGGGGACGGCAAGACTTGTACAGCAGACCCTTCTCCATCTCTCCCCACAGTAACCCATTGCCCAGTCAGCGACATGTAACGCCCCTGTCCATGCTTACTGGGCCAATTATCTGTGGTGAAAAGCACCCTGTCACACAAAGTTTCTCAAGGAATCAGTGATGTTTAGTGCGACATGCTGGTGTAGCGCGTGCACGCCTTTGTTGGAGAAGGAGTGGCGCCTGGGCATCGGCTCGGTTAAAAAGGTTGGAAAGGCAGCATTTTGGTAGCCAACAGTTTCCAGATGCTGAAAGTTAACCTCTAAGCCATGTCATGCCCTTCTAAAAGCATGTAAAACACAGCGCGGGGACTCCAACCACAGTCTCCCTCGTTTCCACTATCTGGGCCACACACACCCCACTTGACTGGCATCGGTTGAGCCCCCTTTGAAAAAGAAAAAGATGGTTTGCATGAAGCACTCTCAAAAATACGCGTGCCTTTCCCGTCCCCTGGCTGACCCAGGGGAAGAAAAGTCTTCTGAGAGCCATGATTTGTTCATGTTGGTTCTTTTAGAAACACAGCGAGGGGACTCCAACCACAGTCTCCCTCGTTGCCACTAACTGGGCCACACACACCCCACTTGACTGGCATCGGTTGACCCCCCTTTTGAAAAAGAAAAAGATGCTTTGCATGAAGCACTCTCAAAAATACGCGTGCCTTTCCCGTCCCCTGGCTGACCCAGGGGAAGAAAAGTCCTCTGAGAGCCAAGATTTGTTCATTTTGGTTCTTTTAGAAACACATCGAGGGGACTCCAACCACAGTCTCCCTCGTTGCCACTAATTGGGCCACACACACCCCACTTGACTGACATCGGTTGATGCCCCTTTTCAAAATGAAAAAGATGCTTTGCATGAAGCACTCTCAAAAATACGCGTGCCTTTCCCGTCCCCTGGCTGACCCAGGGGAAGAAAAGTCCTCTGAGAGCCATGACTTGTTCATCTTGGTTCTTTTAGAAACACAGCGAGGGGACTCCAACCACAGTCTCCCTCGTTGCCACTAACTGGGCCACACACACCCCACTTGACTGGCATCGGTTGACCCCCCTTTTGAAAAAGAAAAAGATGCTTTGCATGAAGCACTCTCAAAAATACGCGTGCCTTTCCCATCCCCTGGCTGACCCAGGGGAAGAAAAGTCCTCTGAGAGCCATGATTTGTTCATTTTGGTTCTTTTAGAAACACAGCGAGGGGACTCCAACCACAGTCTCCCTCGTTGCCACTAATTGGGCCACACACACCCCTCTTGACTGACATCAGTTGATGCCCCTTTTCAAAATGAAAAAGATGCTTTGCATGAAGCACTTTCAAAAATACGCGTGCCTTTCGCCTCCCCTGGCTGACCCAGGGGAAGAAAAGTCCTCTGAGAGCCATGTCCACATTGTCAGTGGACAGACACGTGTGCTTATCTGCCAGCAGACCCCCAGCAGCACTGAAGACAGGTTCCGAGAGAACGCTGGCTGCAGGACACGACAAGATCCCCAAGGCGTACGTGGCGAGCTCAGGCAATTTATCCAGATTGGAAGCCTAAAATGAGCAGGGCTCAAGTTGCACAATAATGGAATCGATGTTTCCTTGCATATACTCATATATCTGTGTGTCCTCCTCTTTTTCCTTGTCCAGCTCTTTTGTTTTCGCATGAGTATATGTCCTTGTCACTTTCCCATGTGTTGTGAGTTGTTTGTCACCTTTTGGACACCTTTGAGGGTGTTTTCTAGGTGTTTTTCTGTGTTTGTGATTGCCTGCCATTGTTTCCTATGCAGTTCGAGTTCGGTTCGTCGAACGTTCGACGAGCCGAACTCGAACGGGACCTCCGTTCGGCGAACCGACCTCGAGCCGAAGAGGGACCGGTTCGCTCATCTCTAGTAAGGAGATGTTTGTCACTCCTGCGATGTCACACATAGCGATGTGTACTGCCACAGGAACGACAAACAACATCGCTAAAAAGCAGAAAATTATTTTTTATTTCAGGACGACCTCTCCGCGGCAAAAGATTTTGCCCTCTTTTGCAATCGTTTCAGATCGCTCTTAAGTTTTACACACTGCGATATCGTTAATGACGCCGGATGTGTGTCACAAACAACGTAACCCCGATGATAATTCACTAACAATATTGCAGCGTGTAAAGCCCCCTTAAGACAGTTGTAGGGCCCAGCTCTAATCCCAGTGGGTCACTCATGGCCAGCTCTTGTGTCTAAAGAAATTGATTCGGCCTTAGCCTGAAGCCAGTGATATCGTTTTCTTGTGTCAATCAAGCTCCAGTGAACATGTCTTGAACACCTGTTCCTCCTGTCAGCTGTGTGCCTGTGATCCGCTGGATACTTCTTCAGTGTGCTCCAGCTTGTTTTTTTCCCTTGGAGATCTCCAGTTCTGACTGCTTTTTTGGATGCAATTTTTTGCCTTTTTTCCTAGTCATCTTGATCTTGCTTTTTGGAGCCTTGAATAAGTACTTTGTCTTGTTTGCTCTGACTGAATGATTTTTATGCATTTTTCTCTTGTGCGCAATGTTATTTGATTCTATTTCAACTTGTTTTGAAATGCTATGGAAACTGTTCATTCTCTCTGCCTGAACATGGTTCTGCATTTTTTTATCTCATTTATGCACTTATGTTCTATTGTGTTCCCACTGATGTTCTTTAACAAAGGGACATTGTTCAGAATCCAGTGAAGGCTTTTTTTCCCATCATTTTTTGCATATTTACTCTTGTTGTACTAAAGGCCGCTTTACACGCTGCAATCTCACTAGCGAGATCGCTAGCATGCGTACCCGCCCCCATCGTTTGTGCGTCACGGGCAAAACGCTGCTCGTGACGCACAAAATCGCGCGGACCCGTCACACTACTTACCTGCCTAGCGACGTCGCTGTGACCGGCGAACCGCCTCCTTTCTAAGGGGGTGGTTCGTTCGGCGTCACATCAACGTCACTAAGCGGCCACCCAATCGAAGCGGAGTGGCGGAGATGAGCGGGACGAACATCCCGCCCACCTCCTTCCTTCCTCATTGCCAGCGGCCGCAGGTACGGTGAGGTTTCTCGTTCCTGTGGTGTCACACATAGCGATGTGTGCTGCTGCAGGAACGACGAACAACATCGTACCTGCAGCAGCAATGATAATTGGGAATAGTGGAGCATGTCAACGATTAACGACTTTGCATGTGTTTGCGACGATTTTCGATCGCATGTAGATGTCACACGCAACGCGGCCGGATGTGCGTCACAAATTCCGTGACCCAAACGACATCGCTTTAGCGATGTTGCTGCGTGTAAAGCGGCCTTTAGTGTACCATTTCAATGTACTGCTTACTATTAGTCCTGTTGGACATTGAATATTTTTCTGCCTATGGCAGTTGCTACTAAGCCATTTTTGTGACCTCTTTGGATGCTAATCCTGCCTGTACCTTGCACAAGAGGTCCCTGATGTAGTGGGTAGAGGATCATGTGGTTCTAAGGGAATTTTGATCATCAGGAGTTGGCATATTTTAGGGTTCTTGCTGGCTGCATCCAGTGATCTATCCTATCCTTTTCTGTCTTAGTTAGCAGGGCCTCTCTTTGCTCAAGTCTATTCCTAACCAACTGTGTATTGTTTGCCTCTTATATCATCGTCAATATATGGGAGCTTTAACTCTCCCTTTGGGGCTGCTTCTGAGGCAAGTTAGGTTTCCTTTCTTCATCTTTAAGGCTAGCTAGTTTCTTAGGCGGTAACGAGTCATCTAGGTAAAATAGGCATTCTCCACCGCTATTTCTATTTGTGTATATATAGTCAAGGGGTTGCTGCCAGTTAGTTTCCAACCATTCTTGTGCACTATTTTTGGGGTTTAGCTGTTTTTTTCCTCCTGGACTCTTGGGGTAGTAGTTCATAGTTCTTGGGTTGCTTCTATCCCTGGATAGGGAAAGAGTTTGCCCTTGAATGGGATATTTATGGGAATGTCAGCGGTCTCCTGACCATAACACACCAAGCTCTCGCACATATTATGGCTGCCCAATGGTAGTTTCATCATCGAGGAACTCGAAATTGAATTTTCCAGGGTTGGGAACCCCTTTGAGGCACACTTCCTTTTTATGAACTTGGGCAAGTTTAACAAAATTCTAATTTTCAAGTTTAATGTATTTAGTTTGAGGCCCCATGAGGAAATGGCATTGTAAAATGGAAAAAGCAGGTAGGCAAATATTTAACATCTCATTTGAAATTATTCCTTAGTCCGACTTTATTTCCGGCATATAAGGTTGTACAAAAAAACCTGAATGGAAATATTATATGATTTGTGTTATGATTAACCAAAACCTAAGAAAATCCTGTAATTGTCTTTAGTGATGTTTTTTTCATGCTTGTTAAGTGGGTCATTTAAAATAGCAAAGGGCCATTGAGTATAATGATAGACCATGCTAATAAAATCCTTTAATTAAATACACGGAATCTGGATATAAGAGTTTTGCTTGATGTGGAATGTAGCCTGTAACAAAATTCAGCAGAATGCACCGTGGATGCAATTTACCCTGCACATGTAATGTGATTAAGCCAATTAATTTTTTCACTGATTGGCATGAAAATTAATGTAGCAGGAATGACTCACGCTACAGAGATTTCCCTGTCATCTTTTCCTTAAATGTTAACATTAATCAGGGGAAAAGGAGAATTGAGAAAAATGAGGGCTTTTCTGAGAATGAATTAAGTAATGGAATAATAAAATGAACATTTCTTTAGCTCATAAAACCAATGTAAAAATAAAATGTGTGGAGGGTGAAGGTTGATGTACTAGACAATTATTGTGGCAAATCAGATCAGCTAAAGAATGTAAATAATAAGATATGGCATAACTTTGGGTATAATGTTGGGACTCGTAACAATACCGAGAACAAGGCTCTACCCGATCTGAATAGAGTGGAGGTTAATAGACCATGTGCACCTCAATGGGATCATCAGAGATTGCTGAGTGCTGTTTCAATCTCATGAGAAACGCCGTTACCAAGTAACCTCTTAAATGGTGTGTGCCAAGTTTAGAATGAATCCCCTTCCGATCATCAGGAGTCTGACCTCTGAGACAACTTTCAAACTTAATACAAACCCTTAATGACATGCACACTGTCAAGCTAGGTATGGGTAAGTACCAAGCGAATGGCGAAAGGGAATGGAAACCCTGTGACTAGGGAAGGGGGAGCTGGTGATCCCTTACCAAACCTACCACTGGCCCCTGGCTTCCCTCACAACCCTAGATAGGTTCACACCTTTGCGCCGAGCCGGATAACTGACTTTGGCTGACCCTGAAATAGGCTCTAGGTAGGAAACGGATGAGATGAGTGCTTTGTCAACCCGACTAAGGTCTAAAGGTACCGTCACACATAACGAGATCGCTAGCGAGATCGCAGCTGAGTCACGGTTTCCGTGACGCAGTAGCGATCCCGTTAGCGATCTTGTTATATGTGAAACCTACCAGCGATCAGGCCCCTGCTGTGAGATCACTAGTCGTTGCAGAATAATCCAGGCCATTTTCTTCAAAGACGATGTCCTGCTGGGCAGGACACATCGCTGTGTTTGACACTGTGTGACAGAGTCCCAGTGACTGCTGAGATCGTTATACAGGTCGCTACTGCGACCTGTATTGTTTCTGCATCGCTGGTAAGATCTGACTGTTTGACATCTCACCTGCGACCTTCCAGCGACTTAGCTGCGATCCCTATCAGGTCGCATCATTGTCGGGATCGCTGGTAAGGGTACCTTCACACTTAGCGATGCAGCAGCGATCCGACCAGCGATCTGACCTGGTCAGGATCGCTGCTGCATCGCTACATGGTCGCTGGTGAGCTGTCAAACAGGCAGATCTCACCAGCGACCAGTGAACAGCCCCCAGCCAGCAGCGACGTGCAAGCGATGCTGCGCTTGCACGGAGCCGCCGTCTGGAAGCTGCGGAGACTGGTAACTAAGGTAAACATCGGGTATGGTTACCCGATGTTTACATTAGTTACCAGCGCACACCGCTTAGCTGTGTGAGCAGGGAGCAGGGAGCCGCGCACACTGAGCGCTGGCTCCTTGCTCTCCTAGCTACAGTACACATCGGGTTAATTAACCCGATGTGTAATGCAGCTATATGTGCAGAGAGCAGGGAGCCGTGCACACTGCTTAGTGCTGGCTCCTTGCTCTCCTAGCTGCTGTACACATCGGGTTAATTAACCCGATGTGTACAGCAGCTACATGTGCAGAGAGCCGGAGCCGGCAGCACAGGCAGCGTGAGAGCTGCAGAGGCTGGTAACTAAGGTAAATATCGGGTAACCACCTTGGTTACCCGATGTTTATCTTGGTTACAAGCTTACCTCAGCTGTCAGACGCCGGCTCCTGCTCCCTGCTCGCTTCATTTGTCGCTCTCTCGCTGTCACACACAGCGATCTGTGTGTCACAGCGGGAGAGCGGCTTTGAAGAAAACGAACCAGGGCTGTGTGTAACGAGCAGCGATCTCGCAGCAGGGGCCAGATCGCTGCTCAGTGTCACACACAGCGAGATCGCTAATGAGGTCACTGCTGCGTCACAAAAAGCGTGACTCAGCAGCGATCTCGGCAGTGAGCTCGCTGTGTGTGAAGCACCCCTAAGTCGTTGTGTGTGACTGGGCCTTTAGGAACATATAGGGGATAACATACAGGGAAAAGTAAACAAATAACTAATCTCCACATGACTCAGGGGGAGATACTGCAACAACAACAAAGTTACATAGTTACTAAAGTTGAAAAAAGACCTAGGTCCATCTAGTTCAATCTTCCTCCACCAGTTCTACATTTGGTCACTAAGGGTACCTTCACACTTTAGCGATGCAGCAGCGATCCGACCAGCGATCTGACCTGGTCAGGATCGCTGCTGCATCGCTACATGGTCGCTGGTGAGCTGTCAAACAGGCAGATCTCACCAGCGACCAGTGACCAGCCCCCAGCCAGCAGCGACGTGCAAGCGACCGCTGCGCTTGCACGGAGCCGGCGTCTGGAAGCTGCGGACACTGGTAACTAAGGTAAACATCGGGTATGGTTACCCGATGTTTACCTTAGTTACCAGCGCACACTGCTTAGTGTGTGCAGGGAGCAGGAGCCGGCAGCACAGGCAGCGTGAGAGCTGCGGAGGCTGGTAACGAAGGTAAATATCGGGTAACCACCTTGGTTACCCGATGTTTACCTTGGTTACAGCTTACCGCAGGCTGTCAGACGCCGGCTCCTGCTCCCTTCACATTCAGGATTGTTGCTCTCTCGCTGTCACACACAGCGATGTGTGCTTATCAGCGGGAGAGCAACAATAAAAAAACGAACCAGCCCTGTGTGTAACGAGCAGCGATCTCACAGCAGGGGCCAGATCGCTGCTCAGTGTCACACACAGCGAGATCGCTAATGAGGTCACAAAAAACGTGACTCAGCAGCGATCTCGCTGTGTGTGAAGTACCCCTAAGTCATTTATAACCAACAATGTTGTGTGTACTGAGGAAATCATCCAGTCCTTTTTTAAAAGCTGTTATAGTGTCTTTCATTACTACCTCTTGTGATAGCGCATTCCACAGTCTGACTGCTCTAACTGTAAAGAACCCTTTCCTATTTAGCTGTCGGAATCACTTTTCTTCCGCTCGCAGTGAGTGCCCCCTGGTCCTTAGTATTGTCTTTGGAAGAAATAAGTCATGTGCCAGTCCTTTATATTGACCACACATGTATTTATACATATAAATGAGATCTCCTCTGAGACGTCTTTTTTCTAAGCTAAACATATCTAAGTTTTTCAACCTGCCATCATATGGGAGGCTTTCCATTCCTTGTAGTAGTCTAGTTGCCTGCCTTTGAACTGACTCTAACTTCTGAATGTCCTTTTTAAAATGTGGAGCCCAAAACTGGATCCCATATTCCAGATGTGGCCTTACAAGTGATTTATAGAGGGGTAACAATACGTTGGGATCACGGGATCTAATCTCTCTTTTTATACACCCTAGAATCTTGTTTGCTTTTATAGGATAAAGATTTATCGCCGTTTTCCAGGTACAAAGTAATGAATAGGGAATAAAATAAAAAAAATCATAAATTACTGCAGGGTCTGCCTGCTTAGGATAATGTCCGACTCTTTAACCAGGGTAATATCAATTGAGGGAAAAAAGAGAGGATATGGTCCAGCAAACAAGTCGGTTGAAATTTTTCTTTAAAAAATATAAATTTATTTGGTCATGAGGAAAACTTCATTATGTCTGGCAGAAATATAGAGCAGGAGGACGCGTTTCGGATATCACATCCTTATTCTGTCTCCAACCATATCCTCTCTCTTTTCCATTGATTTTGGAGCCTGGCTTCCTCCTCTCTGGTCCATGCACGGTCATTAATGCTGGTCTCCAAAGAAGGAACAGGTGAGCTGGATTCCCTTTGTTTTAATATCAATTGAAGTCTACGCATCTCCACACACTGACACAGACTGAGACTACAGATCTCCATTTTACCTGAAGGACCACACCCCAGGAAGGGGATATGTGAGCAGTCATACCCACCCATCTTTCTACTTGTAAACCCAGCCCTGTCATGCCCTATTAACCCTCATAGCAATTAACATGTTAGAACCTGATTAAGGACTTACTTCACTAAGGATATCAACCATGATTATACATATCTCCCTTCCTGGAATTTTTACACTGGCTAGAGCATTGATACGAGCGGTTTCCATGATGCCACTGCTGTTGCCAAAACACCAGGAATAGAGTAGCATCAAGAAGCCAGCGCTGGACTCAGAGAGGGTGAGTAACTGCTAAGATTGTTATTTTATGTACTAGAAGGTGGCCCGATTCTACGCATCGGGTATTCTAGAATTTACGTATTGTGTAGTTCATGTATGATTTTTGTTATATATATATATATGTTGTGTGTAGTTACCAAGTGTTTGTGTAGGCGCTGTACATGTTCTGGGTGTTGTCTGGGTGTGACGGGGGTGAGAGCGGTGTTGTATGTGTGTTGTGTTGTTTGTGGAGCGCTGTGTGTCTGTAGCGTTGTGTGTTGTGCGGTTTGTGTGTGTGTGGTGTGTTTTGGGGGGAGGTATGTTTTGTGCAATGTGTGTGTTGTGCGGTATGTGCGTATATTTGTGTGTGCCGCGGTGTTTGTGTGTTGGGTGTTGTGTGTGTGCAGCGTTGTCTGTGTGTGTGTAGGTGTCTGTGTAGGGCAGTTGTTTGTGGTTCCCAGTGTGTGTGTGTGTGGTGTGTTGTGCACTTCCCATCGTGCTCCATCCGCCATGCTGCGCACTCCCAAACGTGCACCATCCGCCATGCTGCGCACTCCCAAACGTGCACCATCCGCCATGCTGCGCACTCCCAAACGTGCTCCATCCGCCAGGCTGCGCACTCCCAAACGTGCTCCATCCGCCATGCTTCGCACTCCCAAACGTGCTCCATCCGCCATGCTGCGCACTCCCAAACGTGCTCCATCCGCCATGCTGCGCACTCCCAAACGTGCTCCATCCGCCATGCTGCGCACTCCCAAACGTGCTCCATCCGCCATGCTGCGCACTCCCAAACGTGCTCCATCCGCCATGCTGCGCACTCCCAAACGTGCTCCATCCGCCATGCTGCGCACTCCCAAACGTGCTCCATCCGCCATGCTGCGCACTCCCAAACGTGCTCCATCCGCCATGCTGCGCACTCCCAAACGTGCTCCATCCGCCATGCTGCGCACTCCCAAACGTGCTCCATCCGCCATGCTGCGCACTCCCAAACGTGCTCCATCCGCCATGCTGCGCACTCCCAAACGTGCTCCATCCGCCATGCTGCGCACTCCCAAACGTGCTCCATCCGCCATGCTGCGCACTCCCAAACGTGCTCCATCCGCCATGCTGCGCACTCCCAAACGTGCTCCATCCGCCATGCTGCGCACTCCCAAACGTGCTCCATCCGCCATGCTGCGCACTCCCAAACGTGCTCCATTCCCCATGCTGCGCACTCCCAAACGTGCTCCATCCCCCATGCTGCGCACCCCCCATTGTAATCCATCCCCCATGCTGCACCAGCATCAGCCTCTCTACCCGCAGCATCAGCCTTCTGTCCCCAGCATCAGCCCCTCTCTGTCCCCAGCCTCAGCCCCTCTCTGTCCCCAGCCTCAGCCCCTCTCTGTCCCCTCCTCTGGCGACACTCACACACACGATCGCATCCACTCACACACACGATCGCATACACTCACACACACCCGATCCCGACACTCACACACACGATCGCATCCTCTCACACACACGATCGCATCCACTCACACACACGATCGCATCCACTCACACACACCCGATCCCGACACACACACACCCGATCGCATACACTCACACACACAGACACTGACGATATCGCACATACGCGCTCACAGTCACAACATCCGGAGATACCACATGCTTCTGGCCATGTGATCCTCCGTCAGGTCCTGGAAGGTCACAACAGCACAGTATCGAGGCCGAGAAGCAAGGGATATCGCCGGATGCTGTGAGTGTGTGGATGCGATGTGATGTGTGTGTGAGGTGTGTGTGAGAGTGAGTGTGAGAGTGAGTGTGAGCTGATGTGTGTGTGTGTGCGTGTGGATCTTCCGCCGCTACAGGACCTCGATGCGCTTGTAACCATGCCAACGTATCCCGTCCCCCGCTCGCACGGGAGCCCACACCACTCCCGTGCGAGCGGGGGATGGGGGATGGGGGGGGGAGTACAGTACTCAACCCCCTTAACAGCCGTGTCAGTTCGGGGAATGCGCGGGGGGGGGGAGAGGGGGGGGGAATACAGTACTCACCTCCGTGACAGCCCTGTCAGTTCGGGGAATGCGCGGGGGAAGGTGGGCGGGGCCAGAGCTAACGTGCGTTGCGTGAGGGGGGCGGGGCGTGGCGTGGCCAAATTGCCAATGCCTGCAGGGTGCCGGGGCGAGAGGCCAATCTGTGGGGGGGGCGGAGGCTGGGCGAGCGGCCAATCGGTGTGGGGGGGCGGGGCCATGGCGAGCCCAGCGGCCAATCAGCTTTGTGTCACCGTAAGGACATGTCACGGTGACACTGTCACGGTGACACAATTTTGGAGCATGACAGACAGACAGACAGAATAAGGCAATTATATATATAGATTCTACACAGTTTGGGCCCACTTTACGAAAAGAGGACAATGCATTTTATAACCAGCAAATACCGTATTTTTCGCTTTATAAGACGCACCTGATTATAAGTCGCACCCCCAAATCTGGTGAAGGAAAAGAGATTTTTTTTTTTTTTAATGTTAAATGGGGTCCATCTTCTAATGCCAGTGCCCGTCTAACAAATCATATAGGGTATATGTCCCTCATAGCCCCCCATCCTAAAATTATCTTCCCTTAATCTGGATATGGCCCCCTTATATTGAATATAGCCCCCTTGTGCTGGGACACGTCCCCCTGTGCTGCCCATGGCCCCTATAGATGGCACATCTCCACTGTGTTTGATATGGCCCCCATACAGCTGCCCATGGCCACTATAGATGGCACATCTCCCCTGTGTTTGATATGGCCCCTATAGAGCTGCCAATGGCCCCTATAGATGGCACATCTCCCCTGTTAGATATGGCCCCCATACAGCTGCCCATGGCCCCTATAGATGGCACATCTCCCCTGTGTTAAATATGCCCCCATGCTGCTGCCCATAATAAAATAAAACACTCTTTCCTTACCTTCTCAGCGCTGTCCCTCCTCGTGTCTCCACCTCGCAGTTGAGCTCCGGCTTCCTCTACTTCCTGGTTCTTGCTGCCGGTCATGTGATCGGCATGGCAGAGTGATATCATCTCTGATGATGCCTTATCACAGACAGCAGCAGCAGGAGACCGGGGGATCAGCGCTGGAGGTAAGTAAAGCTTTCTTATTTTACTATGGGCAGCAGCACGGGTGCCATATCTAACACAGGGGGATCATGTGCGATCAAAGGAGGGCGCAGGCAGATATAATACGCCAGCTGCCCCAGCCCCTCAGCGCGATGCAATTTCAGCACCACACTGATGGACAGTGGCTGTGCATATTATATGAGCGGGAGCAGGAGATCTAACGCTGCCGCTCGCAGCTTTCCCTGCCCCCAGCAGTGCTCCAGAGCGGACCCTGTAGTATATATATATATATATATATATATATATATATATATACACACACCCCCCACCCGTATATTCGGTTTATAAGACGCACCCCCTACTTTCCCCCAAAATTTGGGGGAACAAAAGTGTTTTCTTATAAAGCGAAAAATACAGTATATATTTTCTTTTTGGATTTTAGGTTTTAGCAGCAATACGGTTTTAATTTTTTTTATTTTTACTGATGTCGCTATTAGAAATGAGCGAACTTGTTCGAAAAAGGTTCACCAATCTAAAATTTTGCACGAGCCTTGCCCATTCGGATTCGCGCCCCAGCACTTTTCGCACAAATCGTCAATGTTCGGTTTTATTCGGTAACTGTTCTCATTTGCACTTATGCTTTTCTTCTACCTTATTATGACTTTGGTTAGGATAGTGGTGCTGTTTGATGAGCAGTGGGTGTTGATGAGGGGAGGGGGTGGGGAGAGATCAAGGAAGCCGCAGAATATTGTTTTTTTTTCTTAACTTAATGTGTGGATGTTCAGGCAGCCAATTTAGCATAGAAACCATCCACAACGTTGTGAAACAAGGACTTGTGTCATTGACTGCCTAAGTCACATGTCCCTCTTCATATTAGAAGCCGAAATGCGGCATTGGCACCCTTTTGAGACTGGTACAGCTAAGGGGCAGTGCTGCTGCTGCATTTAAATGCACATAAATACAAATTCAAAATAACTCTGTGCTCCTGGCACCAATCGACATTTCAGCATTTAAATCCTGATTGCTAATTCTGTTGTCTTGCCAGTAATTTAAATTTCAGCATCTAAATTTTGATAGCTAAATCTGTGGTCCTTCAGCCTGCCAAAAATAAACATTTTAGCATCTAAATCCTGATTGCTAATTCTGTGGTCCTGCCACAAGTAGACATTTCAGCAAAGGTGGAGGAGGAGGCAGACGAGTAAGCTACATTGCATTTAAGCCTTAAACATTCATCCCTAAGCGGTGCATGTGTGAGCTGCATAGGCATGGTGCTCTGGGAGCCCTGCCAGTTTCAGGAAGCACACAACAAGAAGACCCAGCTTGGAAACTCCACATTTCAAGAAATTCAAGGCGGGCACTGATACAGCGGCATCAATTGCCCCAGAGTACAAATAGTATAATGGCGCACCATACATGCATAGGACAGGGCCTGGGACATGGTTTGGCCCAGCAATTCTATATTAAACATTGATCAGCAAGAGGTGGATGAGTGACAGGTGTAGGCCTGGTGCTCTGAGACCACTGCCACTACAGGCACCACTCAAGGACACTCAACTAGGAGTCTCCACATTTCAAAAATTTAGGGATAGACACAAAGAAAACTGGCATCAATTGCCCCAGAATACAAATAGTATAATGTCACAGCTTGGATGCATAGGAAAGGGTTTGGAAGTAAGGACTGGCCCAGCTGTTGTGAATACATTTGAATTAGATTCCAGTTTTGGGCTCCCTCTTGTGGTCAGTGCTGGTAGTGCAGTTGACTTGCTGAATGGGAAACAGACAGCTGAGGAGGATTGGCAATCAGGCCATTCGGACTGGGCTTATACAACTGAGTAGTTTCCTCCTTTTTCTTGCCGGTGCTCAATGTATCTCCTGTGTACTAAGGACATTCTGAAACCAGCCCTTTTCTTTGTATCTACCAGAACTTCTTTCAGATAAGTTGGTCTTTGTACCTCTGCTTATGGTTTTCACTTTCTTGCTATTTTGCCTGTGTGGAGTTTTTGGTGTAGTTGGATCATTCCCTGCTGGGAGTATCTGTGTACCTTGCTCCATGTTCTGCTATGTATTGTGTTTCATCATGCTTGGTACTAAATTCAGTCCCTCCTCTATATCAGTGTTTATCTTGGATCCCAGTAACACCAGAGTACTGATATAGTGGGGGAGAGCCTGTGTAGGCTCAGTATTTTTCCATAGCAGACATGCTGGTATTTACTAGGGTTTTGATGGCTGCAGTCAGTGCTCTTTCCTATCCTTTCCTATGCAGATAGTTTGGGCCTCATCTTTGCTGAATCTATTCTCTAGCTACGTATTGTGTTTTCCTATATCACCGTAGTCTTTACATGTGGGGGCTATCTATGTCTTTGGGGACTGCTCCGAGGCAGATTAGCTTTTCTAATATTTCTCTCTGTAAAAATATTTAGTTCTCCGACTGTATCAAGTTGACTAGGTCATCGTAGGCACGCCCCACGGCTACTTCTAGTTGTGTGTCAGTATTAGGTCTGCAGTCTGTTAAGGTTCCAGCCACTCTGGTAATTTTTTGGGTTTTCGAGTTTTTGTCCTTTATTTGATCCTCCTCACTGAATCACAACAGTAGCACTGGCCTTATCTAAGATTCTAGGGTATTCTAAAGAAGTAAAAAAATAAAAGAAAAAAAATGAGAAAAAAAGTGTGTCAGAATTATTTTTTTTTGTTGTGTGTTTTTTCCTCTTTATCTTTGGGTGCCATGGCGGATCTTATGCTGCTATGGATGTTACACAATTAGCTGAGCGACTTGCTCAGCTTACGTCTCAGGTTAAGGATATATCTGATTATCTTGCTCAGACACCTGCTGTAGAACCTAAGATACCTGTACCTGATTGTTTTCTAGGGATCCGTCTAAATTTTTGAACTTCAAGATCAATTGTAGGTTATTTTTTGCCTTGAAACCAAAGTCCTCAGGGTCTTCCAGGCAGAGAGTTCAGATTGTTATTTCCCTGCTGCGTGCTGACCCCCAGGATTGGGCTTTTTCCCTGGCGCCTGAAGATCCTGCTCCTGCTGATGTGGATTTTTTTTTCAGGCTCTGGGGTTGTTATATGAAGAACCTAATGCTATTGATCAAGCCGAGAAAACTTTATTGGCTTTGATCCAGGGTCAGGAACCTGCAAAGATATATTGTCAGAAATTTCATAAGTGGACGGTCCTTACTGAGTGGAATGATGCGGCTCTTGCGGCTCTCTTTCGGAAGGCGTTGGCAGAGTCTAAAAAGGATGTCATGGTTGGCTTTCCTGTCGACGTTTATGTGAGCGTAAAACAATGGGAGCAGATATGTTGCTCTCAGAGCAGTCTCCGGAGCCTATGCAGTGTGAAAGGGTCCTTTCTAGGGTGGAACGGCAGGGTTTTAGACAGCATAATAAGCTATGTTTTTTCTGTGGAGATGTCTCTCATACTATTTCTGTCTGCCTTAAGCGCGAGAAACGATTTGCCCGTTCATTTACTTTGGGAGGTATACAGCCTTAAGGCCCCGTCACACTAAGCAACATCGCTAGCAACATCGCTGCTAACGAACAACTTTTGTGACGTTGCTAGCGATGTCGCTGTGTGTGACATCCAGCAACAACCTGGCCCCTGCTGTGAGGTCGTTGGTTGTTGCTGAATGTCCTGGGCCATTTTTTAGTTGTTGCTGTCCTGCTGTGAAGCACAGATCGCTGTGTGTGACAGCGAGACAGCAACAACTGAATGTGCAGGCAGCAGGAGCCGGCTTCTGCGGAGGCTGGTAACCACAGTAAACATCGGGTAACCAAGAAGCCCTGTCCTTGGTTACCCGATATTTACCTTCGATACCAGTCTCCTCCACTCTCACTGTCAGTGCCGGCTCCTGCTCTGTGCACATGTAGCTGCAGCACACATCGGGTTAATTAACCCGATGTGTGCTGTAACTAGGAGAGCAAGGAGCCAGCGCTAAGCATTGTGCGCTGCTCCCTGCTCTGTGCACATTTAGCTGCAGCACACATCGGGTTAATTAACCCGATGTGTGCTGTAACTAGGAGAGCAGGGAGCCAGCGCTCAGTGTGCGCTGCTCCCTGCTCTCTGCACGTGTAGCTCCGTGCGGTGGTAACCAAGGTAAATATCGGGTTGGTTACCCGATATTTACCTTAGTTACCAAGCGCAGCATCTTCCACGCTGCGCTGAGGGCTTGTCACTGGTTGCTGGTGAGCTCACCAGCAACTTGTGTAGCGACGCTCCAGTGATCCCTGCCAGGTCAGGTTGCTGGTGGGATCGCTGGAGCGTCGCAGTGTGACATCTCACCAGCAACCTCCTAGCAACTTACCAGCGATCCCTATCGTTGTTGGGATCGCTGGTAAGTTGCTTAGTGTGACTGGACCTTAAGTTTGTTTTGTCGGTTTCTTTGATCTGTTCCCTATCGTCATTTTCTGCTATGGTTTTTATTGATTCAGGAGCTGCCTTGAACTTGATGGATTTTGGCTTTGCTGAGTGTTGTTGTTTTTCTATGGTACCCTTGCATGCTCCTATTCCTTTGAGGGGTATTGATGCTACTCCTTTAGCTGAAAATAAGCCCCAGTTTTAGACCCAGGTGACGATGCGGGTCGCGCCTGACCATCAGGAGGTTTCTAAGTTTTTGGTCTTGCATAATGTGCATGACATTTTGGTACTGGGATTCCCATAATCCAGTTCTTGATTGGACTTCTTTTTCTGTGACTAGTTGGGGATGCCAATATGTGCATAGTGATACTCTTGTTTTGGCTATTTTATCTCAGACACAGGAGGTCTCTGACTATTTGGCGGATTTCATGGATGGAGGTGTACCGCCCCCGTGCCAGCGGCCGAGCTGCTCGGATCCAGAGCCGCGGTGGCTAGAGGGGTCTCTGGACCCGGGGGTCCGTGCGGACACTCGAATTAGAAGAAAAGAGGGGGGGAGAGTATGTACAGGGGATTAGAAAGTTCATGACGCCACCCACGGTGTGCGGTAAGATGGTGTACCACCGCTGCTGCTGTTCGTGGGGGAGCCCGGTGTTTAACCCCTCCGTGGGTAGGAGTATTTGTGCCCCGGGGCCTGTTTGGGTGTTGGTGTTTGGGGTGCCTTTGGGTAGAGGAAAAGGGCTTTTCAGCGTACTCACTCAGTTCAGGAATAACAACACCGACAGCTTGTAAACCAGAATTCTGTGCACCACTGCAGTCTGGAGGGAGCACGCAGGGATCCGTGCCTTTGGTGCTGCTGTTAGCCTGTGGCCTTTTCGTGGCACCTTTTCACTAGTTGGACCCTCAAGCTTGAAACATTTCAGGTCCTGCTCACCCGTATGGCTAACGGAGTGAGCCTGCTCTCAGGGTTCACGTGCAGGATTTCTTTGGACTGTATTTGGGAAAGTCTAATCCCATCGGTGCGCCAGTACCCCAATTTTGGAGTGGGTTGGGGATGAATCTTGAAGTCTTCACCCCCGTCGGGTAAATTACCAGGACGCGTGAAGCTACTTCCCAGCCTAGGGTCCACATACCCTGTCGTGCCCTGGCCCCTGTCCGGTGATGGCTCAAGGCCGCCGGCTGCCCTCCTTGGCAGTCCTTGTCCCTTGACGCGATCCCTTGCAACCGGAATTCCAGCTCCTACCAGGCCCAGACCAACGTCTGCCACCTAGTAAACTCCAGGAGCCCTGCTCCAGACCAGTGACCTCTACATCTCAGAGAGTCACCTTCCACCTCCTCCTCCTTTCACTCCTGTTTTCACTCTTTTGTCACTTTCTCACTTTCCCCTACCAACCCCCATATGGGCGGCCCCATTCCCTTCAGGACCCCCAATGGTGTGCTTGGTGGGTTCGGTGTAAAGTGTTTCTAGGATTTTGATGGCTAAGCTGTTAGCAACACCAAAGGACCAGGATTAGTAACCAATGAGGAGTCAATACTGTGCAGAAGGGAAGATTGCACAATACCTTGTGACGACTTGAGAGGCCAGGGTGTCATATATTTAATGAGACCGAAGCTGCGTCTTTGCCTCCACATAAGGACTATGATTGCGCTATTGAATTAGTGCCTGGTTGTAAATTCCCTAAGGGACGGCTTTTCGATTTATCTGTACCTGAACATGTTGCTATGCGGACTTATATTAAGGAGTCTTTGAAGAAGGGTCACATCAGACCATCATCTTCACCTTTCGGCACTGTTTTTTTCTTTGTGACCAAGAAGGATGGCTCATTGTGGCCCTATATTGACTATCGTCTCCTTAATAAAATCACAGTTAAATATCAGTATCCATTGTCTCTGATTTCTGACCTGTTTTCTAGAGTGAAGGGTGCTAGTTGGTTTACTAAGCTCGATCTTCGGGAGCATATAATGTCATTCGCATTAAGCAGGGTGATGAATGGAAGATGGCGTTTAATATCCCTGAAGGGCATTTTGAGCACCTAGTGATGCCCTTTGGGCTCACTAATGCCCCTTCCATTTTTCAATCTTTCATGAATGATATTTTACGGGACTTTGTGGACAAGTTTTTGATTGTCTATTTTGATGACATTTTGATTTTTTCTGACGACTTGGATTCTCATGTTGAACAGGTTCTGAAAGTGTTTCATGTTCTCAGGGACAATGCGCTATATGTCAAGGGATCGAAATGTCTGTTTGGTGTACAAAAGATCTCTTTTTTGGGGTTTATTTTGTCCATATCGTCTATTGAGATGGATCCGGTCAAGGTCCAGGCCACTCATATTTGGATTCAGCCTACTTCTTTAAAGCCCTTCAGACGTTTTTGGGTTTTGCTAATTTCTATCGTAAATTCATAGGCAATTTTTTCAGTATTGTCAAGCCATTGACTGATTTGACCAAAAAGGGAGCTAATGTTGTGAATTGGTCTCCAGAGAGAGTCTTTGCTTTTCAGAAGCTTAAAAGGAGGCTTACTTCTGCTCCAGTCTTGCGGCAGCCTGATGTGTCTATTCCTTTTCAGGTGGAGATCGATGCGTCGGAGATCGGAGCTGGGGCAGTCTTGTCTCAAAGAGACCCTGTGACTTCTAAAATTAGACCCTGTGCTTTTTTTTCCTGGAAATTTTCACTACCAAAGCGAAATTACGATGTGGGGAATCGGGAATTATTGACTCTGAAGTGAGCCTTTGAAGAATTGCGACATTGGCTGGAGGGGGTGAGACAGCAAATTGTTGTACTCACTGATCATAAGAATTTGATCTATCTTGAATCTGCCAGGAGGTTGAATCCTAGGCAGGCTGGTTGGGCCTTGTTTTTCACACGCTTTAATTTTGTGGTCTCTTATAGTCCGGGCACTAAAAATATTAAGGCAGATGCCCTTTCTATGAGTTTCTTTGCTGATTCTCTTGATGTGACCGAGCCTGCTACCATCCTGCATGAGAGAGTGATTCTCTCCGCGATTTCACCCAATTTGAGACTTGCTCTTGAGGAATTTCAGGAGCACAAACCTGAAAGATGTCCTGGGGGGGAATTGTTTGTTCCTGACCAATGGAGGAGTAGAGTGATTTCGGAAATTCATTGTTCTGTGTTGGCTGGTCATCCTGAGATTTTTGGCACCAGGGATTTGGTGAGTAGGTCCTTTTGGTGGCCTTCTCTGTCTCATGATGTGAGGAGTTTTGTGCAGTCCTGTGGGTTCTGTTCTAGGTCCAAGTCTTGTTGTTCTCATTCTAGTGGACTGTTATTGCCATTGCCGGTGCCTAAGAGACCATGGACTCACATCTTAATGGATTTTATTTCTGATCTCCCTGTTTCTCAGGGGATGACGGTTATTTGGGTAATCTGTGATAGATATTCCAAAATGATTAATTTGGTGCCACTGCCTAAGTTGCCATCAGCTTCGGAGTTGGTGCCTTTGTTTCTTCGTCAGGTGGTTCATTTGCATGGTATTCCTGAGAATGTTGTGTCCGATAGGGGAGTCCAATTTGTGTCTAGATTTTGGAGAACTTTTTGTTCTAGGCTGGGAATTTAGTTTTCCTTCTCCTCTGCGTTTCATCCTCAGACCAATGGACAGACTGAGAGGACAAATCAGACTTTGGAAACCTATTTGAGATGTTTTGTGTCAACTGATCAGGATGAGTGGGTTTCTTTTTTGTGTTTGGCTGAATTTGCTCTTAATAATAGAGCTAGTTCGGCCACTTTGATGTCTCCTTTTGTTTGCAATTTCGGGTTTCATCCTCGGTTTTCTTCAGGGCAGATGGAGGCTTCAGCCTGCTCGGGTGTTGATTCTGCAGTAGAGAAAATGCAGCAGATTTGGGATCAAGTGGTGGATGAATTGTCCCACTCCCAGCAAAATGCCCAATGGTTTGCCAACCGACATAGGACTGTGGGTATTCGGTTTAAGGTAGGGGACTTGGTCTGGTTGTCCTCCAGACATGTTCCTATGAAAGTTTCTTCTCCAAAATTTAAGCCAAGGTTTATTGGACCTTATAAAATGTTGGAGATAATTAATCCTCTTTCTTTCCGTTTGGCTCTTCCAGAGACTTTCAAGATTCACAATGTCTTTCATAAGTCTTTGTTGAAAAAATATGTTGAACCGGTAGTGCCCATGGTTGCGCCTCCTGATCCTGTGTTGGTCGAAGGGGATCTGGAAGATGTAGTGGAAAAGATTTTGGATTCCCATATTACCAGACAGAAGCTCCAGTATCTGGTCAAGTGAAAGATTATGGTCAGGAGGATTATTCTTGGATGGTTGCTTCCGACATACATGCTGATCGCTTGATCCGTGCTTTTCATCGAGTCCATCCTGACAAACCCGGGGGTTCCGGTGAGGGTTCGGTGACCCCTCCTCAAGGGGGAGTACGGTTGTGAATACATTTTCCAGTTTCGGGCTCCCTCTTGTGGTCAGCGCTGGTGGTGCAGTTGACTTGTTAAATGGGAGCCAGACACCTGTGGCATTGGCAATCAGGTCATTCAGCTTGGGCCTAAATAACTGAGTAGTTTTTTCCATTTCCTTGCCAATGCTCAATGTATCTCCAGTGTGCTAAGGACATTCTGAAACCAGCCCTTCTCTCTACCAAAACTCCTCTCAGATAAGTTGGTTTTTGTACCTCTGCTTATTGTTTCCACTTTATTGTTGTTTTTTCTGTTTTGATACTAATGCTTGATTCCTGATTTTGCCTGTGTGGAGTTCTTGGTGGAGTTGGATCATTCCCTGCTGGGAGTGTCTGTATACCTAGCTCCATGTTCTGCTATGTATTGTGCTTTGTCATGCTTGGTATTAAATTCAGTCCCTCATCTATATTAGTGTTTTTTGGATCCCAGCAACACCAGAGTACTGATTTAGTGGGGGAGAACCTGTGTGGGCTGAGGGCTTTCCATATCAGGTTTTCTGAGATTTATTAGGATTTTTACGGCTACAGAGTGCTCTTTCCTATCCTTTCCTATACAGACAGTTTGGGCCTCATCTTTGCTGAATCTGTTTTCTAGCTATGTATTGTGTTTTCCTATATCACTGTAGTCTTTACATGTGGGGGGCTATCTATAGCTTTGGGGATTTCTCCGAGGCAGATTAGCTTTTCTTATATTTCTCTCTGTAAGAATATTTAGTTCTCTGGCTGTGTCGTGGCGACTAGGTCATCGTAGGCACGCCCCACGGCTACTTGTAGTTGTGTGTCAGTATTAGGTCTGCAGTCCGTTAAGGTTACAGCCACTCTGCTTACTTTTTGAGTTTCCACATTTTTGTCCTTTTTCTGATCCTCCTCGGTCACTGAATCATGACATAAACCTGTCTGGTGGAGAAATTAGTAATGTACAGGTGATAGTCCCATTGTGATATCTCCCAGAAGTTAAATGATGATATGGTGTCCGGTGACCATAGGCCTTAAAGGGCAGGACTACCAAGCAGTAATGGAGTCCCTCTATTCAGAAAATTTGTCCACGGTCCTGACAGCCAGGGGGGTGGTTGATGTTCGCAGAGGGAGAGTGCCCGTGCGAGTGTTAAATTGAATTGTGGGGAAGAGGAAACCAAATTGCCCAGGTACGCCATTATTGCCAAATTGTTCATAGTAACAGATGACTCCATCCAGGCAGTGGAATCCCTGACTCCATCAGAACAAGCGGAGGTTGACAATCCCCAAAAGCAGTTAAAAGATTGGTGTCAGGAGCTACATGTAGGTACTGACTCCACCCCTACACACCAGAAACACGGTGTTTACAGGGTAGTATAGGAATACGAACAAGTCTTCAGTAAACACCCACTAGATTTTGGGATGATCAAAGGGGTACACCATTACATACCTACAGGGAACCACCCTCCTGTTAAAGAAAGGTGCAGACCTATACTACCTAAGCATTACCAGTGTGCCAAGGAGATGTTGAGGAACATGAAGGAGGCTGGGGTTATCATAGACAGTTGTAGCCCCTGGGCAGCTCCATTGGTTCTAGTCAAAAAGAATGATAGCTCCATGAGAATGTGCGTGGACTATAGGCAGATCAACCAGATAACACACAAAGATGCCTACCCACTACCCCATATAGAAGAATCCCTGGCTGCATTGAAGGCTGCCAACTACTTTTCTACCCTAGATCTCACCAGTGGCTATTGGCAAGTCTCTGTCGCGGAAGAGGATCGAGAGAAAACTGCATTTGCCACCCCAATGGGACTGTGCGAATTTAACATCATGCCGTTTGGACTCTGCAACGCACCTGGAACAATTCAAAGGTTGATGGAATGTTGTCTGGAACACTGCAACTTTGAGACAGTACTGCTCTACCTAAATGATGTGATCATATACTCAAAAACCTACAAGGAACATCTGGAACATCTAGCTGAGGTATTTGAGGCACTGTCCAAGTATGGAATGAAGTTGAAACCATCAAAGTGCCACCTGTTGAAACCCAGGGTCCAAGACTTCAGACACATTGTCAGCACAGAAGGAGTGGTGCCAGATCCAGAAAAGATTACTGACATCAAGAACTAACCAAGACCGACCACTGTCAAAGAGGTACGTCAGTTCCTGGGCCTTGTAGGATACTACAGAGATTCATCAAGGGCTACACAAGAATAGCAGCGCCTTTACAAGAACTCCTGGTAGGCCAGACCAAAAAGTGTAAAACATCTGGTTCTCCATTCGAATAGGGTGAGAGAGAAGAAAACTCCTTCAGACAGATGACGTTAGCCCTGACTGGTGATGAGATTCTGGCTATCCTGACTACAACGTACCCTTTGTGCTGTACACCGATTCCAGCAACGTGGGATTAGGAGCTGTGCTATCCCAAGTGTAGAATGGTAAAGAAATAGTGATTGCCTATGCAAGCAGGAAGCTCTGTTCTACAGAGAGGAACCCCAAAAATTACAGTTCCTTCAAGCTAGAGTTCCTGGCATTGGTCTGGGCTGTCACAGACCAGTTCAAACACTATCTGGCAGCCGCGAAGTTTACCGTCTTCATGGATAACAACCCTCTGACCCACCTGGATATAGCAAAATTGGGTGCACTGGAGCAACGTTGGGTGGCTCGACTAGCAAACTATGATTTCCTCATCAAGTATCATGCTGGTCACAAGAATGCCAATGCAGATGCATTATCCAGGATGCCTCACCTACCAGAGGAGGGAGAAGATGTGGATGAGTTGGAAGAGATTGAATTACCAGCTTTCCACCACCCTAGTGCCTCCCTATACCAGCAATCTTTTAACAAGCATCAAAAGGCTGCGCTAAATCCGTTACCTCATCACGGTTGGAAGGAGACCCAAGATGGTGACTCTGCAGTGAAGTTGGTAAAGGAACTAATCACCCAACCAGGTTCATGCTTGGGACCTGACGCTCCACCTGAAGCTCAACAGTTGTGGAAAGAGAGGAGCAGACTGTGCATCCACCGAGGTAAACTGTGAAGAAGTGTTACCAATCCTAAAACGCATAAAAGAGGGTGTCAAGTGGTAATACCCAAAAGCCACATCCAAATGGTGTTGGAAGCCTACCATGATTGAGCAGGACACTTTGTCTGGAAGAAGTTGGAAGCATTGCTGCGTGACTGGTTCCATTGGATTGGGATCAGGAACTCCATAGAAAACTGGTGCAGAAACTGTGGCCCCTGTGCCCTGAGAAGGAAGGATTGCGACAGTTAAAGAGCACCACTGCAGCCCATTGTTACAAAACAGCAGTTGAAGCTGGTAGCCCTGGATCATGTGAAACTGACACCTAGTCAAATGGGCTACACCTATGCACTCACTATAGTGATCATTACTCCAGGTTCTTAGTGGTCATCCCAGTCAAGGACTTAACAG
The DNA here is from genome assembly GCF_048569485.1 of Anomaloglossus baeobatrachus. NCBI lineage: Eukaryota > Metazoa > Chordata > Amphibia > Anura > Aromobatidae > Anomaloglossus > Anomaloglossus baeobatrachus. The sequence goes on along the minus strand of NC_134354.1, from coordinate 265,631,999 downwards.
TAAAAACCTTTCAAGCACATTTCTGCAGACCACATGGATACACGGAGCAGGTATTGACAGATCAAGAACCAGCATTTGAAGCTGAAATCTTCCAAGAATTTTGCAACTTATATGGGTGTAAGAAGATTCGTACCACCCCTTACCATGCACAAACCAATGGCATGTGTGAAAGAATGAATCAAGTCGTCATTGAATTGCTGAAGACTCTCCCACTAGAGGAAAGAAACCAGTGGCCAGAGACGCTACCTGACCTAGTGGATATATATAATAACATCCCAATAAGTTCAACAAACTGTACGCCAGCATATCTCATGAGAGCAAGACCTGGAAGCTTACCAGTGAATCTTGAAATGGAAGTTGTCATGCCAGAACTGGATTTATCAGAAACTGATTGCAATTCTCACCATCAAGTGCAATATAAAAGAATACAAGAATGCATTGAAAAGAGCTTGAACCAGAGTCAAGAAAAACAAGAAAAGGACTATAATAAGAATACAAAAGCTGCTCCTTTAACACCCAGAGAAATAGTTCTGAAAAGGAAGAGAAGAGTTCACAAACTCGACGATCAGTGGGAAGCAGAACCCTACACAGTGCTACCTTCTAACATAAACAACAAGAAAGCTTGTGTAATTACTAAGGATAAAGGAAAAACTACTTTCACAGTATCAAGGGATCATTTGAAGAAATGCACAGAATAGTTGAAACCTCAAGAAGAGATTCCCAGTATACCTGAAGTGCAAGAACCAACAGAAAAGGTTATACACGCCATCATATGCAAGTGTGACTCCAGCCTAACTCAAGAACTGGACAAGGTAAGAAAAGCAAATGATTTGTAGTTTCACTCTCTAATATTTCTTATTAAGATCTGCTGTATAAATTCATTTTGTGACTACTATGTAGCACGTAGGTAATCGGGGAATGAGCAATCTGGCACTGGTTTTAATTATGCAGACTTGTGGTCAGCACAGTCTGATTATGTCTCCCGTCCTCATTGCTTGTTTTGTGTTTCTCACAGCCTGTTCTTAGTAAACTGTTCTCTGCTTTAACTCCCTGGATGGCAAATTAAATGAACCATTTAATTAACGAGTCAGTATGCTTGATGAGTTTGTGAAAACTTTCTTTTATTAGTGATGAGAGTGCAATTAAGGACATGTTGCATCACCTAACGACTTTAATACAAACAAATTGCATGTAATTAACTTGATTTTTTGTTTTCCAGCTTCTGGGGGACCTGCAGCTCACTGCATCTTCAGATAAGTTTTAGACCTCCTATAACCTGCCTAAAAACTGATAAAGTCTCTACGCTTATTGCCCCTAATTCTCCTTAATTAATAAGCAGTCACCATGACCTTCTGGGTAATTGTCTCTATGTAAAGCATAAAAGTTCTAAGCAAATACCTAGAGCAAAAATAATGTTCTCATCTGCTGACAGCAGAAGACTAACACTATCAGGATGAAAAAGCTATTTATGTATTAGATATATTAAGTTACAGTGATGTTATGGTTATGCAAATTCAGAAGATATTATATGCTAAAATATTTAGACTTTATCAATTCCTAGTGGTTAATAAGAACTTTGCTTGGTATCAATCCAATGAAATGATGTCCCCAAAAATGACAACAACAGTTCCACCCTATTAATGCTTTCCTTTCAATGTATCTGTGCTGCACCTCAGACCAAGGCCTGTTTCACACGTCACGTCAGTGAAAAACACAGCCATTTTTCACTGACGTGTTAAAAATGCATATGTCCCTCCATGTATTCTCCATGTGCTATCCGTGATTCGTGATTCATGATCCGTGATAGTACATGGAGGTAAACTCACCTGTCCCCGCTCCTGCTGTCCATGGTGCTGAAGTCTCCGGCCGCTGTGTCTTTCATCGCTGCAGCTACTTCTGGGTCTGCTGTGCAATGCATAACTCCACATTCATGGTACGAGCAAAAGAGGGAGAATGTACAGCCGCTATAGTAGTGACAATTGATATAAGGGTGCACAATTGTCAAGCAATGGCAACAGACAAGGGAGAAAAAGCGCTTGATAAAATATGGCACTCACTCAATGAATAAAAGTTACAATATTTTATTAGTGCATAATTAAAACCATACAGCAATACATAAAAAGGGCCCCTTATGCACCTAAGTCCCTTAAATATATAATAGTATAAATCTTGCCAAAACCAAATAGCAGAGAAGGCTCCTAATAGAGCACAAGAAAATATAGGGGAATATCTCAATACTATCAGAAAATCTAAGGTAGGACAAGGTCTACAAAAAAAAACCTTATAAACATATAGAGCTGAAGTACACCAAGCGTATAATATAGCTGATATATATTCCCACTATAACCAGATAAGGTATAGAAAAAGCCTAGCTTGTGTCATAATTTGCATACACTGAGCAGAAAGAGAAGGTGCAAAGGAGACCTGACCCAATGCATGTGGTCTATCACAGCTTCATCAGGAGTACAAAGGGCTTTACACGCTATGGGATCGCTACAGCGATCTCGTTGGGGTCACGGATTTTGTGACACACATCCGGCCGCTGTAGCGATGCCATTGCTTGTGACACCTATGAGCGACTTTGCATCGTCGCAAAAACGTGCAAAATCGCTCATCGGCGACATGGGGGTCCATTCTCAAATATTGTTACTGCAGCAGTAACGAAATCGTTCCTCGTTCCTGCGGCAGCACACATCGCTCCGTGTGACACCGCAGGAGCGAGGAACCTCACCTTGCCTGCCTCCCGGCCACAATGCGGAAGGAAGGAGGTGGGCGGGATGTTCGTCCCGCTCATCTCCTCCCGTCCGCTTCTATTGGGCGGCGGTTCAGTGACGCTGCTGTGACGTTGCTGTGACGCTGAATGAACCGCCCCCTTAGAAAGGAGGAGGTTCGTCGGTCACAGCGACGTCGCAGGGAAGGTAAGTAGTGTGGCGGGTCTGGGCGATGTTGTGCGCCACGGGCAGAGATTTGTCCGTGTCGCACAACAGATGGGGGCGGGTACGCAGGCTGGCGATATCGGTACTGATATCGCTGTGTGTAAAGCGACCTTAAGTGTGGTAAATGCATATGTCCCTCCATGGATTCTCCATGTTCTATCCGTGATTTGTGATTCATGATTCGTGATCCGTGATAGTACATGGAGATAAACTCACCTGTCCCCACTCCTGCTGTCCATGGTGCTGAAGTCTCCTGAAAGCTGTCTCCGGCCGCTGTGTCTTTCACCACTGCAGCTACTTCTGGGTCTGCTGTGAAATGCATAACTCCACATTCATGAGAATAGTTAGCTGGGCTGGAAACAACAGGCAGCAGCAGCTGGAGACATCAGCAATGGAGACGGGTGAGTTTAAAAAGCTTTTTATTTTCAATCTGCGTGTTTTTCTGGTACTTGTTTCACGGATCACACCATAGTATGGTCCGTGTGACATCAGTGATGTCAGAAAAAAAAACAGACTTGTCTCCATTTGGAAATACGGACATGTGCACGCCACACGGAGACACAGTCAGTGCAAAATCACTGATGTGTGCAGAGACCCAATAATTTTAACGCGAATGTCCGTGATTCGGGTACGTATAAAAACTGTCATATACGTACCAGAATCACTGACATGTGAAAGAGGCCTAAAGATGTGAAAAATTTAGAAAACCAAGCCACCATGAAAGAAGTAGAGCTGATACTGCTGTAAGGGGCTCAAGCAGGTAATGGGTTCAAATTCACTCGTAGAATGCCACTTGTCTGCTTCAGGTTCTCAAGTGTATATATATATATATATATATATATATATATATATCCTGTGTGTCTGTCTTGCTGCAAAATGACGTCAGTACAGTGACAACCGTCGCATTGGCCGCTCGGCTCGGCCACACCTCCACACACATTGGCCGCTCGGCCCCGCTCCCGCAACACATTGGCCGCTTGGCCCCGCCCCCGCACATATTGGCTGCTCAACCCCACCCCCCACACACATTGGCCACTTGGCCCCGCCCCCCACACATTGGCTGCTCGGCCCCGCCCCCCGCACACATTGCCCGCTCGGCCCCACCCCCTGCACACATTACCTGCTCGGCCCCACCCCTCGCACACATTGACCGCTCGGCTACGCCCCCCGAACACATTAGGCACCTATACACCTCCCCCCAGGACTACTCCACCTATTAGAAACCTCCCCCCAGGACAACTCCACCTATTAGACATCTTCCCCCAGGACTACTCCACCTATTAGACACCTCCCCCCCAGGACAACTCCACTTATTAGACACCTCCCCCCAGGATTACTCCACCTATTAGACACCTCCCCTCAGGACTACTCCACCTATTAGACACCTCCCCCCAGGACTACTCCACCTATTAGACACCTCCCTCCCAGGACTACTCCTCCTATTATACTCCTCACCCCCCAGGACTACTTCTCCTATTATACTCCTCTCCCCCAGGACTACTCCTCCTATTATACTCCTCTCCCCCCAGGACTACTCCTCCTATTATACTCCTCACCTCCAGGACTACTCCTCATATTATACTCCTCTCTCCCCAGGACTACTCCTCCTATTATACTCCTTTCTCCCCAGGACTACTTCTCCTATTATATTCCTCTCTCCCCAGGACTACTCCTCCTATTATACTTCTCTCTCCCCAGGACTACTGCTCTTATTATACTCCTCTCCCCCCAGGACTACTCCTCCTATTATACTCCTCTCTCCCCAGGACTACTCCTCCTATTATACTCCTCCTATTATAGTCCTCATATTATACTCCTACAGTACAGACCAAACGTTTGGACACACCTTCTCATTCAAAGAGTTTTCTTTATTTTCATGATTGTAAAAATTGTAGATTCACATTGAAAACATCAAAACAATGAATGAATACATGTGGAATGAAATACTTAAAAAAGTGTGAAACAACTGAAAATATGTCTTATAGTCTAGGTTCTTCAAAGTAGCCACCTTTTGCTTTAATTACTGCTTTGCACACTCTTGGCATTCTCTTGATGAGCTTCAAGTGGTAGTCACCGGAAATGGTTTTCCAAAAGTCTTCAAGGAGTTCCCAGAAATGCTTAGCACTTGTTGGCCCTTTTGCCTTCACTCTGCGGTCTAGCTCACCCCAAACTATCTCGATTGGGTTCAGGTCTGGTGAGTGTGGAGGCCAGGTCATCTCGCGTAGCACCCCATTACTCTCCTTCTTAGTCAAATAGCCCTTACACAGCCTGGAGGTGTGTTTGGGGTCATTGTCCTGTTAAAAAATAAATGAGGGTCCAACTAAATGCAAACCGGATGGAATAGCATGCTGCTGCAAGATGCTGTGGTAGCCATGCTGGTTTAGTATGCCTTCAATTTTGAATAAATCCCCAACTGTGTCACCAGCAAAGCACCCCCACACCCTTACACCTCTCCCTCCATGCTTCACGGTGGGAACCAGGTATATAGAGTCCATCCGTTCACCTTTTCTACAAAGACACGGTGTTTAGATCCAAAGATCTCAAATTTGGACTCATCAGACCAAAGCACAGATTTCCACTGGTCTAATGTCCATTCCTTATGTTCTTTAGCCCAAACAAGTCTCTTCTGCTTGTTGCCTGTCCTTAGCAGTGGTTTCCTAGCAGCTATTTTACCATGAAGGCCTGTTGCACAAAGTCTCCTCTTAATAGTTGTTCTAGAGATGAGAAGGTGTGTCCAAAATTTTGGTCTGTACTGTATATATATATATATATATATATATATATATACATATATATATATACAGTTAGGTCCAGAAATATTTGGACAGTGACACAAGTTTTGTTATTTTAGCTGTTTACAAAAACATGTTCAGAAATACAATTATATATATAATATGGGCTGAAAGTGCACACTCCCAGCTGCAATATGAGAGTTTTCACATCCAAATCGGAGAAAGGGTTTAGGAATCATAGCTCTGTAATGCATAGCCTCCTCTTTTTCAAGGGACCAAAAGTAATTGGACAAGGGACTCTAAGGGCTGCAATTAACTCTGAAGGCGTCTCCCTCGTTAACCTGTAATCAATGAAGTAGTTAAAAGGTCTGGGGTTGATTACAGGTGTGTGGTTTTGCATTTGGAAGCTGTTGCTGTGACCAGACAACATGCGGTCTAAGGAACTCTCAATTGAGGTGAAGCAGAACATCCTGAGGCTGAAAAAAAAGAAAAAATCCATCAGAGAGATAGCAGACATGCTTGGAGTAGCAAAATCAACAGTCTGGTACATTCTGAGAAAAAAGGAATTGACTGGTGAGCTTGGGAACTCAAAAAGGCTTGGGCGTCCACGGATGACAACAGGGGTGGATGATTGCCGCATACTTTCTTTGGTGAAGAAGAACCTGTTCACAACATCAACTGAAGTCCAGAACACTCTCAGTGAAGTAGGTGTATCTGTCTCTAAGTCAACAGTAAAGAGAAGACTCCATGAAAGTAAATACAAAGGGTTCACATCTAGATGCAAACCATTCATCAATTCCAAAAATAGACAGGCCAGAGTTAAATTTGCTGAAAAACACCTCATGAAGCCAGCTCAGTTCTGGAAAAGTATTCTATGGACAGATGAGACCAAGATCAACCTGTACCAGAATGATGGGAAGAAAAAAGTTTGGAGAAGAAAGGGAACGGCACATGATCCAAGGCACACCACATCCTCTGTAAAACATGGTGGAGGCAACGTGATGGCATGGGCATGCATGGCTTTCAATGGCACTGGGTCACTTGTGTTTATTGATGACATAACAGCAGACAAGAGTAGCCGGATGAATTCTGAAGTGTACCCCGATATATATGTCAGCCCAGATTCAGCCAAATGCCGCAAAGTTGATCGGACGGCGCTTCATAGTACAGATGGACAATGACCCTAAGCATACAGCCAAAGCTACCCAGGAGTTCATGAGTGCAAAAAAGTGGAACATTCTGCAATGGCCAAGTCAATCACCAGATCTTAACCCAATTGAGCATGCATTTCACTTGCTCAAATCCAGACTTAAGACGGAAAGACCCACAAACAAGCAAGACCTGAAGGCTTCGGCTGTAAAGGCCTGGCAAAGCATTAAGAAGGAGGAAACCCAGCGTTTGGTGATGTCCATGGGTTCCAGACTTAAGGCAGTGATTGCCTCTAAAGGATTCGCAACAAAATATTGAAAATAAAAATATTTTGTTTGGGTTTGGTTTATTTGTTCAATTACTTTTGACCTCCTAAAATGTGGAGTGTTTGTAAAGAAATGTGTACAATTCCTACAATTTCTATCAGATATTTTTGTTCAAACCTTCAAATTAAACGTTACAATCTGCACTTGAATTCTGTTGTAGAGGTTTCATTTCAAATCCAATTTGGTGGCATGCAGAGCCCAACTCGCGAAAATTGTGTCACTGTCCAAATATTTCTGGACCTAACTGTATATATGTGTATATATATATATATATATATATATATATATATATATATATATATATATATATATATATACACTATTAGAGGTAGAGGTACAGCTTATATGGCCAGCACAGGGAAGGGAGGGGCAAAATACATCTAAAGCGGGGATTCACAACCTAGGTAACCATCATTCATGTTTACTACTGAGGTCGTACACCTTAATCAAAATTGGTATAATGGAACCTCAGCAGAGGACCATGCTGTTGCTGAAAATAAATCACTATATAAACATAAAGACAAATATTACTGCCTACAGTGAATATATGGTGGTAGATACCAGTTCTGCAGAACATACAAGAGATTACAGTACAGTTGTAGATGGTGACTTATAGATGATGGTTTTTTATGTAATCGTTCACTTTTGTGTCTTTTCCATATGGTCCAGACCAATATCATGAATTCTTCCAACCTCAATACATTTGCAGGGTTTTCAACAAAGACATGTTTGACTTCTCATTTTTCCAACAGTGTTCTCATATATTTCTAACTTGCACCAACTCCTCATCATGCAGATAACCATAATAATGAGCTGTCTGCTGCCATATTTGTCCCTATTACTGGACTTGCTGTGTGGACCAACAAGAGTGCTCCTCATAGTGTCCATCATGCACATCGCTGTGCACTAGAGACAACACCTGAAACAGACATCACATTAGAGTTTGTGAAGACCAGACTCATGGATGAATATCAAAAAAGGAAAGAGCAAACAAATGAGTCTACTGAAAAAACTGGTGGAAATGCTCTTAAAGCTACAGAATCAAAGAGACCCTATAATAAATAGACAAGAGAATGTTTCAGATGTAAGAAAAAGGGACATTTAAAGAAAGACTGTACTATATGGAAAGCAGAACAACAGAAATTACACCATAAAGAGAATACACAGAAGGTAAAAACACAATCTCTGATTCATGTGTAATAATTGGAATGGCACATTTAAAGTAACTGATAAGAAATCGTCATCAGGTTGGTTTATTAACTCAGGACGAAGCAACAAGTCATATGACAAGTAATAAATGTTTATTTACTGAACTTGATTTAAATAAGAAGGAAGCCATTTATCTTGCAGATGGGAGAAAAATAACGGCAGAAGGTATTGGACAAGGAATGCTAAACTGTTCTAATAAGTTTGGGCATGATTAAAAAATACTTGTACAGGATGTGTTATATGTTCCAGGATTAGAAGGAGGATTGCTATCTGTAAAATGTCTAACAGCTACAGGATTTAATGTAAAATTCAAAGATGATGAATGTACAATCCTAGCAGGAAATAAGATAATAACTAGTGTTGAGCGAGTATGCTTGTCACTACTCGGTACTCGCACGAGTATCACTGTACTCGGGCTACTCGGCGGGGACCGAGTAATCTCGCGATACTCGTGCTGTACTCGTGGTCTTCATCCCTGCATGTTGGCGCTCTTTTGAGAGCCACCCCTCATGCAGGGATTGGCTGGCAGACCACTGCAATGCCACAGCCCTGTTAGTTGTGGAATTGCAGTGATTGGCCGGCCTGGACAGCGTGACCGAGCCTTTATACCGGCGGGCGCGCTGTGCTCTGCTCACAGCCATCCAGACAGTCAGTGCAGGGAGAGGGTTGCTGCTTCAGGGAAAGGTTTGCGGCCCTTTATAATTATTTCCGTAGCAGGGCTGCAAACAGTGTGACCAGAAGTCCTTCTCAGGACTATTGTAGTTGTATACAGGCAGGCAGGGTATAGCCAGGTCGGAGTACAGGAGCAGAGTCCTTCTCAGGACTATTGTTGCTGTATACAGGCAGGGCAGGCAGGGTATAGCCGGGTCGGAATACAGGCTAGTGACCAGAAGAGTCCTTCTCAGGACTATTGTAGCTGTATACAGGCAGGCAGGCAGGGTATATAGCCATTCCTAGTGGTGACCGTATACCAGCCTTCATCACCATATCTGGGGCTGGTGTACACAGTCTAAAACAGTCCTGATAGTGTCAGACTTCTCAGTAATTGTCGCTCCTAAAAAGCTGTTAGGTTCTTAGTGCGTCCGTGCGTGCATTTAAAAACCGCACGTGTGTGCCTGTCGGTGGCAGCGTACAGGTGCACTTGTGTGCGTTTTGCACAAACTAGTATATAACACACAAGTCTAGTGAATAATACACGTCAGTCAGCAGTGTCTGATAGTGTCAAACTTCTCAGTAATTGTCGCTCCTAAAAACCAGTTAGGTTCTTAGTGCGTCCGTGCTTGCATTTAAAAACCGCACGTGTGTGCGTGTCGGTGGTAGCGTACAGGTGCACTTGTGTGCGTTTTGCACAAACTAGTATATAACGCACAAGTCTAGTGAATAATACACGTCAGTCAGCAGTGTCTGATAGTGTCAAACTTCTCAGTAATTGTCGCTCCTAAAAACCTGTTAGGTTCTTAGTGCGTCCGTGCTTGCATTTAAAAACCGCACGTGTGTGCCTGTCGGTGGCAGCGTACAGGTGCACTTGTGTGCGTTTTGCACAAACTAGTATTTAACGCACAAGACTAGTGAATAATACACGTCAGCCAGCAGTGTCTGATAGTGTCAAACTTCTCAGTAATTGTCGCTCCTAAAAACCTGTTAGGTTCTTAGTACGTCCGTGCTTGTATTTATAAACCGCACGTGTGTGCCTGTCGGTGGCAGCGTACAGGTGCACTTGTGTGCGTTTTGCACAAACTAGTATATAACGCACAAGTCTAGTGAATAATGCACGTCAGTCAGCAGTGTCTGATAGTGTCAGACTTCTCAGTAATTGTCGCTCCTAAAAACCTGTTAGGTTCTTAGTGCGTCCGTGCTTGCATTTAAAAACCGCACATGTGTGCCTGTCGGTGGCAGCGTACAGGTGCACTTGTGTGCGTTTTGCACAAACTAGTCTATAACGCACAAGTCTAGTGAATACACGTCAGCACAGCATTGCAAAATGCGCAAGGGCGTTGGCAACGAACAAGGAAGTGGACGTGATGGTGGTGCAGGCAGAGGCCGAGGTCGTGGGCAAGCTCTAATTTCGCCACTACAAAGGGCCACATCTACTCGCTCGCACGTCCTGTCCCAAATTCTTGGGGACCGCAGCAGTACACCGCTCTTGAACCAAGACCAGTGTCAACAGGTTGTTAGTTGGATAGCGGATAATGCTTCCAGTCAGATTGGCACCACCACAAACACTCTGTCTTCCACACGGTCAAGTGTCAGTAGCCGTGATACTGCACCGCACATTTCAGAACCTGATCCTCCTTCCTACCACAAGGCTGAGTACACGTCCACGGACATTACTGATCCCACACTTGGACACTCGGAAGAGCTGTTCACGTTTCCATTCGCACATTCTGGCCTCTCGCCAGCTCCTGTTGAAGTGGGTCATGAGGAGATCGTATGTACAGATGCCCAAATATTTGAGCAGCCACGTTCTCACGAAGTTGGCAATGTGTCTCAACAAGGGGTGGACGATGATGAGACACAATTGTCAGGAAGTCAGGAGGAGGAGCAGGGTGCGGAAGAGGAAGACGACGTGGTGGATGATCCAGTAACTGACCCAACCTGGCAGGAGGATATGCAGAGCGAGGACAGCAGTGCACAGGGGGAGGGAGGCGTAGCATCCCAACAGGCAGTAAGAAGCAGGGTGGTGGCCCCAGGCAGAAGTCAGGCAACCGTTCCCCGGAACAACAACACGACACAAGGTGCCTGTACAAATGTTAAGTCTTCCCGAGTCTGGCAGTTTTTTAAGTTGGCTCCAGATGATTCTAAAAACGCCATTTGCAACACCTGCCGTGCCAGCATCAGCAGGGGTACCAAAACTAGCAGCCTGACCACCACCAGCATGATCAGGCACATGTCAGCCAAGCACCCGACTTTGTGGGAGGTAAAACAGAGTCGAGGAGCAGTGCTTGCTGATGTCACTGCTACGTCTTTGCTTGTTGTGCATGCGAGCCAATCCCCTGTCCATGCTGCCTGCGAACAAGCCTCCTCCGGCCCTGCACCTGCAGTTGCCTACGCAGAAATAACACCATCATCAAGCACGTCCTTGTCCCAGCGTAGCGTTCAGTTATCCATTCAGCAAACTTTTGAACGCAGGCGCAAATACACTGCCAACGCCCCACATGCCACAGTTCTAAATGCTAACATTTCGCGACTGCTTGCGCTGGAAATGTTGCCTTTTAGGCTAGTGGAGACAGAAGCATTCCGCGACCTGATGGCGGCAGCTGTCCCACGTTACTCGGTCCCCAGCCGCCACTATTTCAGCCGGTGTGCCGTCCCCGCATTGCATAACCACGTGTCACAAAACATCAGACGTGCCCTGAACAACGCTGTTTCAGCCAAAGTCCACCTAACCACAGACACGTGGACAAGTGCTTGTGGGCAAGGCCACTACATCTCGTTGACGGTACACTGGGTTAATATTGTGGAAGCTGGGACCCAGTCTGAGCGAGGGACGGAACACGTCCTTCCCACACCAAGGTTTGCAGGCCCTACCTCAGTCAGGGTTTCACCCACACTCTACAGCTCCGGAATGTCATGCTCCTCAGCCTCATCCTCCTCCTGCGCATCCTCATCCACTTTACACTCCACACCAGTCCCAAGCTGGAAGCACTGCAGCACTGCCTCGGCGAAGCGGCAACAGGCTGTGCTGAAGCTAATCTGCATAGGTGACAAACCCCACAATGCAGAAGAGGTGTGGACAGCTCTGAAACAGCAGGCAGATCACTGGCTCACACCTCTGAACCTAAAGCCAGGAATGGTCATGTGTGACAATGGCCCGAACCTGGTGGCGGCTTTGAGGCGAGGCCAGCTGACACATGTTCCATGCGTGGCCCATGTGCTCAACCTCGTGGTTCAGCGGTTTCTAAAGTCATACCCAGAGCTGTCTGATCTGCTGGTAAAAGTTCGCCGCCTGTCTGCACATTTTCGAAAGTCACATACTGCTTCAGCCGGCCTTGCCGGCTTTCAGCGCCGTTTGCATCTTCCGGCTCACAGACTGGTGTGTGATGTCCCCACGCGTTGGAATTCAACTCTGCACATGTTGGTCATGATATGTGAGCAGAAGAAGGCAGTTGTTGAGTACCTGCATCACCTAAGCCGTCGGGAAATGGGTCAAACTCCACACATAACACCTGAGGAGTGGAGATGGATGTCCGACCTATGTACCATCCTCCAAAACTTTGAGGACTCCACCAAGATCGTGAGTGGGGATGACGCCATTATTAGCATCACCATACCGCTTCTCTGCCTTCTAAAATGGTCTCTGCTAAAAAACAAACATGATGCATTGCAGGCAGAACGCGATGAGTTGGAGCAAGAAACAGTAGTGGGTGTGGGTGATAACACACAGCCGAGCCTCGTCTCATCACAACGTGCAGTGGAGGACTATGACGAGGAGGAGGATGAAGACATGGAGCAACTCTCCGGACAAATTAAGGATATGACATGCACACCAGTCATATCCTCGGTTCAGCGTGGCTGGCCAGAGGACAGGGTAAATGAGGAGGAGGACAGCATGTTCAGTCATCGTGTTTGTCAGGATACTGAAGTACTGGCTGTTAAGAGTCTGGCGCACATGGCTGACTTTATGGTAAGCTGCCTGTCTCGTGACCCTCGCGTTAAGAACATCTTGGCCGACAATTATTACTGGTTGGTAACACTGTTAGACCCACGCTACAAGGAGAACTTTATGTCTCTTATTCCCGAGGCGGAGAGGTCAGCCAAAATGCAGCAGTTCCGGAAGGCCATAGTCATGGAAGTAGGCAAAGCATTCCCCTCACAAAACGCTAGCGGCATAGGTCAGGAATCAGTGGACAACCAAGGCGTACAGCCGAGAGGGACACAAGTCCAATCCGCCAGAGGTAGGGGAACAGTCTTTAAGATGTGGGACAGTTTTCTCAGCCCCTCATGTACCACAGCCCCTGAGGTGCGGGGTAGTGCCACAAGAAATCCTAAGTTTGCCCAGATGCTCAAGGAGTACCTTGCAGATCAAACAACTGTACTCAGACATTCCTCTGTGCCTTACAATTATTGGGTATCCAAGCTGGACACGTGGCATGAATTGGCTCTCTACGCTTTGGAAGTCCTGGCCTGCCCTGCCGCTAGCGTTTTGTCAGAGCGTGTTTTTAGTGCCGCAGGTGGAATCATTACAGATAAACGAACCCGCCTGTCAACTGAAAATGCTGACAGGCTGACTCTGATCAAGATGAACAAGGGTTGGATTGGGCCAGACTTCACCACACCACCAGCAAATGAGAGCGGAATTTAACGTTTGTAACGGGAATTTGCCATGTACCTACACTTACTCATGGGTACACACTTCTAGACTTTGGATAATCGCTGGACTGCTCCTCCTTCTCCTCATGCGCCACCATGATGACCGTTACATAGTTAGGCCGTTGTTTCAGGTATACCCCCAGTGGTAAATTTTTTCGCCCATTCTTTCAGAATGGACATTACAACGACAGGAGACCCGCTCCTTTGCAATGGGAACAATGTTTTGAGGCCCTCATGCACGTCTCTATCCAGGGACAATGTGGAGCCTCCCAATTTTTGGCTGCCCTGCCTAAGGGCTATACTACAATAGACCCACTTTCTTACAATGGGCACTTCAGGTTTACAGGCCCTCATGCACGTCTCTATCCAGGGACAATGTGGAGCCTCCCAATTTTTGGCTGCCCTGCCAAAGGGCTATACTACAAAAGACCCACTTCCTTACAATGGGCACTTCTGGTTTACAGGCCATCATGCACGTCTCTATCCAGGGACAATGTGGAGCCTCCCAAATTTTGGCTGCCCTACCTAAGGGCTATACTACAATAGACCCACTTTCTTACAATGGGCACTTCAGGTTTACAGGCCCTCATGCACGTCTCTATCCAGGGACAATGTGGAGCCTCCCAATTTTTGGCTGCCCTGCCAAAGGGCTATACTACAAAAGACCCACTTCCTTACAATGGGCACTTCTGGTTTACAGGCCATCATGCACGTCTCTATCCAGGGACAATGTGGAGCCTCCCAATTTTTGGCTGCCCTGCCTAAAAGCTATACTACAATAGACCCACTTTCTTACAATGGGCACTTCAGGTTTACAGGCCCTCATGCACGTCTCTATCCAGGGACAATGTGGAGCCTCCCAATTTTTGGCTGCCCTGCCAAAGGGCTATACTACAAAAGACCCACTTCCTTACAATGGGCACTTCTGGTTTACAGGCCATCATGCACGTCTCTATCCAGGGACAATGTGGAGCCTCCCAATTTTTGGCTGCCCTGCCAAAGGGCTATACTACAAAAGACCCACTTCCTTACAATGGGCACTTCTGGTTTACAGGCCATCATGCACGTCTCTATCCAGGGACAATGTGGAGCCTCCCAATTTTTGGCTGCCCTGCCTAAGGGCTATACTACAGTAGACCCACTTTCTTACAATGGGCACTTCAGGTTTACAGGACCTCATGCACGTCTCTATCCAGGGACAATGTGGAGCCTCCCAATTTTTGGCTGCCCTGCCAAAGGGCTATACTACAAAAGACCCACTTCCTTACAATGGGCACTTCTGGTTTACAGGCCATCATGCACGTCTCTATCCAGGGACAATGTGGAACTTCCCAATTTTTGGCTGCCCTGCCTAAGGGCTATACTACAATAGACCCACTTTCTTACAATGGGCACTTCAGGTTTACAGGCCCTCATGCACGTCTCTATCCAGGGACAATGTGGAGCCTCCCAATTTTTGGCTGCCCTGCCAAAGGGCTATACTACAAAAGACCCACTTCCTTACAATGGGCACTTCTGGTTTACAGGCCATCATGCACGTCTCTATCCAGGGACAATGTGGAGCCTCCCAATTTTTGGCTGCCCTACCTAAGGGCTATACTACAATAGACCCACTTTCTTACAATGGGCACTTCAGGTTTACAGGCCCTCATGCACGTCTCTATCCAGGGACAATGTGGAGCCTCCCAATTTTTGGCTGCCCTGCCTAAGGGCTATACTACAGTAGACCCACTTTCTTACAATGGGCACTTCAGGTTTACAGGCCCTCATGCACGTCTCTATCCAGGGACAATGTGGAGCCTCCCAATTTTTGGCTGCCCTGCCAAAGGGCTATACTACAAAAGACCCACTTCCTTACAATGGGCACTTCTGGTTTACAGGCCATCATGCACGTCTCTATCCAGGGACAATGTGGAGCCTCCCAATTTTTGGCTGCCCTGCCTAAGGGCTATACTACAATAGACCCACTTTCTTACAATGGGCACTTCAGGTTTACAGGCCCTCATGCACGTCTCTATCCAGGGACAATGTGGAGCCTCCCAATTTTTGGCTGCCCTGCCAAAGGGCTATACTACAAAAGACCCACTTCCTTACAATGGGCACTTCAGGTTTACAGGCCCTCATGCACGTCTGTATGCAGGGGCATTGGTGAACCTCACAATTTTGGACTGCCCTGGCAAAGGAAAATACTACAAAGACTCACTTCCTCAAAATGGGCACATTAGACTCAAGAGGCCTTCATGTATGTCTCTTCTCAGGGACATCGGAGTTCCACACAATGTTTTCACGTAAAATCTTTCATGTAATCTCCAAAAGTAACATACACCAGCTCTATCTCACTATTGGGTATGTGCCCTTAACATTTCCGCCATGAAAATTCATTTTGGTGTCATTTTTGAAGGTTTTCTGGTGAGTCCGTAAAAATGGCATAAAACGCGGACAAAATAGTTCACAGCTGTGACTTTTGAGTGATAAATGCTTCAAGGGGTCTTCCGCATGCTGTTACCATGTCATTTGAGCACTCTTCTGAGACTTTTGTGACATTTTTAGGGTTTCTACATGCTGCCGGGGATCATTTCATAAAACTACTCGGGTCTCCCATAGAATAACATTGGGCTCGGTGCTCGGGCCGAGTACACAAGTATCTTGGGATGCTCGGCCCGAGCCTCGAGCACCCGAGCTTTTTAGTACTCGCTCATCACTAATAATAACCAATGTCAAGGCAGATGAACAATTATATCATCTAGACACATTAAAGGAACAGATTAAGTTGTGTACACATGATCACAAGAATTGTATTCACATGTGGCATAGACGTCTAGGACACAGACATCCTGAAAGTATAATGGAGCTACAAAAGAAAGAATTGACAAAGGATCTATTGATATCTGATTGCTCAATTATCGTAAGATGTGAATGTTGTATAAAATCTAAAGCTACAAGAATATCTATACCTAAAGAAAGTGAGACGAAAAGCACAAGACCACTTACTTGATTTGGTGCATACTGACGTATGTGGACCCATGAAAGTAACTACATCAGGAGGCAATAGATATATAGTGACTTTCATAGATGACGTTTCAAGATGCACAGTCACATACTTGATCAAGAACAAAAGTGAAGATTTCAATAAATTAGTTGACTACGGGACAAAGTCGAGTAACAAGTTTCAGAGGAAGCCATTTGTCATTAGAAGTGATAATGGAGGTGAATTCACAGAACACAAAATAGAAAACTACTTAAGACAAAATTGTATAGAGCATCAAAAGACTGTTCCATACACACCTTAACAAAATGGGGTAGCAGAAAGGAAAAAGAGAACTCTGACTGAAATGATAAGATGTATGCTAACAGATTCCAAACTACCAGAGAAATATTAGAGTGAAGCAGCAATGACAGCTATTTACCTACAAAACCGACTTTTTTTTTCTAAAAAACTGAAAAAAAACCATATGAACTGTGGCAGGGTAAGAAACCAAGTGTGAATCATTTAAGAGTTTTTGGATATAAAGTTTTTTTATTTATTCCAACAGAAAAATATTCCAAACTTAAAAACAGATTCATAGAAGGAATATTTGTTGGATAAAGTGAAAATTGCAAAAGATATAAAATCCTAGTTCCCAAAACAGACAGTGTTACGGTGAGTAACAGTGTGACATTCATTGAGGATCTAAATGAAGACACTATGATTTCACTAGAAACAAAAAATAAGAAAAACAGCAGTGGTATAACGGAAAGAATATCTGATGAAAAAAAGTTGAAATTGATGAAAAACAGAATGCTGAAAATGAAGAGATACAACTACAGACACAGAACCAAGACGTTCAATACGAGAAAATAAAGGAAAACCAATACGTCTTTCATACAAGGCAAGTACAAGGAAAATTTATGAACCTATCTCTTGGGAAGACATATCTCTACTTCCTGAAGAAGAAGCTAATAAATGGACAAAGGCAACAGAAACAGAAATAAAATCCATGCATGACTCAAAGACATGGACACTGACAGAATTACCAGAAGGAAGAAAAGCTATAGGATGTAAATGGGTTTTTAAAGTAAAATACCAAACAGATGGCACAGCTGAATGATATCAAGGAAGACTCGTAGCTAAAGGTTATTCTCAAAAATATGGAGAAGACTATGATGAAAAATTTGCTCCAGTTGTCAAACATACTACAATAGGAACTTTGATTGCTGTTGCAGCAATGAAACAAATGGAGTTGAAGCATCTGGACATAAAGACAGCATTTTTGAATGGAGATTTAACAGAAGATATTTACATGGAACAACCTCCAGGATTCAAAGATAAAAGTAATCCAAACATGGTTTGTAAACTACAGAAAAGTATATATGGTTTAAAACAAGCTGCTAAAGCGTGGAATGATAAAATCACAGATGTGCTCACAAATGAAAAATTTCAAAGAAGCAAAGCTGATCCTTGCCTATACACAAAAAGACTGATGGACAGATGGATCTATCTACTCATATATGTTGATGATATTTTAGTTTGTTTTGAAAAAGAAAGGGATAAAGAGGACATACTAAGAATTCTGAATCAACATTTCGAGATCAACGACTTGGGAAATGGGAAACAGTATCTAGGAATACTGATAGAAAGAGAAGAAGATGGAAGTTTCCTACTTAATCAAAATCAAGACTCAATTCAAGACATAATTGAAACATTTGGATTGAAGGACGCAAAAACAGTAAAGTCTCCAATGGAAACCAATTATCTTCAGGAGATGAATAGCCAGCAAAATGTGTTACCAAATAATGTAGAGTACAGAACGGCAATGGGAAAATTACTGTATCTAGGAACTGTTACAAGGCCAGACATCGCAGCAGCAATAGGAATTCTGAGTAGAAAAGTGTCAAAGCCAAATAAAAAGGATTGGAATGCCGTGAAAAGAGTAATACGTTATTTCAAAGGAACTAGCAATGTGAAATTGAAACTACCTACAAGTGATAAATGCACTTTAACTGGATACGTTGATGCAGATTGGGCTGGAGATCCAACTGACAGGAAATCTACCAGTGGCTATCTGTTCTTTCTCTCAGGCGGAACAATTACTTGGACTAGTAAAAAGCAATCTATAGCAACGATGTCTTCAACAGAAGCAGAATTTGTTGCAGCAGCACATGCGAGTAAAGAAGTTCTATGGTTAAGACAATTGCTAACAGACCTAGGACAACCACAGTTGGAATCAACAAAAATAAATGAGGACAATCAAGGATGTCTTGTTCTTGCTCAGATGGAAAGAGTTAACCCAAAATCCAAGCAAATTGATGTGAAGTTTCATTTCTTGAGGGATCACCAGGAACAAGGAATCCTGAAATTAGAATATTGTCCAACTGAAGATATGACAGCAGATATTTTCACAAAGGCATTGAATGCTGAAAGACATCAGAGACTAATGAAGATATTAGGCTTAACTGAATAAGCCCTTACTGTTGAGAAAGAGTGTTGGTATATGCAACAGATGAGGACTTCTTTGCATATGTGTAAAGGAGGACTTTAGGCTGATCTAACAGTAGATGGCGATGTTGTGTAAAGTTTGCTTACTCACTGTATTGTAAAAAGTCTCTTGTTTTCTCTTACGGGTTTCGGTTTCTTTTTCTGATGCAATGCTGTATGACTGTGCATACTATTACTTCATGTTCCAAGGAGTAAAGAGCTTGTTATCCCATGTAATCTGCTCTGTGAAGTTTCTTCTACACCTTGGAAGCTTGAAGCTCTGCAACACTCCTGACCCGGGATGAATATTACCCCTGAAAAGTGGTGTAATACCCTGTGGCGCCTGAAGCCCAGGGGTGCCACACAAGCAGGGTATTTATCAAATGATTTCACATAAAAAACTAGTAACTAATCCAACTTCTTCTTTTAACACTAGAAGTCCCAGAGAGGGGTCATTTAACATTTCTACCTTTGGAACCCAGAGACAGTTCGAATGACCTGAAGGATTTTAGCTAACATCCTATAATCACCGTCTTTTGTTCTGAAATTAAGGCCATTACTGTCACACCACAGGAGGTTGTTGTTTTCCATTGAGTTTAGCCATTTAGTTTCTAGTAAGTTTTATTCAGTTTATCATCAGTCATTTGACCATCTTTCGGGACTTCAGGGGGGAGCTCGAAATTTCTGGGACTTCTAGTGTTAAGAGGGAACTTCTTGAGATTCTTGAAAAGGCTGTGCTGGAGAATACCAGCCCCAAAAATTGTACAATTTCATTAATGAGTATCAATCTTGCACGCCCAAGGTTCACAAGAATATAGAAGACCTAATGGGTAGACCAATAGTCTCAGGTAATCAGAGCTTAAGTGAACCTATTTGTGCAATTCTGGATCATTATCTCAAACCTCCTGTGTCCACATTACCTCATACATCAAAAACACCACTGCTGCACTACAGAGGTTGGATCAAATGTACCTGGCCCCTAATATGATTTTGGTTACTGCTGATGTAGAATCTTTGTACACCTCCATCCGCCATTCAGACGTTGGCAGCTGTACAGTGGTTTCTAAATCCAGCAATATTCCAACATGGCTACTTTACTTCTCACCATATTGAGATTTGTCTTGACTAGAGATGAGCGAACCGGCCGTGGTTCGGCTCGACTTCGGTTCGCCGAACGGAGGTCTCGTTCGAGTTCGGTTCGGCGAACCGATCCGGCGAACCGCTTGAACCGCATAGGAAACAATGGGAGGCAATCACAAACACATAAAAACACCTAGAAAATACCCTCAAAGGTGTCCAAAAGGTGACAAACAACTCACAACACAACACAAACACATGGGAAAGTGACAAGAACAAATTCTCATGCAAAAACAAAACAGCGTTACAAGGAAAAGAGGATGAGACGCAAATAAAGGCATGGCATGCCCTTCTAAAATCATGTAAAGCACGGCAAGGTTACTCCAAGCGGAGTATCCCTTTTTTCCAAAAATTGGGCCACACACACATCCACCCCTTCAGTGGCAGCACTTGTGCCCCAGTTGTACACTTCACAGGTACATTTGCATCAAGCACATTCAAAAATACGCCATACTTAACTGTCCCCAGGAGGACACCGGGGTAGGTAGCAAAGTCTTTGCTGAACCATGACTTGTTCATCTTGGCTCCTTTTAAAAAACACAGCAAGCAAGGGTTACTCAAAGCGGAGTCTCCCTTTTTTCAAAAAATTGGGCCACACACACCCACCCCTTCAGTGACAGCACTTGTGCCCCAGTTGTACACTTCACAGGTAGATTTGCATCAAGCACATTCAAAAATACGCCATACTTAACCGTCCCCAGGATGACACCAGGGTAGGTAGCAAAGTATGTGCTGAACCATGAATTGTTCATCTTGGATCATTTTTAAAAACACTGTAAGCAAGGGTTACTCCAAGCGGAGTCTCCCTTTTTTCCAAAAATTGGGCCACACACACACCCACCCCTTCAGTGGCAGCACTTGTGCCCCAGTTGTACACTTCACAGGTAGATTTGCATCAAGCACATTCAAAAATACGCCATACTTAACCGTCCCCAGGATGACACCGGGGTAGGTAGCTAAGTCTTTCCTGATCCCAGCTCTGTTCATTTTGGCTCCTTTAAAAAAAACACAGCAAGCAAGGGTTACTCCAAGCGGAGTCTCCCTTTTTTTTCCAAAAATTGGGCCCCACACACACCCACCCATTCAGTGGCAGCACTTGTGCCCCAGTTGTACACTTCACAGCTAGATTTGCATCAAGCACATTCAAAAATACGCCATACTTAACCGTTCCCAGGATGACCCCAGGGTAGGTAGCAAAGTCTTTGCTGAACCATGACTTGTTCATCTTGGCTCCTTTTAAAAAACACAGCAAGCAAGGGTTGCTCCAAGCGGAGTCTCCCTTTTTTCTAAAAATTGGGCCACACAGACACTCACCCCTTCAGTGGCAGCACTTGTGCCCCAGTTGTACACTTCACAGCTAGATTTGCATCAAGCACATTCAAAAATACGCCATACTTAACCGTTCCCAGGATGACCCCGGGGTAGGTAGCAAAGTCATTGCTGAACCATGACTTGTTCATCTTGGCTCCTTTTAAAAAACACAGCAAGCAAGGGTTACTCCAAGCGGAGTCTCCCTTTTTTCCAAAAATTGGGCCACACAGACACTCACCCCTTCAGTGGCAGCACTTGTGCCCCAGTGTTACACTTCACAGCTAGATTTGCATCAAGAACATTAAAAATCCACAAGCATTTACTCTCCCCAGGATAACACAGGGATAGTAAATTCCTTGTGGATCCATGACTTGTTCATTTTGATGAACGTTAGTCTGTCCACATTGTCACTGGACAGACGTGTGCGCTTATCTGTCAGCACACACCCAGCAGCACTGAAGACACGTTCAGAGACAATGCTGGCAGCTGGACACAACAAGATGTCCAAGGCGTAAGTGGAGAGTTCTGGCCATTTTTCAAGATTTGAAGCCCAAAATGAGCAAGGCTCCATTTGCAAAGTCATGGCATCGATGTTCATTTGGAGATACTCCTGTATCATCCTTTCCAGCCATTGACTATGTGTCAGACTTGTTGTCTCTGGTGGCCTTGCAAAGGAGGGTCTAAAAAAATTTTGAAAAGATTCAATAAAATTGCTGTTACCAGCACCAGATACGATGCTGCTGGTACGGGTAGACTGTTGAAGATGACGAGACCGTCCCATGTTTGTCAAGTTATAACTGGGAGATTCACTCCCTGCACCAGGGTTGTTTGGTGGAAAAGCCGAGCTAAGATCGAGTAACAGCTTTTGCTGATACTCCTGCATACGTGCATCCCTTTCTATGGCTGGAATTATGTCACAAAATTTGGACTTGTACCGGGGATCTAATAGTGTGGCAAGCCAGTAGTCATCATCACTTCTAATTTTGACAATACAAGGGTCATGTTGGAGGTAGTGCAGCAAGAAGGCGCTCATGTGTCTTGCGCAGCCATGCGGACCAAGTCCACGCTGTGTTTGTGGCATAGAGGTGCTAACCATTCTTTCTTCCTCTGACATCTCCCCCCAACCTCTTTCAACTGAAATTTGACCAAGGTCTCCCTCATCCGCTGAGTCTTTCATGTCCATGGACAGTTCGTCCTCCATTTCTTCATGTTCTCCTGCACCTTCCTCAACATTTCGCCTGCTACCATGCGCCCTTGTTGATCCCTGTCCCCCATGGTCCCATGCCTGCCGCGTTGGTGATGTAGAACGTCTGGACCTTGGTGATGTTGTTGTCTCTTGCGCATATGAATCCTCCTGTAGTTCCTCCCCTTCCTGTTGTCCCACCCCCTGACACCGAATTGTGTTTAGCGTGTGCTCCAGCATGTAAATGACTGGAATTGTCATGCTGATAATGGCATTGTCAGTGCTAAACATATTCGTCGCCATGTCGAAACTGTGCAGAAGGGTGCATAGGTCCTTGATCTGAGACCACTCCATCAGGGTGATCTGCCCCACCTCTGCATCTCGTTGGCCCAGGCTATATGTCATGACGTATTGCAGCAGGGCTCGATGGTGCTGCTACAGTCGCTGTAACATGTGGAGAGTCGAATTCCAGCGTGTCGGCACATCGCGTTTCAGGTGATGAACTGGCAGGCCGAAAGACTTCTGGAGCGATGCAAGTCGCTCAGCAGCGGTGGTTGAACGGCGGACGTGAGCAGACCATTTTTGTGCCCTGTTCAGAAGGCCATCTAGGCCGGGATAGTGTGTTAAAAATTGCTGGACAACAAGGTTCAACACGTGAGCCATACAAGGCACGTGTGTCACCTTGCCCAGGCGAAGGGCCGCACCCAGGTTTGCAGCATTGTCGCACACGGCCTTACCAGGCTGCAGGTTGAGTGGAGACATCCATTTACCAAACTCAGCCTCCAGAGCTGCCCACAACTCAGCCGCTGTGTGACTCTTATTTCCAAGACATTTCAAGCTAAAGACCGCCTGATGACGTTGCCCTCTGCTGCCAGCATAGTAATGAGGGGTGCGTGATTCCTTCTGAGAAGTTAGAATGCTGGTGGCCTGACCAGGCAGGCTTGGGGCAGAGGTGGAGGACCTAGACGAGGTGGAGGAGGCAGAAGCAGTGGCGGAACTTGGACAGACAGAGGATTGACATACTAGTCGTGGGGACGGCAAGACTTGTGCAGCAGACCCTTCACCATCTATCACCATAGTTACCCAGTGCCCTGTCAGCGACATGTAACGTCCCTGTCCATGCTTACTGGTCCAAGTATCGGTGGTGAAATGCACCTGTTCACACACAGAGTTTCTCAAGGAAGCTGTAACGTGTGCGACATGCTGGTGTAGCGCAGGCACACCTTTCTTAGAGAAGTAGTGGCGACTGGGCATCTGGTACTGGGGCACAGCGACAGACATAAGGTCTCTAAAATCCTGTGTGTCCACCAGGCAGAAAAGCAGCATTTCGGTAGCCAAGAGCTTACAGAGGGATAAAGTCAACCTCTTAGCTTTGTCATGGGTTGCAGGAAATGGCGTTTTATTTGTCCACATCTGAGGGACAGATATCTGGCTGCTGTGTGTAGATGGTGTTGAGTAGGGTGTCCCTGGAAAAATGCAGGTTTGTGAGGAAAGTGCAGGCGTAGACATGATGTTGCCTTCAACCAACGTTGGTGCTATCGATGTCTGAGAGAGCTGTACACACGCACTTGTTTCCCCTTCCAAAACAACTGACGACCTACCAAGCAAACTGCCTGTTGCGGTTACAGTGGTGGAAGATGTGCGTGGAAAACCAGGTGTGACAGCTGTCCCCACAGTCCTAGAAGATGAAGAGCGTGCAGATGCACTGGAAGGGGCAGGCGGTGGATGGTTCGCTCCGCTAGGCCGCATTGCAGCACAGTGAGCTTCCTACTCGGACATATGATATTTATTCATGTGACGATTCATGGAAGAAGTTGTCAAACTGCTGAGATTTTGCCCTCTACTAACAGAATCATGACAAATTTTACAGATCACATAATTTGGGCGATCTTTTGCTATGTCAAAAAACAACCAGGCTAGGCAAGGCTTAGAGGGCATGCGACCTGCTGATCCACCCCGACTAGTGCTCAGAAGCACAGTGGTGGCTGAGGATGCAGTTGTAGATGTGCTACCAGTACTCCTCCTCTGTCCAGGAAGGTGCAAGGTAACTTTGTCGTCGGTTACATCCTCCTCCACCGCCTCTGTTGACCTCCTCGAGTGCCTGACTGTGGGTTGACAATAGGTGGGATCTAGAACTTCCTCATCAACTGTTGTGTTTGCACTCCCCTCACCCTCAGACCGAGCCTCTTCTTGCCCTAACCGAATATTTAAGTTGTCATCCCAATCTGGTATCTGCGACTCATCGTCATCAGTATGTTCCTCATTGTCTATAACAACAGGTGTTACAGTTTGTGAATAAGGGTCAACATTATGCTCAGAAACTTGGTCCTCACAGCCTGAATCAGAGTCACAAAGGTTCTGGGCATCACTGCAGACCATTTCCTGGTCTGTACTCACTGTAGCTTGAGAGCAGACCTCTGATTCCTAGGCTATAGTGTGACTGAACAGCTCTGCAGACTCAGCCATCTCAGTTCTACCATACTGTGCAGGGCGGATGCAGACTTCAGAGCTGGGAGAAAGCAAGTGTCATTGGGATGACAACTCAGAGGACAGGTGTTTTTTGGATGCTGTAGTTGAGGTGGCGGAGAGGGCACTTGTTGGACTACTTGAGATCCATTCAAGCATTTTCTTTTTTTGGCCATCATCTACCTTTGTTCCAGTTGTTCGTGTCCGTAAAAAAGGGAGCACATCGGATTGTCCACGGTAAGTAGTAGACATCTTACTTTTGCTGGAAGATGGTCTATCTTCAGCAGATGTTAATGGAGCTTTGCCACCTTCCCCACGGACAAACCCTTTTTTCCTTTTCCAACACGTCTCTTCCCCTTTCCACCAGCATCTGTCATTTTGCCACTCATTTTGATTGCGACAAGATTGTGCACTTAAAATGTGGTAGTAAAAATTGAGAGGTGGTGTAGATTGCAGCGGTGGTCTATCTTTATTAACAGCAGAATAAACAACAATAACTATCCCTGACAATGCAACTACGGCCCTTAAACTGGCAGCATAATTTGCTATTAGAATGGCTTAGCAACAATGAGCTTGAGTGTGCAATGCCGAGGTGCTTCAAATAGATTTGCATTAGTGGGACACTAATGGAAGTCCAACAGCCACTTTTAGGATGCCACTAAGTTTCCTCAGTGTTTGCTAGTATAATGGCTTAGTAACAATGAGTTTGAGTGTGCAATGCAGTGGTGCTGCAAATAGCTTTGCACCAGTGGGACAATAATGGAAGTCCAACAGCCACTTTTAGGATGCCACTAAGTTTACTCAGTGTTTGCTAGTATAATGGCTTAGTAACAATGAGTTTGAGTGTGCAATGCAGAGGTGCTGCAAAAAGATTTGCACTAGTGGGACACTAATGGAAGTCCAACAGCCACTTTTAGGATGCCACTAAGTTTCCTCAGTGTTTGCTTGTATAATAGCTTAGTAACAATGAGCTTGAGTGTGCAAAGGGCAGGAGGGTACAGTGGCAGGGTTGTGGGTCAGTGTACAGGAAAGGAAGCCTCACTTTCTATCCCTCCTAATGGGGAAATGCAGCGAGGAAGTCCCTGAGCTTAGCTACACAGTTGCTGTTATCTTCTGTAGCTGCTAAAATCTGTTTCCACGGACCTGACTGTCACCTATGGCTCTGAGCCTGCTGTTATTATTATTATCCTTACAAGGGCTAATAGAAACTTCTATCCCTATTCTGTATAGCGATGTGTGTAGAGCGTACACAGCAGTATCGGAGACAGGAGCTACGCCAGCGGTGACTGACACCCAGACGCAGAAGGCAGATAATGGCGTCCGGATGGGCAGATACCCGTTTTTATAATGCAGGGACATGTGACATGGACATCCTATCACACATGCCGTTGCTTCTCTGGCTAAAAGTCCACTTAGCTGTGTGTGTGTCTGGGATTGACTGACATGCTGGCCCGCGCCACTACACGCGCGTGCTTAGGGAAGGAAGATAAGGAAAAAAAAAAAAATGGCGATCGCCATTATCCCAGCAGCAGTGATCTGAATGAGCTGTTCCCGCACACTATACGCTGAAATTTCATAATAGTGTGAGTCACATAGTGACTTACACTATTACAGCGGAAAGCCAGCTAGTAATTAGCTTGGCTTTTTGCTGCTAGAACCGTTCTCGAACGTAACTAGAACTATCGAGCTTTAGCAAAAAGCTCGAGTTCTAGTTCGATCTAGAACAGCCCCCAAAATCACTCGAACCGCGAACTGGAGAACCACGAACCACGAACCGCGCTCAACTCTAGTCTTGACTGATAATTTTTTTCTGTTTCATAATCAAATCTATTTTCAAACCCAGGGTACAGCAATGGGGGCATCTTATGCCCCCAGCTATGCTAATTTATTTTTGTTGGCCTGGGAGCGAGAAATATTTCAGTATGAAACAATACTACATATAGACAAAATTCAACAATGGATGCGATACGTCAATGATGTGTTGTTCATTTGAGAGGACTCCATTGAAGAACTTGAATAAACGATGCAAATTTTAAATATGAATGACAAGAATATCAAGCTTTTATATAAATATGCAAAAAAGTTGATTTTTTAGATTTACTCATTGATACCCTACCAATTGGAGAAATCATCACAAATGTATATCGCAAGTCTACCTCCACAAACCAAATTCTTTACTATCTTCTAAATCTTCACACCCACAATCTACCATCCAAGGAATACCAGTGGGTCAATTTTTAAGATTAAAAATAATTTTTTCATCTCATGAATCCTTCCTGGCTCAATCGACTGATCTTCCAAAAAGATTCAGAGAAAGAGGATATAGCTATCAAAGCATTCACAGGGGATTCAACAGAGCAAGAATACTTCAAGGGATCAATTACTCCATGGTCGAACAAGAAGGGCACCAGGAGAAAATGGACATACTCATGGTCCAACACATTTAATTATGACATATAATTATCAGTGGGCTCAACCTAGGGATATCATTGACAAACATTGGTCAGTTTTACACACGGATTCGATTGTTAAAATGATTTTATCTTTATCTCCCCTAATAACAGCCAGGAAATCTAACAATCTACGTGACATCCTAGTCCATAGCTACTATCATCCGGTAAATCAAGACAACTTAATCTGTTATTCGGAAATCATGGGATTTTTTCCATGCGGATTATTTAAAGCGTGTGCCAATCGTACGAAGTCAAGAACATTCTCAAATTTTGATGGATCCAAGGTATATCAAATTAGGAAAAGAATCTTATGTACCTCCAAGGGTGTGATTTATGTGGCTGAATGCCCCTGCAGAAAACTATATGTGGGTCTCACAACTACAGAATTACACATATGCACAAAAGAACACTGTAGGGACATTGAAAAAGCTAAAGTGGAGAAGGATGATGCCTCACTAAAAAAAAAAACCAAGGCACTTCAAAACATTTCACAACTGTAATCCAAGATTTCTCAAGGTAAAAGGAATAGATCAGGAAAGTTTGGGACAAAGAGGAGGTACTCTGAGTAAAACTTTGGCTCAAATAAAGAGTTGATGGCTTCCCTAGGAAGCCCAATGCGAAACACGCATCGAGACCGTGATTGTTTGCATTCCCTGAGGCCGGACAATATGGGTAAGATGACTCTCCTTATATGCTAAATTGTTGAATGTACTTGAGTGCCTCCTTGTGGCTTCAGACAAATATTACAGGCTTTATCGTTCCACGGTGACTTTTCACTTCAGTTCAACCATTATTTCTGGTGGTACCTTTTATAAGCCTATATTTATATACATTTTTTGTCCCCCTCCTTTCTGTGATACAATGATATAGATATATATATATATATATATATATATATATATATATATATATATATACATATATATATATATATATATATATATATATATATATATATATATATATATGTATATATATATATATATATATATATGTATATATTGGTACTAATCACAGTAAAGTATATGGTACATTGGGTATGGTGCAATATATTTATTGAGACATTTTTCATTATACTATTATATTTTTATTAAGTGCATATAGTACTGGGCATAGTGCAACATCTGTTCAGTTATATTTATACTCTGATTGATCCATGCTGAATACCCTATCCTTACCATGACCTCAGGATTTATGTAATCAATTCCTTTCTGCACCTTATATTCCCCCCTTTTTTATCATATTTCTTGATTTCAATTTTATGTCTTTATTTTGTCTAATAAAGTATAATTATTTTATATTATTATGGATTTTGACTCCATATTTTTCTGATTCATATAAAGAGTCATTGGATTTTCAGATTGGGAAGTTTGACTCCTGGTGGACTGAACAAACATTTTGGTTTTGTGCTTAGGGCCGTTTAATATTTGCTTTGTTTTGACGGAAACGGAATCCGCCACAAATGCAGTACAGTTCATATATTTATAGTAGAAGCGCGACACCATGCGGGTTGTGTGCTTCCTACACTACCCGCATGTGTCCACATGGTGTCGCGCTTCCACTGTAAATAAATGAACTGTACTGCATCTGTGCTGGAACTCGTTCCCGTCAAAACAATGCAATTGTGAAACCGGCCTTATTTATAAGTTCCACCACCTTATTTATGTATTTATATTTTTTACAGAGATTTTTATTTTATAGGCGGAGGATTTTAATGGGTTAATTTTAATTATTGTCAATAAATCCTATTTGATTTGAATTTGTTTTATTTTATTCACAGTAACCATATTTCATTAACTATTTTCTTGGAGTGATGCAAGTTTGCAAGATGGTCAGTGAATAGATATGACCACTGGAGCTGAAGGATACCTAAAATATTGAAATCCTTGGGAGAACAGCACCTTTATTTTAATTTTTTTTTTCATCATCACATATTCACCTTTACATATTTGAACAACTGTATAATCACATACACATTATTATTCAAATATCTAGAACAATTGCACTTTCAGTGATTCATAAGTATCTACTATTAGGAATTAATGTTCACACCATTTACTCTTTATAATATACTAGCTGTACTACCCGGCTTCGCCCGGGTTAATAACTGCTGTTAACAAAATAGAATGTATAACAAAAATGTATTCTGCACACAAAAAACAGAAAACAAATAGATAGAAATGTAATTATTAAATTGTTGCCTATATTAACCAATCAGAGCTCAGATTAATTAACTGTAGTAAAATAGAAGCTAAGCTGTGATTGGTTGCTATTGGCAGCCTGATAAATCTCCAGGCAACAGAAAGCCCTCCCCCCTGACAATATATATTAGCTCACACATACACATAATAGACAGGTCATGTGACTGACAGCTGCCGTATTTCCTATGTGGTACATATGCTGTTCTTGTAGTTTGGCTGCTTATTAATCAGATTTTTATTTTTGAAGGATAATACCAGATATGTGTGTGTTTAGGGCGATTATATGGCGAGGTTGGTGTATGTGTGGTGAAATGTGTGCTGAGGGTGGTATATGTGTTCAAGTACGTGGTAGTGTGTGGCACATTTTGTGTGTGTGTTCATATCCCCGAGTGTGGTGAGTATCCCATGTTGGGGCCCCACCTTAGCAACTGTACAGTATATACTCTTTGGCACCATCGCTCTCATTCTTTAAGTCCCCCTTGTTCACATCTGGCAGCTGTCAATTTGCCCCCAACACTTTTCGTTTCACTTTTTCCCCATTATGTAGATAGGGGCAAAATTGATTGGTACATTGGAACGCGTGGGGTTAAAATTTCGCCTCACAACATAGCACCCGGCGCTGCCCGGGATAGTAACTGTCTCTCTGTTTCTCTCCCATTCTCTGTCTGTCTCCCCCTCTGTATATCTCTCTGTCTCTTTGTCTGTCTGTCTCTTTCCCTGTCTGTCTCTGACTGTCTCTGTTTATTTCCCTGTCTGTCTATCTATCTCTGTCACTTTCCCTGTCTGTCTCTTTCCCTGTCTGTCTCTTTCCCTGTCTGTCTCTTTCCCTGTGTCTGTCTTTTTGTCTGTCTCTTTACCTGTCTGTGTCTGTCTCTTAACCTGTCTCTCTCTTTCCCTCTCTTTCCCTGTCTGTCTCATTCCCTGTCTGTCTGTCTCTTTGTCTGTGTCTGTCTTTGTGTCTGTCTCTTACCCTGTCTATGTCTGTTTCTTAGCCTGTCTGTGTCTGCCTCTTTCCCTGTCTGGGTCTGTCTCTTTCCCTGGCTGCATTGTGACACGCCAACATTCCATATAAGGGCGTGTCTGCGCATTCTTCTGAAGTTCTGGCTGCACAGTGGCTCCCAGCTCCATTCACTTTAATGGAGGCAGGTTTTTTGGTGAATAACTGTAAAAAGCAGGGTTAAAATTTCCCCTCAAAACATAGCCTATGACGCTCTTGGGGTCCAGAAGTGTCAGTGTGCAAAATTTTGTGGCTGTAGCTGCGACGGTGCAGATGCCAATCCCGGACATACAGACACACATACACACACACATTCAGCTTTATCTATTAGACTAGCTGTAGTACCCTGGTGTATCCCGGGATAGTAACTGTCTCTCTCTCTCTCCCAGTCTCTGTCTGTGTGCCGCTGTCTGTCTGTCTCTCTGATTGTCTCTTTCCTTGTCTGTCTGTGTCTATGGCTCTGTCTGTTTCTAACTCTCTGTCTTCGTATCAATCTGTCTCTATCTCTGTGTCTGCGTGTGTCTGTCTCTCTATGTCTGTGTCTGTCTCTATGTCTGTATCTGTCTGTCGCTCTCTTTCCCCGTCTGTCTCTTGCCCTGTCTGTCTCTTTCCAGGTCTGTCTCTTTTCAGGTCTGTCTCTTTCCAGGTCTGTCTCTGTAAAGGTCTGTCTCTTTCCCTATCTGTCTCTTTCCCTGTCTGTCTCTTTCCCCATCTGTCTCTTTCCAGGTGTGTCTCTTTCCAGGTCTGTCCCTTTCCAGGTCTGTCTCTATCACCATCTGTCTCTTTCCAGGTCTGTCTCTTTCCAGGTCTGTCTCTTTCCCTTTCTGTCTCTTTCCAGGTATGTCTCTTTCAAGCTCTGTTTCTTTCCCCATCTGTCTCTTTCCCCGTCTGTCTCTTTCAAGGTCTGTCTTTTTCTTTCTCTTTCTGTCTCTGTCTGTCGTCTCTGTCTGTCATCTCTATCTGTCTCTCTCTGTCTCTCTCTCTGTCTCTGTCTCACCACCAACATCATATTACCTCACACATAAGCTTCTTATACTAACAATGTCCATTGTTCCTATAGTAACCAATCACAGCTGCTATTAATAACGTGTAGTTCCAGGCTCCATTCACTTTAATGGAGGCAGGTTTTTTCGAGAGTAACTGTAAAGCGTGGTGTTAAGTTTTCCTGTCAAAACATAGTCTATAATGTTCCCTGGGTCACATGAGGCATCTGTGCAAAATTTCGTGATTGTAAATGCGAAGGTGCGGATTCCTTTAGCGGAAATACACACACACACATACATACATACACACATACATACATTCAGCTTTATATATTAGATTTCATACACTGATACTCTCTCACTCTCACGTTCTCCTATTTAGATATCCTCTATCATTCTACTAACTCCCATACAACTTCACTTGTTTGTTTTCCTTGTTTTCCTTGTAATTACGCAGACACACTCTGTGCGCATGCGCTCCCATGATGATCTGTGACACACGTGACCAAAGTGTGTTTCACTTGCATTCCACGGCGCGGGCCGGGAGTATTTTGAGACCGTATGACCAGTGGGATTCATGCGCCACACGTGAGTAGTGTCTAGCGTAATTGCACATACCTCCATTCTCATTGGACGAAGGAAGTATTTAAAGACCCATTTCCTCCACCCTGACATACGCCCCCTGAAGAAATCTAATTGAAACATACGTCGGGGTGGTGGGACGATACAGCATACTACAGCAGGTAAAATAATTAAACAAGCACAGGAGCACCTTATCTCTATCATGCACTTTATTATCATGAATTTCTATCGTGTATTTCATGTTACCACACTGATCTGGATTGCAGATCCATTGTAATAATTAGTATACTTTAGGACTTTATGTCCATTTTTTTGCATGTGGATGGATTGCTATTTAATATGCCAGATTTATAGAAAATAGATTCTTAATTCTTTATTTAATGCTATATGTATAAGATAGGTTTAATTTAGACCATATGCATTTTTAGCATAAATATTTTTGATGATTATTGTATATTTTTCTATGCATTACCACTTGTGCTTGTATATTTATATTGCTATTAATATGAACTATAGACTGTAATATATTGTCCCTCCTTTATTGAAGCACTACTATATACTATTTTATTTTGAATGTTTTTAGTATTTTTCAATAAAAAATTATTTTTAAACTATATCTCACTGTGTTTGTGTTGGACTTATTCATACTCTAACAGGTGTTGTCAAATATTCTATATACAGTATAGTGAGTTTCTCATTCAGACCTATTGTTGATAAACAGATAGTACATGCGGATCTCTCCAATGGTGCCCACATGTATTTGGAGAATGAGGCACTGATACTTTTCATGGAGAGATGGTATAAATTCCTGTACACTTGAATACTCCTCTTTCTTCTCTCATTATTATAATTTTCAGGTGACCACACGTTGCAAATCACGTGAGCAAACCACATTAATACCATTTGAATTTGCGAGTGAAATCTTAATAGATCGCATATTACGCACCTTTTGGATATGGCATGTCAATAGTCAGAATTACAAAGACGTAAAATACACAAATATAATACACACATACACATTATAGATGATGGATGGAGGGCATATGTGGGGGTAAGATATATATATATATATATATATATATATATATATATATATATATGTATATATATATATATATATATATATATATATATATACAGTTAGATCCAGAAATATTTGGACAGTGACACAAGTTTTGTTATTTTAGCTGTTTACAAAAACATGTTCAGAAATACAATTATATATATAATATGGGTTGAAAGTGCACACTCCCAGCTGCAATATGAGAGTTTTCACATCCAAATCGGAGAAAGGGTTTAGGAATCATAGCTCTGTAATGCATAGCCTCCTCTTTTTCAAGGGACCAAAAGTAATTGGACAAGGGACTCTAAGGGCTGCAATTAACTCTGAAGGCATCTCCCTCATTAACCTGTAATCAATGAAGTAGTTAAAAGGTCTGGGGTTGATTACAGGTGTGTGGTTTTGCATTTGGAAGCTGTTGCTGTGACCAGACAACATGCAGTCTAAGGAACTCTCAATTGAGGTGAAGCAGAACATCCTGAGGCTGAAAAAAAAGAAAAAATCCATCAGAGAGATAGCAGACATGCTTGGAGTAGCAAAATCAACAGTTGGGTACATTCTGAGAAAAAAGGAATTGACTGGTGAGCTTGGGAACTCAAAATGGCCTGGGCGTCCACGGATGACAACAGTGGTGGATGATCGCCGCATACTTTCTTTGGTGAAGAAGAACCCGTTCACAACATCAACTGAAGTCCAGAACACTCTCAGTGAAGTAGGTGTATCTGTCTCTAAGTCAACAGTAAAGAGAAGACTCCATGAAAGTAAATACAAAGGGTTCACATCTAGATGCAAACCATTCATCAATTCCAAAAATAGACAGGCCAGAGTTAAATTTGCTGAAAAACACCTCATGAAGCCAGCTCAGTTCTGGAAAAGTATTCTATGGACAGATGAGACAAAGATCAACCTGTACCAGAATGATGGGAAGAAAAAAGTTTGGAGAAGAAAGGGAATGGCACATGATCCAAGGCACACCACATCCTCTGTAAAACATGGTGGAGGCAACGTGATGGCATGGGCATGCATGGCTTTCAATGGCACTGGGTCACTTGTGTTTATTGATGACATAACAGCAGACAAGAGTAGCCGGATGAATTCTGAAGTGTACCGGGATATACTTTCAGCCCAGATTCAGCCAAATGCCGCAAAGTTGATCGGACGGCGCTTCATAGTACAGATGGACAATGACCCCAAGCATACAGCCAAAGCTACCCAGGAGTTCATGAGTGCAAAAAAGTGGAACATTCTGCAATGGCCAAGTCAATCACCAGATCTTAACCCAATTGAGCATGCATTTCACTTGCTCAAATCCAGACTTAAGACGGAAAGACCCACAAACAAGCAAGACCTGAAGGCTGCGGCTGTAAAGGCCTGGAAAAGCATTAAGGAGGAAACCCAGCGTTTGGTGATTTCCATGGGTTCCAGACTTAAGGCAGTGATTGCCTCCAAAGGATTCGCAACAAAATATTGAAAATAAAAATATTTTGTTTGGGTTTGGTTTATTTGTCCAATTACTTTTGACCTCCTAAAATGTGGAGTGTTTGTAAAGAAATGTGTACAATTCCTGCAATTTCTATCAGATATTTTTGTTCAAACCTTCAAATTAAACGTTACAATCTGCACTTGAATTCTGTTGTAGAGGTTTCATTTCAACTCCAATGTGGTGGCATGCAGAGCCCAACTCGCGAAAATTGTGTCACTGTCCAAATATTTCTGGACCTAACTGTATATATATATATATATATATATATATATATATTACACCAATTTATATACAGTGATAGAGATAGATAAATAGCTAGATAGATAGAAAGACAGCTAGATATTGCACACTATACAGGACACATATCTTATACATAACACATACTGTATAGACAACCCATAATACATTACTGATATGACACACACAGCGCATTCTACTCACCTACTGTATGTGGAAGCCTTTTTATTCCTGCCGTCCAGGAGAGAGCAGTGGTTGTTTGGCCACAGCTTCTCAGGCTAGGGTAGTACAGCTGCCCCTCCCACCGTTCTCTGGTACAGACAGGAGAAGACAGCACACTGAAGGAGGGAATGTCACCCCCTGCACTTTTCCTGCTGAAGACTGTGAAGAGCAAGAGCAGCAAATGAAAGTGAGTTGCTTTCACCCTGAGGCGCCCCCTTTGGTGTCTGGCAAAGGACGCCTTGTGCGACCACACTAGTCACACTCGGTATTGCTGGCCATGTGACTTGTGCCCCGGGACTAAATAAAGCCAAGTAAAGTAAGTACCCCTGGCTCCAGTGTGCCATATAGTCTGCCAGGCTGTTTATACAGAGGCTCGGCTGTGCAGCCTCAGCACAGGCTGCACATCGTGTCTCATCCGGTCCAATCTCTTTGCTTCCACTCACTGGGCCCCAAATACCAGTGATGGTAGTAATGCCTTGATGGTGGCCCTGTGTGTATAGTCATCATAGTAACAATTCTTTTGTGCTCATAGACGTGTGGTCAGCCATCTATGCAAACCATTCAACAACCGCTGATTGACTTTCAGGTGATCAATTTGCAGTAGATTAATGGATAGTCTTGATAAATGGGACATAAATCAATTTCTTTTACAGTTCTCCCAAAGATCATCTTATCATTATGTTTTAGTTTATGCCTGGAAAGATAAGTATCAAGTCAAATCAGTTCTATTAGATTATTGAGGCATAAAAACCAGAGCAAATCGGCTATTTCCAATGGCCCTGTCTATGCCTAAAGGTGGAGTCTTAAGTGAGGGACTCCTTTTCACGACATCAATATAATGTAATAGTACAAGTAAAACAGGAAAGTCCAGCTCAAATGAACAGTTGCTTCTTTATTTCTTGAGAATTTCAAGTACATGGGACATCAAAATTTTCACAAGGAAACCGCTATAATGGCGTATGCATCATCATGTAGTCGAAATTCTCAAGAAATAAAGAAGCAACTGTTCATTTGAGCTGGACTTTCCTGTTTTACTGGTTCGATCAGGCCATGGCAGGGCCTTTGACTGGGCTCTAAACAGAGAGTGGATACAGAAATGGTGAGCTGGATTCGTTGCTACTATAATGAATAGTCCAAAGTATCGGAGGTTTTTCTGACTATGCAAACCCTTTAAAGACTCAAAGTCTCAATTTTTAAACTATTCTTCTTTGTTCACATTACCATGCACTGAGCAGTACTGATACAGGAAGGTCTTTACATTTAAGACTTTATTACCTGCATTAAGCTACAAAAATGAAGTAGAAGATGTAAGTTCTGCACTGACAAATTATCTCTGACATATCATTCAAATGGCGCAGGGAACCGAATGTGGCTAAATGCCTTAAAATATGAGATATATGAAAATAGAAGTAGGATATTCGTTCTGTACACTGTAGCCATAAAATGAGCATATTTTTATAAGTTAGACAAGAGGGATTTCTCAGATTAGAATTGGTCATTGGAATTTCCTTAATCCAAAAGATAAATTGTGACAATATGAACCAATATGAATTTAAAAACAAATGGATTATGTTATGAAGGTAGTGTTTCACCCATAGTAGTGTCATGCCAATCATAGAGGTGTAGCTAAAGAGGGGGCAATCCGAATAGGTTATCAATGACAAGTGTAGACCATAGGGCTCTCACACAAGAGAAAGTCAGTAGAGAAGCAAAGACATTAATTAATAGTAACATGACACTAAATATAACTATAAACCATATTTCCAATAGTATTAGTCAGAATCATTCACATTCAAAATTTAAGACTTGTGATTCCTGCTCTTGGCTCTCTGGCACATTCTTAACCAGTAGCATCTTTGCTGAATCACAGTCCACCAGCCATGGGAATAACTAATACAATATCTTTCATGCAGTCTAGTGGAAAGAGTTTCTATTCTATCCATGCTGGTAGTAAGACTCATACTTATAGTCTGTCTAGGCACCTACACTGGTTGCACATTTTGTATATATTCCAATAACGATCCTTTGTTAAATTTGTCACAACAGTGACATTTTCTAGAACTGAATGTCCCTTAAAAAATGATGAAAAGACAAGAAAATTGGCAGAGCGGGAGAAGCCAGATGGCCAGCGCAATGTTTTTTTTTTCTCCTAACTTTATTTGTGGATAATGCTGCAGCCAATCACGACACAGCAAACATCCACAAGGTTCAGACAGAAGGGCTTCTGTGATTGGCTGCCTAAGTTACATGTCCATGTGCATATAAATCGCAAACATGTTGCTTCAGCGCCAGTTTGTGAATTTGAAACAATAGGGAAGCTGCTGCCGCTGGGGCTGCTAGACAATCAGCTTAGCGATAATGTCCAATATTGGCATGCAGTGTAGGTGAGTTTAGCTACAGGATAAATGCTGCGTAGTTCAGATAGGTAGGACAGCAATAGTTTCCAATACTGATGTGCACTAATGAAAAGGTGTGTGTGTGCACATTTTATGACCAAAATAGGGACTGGTACTTGTGCCTAGTAAAGAGTTGCCAGTGAAAAAAGCACTGTAAATAAGTATTCCTACTAGAGATAAGCCACCCCCCTAGCGTTCGAGTTCGGTTCGGTTAGTTAAACGGAGGCTCCGTTCGACTAACGTTCGACGAACCACTCGAACCCCATTGAAAACAATGGGAGGCAAACACAAACATAAAAACACATTATACAAGTACACATACAGTTAATAAACATTGTCATAACACTTAAGGGGGCTTTACACGCTACGATATCATTAATGTTTTATCGTCGGGGTCACGTTATTAGTGACGCACATCCGGCGTCATTAACGATATTGCAACGTGTAACACTTACCAGCGACCATAAGCGACCTCAAAAATGATGAAAATCGTTCACCATGGTGAGGTCGTCCCAAAACCAAAAATCGGTAATGGTTGATTATCGATGTGGTTCGTCGCTCCTGCGGCAGCACACATCGCTTACCTGCCGCCGGCCAAAATGTGGAAGAAAGGAGGTGGGCGGGATGTTACGTCCTGCTCATCGCCGCCCCTCCGCTTTGATTGGCCGGCCACTTAGTGACGTCGCGGTGACGTTGCTGTGATGCCGAACGTCCTTCCCCCTTGAGGGAGGGATTGTTCGGCAGTCACAGCGATGCTGTCGACCAGGTAAGTGCGTGCAACGCTGCCGTAGCGATAATGTTCGCTGTGGCAGCGATCACACAAAATCGCATGCACGACGGGGGCGGGTGCTTTTACGTACAATATTGCTAGCAATTGCTAGCAATATCGTAGCGTGTAAAGCCCGCTTTACAGGTCCCCGCGACGCGTCCTGCACTCTGTCTCCCACCGCTTTTCCTTCCGATAATCACTGCGTCCTCCCGGTATCCAGCACTGATGATAGGACCTATCGTGACGTCAAAATAGCATGTGACCAGTCATGTGTCTATTATCTCATTGGCTACAGACTGGTCACATGACTAAATGTCAGGCTAGGTCCTGTCAGTGCATCTCTCTGGTGCGCGGTGATCGTTCCAGCATCTCTGTGTGCCGGCGAAATGCTCTGGCACATGGTCAACTCCCCATTCCTGCATGTGGGCACTCTTTAGAGTCAGCCCACATGCAGGGACTAGCTGTCACAGCCGGTAAATAGCGGCACTGTTGCTATGGTAACCCGCCTGTCAGCGGTGACGTCACCGCTTACAGCACGCAGCTTCTGCTCACTCACTGAGTGAATAGGCTGCACGGGAGCAGCAGCGTTTTTCCTCCCATGCTGTGCTGTCTGATGTAGCAGAGATGCATGGGTTGAAGGAGAAAGAATACAGAAGACCATGAATCGTGGAGGGCTGACAGGGAGTAATAAACATGGAGTCTCTAATGTGTCTGTGTATTTATTTCTATTAAAGTATTTTTTCTCTGTGTGGTGTCTTTTTTTTGAACCCTTTATTCGAGATTCTTAATGGCCGGGTCAAACTTGCCTGACATTAAGAATCTCTGGCTTAATACTAGCTAGTAAAACAAAGCTAGTATTAACTCATTATTACCCAGCAAGCCACCCGGCTTCAGGGCTGCTGGAAGAGTTGGATACAGCACCAGATAATGGCGCTTCTATGAAAGCGCCATTTTCTGGGGTGGCTGCGGACTGCAAATCGCTGCAGAGGGGCCCAGAAAGCTCGGGCTAACCTGTGCTGCGGAATCCAATCCCCAGCTGGCTAGTTGTACCTGGCTGGACAAAAAATGGGGCGAAGCCCACGTCGAGTTTTTTTTTAATTATTTGATGAAATTCATGAAATAATTAAAAAAAGGGCTTCCCTATATTTTTAGTTCCCAGCCGGGAACAAATAGGCAGCTGGAGGTTGGGGGCAGCTGTAACTGCCTGCTGTACCTGGCTAGCATAAAAAAAATATAGCGAAGCTCATGTCATTTTTTTGTAGTTTTTTGGCAAAAAAAATAAAAAATGCTTCCCTGGATTTTCCATTGCCAGTGAAGGTAACACTAAGCAGTGGGGGTTAGCAGCCAGTAGCTGCTTGGATTACCCTTAGCTAGCAATACAAAAAATGCAGCGGGAGCCCATATATTTTTTTTAATTATTTATTTAAATAACTAAAAAAAATGGGCTTCCCTGTATTTTGATTGCCTGACATCACAGTACTGTAAAAATAAATCATTAAAAAAATGACGTAGCGCTCCGCGGTATTTTTGATTCTCAGCGCAGATAAAGCAGACAGCTACGGGTTGCCACCCCCATCTGCCTAGCGTTACCTTGGCTGGCAATCAAAATACAGGGAAGCCCATTAATTTTTTTTATTTAAAAAAATAGTTTAAAAAAAAAATGACGTGGGGTCCCCCCATTTTTGATAGCCAGCTAGGGCAAAGCAGACGGCTGTAGCCTGAAAACCACAGCTGGCAGCTGTTGGTGATCCAATGTGGAGGTCACCCCAGGCTCTTTTTTATAATTATTTTATAAATAATAATTACAAAAAAAAGTAGGGTCCCCCCCAAATTGGATCACCAGCCAAGGTAAAGAGTACAGCTGTGGTCTGGTATTCTCAGGGTGGGAAGGTCCAAACTTATTGGCCCTTCACAGCATAAAAATAGCAGGCCGCAGGCGCCCCAGAAGTGGCGCATCCACTAGATGCGCCAATCCTGGCGCTTTATCCCAGCTCATCCCGTGCTCTGGTGCAGTGGCAAACGGGGTAATAAATGGGGTTGATACTAGCTGTAAGGTCAACTGACATCAAGTCCAGAAGTTTGTGATGTCATGGCATCTATCAGATACCCGACATCACAAACTGTCAGTACTAACAAAAATAATAGACAAAAAAAATGTAGTTGAAAAAACACTCCCCAAAACATTCCCTCTTTCAACAATTTATTGGAAGGAAAAAAAAATAAGAGGGTCCCACGATGACTCTGGACTGTCTAGAATATGGGGGGACATGCTCAGGGAACGTATCCCCCATTTTCTAGGAGTGCAGACCCTCCATGTGAGGAGTGTGGGTGCAATGAATCTGCACCCACTCTCCCCGGGTCCACAGAAGCAGAGTCCATGTCGTAACTGTTGCTACCAAAGCTGCAATGAACTGCTCATGAGGTAAGGGCATGCCTAATCAGGAGAACTGTTCTACATTTCCAAATATTGGTATTTGCTGATATTATTGCTATTCCACCTACTATACATTGGGAATAAGATCTTGGAGATGAAATACCCCTTTAAGTCCAGTTATCCAGTTGAATGAATACTAAACAACAGAGCTCGCTATTTAGACATGTTTTCTTGTGGCGTATAACCGACTCTCATGTTTGGTTTGTAAAGGAATCCAGCTCACCCACGTCTGACCTCACCGCACCTCAGACTCGGATCCGGTCCTGCCCCGGCCGCAGCAGTGAGAAATGAAAGAAAGCGATCCAGCTGAGTGACCAAGTGATTTATTCAGTGCCATACAGACATGGCATGGTCGTGGTTAACGCGTTTCTGGCTTGACGCCCTTAATCATAAATGGTTATGATTAAGGGCGTCAAGCCAGAAACGCGTTAACCACGACCATGCCATGTCTGTATTGCACTGAATAAATCACCTGGTCACTCAGCTGGATCGCTTTCCTTCATTTCTCTCATGTTTGGTAGTCATTCAGCAGGGCAACTATAAAATCAAATACCTCCATTTGGAAATGTAGTATAGTTCTCCTGATCAACTATGTTCCTTACCTCATGAGCAGGGCATTGCAGTAGCTTACAGATGCATGGTTACAACCACTCACTGTGTCTGAACACAGGAAGCTGAGCTGACAGCCGCTCTGTGCATGCGGCAGCGTCTATTGTGAAGGAGGGGGCAGCGGGGGATCAACGCTGCACAGGTACCGTGGGACACCAGGGAACACTGGTGTGGTTATAGGGGGTGACCTGGCAGGGCCTGGGGAGGAGTTTTCTGTCGCATATGTCATGGCACATGCGACAGAAATCAGAGGAGTAGGGTGAATGCGGCCTGTGTGCTGCTGTGCGCGTGACCATCTTGGATTTCCGGGAGGGGGTCGGGGGGGCACTTTGGCAACATAGGGGGACCGGAGGGGACTGGGGAAGAGATTTATCTCCCATCTGACATGTTTGTTTATGCCAGATGGGACATAAATAATTTTTTACCGGCGCTGTAATTTACTGTAACGTGATCATTGATATACGGTGTATCCCGGTGATCACGTGAGCGGGGACCGGAAAAACCGGCCTGAATCATGATCTCCAGGGTCTCAGCTACCCCCTGAAACCCCAGAGATTTTCTGAC
The DNA here is from genome assembly GCF_048569485.1 of Anomaloglossus baeobatrachus. Taxonomy (NCBI): domain Eukaryota; kingdom Metazoa; phylum Chordata; class Amphibia; order Anura; family Aromobatidae; genus Anomaloglossus; species Anomaloglossus baeobatrachus. The sequence continues at coordinate 265,589,795 of NC_134354.1, read as the reverse complement.
GCTGGGGGGCGCTATTCACTTATTTCTACCCGCTGTTTATAAACGTAAGATCAGAATAAGGCTACATTCACACGACCGATCCGTTTTTGCGGTCCGCAAAAAACGGTCCATTTTTTTCACGGATGCATCCATGTGGCGTCCATTTCTGTTCCTTATACGGTCCGTATGTCATCTTTCTGTCATCCGTGTGCCTTCCATTTTTTTTTGCGTAGCGCAAAAAAAACTGAAGGAGGGAAAATACATAAATTTACCCAGGATCCATAGCTTCAACCTACATGAGGCATTCCAATGTTCACTCCAGTGCCATTTTCTACTGCTTTTCACAGCGTAGAGCACTCTGGTGATTTTCCTTTGCTTGTACACTTCATATCAGTCTTTTCTGTCATTATAATGGCAGAAAGACACATAATGTCCCACTCTCCTGCATTTTGTAATTTTGCACCATTTAGTGCCTTTCATGTGGCACTAAGGGGTGCTTAGCCTTGTATTTAGCCCAAAAAATAAATAAATTTAAAAAAAAATGACGTGGGGTTCCCCCTATTTTTGATAGCCAGCTAGGGTAAAGCAGACGGCTGCAGCCTGCAGACCACAGCTGGCAGCTTCACCTTGGCTGGTAATCCAAAACTGAGGGCACCCCACACTGTTATTTTAAATTAAATAAATAATTTTAAAAAAAAAACACGTGGTGGTCCCCCCAAAATTGGATCACCAGCCAAGGTAAAGCGAACAGCTGGGGTCTGATATTCTCAGACTAGGGAGGTCCATGGTTATTGGACTCTCCCCAGCCTAAAAAATAGCAGGCCACAGCCACCCCAGAAGTGGCGCATCCATTAGATGCCCCAATCCTGGTGCTTCGCTCCAGCTCATCCCATTGCCTTGGTGCGGTGGCAAACGGGGTAATATATGGGGTTAATACCAGATGTGTAATGTCACCTGGCATCAAGCCCTGGGGTTCGTGATGTCAGGCATCTATCAGATACCTGACATCACCAACCCAGTCAGTAATAAGAAAAAAATAGACGACAAACACATTTTTATTTGAAAAAACACTCCTCAAAACATTCCCTCTTTCACCAATTTATTAGAAAGAAAAACAAATCCAGGTCTGGTGTAATCCAAGGGGGTCCCATGATGATCCATACCATAGTCAATGTCCCCGTCAATGAAGAGCAGAATGTTTCATATTGCCTGGGAGAGCAATGCAGTGAGCTGAGCTAACATCAGTAGGTTAGCCCAGGTCACTGCAGGGCATGAGCACTGCTGTCAGGAGGATAGCGAGGTACATTACCTGCGGTGATCGCTGAACTCCTGATAGCAGACCTGTCACTGAGTTCAATGACCGCCGCCTTCACAACCAAGTATCGCGGGTGTCTGTGACGTCACCGCTAGTGACAGTCTCGGGTCGGCAGCGAGAGGAGATGTGACAAGCAGCGGCTATGGAGGACAGTGACAGCTCTGATGTTGGGAGGGCAGGACTTCATCACCGCAGGTAAGGAACTTCACTAACCTCCTGACGGCAGCGCTTGTCATCCCCGCGGCTGCTGTTACTGCAGTGTGGACAGCTGCGGACACCGTACAGTGCGGGCAGCTGCGGATACTGCAGTGTGGGCAGCTGCGGACACCGTACAGTGCGGGCATATGCTGACACTGCAGTGTCGGCAGCTGCGGACACCATACAGTGCGGGCAGCTGTGGACACTGCTGAGCAGGCAGCCGCGGGGCTGGAGTGGGACACAGACTGCAGCGGCATCCGACGGAAGTCACACGGAAGTGCTTCTGTGTGGCTTTTGGGGATTTTTGCACATGTAGCCAGGGTAAACATCGGGTTACTAAGCAAAGCGCTTTGCTTGGATACCTGATATTTACCCTGGTTACCAGCTTATCACAGGCTGCCAGTGATGGCTCACTGCACACGCAGCTGTAAAAAGCCACGCTTTTGGTGATCGAACCGTTCTCGAACGTAACTCGAACTGCCAAACTTTTAGCAAATCGAGTTCATCGAAGGACTTGAACACCCCCCAAAATCACTCGAACATGAAATTGGCGAACCTCGAACATCGCTCATCTCTAATTGCTACATATTACTGGCTGCTGAATAGTATGCAGAGTTTATTAAGTATTGTTACTTGAAAGTGCGTGGCCTAAAACAAATCGTAGGTAATTATCTAAAAAGTAGTTCTGGGCAATTTTAATTGGCTGCTGAAAATTACGCAAACACATTGATACATATTGGTAGTTAGCCATGCGTGGCAGAAAAAAACTCTAGGGAACTATTTAAAAAGTTGTTCTTGCCAATCTAAATTGCCTGGGCAAAATTCTGCAAACAGAGTTATAGATATTGTTACTTGAATGTGCGTGGCCTAAAACAAGTCGTAGGGAATTATCTAAAAAGTGTCTCTGGGCAATTTTAATTGGCTGCTGAAAATTACGCAAACACATTGATAGGTATTGGTAGTTAGCCATGCGCGGTGGAAAAAATTCTAGGGAAGTATCTAAAAAGTATCTTTGAAACTTATATTATGAGCTCTTAATTACGCAGTGAAATAAATGTATAGAGATTGTTAATGGTGCCTGCTGAAAATTTGCTATTTAACAAGCTAAAAAGGTCTTCTTGGCACTTAACTGTGTCTGCTCCAAATGACACAGTGAAACGCCTTTGTAGGTAGTGGTACTTTTTAGTGCCTTGACAATATTGCCAACTCAGGCAGTAACTAAATAACTTATCCTTTGTGTCAGATGTCTAACAAGTGTGGGTGTATGGTTGCGAAACGTCTGTTTCAAAGGGGAAGTGTACATTAACCATGAGTGGTAAATCATGCCGAGGTTGTCATGGAAGGGGGAATAGATGGGGTGTTGGAGGTGTACTTGTGGGAAGTTCTGTCAAAAGTCTAGTGAACAAACGCCAGCTCATCCTATCCCAAGAGTAATGAGAACAACTTCTGTTACTGGATAGCCTACTCCACTTGATTTCTTTGGCAGCTGCATATTGTTTCAACTTTAAAATGAGGCTGATAAACAGTGGAGAGTGGTGCTAGAGTGGATGGCAAGCGCTGCATCAAGTGGCCTCTCCTCCTCTTCTTCCACCTCAACATCACACACACTTCATTCCCCAGAGGTGCCACCCTAATTACACTTGTTTGCGCCAATGTTACAAATGTCCAACTGGAAAACTGACTGTGGGAAACCACACATGGGCAAGTATGCAGAGCTGTTCCCACATTATATCCCATGTGCATCACAGGTCCTCTCCAAAGATTACCAGACTGTTGAGGAGGAAAGCATCTGCAACGATGCCCAAAATCTTTGTGAGTTGTATCCTGAAGTAGGGTCTCAGCAGGATCCTGACCCTCGTCACCTGACGTTAAGCCCCGGGGGGAGGTGAAGATGATGATGATACTCTGATACCTGAGGTGCACGCATACTGTCCTGTGATGTCAGGTCAGGAAGAGGAGGAGGACAACATAAAGCATGACGACAAAGTTGTAGATCCCACTTGATGTGAACTTAGAGGCACGCAGCTGAGGAGCTCAGCAGATGACGAGGAGGAGGAAGAAGCCAAGGATGTTACAGTGGCGATTCCAGCACAAACACGTAGTGATGCAACCATCAGAAGCACTTCATCCTCAGCCACAACTCTAGTGGTTGGTAGTAGTGGTTGCGTGTCTGCAGTTTGCAGGAATGGTTGCCTGAGACCGGAAAAGATGACCCAACTTTCATTATCTGCCAATGTTGTAAACAATGACCGAGTAGAAGGAAAAATTCAAATAATTTGACAACTGCATGCAGGAACAGGCAAATGCGCAACCAATATGCATTACTGTGGGAATCTCACTGTGCTAAAATGCAGGCTAATGGGCCTATTCAGCCACTGGCTGCCAAATCAACATCGTCTGCCGCTTCTTCCTCCCCCTTCGTCACCGATGAAACTATTGTAGCACAGGTGTCCGAATGCAGAACCTCCTGTTGTGTACCCGCTACAGTGGGGGTGAGTGAGGGTCCGTCAGGTGTTCCAGAAGGGACCATGCATGGTGTTTATGATCCATGTGAGACACTAAGCACACCACATGTTTTTCAATCCAGCATTCCATCTCCCACTACACCTCTCTCCCAGTCCACCACTCGTTCTTGTACACCTTACTCCACCCTCTGTCAGCACAGCAGCCAGTCCTCGGTCCTGCAGTTTTGGTCATGTAAAACACCATTTCCTCCCACACATGGCAAAGTGAAGTGCTTGAGCTTCACTATATCGAAATTGTTGTCCACAGAAATGCTGCCTTTCTGACTTGTGGATACAGAAGGCTTCCAAAACCTGACGGCCATCGCAGTCCCCTATTACCAGTTGCCAGTCACCATTACTTTGCTAATAAACCTGTGCCTGCGCTACACCATCATATCGCAGTCAAGATTACTTTTTCTTTGGAAAACTCTGTGTCTCTCAGGGTGCATTTCACCACTGACACCTGGACAAGCAAGTATGGCCAGGGGTGTTATATCTCGCTGACTGGGCACTGTGTTACTCTGGTGGCTGCGAGAGCAGGCAGGGAAGGGGCTGCTTCCCAAGTGTTGAAATCCCTAAGGCTTTCGGGGCAAACTTCTTAATCTACCGCTTCCTCCACCTCCTCTAGGGCCTTCACCTGCGCCCTCAACCTCTCCCTTTATGTAACACGCATTCAGAGAGTGCAGAGAGAATCCCCCCCACCTCCAAGCAGCTCAGCCAGGGCTCAACACAATCAGGCAGTGCTGAAATTAATCTGCATTGGAGAACACAGTAACACAGCTGCAGAGTTGTGGAAAACTATCCGGGCCAAGTTTGATCAATCAGGGAAGGACGTGTGCAACAATAGTGCAAACCTGTTAGTGGCCCTACGCCTAAGGGACATCCCACATGTGCCTTGCATAGCTCACATCCTGAACCTGGTTGTCCAGAAATTTCTAGACCACTATCTGAGCCTGGATGCGCTGCTGCAAAAGGCACAGTTGGTGTGTGCTCACTTCCGCCATTCACACCCTGTGAGTAATCAACTTGCAATGCTACAAAGGAGTTTCGGCCTACCGGCTAACCGGTTTGTACGCGATGTGCCAACACAGTGGAATTTCACTCTGCACATGTTGCAGCGAATGTGGCAGCAGCAGAAAAACCTGGTGCACTATGCCATGATGCATAATCTTGAACAACGCAGCACGGATGTGGCGCAAATCACGATTGCAGAGTGAGCACAGATGAAGGCCCTCTGCACCCTCCTGCACAAGTTCAAAATGGCTACAAAGATGGTTAGCACTGACGATGCCATCTTCAGCATCACTATTCTGTTCATCTACATGTTGGAGCACACTTTGAATAGTGTGCGAGAGGAGGTGGTGGTGGTCCTACAGAAAGAAGCAGAGGAGCATGAGGAAAGAATACCATTTCCTGTAAAGTCCAGACAGTCGTCGCTCTGGCAGGTATCACAGGAGGGTAGAATCCATGGACCGAGGTGGGCTCATGGTAACAGACAAAATGATAGTGAAGGAGCCGAGGAACAAATGGAGGAGGAAGAGGTTGAAGAGCTGATGGGAGCAGAAGATGAAGAAGATATTAATACTGTGTCTTTTTATCCATGGTTGATGGGAAAGGATGAAAAAGGCAAACTTGAGCGTTACCCCTGCACCAACACAACATGGACGTGGACCCCCATGGAAGCATCCTACACATGAGTGCCTTCTGGCTTCACTATTTGCAACATGATGACTGTATCATTACTACAAATAGTGCTGACTACTGTGTTGCCACTCTGTTAGTTACACGGTACAAGAGTCAATTTAGCAAGATGCTTCCACCCCAGGAAAGGGACGCGCGGATGCTGGAGTATGGAAACAAGCTTGTAGACCAACTTAACAGTACTTTTCCAAAAGACAGCAGTGAGGCACACAGCGTGAATCGCAGTTCTAGAATTTCAACCACGGTAACGTTGCGTCATCAGCGCAGAAGCATTAGAAGCAACAGTTCAAGTGCCACAAACAATTTCTGTGGTTTGTGGCACACATTTTTTTCCACCATCACATGTATAGCAGCTTGGTAATCCACCAATTAATAAATACGCCTAAAATATAACTTTTAATAATTGTGTGTTTATAAAAGATAATAAAGAGACCAAACAAACATATATAGCGCAAATGCGCCTAAAAATTGTCATCAATTGTGATATCCTATATCTTTGGTATTAGGAATATACTGTCACAGACAACAATAACTAGTAGGCAATAGAATAGTCGGCAATAGATAACCCTCATCAAAAATTAGGGAACTAAAAGGCAACAATCTCACCCGTCTTCAATTCATTAGGGGTGAGTATTCCTCAGCCGCAGAAAGTATAGGCAAACGGAGTTGCCACATTAATTTGAGATCCTATGGCTTCCATATATATTCCACGGATTCCTTCAGAGACAACTCCGATGTCATATCAAAGAAACTTTATTTTCCTCTTTCTCAACGCGTTTCAATTGATCATCAGGAGAATTAGAGAAGAATTGTGGTGTCTTTTAGTGAAACCGGCATATCCGCCGCAGGGTTCAGACACCCATCCAATGCCACATTAATATGTCCCTCATAGGACCGGCACATCAGCCACTATATGGGTCCAAAGAAAAATAAAATAAGTCTCCAAAACAGAAACAACCGGCCTCCCATACATCAGACAATCTCAGTTCGGAGGGCCAGATATAAGTTACGTACTTACCAAGGTCCCGACACGTGGCACTAACTGGTACTACGCCACCGTGCCGAGCACCGGCATGAAGTTTAAATAACAGAGCATTGCCGCTCTGAAGCCAGGCGTGTGACGTCACATCCGTCCCACGGGTGCCCGCCCACTTCCTGCGGGTCATCCCGTGTTGAGACGCATGCGACCCAGGATAGAGTCCTGGAACGCAGGACACTACGCGCATGCGCAGATGAACGGCCGCTGCATCTTACAGTGCAGCAGGCACGTCAGCCTGCTGTCATCATATACGGGAATATTGGCAAAGCAAACATTCCACGGAATCATGCCCTGGGACACACTGTCCCAGAAGCAGATAATCCAGGTTAAATATGGCCGTGCCATTATGGTGAAGCGGACAAATTTTAAAACAACAATTCATATGTGATGGTCCAGATGAGCTAGGGAGAGGGGAAGGAGGAGGGGAGGGGGGGGGGAGGGGGAGGGGGGGGGGGAGAGGGGAGGAAGGAACCAGGGGGTGGGGAAAGGAACCTGGAGAATTATTTCAACACCTAGAGGGGAGATCTGATCAGGAACAGTTAAGGAGATACCCGGACCCAAACGGATGAGAACAAAAAGGACCCATCACCATATATATTTTGGCCCTACTTTCTGATCTTACACCTACCTATCATGTGGGGGTCGGCACCCTAAAGAATACGGTGGATGGTGCCCCCACTCGGCCGTCGTATAACCCTACCAGAAAAATCACCCTGTTGCTAGGTTACACAAAGGGTGCAAAGGATAGCATCTCGTTTAGGCCCAGGGGTCTCACTGTCCTGAGCCAGAAGATCCATCTCGTCTCCTGTTTCAGGATCAAATTGTCCCAGTCTCCCCCTCTTATGGGTTGGGGTACCAAATCAATTCCCTGGAAGTAGACGGAGTTGGGGTCACCATTGTGTTTTTCAGCGATATGTCTTGCTAGTGGGGTGTCAACTTTGTTACGAATATCCCTTAGGTGTTCCCCCACTCTACGTCTAAATTCTCTTTTAGTTTTTCCCACATATTCTTTTGGGCATGTGCAGGTAGCTTTATACACAACACCTTTTGATCTACAGTTGATAAAGTGCTTGATGGTGTAATCCCTGCCGGTCACAACAGAATGGAATTTTTTTCCTACTTTTATGGAGCCACATGCTACGCAGCCACTGCATTTGTAGCAGCCTTTTATGTCACTTCGGATCCAAGAAGAGTTTTTGGGGATGAAGTGGCTATGCACCAACCTGTCACCTAATGAACGCGCCTTTTTAAAGGTAATGGTGGGGAGCGGTGTTAGAGCGGGTGCAATGTCATTGTCCATCCCAAGGATTGGCCAGTGTTTATTAAGGATTTTACGGAAGTCCTCGGCCCCATTATTGTAGGTAGTTATAAAGCGTACCACCTCTTCCTTCGAGCTGTTCCGTGGGGCCGGATTTAGCAAGGATGTCCTGTTTCTAACACTCGCTTCACAAAAAGCTTGGTCAATGACCCCCTCTGGGTACCCTCTCTGTTTCAGTCTCGTATTCAGGTCTGCAGCCTGTTCCAAGAAAAGGGGGGTCTCCGAACAATTCCTTCTGAGTCTCAAAAATTGACCCTTAGGAATTCCCTTCTTTTGACTCTTGGGGTGGCCACTCTCCCACCTCAAGAGAGAGTTTGTTGCTGTCGGTTTTCGGTATGTACTGGTCCTGATTTGACCATCTATACCTCTTTCAATCAGCACGTCAAGGAACGGGAGTCTGTCTTTGTTCCATTCGAATGTGAACTTTAGGCCAAGTGCATTGATGTTAAGCATTTCAACCATATCCATGAGTTCAGACTCATTGCCCCTCCACAATAAGAACACATCGTCAATAAAACGACACCAAAGGAGTATCTTGTCTGTTGGGATGGGTGAGTCCTCTCCAAAAATAATAGTCTCCTCCCACCAGCCCAGGGTCAGGTTTGCATACGACGGGGCACTAGGGCTCCCCATCGCTGTACCCCTGAGCTGGTGGAAGAAGGAGCCCCCAAAAGTAAAGGTGTTACATTTAAGACCAAAGTCCAGCAATTCCAAAATAAAACCATTGTGACCATCATACTGTCTGCCTCTACTTCTGAGAAAGTATTCAACTGCCCTCAAACCATCTTGATGTTTTATGGATGAATAGAGTGCTTCAACGTCAATACTCACAAGTAGAGTCTCATCATCCAACACCACGCCCTCCAATTTTTTTAGAAGATCCGTGGTGTCGCGTAAGTATGACCCAAGGGCCAGCACAAAAGGTCTCAAAACCTTATCCACATAGATTCCCACATTCTGGGTAATACTGCCAATTCCGGAAACTATAGGTCTCCCACGTAGGGGATCAAGCCCCTTATGAATTTTTGGGAGACAATAGAAAGTTGGAATAATTGGGGAGATTGGCAACAAAAACTCAAACTCGGACTTGACTATAAGATTACTTTCCAATGCTCTGTCAAGAATTACTCGTAGTTGCTTTGTGTAACTGATGGTGGGGTTGCCATTACGTTTTTCATAGTTATCTGTATCCTTAAGGATATCTAAACATAGGGTCTTGTACTTACATGTGTCCATTAGTACAACGTTTCCCCCCTTGTCAGATTCCTTAATGACTATATCATCATCCCCTTCCAAATCCATCAGGGAGTCCATTTCAGGTTTAGTAAGATTGAACTTTCTCCTATGTTTACTCATGAGGGATTCAAGATCCCTAGTCACTAGGTTGCAAAAAATGTCAATAGGATTGACATCACTGGTGATAGGTGGCATCTTTTTGCTTTTCAATTTAAGGTCAGTAAATGGACCTTTTCCTACCGAGTTCGGGTCTAGATCGGCCAGATTAAATAAGAACCTCACATCCTCAAGAATATCCTCAGGTATCCCCATTTCTCTAGAGACTTTTTTATTTTCAAGTGAAAAATGTTTTTTCCATTTTAACTTTCTAATAAATAGATTCAAATCTTTGACCGCCTCAAACAAATTAAAGTCCGTGGTAGGAACGAACGAGAGTCCTTTGCTGAGGACCGTCATAGCTGGGGCGGACAAAGTTTTACTAGACAGATTGATTATCTGATTTGATCTGTTTGTGGGAACAGATTCGGGGGGGTCTTTTTGCTCCGCAAATAGTGGCCCTGATCTAAAAAATGACCTGGGTTATGGCCACCTCTGTTCTGATGTCTCCCTCTACCTCTATTTTTGTTTTTAGGGTTACGGCTACCACCCTCTGTATCTGAGGCTTCCGTATCCGTCGAGGTCCCTTCTGTATCACTCGGTTTGTTGAATCTATTTATTGGGAAAAAATATGCTTTATTGTCACGGAAATCTTGTTTATCCCTCACATAAAATTTATGCTTTTTTTCTTTTAGATGGTATTGGTGTTTCTCAATAGTGTTTTGTAAGGCCATCTCTTTAGCCACAAATTCACTTTCGCTTACAAATTTTCTAGTAACCTCCGTTTGCTCCTTTAATTGGGTATCTAGAATCGCTAAGTTCTTTTTTTCTTCCTCCAATAATAATAACATCAATTTTAGAGAGCACTCAGTTACTTCCTTTTGCCACTTTGTAGTCAGTTCCGAATTTTTGTAGCGAAAATTAGGGGTTAGGGATATTCTGAGGTTGCGAGGTACAATTCTATCCTTTAAGTAACTTTCAAGAGATTGAATCTCCCACCATGAAGAAATTCTGTTTTTATATACTTTAGTCAGCTCCCTGAAGGCACCATTTAGAGATGGCGTGTATTTCTTTTGTGTAAAGGTCCCCTCTGAAAAACAGAATTAAAAACAGAATTTCTTCATGGTGGGAGATTCAATCTCTTGAAAGTTACTTAAAGGATAGAATTGTACCTCGCAACCTCAGAATATCCCTAACCCCTAATTTTCGCTACAAAAATTCAGAACTGACTACAAAGTGGCAAAAGGAAGTAACTGAGTGCTCTTTAAAATTGATGTTATTATTATTGGAGGAAGAAAAAAAGAACTTAGCGATTCTAGATACCCAATTAAAGGAGCAAACGGAGGTTACTAGAAAATTTGTAAGCGAAAGTGAATTTGTGGCTAAAGAGACGGCCTTACAAAACACTATTGAGAAACACCAATACCATCTAAAAGAAAAAAAGCATAAATTTTATGTGAGGGATAAACAAGATTTCCGTGACAATAAAGCATATTTTTTCCCAATAAATAGATTCAACAAACCGAGTGATACAGAAGGGACCTCGACGGATACGGAAGCCTCAGATACAGAGGGTGGCAGCCGTAACCGTAAAAACAAAAATAGAGGTAGAGGGAGACATCAGAACAGAGGTGGCCATAACCCAGGTCATTTTTTAGATCAGGGCCACTATTTGCGGAGCAAAAAGACCCCCCCGAATCTGTTCCCACAAACAGATCAAATCAGATAATCAATCTGTCTAGTAAAACTTTGTCCGCCCCAGCTATGACGGTCCTCAGCAAAGGACTCTCGTTCGTTCCTACCACGGACTTTAATTTGTTTGAGGCGGTCAAAGATTTGAATCTATTTATTAGAAAGTTAAAATGGAAAAAACATTTTTCACTTGAAAATAAAAAAGTCTCTAGAGAAATGGGGATACCTGAGGATATTCTTGAGGATGTGAGGTTCTTATTTAATCTGGCCGATCTAGACCCGAACTCGGTAGGAAAAGGTCCATTTACTGACCTTAAATTGAAAAGCAAAAAGATGCCACCTATCACCAGTGATGTCAATCCTATTGACATTTTTTGCAACCTAGTGACTAGGGATCTTGAATCCCTCATGAGTAAACATAGGAGAAAGTTCAATCTTACTAAACCTGAAATGGACTCCCTGATGGATTTGGAAGGGGATGATGATATAGTCATTAAGGAATCTGACAAGGGGGGAAACGTTGTACTAATGGACACATGTAAGTACAAGACCCTATGTTTAGATATCCTTAAGGATACAGATAACTATGAAAAACGTAATGGCAACCCCACCATCAGTTACACAAAGCAACTACGAGTAATTCTTGACAGAGCATTGGAAAGTAATCTTATAGTCAAGTCCGAGTTTGAGTTTTTGTTGCCAATCTCCCCAATTATTCCAACTTTCTATTGTCTCCCAAAAATTCATAAGGGGCTTGATCCCCTACGTGGGAGACCTATAGTTTCCGGAATTGGCAGTATTACCCAGAATGTGGGAATCTATGTGGATAAGGTTTTGAGACCTTTTGTGCTGGCCCTTGGGTCATACTTACGCGACACCACGGATCTTCTAAAAAAATTGGAGGGCGTGGTGTTGGATGATGAGACTCTACTTGTGAGTATTGACGTTGAAGCACTCTATTCATCCATAAAACATCAAGATGGTTTGAGGGCAGTTGAATACTTTCTCAGAAGTAGAGGCAGACAGTATGATGGTCACAATGGTTTTATTTTGGAATTGCTGGACTTTGGTCTTAAATGTAACACCTTTACTTTTGGGGGCTCCTTCTTCCACCAGCTCAGGGGTACAGCGATGGGGAGCCCTAGTGCCCCGTCGTATGCAAACCTGACCCTGGGCTGGTGGGAGGAGACTATTATTTTTGGAGAGGACTCACCCATCCCAACAGACAAGATACTCCTTTGGTGTCGTTTTATTGACGATGTGTTCTTATTGTGGAGGGGCAATGAGTCTGAACTCATGGATATGGTTGAAATGCTTAACATCAATGCACTTGGCCTAAAGTTCACATTCGAATGGAACAAAGACAGACTCCCGTTCCTTGACGTGCTGATTGAAAGAGGTATAGATGGTCAAATCAGGACCAGTACATACCGAAAACCGACAGCAACAAACTCTCTCTTGAGGTGGGAGAGTGGCCACCCCAAGAGTCAAAAGAAGGGAATTCCTAAGGGTCAATTTTTGAGACTCAGAAGGAATTGTTCGGAGACCCCCCTTTTCTTGGAACAGGCTGCAGACCTGAATACGAGACTGAAACAGAGAGGGTACCCAGAGGGGGTCATTGACCAAGCTTTTTGTGAAGCGAGTGTTAGAAACAGGACATCCTTGCTAAATCCGGCCCCACGGAACAGCTCGAAGGAAGAGGTGGTACGCTTTATAACTACCTACAATAATGGGGCCGAGGACTTCCGTAAAATCCTTAATAAACACTGGCCAATCCTTGGGATGGACAATGACATTGCACCCGCTCTAACACCGCTCCCCACCATTACCTTTAAAAAGGCGCGTTCATTAGGTGACAGGTTGGTGCATAGCCACTTCATCCCCAAAAACTCTTCTTGGATCCGAAGTGACATAAAAGGCTGCTACAAATGCAGTGGCTGCGTAGCATGTGGCTCCATAAAAGTAGGAAAAAAATTCCATTCTGTTGTGACCGGCAGGGATTACACCATCAAGCACTTTATCAACTGTAGATCAAAAGGTGTTGTGTATAAAGCTACCTGCACATGCCCAAAAGAATATGTGGGAAAAACTAAAAGAGAATTTAGACGTAGAGTGGGGGAACACCTAAGGGATATTCGTAACAAAGTTGACACCCCACTAGCAAGACATATCGCTGAAAAACACAATGGTGACCCCAACTCCGTCTACTTCCAGGGAATTGATTTGGTACCCCAACCCATAAGAGGGGGAGACTGGGACAATTTGATCCTGAAACAGGAGACGAGATGGATCTTCTGGCTCAGGACAGTGAGACCCCTGGGCCTAAACGAGATGCTATCCTTTGCACCCTTTGTGTAACCTAGCAACAGGGTGATTTTTCTGGTAGGGTTATACGACGGCCGAGTGGGGGCACCATCCACCGTATTCTTTAGGGTGCCGACCCCCACATGATAGGTAGGTGTAAGATCAGAAAGTAGGGCCAAAATATATATGGTGATGGGTCCTTTTTGTTCTCATCCGTTTGGGTCCGGGTATCTCCTTAACTGTTCCTGATCAGATCTCCCCTCTAGGTGTTGAAATAATTCTCCAGGTTCCTTTCCCCACCCCCTGGTTCCTTCCTCCCCTCTCCCCCCCCCCCCTCCCCCTCCCCCCCCCCTCCCCTCCTCCTTCCCCTCTCCCTAGCTCATCTGGACCATCACATATGAATTGTTGTTTTAAAATTTGTCCGCTTCACCATAATGGCACGGCCATATTTAACCTGGATTATCTGCTTCTGGGACAGTGTGTCCCAGGGCATGATTCCGTGGAATGTTTGCTTTGCCAATATTCCCGTATATGATGACAGCAGGCTGACGTGCCTGCTGCACTGTAAGATGCAGCGGCCGTTCATCTGCGCATGTGCGTAGTGTCCTGCGTTCCAGGACTCTATCCTGGGTCGCATGCGTCTCAACACGGGATGACCCGCAGGAAGTGGGCGGGCACCCGTGGGACGGATGTGACGTCACACGCCTGGCTTCAGAGCGGCAATGCTCTGTTATTTAAACTTCATGCCGGTGCTCGGCACGGTGGCGTAGTACCAGTTAGTGCCACGTGTCGGGACCTTGGTAAGTACGTAACTTATATCTGGCCCTCCGAACTGAGATTGTCTGATGTATGTGAGGCCGGTTGTTTCTGTTTTGGAGACTTATTTTATTTTTCTTTGGACCCATATAGTGGCTGATGTGCCGGTCCTATGAGGGACATATTAATGTGGCATTGGATGGGTGTCTGAACCCTGCGGCGGATATGCCGGTTTCACTAAAAGACACCACAATTCTTCTCTAATTCTCCTGATGATCAATTGAAACGCGTTGAGAAAGAGGAAAATAAAGTTTCTTTGATATGACATCGGAGTTGTCTCTGAAGGAATCCGTGGAATATATATGGAAGCCATAGGATCTCAAATTAATGTGGCAACTCCGTTTGCCTATACTTTCTGCGGCTGAGGAATACTCACCCCTAATGAATTGAAGACGGGTGAGATTGTTGCCTTTTAGTTCCCTAATTTTTGATGAGGGTTATCTATTGCCGACTATTCTATTGCCTACTAGTTATTGTTGTCTGTGACAGTATATTCCTAATACCAAAGATATAGGATATCACAATTGATGACAATTTTTAGGCGCATTTGCGCTATATATGTTTGTTTGGTCTCTTTATTATCTTTTATAAACACACAATTATTAAAAGTTATATTTTAGGCGTATTTATTAATTGGTGGATTACCAAGCTGCTATATCAATTGTCTATACGGTATATCCATATCCAGTTGCTTTATTCCACCATCACATGTACCAGCAGAACAGAGTAGAAGTCTGACACATAGTTAATGACTGGAGAGGATGGTTCAGAAGTATCTAGAGCTCAACATCCATGCCATATGGAGGGCATTGAACCCTTTTGCCTTTTGGTCTTCAAAAATGAAAGAGTGTCCTGAGTTCGACAGTCACGCCTTGGAAGTTTTAGCCTGCCTGGCAGCCAGCATTCTCTCAGAACGTGGCTTTAGCGCTGCTGGCAGTGTATTGACTGATAAACGCATCCAGTTGTCCCCTGAAAGCATAGACCTCCTAACGTTCATAAAGATGAACAAGCCATGGATGTCCAGTGACTTTACCACCTCAGTGTCAGGCTGCCACCAGGGGTAGCTGGAGCCCTGCAGGGAAAGACACTACACGGAGCTGAATAAGCAAGGAGGTGCCCACAAAGTGTGTGCTGGTGCAGTGCCAGCTGCAAGGCATGCGGGGGATGGTCGGGCAGGCCGGGTCATAGACAGTATTGGGAGCAGGAAGACCGGAGGAACGAGCAGAGGCGAGGTCGAGGTCAGGCCGAGGTCAGTACCAGAGGAAGCAACCAAGTGGGGAGGTGGAGAGGGGGGAACAACCAGGGTTATCGTGGGAAGGAAAGACGTGGGACAGAGGAATGGAGGAATGACTGGGGGACAGAACACAGACAGAGAACGAGGGCACAGAGAGGGAACATATCAGGATCACACTTACAGGGACTAGCAATCACAGGCAAAGCAGCACTGAACTTATAGCCAGCGCTGGTTCACCGGAGATGACAGAATTTAAAACATCCAAGCTCTGGAAGTGAGGCCCGAGAGAAGGCTCCACTCCCTAACCATATGGACGAGGAGGCGAAACCGTGACACTCAGTCCCAGACTGTGCAGACTACGCCTGTACTGCCAGGCTTTTGTGAGCAAGAAGCCTATACCTGTCTTTCATGCATGTTTTGATTGTTAAGATTTAAATGCCAGGCTACATCCAGTGTGTTGCATAGACCGTACCTCCCTGCTGTTTTAATGCCCTATAGAGAAGGGGGCAACTGATGCTAATTTACCGCTGTGTGCCTAGAAGGATTTTTAATTTCCATACCCCAAAATGGGTGTGAAACTTATGTCTTGTAGGTAGTGCCAGGCTATGACCAAGAGACCAAGATCCGTCACTCTAACATGTCTTCCTTTTTCTAATTCTAATGCCAGACCACTGGCCTGTGAGTTGCATGGACTGACTTTACCTGCTCTTTTAACGCAATATGGGGAGGGGGGCAATTGATGCTATTGTACCACTGTACCTGGAAGGATTTTTTTTATGCCGAGACTACAAAATGGGTGTATATCACCAAAAAAGAACAAAAGCCGAACAAGGGGTCATGAAAAAAATAATATCTTTATTAATATTCATTAAAAGAAGCATAATAAATAAATATCACATGCAATATTAAAAAACCCCCCTAAAGAAGACGGCAACGAAACGTGCGCGCGTCGGGGTGGGTGTCACGCCACCTCTTTGAAAACTGTGCTCTACAACCTGTTAGGTAAACACTTTACTATTATGTGTGTTCCTTTGGTGTCGATTCTGACACTTTTATATTTATATTTACATTTCCTTGGACGAATTGCCCACTGGTTGTTGCTATTCTGAGTAGTTTTTCCTTAGTTCATACCTGCATTTTGGATGTTTGGGTGAATTGCTCTGGGTGATTCACTCTGGTTTTTCTCTGCTGATATCAGCCAAACATTATGCTGTGGCATGACCTCTGACCACAGTTTCTCCTTTTTTCTTAATACATGAGTTTATATTGAGATTTACTGATGTGTACTTTGTGATTCACCCTTGTACTTCACTCTCATCCTTATATTAATTTATATTGATATTTATATTGATATTTATATGCAGGTTACTCTGGGACCCCCTTTTTTTCTAGTCAAAAGTCGTGTTTTTTAATATGGCATGTGATATTTATTTATTATGCTTCTTTTAATGAATATTAATAAAGATATTATTTTTTTCATGACCCCTTGTTCGGCTTTTGTTCTTTTTTGGTGATATATATTATAAATCCGAATGGACTCTATGGTCCAATATACCCCCACACTTGCTATAACCTTTTGACAATAATTATTGGCATATATAATTCTGTCGGTGTGGCACGGGTTATTTTCTTATCATTGGTGTACAAAATGGGTGTGAAACTTATGTCTTGTGGGTAGTGCCAGGCTTCTGTGACCAAAATGCCTATACTAGTTACTATAGCTTGTCTTCCTTTTTCTAATTCTACCCAAGTTGGGTCTTGTCTGTACTGGCAGGAGTATGGGAGCCCCAGCTGTACACCTGTCTCTCACCCACCTCTATATTTCTTCTGTCAATAGCCTAGGAAGCTAATGGCTGTGCCAAAACAGTGGTGCTGGACTGTAAAACATATTTTTCCTGTTTTGCAAGCTTTTGGACCCCCTTAAAGGTATTTTTTTGTGCCTTACGTTTGGCCTCCCATTGAATCCAATGGAGTTCGGAAAGGTTCGATAAAGGTTCAAAGTGTGGTTCAATAAACGTTCGACGAACGTACCCTTTGTTCGGTTTGGCAAACCAAACCGCGGGGGGTTCACTCATCTCTAATCCTGATTATAGGGTCTATTATAAAGGTACTATTTGAAACAAGGCAAATGTCACCCTAAATATCATATAGATTATGCCTTTTTATTATTGTCTATTAAAATCCTAGATGTACATAAGTATCACACCTAAGCTCTTTATCCGAAGCTTACCATTACATATAGCTCTAAACCCAATGTAGGTTTTATATTAAAGTTTTTATTTGGATTAGGCTTTATTAGATAGTTTATTGCACGTAAATCATTCATCAGAAAGTGACTAGTGCTTTAATTGTGCATAATTTTAATTGGTCACTAACTAGAGATTCACCCTGGAACAACATTACATATTTAGGGTGGAGTATTCGATTCATAAATACTGCATACAGGCTATTCTGCCTCTTCTTTGTGCATAATGGTCCTCTTGCACCCTATGCACACTTACAAAAGAATTTGACATCTGTCCTGTCAGGGTAGGAATTGTATATGCAAAACGATGGAATGTATCATGCTATAATACATCCACTGCATAATTAATGTGATGAGCAAAAAAAGAGTTCCGGTGTATATGTTTATAACATGCTTGTTTAGAGATATCCAATATTAATCATAGTATGCAAGGGGACCATTATGCACGAAGAAGAGACAGAATAGCTTGCATGCAGTATTTTTTAAATATTTCTTTAATAGTTTAATTGATCATGCAGTTTTTATCATATTACACTATTAAGGGTTAAGTTTTATTCATTGTCCACCATAAGCCAGTGATTTTTTAAAAAAAAATTTGGTTCACATCAAGAGTCTTATAGTTTCTTTTCAGTGACTCCCAAGTATTGGTTGTGCCCTGCATGTGACAATTTCCTCTATTCTTCATAAGACTGTCCTGTGGGTATGGTGGCAATATGGAAGCCTTTTCTTACAAATAAAAATATTCAAGCCGGTTACATTTTGCAAAAACCTATATTTAGTCTGCCAAAAGCATGTGGGAAATTATTTTATGGTCTGACTAAATATAGGTTTAAGATTTTGTCCAGAATTCCAGAAAGTATGTTTGGCAAAAAAGCCAACAGCGCACTTTTCCAAATGAACACAATACCCTAAGTAAAGCATGGTGGAGACAGCATTATGATTTGAGACTATTTTTTTGCCAGCTGGAACCAGGCCTGTAATCATTGTGGATGGACTTATGAACAGTTCCAAATATCAGTCACTTTTTTAATGAAATGTTTAGGTCTCTTCTAAGAAGCTGAAGGTAAAACGTAATCCACCTTTCAGCACTACAACAACCTTAAGGATACATCCAAATTAATAAAAGAATGGCTTCATCAGAAGAAAAACAAAGTTTTGGAATGACCCAGCTATAGGTCTGAATTGAATCCAATTCATAACCTGTGGGTTCCCATGAGAAAGGCTGTACACAGGAGATACATTTCTAATCTGTCAGATTTGGAGCGCTACTGCAAGTAAGAGTGGGCAAAGGTTGCCAATTTTAAATGTGCCAATGTGATATACTCCTGCGCAAAAACACTAAATGCTGTCATAAATGGGTACCTCAAAAAAGTATTAATTCAATGGTGTGCATATTTATGCAACCATCACATGACCACATAATTGCTATAATGTCTAGCTCCTTCCTCTTTCCTCCTCCTTCCATTTCCCAACTCCATAGAATTTATGAGCAGCAACTGTCAATAATTGGTTTACCTGTCTTCACTGAAAAGAGATTTACTCTGTGAATTGAAGGTGAATTAGAAGGAGAAAGAAGCAAGTTTCACTGATAAAATATATTACAAAGCCTCTTACCTTCACTTGCGGGAAAAAAATAAGATAGAATGATGATTGCTTTTCAAGCAATGTACTGGACATGTTCATGGCTTTGCCTAGTGTGAATCAAGTAAGTGTTATAATGATGACAACGTTTTTTTTTTATGAAAATACATTGCTGTTTTGATTATACAGGTGTGAATCTAGCAGCAGCACAGCCTGGTGTCCAACCTCTACCCCCAAAACAATCAATTGATTTGGCATTGAGTATTTACAAGTTATTTACATCCATAAGCAGCTGGCCAAACAGCAGTCAGGCCAAGACAAACTCATCAATCATTCCAGGTGATCAATGAGTCTTGAATACCGAACATGTGTCAGCAAAGTGCAGCTGACAAATAGGAAATAAATGCCCCTCATACATTATCTGGCAGGTCTCCAGCTAGGTGATAACTGATAAGCAGAATACATGTAAACAAGTGAACTTCTAATAGCCAAAATTAATATAACCAGAAGTGGTGTCTAGCATACGTATAAGCACAATCACTGCAAAATAATAGCCTCAACATGCCAAAAGACAGTTACAGTAACCAATAAAAATATATCACTATGTGCATAGTGAGTAAAAGGAAAATAAGTATATAATAAATCCAACTACACTGTGTGTAGAATTATTAGGCAAATTAGTGTTTTGATCACATGATAATTTTTATACATGTTGTCCTACTCCAAGCTGTATAGGCTTGAGAAACAACTACCAATTAAGTAGATCAGGTGATGTGCATCTCTGTAATGAGGAGGGCTGTGGTGTAATGACATCAACACCCTATATAAGGTGTGCTTAATTATTAGGCAACTTCCTATCCTTTGTAAAAATGGGTTAAAAGAGAGATGTGACGGGCTCTGAAAAGTCCAAAATTGTGAGATGTCTTGCAGAGGGATGCAGCAGTCTTGAAATTGACAAACTTTTGAAGCGTGATCACTGAACAATCAAGCGTTTCATGGCAAATAGCCAACAGGTTTGCAAGAAGCGTGTTGCTGCCAAGATGCCATTTGCCACCAGTTTGGCCATATTTCAGAGCAGCAACGTTACTGGAGTATCAAAAAGCACAAGGTGTGCCATACTCAGGGACACGGCCAAGGTAAGGAAGGCTGAAAATCGACCACCTTTGAACAAGAAACATAAGATAAAACATTAAGACTGGGCCAAGAAATATCTTAAGACTGATTTTTCAAAGGTTTTATGGACTGATGAAATGAGAGTGACTCTTGATGGACCAGATGGATGGGCTAGAGGCTGGATCAGTAAAGGGCAGAGAGCTCCACTCCAACTCAGACGCCAGCAAGGTGGTGGTTGGGTAATGGTATGGGCTGGTATCATCAAAGATGAACTTGTGGGACCTTTTCGTGTTGAGGATGGAGAGAAGCTTAACTCCCAGACCTACTGCCAGTTTCTGGAAGACAACTTCTTCAAGCAGCGGTACAGGAAGAAGTCGGTATCGTTCAAGAAAAACATGATTTTCATGCAGGACAATGCTCCATCACATGCATCCAACTACTCCACAGCGTGGCTGGCCAGTAAAGTTCTAAAAGAGGAAAAAATAATGACATGGCCCCCTTATTCACCTGATCTGAACCCCATAGAGAACCTGTGGTCCCTCATAAAATGTGAGATCTACAGGGATGAAAAACAGTGTCTGGGAGGCTGTGGTGGCTGCTGAACGCAATGTTGATTCTAAACAGATCAAGCAACTGACAGAATCTATGGATGGTAGGCTGTTGAGTGTCATCATAAAGAAAGGTGGCTATATGGGTCACTAATTTTTTGGGGTTTTGTTTTTGCATGTCAGAAATGTTTATTTTTAAATTTTATGCAGTTATATTGGTTTACCTGGTGAAAATAAACAAGTGAGATGGGAATATATTTGGCTTTTATTAAGTTGCCTAATAATTCTGCACAGTAATAGTTACCTGCACAAACACATATCCTCCTAAGATAGCCAAATCTAAAAATCCCCACTCCAACTTCCAAAAATATTAAGCTTTGATATTTATGAGTCTTTTGGTTGATTGAGAACATAGTTGTTGATCAATAATAAAAAAATCCTCTAAAATACAACTTGCTAATAATTCTGCACACGGTGTATATTCACTAAATACCAGGTGATCAATGTCCCACAATCTAATAACTAGCGCTGTGCAGTTAATGTAATTCCAAAGAGACTATCCTCTGGTTTCAAAGTATCAAACTGCTTTTAAATGCTGTACTTGTGTACGGTACCTGTAGTATACTCCCTATTGCATATATTGCTTCACTGTCCAAATGAAGGAAGATGCAGACGCTGAGCCATGTTGATTCTGCACTTTTTCGCCAGAGGTACTCAGTGCTTATAAACAGCTTCGGACGGGGTATGCAACACTTACGGTTCTCTTCAGGGCAGCCTGCAGCCGATCACCATCGTAGATATAGCAGATAGACACATGACACTGGCATTTTCTTGGCAAAACAACATAGAACGGTTTATTTGAACTTCCACTTTTATGACAGACCTGGCCAAACTTCTACGATCTTGCTGCCACTTTCTCCCAGGTTACTCCGCCTGACCTATCCCGCTAACTGGGAGCTAGTCCTTCAACTGCTAGGATTATGCCGCCGCTTCCCCCTCTTCGGCTACCCATGGTCCTCTCACCACCTTTGATACTTCTAGTCACTTGACTTCCTTTGGCCCATCCAAGGTTGTCTGTCCTGATGGCGGTTTAGTCCCTGGACTCTTCTAAGCCCATCCTGAAGTGAGCCATAGGCTCCAGACCCTTGGAGGATACCTCTTGGTTCCCCAACGTGAGCAAGTTACAAGGCCACAGCCTTAGTACAGGAAACCCACAAGACTCGTCTTGTTAACCAAGCCACTGGCCATCTGTCACTCCTTCCACATTGCTCTACGCTCCTTTACAACCAGGAAGTGTCTAAAGCCTGCTTTACACGCTGCAATGTATCTTACAATGTGTCGGTGGAGTCACGTCGTAAGTGACACACATCCGACATCGTAAGTTACATTGCAGTGTGTGACAGGTACGTGCGTGTTGTGAATGTTAGTTATGTTTTGGCTGCTGGGAGGCTCCCTCTGGTGACCAGGAATGGTTTGGACAGAGACCAGGTGTGTTGTGCAGTGGGTGTTTCCTTTGCTAACTCTCTGCTTATTTAAGTCCTGGTCTGATTGCAGGCTGTTGCCGGATGTCAGTTGTTCTTTGTATCTCTAGCCTGCTTAATCCTGCTCTACACCACATCTACTCCAGATAAGTGCTTGCTCTTTATTTATTTACATAGTTACTAAGGTTGAAAAAAGACCTAGGTCCATCTAGTTCAACCTTCCTCCACCAGTTCTACATTTGGTCACAAAGTCATTTATAACCAACAATGTTGTGTGTACTGAGGAAATCATCCAGCCCTTTTTTGAAAGCTGTTATAGTATCTGCCATTACTAACTCTTGTGATAGGGCATTCCACAGTCTGACTGCTCTAACTGTAAAGAACCCTTTCCTATTTAGCTGTCGGAATCGCTTTTCTTCCACTCGCAGTGAATGCCCCCTGGTCCTTAGTATTGTCTTCGGAAGAAATAAGTTATGTGCCAGTCCTTTATATTGACCACACAAGTATTTATACATATAAATGAGATCTCCTCTGAGACGTCTTTTTTCTAAGCTAAACATATCTAACTTTTTCAACCTGTCGTCATATGGGAGGCCTTCCATTCCTTGTAGTAGTCTAGTTGCCTGCCTTTGAACTGACTCTAACTTCTGAATGTCCTTTTTAAAATGTGGAGCCCAAAACTGGATCCCATATTCCAGATGTGGCCTTACAAGTGATTTATAGAGGGGTAACAATACGTTGGGATCACGGGATCTAATCTCTCTTTTTATACACCCTAGCATCTTGTTTGCTTCTGCAGCTGCTGCTTGACATTGAGTGCTGCTGCTCAGCTTATTTGTAATGAGAATACCCAAGTCCTTCTCCTGTTCTGTAGTCCCGAGTTTACTTCCATTTAATGTATACGCAGTTATAGGATTACTCCGTCCTAGGTGCATTACTTTACATTTATCAACATTAAATCTCATTTGCCAAGTATCTGCCCATTCTGACATCTTATCCAGATCTTTTTGTAATATTATACTATCAAGGTCAGTTTTTAATATCCTACATAGTTTGGTGTCATCAGCAAAGACTGACACTTTACTATCAATCCCATCCACAAGGTCATTAATAAAGAGATTAAAAAGAATTGGTCCTAGCACAGATCCCTGCGGCACCCCACTGCTGACTATGGCCCATTTAGAGAATGTTCCATTTATGACTACTCTTTGTTTCCTATCTTTTAGCCAATTCCTTACCCAGTTGCATATAGTTTCCCCTAGTCCTTGCTTCTGGAGCTTTAGTATAAGGCTATTATGTGGTACAGTATCAAATGCCTTTGCAAAGTCCAAATAAATCACATCAGCTGCATTACCAATATCCAGGTTTGCACTTACCCCCTCATAGAACCCCAACAGGTTGGTTAGACACGATTTATCTTTCATGAATCCATGCTGTCTGTCAGTTATTATATTATTTTCTGCAACATATTTTTGCATGTCATCCCTTAAAATGCCCTCAAAAACTTTGCATACTACTGATGTCAGGCTTACTGGACGGTAGTTGCCTGGATCTACCCTCTTACCTTTCTTAAATATCGGTACCACATCAGCAATCCTCCAATCCTGAGGCACCAACCCTGTTACAAGCGAGTCTAAAATGATAACATACAGCGGTCTGTCAATTACGGAGCTCAATTCCCTCAATATTCGTGGATGAATGCCATCTGGCCCTGGGGATTTGTCAATCTTTAATTTACTCAGACGTAGGCGCACTTCTTCTTGTGTTAAATTAATTATATCCGGTGGTGAACTTTGATTTTTCACTTGTTGAATGATGCCTGGTACAGTCAGTTCCTTGGTGAACACAGAAGAGAAATGCCTATTTAATATCTCAGTCTTTTGTTTGTCCTCTATAACTAACTTGTTATTATATTTTAAGGGGCCAATATTATCCTTTGTTTTCCTTTTGGCATTAATGTATTTATAAATGATTTTGGGATTTATTTTAATGTCATTGGGGATTTTTGTTTCAGTAGCTAGTTTTGCTTGTTTGATTTCTTTTTTGCATTGCCTATTGATATCTTTATACTCCTAAAATGCTATTTCTGTATTCTCAGCCTTCAAGATTTTGAACGCCCTTTGTTTTTGTTTTATTATACTTTGTACAGTCTTATTTATCCATAGTGGTTTCTTTTTATTCCGGGACGTTTTATTACCAGAGGGTATAAGTTTTTTACAGGACTCTAGCAGTATATCCTTAAACTTTCCCCATTTATGTTCAGTATCCCCAGTTACCATGACTTTGTCCCAATCTACACATTTAAGCTCTTCCCTTAATTTGTTGAAATCAGCTTTCCTAAAATTCCAGGTTTTAGCATTTCCCCTTTGAAATGTTTTATTGAATATTACGTTGAAGCTTACCATATTATGATCGCTGGTGCCCAAATGCTCCCGGACCTGTAGATCTGAAATTGTATCCAGTCTATTTGACAGGACCAAATCTAGCAAATTATCTCCCCTCGTCGGCTCATCTACCATCTGAGAGAGGTAATTGTCTTGAATGGTAGATAAGAATTTACAGCTTTTAGCACAACCAGAAGTTTCTATGTCCCACTGTATGTTTGGATAGTTGAAATCCCCCATAATAAGAACCCGATTATTATTATTAGCTGCCTTTTCAATTTGTTCCAGCATTTCACCATTTATTTGTTCAGGTATGTTAGGAGGCTTATAGTAAACTCCAATTAGCATTTATCCATTATTCCCCTCCCCATGTACATTTACCCATACTGACTCTACATTGTTGCAGTTCCCCCCAATGTCATCATTCAACACAGGTTTTAGGTTAGATTTGATAAATATACACACCCCACCACCTTTTTTTGTCTTTCCTGTCCCTCCTAAATGTACTATAACCCTGTATGTTTGTCACCCAGTCATGGCTTTCATCCAGCCAGGTTTCCGTAATGCCGACCACATCATAATCCATGGTTGACATAAGAGTCTCCAATTCATTCATTTTGTTTGCAAGACTTCTTGCATTTGCCAGTAGACATTTAATCCTATTAACACCTTTATTACTCCTAGCTTCCCTACATTTCTTGCATGTCCCATCCTAATCCTTCATTGACCCCTACCATCTCACTGTCTCTATCTGCTCTATCTATCCCCTTTTTTGCTCCACTACCCTCCCTCCCGCCAGATCCTAGTTTAAAAGCTCCTCCATCCGTCTGACCATTTTCTCCCCCAGCACAGCTGCACCTTCCCCATTGAGGTGCAGCCCGTCCCTACCGTAGAGCCTGTAGCCGACTGAGAAGTCAGCCCAGTTCTCCATGAACCCGAACCCTTCCTTCCTGCACCAATTTCTAAGCCACGTATTTATCTCCCTAAGCTCCCACTGTCTTTCTAGTGACGCTCGTGGCACCGGTAGTATTTCTGAAAATACCACCTTGGAGGTCCTGGACTTCAGCTTCTCTCCTAGTTCCCTGTAATCATTTTTAAGGACCTTCCACCTGCCTCTAACTTTGTCATTAGTACCAATGTGCACCATGACCGCTGGGTTTTCCCCAGCCCCACCCAGAAATCTGTCTATCCGATCCGCAATATGCCGAACCCGAGCATCCGGCAGACAACACACTGTTCGGCTTTCACGGTCTCGGCGACAGATGACCCTGTCTGTCCGCCTAATTATAGAGTCCCCTACCACTAACATCTGTCTGGGCTTTGCTGCACTCCTATTTCCCTCCTTCCTACAGCAGTTGTTTTCCTGGTTGCTAGGAGCAACGTCCTGCTGTAGTGACCCTAGTCCTGGCCCTTCATTCCTAATATCAGCCAAACAGGCATATTTACTAGGTTGTGCCAGGTCAGGACTAGGCTCCCTGACACTTTTCCCCCTACCTCTTCTTCTAACTGTTACCCAACTACCTACCTCCGGGTCCTGATCTTCTCCACCTCCACCCTCCTCCATGTCACTGGCCTCAGCCAGAGAAAGCTCAGTGAGCTCTAAACTCTGCTCCAGGTTTGCAAGGCCCCTGAGTGTTGCAAGCTGCTTATTTAGATCAGTTACCTTGGCTTCCAAATACGCAACATGCTTGCATCGAGTGCAGACATATTCACCCTCGAACGGCTGCTCAAGGCATGCATACATCTGACAAGATACACACCTGGTAGCATTGTCCATGGAGCACCTATTAAATGGGGATAAACGTTAAAGTAGAAAAACAAGAGGAAAAAAATAAATTAAAAAAATGGGAAACGTATAAAGATAAATTCAAACTATGTTCTTGTGTCAAACTATGTAATTGTGTTGAAACTATGCCACACTTATCTTCAAATCCTGCACACTTTGCTTCAGAACCTCGCACGCTCAGCACCTCGCTTGCTCTGGCTGGTTTATATAGTTCTACAGGACTTCCAGAAGCTGCCAGAAGCTTCTAGAAACAGGTGTGACTAATGCTACTGATTAAATCCCAAGACAAACTTATTTATTGTCTGGTTCTTTTGCTTATCTGGGTTTGTCATTTGTTGTGGTTGGTTTCAGTTTATTTCCTTCCAGGGATTTTCCCCCTCTGTGGATTGTTGAGGAACTCCCTGCAGTTCTGTGTGGAGTATAGCTCCTTTGGGTCCATGTGTTTGTGGCTTGTTGAATTTGTTATAATTCTTATTTTCTGTTCATTGGTATGACAAGGGCACCTGGTATAGGACGGAGTTCAGATCGAGCGATCTGAGGGCCTTTTTGTACTATCAGGAAGTTGGTATTTTGCAGGGTTTTTCTCTGGCCACCATCAGTCCCTTTCCTGTCCTTTCCTATTTTAGTCAGCGGGGCCTCACCTTTTGATAATCTTGTCATCTACCTGTGTATTGTGTTTTTCCTATATCACCGCAGTCTTTGAATGTGGGGGGCTTGCTATTCTTGTCTATTTTCCGAGGCAGAGAGTTATTCATCTTTCCTACCTTTAGGATAGTTAGTTCTCCGGCTGGGTTTGCGGTGCACAGGATGTTAGTTCACCCCTCGGCTACTTCTAGTTGTGATGGTTAGTAAGGGGATGGCGGCCAGATTAGTTGCCAATGCTCTTGTCACCTTTTGCCAATGATTTGTGGTGGTCTTCCATGGTTCCGGATCATAACACGTGTGATTGCGATTGAACGTTAAAACGTTCATCGCATACACATCGTACCTGTCTCTAGAATTGAACGTCAGATTGTTCATCGTACCCGGGGTAGCACACATTGCAGTGTGTGACACCCCGGGAACGATGAACAGATCTTACCTACGTCCTGCGACTCCCGGCCCACAATGCGGAAGGAAGGAGGTGGGCGGGATGTTTACGTCCCGCTCAGCTTCGCCCCTCCGCTTCTATTGGCCGGCTGCCGCGTGACGTTGATGTGATGCCGAACGTCCCTCCCACTCCAGGAAGTGGACGTTCGCCGCCCACATCGAGGTCGTATGGAAGGTAAGTATGTGTGACGGGGGTTAATCCTTTGTGTGGCACGTTCAACAAATTGAACGTGCCACACATACGATGGGGGCGTTGCAAACCGCATACGATATCGTATGCGAAATTGCAACGTGTAAAGCAGGCTTAACACTACTATATCTGTAATTCCTATACACTTTGCTTACTTGGTTAACATATACATCATTAACACAGTTATAATACAGCAAACATTTTTCAACAAAAGACTTCTACATTGGATTCTCAGTCGCTAGGTGGCGCCAGCTGATACACAGTTCTGGCTCTACTACATCGATTAACTGCATCCTCTAGCAGCAGAACTTTTTAACACATTCTGTATAAGCTGCAACATATATACAATACATTCAGAATAAAACATGGTAGGAGTGGGGGTAGCACGACCACGTCCTACACAAGTAAGAATAATTGTATGGTGAAGCTGTAAGCAGTGCAAAATAGCATTAAAATACACCTTTATTAGTAACCTTAAAAAGAGCAACGTTAATTACTCTAATGCATACACGTAAGGTTCAAAAAGCCATCACTCTTAGAGGTGATCACACCATGGCCACTTAGGTTAGCCAAATGGGGACACACCCACACAGAGTCCCGTCTAGTGATGGCCACTAAGAAAAAACAAACACAAGAAAAAAAACAAACAGAACAAAAAAATGGTGTTGCTGTAAGCAAAGGACAATGGTCCAATTGACAAAAAACACAACAAAAGAAATAATACCTAAAAAAGAAAACAGTATGCACTTAATTAGCTGACAGTGGTCAGTCATACATGTGCACAAATATGCAGTAGACTTTTAGGTATTAAAAAAGGAATGGTCTCACCCAATCCCTTTCCATGGGAGGCCATGCAGTTTCTTGATCCTGAGCAGTAGAGTCGTCCGCCATATACTGGCCCTACCACCTCTCGGATACAAAATAATAAAAACTCCTGCCCCAAACTCCCGTCCTAACAAGGACGGACCACAACTAGGTTTCAAACTGGACCCCTATGCTGATCCTGATGACATCCCGACGTCCCGCGGGACGCGGGGCGTTTCCTCTGCCAGGATTCATCAGGGGAGATACTGTAGGTGAAGGGCTCAAGATGCAGGTATAGAGACCCCAAAATACAAATGGTCAGACTCTAGGCTAGTTCCTGCCAGGGAGAGAGCTCCTACCCGGCCATGGACAGATCTTGGATGGATTTTTGTTAGGTTATGGTGGTAATTTTTGGTGTTTACATGTATGAAAAGTTTGTTTTTTAGGGGATTTATTAACCCCACACTGTATATTACACTGGTGAGTCCTATTGGGAGGCTTGGTTTCCACTGGAATATATCCTCCTATGACCCTAGCCTGACTAATAGATAGAATTATAGGTTGATGCCCTGTTTACCCGGCTCATAGCAGTCATCACTTTACAGTGTCTATGAATCTTGGACACTAAGTTGGTGTTGAAGCCCCTCAATGTCCATCTGGTGATTATGGTCTATTACTGACGGACACCACCGGGGGGGCTCCAACACTATCTTTGTTGGTCCTCTTGGACATGAGTATTGTTTCATTTTTTTGCACAAAAAATTATTTTATGAATTGCAGCACTACGCAATTTTTTTTAAATAATTCTAATAAAAGTTATGTATTATCCCCTTTCTCACTGCTGATATTTATTTTCACTTTATTAACCCCCAACACTCTGCAGGTCCGGCGTAATCCACACGAGGTCCCACGCCGCTTTAGCTCTGCTACATCTGAATATCACAGAGAGAGGCCATAGAGAACGACCACTCACTGTGAGCTCCAGAGAATGAATGAGCTGCACAATAAGCGGTGACATCACTCAGGTCATTTGACGTCATAGCTGGAGGTTCCCATGTTCCTTCACCTGTGATCGCAGGTAACCTGACCTCATGTGGAGGTCACTGAGTTCACAGACCTGCATCTCCTAGCAGAAAATCGCAGTTTTTTTGAACAAGAGATGCAGATTTTGTGCTGAAATTTTTACATTATATTCCTGCACCCAATCTACACCTACTGGCAAAAAAAACGCATTTTTTTATGCATTTTTTTTTGCCATGGTTTTTTGCCGTGGTTTATTTGCCACTGTTTTTGTCTCGATTGGTGATGTAATTTTTTGCCAGGAGGTGCAAATTTGGTGCTGAAATCATCTGCACCAGATTTGAGCACCAAATTTCCACCTCCTGGCAAAAAAAAATAACTTTTTTTCATTTTTGGCCAAGGGATGCAAATTTGATGCTGAAATTTTTACACCTTATTCCTGCATCCAATTTACACCTCCTGGCAAAAAAAACGTGTTTTTGACACATGTTTTTTGCCGCGGTTTTGTGCCAAGAGGTGCACATTTGGTGCTGAAATCGTCTGCACCAGACTTCAGCACCAAATTTGCAATTTTTTTTTACTAGGAGGTATAGATTGGGTGCCGGAATCTGGTGTAAAAATGTATTAATCACCAAATTTACATCCCTTGGCCCAAAAGTTAAAAAAAAAATACCCTGTGCTTATCTTGGTTGTGTAGTAAAAGAAATGGAACCGCATGCGGCTCTTCTTTTGTTAAATAATTAAAAAAAAAAACGACATGCAGTCCCTCCTAATTTTGATACTCAGCCATGATAAAGCCTGCTCGGGGCTGGTACTCCAACCCGCAGCTGCCTGGTATTACCGCATCTACTAGACGTGACAATCCCGGTGTTTTACCGGCCCTTCTTGATTGCCCTGGAGCGGTGGCAATCGTGGTAATGAGGGGTTAATAGCAGCACACAGCTGCTACTAAACCTTAGGTTAGTGATAGCACAGGCATCTATGAGATACCTGCGTCACACTAACATGTACAGTACAGACCAAACGTTTGGACACACCTTCTCATTCAAAAAGGTTTCTTTATTTTCAGGACTCTGAAAATTGTAGATTCACATTGAAGGCATCAAAACTATGGATTAAAACATGTGGAATGAAATACTTAAAAAAGTGTGAAACAACTGAAAATATGTCTTATATTCTAGGTTCTTCAAAGTAGCCACCTTTTGCTTTCATTACACTTTGCACACTCTTGGCATTCTCTTGATGAGCTTCAAGAGGTAGTCACTGGAAATGGTCTTCCAACAGTCTTGAAGGAGTTCCCAGAGATGCTTAGCACTTGTTGGCCCTTTTGCCTTCACTCTGCGTTCCAGCTCACCCCAAACTATCTCATTGGGTTCAGGTCTGGTGACTGTGGAGGCCAGGTCATCTGGCGTAGCACCCCATCACTCTCCTTCTTAGTCAAATAGCCCTTACACAGCCTGGAGGTGTGTTTGGGGTCATTGTCCTGTTGAAAAATAAATGATGGTCTAACTAAACGCAAATCGGATGGAATAGCACGCCGCTGCAAGATGCTGTGGTAGCCATGCTGGTTTTGTATGCCTTCAATTTTGAATAAATCCCCAACAGTGTCACCAGCAAAGCACCCCCACACCATCACACCTCCTCCTCCATGCTCCATGGTGGGAACCAGCCATGTAGAGTCCATCCGTTCACCTTTTCTACAAAGACACGGTGGTTGGATCCAAAGATCTTAAATTTGGACTCATCAGACCAAAGCACAGATTTCCACTGGTCTAATGTCCATTCCTTGTGTTCTTTAGCCCAAACAAGTCTCTTCTGCTTGTTGCCTGTCCTTAGCAGTGGTTTCCTAGCAGCTATTTTACCAGGAAGGCCTGCTGCACAAAGTTTCCTCTTAACAGTTGTTCTAGAGATGAGAAGGTGTGTCCAAACCTTTGGTCTGTGCTGTAAGTGAATGTATATAAACACAGAGAAAAATACTTTATTTGGAATAAAATACAAAACGCACCCTCCTTCATCTCTTTATTAACCACCAACACCCTGCAGGTCCAGCGTAATCCACACGAGGTCCCATGCCACTTCTGCTACATAGCAAGTGGCCATAGAGCACGACTCCTTGCTGTGCACATAATGACAGCCATGATGACTGTATGGCAGGCAGATACTGTCACAGGCTGGGGGAGCGGTGTGCCTGCAACTAATCACAGACGAGAGGACGGCCGGTGGGTGGGGAAAACATGGAAAGCTGTTATACGATGCACAGTACAGGAAGTGAATGCGTGACCTGGAAGCAGTGTGCTGCCATGACACCAAGTCTCGGTAAGAATGAAACGCTGTTTTATCACTGTTTTTCTTTACTTTTCAATTATTTTCGCCAGTGCTGGATCCAGATCATGCACCCGGAATTCCTGATCCAGATCCGGCACCCGGAAATCTTTGCAACCACGCGGATTTTACAATCCGGATCCACTAAGCCCTAATTATGAGATATAATATTACAGAAGTATGAGTGTAAATCAGAGTACTTCACATGGGATAAATCAGCAACACAGATATCCATGATACAATCAGTATTATTTACTTGGTATTATTCCTATCACTAACAGCCACCGTTATCGTACTCTAGATCCCCTTGCAGGGAAATGCCAGTGTCATTCTAATCATTATTGTCGTCTACTTCTCCTAAACAGTATTATACAGTGAGTAGGCCCTAGCGGAGTGTTTTGCCAAGTATTTAAAGGGATTGGATACGACTTTAAAGAAGGCAATTAATTTTACTATAATGATTTAATGATTACAGAAAATAGGAAATAGTGTGATATTGCGTACACTTTTGCATAACATAAATCACAAAGGTAAAGTACTTAGATTGCACACTACATAGAAAAAACTTTACCAGGAGCAATACATCATCTGTCCGGAAACATCAGCTGTGAGACGCAAAACACCAAAGACAGAGAAACTCCTGGGATCCACACTGTGGTGTCACGGGCATCCCCTTTTAGTCCACAGGTAAACAGGCTTCTGACTTCTCTGAAATCTTCACCAGTTTATATCTCACAACAAATGCTTGCGTAACCAACTCTAACAGGTTCCATTTGTCCAATATAGTATTCCTCTTCTGAGTGGCCAACGCGGACACAGGCTGGGGGCATGTATAGCAGTCTGCAACCAATCACAGACACTGGCAAAGAGGGTGGGTGAGACAAGCTGTGAATATTGATGAACCTTAATAAGCGGGCCTGGAAAAGAGTCTGACTGCGGTGTAATCCTCTGGCAAACATGGTATGTATAACAATCTTGCACTTAGTACCATTCAACTTCCCTTTAGCGCTTACTATGGTCATTTTACAGCTATTTTACAGTCCCAAACGTCTGATCCCCAATGACTTTTATGGGGTTTCATTGTTCGGTGTCAAGTTCAGACGTCAAACTTGAATTTCCGTTTAATTCGTGCTGATTCCACGAACCCGAATATCCACGGGTCTGCTCATCACTAATAGCTACTATAATTCTGCAATTATGTACATACAAGAAGGCACTTAATAAAGTCCTATTTATACACAAATAGAACTACTATAAGACTGCCCCAATGAATACAATGAGAATTACTATAATACTACCTCCTATATACAAAATTACAGAAATATAACTTCTATAGTACTGACATCTATGTACAAAATAGTAACAACTATAATACTGCATCAAATGTAAGAATTTAGCAACCATGATACTGCTCTGTATGCACAAAACTAAAAATACTATAATGCTACCTCCTACATATAGATGAAGCTAAGTTACATTGTATAAGCAATGCTCACAATATCAATAGTACAGATATCCTATGCCGTTTGCATGGCTAAGAGACTTAAAGCTGCATTTTTTACAGCATTATCATAACTACTTAATACTGACTCCTATGTACAAGAATAAAATTATTATGATACTGTCTAATATATGTGTGTGCATGTATATATATATATATATATAGTGAGACTGTGACCGGGGTTATCTATGACGGCCGGTATGTCTCGCCCCGGTTGTGCTCACTCTATGATAGAAAGTAAATCCACTCTAGGGTTAATGCTGTTTCCCTACAGGCTGAAGGAAGGGTTAAATAGAATCAGGAACAAGGGCAGGTGTGCCGGGTGTGGTGTGGGGGAGTGAACAGAACTTCCTGAGCTCTCTGCTGGAGAGGCACATGTATTTTGTTATGGACTTTTGTTTGGACATTAAAACCGTGTGCTGTGAACCTTAATGCCTGGATCCCGTGTCTTCTGCTGCGCAGCCGACCGTGCTACCTCACATATGGTGGAGAATCGGCGGGCATGACAGCCGGTGAGGTGTAGCATCCATCCCTGGTGACCCAGCTGCGCATGTCCTGGATTCGAGCGGCTATACTACAGCCCAAACCCGGCGACGCCATGGAGGACATACTAAAGCATTTGGCTCAGGCTAATGCACAGCAGCAACAGACCAATGCACACCTGCTCCAATCCTTGAAATCGCAGGAACAAAGACACCAAGAACAGATGGTTCTCCTGGCCAAGTCGATCCGTGCCGGACAGGCAGCAACAACCCCGGGATCGGGTGACGACGGCAGAGTCCGGAAAGCGGTGAGACAAGCGTTGCAAAAGATGACCCCGGGTGATGATGTGGAAGCGTTCCTGGCGGTGTTTGAGCGGGTGGCCGAGCGGGAAAAGCTGCCGACCCCGCAGTGGGCTGAGGTATTGTCGCCCTATCTGACGGGGGAACCCCAAAAAGCGTACCTGGACCTCTGTACCGAGGACGCCATTGACTATGTGACCCTGAAAGCCGAAATACTGGCTCGGTTGGGGGTGAATACCTATGTACGGGCTCAGCGGGTAAATCAGTGGTTCTATGAGGAAGCCAAACCCGTACGCTCCCAGGCCTATGACTTGTTGCATCTTGTAAAAAAGTGGTTGCAGCCTGACACTCTGAGCCCGGCGCAAATGGTGGAAAGGGTAGTAGTGGATCGTTTTGTGCGCACTTTACCCGTCACCGTTCAACGGTGGGTTGGACAGGGTGACCCGAGTACCCTGGACCAATTAGTGTCCCTGGTAGAGCGGCATGTGGCTACGCAGGACTTGATACGGGACACTGAGACTTTGCGTACCGCCCGTCGGTCCGGCCCCTCCAAGCCTAGGGCCAAGGACCCACCGCTGACAACAGTGCAGGAGTCCCCTACCGTCCCGTCTGAGGCCGCATCCGCCATTCCTGAGGTCCGGAAGGTTCTGTACCCTAAACGACAACCCGTCAAGGGGGTTTCCGTCCCCATTAGATGTTGGCGGTGCCAGCGGGTGGGACATATGGAAGCCCAGTGTCCACTCACCACGGAGCCCATGGATTGTGGGGTTACCTGGCGGGGTTCAATGTATGCTCAGGTGGTGTGTACCGCTGACCTGGTCTCCCCAGAGACGGAGCCCCACTTGTGCCAAATACAGGTGAATGGATGTCCGGTTACAGGATTGTTGGATTCCGGAAGCTTAGTGACCCTTGTGCGATCCACCTTGAGGGCTAAAGTAAAGGCCACAGGACGCACCGTGGGGGTGGTTTGCATACATGGGGACCGCCGCGACTATCCCACGGGGATTGTCACCATCACAGCACCTTGCGGTCAGGTGCAACATGAGGTGGGACTTCTTAACACTCTTCCTTATGACGTGATCCTAGGAAGGGATCTGCCCTATTTTTGGACTTTATGGAGGGGACCCCCTAAGTCCCCTCAGATATTGGTCGGTCCGGGACCTGAGCCCTACAATCCTGAATCCGGGACACCTGCCGTAGGGGTCACCATGATAGGGACAGAGTGTGAACCCAATAGGTCGCCCCTAGAGGTATTGGCAGGAGAGACTGAGACGGTCGAGCCCATCCCGGAGTTGGAGGCGTCCCCGGATACGTTTGGGACGGCCCAACTGCAGGACCCTACGTTAATACATGCCCGGAGTCGGGTGACAGTAGTTGACGGGGTGGCACAGCTGCCCGGTGCCCAGGTAAGGTATCCCCATTTCGCTCTTAAACAGGATTTACTCTACCGGGTAGATGAAATACGGGGCGTGGGGGTAGAACAGTTGGTGGTGCCCCAGCCGCATCGCCGGCGGGTCCTCGACTTGGCTCATAAACACCTGATGAGTGGCCACCTAGGGGTCAAGAAAACGCAGGAGCGAATATTGCAAAGGTTCTATTGGCCCGGGGTCTTTGGGGAGGTAAAACGGTTCTGCGAAACCTGCCCGGAGTGTCAGCTTACCGCACCCCTGACCCATTTTCGCAGTCCGTTGGTACCGTTACCCATTATAGAAGTCCCTTTTGAACGGATAGGGATGGATCTGGTGGGGCCCCTCGTAAAGTCCGCTCGAGGGCACCAACACATCCTAGTGATCGTTGACTATGCCACCCGGTATCCCGAGGCGATACCTCTCAGACATACTGCAGCAAAGCTTATAGCTCGGGAGTTGTTTGCTGTGTTCTGCCGGGTGGGGTTGCCCAAGGAGATCCTTACGGATCAGGGGACCCCATTCATGTCTAAAGTGACCAAAGAGCTATGCCGGCTACTCCAGATCAAGCAGTTGCGTACATCTGTGTATCATCCTCAAACGGACGGTTTAGTCGAGCGTTTCAATAAAACCCTGAAAACCATGCTAAAAAGGGTGATTTCAAAAGACGGGAAAGACTGGGATATGATGCTTCCCTATTTGATGTTTGCCATACGAGAGGTGCCACAGGCATCCACGGGGTTTTCGCCTTTTGAATTGTTATACGGGCGACATCCCCAGGGATTTTTGGACCTGGCAAAGGAAACATGGGAGCAAGAGCCCACCCCCCATAAAAGTGTGATCGAACACATTTTGGGTATGCAGAACCGCATAAGCGCGGTCATGCCAATTGTGAAGGAGCATTTACAGGAGGCTCAGGCCGCGCAAAGCGGCCGCTACAACAGACAAGCCACCGTGCGGACCTTTAAACCCGGGGATCGGGTGTTGGTATTAATCCCCACGGCGGAGAGTAAATTCCTGGCTCAGTGGCAAGGCCCCTACGAGATAAAGGAAAGAGTAGGGGTGGTTAACTATAAAGTATTGCAGCCCGGTAGGCGGAAACCTGAACAAATATACCATGTCAACCTATTAAAACCTTGGCAGGAACGGGAAAGCCTGATGGCTGTTTTTTCCCCGCCTCCCTCCTCTTCGGGTCGTTCACATCCGGCTCCAGCGACCTCCGGAGAGGACGAACCGGAAGTAAGGATTGGAGAAGCCCTCACCAAGCAACAGAGGCGAGAGGCCAGACGGTTGGTTCAGCAGAACCCCGATGTCTTCTCCGAGCTGCCCGGTAGGACCAGTCTGATACGACATGATATTGTCACCGAGCCCCACCTGAAGGTACGCCTGAAGTCATACCGGGTACCGGAGGCTCGACGACAAGCCATATCGGAGGAAGTAAAGACAATGTTACGCCTGGGGGTCATCGAAAAATCCCGGAGTGAATGGGCTAGTCCGATTGTCCTAATACCAAAACCCGATGGCTCCTTAAGGTTCTGCAATGACTTTAGGAGATTGAACGAAATATCCAAGTTCGATCTCTACCCCATGCCCCGGGTGGATGAGCTGATTGATAGGCTGGGACAGGCGCGATATTTTACCACGCTCGACCTGACCAAGGGGTACTGGCAGGTGCCACTAACGGAGTCCGCCAAGGAGAAAACCGCTTTTGTTACGCCGGAGGGTCTCTTCCACTATGTTGTCTTGCCTTTTGGGTTACATGGCGCTCCGGCCACGTTCCAGAGGTTGATGGACTTAGTGCTGGAACCCCACCAGGCGTATGCATCAGCGTACCTGGATGACATCATTATTTACAGCTCCGATTGGCAGACCCACTTGGAACAGGTACAAGCGGTGGTGGACGCGCTTCGAACAGCCGGATTGACAGCCAATCCCAAGAAATGTGCATTGAGACTCACGGAAGCCCGCTACTTGGGCTACGTGATAGGCCAAGGAGTGATTAAGCCCCAAATTAACAAGGTTGAGGCGATCCAGAAGTGGCCTAGACCCCTGACCACGAAGCAGGTTAGGGCCTTCCTGGGTATCGTGGGGTACTACAGGAGGTTTGTAAAGGATTTTGCGGGACTATCAGCCCCCTTGACGGACCTTCTCAAAGGCAAGAAGTCCGTCATGGTGCGCTGGACTCCGCAGGCCGAGGACTCCTTCCGGGCCCTGAAGGAGGTCCTGTGCGGACAGCCCGTTCTTGTACACCCTGATTTCCGGAAGGAGTTCATAGTACAGACTGACGCCTCAGAGGGCGGCCTGGGGGCAGTGCTGTCTCAGGTGGTTCAGGGGGAGGAACACCCCGTCACCTTCTTGAGTAGGAGGCTCACCCCTCCCGAGCGGAATTATAGCGTAGTGGAGAAGGAGTGCCTGGCGATCAAGTGGGCCTTGGAGTCCCTACGCTATTACCTGCTGGGACGGCAGTTTCGCTTGGTGACGGATCACTCTCCACTGGTCTGGATGAGGTCCGCCAAGGAACGGAATGCCCGGGTTACCCGGTGGTTCCTTTCTCTGCAGAACTTCCGGTTTACGGTTGAACACCGGGCCGGTAGGTTGCAGGGCAACGCCGATGCCTTGTCCCGCGGCCCGTGTTTGATGGCGGGAGTTCAACCCCGCTCGCTTGAACTGAGGGGGGGGTATGTGAGACTGTGACCGGGGTTATCTATGACGGCCGGTATGTCTCGCCCCGGTTGTGCTCACTCCATGATAGAAAGTAAATCCACTCTAGGGTTAATGCTGTTTCCCTACAGGCTGAAGGAAGGGTTAAATAGAATCAGGAACAAGGGCAGGTGTGCCGGGTGTGGGGGAGTGAACAGAACTTCCTGAGCTCTCTGCTGGAGAGGCACATGTATTTTGTTATGGACTTTTGTTTGGACATTAAAACTGTGTGCTGTGAACCTTAATGCCTGGATCCCGTGTCTTCTGCTGCGCAGCCGACCGTGCTACCTCACAATATATATATATATATATATATATATATATATATATATATATGTAGCGCCCCTGAAGCCATCAGGGTGCTACAAGGTTCTGCATCCCCACCAGAATGCAGGCCCTATACCCTTAGGGCCCCAGAACCCCAGAGCCGGTATCCCAAAAACTCAGGTAATCCCAGTTTTCCCCAACAATCCCCTATACAATGGTACCCAGCTAGGATGGGACTAATGGATGGCCGCCTAGAGGCGGGGCAACTCCAGTCCACTCGTTGACCAGGTGGGAGGGGCAGACTGTGGAGAGTAGTCAGTCTAGAGTTGACAGCAGAGGTGTGAAGGTGGAAGTGAAGTGACTCCCTGACATCGGGTTAACGGGGACCTGGTAACAAGAAGAAGTGGTTGCCGGTGGAGTACTCCCAGAACTATGCACTGACGGGGTACAGGACCCTAGGACAGGAAAGAGCTTCAAGCCAACCTGCTAACACCTGCACAGCAAAGGGGACCATCAATGACCTTGCTGACCCTAAAAAATCCGAAGACTCAGTAGCAAAGGGTGAACCAGGGACAGGACCAGAGACTCCAACTCCACAGAATTCACGCTACCGTCAGGCGGACAGAAGTGGACAAACACAGAACGGGGACCCCAAGTGTTCTATACTACAGGGACCCACTTACCACTTGCGGAGGGACTACCATACTAGCTGCCAATACCATCAGCCCCAGTAGAGACATTCTGCAGCGGCGGCTCCCTACACTTAGCCGCAACACCGCAAGTGGCTTGAACTATAAACTTTATTCAACAATCCCCTGTAAATATCCCCATAACAAAAAGGGCCCAGGGCACGGAACCTGGTAACGGCCACCACTGTGACATTCCCCAGACGAACACTGCCCGGAACCGAGTACCCCATATCCCTGGATTCTACATATACATATATATATATATATATATATATATATATATATATATATATATATATATACACACTACATATACATATACACATTCATATATATATATATATATATATGAATAAAACTACTATATTATTGCCCCCCCATGCTTAAACATATAACTTCTATGATTCTGTCTCCTAAATTTCATTGAAGTCTGCATCCGCGTTATTAAAACAATAGTGGCAGTAGGGAACATTGCTTGCTCCACCATTCTGCAAGTCTTTCTTACACTCAGTGCATCAGGTGCACTGATGTCACACGACTGTGCCTACTGTGGAACCTCAGTCCACACAGTGCACACACCGGAGCAGCGCATCAGTAGAACTCAGCTAAGTAAGAGGTTTTGCATATTTATTTTTGAATTGTCATTAGTTGTCAGAAACTGTGCATCATACATGCATTTTTCTTTTGTGGGGAGAGCTGTAGAGGACACCATATTGTGTGAGGGGCTATGGGAGCCATCATACCAAGTTTGGGAGAATGTGTGGATATTGCACTGAATGTGGGGGGATGTGGGGATATCATATTGTGTTTGGAGCTGTCTGAACAACATATAATTTGTGGGGAGTAGCTGTGAGGCCATTGTGGCACCCCTGAGGCTTCCGTCGCCACAGGAACATTGCACCACAGCCAGAGGTGTGATGTCACATCCTGGGTAAGGAAAGGAGTGAACGCCGGTCCACAGGCAAATCTGCACTACACCCATTGTTAGGTACACACAGGGACCAGGGACAGTGGCAGCTACCCTCTCATGCTGCATGCTGGGAGGGGCCGTAAGACCCATCCCTGCTCCCATAGGATGGTAGCTTAGCAATGGGGGGTGGGAGGAGCCACCCGAGAGAAGAGTAGTAAGGAAGGTCAAGAGAGAGAGAGTTTCAGTTTACCTCAGGGAGGAGGGGAGTGAGGAAGTCTGCGGGAGGCAGAGAAGTGAGAAGTGTGAGTCTGCAGAGAGAGCTGAAAGGAGAAGTGCTCTAGTGAGTCAGGAGCAAGAAGAAGAAAGTGACGCTTCCTGGTTAAGACCCTGGGACCCAGTAGGTCCAGGTGACACCAAGTAGAACAGAAGGGATTCCAGGGCCACAGATAGCTTTCAGGCTCATGGCCTGTTCCACAGAAACATCGGTGGAGGGATCAAGCTGCATACAGGGGACGGTCCCTAGAAACTGGAGGAGGAGAAGTCAACTCCAAAAGTAAAAACCGAGGCCCAGGGAAGTTGCAAACTCCCTGGGCCACAGCCCACAGCAGAACCTCTGGAAAGGGGGTAAAACTACCAACAGGCAAGCCCCTGGCCCGGAGGCTGTAGTGGAGGCCGAGCCAGGTTCAGCCAACAAGGGCAAGGCTTAAGGAGTCAGCTGTAGAAAGGAACACATAGAGGGGTGTACCGGCTTTTACCCCCAGATCTACCCAGGATCGGCGGAGGTCCCTGACAGTGGGTCTCAGCAGTCCAGAGGCACCAGTGTGCACCTACCAGGAACTGTGAGTAAACACCTTGAAATTGCACCCTCTGGAGTTGCCTCAGTTATTCCGCCGGCACTACATCGACACTTACAAGCACCAACTGTTGCCCCGGGGCACCGCTCCACCTGTGGGGAGAAGGACCATCCAAGCTGCCATTCCACCAGCCTCGGAGGCCCCATACAGCAGCGGCGGCTTAATAGCCGCAAACCACAGGTGGCGTCACGAATAATACAAACTTTAATCACCCCCAAGTCACCAGCCATATTAATTGACCCCACCAGGGTACGGAGTCGGGCCTAGCCACCACTGATGATCCCCGGACTAGTCTGGCCCGGTACCGGGTGTCCCATAGCCCTGGGGTGGGCGAGTCAGCCATCATATTTGTGTATGGTGGAATTTGGGGACATCACACTGTTTGGGGGCTGTCTGACCATCAAGCAGTGTAGGTGATTGAGAGGGCTATCATATTTTGTTGGGGAGTAGTGAGGGCCTTCATACAGTGTGTAGGGGGCTGTGGAGACATCCTAATGTGTAGAGGGAGCTGTGGGGCCATGACACTATGTGTGAGGGTCTGTGAGGGCATCAGTCTGTGGTGCATGGTTGCCTGGGGCATCATAGTATGTGGGGCGAGCTGCTGATCAAGGTACAACAGCTGAATAACAAGAGTAGTATGATTTACTGTATTTTCTAAACTATAAAAAGCAGTGAATTATATTGTCTTGCCTAGTTGCCACGGTTAAGAATACATGTTATAATATGTATTAAGAGTCCACATACTTAATTTGGTTCAATACTAAGTGATTAAACTAATATGAAATCATAAAATAATAAGTAGAATCATAATGGTCAGAATTAAATTCAGCCTGTTGGTTCAGGCCTCCAAAGTTGTCTCTAATGTAAGTCTTGGGAAAATCAACTTATCCACTTAACCACTCTTATCCCAGCAGCAAAATACTGAAAGATATACCAAAAGAATAAAAAAAAGTTAGAAACAGAAATAAACACTATAAAGCTACCTAGATCAGAATTCCTCACCTGTTATGTGTATGTGTGACGCCCTGGCAAAGCCAGGTTGTCACAGAAAGAGTTAATCCTCCTTGGTAATCTGATCTCACACCGGTGCAGCAGGACAAACCACAGCCCCCAGTGTAAGAGAAAAGCAGAGGGGAGGGGCTGGAGCAGAGTGTATGGAGAGACAGAGAGAAGAGAAGCCTTGAGTTGTAGCTCCCAGGCTGAAAAGTGAAGCGTGCTCCGAGAGGGCCGGGACAGGCTGTAGTGAGGAAGGGGCCAGAGGTAGCCGGAGCAGGGCGGTGGCCCCTCGGTACCTGGGTGACCCAGATCACTGCAGGGGAGTGGATTCCCCGTTCCCGGCTGAGGAGAAAGAGGAAGAGAGTGGAAAGAAAGGCATCTGGCTGCAGGGAAACAACAACAAGGGCTGCTGCACCGTGTGTGGGACACTAACACCCCGTACCGAAGGCTGCGGACACCGGCAATTCCTAGTTACCAGTGACTCTGTGTGAACTACTTGTGAGTACGCCCGTGCCCTCAGGCACCGCACCGCAGCACTGCGCCCTGCTCCCTGCTTACCCCATCACCGGGCCCCGGGACAGCCAACCCCCTACCCACGGAGGGGAGAAATAACAACCAAACCCTGTCACCACTCCCGGGATCCCCATAAAGAGCAGCGGTGGTGTCAACAAATCACCACAACCGTGGGTGGCATCACGGACAATCTCCCTTAACAAAACCCCTTTTACTGTGGAGCCTGGGATCACAGACCGGGTCACGCTACCGTGAT
This sequence comes from Anomaloglossus baeobatrachus, assembly GCF_048569485.1. NCBI lineage: Eukaryota > Metazoa > Chordata > Amphibia > Anura > Aromobatidae > Anomaloglossus > Anomaloglossus baeobatrachus. Next base: position 265,546,926 of record NC_134354.1, on the reverse strand, counting down.
ACCCACAGAAGTGACCTCGTGGCCCGGATCTGAGTACCCCTGGTCCCCCGGGCGACACATTTGGCGTCACGAACAGGATCGAACCCATCCAGTTACCTGGAGGAAGTGCGCCTTATTCTGGACTGTCAGCGGTGTTCCGCTGCAAAAATTTTGAAAGACGTCATCTTTGCCGCCATTTTGGGCGCGAAAATCTCCCGCCCAGCGCCTTCTTCCCCAAACGGTGGGGGCGAAAAAGAGGCTCCGCCCCCTGAGAACGCGGGCGGAAGTGAAGCTCCGGAGGACCGGAAGCGAAAGAGAAACTTTAAAAGTTGCTAGAAGGACTGCTCCCGAGTACCAAGGGGGAGCAGTAGGAAGGAGCTGCAGTTCATGTGACCGGGACTGTAAAGGCAGGGACGCCAGGACTTTGCCTAATTCCGTTCCTGGACAAGCAGTAGCCGCGACCCCGATGACATCTTACCCGGCTCCGGCAGTCCGCCCAGCCGCCACGGTGATGACGTCGGCTCCGGCAGTCCGCCCGGCCGCAACGGAGGTGGCACCCGATTGGAAGTCTGCCCCAGATGTGGCGCCAGCCACTCCCAGGTACCCCGTCACGGCTGTGGAGCAGCCGGAGTGCACCTGCAGAGAGGAGGAGCAGGCCAGTGAGAGATGGAGCCCTCGGCAGTTAGCGAGGCCGGTTGTAGCCGGCGCCGAGGGCATCCAAGTGGGCCTGGCTTCCGAGCAAGAGGCACAGCACGGAACCCGTGCCCCGTACTGGGAGTGGCGGCAGCGGCAGTGGTAGTGGGGCATGGACGGCTACCCACAAGTTAAAAAGTTGACTGTTTTATGGACTGTCACCCCTGTTGAGCGCCCTCAAGTTCAGGAGGAGGCCATCTGCACAGCAGGTGGGGGTGGCAGAACAGTTTAGAGTTAAGAAAACGTACCTCCCGATGTGGGAAGATGTATGATTGTAATGTGTTTATTTTTCCTTTTTCCAGTTTTAATAAATGTTGGTGCCTAGACAGCCCGAGGACGGGCCGTGTTTTACCAAGGGGGTGTGTGACTCCCTGGCAAAGCCAGGTTGTCACAGAAAGAGTTAATCCTCCTTGGTAATCTGATCTCACACCTGTGCAGCAGGACAAACCACAGCCCCCAGTGTAAGAGAAAAGCAGAGCAGAGGGGAGGGGGTGGAGCAGAGTTTATGGAGAGACAGAGAGAAGAGAAGCCTGGAGTTGTAGCTCCCAGGCTGAAAAGTGAAGCGTGCTCCGAGAGGGCCGGGACAGGCTGTAGTGAGGAAGGGGCCAGAGGTAGCCGGAGCAGGGCGGTGGCCCCTCGGTACCTGGGTGACCCGGATCACTGCAGGGGAGTGGATTCCCCGTTCCCGGCTGAGGAGAAAGAGGAAGAGAGTGGAGAGAAAGGCATCTGGCTGCAGGGAAACAACAACAAGGGCTGCTGCACCGTGTGTGGGACACTAACACCCCGTACCGAAGGCTGCGGACACCGGCAATTCCTAGTTACCAGTGACTCTGTGTGAACTACTTGTGAGTACGCCCGTGCCCTCAGGCACCGCACCGCAGCACTGCGCCCTGCTCCCTGCTTACCCCATCACCGGGCCCCGGGACAAACAACCCCCTACCCACGGAGGGGAGAAATAACAACCAAGCTGCTCCCTGTCACCACTCCCGGGATCCCCATAAAGAGCAGCGGTGGTGTCAACAAATCACCACAACCGTGGGTGGCATCACGGACAATCTCCCTTAACAAAACCCCTTTTACTGTGGAGCCTGGGATCACAGACCGGGTCACGCTACCGTGATACCCACAGAAGTGACCTCGTGGCCCGGATCTGAGTACCCCTGGTCCCCCGGGCGACACATATGGCAAATAGCACAATCTTGGGTTAGTGAGACATCAACCTGTGTACATAATTTTATCATGAAAAACCAATAGGATCGCTGCTGCACATCTGCAATTTGTTTATCAGAGGGACAGATTGCATAACCACACCACATACCCTTAAGCTGGTGTCACACATAACGACGACGACAACGACGTCGCTGCTACGTCACCATTTTCTGTGACGTTGCAGCGACGTCCCGTCGCTGTCGCTGTGTGTGACATCCAGCAACGACCTGGCCCCTGCTGTGAGGTCGCCGGTCGTTGCTGAATGTCCAGCTTCATTTTTTGGTCGTCACTCTCCCGCTGTGACACACACATCGCTGTGTGTGACAGCGAGAGAGCGACGAAATGAAGCGATCAGGAGCCGGCACTGGCAGCTGCGGTAAGCTGTAACCAGCGTAAACATCGGGTAACCAAGGGAAGACCTTTCCCTGGTTACCCGATGTTTACGCTGGTTACCAGCCTCCGCTCTTGCTGCCAGTGCCGGCTCCTGCACTGTGACATGTGACTGCAGTATGCATCGGGTAATTAACCCGATGTATACTGTAGCAAGGAGAGCAAGGAGCCAGCGCTAAGCAGTGCGCGCGGCTCCTTGCTCTCTGCACTGTGACATGTAGCTGCAGCACACATCGGGTTAATTAACCCGATGTGTACTGTACCTAGGAGAGCAAGGAGCCAGCACTAAGCGCGGCTCCCTGCTCTCTGCACATGTAGTGACGTTATGATCGCTGCTTCTGCTGTGTTTGACAGCTAAGCAGCGATCATAACAGCGACTTACAAGGTCGCTGTTACGTCACCGAAAATGGTGACGTAACAGCGACGTCGCTGTCGCTTAGTGTGACACCAGCTTTACAGATTATATATAATCCGGGACTTCTTTAAAACAAGCAGTGTTGGCTGTGTTGACCAACTATGCCCCCCACTGTGAGTAGTAGAAAATGAAAGCATTTAGGAAACACAGCAACTCAGCCAAGAAGTGGCAGTCCTCATAAAGTTACCGAGCTGGGTCACTTATTAAAGAGGCGCATATATGGTGTATAAACGTTGCAAACACTGTGCCGACTCAATAACGGCATAAATCTAAATCTCCTCCATAGTTCTAAACATTTCTGCACCAAATCAGCAGCTCCTGGCAAAAAAAAATCACCTAAACAGCATCAAAATGCATGCGGTATTGGTGTGCTATTTTGCCAAGAGATGCAGATTTTGTGCAGAACTGTCTGCAACTAAATACTGAATGTGTGCACATAGCCTAATCTGGTAATCCAGCATTGAGTTCAATGTCCTCACCTGAAGTGAGGTCACTGATTTCAATGAGTTCACCTCAGGTCAGTTTACCTGAGGTCACAGCTAGGGTACCATGGGAACCCCAGCTGTAACATCAGCTGAAGTCATGGAACTCAATGCCAGTTTACCAAATTAGGTTAATGCACATGTTCAGTATTTGGTTGCAGAAATGTATTCACCAATTCTGCAGCTCCTGGCCAAAAACCGCATTGATACTGCATACGCTTTGATGCGGTTTTGGTGCTTGTTTTGCCAGGTCAGTGCGTACTAGGACGTTTTTGCACCTCTCAAAAATGCTGCCTTTTTGGCCACAAAAAACGCACAAAAACGCACCCATGGCAAACACGCAGCGGTAAAAACACATGCGTTTTTTACCATGATTCGGTGCGTTTTTGGCTGCGTTTTGCTAGTGCGCACATAGTCTAAAGGGCACTTTACACGCTGCGATATTGCTATCGATATCGCTAGTGAGCGTACCCGCCCCCGTCAGTTGTGCGTCACGGGCAAATCGCTGCCCATGGCGCACAACATTGCTTACACCCGTCACACGGACTTACCTTCCCTGCGACATCACTCTGACCGGCAAACCGCCTCCTTTCTAAGGGGGCGGTTCATGTGGCGTCACAGCGACGTCACACAGCAGCCGACCAATAGAAGCGGAGGGGCGTAGGGGCGGAGATGAGCTGGCGGAATATTTCGCCCACCTCCTTCCTTCCTCATTGCTGGTGGACGCAGGTAAGGAGATATTCGTCGCTCCTGCGGTGTCACACATAGCGATGTGTGATGCCGCAGGAACGACGAACAACCAGCGGAATGCACCACCAACGATTTTATGAAAAGGAGCGACGTGTCAACAATCAACGATTTTGGACGTTTTTGCGATCGTTGATCGTCGCTCCTAGGTGTCACACGCTGCAATGTCGGTAACAACGCCGGATGTGCGTCACTAACGACGTGACCCCGACGATATATCGTTAGCCTGTCTAGTCCAGGGGCACTCATTTCCAGATAATCAGGCAGGTTAACTAGGTTGCCCAATCACCAAAATTCTTTTTTATTGGGTGAAATGATCTTTCGGCTAGACTAGAATATAATTACTATGATATTGCCTCTATGTAATAGTTATATGCTTGTAGTATAGTATTTATATTCTATTATAATACTGACCCAGTATACAAAGATGTAACTACTATATTGCTGACCGTGTACAAAGATAAACTACAATATTACTGACCCTATGTTTGAAAATATAACTAATATAATATTCCCCCCTACATTCAAGAAAGTACCATAATACCCCTTCCTGTATAAGATTTTCACCTGATGTATACCAATTTTGGATGACATTAAAAATAAAAAAATTGCTTAATAGAATGCTATTGTTATAGCATTAAGAATTGTGCCGAGTATTCCGCTATCTCTAATTCTCAGGTATGGTCTCACTTCACCAGCTGGAGCTGTACATGGTTGACTGCAGGAGTCACATTAATTCAATGCTGCTATAAAGCTCAGCGGGGCAGTTCACGTGTCTCCGTCTCATCCACTCTGGACGATTTGCCTGCATATTAATACAGGCTTCCATACACAAAAGTGAGTCACCTGAGCTGGCATTCATTTTCAGCAGACGATGTACCGAGACACTATTTCCTGAAGAACCAGGTGGTCTGGGTAGTGAAGGCACACCAGACGCTGAGGTCCGAGTGTAAATCTTCATTACTTATTTTTGAGATGACATTTTGGGTCTTCTTGTAGATAATGAAGTAGCAGACATCAATATTCAATTACTACACAGTGGCTCTGAAGTCCAGTAACCAAACCCCTATCTTGCTATCGCTGCTGATGCGAGTATGACGGCAAGAAACAACTTTTGTCAGTCGCCTGAGCTGAAAGCAATTACCGCCACCTTATTGTCACATAATAGGACTTGTATTTAAAGGGTTGAAAGGTTAATTACAATTTGCTTTGTTGCAGTGCATTTGATGGACTTTTTGTACATGTGGGGCAAAATGATAACTACCATAAAGTTTGTAAAATATGCCATCCTTTTAGCAAGCTTAGGGTTGCTCTTGCTGCTTTAACCCTTTCCAGATGTAGGACATAATAGTATGTCTTCTGTCTGGTGCAAGTGTATATTCAGTACACACTGTATATTGCAGATGCCAGCTATAGATGGCCCCTTTAACTATTTAAATGGTGCTAACAATCTCTGATAGGAGGATTTATAGTGAGGCTGTCAGCACAGAATGACTGCTTTGTCTCAAGGAAATTTTTGAGGGCATCACCAACTGTCATGGTGGAGTCAGGATCTGTGGAAACTACAAATTCTGTCACTCTGCCTGCTAACTTCTCTGAAGTCTGTGATCGGAACAGGGAGCTGTGTGCATTGACTCACAGGCTTAGGCAGGCTACCAAGAGTTAATCTCTGGTGGACTGTTTCTTTGTCTCTTTTATCACATGCTATGGGAAAGCCACTCACGTTCATTCCCCTGCTATATATGCTGGCTGGACTATTTAATTAATGCCATCTATTGGTTTACCTATACTAGTCTGGCGAGGTGTTGTAATCCTGACTTACTGGTGGTTGTTGTGCATTATTGCTGTGAGCGGTTGTGGTGTTAACCTGGTCTATTTTTCTACTTTCCCACTCTTGCTTTTCTCCTTAGAATCTCACTGTTTGTCCCTGTGAGTTTGCAGGGTGTCAGAGTATTGGTTTTCCCCTGTCTGCTTTTATCTGTGTTACCATCACACTTCTTTCCTGAGGGGGTAACAAATTAGATCTGGTAAGGAGAATAGCCAGGCACAGGACTCAGGTATCTCCATCATTAGGGGTAACCCTGAGGTTAGGGATAGCTTAGGGTCCCCTAGCGTGAGGGACAGCATAGGAGCCCCCTGTCCCTCTCTATCCTGCAGTCACATTGTGACATGTTCTAACCAAGGTCAGGCTGTTGATGCACCCTTGGCATAGCTAAACATTTAGGTGCACCTTCCGACCTACTTTTTTCCCTAGGACTCCGCCTTTCTCTGGCTCTATGAAGCCAGGGCTTTCAATCAAAGAAAAATAGAGGAACATAGAGAGAAAATAAGTAGGTGAGACGATACACTTAAATGATGTGCTATGCCAAATGTTCACTGAACACCTACACTGATTTCAACAGTCATTCTGTGCCAACAGAATCCCATTCAATAGACTGGTTGCCAGCGTGATAATTTACTGGCTCCCATCAATACCCCCACCAGGATGCAACAAGCGGGTGTTCATAAGTTATCATTGCAGCCGGAAGCCTTCTAAATGTCCCCATCACTCCCATCTTGGTCCTCTTATGAACTCAAGTTCATAAGAGAACATAATGTTTTACTATATACTGCAATATTGTAGTTAAGTATTATACAAGTATAGCGCAAGTGAACAAAATCAAGTTCTCTAAAGGGACTGTGGAGACACGGGGGTCAGTGGGTGCTCTCGTCCGCTGGGCCGGCCACCTTTAGAAAGACAGCATGACCCAGGGCTCATCCCACCTGAACGGTTGACCTCCTTAACCATGGGTGGAACACTACTCAGACAACACAGGGTGAGGGAATCACAATATTAAGACTTTTTTGGATCCCCAAACAATTAACAGCACATAACACATAACCAGCAAAACCACAAAATGTAACCGGCAACAGTTTCTCACCCTTCCGCTGACTCACCAGGGATTAGAATGTCTATGCCTCAGAGCTTCCAGGGCTACTTACGCCAAACCATCAGCACCCCGCTTTTGGCAGGCACCCACCAAGAGTAGAATAACGCCAGATTTAGGAAGCTGTCTGAGGACCACAAAGCCTGTAGTCAGATGACTGGATTGTCCCAAGCTGGATTACTTCCTTAGGTATTCTTCGGATCCGCAGGTCCTAGATTGGTAGCATGTAGCAAGAGTCTACCGAGCAATGGATATTCCTCCTTCTTATACCCCTGAGCTCTCCATTCAGACCATTGGGGTCTTCACAATTGGTGGATAAGACTGGTCTCTTATTGGCTAAATTTCAAGCCATATACAAAATATCCAGAGACGAAGGAGAGACAGCTAAGTTACATCACATCTAGCAATTCACATAGTAATACAATGGGAGGTTCGCATAATTGATTTGTCTGGGTGTCTGACCTTCACTAGCCAAGGCAATTACATGAGTCAACAAGAACTGTAACACTAGACTCCTAAGAGTCTTGTAAAAACAATGAGGGGTTTATTCCCCGTCTATAAACAAACTATCTTCATGTCTGGCTGAATTTTAAGAAACTTAACCCATGCTAGGCCCTGATAGAGTCCATGTCGTCACAGGGACTAAAAAATAATGTAAAAAAAAAACTAAAAATCATAAGAATTTTTTTTTAAAATATAAGATTGAAACACATTGCTTTTCCCAGTTTAAATACTTAACAACAGTCCAATGCATCACATTAACACATCATAACCTATAGGATATGAGGGGCTGCTGATAAGTCTTTGGCTTTGTGATTTTTCTTTGTTTCTATGGTAATGAATGTTACATCACTTGAAAGCCTTATGTGTCTAATATACAGTATGTTTTCAAAATTTTGTGTTTGTTGCTTATGGCAACAATGTTCTATGCACGCAGGAAAACAAAATGGCGGAGTCTAATGCGATATTCACAGCAACTAAGAGAAGCAGAGTGATAAAATTATTTGTTTCTGCAAGGAAAGTCCGCAAAGGATATTCATGGTGAGATGTCGCAGACATTGGGGGATCAATACCCTTCATATTCTACAATTAAGAACTGGGTTACCAAATTTAAAACGGGCCACTTTAGCACCAATGATGAGGAACATCCTGGATGACTGAGAGCAGTTGATGTTCTGGAGATCGTCGATGCTGTGCACAACCTCATACTGGAGAATCGACGAATTTCAGCTAAAGCAATAGAAGACATCAAGGGGATTTCACGTGAACTTGTTTGTGTCACTAAGGTGATGGCATCTGTGTTCTGCAATAAGGAGGGCATGCTGCTAATGGACTACCTTCAAAAGGGTTCCACCATCAATGCAAGGTATTACAGTGAACTTTTGGACCAATTGAAGGCAGCTCTGAAGGCCAAAAGGCTGTCCAAAGGTATCTTGTTCCTGCAAGACAACACCTCCGCTCACACTGCACAAGCGTCCACGGCAAAACTGTCAGAGCTGGGCTTTCAGCTGGTTGACCATCCACCTTATCCACAAGATCTAGCTCCTTCTGACTATCATCTGTTTCCAAACCTGAAGAAACACATTAAGGGTACCAAATTTTACACCAGTTCTGATGTCATGGCTGATACTGATGCCTGGTTTGAGGTGCAACCGAAATCCTTCTTTTTGCTAGGCTTAAAGAACTATACCGATATAAGAAGTGTGTTGAGATCAGTGGAGAGTATGTGAAATAAATGTAAAGTTTCATCATCCTATCTCGTTTCTTTCTGGTTAAAGCCAAAGACTTATCAGCAGTAAATGCCATAAAGAGAAAAAAATAAAAAAAGACAGAACTGCCTCCCTAAAAATTGCAATATGAGTGTCAAACAATGGCGAAGAAAACCAAGTTTCATAAAGTCTATGGAAGGTAAAAACTCTCATCAGTCTATTTTAAAAACTAAAATTGGGTCTTCAAGAGCCACCACCAGATTGTGTTTTTAGAATTTCCTTAAGGTCCAGTCACACTAAGCAACTTACCAGCGATCCCAACAACGATAGGGATCGCTGGTAAGTTGCTAGGAGGTTGCTGGTGAGATGTCACACTAGCGACGCTCCAGCGATCCCACCAGCAACCTGACCTGGCAGGGATCGCTGGAGCGTCGCTACACAAATTGCTGGTGAGCTCACCAGCAACCAGTGACAAGTCCCCAGCGCCGCGTGGAAGATGCTGCGCTTGGTAACTAAGATAAATATCGGGTAACCAACCCGATATTTACCTTGGTTACCACCGCACGGAGCTACACGTGCAGAGAGCAGGGAGCAGCGCACACTGAGCGCTGGCTCCTTGCTCTCCTAGTTACAGCACACATCGGGTTAATTACCCGATGTGTGCTGCAGCTAAATGTGCACAGAGCAGGGAGCAGCGCACAATGCTTAGCGCTGGCTCCTTGCTCTCCTAGTTACAGCACACATCGGGTTAATTACCCGATGTGTGCTGCAGCTAAATGTGCACAGAGCAGGGAGCAGCGCACAATGCTTAGCGCTGGCTCCTTGCTCTCCTAGTTACAGCACACATCGGGTTAATTAACCCGATGTGTGCTGCAGCTAAATGTGCACAGAGCAGGGAGCAGCGCACAATGCTTAGCGCTGGCTCCCTGCTCTCCTAGTTACAGCACACATCGGGTTAATTAACCCGATGTATGCTGCAGCTACATGTGCACAGAGCAGGAGCCGGCACTGACAGTGAGAGCGGAGGAGGCTGGTAACAAAGGTAAATATCGGGTAACCAAGGACAGGGCTTCTTGGTTACCCGATGTTTACATTGGTTACCAGCCTCTACAGAAGCCGGCTCCTGCTGCCTGCACATTTAGTTGTTGCTGTCTCGCTGTCACACACAGCGATGTGCGCTACACAGCGGGACAGCAACAACTAAAAAATGGCCCAGGACATTCAGCAACAACCAACGACCTCACAGCAGGGGCCAGGTTGTTGCTGGATGTCACACACAGCAACATCGCTAGCAACGTCACAAAAGTTGTTCGTTAGCAGCGATGTTGCTAGCGATGTTGCTTAGTGTGACGGGGCCTTTAGTACTGCAAATGTGATAATTCTATCACCTAGGCAAACTAAGAAAAACCTGAAAACATGATCTGTTGGTGACCCTACTATTATGTCAAAGGGGTCAAACAATATTAGTGGGGCTCTGTGATCTTTGTGGATGGCTATCTTTACAGGAGAGAATATCAGAAACCCAATCTACTAAGTACTTGAGATAAAAAAAACCTCTTTATTTCATGAATAAATAAAAACTTTCCAATGTGAAAATACATGAGAAATCGAAGCGCCACTATTACGGTACTTGTGATGTGGGAGACAGCCAATTCAATCACATTTAGAACACAAACATAGAAATTCAGCCAAGGCCATAAATAGACGTCAGAAGAACAAAAGTAGGAAATGTCGAAGAATCAGCTAAGAACAGTCTCATCTGTTTCTTCTCAAGAAAATGTAATCAGTTTTTTTCATCTTGCAATCAACTGAAAGATAGAAGAATGTTCCTGCAATTGTGTATCTCTCTATTACAATCTCTATTCAGATCAGAATGGAAGAGAAATCGCTGCTTTTATTGTTTTATGGTTTTGATAGAAGACAGGGACTATTTTAGTGAGTCTGAAAAGTGTTTAGGAAAAAAGGTGAAAGAGGAAAATTGTAGTTGCTCATCTGCTGATTATGAATTTAGATTGAAATAAAGTCTATTTTGCAATGTGAAAAGTGGTATTTTGATAAATAAAGAAACTTCAGGCTGATGCACTGGTGCACTATTCTACCAAGAATGAAATTCACTTTGTCCTGTGTTCTTGTGCAAATACTAAGCTCTGTATCTCATCATTTCTGCACTGTAGGGCCATAGTTGATCTTTTCCTTCCTTCGTGTTGCATTGTAGGGTCATAGCTGATCCCCTTCTTGGTGCTGCACTGTGGAGCCATAGCTGATCTTTTCCTTCCTTGATGTTGCACTGCAGGGCCATAGCAAAGCTCTTTCTTCCTTTGTGTTGCACTGCAGAGCCGTAGCTGATTTTTTTTCCTTCCTTGGTGTTGCATTGTAGGGTCATAGTTGATCCCCTTCTTGGTGCTGCACTGTGGAGCCATAGCTGATCTTTTCCTTCCTCGATGTTGCATTGCAGGACCATAGCAAAGCTCTTTCTTCCTTTGTGTTGCACTGCAGAGCCATAGCTGATTTTTTTTCCTTCCTTGGTGTTGCACTGTAGGGCTATAGCCAACCTTTTCCTTTCTTGATGTTGGACTATAGGGCCATAGCTGATCATTTCCTTCCTAGATGTTGCGCTGTAGGGTTATAATTGATCTTTTCCTTCCTTGGTGTTGCACTGTAGGGCCATAGTTGATATTTTCCTTCCTTGATGTTGCACTATAGGGTCAAGGTTAAACTTTTTACTGCACCACCTTTGGTTCTTTATGTGAGGCTCAGGGTGAACTTTGCTCACCTCTTTCCCCCTTCAATGTTATACTAAAGAGCCAACGATGAATAGTTTACTTCTCGATAGGACTATTGAAATGGAAGTATGAACAGCAAGTATTACAGATTGCCCAACATAAATGTTTAAAATAGCATCTTGGAGTTTGTTGCTTCTAGTCTCTTTCTAGTCTGTCACCGGATCCCCGAGGTCACGGAGACCGGGGGTCAGGCACGGGGAACAGCGGTCTGCAACAGCCCCTCTCATAGTTACTAATGCCAACATACGGTATTTGAGAGAAACATTGTTTCTCAATTTAATATCTATATAGAAAATAAAAAATATGGGTGAACCACCCCTTTAATACTTGAGTTTTCACCTGGTGTCACCTTATGGTCCATGCTGCACCATATTTTGGCAGGGTAGTTATAAACTAATCTTGGTTCTACCTTATGTTTGATGTGCCACTTATCAGTTGGCTACAGGCTGCAATTTTTCAACTGGGAAGAGCTCAATAACCATGGACTTTCCCTGCCTGATAATGTAAGCTCACAGCTGTCTGCTTTAGCTTTGCTGGTTATCAAAGATAGGGAGGACCAAATGTGTGTTTATTTTTTTTTATTTATTTACTAAGTAATCAAGCTAAAACACTCTTTAGTGCTACATGTAAGGTACTAAAGGATGCAAGTTTATAACATGTAGGGTGGTTGGGAAATTATATACTGTATCTGTATGATATCTATCTATTCTATCTATCTAGATGTGTGTATAAATTGAATGGCATTCATATGGTACGTGTGCCATCTTATTTTTTTCTTGCACCCCTAGACTTACATTGGCCAGGCTCAGCCATTTTATGTGGCCATACGCAGCATGCTACATAAAATGGCTGAGTCTGCAGCATGCTGCATGGACAGCACTAGGTGGCAGCACGGACAGCACGAGGTGACAGCATGGACAACACTAGGTGGCAGCACTAGGAGGGCAGAGAAAGGACTGGGGAAGCATAGACATCACCAGGGAGACAGCATTGGGGGGAAGAGACACAGTGGTGAGCACAGAGCACTGGGGGGATACACAGTACTGGGGGGGTGGCACACAGCACTTTGGGGTACAGAGCACTTGGAAGCTTAGACAGCATAAGGGGGTATGGACAAGACTAGGAGACACGGGTAGCACTGACCGTGGCATGGACAGCACTGGCAGCAGCATGGACAGCATTTGGTGGAGCGGACAGCACTGGGGGGGGCACAGACGATACTGGGGGAGCATAGACATCACCAAGGGGGCACAGATAGCACTAGGGGGGCACGGATAGTACTAGGGGTACACAGAGTACTAGGGGGTACACAGCATTGGGGGGAGGGGACAGTGCTGGATTGCGGACTCACAGTACTGGGAGGAGGAATCACACAGCCCAGGTCCGAGAGGTATGTACAGGACGGAGGCAGGTAAAACTGCTGTTCCTCTTATTGTTCTATGAGGAAAGGAGTGCAGAGCTTCACATCTTGAGCCAAGAGGCCCATGATCACTCTGGATGAACTGCAGAGATCTACAGCTGAGGTGAGAGAGTCTGTCCATAGGACAACAATCAGTCGTACACTGCACAAATCTGGCCTTTATGGAAGAGTGTCAAGAAGAAAGCCATTTCTCAAAGATATCCATTAAAAAGTGTTGTTTAAAGTTTGCCACAAGCCACCAGGGAGACACACCAAACATGTGGAAGAAGGTGCTTTGTTCAGATGAAACGAAAATTGAACTTTTTGGGCACAATACCTAAGCAACACAGCTCATCACCCTGAACACACCATCCCCACTGTCAAACATGGTGGTGGCAGCATCATGGTTTGGGTATGCTTTTCTTCAGCAGGGACAGGGAAGATGGTTAAAATTGATAGGAAGATGGATAGAGCAATATAGAGGACCATTCTTGAAGAAAACCTGTTAGAGTCTGCAAAAGACCTGAGACTGGGAAGAAGATTTGTCTTTCAACAAGACAATGATCCAAAACATAAAGCAAACTCTACAATGGAATGGTTCACAAATAAACGTATCCAGGTGTTAGAATGGCCAATTCAAAGTCCAGACCTGAATCCAATCGGGAATCTGTGGAAAGAGCTGAAAACTGCTGTTCACAAGCGCTCTCCATCCAACCTCACTCAGCTCGAGCTTATTGCAAAGGAAGAATGGGCAACAATTTCAGTCTCTCGATGTGCAAAACTGATAGAGACACACCCCAAGCGACTTGCAGCTGTAATCGCAGCAAAAGGTGGCGCTACACAGTATTAACTTAAAAGGGCCGAATAATATTGCACGCCCCAATTTTCAGTTTATTATTTTTTATAAAAGTTTAAGATAAGCAATAAATTTCGTTCAACTTCACAATTGTGTCCCACTTGTTGTTGATTCTTCACCATAAAATTTAAATTTTTTATCTTTATGTTTGAAGCCTGAAATGTGGGAAAAGGTTGAAAAATTCAAAGGGGCCGAATACTTTCGCAAGGCACTGTATATGAGATTATCATTGTCTAAATGTCTTCTAAATTTATTCAGAATGATAATGTGTTGTTCAACGTATTAAGAAGTTACAGGATGATTTTTTTTTAATGTTTTCACACATATTTTTTCAATATAAATGACAATGAAAGTGATTGCAATAGTTCATAGTATGATAGATATGTTTTATATACTGTATTGGTTTAGGGATGGGATTCATGTGGCAGAAATTAAGAAATTAAGACCTATTATCGAATCTGCTCTCAATTGTGCAGCTAATTACTCAATGTTATAGTGTTATTTGTTTCTGTAAAAACTAATAAAACGTTACAGATGAAGAATAGCGCAAGCTCTGAAAGGGAAAACTATAGTAAATGTTTCACACAACTTCCTCTTCTCCACTTACGCTGATTTGGGTGTCTGCTTTGTATTCACCATCTCCAGCTTCCAGGCTGATTACGTTCAGATGCAGTGTAGATGTTTTTCATCTAAGTTTCATTACATGGAAAAAGACAAGTCAACCTGAACTAAAAGTAATTAAAGAAATGGAGAGAGAAAAAAAAATGTAAATCCCCACATTCTCTGGACTAACGTGAAAATGAGAAAACAAATTACAAATAAGCCAAAGTCCCAAGAATCCATTCATTAACGCTCAACCGCAGCCTTAATTGCAGTAATGGTCCAGAGGCTCCAGGCAGAAAACTACTAGGGACATATTATAGTGCAATATTTCATTTGGTTTCACTTCTAATATATTATGTTATAACTAACATCAGCAAAATGAAATGAGATCTACCAAAATAAACATCTAAAGTATCCACATTCCTGAAAATTAGGAATTTTATTTAAGGTACAAATTCATACAAGAGTCAGTTTGTGGAGTATAAATCAGAATTGGATTTAGAATTAATTTCAGTGGGTCAATGTGCCACTTCGTCCTCAAATCTGGAGACATGGCCACAAAGTACCAAATTGTGTAATACATTTTTAAAATCAAAGTGCACAAATATTACATAAATACATATATATCAAATAAATACAGTGCCCATATAATTATAGTATCAAAATAATCGAGCCCTAAATATTTGGGTATGCTTACATGAGCGTATGAATCGGACAAGTGCGATGCGAGAAAATCTCATTGCACTCAGACCAATGTTATTCAATGAGAGTGAGCAAATGGTCAGCTTTTTTCTCATCCAGATTCTGGATGAGAGAAAAGTTGCACCATGCTGCGATTGTCAGCGAGAGTCGTGTCACCCGCACCCATTCAAGTCTATGGGTGCGAGTGAAACATCGGACTGCACTAGGATGGCATAGTGCGATAATTGCATCAGCTGACAATGGAGGAGATGGGAAGATTAATCCCTCCCTCTCCTCTGCAGCTCCCTCCTCCTCCTCCGCAGCTGCAGGATCTGGTCAGATGCATGATACTCGGCTCACGCTGGCAGCACAGCGAGAACTGAGGGTCAGTAGCATATCACTTCCAATACACTCGCATCGGATGCTATGCTTCTGTGAATCCAGTCTTCTCAAATAATAGTCCTACAAACAGGTCCGTATTTGCATCCAGGCACTGGCAGAATTATGTCAAGGGCAGCAAGTGTCATGGGGTGGCATCAAGATTAAAAAAAAAAGAAAAATAAGGTTCACATCACCTCCACTGTCACTGTAATGTTGAACCACCATCAGTCAATGAATAGATCACTTGAGTCTCCATCTGTACATGAATACATCACAAAACTTAGTACAGCAATCAATTGTAATGTCAGGTCAGCCCCGTATATATTTGTATCTCATGAACCTACAGTTCACAGTATGTCCTTAACAATAGTAAGGAGATGCTTGGAGATGTTATCCGTCTTTATCAGGACTGTGAACTATACAGGAACCACAGTACTAATGAGAATGAGTAAGTATCAACAAGTAAACATTTATATCCAGGTACCATATATGTGACATTTTCTCTTATTGAGTGGATTCTTTCTTTTCTTTTCTAACTTGTCCAGATGCCATGATGACTTTTCACATCCACAGCTCTTCTCTGCAGACTTCCCTCTTCTCCGGTCTTCTTCAGCACATCCCAAAACAGTTCCTTTTAAAAATAAGATTGTTATTAAAATGCCCTCTGCATGAAAGTATCTGGCCATATTATGACCTAAATAAGCTTCCTATGCTACAGTGCCTACAAGTAGTATTCAACCCCCTAGATTTAGCAGGTTTACACATTCGGAATTAACTTGGCATTGTGACATTTGGACTGTAGATCAGCCTGGAAGTGTGAAATGCACTGCAGCAAAAAAGAATGTTATTTCTTTTTTTATTTATTTTTTTTTAAATTGTGAAAAGTTTATTCAGAGGGTCATTTATTATTCAACCCCTCAAACCACAAGAATTCTGTTTGGTTCCCCTAAAGTATTAAGAAGTATTTCAGGCACAAAGAACAATGAGCTTCACATGTTTGGATTAATTATCTCTTTTTCCAGCCTTTTCTGACTAATTAAGACCCTCCCCAAACTTGTGAACAACACTCATACTTGGTCAACATGGGAAAGACAAAGGAGTATTCTAAGGCCATCAGAGACAAGATCATGGAGGGTCACAAGGCTGGCAAGGGGTACAAAACCCTTTCCAAGGAGTTGGGCCTACCTGTCTCCACTGTTGGGAGCATCATCCGGAAGTGGAAGGCTTATGAAACTACTGTTAGCCTTCCACGGCCTGGACAGCCTTTGAAATTTTCCACCCGTGCCGAGGCCAGGCTTGTCCGAAGAGTCAAGGCTAACCCAAGGACAACAAGGAAGGAGCTCCGGGAAGATCTCATGGCAGTGGGGACATTGGTTTCAGTCAATACCATAAGTAACGTACTCCACCGCAATGGTCTCAAGTTCCAGACGAGCCCGTAAGGTACCTTTTACTTTCAAAGCGTCATGTCAAGGCTCGTCTACAGCTTGCTCATGATCACTTGGAGGACTCTGAGACAGACTGGTTCAAGGTTCTCTGGTCTGATGAGACCAAGATCGAGATCTTCGGTGCCCACCACACACGTGAGGTTTGGAGACTGGATGGCACTGCATACGACCCCAAGAATACCATCCCTACAGTCAAGCATGGTGGTGGCAGCATCATGCTGTGGGGCTGTTTCTCAGCCAAGGGGCCTGGCCATCTGGTCCGCATCCATGGGAAGATGGATAGCACGGCCTACCTGGAGATTTTGGCCAAGAACCTCCGCTCCTCCATCAAGGATCTTAAGATGGGTCGTCATATCATCTTCCAACAAGATAACGACCCAAAGCACACAGCCAAGAAAGCCAAGGCCTGGTTCAAGAGGGAAAAAATCAAGGTGTTGCAGTGGCCTAGTCAGTCTCCTGACCTTAACCCAATTGAAAACTTGTGCAAGGAGCTCAAGATTAAAGTCCACATGAGACACCCAAAGAAACTAGATAACTTGGAGAAGATCTGCATGGAGGAGTGGGCCAAGATAACTCCAGAGACCTGTGCCGGCCTGATCAGGTCTTATAAAAGACGATTATTAGCTGTAATTGCAAACAAGGGTTATTCCACAAAATATTAAACCTAGGGGTTGAATAATAATTGACCCACACTTTTATGTTGAAAATTTATTAAAATTTAACTGAGCAACATAACTTGTTGGTTTGTAAGATTTATGCATCTGTTAATAAATCCTGCTCTTGTTTGAAGTTTGCAGGCTCTAACTTATTTGCATCTTATCAAACCTGCTAAATCTGCAGGGGGTTGAATACTACTTGTAGGCACTGTATATAGTCTCCACACTGTCTACCATTATGAGCTACACCATCCACATTGTCCTTCCTAATGAGGTATAACTGCCCCCCTGTCTGCCATTATCAGCTATAACCGCCACACTGTCTGCCCCTATGAACCACGGCCTATATCATGGTTGTCATCTCTACACTGTTTTCCCTTACACTCTCTATATCACCACACTGTCCTGCTGCCATAGTTGTCTCTCTCCATACTGTGAACCCATTTCACACTGCCCCTCTCCATATTCATACTGTGGCCCTTTTTCACATTATGTCCTCATCCTGTCCACCATATTGTCCTCGCCGGACTGTATTCCTTTTTTTCTCACACTGTCCTCCTACACAAAATGATGGTCACCAAAGCTGCTGATACAGTATAATATCCCCAACAGACCCCAATAAACACTATGATGTAGGTCACAGCCCCCATGCAGTATGATGTCCACCTCAGCCTCCCATTATAAATTATGATGGTGTGCACAGTACGCCATACAGTATTATGAACTCCCAGTCCTCGATACAGTATAATGGCCCCATAGCCTCTTATGTACAGTATAATATCCCCCACAGCACCCTACACAATATAATATCCACCACAGCCCTCCAATGTAGTATAGTATCCACAATAGGCCCTAATATACACTATGATGTCTATCACAGTCCCTCATGCAGTAAGATGTCCAGCACAGCCCCCCATTATATAGTATGATTACCTCCACAGCACCCCATACAGTATTATGGCATCCCAGGCACCAATACAATATAATGGCCCACAGCCCCTTAAATACAGTATAATGTCACTCATAGTATATTGTTCTACATAGCCCCCTATACAGTATAGTCACCACAGCCTCCGATATAACATCCCCAACAGCATCCAATACAGTATTGTTACCCTCTTCTTATATTCCCACAGCCTCTCTTATAATATTCCTATAGCCAGTCCCCTCTTGTAATGTCCCTTTAGCAGCTCATTATATCCCCATAGTCAGCTTTATAGCCATCCCCCTATTGTAATGTTCCCATAGCAGCACCTTATGTCCCTATATTCAACCTCTTATGTCCCCATAGCCAGCCTCTTGTAATATTCCCATAGCAGCCTCTTCTATTCACATAGCCAGCCCCTTATGTCTCCATAGCCAGCCCCCTCTTGTAGTGTTCCTATAACAGCCACATATGTCCCCATAGCTAGCCCACCTCTTATAATGTTGCCATAGCAGCCCCTTATATCTCCATAGCCAGTACCCTCATGTAATGTTTCCATGGCAGCCTTTTATGTCCCCATAGCAGCCCCTTATTTCCCCATAGCAGCCTCTCTTGTAATATCCCCATAGCCAGCCCCTCATATCCCCATAGCTATCCCCCTCTTATAATGTCCCCATAGCAGCTCCATATGTCCCCATGGCCAGCCTCCCTCTTGTAATGTCCCCATAGCAATCCCTTATATCCCCATAGCCAGCCTCTTATGTCCCCATAGCCAGTCCCTTATGTCCACCTATCCAGCCTCTTATGTCCTCATAGCCAGCCCCCCATTGTAATGTTCCTACACCAGATGTTTATGTCTCCATAGTTAACCTCTTATGTCTTCATAGGCAGCACCCTCTTGTAATGTCTCCATAACAGTCCCTTATGTCCACATAGCCAGCCCCTTATGTTCACATAGCCAGGTCCTTATGTCCCCATTGCAGCCCCAAAAGCAAAGCAAGGCAACTTATTACAGCTCATCTGACCCTGTCCCATACGTCCAAGGAGGTTTTGCCGCGGGGCACAGGCAGAAAGACGGGTAAGTTTTGTCAGTGACTTATACTGCTCATCCCCTTGTGTGGCCGCACCCATCAATGTGCTGAAAGCCTGTGGACAGAGGAAGGTGACGGGTGGCTGAAGGCTTTCAGCAATATCAGGTTTTTGTGTTTTGTTTTCCGAAAAGCACCTCCCTCAGGTAGGCATGAGGTAGGGTCCTAGGCAGGTCCTTGCCCTGCCAACTCCTTGTCCCAGCCCTGAATTTAACTGATTTCATTTCTTTGAAATTCTGTATTGCTTTTCACTTACCCATCCCAAATCCATCTCCCTGATCCCACCTAATAAAAATCTGTTGTAGTCTTTACTGCCTGTTGCATTTCTGGCCTCAGTATAGGCTGGGGCCACACAGGGATTACTGCGATCCCCTCGCATGACACTCGGCTCATGCTGGCAGTACAGCAGAGCCGAGTGTTATGCGAGTATCCCTGCGACTGAGGTCCGTTTGTGCGAGCGGACCTCAGCTGCGGGGGAAAGGCCGGCATTGAGGAGGGGCAGGCCAGCAGTGCGGGGGGCCGGGCCGGCATGGAGGAGGGGAGGGATTCCTCTCCCTCTCTCCTCCATAGCCGGCTATTGCCATTCTCGAACTGCACTCGCGGTACACCGGTGTGCACTGCAATTTTTCTCTATTCCCATAGACTAGAATGGGTGCGAGAGAAAAAGTCTCGCATTACAGTCGCAGTATGCTGCGATTGTTTTCTCGGTCCGAGTAGGGCTGATAAAATAATCACTCATGTGCGCTGACACACAGGCTAATATTGGTCCGAGTGGAATGCGATTTTTTTATCGCACTCCACTCACACCGATTTTCTCGCCGTGTGTCTTAGGCCTAGCAGCAGTACTGAAACCAATGCAGTGCTATGCCTCTGCTCCCTGCATGACACATGACAGTATGCATTATCACTGTCATTGGCTGTACAGCAGAGGATCACAGCATGTATTTATATCTCTTTGTTGACAAAGAGTGTGGAAAGTCATGAAGAAGGTGTCCAGACATGGATTCAGAGTGGAGAGGTGAAGGGGAAAGACAACAGAGCATAAATAGACAAACACTGACTGCTAGTAGAAGGGAGCATGCCCCCTGTCCTTGCACTGAATAGGGGCAGATATCAGGGGGCTGGCAGCTAGGAGCAGTCCGGAGCAGGCCATACCACCTGATATATGATGTAACGTCCCATAGGGGAGGGGGCAGCATTAAGGAGCAGCTTCCAAGTTACATTGAATTACAGGTGCAGAAACAGCCCATGGGCATCTCATATTTATAATTTATGTGGGCAGAGGCAGGGGAATAATTTTTAGTCTTTTTTGGTACCCTATAAGACCTCACAATGTAAATTACTACCTACCTGCACTATTCTGGGTTCTCACAACCGTATTTCTGCATGCGAGAAAAATGGTCTGATTATGCTAAGCAGACACTGATCAGAGCTTTAGTTAACCAGAATAGGATTTATTTTTCTCGGAGATGAAGAATAAAAAACATGTTTCTCCATCTTCTCCATTCTGTGAGTCCATGAAAATTGGACCACACTCTGATGTCATCCAAGTGTGTTCTGATTTTCTTCACCAACCCATAGTCTTGAATGGCCGAGTGCCATCCAAGTATCAGAAGCAAATCGTACATGCTGTGATTTTTTTTCTTAAAGCACTCAGAAAAAATGAAAAAAAAAGAAAAAACAGACATGTGTCCTGCGTCACTGAGTAACATTGGTCTGAGTACGATCTCATGTATTGACGGTTAGCCTGTGGACTAAAAATACTTAGTACTAGTAAAAAAGTCATATTACTGTAATGACTGATAGGGCTAAGATCATTATTTTTAGGTAGTAGGATAAAGACAGCTGTCATTGGGTATTAAAGCTAATCGAGGTGTAAATGAAAAAAAAAGTCCAGCTCACCACATCATTCATCCCTCCTCGCTATAGAGACCAGGATCCAGCCCCGCCAGGTTCATAGCAAAGAAAATTTCAAGATACGGCTCTTATATAAACAAGATTCTTTTATTTTGTTGCATTTAGAGAGCAAGACAAAGCGCAACTTGGCGCGATTTACACATTTCAAGTGTGTTCAGCACTCTTAGTCATGATACAGCCCTACTTTAGCCCTAAGAAGGGAAAGCACGTCTTTGAAAAGCCATATCATCAAGTGGCACCTGTTTAGGTTTGAACAGAAGATCAATTTTAATCACTTGATTGATTTAAAAATAATTTGTAGTTAAATTATTAAATGAGAGAATTCCACGCAAGCAAAACCATAGAGGATTCAACAATAGTTACATACTGATTGGGATATTATTTGCATGTGCCATTGCATGCACTTTGAATTGTTTGAAGTATTTGTGTTATCTGTAGAGCTCGACACAAGGAATATATTTTTGAATGAATCATCTCTAAAACCAATTATTGTTTTGTAATCTAACCAAATTTAGTTTGCATGTAGTTTCCATTTCCATGAACAAGGGTATAGCACTTGTTAAAATATAATTTAAATGCTGATTTTACTACTTAACTTTGATCCTTATCGTGGAAAGTAATCACTTACATCACAGATTCGAACGCTTGATTGCGTTGAAATCAGTACAACTTTATGTGGCTACCGACCGGGTTCGTCTAACTAGGATTTTCGTCATGAAGCTGGACTGCCGTGAATTGTTCTACTTGATTGAAAAGTTGTCTGGAAGCTCACATAAAAAGCCACACAAACCGTGGGCAATTGAAAACAAAGAACAAGAAGAAAAAAATAGTGTCAATATATTGTGGCTTGATGTTCAGTGGTCTTTTAACCCAGTATTCCCCGTGTATTATCCTGCATTTGTATAGGAACAACCTTGTACATTTCTGGGAACTGTAAACTGCAAATGTGCATACTTTTCATTGTAGATTCAAATTGTAGAATTATATTCCATCAATTATGTAAATCATGAAAACTTTTTAAGTAGTATGATGTGAAATTAGTGGTCGAGAGATGCCAAAAAATATAAAAAATATCTAAAAATATTAAAATTACATATATACACTGGATATCAAAATTAGAGAGCAACACACAATTTCCTAAATGTTAAGGTCATTGTGTAGTCCTATGTGATTATATCCTAACATGACTAAACTAGCAATATTTTAAGCTTATTTCATAAATTGAATTTATTCTAAAGCACATACTTAAAATGTAAATGAGATAAATGAAAAAGAACACTGATCAAAATTAGAGAACATTTTCAGATACCAGCAAGTTTGTGGTGTTAATCTGGCACCTAGTGCTAATTTCCATAATTATCTGACAAACCGTATGTAACTGGCAGCCTAATTTTCCAGTTTCCCCTGACTGTGCAAAAATGGTGTGCCATTCCAAAGTGACTGAAACCCTCCAGCAGCAGGTTGTCCAGATGAAGGCCAACGGGGTGATCCTTATCAGACAGAGCAAGAGAAGTTGGTCGTTCCAAGTCTGTGATTTTGAGAATATTGCATCTTTACTAGAGATGAGCGAACCGGTCCCGGTTCGGCTCGAGGTCGGTTCGCCGAACGGAGGTCCCGTTCGAGTTCGGCTCGTCGAACGTTCGACGAACCGAACTCGAACTGCATAGGAAACAATGGCAGGCAATCACAAACACATAAAAACACCTAGAAAACACCCTCAAAGGTGTCCAAAAGGTGATAAACAACTCACAACACAACAAAAACACATGGGAAAGTGAGAAGGACATATACTCATGCGAAAACAAAAGAGCTGGACAAGGAAAAAGAGGAGGACACACAGATATATGAGTATATGCAAGGAAACATCGATTCCATTATTGTGCAACTTGAGCCCTGCTCATTTTAGGCTTCCAATCTGGATAAATTGCCTGAGCTCGCCACGTACGCCTTGGGGATCTTGTCGTGTCCTGCAGCCAGCGTTCTCTCGGAACCTGTCTTCAGTGCTGCTGGGGGTCTGCTGGCAGATAAGCACACGTGTCTCTCCACTGACAATGTGGACATGGCTCTCAGAGAACTTTTCTTCCCCTGGGTCAGCCAGGGGAGGCGAAAGGCACGCGTATTTTTGAGAGTGCTTCATGCAAAGCATCTTTTTCATTTTGAAAAGGGGCATCAACTGATGTCAGTCAAGTGGGGTGTGTGTGGCCCAGTTAGTGGCAACGAGGGAGACTGTGGTTGGAGTCCCCTCGCTGTGTTTCTAAAAGAACCAAGATGAACAAGTCATGGCTCTCAGAGGACTTTTCTTCCCCTGGGTCAGCCAGGGGACGGGAAAGGCACGCGTATTTTTGAGAGTGCTTCATGCAAAGCATCTTTTTCTTTTTCAAAAGGGGGCTCAACCGATGCCAGTCAAGTGGGGTGTGTGTGGCCCAGTTAGTGGCAACGAGGGAGACTGTGGTTGGAGTCCCCTCGCTGTGTTTCTAAAAGAACCAAGATGAACAAGTCATGGCTCTCAGAGGACTTTTCTTCCCCTGGGTCAGCCAGGGGACGGGAAAGGCACGCGTATTTTTGAGAGTGCTTCATGCAAAGCATCTTTTTCTTTTTCAAAAGGGGGCTCAACCGATGCCAGTCAAGTGGGGTGTGTGTGGCCCAGTTAGTGGCAACGAGGGAGACTGTGGTTGGAGTCCCCTCGCTGTGTTTCTAAAAGAACCAAGATGAACAAGTCATGGCTCTCAGAGGACTTTTCTTCCCCTGGGTCAGCCAGGGGACGGGAAAGGCACGCGTATTTTTGAGAGTGCTTCATGTAAAGCTTCTTTTTCTTTTTCAAAAGGGGGCTCAACCGATGCCAGTCAAGTGGGGTGTGTGTGGCCCAGTTAGTGGCAACGAGGGAGACTGTGGTTGGAGTCCCCTCGCTGTGTTTCTAAAAGAACCAAGATGAACAAGTCATGGCTCTCAGAGGACTTTTCTTCCCCTGGGTCAGTCAGGGGACGGGAAAGGCACGCGTATTTTTGAGAGTGCTTCATGCAAAGCATCTTTTTCTTTTTCAAAAGGGGGCTCAACCGATGCCAGTCAAGTGGGGTGTGTGTGGCCCAGTTAGTGGAAACGAGGGAGACTGTGGTTGGAGTCCCCTCACTGTGTTTTACATGCTTTTAGAAGGGCATGACATGGCTTAGAGGTTGACTTTCAGCATCTTGAAACTGTTGGCTACCAAAATGCTGCCTTTCCAACCTTTTTAACCGAGGATTTTTGAGACCTTATGCCCATCGCAGTGCCCCAAGAGCCGATGCCCAGGCGCCACTCCTTCTCCAACAAAGGCGTGCACGCGCTACACCAGCATGTCGCACTAAACATCACTGATTGCTTGAGAAACTCTGTGTGACAGGGTGCATTTCACCACAGATAATTGGCCCAGTAAGCATGGACAGGGGCGTTACATGTCGCTGACTGGGCAATGGGTTACTGTGGGGAGAGATGGAGAAGGGTCTGCTGTACAAGTCTTGCCGTCCCCACGAGTTGTTTCAATCCTTCTTCTGTATGTAGAAGTTAATACACTGCTTCTGCCTCTTCAACCTCGTGTGGGTCCTCCACCTTGGCGCAAACCCTGTGTGGTCAGGCCACCCTTCCTTGTAACTGTGCACAAGCAATACCACACACCTCCTTACTATGCTGGCAGCAGAGCTCAATGCCATCAGGCGGTCAAAGGTTTACTTTGAAATGTATGGGAAATGTGAGTCACACCGCTGAGAAGTTGTGGACGGTTAGCTCTGGAGACCGAGTTTCATCAATGGTTGTCTCCACTCAACCAGCAGCCAGGGAAGGCCGGGTGCGACAATGATGCAAACATGGGTGCAGCCCTTCGCTGTGATAATGTGACACATGTGCCTTGTCTGGTTCACGTGTTGAACCTGGTTGTCCAGCAATTTTTAAAGCACTATCCTGGCCCACATGGCCTTCTGCAGAGAGCACGGTGTAACGCCTTCCTTGATCCACACACTCAGATGGGCTGTAAATGATAGGCTAGAGGGAAGCCACTCACCAAGCAGGACCCCTAGAACCCTGAAACCCTTTAACCCCTATACAGGGATTAGGAATTACACAGGGCCCAAGGTGATTAATACCTGTGGAAGGCTGCAGGTCCAGAGAATAGTAGTCAGGCAGGGTCAAAACATTAATTGAGGAACAGGAACAGAATGGGACGGCCAGGACTTAATCAGAAAACAAGCAGAGGTGAAATGCGGATCGGCCAACAAGGTACATAAACAGCAAGCAGGAAAAGTAGTCAGGTAACAAGCACACAAAATCATAAAACTGAACTGGGGGTAAAATTAACCAGAGGTTCATAGCTATGTCTGGCAGTGGTCTACAGACAGGATGGGCATAAAAAAGGGTGTGGTGTCTTCCCATTGGTTGTAGCTGAATGATGGTATTTCATCTGTGAGATACCCACCAGCTACATTCAGCCAGAGATTCTGCATCTGTCAAGGTAATGCAGCCCAGTGGGTGAGCATAACCTGCGTCCACCTGCGCCGCTGGCATCGACTCCTCTCCCATCATCAGCACTATGTATGAAAGGAACACGTTGTCACCTGGCGACCGGAGTACAAATTGACGGAGTGTACTCCGTTGGTGACTTAACAGCCGTGTGCGGCAATGATGCAAACCTGGCTGCGGGCCATCGTCAGGGCAATGTGACACACGTGCCTTGTATGGCTCACGTGTTGAACCTAATTCTCCAGCAATTTTTAAAACACCATCCCGGCCTACATGGCCTTGTGCAGCGGGCACGCTCGCTATGTGCTCACTTCCATCGTGCGCACACAGCAGCTTAACAACTTTCGTCGCTACAGAAGTCTTTAGGTCTGGTGGTTAAACGCCTGAAATGCGATGTGCCGACACGCAGGAATTTGAATCTGCACATGTTGCAGCGTTTGTGGCAGCACCGCCGAACCCTGCTGCAATACGTTATGACATATAGCCTGGGATAACTTGATCCAGAGGTGGTGCAGATCACGCTGCTGGAGTGGTGTCAGATCAAGGACCTATGCACCCTGCTACACAGTTTACAAATGTCGACGAAGATGTTTAGCACTGGCAATGTCATTCTCAGCGATACAATTCTGGTCATCTACATGATGGAGCACACTGTAATTATTATTCGGAGTCAGGTGTTGGGACAAGAGGAAGGGGAGGAAGTACAGGAGGAGTCATATGCGGAAGGGATAACAAGATCTACGAGGTCCAGATGGTCAGCGGCACCTATGCGGCAGTAATGGTGAGGGAGAGGGATTAACAAGGGCGCATAGTATCAGCAAAAAGTGTTGAGGAAGGTGCAGGAGCCCATGAAGAAATGGAGGACGAACTGGCGATGGGCATGGAAGACTCAGCAGATGAGTGAGAGCTTGCTCACATTTCGGTTGTGCGAGGTTGTGGGGAGAGGGCAGAGGAAGGAGGCACGATTCTCACCTCTCTGCCACCAACACACCAAGGACTTGGTCCTCCTGGATGCACAAGACACATGAGCGCCTTCTTGCTGCACTACCTACAACATGACCCTCGGATTGTACGAATTCAAAGTAATCCTGAATACTGGGTTGCCACACTGTTAGATCCCCGGTACAAGACAAAATTTGGCGAAATAATTCCATAGAAATGGACGCACGTATACAGGAGTATCTGCAGAATGTGGTACGCAATCTTAGATCTGCTTTTCCACTAAACACCAGTGGTGCACAGAGTGCATCTCAACGCTTTGTCATGGATAGGAGGAAATGGTCTTTTACTTGTCCACATCTGAGGGACCGAGGGCTGGCTGCTGTGCTGAGATGGCGTTGAGTACGGTGTCCCTGCAGAGTTGCACTTTTGGTCATATACCAAAATGAGTTGAAAAAGGACAGATGCTGGTGGAAAGGGGAACAGGTGTGTTGGAAAGGGGAAAAAAGTTTTGGTCCGTGGATTTGGTGGTTAAGCAACAGTAACATTTGCTGAAGAAACACCATCTGTTACAGTGGGACTGGCAGATTTGGATAAGGTGGTATATACTATGTTACCGCTATATAACGAAAATTAATAAGAAAAGAAAGAGAAAGGTATATATCCCCATCAGCAGTCAGTGTCCACCGTGCTCCCAGTTGGAAAAGGAGAGGTTGGCAACTGGAAGGTTTGGTGGAGGATACAGAGCTGTGTGGCTATGAAACTAATAGTAGCCTGAACCGAGTTAGACGCCATTCGGATCTGGAGACTGGGAGCCCTGTTAGCGTCACAGGGTCCACATGCCCACCCAGCCCAGGAACTCCCTGTTAACAACACAGGGGCCATTGAGTACGCTGACCGTGTGCATAGGGGCCACACCTGTGGACAGCAGGCGCATCAGCAGCAGCAGGCCTGTTAATGCCACTGGGCTGCACAAGCAGGACTGGTAGGACAGGAGCTGGTCTTAACCGTTCTGCGTTACCAACTGTGGTGGTGGCCTGCATCGACACCCTATCCCTGCCTACCTCTGGCCTAAAGCCGCAATGGGTTCAACACATGGAGGTGTGCTCTTTCGGAGCATAATAGAAGACTGCGCACCTCCTTGTTGGCTCCAGACCCTTTTATAACCTGGGTCCGCCCCAAACCAGGGTGAACCACAATGCACCTCCTGGAGACAAAAGTAGAGTGACACGTCATGAGTGGCATAACTAGCGTCCTATTTGGAACCGCAACTTCAATGATGACCTCATGGCTGCCATGACCCAAACACCTCACCAGTCATCGTCTGACCATCAATAATGCGGTGACAAGTCATAGGGGTGGGCCTCTGCAAGCCATTTGGGAGGACACCTGATGCCCTGTGGTCTATATGGGACCCCCACATCAGGGGCAGGGCCAAAGAGTTCATTACCGGACCTAGTCTCTGATGCAGTAAGTGCCTGAGCATGCTCAGTAGCATGAAATACAGTCTCTAAAAAAGACTATCAGCTTTAGCATGGTGTCTAGGCACAAAACAGGACTTAGACCCGGCACGGAATGCAAGTACCTGTGCAAAGAGGCTTTTCACACTTAGTGTGGGAGCATGCGCTGTATCCCGAAATGAAGACTTAGCGTCAGGAATGGCACAGTCAGGCTGAGCATACTCACTAGGCGAAACAATGTAGTTAGGCTGCAGCTGGGGTAAATCGGCACACGCATGCGCACTAGCTGCCTCTCCACACTTAGACGTGGAGGAGAAATTGCTCTTCGGGTGTGAACTTGGAGATGCTGTCTATGAACAGAAGGAAAAGCTAAAGGAAGCCTCACTTTCTATCCCTTTGAATTATCAAATGCAGCAATGAATTCCCTGAGTTTGCTATAACATTAGCGTAGCAAAATGTGCATGAGGGTGTCATGTAGAGGTGCTAGAAATAGCTTGGCACCAGTGGGGCACTAATGGAATACAACAGCCAGTTCTATGATGCCACTAAATGGCAGTATTTTTTGCTATCATTATAGCTTATTAAAAACAGAGCAAGAGGGTGTCATGCACAGGTGCTAGAAATAGTTGGCACCAGTGGGGCACTAATGGAATACAACAGCCAGTTCTATGATGCCACTAAATGGCAGTATTTTTTGCTATCATTATAGCTTATTAAAAACAGAGCAAGAGGGTGTCATGCAGAGGTGCTAGAAATAGCTTGGCACCAGTGGGGCACTAATGGAATACAACAGCCAGTTCTATGATGCCACTAAATGGCAGTATTTTTTGCTATCATTATAGCTCATTAAAAACAGAGCAGGAGGGTGTCATGCAGAGGTGCTGCACATAGATTTGCACCAGTGGGGCACTAATGGAGTACAACAGCCACTTCTTGTATGCCACTAGGTACACTGAGTGTTTGCTAGTATAATGGCTTAGTAACAATGAGTTTGAGTGTGCAATGCAGGCAGAGGTGCTGCAAATATCTGTGCACTAGTGGGACTATACAGAAGTCCAATAGCCACGTTTAGGATGACACTAAGTTCACTCAGTGTTTGCTAGTATAATGGCTTAGTAACAATGAGTTTGAGTGTGCAATGCAGGCAGAGGTGCTGCAAATATCTTTGCACTAGTGGGACTATACAGAAGTCCAATAGCCACGTTTAGGATGCCACTAGGTACACTGACTGTTTGCTAGTATAATGGCTTAGCTAAAAAGAGTTTGAGTGTGCAATGCAGGCAGACGTGCTGCAAATATCTTTCCACTAGTGTGACTACACAAAAGTACAATAGCCACGTTTAGGATGCCACTAGGTACACTGACTGTTTGCTAGTATAATGGCTTAGTTAAAAAGAGTTTGAGTGTGCAATGCAGGCAGACGTGCTGCAAATATCTTTCCACTAGTGTGACTAGACAAAAGTACAATAGCCATGTTTAGGATGCCACTAGGTACACTGACTGTTTGCTAGTATAATGGCTTAGTTAAAAAGAGTTTGAGTGTGCAATGCAGGCAGACGTGCTGCAAATATCTTTCCACTAGTGTGACTAGACAAAAGTACAATAGCCACGTTTAGGATGCCACTAGGTACACTGACTGTTTGCTAGTATAATGGCTTAGTTAAAAATAGTTTGAGTGTGCAATGCAGGCAGACGTGCTGCAAATATCTTTCCACTAGTGTGACTAGACAAAAGTACAATAGCCACGTTTAGGATGCCACTAGGTACACTGACTGTTTGCTAGTATAATGGCTTAGTTAAAAAGAGTTTGAGTGTGCAATGCAGGCAGACATGCTGCAAATATCTTTCCACTAGTGTGACTACACAAAAGTACAATAGCCACGTTTAGGATGCCACTAGGTACACTGACTGTTTGCTAGTATAATGGCTTAGTTAAAAAGAGTTTGAGTGTGCAATGCAGGCAGACGTGCTGAAAATATCTTTCCACTACTGTGACTACACAAAAGTACAATAGCCACGTTTAGGATGCCACTAGGTACACTGACTGTTTGCTAGTATAATGGCTTAGTTAAAAAGAGTTTGAGTGTGCAATGCAGGCAGACGTGCTGCAAATATCTTTCCACTAGTGTGACTAGACAAAAGTACAATAGCCACGTTTAGGATGCCACTAGGTACACTGACTGTTTGCTAGTATAATGGCTTAGTTAAAAAGAGTTTGAGTGTGCAATGCAGGCAGACGTGCTGCAAATATCTTTCCACTAGTGTGACTAGACAAAAGTACAAT
Source organism: Anomaloglossus baeobatrachus (assembly GCF_048569485.1). NCBI lineage: Eukaryota > Metazoa > Chordata > Amphibia > Anura > Aromobatidae > Anomaloglossus > Anomaloglossus baeobatrachus. Next base: position 265,516,473 of record NC_134354.1, on the reverse strand, counting down.
AGCCACGTTTAGGATGCCACTAGGTACACTGACTGTTTGCTAGTATAATGGCTTAGTTAAAAAGAGTTTGAGTGTGCAATGCAGGCAGACGTGCTGCAAATATCTTTCCACTAGTGTGACTAGACAAAAGTACAATAGCCACGTTTAGGATGCCACTAGGTATACTAACTGTTTGCTAGTATAATGGCTTAGTTAAAAAGAGTTTGAGTGTGCAATGCAGGCAGACGTGCTGCAAATATCTTTCCACTAGTGTGACTTCACAAAAGTACAATAGCCACGATTAGGATGCCACTAGGTATACTGACTGTTTGCTAGTATAATGGCTTAGTTAAAAAGAGTTTGAGTGTGCAATGCAGGCAGACGTGCTGCAAATATCTTTCCACTAGTGTGACTAGACAAAAGTACAATAGCCACGTTTAGGATGCCACTAGGTACACTGACTGTTTGCTAGTATAATGGCTTAGTTAAAAAGAGTTTGAGTGTGCAATGCAGGCAGACGTGCTGCAAATATCTTTCCACTAGTGTGACTAGACAAAAGTACAATAGCCACGTTTAGGATGCCACTAGGTATACTAACTGTTTGCTAGTATAATGGCTTAGTTAAAAAGAGTTTGAGTGTGCAATGCAGGCAGACGTGCTGCAAATATCTTTCCACTAGTGTGACTACACAAAAGTCCAATAGCCACGTTTAGGATGCCACTAGGTACACTGACTGTTTGCTAGTATAATGGCTTAGTTATAATGAGTTGGAGTGTGCAGAGGACAGGAGGGTACAGTGCCAGGATTGTGGGGCTCTGGGTAGAGGAATGGAAGCCTGCCTTTCTATTAACTCCTAATGGGGAAATGCAGCGACGAAATCCCTGACCTTGGCTACACAGACGCTGTCTCTGTTTTCAGGACCTGTCACCTATGGCTCTGACCCTGCCGGTACGAGCCCTTAAAAGGACTGATAGAAAGTGCTCTCCCTAAGCTGTCCAGTGCTGTGTATGGAGCGCATACAGCTGTATCGGCGATAGGACAAAGGACGGAGCTGCGCCAGTGATGTCTGACACCATGGACGCAGAAGAGATAATGGCATCCGGACGGGCAGATACTCGTTTTTATAATGCAGGGACATGTGACATGGACATCTGTCACGCTCCCCGGGTCCCCTGCGCTGCTCCCCGGCTCACCTGTCACGCTCCCCGGCTCCCCTGGCTTGCTCCCCGGTTCTTCGGTCCGGTCTCCGCCGCCCTCCGCTCTCCAGCGTCCATTGCCGGCGCTTCCTAGGCGTCCTGGTCCCCGCTCCCGGCGCCCGTCGGCGTCTCAGCCCCAGCCCGGCTCTGCTGCTTCCTCCTCCCAGCTTCCTGCTCTGGCTTCTGGCACCCGGGCCGTGCAGATGCGCATTAGGGCGCGCGCGCGGTCATTGACCCTTTTCTTAAAGGGCCAGCGTCCATTGACAGGAAATGAAGCACACAGGTTCAGGGTATAAAGGGGTTGAATGTCCAAGTGGGCGGGGCCTGATCTTCGTGTTTCCCAAGCTAGGAGTCAGGTCTCCTTGTGTCTCTTTGCCATACTTACGTATCTCTCTTCTAGAGCCGATCCTGCCTCGCCATCCGGTCCTGCCGAATCCCGCACCCCGAACGCTGCATATCTGCCATCCTGACAGTCCGTACCATCTCTGACCCCTGTGGTGACCCGTCATCTCGCTCCAACGGTTCCGGACTCCGCCTGACATCATCTCGGCATCCGAACCTGAGCTCCGTCACCTGGACTACCATCAGTGACTCCGTGGTCCCAGGGACTTCTCTATTATACTCTTGTGCACGGACTGCCCTGCTACCTGTAGTGCTCCAGCTACCGGACCCCTTACCATCATCAAGGAGTTCGGCCCAGTGGATCCACCTCCTGGGTCTGCCCGTCCACCTGGCCCTAACAGTAAGATCAGGCCATGTATCCCGCTGAAGCACTAGCGGCCTTGCAGGAGGAACTCCAACGCCAGCGTGAGACCCAGACCCGCATGCTGAACTTCATGACTTCGGTGGACGCCCGCCTGAACACGCTACAAGCGTCAATTACATCTTCAGCATCTCGGGCTTCCACTAGCCAATCCACGGCTCCAGCCCCCGTGGCAGCCTCTTCGGATGCTTCCAGACTTCGTTTGGCTTCACCACCCCGGTACGCCGGAGATCCCAAGACCTGCAGAGGTTTCATAAACCAATGCTCCCTCCATTTCACGCAGCTGCCGCATTTGTTTGCCTCCGACCAAGCCAAGGTCGCCTTCATCATGTCCCATCTAGAGGGTGAGGCACTGGTGTGGATGAACCCCTTGTGGGAGAAGGAGGATCCTGTGACCACGAACATCCAGGAGTTCCTGCAGGCATTCCGTGGCACCTTTGACGAGCCCGGACGCACCTCCGCGTCTGCTTCATCTCTTCTCCGGTTACGTCAGGGGACTCTGACGGTGGGTCAATACGCAATCCGTTTTCGCACCTTGGCTTCGGAACTTGGCAGGAACAACGAGGCCCTAACTGCCGCCTTCTGGGAAGGACTCTCGGGTCGAATTAAAGATGAGCTGGCTGGTCGTGACGTACCATCCACCCTGGATGCCCTGATTACCCTAGCGACTCGAGTGGACATCCGCTTTCAGGAGCGATCCAAAGAGGTGTCCCGTGAGAGACGTCCAGTACGGCATTCCTCTCCTCCGCAGAAGCCCGCCGTACTACAGTCAACGGCATCTGGTGTCTCCGTCCACGAGCCCATGCAGATCGACCGTGTGCGGCAGTCTGAACAACGTCGAGCAGAGCGGCTCGCCAAGGGCCTCTGCTTCTACTGCGGAGAGGGCACACACCTGCTACGCTCCTGTCCAGAGAGGCCGGGAAACTCCAAAGCCTAGGGTTGGTAGGAGAGGCAACCCTAGGTGCTGGGACTCTCTCAGACCCGGTTATGTGGACTGTACAAGTGACAACGGGAGAGACGCGGTTCACGGCCGAGGCGTACCTCGATTCTGGGGCAGCAGGCAATTTCATCCAGCAGGCCACGGTGGACAAGTACCAGGTGCCTGTTACTCCACTCGACAAACCCCTCGTGATTGCCTCTGTGGATGGGAGACCCCTCTCTGACACCATCTCCTGGATCACCAGGCCGGTCGAACTGCGTATCGGTGCCCTGCACACCGAGAACATCGCTCTCTACGTCCTCCCACACATGTCCCATCAAATCCTGCTGGGACTTCCCTGGTTACGGACACACGAGCCATCAGTCAGCTGGGGCACTGGTGAAATCACCCGATGGGGCTCTTCGTGCCATGAGAACTGTCTGAAGACCATACAACCCATCCGACGAACTCCGGTTCCAGGGAACCTACCGGGACTGCCCTCGGCCTATTGGTCCTTCGTGGACGTCTTTGATAAAAAGGAATCTGAGGTACTTCCGCCACATCGTCCGTACGATTGTGCCATCGACCTGCTCCCGGGAACAACACCACCTCGAGGACGGATATATCCATTGTCTCCAGCCGAAACAAGGGCCATGTCTACTTACATCACAGAGAGCCTGGCAAGGGGATTCATTCGGAGATCCTCCTCTCCTGCTGGAGCAGGCTTCTTCTTCGTTAAGAAGAAAGAGGGCGACCTACGCCCATGTATAGACTACCGGGGATTGAACCAAATCACCGTAAAAAACAAGTACCCTCTGCCGCTCATCCCCGAATTGTTTGACCGGCTTAGAGGAGCTCGTGTGTTCACCAAATTGGACCTTCGAGGTGCCTACAACCTGGTCCGCATCCGCTCTGGGGACGAATGGAAGACCGCGTTCAATACTCGCGATGGGCACTATGAATACTGCGTGATGCCCTTCGGCCTGTGTAACGCACCAGCAGTCTTTCAAGAATTGGTGAACGACGTTTTCCGGGACCTTCTTTACGTCTGTGTGGTGGTGTATCTGGATGATATCCTTGTCTTCTCTCCGGATCTCCAGACCCACAGAGAGAACGTGCAGCTGGTTCTACAAAGACTGAGAGAGAATCGTCTGTACGCTAAGTATGAGAAGTGTGTCTTTGAGCAGTCTTCTCTCCCCTTCCTGGGTTACATCATCTCCGATACCGGACTGCAGATGGATCCAAAGAAGGTCTCCTCCATTCTCAACTGGCCTCCTCCTTCTGGACTGAAGGCAATCCAACGCTTTCTGGGATTCGCCAACTACTACCGCCAGTTCATTCCTCACTTCTCTGCTCTGACCGCTCCTCTCTCCGCCTTGACCAAGAAGGAGGCTAATCCAAAGGACTGGTCACCTGTGGCCGACGCCGCGTTTGGCTCCCTGAAGCGGGCATTTGCCTCCTCTCCTGTGCTCCACCGTCCGGAGTTAAACCGCCAGTTCACCTTGGAGGTGGATGCCTCCTCCTCGGGAGCCGGAGCAGTGCTCATGCAGAAGTCCTCCTCCGGGAAGATGGTGACTTGCGGTTTCTTCTCCAAGAGCTTCTCAGCGCCTGAACGCAACTACACCATCGGTGACCGAGAGCTATTGGCAGTAAAACTAGCTCTGGAGGAATGGCGCTACCTTCTGGAAGGAGCAGTGTACCCCGTAATCATTTACACGGACCACAAGAACCTGGAATATCTGCGGTCCGCTCAGCGACTGAACCCACGGCAAGCCAGGTGGTCCTTGTTCTTTGCCAGGTTCGATTTCCAGCTCCATTTCCGACCCGCGGACAAGAATGTACGCGCTGATGCCTTGTCCAGGTCTTTCATGCCTATGGAGCAGGAGGAGGAGACATCCCAGCCCATCATCTGTCCTAGTAAAATCATTCCAGTGGCTCCTGTCACCCTGGCCCAGATACCGCCCGGGAAAACCTATGTCTCTGAGACTGACAGGCAAAAAGTGTTACACTGGGGCCATGCCTCGAAAACAGCCGGTCATGCTGGTCAAAAGAGAACATGGAGTGCGATTGTACGTCATTACTGGTGGCCATCCCTTCGCACGGACGTCGCTGCTTTTGTCTCTGCCTGCTCCTCTTGTGCCAGGAACAAGATGCCCAAACACCTGCCATATGGCCGTCTTCTGCCTCTGCCTATACCCTCAGTTCCGTGGCAACACATTGCAATGGACTTTATTACGGACTTGCCATTGTCCTCCGGACACACAGTCATATGGGTCATGGTGGACCGGTTCTCTAAAATGGCTCATTTCGTCCCTATGGCTGGACTGCCCTCTGCTCAGGAACTCGCGGACTCCTATATACATCACATCTTCCGCTTGCATGGCTTTCCATCACACATCGTGTCCGACAGAGGAACTCAGTTCACCTCCCGCTTCTGGAGGGCTCTCTGCAAACATCTGGGAGTGACTCTGGACTTTTCTTCTGCCTACCATCCTCAGTCTAATGGCCAAGTGGAAAGGGTCAATCAAATCTTGACCTCCTTCTTACGTCACTACGTTAACGCCCATCACGACGACTGGTCCACGCTTCTTCCTTGGGCTGAATTCTCCCATAACCACCACGTCAGTGAGTCCTCCTCCAGCTCTCCCTTTCATGTCGTTTACGGACTGCAGCCCTCCGTCCCATTGCCTGTATCTCCTTCTTCGGATGTCCCTGCTGCTGATGCTGTAGCCCGTGACCTTGCAACCATTTGGGACTCTGTCAAGGCGTCCCTTGGACGTGCTTCCCTGCGGATGAAGAGACATGCAGACAAGAGACGTCTGGACCCTCCGTGTTTCTCTCCTGGAGATCTAGTCTGGCTTGCTTTCAAGTACGTCCGATTGAAGATACCATCCTACAAGCTGGGTCCTCGCTACATCGGGCCGTTTAAAGTCCTCGGCAAGATCAATGAGGTCTCCTACAAGCTACAGCTCCCGGCCACGATGAGGATACCCAACTCCTTCCACGTCTCCCTGCTCAACCCGGTTGTCCTTGGTCCCTTCTCCGCTGCTGCCAGTTCGGCTCCTCCTCCTATTGCCGATGACGACGTCTATGCGGTAAGGGATATCGTGGCCATGAAGACCGTACGGGGTCGACAGTTCTTCCTGGTGGACTGGGCAGGGTATGGTCCTGAGGATAGGTCCTGGGAGCCCCGGGAGAATGTGGGTACTCCGCTGATCCGTGCCTTCCTGTCCCGGTTGCGGGGAGGGGGCGTGGGGGGGTACTGTCACGCTCCCCGGGTCCCCTGTGCTGCTCCCCGGCTCACCTGTCACGCTCCCCGGCTCCCCTGGCTCGCTCCCCAGTTCTTCGGTCTGGTCTCCGCCGCCCTCCGCTCTCCAGCGTCCATTGCCGGCGCTTCCTAGGCGTCCTGGTCCCTGCTCCCGGCGCCCGTCGGCGTCTCAGCCCCAGCCCGGCTCTGCTGCTTCCTCCTCCCAGCTTCCTGCTCTGGCTTCTGGCACCCGGGCCGCGCGCATGCGCATTAGGGCGCGCGCGCGGTCATTGACCCTTTCTTAAAGGGCCAGCGTCCATTGACAGGAAATGAAACACACAGGTTCAGGGTATAAAGGGGTTGAATGTCCAAGTGGGCGGGGCCTGATCTTCGTGTTTCCCAAGCTAGGAGTCAGGTCTCCTTGTGTCTCTTTGCCATACTTACGTATCTCTCTTCTAGAGCCGATCCTGCCTCGCCATCCGGTCCTGCCGAATCCCGCACCCCGAACGCTGCATATCTGCCATCCTGACAGTCCGTACCATCTCTGACCCCTGTGGTGACCCGTCATCTCGCTCCAACGGTTCCGGACTCCGCCTGACATCATCTCGGCATCCGAACCTGAGCTCCGTCACCCGGACTACCATCAGTGATTCCGTGGTCCCAGGGACTTCTCTATTATACTCTTGTGCACGGACTGCCTTGCTACCTGTAGTGCTCCAGCTACCGGACCCCTTACCATCATCAAGGAGTTCGGCCCAGTGGATCCACCTCCTGGGTCTGCCCGTCCACCTGGCCCTAACAACATCCTATCACACATGCCGTTGCTTCTCTGGCTAAAAGTCCACTTAGCTGTGTGTGTGTCTGGGATTGGCTGACATGCTGGCCCGCCCCACAAGACGCGCGCGCTTAGGGAAGGAAGACAAGGAAAAAAAAAAAAATGTCGTTCGCCATTATACAAACAGCAGTGATCTGAAGGCGCTGTTCCCGCACACTATACACTGAAATGTCATAATAGTGTGAGTCACAGAGTGACTTACACTATTACAGCGGAAAGCCAGCTAGAAATTAGCTGTTTTTTTGCTGCTAGAACCGTTCTCGAACGTTTCTAGAACTATCGAGCTTTTGCAAAAAGCTCGAGTTCTAGTTCGATCTAGAACAGGCCCCAAAATCACTCGAGCCGCGAACTGGAGAACCTCGAACCGCGAACCGCGCTCAACTCTAATCTTTACAACATCACAAACTCTTTCAATTCCTCCAAGAAGGCTGGTCACCCTATAAAGACAGATGCAAGAGAGAACAGGATAATGCGGAGAATCTCCATGAGTAATTATTTCAACACTGCAGCTGGAATTGCTCAGAAGTTCAGCACTGAATAGGGAAAGGATTTGTCTCATCATACAGTATCATGACATTTAAGAGTATTTGGACTGAAAACCTCTAATTAGCAGAGAGAATCAAAAGGCTAGATTCACCTTTGGTGAGGAGCATGTTGTGTGGACAGAGGAGATGTGGTCCACAGTTCATTTTAGTGATGAAAGGAAGTTTAATTTATTTGGGTCTTATGGGAATTATAATAGGTAGTGGAGGAAGTGTTATGGTTTGGGGATGTTTTCTGCAGCAGGAGTTGGACCTCTCATAAAGGTATATGGCAGAGTGAATGCAAGTTTGTATCAGAACCTTCTTCAACAACACATAGTTCCTTACTTGCGTTCATCACTCAATCAGCTAGCAGTTTTCATGCAGGACAATGCCCCCATCACACAGCAAAACAGGTAAAGCAGTTCTTTAAAACTGAAAATATTGAAACAATGAAATGAACAGCCCAGAGTCCAGATCTAAACTCAATAGAAAACCTCTGGAAAATCCTTGGAGACAAAGATATGACCAAGAAACCCACAACAGTCAAAGAACTCTGGAAGAGATTGGAAGAAGACTGGTCCAAAATCACACCAGAGCAGTGTGAGAGACTATTGATGTCCTGTGGCCACAGATGTGCTGAAGTCATTCAAAGCAAAGGCCTCTAAACTTCCTACTGATTGGTGACTGCTGTTACTTTCAGAACATTTTCTTATAATCTTTCTCTGTGCTACAGTCATTGTTCTCTAATTATGATCATCATGTTTTGGGCAAAATAATGGTTTTACGTTAATAAATTTTGGATCTTTTGTAAGACACTGTTCCAGTAGCATGGTGAACTCTTTATGAAAAAATAGTTCAAATTTTGATCAATGTAGATTACATCATTTCTGAAAAAAGCAAGTGATCACACATTGTTCTCTAATTTTGATCTCCAGTGTATATGTCCCCATTCTAGTATATATGTTCCCCATGCTAGTCCCCATCCTGATAAACCTATCCCCCATCCTGATAAATATCTCCCTATCCTGGTATATATGTCCACATCCTGGTATATATGTCCCTCATCCATATATGTCCCCCATGCTAGACCCCATCCTATATATGTCCCCATCCTAGTATATATGTGCTAATCCTGATATATACAGTATGTCCCCCATCCTAGGCCACATTTTGGTATATATGTCCCAATCTTGGTATTTATGTCCCTATTCTGGTATATATAGTGACAAGCAAAAGGATAAGAACGTTTTGAACTTTTGACTTTCAGGTAATATACCTCACCATTCACTACATTTTTGTGCGTGATACTACCTTCATTTATAGACAATTACCTTGGCTATTGCATACATAAATTTGACTTGCATCTAGTTAGCATAAGATTATATATGTAAATTCCAGTCAAATGTTCAAAACATTGTTACCCTTTTGCTTGTCACTGTATGTCCTCATCCTGGGCACAATCTGGTATATATGTCTCCCATCATGGTACTGTATATACACCCCTATCCTCTTGTATACTGTATATCCCATCTAAGTAAATATGTCTCCATTGTAGTGTATATGTCCCCCATCCTAATATATATGTCCTTATTTTGGGCCTCTTCCTTGAATATATAGTCCCCATTCTGTCTCCAACACATAACCCAAAAAAAATTCTACTCACTGTCACCGGCTGCCATGTCATGCAGTGTTCTCCTCCCTAGCCAGCGCAGTTGCTGGCAGCTGAAATTGGTGTGCCTGCTAATGTGACACCCAGTGTCACTGTCATACGCCCCCAGTTACAGGCATGCCAACTTCAGGTGTTGGTCACTGTTTGGCCAGCAGTGTGTATTGTAGTGCAGGGATGCCTTGCTGCAATGCCTTTCAGCTGGATGTGCGTCCTTAATTTTTCCCCTCAGTCCATATCCAGGGAGATTAGCTTTAGTGCCTTGGGTTGTAAACTTCTTCATTATGTTGTGCACCTTGGACAAAGAAACATGAAGATCTCTGGAGATGAACTTGTAACCTTGATATTATTCAACAATGTTGGTTCTCTAGTCCTCAGACAGTTCTTTTCTCCGCTTTATGTTCTCCATGTTTAGTGTGGCACACATAGACATACAATGCAAAAATGCAGTCAACTTGTCCCCTTTTGTATCTGGTTTCAGATGTGTTTTTCTTATTGCCCACACTTGTTACTTGCCATAGGTGAGTTTGTATGATTATCATATGATTGAAATAAAGTTGTGTACTCACAATTTTAGAAAGTTCCTAACAATTTTGTCTGACCTATATTTGGGATTGTGTGTAAAATTATGTCCAATTTGTTTTTTATTCCATGTTTTTTTCCGTGGTGCTCAAATAGACACAAAGGAAATAAACAGGTGTAAAACAAAGTATGTGTAATTACAATGATTTTTTAGGAAAAATACTTCCTTTTCTGCAACAATTTCAAGGTTGCCAATACTTTCAGCCATGACTGTATATGCCCAGCCATTGTATCCTATGTGATGTATATGCTTCAGTTGCAGTGTCTCCTATGTGATGCACATTCAGACCTCCAACATCTTGAGTTCAATAAATGTTCCATGAAGAGTTATGAATTCCCCTCAGTGAGGAGGCATGCAGTGTAATATGCATCTGTGTTTAGACCTTAGAGCTGTGAGTTCTCTTCAAAATTCATCACAAAGAGTCAACTGCGCTCCAGACTGACACAAATCTGGAAACGCAAGTGCGAGTAGCAATATTATTACATAATAACATCACACGTCACACCAAAGAGAAGCAGTTCTAGCCATCACATTAGGAGTGAGTTGATTAAATGTTTGACCAAATATAGTAGGATACATTTCAAGTTGACCATTTTGTTCGGCATCCGAATGATGGTAAAGATATCCAAATGGCCCCTGGCAAAAAAAAAGGTTCCTCACCCCTGTTAAAAAGCATAGGAGAACCTTTGTAATTTATATATTTATTTATCCATATATGAAAACTGATGGTAAAAACTGCCACTGACCAAACATTGATAAAACTCGTATCAAAAACACTAATGAACGCGCCACATGAATGGCTGACTATGGCCTTAGAGGGCTACTCAATACCATACCGATCCTCATACTCCTGTAAACGAAGGCACAATCCAAGCTGTTTTGGAAATTCCCCGAGTCCCATGATGCAGATACGTTTTATGTGTTCCTAAATACTGCTGTCAGTGGCTTTAATTATATAAAACTAAAATAATACAAGCAAGCACAAACCCCAACTCTCTTCTGAATAATAAAGAATATGTGTTGACATTTGCTTGCAGCATTTATTAGGTTTTAATTTTGCTACCAAACAAAACAATGAAACTTAAGGCAGATAAAAAGAGAAGCAGCTTTACTCGTCTCCCTGATCAGCCGTTCTATTGGAGCTGGCAGGAGCGAGAGCAACGAAAAAATACTATAAATTAGACAGAATGAGATAGACAGTGCACTACAACACTGCAAAGTAATGATTGACTCTACGAGCCAGGGATGGACTGGAGAAATAGGTGCAGGGATGTCGGCTTTGATAACAAAGAAAATCATCAATTTTCACAGCCCTGAATTGAAAATATTAATGATGCGTCAGCTGCTGGAACATTTTATTTTTTCGTCTTCTTTTCAGAGCAGTTCACTTCCTATAATTGTTCCTGCTCTGTGAACTAACTCCAAACGACATTTGAAAGAAAAAAGAAGACCTGAAGGCAGGCTGGTGATTTACAGGCTTTGCTCTGTTCTTTACTCTGTGTGACGGGACTGCACTTTTATTGTAAATTATTTTCTGTGACTAGATAGTAAAAGTAGATCTGCACAGCTCCATTTAAAGTGCACGTCCAGTTATAGAATTCTTCCAACAGATGGTGGTCAACATCAATTGAGGCTATTTTTGTATCTTTACCATAGACGTTGGGATCAGAGAAATCTAAAATGTTATATGAGCCCCTTACGAATATAGAACTGTGACCCCCACTGATAACTAGAACAAAAGGTCTGCAGCACCATAATTATGGTTTCATCCAGGAGTTAAGAATAGACCATGGACTTGCATTACAGACTATTACCTGTATTCCCTTCTACTGAATGTAGCCAACTGGAATCGAGAGAAACAGTTTTCTGAGAGTGAAAAAGCCACTTAATTCTTAAAACAATGGGGTGTATAGCTTATAACCTTTGAACTTGAGCTTACTACTTCCAAAGATGGTAATTGCAATACACAAGATTTGTCATAACAAAACTAACATTGATCTCTGATTTCAAAACTAGACTTGTCTTTATATTCTGAATCATTGTCTAGTACAGCAAGGAACATCCATTTTGGCAGAACAGGAAACATTAAAGAGGTTGTCTCATGTTCCTATCTTTAGCAACGCACCGCTCCCCTTCCTCTTGGAATTCTGCTTGCTGGAGGGTGATGTGCTTCTGGGCAGTTTGAGTTAGCAGCATGGCAGCATCACTGTCTTGAACTATGTTGTTAGAAGAGTTACTTATCCTCTGCAGCATTGGAGGGCAACAGTGGCACTAAAGCTGTCTGTTTCCAGTGATCTGGTCAGCTTCACAACACTTGCAAGCTGTATAGTAAAGAGTTTCCAAGAATAAACACCATGCCTAGGACACAATACACATCTAAAGTAGCCTGTAAGCTTTGCAAACAGCTGTACACTACAGAATTTAACATACAGAATTTCTGTAAATTGCAAAGTGGCTTGCTGTACTAATTCAATAAAAAGAGACAACCAATCTAAGAAGGAGTGACTACATTTTGAAGTCACTATAATTTTTCTGCTTACATCTTATTTCATGCACAGGGTATAAACAGCAGAATCCCAGCACATTGCTAAGAAAATATTTTTCTCTTTTCCAATTCTAATATCACTTTGATACAAATCCCTTGAAGACCTGCCTTCTGCACAAAACTGATGCGTTCCTTAATCGGAACAGACATTCACAATCAGACTGAAAACATTCTGTACCTCACAAGCACAACAATCTTTACCTAATACATATTGGTTTTAACTCCCCAATAAATTGATGCTATGAAGATTCTATTCCAGGGTCAGCAAAGAAGAGTCAGCTATGGAGGAATAAGTGATAAGTACGAATTACTCCCAGGGTAGGAGAGAAGAATAAATCAGTTAGACATATATTAAGAAGATAAAGAAGTGGGAAAGATCTTGGCACATTTTTGTAGTCTGCAGCAGACCATTGTTGGACAGGAGAGTCTGGAGCTATTTGCCCATTCCCATCATTCCCTTCACGTACAGTAACCTCATAGCCATTAATAGCCTCTGGTGCTTAAGACCTAATTTATTTAAGGGGTTCACTACGAAGTCTTCAAAAATTGTGCTGAACTTTCTAGGTCCATTCCATCACACATGTTCCTTGATGGTCACTATTTTTTTTTTTACATTTTTGGTATTTCAAATGTTCTGAGGTGTTTTCATAAAAAAATAATAACTACAAATTTGTATGAAACACTTTGGCATATATTCATTGGTACAGTCTAAATCTTAGGAAGTGCATACTATACAGTCTAAAAATAAAGAAGAGTCATCAAAATGGTCCATACAAAATATGGTGTGTTTTTAGGCTCTCTAGTCTATAATTACATTAGACAATGACCCCTTTCAGCGAGGTTACCCACCTTGTTAGAAAATATCTAAAACCCATAAGAAATATAGTGCAAGTCATGACAGACAGACTTTAAGCACAAATTGTGTAAGACTTCTGGCTTATTTCATTTGATAAATTCTGCTCTTTGTACCTTTCTGGTATTACCTATTCTTCATTTTTTCTCTTTATGGTTGATTATAGTATTATAATAGTTAGGTTCTTGTACATAGAGGACAGTATTATTGTTGTTATATTCTTGTACATAGAGGCGGTATTATAGAAGATGTATTTTTGTACATAAGGGGCAGTATTATAGCAGTAATATTCATGCACATAAGAAGTAGCCATATAGTGCAAGTATTATTACACATCGGGCCAATATTATAATATTTACATTCTTGTAAAGTACATGTAGAGCAGTATTTTAATAGTAATATTCTTGTACATGTAACAGTATGATAATAAGTTTATTTTTGTAAATGGGAGCGGTATTATACACTGAGTGCAGAATTATTAAGCAAATGAGTATTCTGATCACATGATACTTGTTATACATGTTGTCCTACTCCAAGCTGTGTAGGCTTGCGAGACAACTACCAATTAAGTAAATCAGGTGATGTGCATCTCTGTAATGAGGAGGGGTGGGGTCTAATCACATCAACACCCTATATAAGGTGTGCTTAATTATTAGGCAATTTCCTTTCCTTTGGCAAAATGGGTCAGAAGAGAGATTTGACGGGCTCTGAAAAGTCCAAAATTGTGAGATGTCTTGCAAAGGGATGCAGCAGTCTTGAAATTGCCAAACATTGGAAGCGTGATCACTGAACAATCAAGTGTTTCATGGCAAATAGCCAACAGGGTCGCAAGAAGTGTGTTGGGCAAAAAAGGTGCAAAATAATTGACCATGAATTGAGGAAAATCAAGAGTGAAACTGCCAAGATGCCATTTGCCACCAGTTTGGCCATATTTCAGAGCTGCAACATTACTGGAGTATCAAAAAGCACGAGGTGTGCCATACTCAGGGACATGGCCAAGGTAAGGAAGGCAGAAAAACTACCACCTTTGAACAAGAAACATAAGATAAAACATCAAGACTGGGCTAAGAAATATCTTAAGACTGATTTTTCAAAGGTTTTATGGACTGATGAAATGAGAGTGACTCTTGATGGGCCAGATGGATGGGTCAGAGGCTGGATCAGTAAAGGGCAGAGAGCTCCACTCCGACTCAGACGATAGCAAGGTGGAGGTGAGGGACTGGTATGTGCTGGTATCTATAATGCTCCCCGGTCCCCGTGTCCCGCTCCCCGGTCCCTGTGTCCCGCTCTCCGGGTCCGTGCCCCGCTCTCCGGGTCCTGACGGCACTCCCTGCTCACCGCTCTGGTCTCTGGCCCTCTCCTCCACGGCTTTCCTGCTTCCTCTCCCTCGCCTGCATCCTCCATGCGTCCTGTTCCCCGCTCCCTGCGCTCCTCTGCGACGCTGGATACTCTGCCAGACACTCCTGCTTCCTCTGCACCGCTTCCTCCCCTGGCGTCTGGCACACGGGCCTCGCGCATGCGCATTAGGGCGCACGTGCGGTCATTGACCCTCTCTTAAAGGGCCAGCGTCCAGAAACAGGATATTGCATATGCAGATACAGGTATAAGAGGGTTATCATTCCAGGTGGGCGGGGCGTGTTCTATGTGTTTAGTAAGCTAGGAGTTCAGGTCCCCTTTTTCCTTGTCCAGTATTAACCCTTGTCTGTCTCGCAGAGCCCGTCCTGCCACGCCAACCGGTCCTAACCACGACTGCTGCTTCACTTCTGTCGGTGACTGTCGGCTGAGGACTCCACCATCTTCTTCAGCCCTGACCCGCCTCCGATCCCCCGCTCCACGTGGTGACCTCCGTCCCGTCGTCCAGCTGGATCCGGTTCCACCTGTCATCTCCACCCGGCACCTGAACCAGAGCCTTGCTATCGGGACTACCATCTTGAACCCTGTGACCTCCGGGACACCTTCCTTCCTTTTTCCGGAATGGACTGTGCCTGTACCGCTAGTGCTTTGGCTACTGTGCATCAAGGCCCTCTGGCGGGGTGACCGGACAGTATACCTGTGACCTGTATAGGGGTTAGCTCCAGGTTGCTCCGCTGGAGGAGTCTGGTGCACTGTCCAGAGTTTCCACCACCAGGACCTTACAGTATCATCAAAGATGAACTTGTGGGACCTTTTCGGGTTGAGGATGGAGTGAAGCTCAACTCCCAGACCTACTGCCAGTTTCTGGAAGACAACTTCTTCAAGCAGTGGTACAGGAAGAAGTCGGTATTGTTCAAGAAAAACATGATTTTCATGCAGGACAGTGCTCAATCACATGCATACAACTTCTCCACTGCGTGGCTGGCCAGTAAAGGTCTAAAAGATGAAAAAATAATGACATAGCCGCCTAGTTCACCTGATCTGAACCCAATAGAGAACCTGTGGTCCCTCATAAAATGTAAGATCTACGGGGTGGGAAAACAGTTCACCTCTCGGAACAATGTCTGGGAGGCTGTGATGGCTGCTGCACAAAATGTTGATTGGAAACAGATCAAGCAACTGAAAGAATCTATGGATGATAGGCTATTGAGTGTCATCATAAAGAAAGGTGGCTATATTGGTCACTAATCTTTTGGGGTTTTGTATTTGCATGTCAGAAATGTTTATTTCTAAATTTTGTGCAGTTATATTGGTTTACCTTGTGAAAATAAACAAGTGAGATGGGAATACATTTGGTTTTTATTAAGTTGCCTAATAATTCTGCACAGTAATAGTTACCTGTGTGGCGCCCCTGAGGCTTCCGTCGCCACAGGAACATTGCACCCCAGCCAGAGGTGTGATGTCCCATCCTGGGTAAGGAAAGGAGTAAACGCCGGTCCACAGGAAAATCTGCACTACACCCATTGTTAGGCATATTTTGGGACCGGGGATAGTGGCAGCCACCCCCATGCTGTATGATCGGGGGGCATAAGACCCATCCCTTCTCCCATTGGGTGGGGCCTAGCAACTGGGTGGGTGGGAGGAGCCAGCCGAGAGTAGAGTAGAAAGAGGAAGGTCAAGTGTAGAGACTTGAAGTTAGTGAGAGTTTGGAGTTGAAGTAAGGAGGAGAGCTGAGAGGAGTGAGAAGAGAAGTGCTCTAGTCAGTCAGGAGCAAGAAAGAGAAAGTGACGCTTCCTGGTGGAGACCCTGGGACCCAGGTAGGTCCAGGTGACATCATGGCAGAGAAATACAGAAGGGATTCCAGGGCCACTGAACCGCTTTCAAGCACAGGGCCTGTTCCACAGAAAGATCAGGTGGAGGGATCAAGCTGCAGACAGGGGACCGTCCCTAGAAACTGGAGGAAGAGAAGTCATTTCCAAAGGTAAAAACCGAGGCCAAGGGTGGTTGCAAGCTCCCAGGGCCACAGCCCACTGCAGAACCTCTGGGAAGAGTGTGAAGTTCCAGCTAGGCAAGCCCCTTGTCCGGAGGCTGTAGTGGTGGCCAAGCCAGGTTCATCCAGCAAAGGCAAGGCTTAGAAGACAGCTGAAGAGAGGGACACAATAGAAGGGTGCACCGGCTTTTATTCTCAGATCTACCCGGGATCGGCGGAGGTCCCTGATAGAGTTGAGCGCGGTTCGTGGTTCGTGGTTCTCCAGTTCGCGGTTCGAGTGATTTTGGGGGCTGTTCTAGATCTAACTAGAACTCGAGCTTTTTGCTAAAAGCTCAAGAGTTCTAGTTATGTTCGAGAACATTTCTAGCAGCAAAAAAAACAGCTAATTCCTAGCTGGCTTTCCGCTTTAATAGTGTAAGTCACTCTGTGACTCACACTATTATGACATTTCAGTGTATAGTGTGCGGGAACAGCGCATTCAGATCACTGCTGTATGTATAATGGCGATCGCCATTTTTTTTTTTTTTTTTTTCCTTGGCTTCCTTCCCTAAGCGCGCGCGTGTAGTGGGGCGGGCCAGCATGTCAACCAATCCCAGACACACACAGCTAAGTGGACTTTTAGCCAGAGAAGCAACGGCATGTGTGATAGGATGTCCATGTCACATGTCCCTGCATTATAAAACCGGACATTTTCCTCCAGCACGCCATTATCTGCCTTCTGCGTCCTTGGTGTCAGCTCCTATCGCCGATACTGCTGTATACGCTCCTTACACAGCGCTGGACAGCTTAGGGATAGCACTTTCTATCAGTCCTTTTAAGGGCTCATACCGGCAGGGTCAGAGCCATAGGTGACAGGTCCGTGAAAACAGAGTTTAACAGCTACACAAGATGACAGCGTCTGTGTAGCTAAGGTAAGGGATTTCCTCGCTGCATTTCCCCATTAGGAGGGATAGAAAGGCAGGCTTCCTTTCCTCTACCCAGAGACCCACAACCCTGCCACTGTTCCCTCCTGCCCTTTGCACACTCCAACTCATTGTTACTAAGCCATTATACTAGCAAACACTGAGTGAACTTAGTGGCATCCTAAACGTGGCTATTGGACTTCTGTATAGTCCCACTAGTGCCAAGATATTTGCAGCACGTCTGCCTGCATTGCACACTCCAACTCATTGTTACTAAGCCATTATACTAGCAAACACTGAGTGAACCTAGTGGCATCCTAAACGTGGCTATTGGACTTCTGTATAGTCCCACTAGTGCAAAGATATTTGCAGCACGTCTGCCTGCATTGCACACTCCAACTCATTGTTACTAAGCCATTATACTAGCAAACACTGAGTGAACTTAGTGGCATCCTAAACGTGGCTATTGGACTTCTGTATAGTCCCACTAGTGCCAAGATATTTGCAGCACGTCTGCCTGCATTGCACACTCAAACTCATTGTTACTAAGCCATTATACTAGCAAACACTGAGTGAACCTAGTGGCATCCTAAACGTGGCTATTGGACTTCTGTATAGTCCCACTAGTGCAAAGATATTTGCAGCACGTCTGCCTGCATTGCACACTCAAACTCATTGTTACTAAGGCTGCTTTCACACATCCGGCTTGAGCTCTGCGGCTCAATCCGGCTGTGCAAGCTATGCAACGGATGCGGTGAACACACCGCATCCTTTGCAGAAGTTTTTTCTTTGCGGCCAGTCCGGTTTTTGCCGCTTGCAGCATGCTACTGAACATTCGCAGTGGCAAAAACCGCATGCGGCGGCCGGATGCGGTTATTTCCGCATCACGCCGCATCCGGCGGCCATAGGCATGCATTGAAAAATGCGCCGCATCGGCCGAATGCGGCGCGATGCATTTTTTTTTGCCGCACGAAAAAACGTGCCAGGCAACGTTCCATCCGGCCGCCGCATCGGCTAAATCTGCCGCATGCGGCAAAAACCGGACGGAACGCAAGGCCATGCGGCACAATGCGGCACTAATTAAAGTCTATGCAGAAAAAACGCAAACGGCAGCAAAAAAACGGTTGCGATTTTCCTGCAAAGTGCCGGAGTGTGCCGCATTGCAGAAACCGGAGGTGTGAAAGCAGCCTAAGCCATTATACTAGCAAATACTGAGTGAACCTAGTGGCATCCTAAACGTGGCTATTGTACTTCTGTATAGTCCCACTAGTGCAAAGATATTTGCAGCACGTCTGCCTGCATTGCACACTCAAACTCATTGTTACTAAGCCATTATACTAGCAAACACTGAGTGAACTTAGTGGCATCCTAAACGTGGCTGTTGGACTTCTGTATCGTCCCACAAGTGCAAAGATATTTGCAGCACCTCTGCCTGCATTGCACACTCAAACTCATTTTTACTAAGCCATTATACTAGCAAACACTGAGTGAACTTAGTGGCATCCTAAACGTGGCTGTTGGACTTCTGTAATGTCCCACTAGTGCAAAGATATTTGCAGCACGTCTGCCTGCATTGCACACTCAAACTCATTGTTACTAAGCCATTATACTAGCAAACACTGAGTGAACTTAGTGGCATCCTAAACGTGGCTGTTGGACTTCTGTATTGTCCCACTAGTGCAAAGATATTTGCAGCACCTCTGCCTGCATTGCACACTCAAACTTATTGTTACTTACTAAGACATTAGAATACCAAAAATTGAGTAAACTTAGTGACATACAAGAAGTGGCTGTTGTACTCCATTAGTGCCCCACTGGTGCCAAGCTATTTCTAGCACCTCTGCATGACACCCTCCTGCTCTGTTTTTAAAAGCTATAATAATAGCAAAAACTGCTGCAACTTAGTGGCATACAAAAAGTGGCTGTTGTACTCCATTTGTGCCCCACAGGTGCCAAGCTATTTACAGCACCTCTGCATGACACCCTCCTGCTCTGTTTTTAAAAGCTGAAATAATAGCAAAAACTGCTGCAACTTAGTGGCATACAAAAAGTGGCTGTTGGACTTCTGTATTGTCCCACTATTGCAAAGATATTTGCAGCACCTCTGCCTGCATTGCACACTCAAACTCATTGTTACTTACTAAGACATTATAATACCAAAAATTGAGTAAACTTAGTGGCATACAAGAAGTGGCTGTTGTACTCCATTAGTGCCCCACTGGTGCAAATCTATGTGCAGCACCTCTGCATGACACCCTCCTGCTCTGTTTTTAATAAGCTATAATGATAGCAAAAAATACTGCCATTTAGTGGCATCAAAGAACTGGCTGTTGTATTTCATTATTGTCCCACTGGTGCCAAGCTATTTCTAGCACCTGTGCAGGACACCCTCCTGCTCTGTTTTTAATAAGCTATAATGATAGCAAAAAATACTGCCATTTAGTGGCATCATAGAACTGGCTGTTGTATTTCATTATTGTCCCACAGGTGCCAAGCTATTTCTAGCACCTGTGCAGGACACCCTCCTGCTCTCTTTTTAATAAGCTATAATGATAGCAAAAAATACTGCCGTTTAGTGGCATCATAGAACTGGCTGTTGTATTTCATTATTGTCCCACAGGTGCCAAGCTATTTCTAGCACCTGTGCAGGACACCCTCCTGCTCTGTTTTTAATAAGCTATAATGATAGCAAAAAATACTGCCATTTAGTGGCATCATAGAACTGGCTGTTGTATTTCATTATTGTCCCACTGGTGCCAAGCTATTTCTAGCACCTGTGCAGGACACCCTCATGCACATTTTGCTACGCTAATTTTATAGCAAACTCAGGGAATTCATTGCTGCATTTGATAATTCGGAGGGATAGAAAGTGATGCTTCCTTTAGCTTTTCCTTCTGTTCATAGACAGCATCTCCAAGTCCACACCCGAAGAGCAATTTCTCCTCCACGTCTAAGTGTGGAGAGGCAGCTAGTGCGCATACGTGTGCCGATTTACCCCAGCTACAGCCTAACTACAGTGTTTCACCTAGTGAGTATGCTCAGCCTGACTGTGCCATTCCTGAGGCTAAGTCTTCATTTCGGGATACAGCGCATGCTCCAACACTTAGTGCGAAAAGCCTCTTTGCACAGGTACTTGCATTCCGTGCCGGGTCTAAGTCCTGTTTTGTGCCTAGACACCATGCTAAAGCTGATAGTCTTTTTTCAGAGACTGTATTTCATGCAACTGAGCATGCTCAGGCACTTACTGCATCAGAGACTAGGTCCGGTAATGAACTCTTTGGCCCTGCCCCTGATGTGGGGGGCCCATATAGACCACAGGGCATCAGGTGTCCTGACGATGTGGCTAGGCCACTCCCAAATGGCTTGCAGAGGCCCGCCCTAATGACTTGTCACCTCATTATTGATGGTCAGACGATGACTGGTGAGGTATTTGGGTCATGACAGCCATGAGGTCATTATTGAAGTTTCGGTTCCAAATAGGACGCTAGTTATGCCACTCATGACGTGTCACTCTGCTTTTGTCTTCAGGAGGTGCATTGTGGTCCACCCTGGTTTGGGGCGGACCAAGGTTATAAAACGGGCTGGAGCCAACAAGGAGGTGCGCAGTCTTCTATTATGCTCCGAAAGAGCACACCTCCATGTTTTGAACCCATTGCGGCTTTAGGCCAGAGGTAGGCAGGGAGAGGGCGTCGATACAGGCCGCCACCACAGTTGGTAACGCAGAACGGTTAAGAGCAGCTCCTGTCCTACAAGTCCTGCTTGTGCAGCCCAGTGGCATTAACAGGCCTGCTGCTGCTGATGCGCCTGCTGTCCACAGGTGTGGCCCCAATGCACACGGTCAGCGTACTGAATGGCTCCTGTGATATTAACAGGGAGTTCCTGGGCTGGGTGGGCATGTGCACCCTGTGACGCTAACAGGGCTCCCAGTCTCCAGATCCGAGTGGTGTCTAACTCGGTTCAGGCAACTATTAGTTTCATAGCCACACAGATCTGTATCCTCCATCTAACCTTCCAGTTGCCAACCTCTCCTTTTCCATCTTGGAGCACGGTGGACATTGACTGCTGATGGGGATATATACCTTTCTCTTTCTTTTCTTATTAATTTTCGTTATATAGCGGTAACATAGTATATACCACCTTATCCAAATCTACCAGTCCCACCGTAACAGATGGTGTTTCTTTATCAAATGTTACTTTTGCTTAACCACCAAACCCACGGACAAAAACTTTTTTCCCCTTTCCAACACACCTGTTCCCCTTTCCACCAGCATCTGTCATTTTTCAACTCATTTGGCATTTTTAGCAAATAATTGATCAATTCTTTGAGCCACCCCTGCCAACGTCACGGCAAATCTCAATAGGGGGGTCCTAACCTATATTACGTATTTCATGTGCCATGCGGCCTCCTAGATAAAGTTAAAAGCAGAACCATAATGGAGCACACAAACCTGTAACTTGTATATAGCCGCTTCCTTGTTGCAAAAAAGGCAATTGTGGATAGAGACCAGCCCAGGTCCCAGCATGTGGAGCAAACTCTACACATACCAGGACTATATCAGAACTGACCCTCCCAGTGCCAGACAGCAACCATTGATAAAGGCGGACCAGATCCAAGAATGGTGCTTAATTAGCATTGCCTGTGGAAAGGGGTGAGGTAACTGAATCTGAACAGCTACCAACAGGAGGAATACATTGCAAACCAAAATCAGGCGTGCATGGTATGGTGATGGTCAGTCACCAGAAATTCTAGCATAACTACAGTCATAACAGAGAAAAAGGAGCCAGCACGATCTGAAATTGGCATGCATCATATAAAAAGTGAAAATTCACAGATTTATTCCTACTGTACTATAATAAAAAAAAAAAAAAAAAAAAAAAAAAAAAAAAAATGAGATTTTTAGCAAATAATTGATCAATTCTTTGAGCCACCCCTGCCAACGTCACGGCACATCTCAATAGGTGTCACGCTCCCCGGGTCCCCTGCCTTGCTTCCCGGCTCCCCTGCCACGCTCTCCGGCTCCCCTGCCTCGCTCCCCGGCTTACCTGCCACGCTCCCCGGCTTCCCTGCCTCGCTCCCCGGCTCCTCTGTTAGGCGTCCCCCGCTCCATAGCCTCCAGGCCCCATCACCGGCGGTCCCCAGGCGGCCCGGTCTCCGCTCCCGGCGCCCGTCGGCAGCTCTGCTCCAGGCCGGCTCTCCTGCCTCCTGTTCACTGCTCCCTGCCCTGGCTTCTGGCACCCGGGCCTCACGCATGCGCATTAGGGCACGCGCGCGGTCATTGACCCTTTCTTAAAGGGCCAGTGTCCTCCAACAGGATATTGAAGGATCAGGTACTGGGTATATAGGGGGATCCTTTCCAAGTGGGCGGGGCCTGTTCTTCGTGTTTTCTAAGCTAGGAGTCAGGTCTCCTTGTGTCTGTGATATACTCACCTATCTTTCTCGTAGAGCCGCTCCTGCCTCGCCAACCGGTCCTGACGATACCCGAACCCCGAACGGTGACGGCCTGCCATCCCGTCAGTTCTGGCCATCTCCGATCCCTGTGGTGACCCGCCTTCTCGCTCCATTGGTTCCGGACTCTGCCTGACGACATCTCGGCCTCCGAACCTGAGCTCCGTCACCCGGACTACCATCAGAGACCCCGTGGTCCCAGGGACTTCTTTACTCCACTCCTCTAAACGGACTGTCCTGCTAGTGCTCCGGCTACCGGGCACCTTGCCCTCGGTGAGGTGTTCAGCCCAGTGGATCCACCTCCTGGGTCTGCCCGTCCACCTGGCCCTAACAGTAAGAACAGGCCATGGATCCCGCCGAAGCACTAGCGGCCTTGCAGCAGGAACTCACACGCCAGCGCGAGACCCAGACCCGCATGCTGAACTTCATGTCTTCTGTGGATACCCGCCTGAACATGCTACAAGCGACAGCCACATCCTTGGCATCTCAGGTTTCCACTGTACAATCCACGGCCACAGCTCCCGTGGCAGCCTCCTCGGATGCTTCCAGACTTCGTTTGGCCTCACCACCCCGGTACGCCGGAGATCCCAAGACCTGCAGGGGATTCCTAAACCAGTGCTCCCTTCATTTCAAGCTGCTTCCGCACTTGTTTGCCTCCGACCAAGCCAAAGTGGCGATTGTGATGTCCCATCTAGAGGGTGAGGCACTGGCCTGGATGAACCCCTTGTGGGAAAAGGAGGACCCTGTGACTACCAACATCCAGGATTTCCTGCAGGCATTCAGAAACACCTTCGACGAACCTGGACGTGCCGCTGCATCCGCCTCATCACTCCTCAGGCTACGTCACGGGACTATGACGGTAGGGCAGTATGCCATCCGCTTCCGCACTTTGGCCTCAGAATTGGGATGGAACAATGAAGCCCTCACCGCCGCCTTCTGGGAAGGACTCTCCAGCCGTATTAAGGACGAGCTGGCAGGCCGCGATGTTCCTTCCACCCTGGATGCCCTGATCGCACTAGCCACCCGCGTGGACCTCAGATTCCAGGAACGATCCAAAGAGGTGTCCCGTGAGAGACATCCGATACGGCATTCCTCTCCTCCGCAGAAGCCCGCCGTACTTCAGTCAGCGTCGTCTGGTGTCTCTGTCCACGAGCCCATGCAGATTGACCGTTTGCGGCAGTCCGAACAACGCCGAGCAGAACGGCTCGCCAAGGGCCTCTGCTTCTACTGCGGAGAGGGCACACACCTTCTACGCTCCTGTCCAGAGAGGCCGGGAAACTCCAAAGCCTAGGGTTGGTAGGAGAGGCCACCCTAGGTGCTGGGACTCTCTCAGACCCGGTTACGTGGACTGTTCAAGTGACAACGGGAGAGACGCGGTTCACGGCCGAGGCGTACCTCGATTCCGGGGCAGCAGGCAATTTCATCCAGCAGGCCACGGTGGACAAGTACCAGGTGCCTGTTACTCCACTCGACAAACCCCTCGTGATTGCCTCTGGAGATGGGAGACCCCTCTCTGACACCATCTCGTGGATCACCAAGCCGGTGGAACTACGTATCGGTGCCCTGCACACCGAGAACATCGCTCTCTACGTCCTCCCACACATGTCCCATCAAATCCTGCTGGGACTCCCCTGGTTACGGACACACGAACCGTCAGTCAGCTGGAGTACTGGTGACATCACCCGATGGGGCTCCTCTTGCCACGAGAATTGTCTGAAGACTATACAGCCCATCCGACGACCTCCGGTTCCGGAGTCCCTACCAGGACTGCCCTCGGCCTATTGGTCCTTCGCTGACGTCTTTGACAAAAAGGAATCAGAGGTACTTCCGCCACATCGTCCTTATGACTGTGCCATCGACCTACTCCCGGGAACTACACCACCTCGAGGACAGATATATCCGCTGTCTCCTGGTGAAACATGGGCCATGTCTGCCTACATCACGGAGAACCTGGCAAGGGGATTCATTCGGAGGTCCTCCTCTCCTGCGGGAGCAGGCTTCTTCTTCGTTAAGAAGAAAGAGGGCGATATACGCCCATGCATTGACTACCGGGGTTTGAACCAAATCACCGTGAAAAATAAATACCCCCTGCCGCTCATCCCCGAATTGTTTGATCGGCTTAGAGGAGCTCGTGTGTTTACCAAGTTGGATCTTCGGGGTGCCTATAACCTGGTCCGCATCCGCTCTGGGAATGAATGGAAGACCGCGTTCAATACTCGCGATGGGCACTACGAGTATTGTGTGATGCCCTTCGGCCTGTGTAACGCACCAGCAGTCTTTCAGGAATTGGTGAACGACGTGTTCCGGGACCTTCTCTACGTCTGTGTGGTGGTGTATCTCGATGATATCCTGGTCTTTTCTCCGGACCTCCAGACCCACAGACAGAACGTGCAGCTGGTACTACAAAGACTGAGAGAGAATCGGCTGTACGCCAAGTACGAGAAGTGTGTCTTCGAGCAGTCTTCTCTTCCCTTCCTGGGTTACGTAATCTCCGATACCGGCCTGCAGATGGACCCGGAGAAGGTCTCTTCCATTCTCAACTGGCCCTCTCTTTCCGGACTGAAGGCAATCCAACGCTTTCTGGGATTCGCAAACTATTACCGGCAGTTCATCCCTCACTTCTCTGCTCTGACTGCACCTCTCTCCGCCTTGACCAAGAAGGGGGCTAATCCATAGCACTGGACACCTGCGGCCGACGCCGCGTTTGGCTCCCTGAAACAGGCATTTGCTTCTTCCCCTGTGCTCCACCGTCCTGAGTTAAACCGACAGTTTACCTTGGAGGTGGATGCCTCCTCCTTGGGAGCCGGAGCAGTGCTCATGCAGAAGTCCTCCTCCGGTAAGATGGTTACTTGCGGTTTCTTCTCCAAGAGCTTCTCAGCGCCTGAACGCAACTACACCATCGGTGACCGAGAGCTATTGGCAGTCAAACTGGCTCTGGAAGAATGGCGCTACCTTCTGGAGGGAGCAGTGTACCCCGTGATCATTTACACGGACCACAAGAACCTGGAATACCTGCGGTCCGCTCAGCGGCTGAACCCACGGCAGGCCAGGTGGTCCTTGTTCTTTGCCAGGTTCGATTTTCAGCTCCATTTTCGACCCGCGGACAAGAATGTACGAGCAGATGCTTTGTCCAGGTCATTCATGCCCATGGAGCAGGAGGAGGAGACATCCCAGCCCATCATCTGTCCTAGTAAGATCATTCCGGTGGCTCCTGTCACCCTGGCCCAGATACCGCCTGGGAAGACCTATGTCTCTGAGACTGACAGGAAAAAAGTGTTGCACTGGGGCCATGCCTCGAAAATAGCCGGCCATGCTGGTCAGAAGAAAACATGGAGTACAATTGTACGTCACTACTGGTGGCCATCCCTTCGCACGGACGTCGCTTCTTTTGTCTCAGCCTGCTCCTCTTGTGCCAGGAACAAGACGCCCAAACACCTGCCATATGGTCGTCTTCTACCTCTGCCTATACCCTCCGTTCCGTGGCAACACATTGCAATGGACTTTATTACGGACTTGCCCCTGTCCTCCGGACACACAGTCATATGGGTCGTGGTGGATCGGTTCTCCAAAATGGCTCATTTCGTCCCTATGGCTGTACTGCCCTCTGCCCAGGAACTCGCTGATGCTTACATACAGCACATCTTCCGGTTGCATGGCTTTCCATCACACATTGTGTCCGACAGAGGAACTCAGTTTACCTCCCTCTTCTGGAGGGCCCTCTGCAAACATCTGGGAGTGACTCTGGACTTTTCTTCAGCCTACCATCCTCAGTCTAATGGCCAAGTGGAATGAGTCAATCAGATCTTGACCTCCTTCTTACGTCACTACGTCAACGCCCATCACGACGACTGGTCCACGCTTCTTCCTTGGGCTGAATTCTCCCATAACCACCACGTCAGTGAGTCCTCCTCCAGCTCTCCCTTCCATGTCGTTTACGGACTTCAGCCTTCCGTCCCGTTACCTGTATCCTCTTCCTCGGATGTCCCTGCTGCTGATGCTGTAGTCCGTGACTTTGCAACCATTTGGGACAATGTCAAGGCGTCCCTTGGACGTGCTTCCCTGCGGATGAAGAGACACGCAGACAAGAGGCGTCTGGATCCTCCGTGTTTTTCTCCTGGAGATCTGGTCTGGCTTGCTTCCAAGTACGTCCGATTGAAGCTACCATCATACAAGCTAGGTCCTCGCTACATCGGGCCGTTTAAAGTCCTCAGCAAAATAAATGAGGTCTCCTACAAGCTGCAGCTCCCGGCCACGATGAGGATACCCAACTCCTTCCACGTCTCCCTGCTCAAGCCGGTTGTCCTTGGTCCCTTCTCCGCTGCTGCCAGTTCTGCTCCTCCTCCTATTGCTGATGATGACATCTATGCGGTAAGGGATATCGTGGCCATGAAGACCATACGGGGCCGACAGTTCTTCCTGGTGGACTGGGCAGGGTATGGTCCTGAGGATAGGTCCTGGGAGCCCCGGGAGAATGTGGGTACTCCTCTGATGCGTGCCTTCCTGTCCCGGTTGCGGGGAGAGGGGCATGGGGAGGGGGGTACTGTCACGCTCCCCGGGTCCCCTGCCTTGCTTCCCGGCTCCCCTGCCACGCTCTCCGGCTCCCATGCCTCGCTCCCCGGCTCACCTGCCACGCTCCCCGGCTTCCCTGCCTCGCTCCCCGACTCCTCTGTTAGGCGTCCCCCGCTCCATAGCCTCCAGGCCCCATCACCGGCGGTCCCCAGGCGGCCCGATCTCCGCTCCCGGCGCCCGTCGGCAGCTCTGCTCCAGGCCGGCTCTCCTGCCTCCTGTTCACCGCTCCCTGCCCTGGCTTCTGGCACCCGGGTCTCGCGCATGCGCATTAGGGCGCGCGCGGTCATTGACCCTTTCTTAAAGGGCCAGTGTCCTCCATCAGGATATTGAAGGATCAGGTACTGGGTATATAGGGGGATCCTTTCCAAGTGGGCGGGGCCTGTTCTTCGTGTTTTCTAAGCTAGGAGTCAGGTCTCCTTGTGTCTGTGATATACTCACCTATCTCTCTCGTAGAGCCGCTCCTGCCTCGCCAACCGGTCCTGACGATACCCGAACCCCGAACGGTGACGGCCTGCCATCCCGTCAGTTCCGGCCATCTCCGATCCCTGTGGTGACCCACCTTCTCGCTTCATTGGTTCCGGACTCTGCCTGACGACATCTCGGCCTCCGAACCTGAGCTTCGTCACCCGGACTACCATCAGAGACCCCGTGGTCCCAGGGACTTCTTTACTCCACTCCTCTAAACGGACTGTCCTGCTAGTGCTCCGGCTACCGGGCACCTTGCCCTCGGTGAGGTGTTCAGCCCAGTGGATCCACCTCCTGGGTCTCCCCTTCCACCTGGCCCTAACAATAGGGGGGTCCTAACCTATATTACGTATTTCATGTGCCATGCGGCCTCCTAGATAAAGTTAAAAGCAGAACCATAATGGAGCACACATACCTGTAACTTGTATATAGCCGCTTCCTTGTTGCAAAAAAGGCATTTGTGGATAGAGACCAGCCCAGGTCCCAGCATGTGGAGCAAGCTCTACACATACCAGGACTATATCAGAACTGACCCTCCCAGTGCCAGACAGCAACCATTGATAAAGGCGGACCAGATCCAAGAATGGTGCTTAATTAGCATTGCCTGTGGAAAATAGAAAAGCAGATCTAAGAATCCGTACCACCTTCTGCAGATACTCCTGTATACGTGCGTCCCTTTCTATGGCAGGAATTATTTCGCCAAATTTTGTCTTGTACCGGGGATCTAACAGTGTGGCAACCCAGTAGTTAGCATTACTTCGAATTCGTACAATCCGAGGGTCATGTTGTAGGTAGTGCAGCAAGAAGGCGCTCATGTGTCTTGTGCATCCAGGAGGACCAAGTCCTTGGTGTGTTGGTGGCAGAGAGGTGAGAATCGTGCCTCCTTCCTCTGCCCTCTCCCCCCAACCTCGCACAACCTAAATGTGAGCAAGCTCTCACTCATCTGCTGAGTCTTCCATGCCCATCGCCAGTTCGTCCTCCATTTCTTCATGGGCTCCTGCACCTTCCTCAACAATTTTTGCAGATACTATGCGCCCTTGTTAATCCCTCTCCCCCACCGTCCCTTGACTTCCGCCTAGGTGCCACTCACCGTCTGGACCTTGTAGATCTTATTATCCCTTCTGCATATGACTCCTCCTGTACTTCCTCCCCTTCCTCTTGGACCAACACCTGACTCCGAATAATGCATACAGTGTGCTCCATCTTGTAGATGACCAGAATTGTCACGCTGAGAATGGCATCACCAGTGCTAAAGATCTTTGTCATTATTTGTAAACTGTGTAGAAGGGTGCATAGGTCCTTGATCTGACACCACTCCAGCAACGTGATCTGCACCACCTCTGGATCAAGTTAGCCCAGGGTATACGTCATACCATATTTCAGCAGGGCTCTGCGGTGCTGCCACAGACGCTGCAACATGTGCAGATTCAAATTCCTGCGTGTCGGAACATCACATTTCAGGCGTTTAACCGCCAGACCCTAAGACTTCAGGAGCGATGAAAGTTGTTGAGCTGCTGGGTGCGAAGGATGAAAGTGAGCACATAGCAGCGTGCCCGCTGCACAAGGCCATGTAGGCCGGGATGGTATTTTAAAAATTGCTAGAGAATCAAATTCAACACGTGAGCCATACAAGGCACGTGTGTCACATTGCCCTGACGAAGGGCCGCAGACAGGTTTGCATCATTGCCGCACACGGCTGTTAAGTCACCAACGTATTCTACTTAATCAATTTGTACTCCGGTCGCCAGGTGACAACGTGTTCCTTTCGTGCATAGTGCTGATGATGGGAAAGGAGTCGATGCCTGCGGCGCAGGTGGACGCAGGTTATGGTCACCCACTGGGTTGCGTTACCTTGACAGATACAGAACCACAGGCTGAATGTAGGTGGTGGTTATCTCACAGATGAAGTACCATCATTCAGCTACAACCAATGGGAAGACACCACACCCTTTTTTAGGCCCCTCCTGTCTGCAGACCACTGCCAGACAAAGCTATGAACCTCTTGTTACTGCTACCCCCAGTTCAGTTTTATGAGTTCGTGTGCTTGTTACCTGACTACTTTTCCTGCTTGCTGTTTATGTACCTCGTTGGCCGATCCGCATTTCACCTCTGCTTGTTTTGTGATTAAGTCCTGGCCATCCCATTCTGTTCCTCTTCCTCAATTAATGTTTTTGACCCTGCATGACTACTATTCTCTGGAACTGCAGCCTTCCACAGGTATTGATCAACTTGGGCCCTGTGTAATTCCAAATCACTGTATAGGGGTTAAAGGGTTTCAGGGTTCTGGGTGTCCAGCTTGGTGAGTGGCTTGCCTCTAGCCTATCCTTTACAGCCCCTCTGAGTGTGTCGATCCAGGAAGGCGTTACACCGTGCCCTCTGCAGAAGGCCATGTAGGCCGGGATAGTGTTTTAAAAATTGCTGGACAACCAGGTTCAGCACGTGAGCCATACAAGGCACGTGTGCCACATTGCCCTGAAGAAGGGTCGCAGACTGGTTTGCATCATTGTCGCACCCGACCTTCCCTGGCTGCTGGTTGAGTGGAGTCAACCATTGATGAAACTCGGTCTCACTCTCCAGAGCTAACCGTCCACAATTCCTCAGCGGTGTCTCACATTTCCCCTACATTTCAAAGTAAACATTTGACCGCCTGATGGCCTTGAGCTCTGCTGCCAGCATAGTAAGGAGGTGTGTGGGATTCCTTGGGCGCAGTTACAATGCGGGTGGCCTGACCACACAGGGTTTGGGCCGAGGTGGAGGACCCACACGAGGTTGAGGAGGCAGAAGCAGTGGAGGAACTTGTACATACAGAGGAAGGATTGACACACAAGTCGTGTGGACGGCAAGACTTGTACAGCAAACCCTTCTCCATCTCTCACCATAGTTACCCAGTGCCCAGTCAGCAACATGTAACTCTCCTGTCCATGCTTACTGGTCCAAGTACCTGTGGTGAAATGCACCCTGTCACACACAGAGTTTCTCAAGGAATCGGTGAGGTTGTGTGCGACCTGCTGTGGTAGCGCGGGCACGCCTTTCTTGGAGAAGGAGTGACGACTGGCCATCGGCTCTTGGGGCACTGCAATGGGCATAAGGTCTCGAAAATCCTCGGTCTCAAAAGGGTGTAAAGGCAGCCTTTCTGTTGCCAACAAGTTGCAGATGATGAAACTCAACCTCTTAGGCATGTCATGCCCTTCGAAAATCATGTAAAACACAGCGAGGGAACTCCAAACACAGTCTCCCTCGTTGCCACTAATTGGGCCACACACACCCCACTTGACTGGCATCACTTGATCCCCCTTTTCAAAATGAAAAAGATGCTTTGCATGAAGCACTCTCAAAAATATGCGTGCCTTTCCTGTCCCCTGGATGACCCAGGGGAAGAAAAGTCCTCTGAGAGCCATGATTTGTTCATCTTGGTTCTTTTAGAAACACAGCGAGGGGACTCCAACCACAGTCTCCCTCGTTGCCACTAATTGGGCCACACACACCCCACTTGACTGGCATCACTTGATCCCCCTTTTCAAAATGAAAAAGATGCTTTGCATGAAGCACTCTCAAAAATATGCGTGCCTTTCCCGTCCCCTGGATGACCCAGGGGAAGAAAAGTCCTCTGAGAGCCATGACTTGTTCATCTTGGTTCTTTTAGAAACACAGCGAGGGGACTCCAACCACAGTCTCCCTCGTTGCCACTAATTGGGCCACACACACCCCACTTGACTGGCATCAGTTGACCCCCCTTTTGAAAAAGAAAAAGATGCTTTGAATGAAGCACTCTCAAAAATACGTGTGCCTTTCCCGTCCCCTGGATGACCCAGGGGAAGAAAAGTCCTCTGAGAGCCATGACTTGTTTATCTTGGTTCTTTTAGAAACACAGCGAGGGGACTCCAACCACAGTCTCCCTCGTTGCCACTAATTGGGCCACACACACCCCACTTCACTGGCATCACTTGATCCCCCTTTTCAAAATGAAAAAGATGCTTTGCATGAAGCACTCTCAAAAATATGCGTGCCTTTCCCGTCCCCTGGATGACCCAGGGGAAGAAAAGTCCTCTGAGAGCCATGATTTGTTCATCTTGGTTCTTTTAGAAACACAGCGAGGGGACTCCAACCACAGTCTCCCTCGTTGCCACTAATTGGGCCACACACACCCCACTTGACTGGCATCACTTGATCCCCCTTTTCAAAATGAAAAAGATGCTTTGCATGAAGCACTCTCAAAAATATGCGTGCCTTTCCCGTCCCCTGGATGACACAGGGGAAGAAAAGTCCACTGACAGCCATGACTTGTTCATCTTGGTTCTTTTAGAAACACAGCGAGGGGACTCCAACCACAGTCTCCCTTGTTGCCACTAATTGGGCCACACACACCCCACTTGACTGGCATCAGTTGACCCCCCTTTTGAAAAAGAAAAAGATGCTTTGAATGAAGCACTCTCAAAAATACGCGTGCCTTTCCCGTCCCCTGGATGACCCAGGGGAAGGAAAGTCCTCTGAGAGCCATGACTTGTTCATCTTGGTTCTTTTTTCAAAAGCGTGGGGACTCCAACCACAGTTTCCCTCGTTTCCACTAATTGGGCCACACACACCCCACTTGACTGGCATCACTTGATCCCCTTTTCAAATTGAAAAAGATGCTTTGCATGAAGCACTCTCAATAATACGTGTGCCTTTCCCGTCCCCTGGATGACCCAGGGGAAGAAAAGTCCTCTGAGAGCCATGACTTGTTCATCTTGGTTCTTTTTTCAAAAGCGAGGGGACTCCAACCACAGTCTCCCTCGTTTCCACTAATTGGGCCACACACACCCCACTTGACTGGCATCACTTGATCCCCCTTTTCAAAATGAAAAAGATGCTTTGCATGAAGCACTCTCAAAAATACGCGTGCCTTTCCCGTCCCCTGGATAACCCAGGGGAAGAAAAGTCCTCTGAGAGCCATGACTTGTTCATCTTGGTTCTTTTAGAAACACAGCGAGGAGACTCCAACCACAGTCTCCCTCGTTTCCACTAATTCGGCCACACACACCCCACTTGACTGGCATCACTTGATCCCCCTTTTCAAAATGAAAAAGATGCTTTGCATGAAGCACTCTCAAAAATACGCGTGCCTTTCCCGTCCCCTGGATGACCCAGGGGAAGAAAAGTCCTCTGAGAGCCATGACTTGTTCATCTTGGTTCTTTTAGAAACACAGCGAGGGGACTCCAACCACAGTCTCCCTCGTTTCCACTAATTGGGCCACACACACCCCACTTGACTGGCATCACTTGATCCCCCTTTTCAAATTAAAAAAGATGCTTTGCATGAAGCACTCTCAAAATTACGCATGACTTTCCCGTCCCCTGGATGACCCAGGGGAAGCAAAGTCCTCTGAGAGCCATGACTTGTTCATCTTGGTTCTTTTTTCAAAAGCGAGGGGACTCCAACCACAGTCTCCCTCGTTTCCACTAATTGGGCCACACACACCCCACTTGACTGGCATCACTTGATCCCCCTTTTCAAAATGAAAAAGATGCTTTGCATGAAGCACTCTCAAAAATACGCGTGCCTTTCCCGTCCCCTGGATGACCCAGGGGAAGAAAAGTCCTCTGAGAGCCATGACTTGTTCATCTTAGTTCTTTTAGAAACACAGCGAGGGGACTCCAACCACAGTCTCCCTCGTTTACACTAATTGGGCCACACACACCCCACTTGACTGGCATCACTTGATCCCCCTTTTCAAAATGAAAAAGATTCTTTGCATGAAGCACTCTCAAAAATACGCATGCCTTTCCCGTCCCCTGGATGACCCAGGGGAAGAAAAGTCCTAAGAGAGCCATGACTTGTTCATCTTGGTTCTTTTAGAAACACAGTGAGGAGACTCCAACCACAGTCTCCCTCGTTTCCACTAATTCGGCCACACACACCCCACTTGACTGGCATCACTTGATCCCCCTTTTCAAATTAAAAAAGATGCTTTGCATGAAGCACTCTCAAAATTACGCATGACTTTCCCGTCCCCTGGATGACCCAGGGGAAGCAAAGTCCTCTGAGAGCCATGACTTGTTCATCTTGGTTCTTTTTTCAAAAGCAAGGGGACTCCAACCACAGTCTCCCTCGTTTCCACTAATTGGGCCACACACACCCCACTTGACTGGCATCGCTTGATCCCCCTTTTCAAAATGAAAAAGATGCTTTGCATGAAGCACTCTCAAAAATACGCGTGCCTTTCCCGTCCCCTGGATAACCCAGGGGAAGAAAAGTCCTCTGAGAGCCATGACTTGTTCATCTTGGTTCTTTTAGAAACACAGCGAGGAGACTCCAACCACAGTCTCCCTCGTTTCCACTAATTCGGCCACACACACCCCACTTGACTGGCATCACTTGATCCCCCTTTTCAAAATGAAAAAGATGCTTTGCATGAAGCACTCTCAAAAATACGCGTGCCTTTCCCGTCCCCTGGATGACCCAGGGGAAGAAAAGTCCTCTGAGAGCCATGACTTGTTCATCTTGGTTCTTTTAGAAACACAGCGAGAGGACTCCAACCACAGTCTCCCTCGTTTCCACTAATTGGGCCACACACACCCCACTTGACTGGCATCACTTGATCCCCCTTTTCAAATTAAAAAAGATGCTTTGCATGAAGCACTCTCAAAATTACGCATGACTTTCCCGTCCCCTGGATGACCCAGGGGAAGCAAAGTCCTCTGAGAGCTATGACTTGTTCATCTTGGTTCTTTTTTCAAAAGCGAGGGGACTCCAACCACAGTCTCCCTCGTTTCCACTAATTGGGCCACACACACCCCACTTGACTGGCATCACTTGATCCCCCTTTTCAAAATGAAAAAGATGCTTTGCATGAAGCACTCTCAAAAATACGCGTGCCTTTCCCGTCCCCTGGATGACCCAGGGGAAGAAAAGTCCTCTGAGAGCCATGACTTGTTCATCTTGGTTCTTTTAGAAACACAGCGAGGGGACTCCAACCACAGTCTCCCTCGTTTCCACTAATTGGGCCACACACACCCCACTTGACTGGCATCACTTGATCCCCCTTTTCAAAATGAAAAAGATGCTTTGCATGAAGCACTCTCAAAAATACGCATGCCTTTCCCGTCCCCTGGATGACCCAGGGGAAGAAAAGTCCTCTGAGAGCCATGACTTGTTCATCTTGGTTCTTTTTTTCAAAAGCGAGGGGACTCCAACCACAGTCTTCCTCATACCACTAACTGGGCCACACACACCCCACTTGACTGGCATCACTTGATCCCCCTTTTCAAAATGAAAAAGATGCTTTGCATGAAGCACTCTCAAAAATACGCGTGCCTTTCCCGTCCCCTGGATGACCCAGGGGAAGAAAAGTCCTCTGAGAGCCATGATTTGTTCATCTTGGTTCTTTTTTCAAAAGCGAGGGGACTCCAAACACAGTCTCCCTCGTTTCCACTAATTGGGCCACACACACCCCACTTGACTGGCATGACTTGATCCCCCTTTTCAAAATGAAAAAGATGCTTTGCATGAAGCACTCTAAAAAATACGCGTGCCTTTCCCGTCCCCTGGATGACCCAGGGGAAGAAAAGTCCTCTGAGAGCCATGACTGGTTCATTTTGGTTCTTTTAGAAACACAGCGAGGGGACTCCAACCACAGTCTCCCTCGTTTCCACTAATTGGGCCACACACACCCCACTTGACTGGCATCACTTGACCCCTATTTTCAAAATGAAAAAGATGCTTTGCATGAAGCACTCTCAAAAATACGCGTGCCTTTCGCCTCCCCTGGCTGTCCCAGGGGAAGAAAAGTCCTCTGAGAGCCATGTCCACATTGTCAGTGGACAGACGCGTGTGCTTATCTGCCAGCAGACCCCCAGCAGCACTGAAGACAGGTTCCGAGAGAACGCTGGCTGCAGGACACGACAAGATCCCCAAGGCGTACGTGGCAAGCTCAGGCAATTTATCCAGATTGGAAGCCTAAAATGAGCAGGGCTCAAGTTGCACAGTAATGGCATCGATGTTTCCTTGCATATACTCATATACCTGTGTCTCCTCCTCTTTTTCCTTGTCCAGCTGTTTTGTTTTCGCATGAGTATATGTCCTTGTCACTTTCCCATGTGTTTGTGTTGTGTTGTGAGTTGTTTGTCACCTTTTGGACACCTTTGAGGGTGTTTTCTAGGTGTTTTTATGTGTTTGTGATTGCCTGCCATAGTTTCCTATGCAGTTCGAGTTCGGTTCGTCGAACGTTCGACGAACCGAACTCGACCGGAACCTCCGTTCGGCGAACCGACCTCGAGCCGAACTGCGACCGGTTCGCTCATCTCTAGTCCCTGACAGTGGGTTCCAGCAGTCCAAAGGCACCAGTGCACTACAAACCAGGAATTGTGAGTAAACAACTTGAAACTGCACCCTTGGTGTCGCCTCTATTATTTCACCTGCACTTCACCGTCTACAACACCCTCATAGACTCTTACAAGCACCAACTGTTGCCCCGGGGTACCGCTCCACCTGTGGGGAGCAGGACCATCCAGCTGCCATTCCACCAGCCCCGGAGGCCCCATACAGCAGCGGCGGCTTAATAGCCGCAAACCACAGGTGACGTCACGAATATAAACTTTAAGCACCCCCACTGAAGCCATATTAGTTGACCCCGCCAGGGTCACGGAGTCGGGCCCCGCCACCACTGACGACCCCCGGACTAGTCCGGCCCGGCACCGGTTGTCCCATAGCCCTGGGGTGGGCAAGTCACCTGCACAAACAGATATCCTCCTAAGATAGCCAAATCTAAAAAAAAACACTCCAACTTCCAAAAATATTAAGCTTTGATATTTAGCAGTCTTTTGGGTTGATTGAGAACATATTCAAATTAGCATCATAAAATTCCAACCTTTATTAAATATTATTTAAAAAAAGAGAGGAAATAATTCCTTCCCTTAGACTGCGATCAAATATCACAAAGCTGCCAGGGTTCCCCCTCTTATTGGATGGGCTAATGTATATATGATGCCCAATACAATATTCACAGTAATATATTTACGGATGGGGCCTCTGAAACAGCCACAAAATAACACAACAAAAAAACACAAAAAGATAGAAAACAACACATTTGTATTTTCTTTCAAGCACTGGACAGTGGTCCTAGGAAAGAAAACACAGCAAAGGCAACATAATAAACCTCAATAAATGCATATATCTCATCGTATACTGACAGCGGTCAAATATAAGAGAACATATAATGCAAGTGTGCCGCCCCCGTGCCAGC
The DNA here is from genome assembly GCF_048569485.1 of Anomaloglossus baeobatrachus. Taxonomy (NCBI): domain Eukaryota; kingdom Metazoa; phylum Chordata; class Amphibia; order Anura; family Aromobatidae; genus Anomaloglossus; species Anomaloglossus baeobatrachus. The sequence continues at coordinate 265,479,417 of NC_134354.1, read as the reverse complement.
AGCCGTTGCTGCTCGGATCCGTATCTACGGTGCGGCTCGAGGGGTTCTCCGGATCTGGGAGTCGCGCGGATACTCCGAATAAAAGGGGGACGTATTTGTACGGGGGTTATTGAAAACTGTCTGTGACAACACCCATGGTGTGTGGTGAGATGTAGCACCACCGCTGCTGTTGTGGGGCTCCCAGGGGCGATGGACTGTCAGCTGAATGTTAACCCCTCCGTGAGCAGGGATGGATGCCCCAGGGCCCAATGTCTCTGTGCAGGGGATGATAACGGCAGGGGCCGGCGCACCCGGTCAGGCCGGGAAAGTTACTCACTGTGGAATCAATCACACAAGTCTTTTGGTAAACCAAGGTGATGGTGGCCGGCTGCTGCAGACGGGTGTATCTGGTCCCACACCCGGGATGATGGTCACTACCCCTTTCCTCTGCACTTTGTGTTCTCTGGTGTAGACTTCCCAGTGTGTAATACAGGGGTCCGCATCCGGTCCTCAGGTTGGGAGCCGTGCCCATCAGACGCTGACCCATGGGATCTACCGGGCTCTGACGGATGCCCTATACCTTCCTGTGGGTGGTTGTCTACTTTTCGGGACTTAGGTTGGGACAGGACCTGGAATCCTGCCCTCAATCGGTTAATTAGATAGCCCGTCGGTGCCAGACATGGCTTCAGGGTCCGAGTATCCCCTTGTGTGCGTGGTTTCCGGGTCGATTGTGGTTTCCGGGTCGTCTTATACGACTCTTCAGGGGACATAATGCTCAATGTAGATGAGGTCCTTTAACCCAGCTATCTTCTGCCCATAGTGCTAGAGAGCCTGAAGCCTCTCAAACTGGATCTTTTATAAAAGTACACATTACATCTAGCCCAATCAGGCCAGTTTAAACTCACCTGTTATTGATTCTATCACGGCTGTACGCTAAAGCGCCATTATCAGAATCACATCACCATTATACCCCTTAACATCCTGGAGTGCATGACGTGCGTTCCATTCAATACCACGCTGTCATGGTCTGGAGGTCCGGGGGAGGAGAAAAGAACTCCTCCCCGTTTCTCCCATGATACCGAGGAGAGTCCCATGACGGATACCCAGACAAAAAAAAGGCATAGTAGTCTCGCCTTGTCTGGTATATTCTACTTTGTAAATCCAGGAGAAGAGGAGATAACTCCTTCTCATCTCTCTCATAGTGTCCGGCGGACTGTCATGACGTGACCTTAAGCTATGCAGGCGCAGCGATCTCACCAGATCTCCTATTCTCTATTCCGGACGTACCAATTCCGACCTCCTGGACATAAATCCTCATCCATGTCAAGCGCAACTGCACAGATTACTTTCTCATCTCAGATAACTCTAAGGGGTACTTTGCATGCTGCGACATCGCAGGCCGATGCTGCGATGCCGAGCGCGATAGTCCCCGCCCCCGTCGCAGCAGCGATATCCTTGTGATAGCTGCCGTAGCGAACATTATCGCTACGGCAGCTTCACATGGACTCACCTGTCCTGCGACCGTCGCTCTGGCCGGCGACACGCCTCCTTGTTAAGGGGGCGGGTCGTGCGGCGTCATTGCGACGTCACACGGCAGGCGGCCAATAGGAGCGGAGGGGCGGAGATGAGCAGGATGTAAACATCCCGCCCACCTCCTTCCTTCAGCATATCTTACGGAAGACGCAGTGACGCCGGTAGGAGATGTTCCTCGCTCCTGCGGCTTCACACACAGCGATGTGTGCTGCCACAGGAGCGAGGAACAACATCGGACTGTCGCGTCAGCGTAATTATGGATTACGCCGACGCTGCACCGATGATACGATTACGACGCTTTTGCACTCGTTAATCGTATCATCGAGCCTTTACACACTACGATGTCGCATGCGATGCCGGAAGTACGTCATTTTCAATTTGACCCCACCGACATCGCACCTGCGATGTCATAGTGTGCAAAGCCCGCCTAAGGGTATGTGCGCACGTTGCTTTTTACCTGCTTTTTACCTGCTTTTTTGCTGCTTTTTCTTCTGCGCTGTTTAATGCCAAAATGGTTGTGTTCTTCTATTCAAGCAAAGTCTATGGGAATTTGGGTTTCTTGTTCACACTATGTTGTTCAAAATGCTGCCTTTTTGTGGCAGAACTTTGGTCAAAAACTCAGCTTTTTAAAGAAGCAACATGTCAATTGTTTTTGCCATTTGGGTTTTGCACTGCAAAGCTGAGTTTTTGACCAAAGTTCTGCAACAAAAAGGCAGCATTTTGAACAACATAGTGTGAACAAGAAACCCAAATTCCCATAGACTTTGCTTGAATAGAAGAACACAACCATTTTGGCATTAAACAGCGCAGAAGAAAAAGCAGCAAAAAAGCAGGTAAAAAGCAGGTAAAAAGCAACGTGCGCACATACCCTAAGTCCAAAATTCAGGTCACACATATATGATTAGTACCAACATGTATCCAATCCCACATGGATAATACGTATAATAATGTGCTTTTAATCAGATAATACCGCATAGGCAAACGATTGTAGGTGTCATTTAAACCAACTCCTAGTATGACACATATACGTATATTTTAAATCCTAATTATATATAAAATTCATAAATATGAATTATATATGGTCCAATTCAAAAGATGTTAGTAAAGTCCCACCCAGTTTGCCCTAAGATGTGTAACCCTGACATCTATATAGTGTATACCAAGGGAAAAATTGCTTGCCCAGTAAGTGCAACTAAAATGTGAACAGTGTGCAAATTTTATATGACAAACAAAGATAGACAGATTATCGCCATCAATCAGGTGACAATCACATAGGGTCTGTTCTTGCTCAAGTCCGAAACGGACATATTACCCTGCATGTTTTGAAATAAGTACAGTCAATTCATAATAAAGAAAGAAAAAAATTATATGGTAGACAGTTATTTCGTTAGCAAAGATTACCAAATCCACAGGCACTAAATAAAACTACTAAAAAGGAGTTGCTCATTTAGTCCCTTAGGGAAGATAGTTTCCAGCCTAAATATCCATTTTTCTCTTTTTGTAAAACCATTCTGTCCTAATCTCCTCCCCATCTTGGTATTAGGACCAAATCGATGCCAATAAATTTCAAAACCTGTGTGTCCCCATTATGTTTCTCGGTGACATGTCTGGCTACTGCAGTGTCTCTTCGATACTCGACGTCCCCTAGGTGTTCCCCCACCCTCCGTCTCAATTCACGGATCGTCTTGCCTATATATTCAAGGCCACATACACAATTGATTATAGATATTCTGATATGTAAGGTGTCGATTCGTATTGAATTGATGATGCCCTACAATTTTGTAATTCACTTTTTTTCTCTATCTCGTTCCGTTTTCGAGATAAAAATGCTAGCTTCGTTGTTTTCCACCAGGTGGCGCTATAGGTGATTTCATTGCGTAGCGCATGGCTACTTTGCTATACCTAGACATCACTTCTATGCCTATAGCTGCCACCGTTCTCAAGTTAATGGCAGTGGACAGGATATGGGTGGACATACTGCATATTGTATTGTAACTTTTTATGGTTGCTTTGCAGCTCTATATAGGCCTTCCACAAGTTTGTGTTAGTCACTGCATCAATGAAGCTCAGGTGTACCTTGACCTTCACCCTTTAACCACTGAACAAGGTTCTGGATGTACAAGGTTGAGTTCAGTGAGGGTCTGCTTACAGGGGAGCAGGCAGTCATGAAACAGTCAGATTGCTGGGTCAGAGCCAGGAAGTACAGATAAGTGACACAATAGGTAGAAGAAGAGTCAGAAAATGAGCTGTCTAAAACAAGAATTAATACAAGCACAACAGGTGCAAAGAACAGTGGTGTTAACAAGATTAAGTAGAACTGACAACTGTCAGTGAAAGACAGATACAGGAATTTATATAGTAAGGAGAGGCTCGCCAGGCTAACAGCAAGGTGTTCCTACAAAGACAGGAATGAACCCAAAACAACCTTCCTAGACAACACAACAAGTCACAAAGAATTAAACGGGACTGCCTTTTTGTCACCCTGTGTTGCCCACAGTGGAGGTACAGCTTCAATGTTGTACTTTTCATACTTTTTAAATAAAAAAAAATATGTTTCTTTTTGGAGTCAGATGCACGGCTAACCAGAGTGTATACATGTAGTGTATATGGAAAAAGCAATGGCTATCTGGCAAGAAATGTCCAAAAATGTTTCATTTTGGGAGATATAGGTTTAATGTATGGAAAATAAAGAAGCAATAGCTTTTTAAAAACCATAACAAAAATTATTTTTTTTTTCATGTTTCTTATATCTACCCTGTGTAGTGTAGGCTTGTAGGCTTCCCAGAATACAATGGACAGGCGGGATGTGTGGCAGTCTATCAGTAGTAGCAGTGGCAACTATAGCTAAGTATAGAATATGATTAATTATGCAAGAAGATTTCCAACTGAGCAGGGGCACTGGCAGACCAAGCAGCAACATCTGTACAATATAGATAAAGTGTCACTGGCAACCATCAGTTTTCATGGGAAGCTGTGAGGCGCAGGAGTCAAGAAGTCCAGGATCAAATACCAAGAGTGTACGTCAAAGGCAGAGGAACAAGACAAAAGAGTAAACAAGTCAAAGTCCATAGTCAGTGATCCAAATAGTGAGATAGAGACAAAGAGGTTAAGCGCACGAATAGTCAAAGGCAAATTCCAAGGTCAGAAAATCCAAAACAAGGAGCATAATTTACTATATGTGCAGTAGGAGCATGTTAACACCGTCCAAACTGGGTACACCTTGTTGCAGACGCTGTATGTTCTATTTAGGTTCCGCCCCCACCCGTCCATCAGAAGAGGGAGAAAAGCTGATCATTGCCTCCTCTTCAGCAAAGCCAGCCCCTGCCACAGCAGTAAGCCCCGCCTGCCGGGAGTAAGCCCCGCTGATAGACATGGAGCTGCTGTGGAGTTCCAGGCCTGTGCAGTGAGTGCTGCAGAAATATGAGAGACTTCTGAGGAGAGTGTATCCCTCCCTCCTGCATGTCATTGCTCTGTAGTTGGCAGTAGTAGGAGGGGGAGGCTCCAGAGGACACAATGTGACCTGAAGTGAGTACTGGAGCTCCCTGAATGATGTCTGTAGCCTCACTATCCTCTTTTATCCTCCTATTTGCCCTCACAGATGCACTCTCCTGTTCCCCCCACTCCCCTCTTCTCTCCTTCACCTATCCTCCTATTTGCCCTCACAGCTACCCTTTCCTGCCCCCTCCCCCACTGCCCTGTAACTGATGATGCCCCATTGCTGTCCTGTGATGGTGGCCCGGCCATCTCATCTTCATGGTTTGCTGCCAGACATCCAACTTTCATATTTATTTGTATATACAATGTGTTTAAAAATGCAAACATATACAGTATATAAGATAAATATATAACACATATAGCGTGCATGTCTGCAATTGTGTGAATAAGTGACTGTGTGCATGCGACATTTTAGTGCTAAAATTCAGACATTAAAAAGCATAAATAATACTAAAAGCAGCAAAAAAACGCTAAAAATGGCAAAACTCATGCACCATTAAAACAACAACTACCATTTTATATGCAAAATTAATAAATCTATAATGTTATTTTTAGTACAGAAAAAAAGGTGAATGGGGCCATATACATCGACAGGAACATATACGAGGATGGGGACAAAGATACAAGCCTGGGATGGGAAAACTGAATGCTGAGGGAATAAGACTCTTTAGGGTGCTTTACACACTGCAACATCGCTAGCGATAGCTAGTGATGTCGTGCGCGATAGCACCCGACCCCGTCGTTCGTGCGACATTTGGTGATCGCTGCCGTAGCGAACATTATCGCTACAGCAGCGTCACATGCACATACCTTCGCAGCGACGTCGCTCTGACCGCCGAACAATCCCTCCTTCAAGGAGGAGGTGCGTTCGGCGTCATAGCGACATCACTGCGGCGTCACTAAGCGGCCGCCCAGTAGAAGAGGAGGGGCGGAGATGAGCGGCCGGAATATCCTGCCCACCTTCTTCCTTCCTCATTGCCGGTGGACGCAGGTAAGGAGATGTTCGTCATTCCTGCGGTGTCACACATAGCGATGTGTGATGCCGCAGGAACGACGAACAACATCGTACCTGCAGCAGCAACGATATTATGGAAAGGAGCGACGTGTCAACGATCAACGATTTTTTACGCTTTTGCGATCGTTGATCATTGCTCCTTGGTGTCAGACACTGCAATGTTGCTAACAGCGCCAGATGTGCGTCACTAACGACGTGAACCCGACGATATATCGTTAGCGATGTCGCAGCATGTAAAGCACCCTTTTCCCTCAGGACCCAGCTTCTGCATGGTTTGCTATACATTTGTCCCTGAACCCCACTTTCTCATGCTCTACTAAATATCTTTCCCTCAACACCCAGCTTTCCCATGTTCTATAACACATCTTTCCCTCAGCATGCAGCTTTCCCATGCTCTGCTATACATCTTTCCTTCAGTACCCAGCTTTCCCATGCTCTGATATCAATGGCAAGCTGGGTGCTGAGGTAAAGATGTACAGCAGAGCATCAGAAAGCTGGATGCTGAGGTAAAGATGCATAGCAGAACATTGGAAACCTGGGTGTTGAGGGAAAGATGTATAGCAGAACATGGGAAAGCTGGGTGCTGAAGGAGAGAGGGATATCAAAGCATGGGAAAACTGGGTGCTGAGGAAAATATGTATAGAAGACCATGGGAGGGCAGGGTGCTGAGGGAAAGATCCAAGTGTCAGCATAATTACCGTGTACTCCGAGCTGGGGGGAGGTGAGAGGAGACAGGGAGGGCCCAGGTCCAAATTTTGCACCTGGGCCCATTGAACTCTAGTTACGTCACTGCCTGGAACATACTGTGTAAGCTATAACTGATAGTGTAAGCCAGCTAAATCGCCAGGAAATCAATCACCCTGAAAGATAAGCAGGTCCAGCATGTAACTGGGCTGCTAGATGATCCTAATAACAATACCTTAAGCCTACTACGCCACTGGAATCTTTTTGGTGGTTGAGTTTTCCCTAGGACACAGTGAGCCTTGGCTTCCTGACACATAAAGAGCACAATGGACAGCCAGATGGTGTGTGGTTTTCTATTGGAAATGTCAGTGCTAGCAACGGCACACAGTAAAGAACACAGTACACAGAGATGTGTGGCTGTCTATTAGCAATGTCAGTGGCCACATTGACCAAGGGCTCGGTTGGTTCACTTACTGCCTCCAATGTGACAGCTGATTATCATAGCCTGCATCGTCATTAATTTCACATTGACTGTCAGTCATGTTCATCCCCTGCCTGTGCCTGGTGTAACTTAATGTCCCCTTCCATATGCTTCTGCGTGTGACATTCTCCCCAACCTCCTCAAGATGGCAAAGAACATGTACAAGATGCTTTTCTTCCTTGATGCATTCTTGTGAGTTTTTTTAAATACATTTTTGAAAGGCTGACAAGGTTGATGTCATAATTGTTTAAACCTACAAATTCAATAACCTTTTCAAAGTGACTCAGCAGGCAACACACATCCTTCATTAACTTCCAGTGGTGGATTTCAAAATAACACAAGCTCCACATTGCCTTTTGCATGATATAATCAGTCATCACTTACACTGCTCATACAGACAGTCCAACATATACAGTATTGAATTCCACCCCATTGCAAAGTCATAAATCAAGTGATCCTCAGGTGGATGGTTCAGTTATTGCAAAGCATACCATGTAAAAATGGCTGAAATACTCAGACACTCTCCTGACTAAGAGCACCATCTTCTTCAAGAGAGTATATCTCTTTAAAAAATTTTTGTACATATGACACGCCCACCAGGGCCGTTGGGGGACAGTCGGAATCGAGCCACGGTTCTGTTTGGAGAGGTCATGGCGGCAGGGCCCGACTCCGTGACCCTGGCGGTGTTGTTAATTAAATGATGGGGATATATTTACAGGGGATAATGACTCGTGATGCCACCTGTGGTCTTCGGCCAGGTATGGCTGACGCTGCTTAGACAGGACCACTGGGGCAGATGGTTACGCAGCGGAGATGGTACAGCTCCCCACAGGTGAAGCTGGGACCCCAGGACAACCGTAGGCAGCTGTTAGGCAGTGGGATGTTTGAATAGCGCGGGGCTGGCGGTGCATGCAATGAGTCCAGGACACAGCGGGATGCAGTCACACGGCCGGCCGGTCAAATGCTGCCCTTGGAGTGCTGAGTCCTGTGGTGATGGGATCCAGCCGATCCCCAGGTAATTCAGAGGCACAAGATCGGTGTATCTTCCTGTGTCCCTTTCCTGGTCATCTTCCTGCGCTGGGTTCGCCCTCCTGCCCTGTGCCCTCACACACAGTGCCCTGAGTCGCTGTCTGCGGGTCTTGTCTGGGAGGCTCTTCTGCCCTTGTTCCCTTCCCTTCTATGGTCACCTTTTCAGCGGATTTGCGTGTGGTTGTGGCTTTGGCACATGAAGTTACCTCAGCCTCCGGTTTGCTAGCAGAGCCTTGTAGTTCTCCATTAGTCTAGGTGCCGGTCCCCCTTTGTGGCCTAGTCCCTCCACACCGGTGCATCGGCTGTGGATCTCTCACTGCCAGTGACTCTAGGACCCTTCTTCCTTCTCTTCCACCTGGCCCTAGGACGACCTCCTCTGGTTCCTGTCCCCTGGACCTCTCCCCTCTGCTTTCTACTTCTTTCTGCTCATAACTTGTTCTGACTAGTTTCACTTTCCATCCTCACACTCCGTTCTAAGTATCCACCCACTAACTAACTCCACCTCCTGGTTCCGGGACTGTGCTCTCCCTAAGCAGCAACTTGACCTAACCACATCCTGATGGAGTGTAGCTATACTAAAGGCTGCTTTACACGAGTCGATCTATTGTGCGATGCATCGTTGGGGTCACGGATTTTGTGACGCACTTCCGTCATTCGTAACGACATCTCCTCATGTGACAGCTCCTTGCGAGTCCAACCGATGCCTAATCGTTTGAAATTCGGCCATCGTGTACTCATCGTTTAATTCCATAAAATCGGTCAGTTTAGTCTTAATGAACGACACATTGCAAAGTGTGACACCGTGTAATCGGCCATCCTCATAGTTGTTTGTGACGTCAGTAAACGTTCAGGGCGTATTTGTGGTTTTAAATAATCACGTCTAATCTAATCGGATTGGTTGTAGCAGATGCGTTTTGATTGGTTATTACTGTTATAAAATACGGAGCTGTAGTCATGATGTGTCAACATTCAGCCTTGGTGTCATGCACAGTGTTTTATAGTGCATTACTCCTAATTTTTCTTACGTTTGTTTGTTCGCTGCCAATCGCCCCATTTTGTGACTCCTGAATGGAAAGCATACTTGTTGATGACCTTGGAATCTCTTGATCTCTTGTGAAGTCAAGTAGATCAAAATACCACAGCCGTGGGACATAAAGATCGGCAGTCGCAGCCCCTGAACTCCGTGACTCCTCGACTTTATTGAGTTCCTTTTTATATACAGTGCATATTCCTTGTATTTTTTTCTTGATAAGATTTACATCCACAGGCTCATTAGGAAAATGGTTTTTATAGATAGTAATCAGATCCACATAAGCTGCTTGTTTGATGCGTTTGTTACTATATTCAGGCGATTTAATTTTCCAAAGACAGGTTAATGTGCGATATTTTTCAATGAAATCACGCAAAAATAATTCGTTTTAATGAGCCGTCATCTGGGAATGAATATATGAGAACATTTTATTTGACACTGTTATAATAAACATGTAATCTATTTTCTTTTTAAAAGAACAAAAAATAAAAAAAAAAAAAAAACCATTGTGAACGGCTAAATGACACAATAAATAAACCATACAAAACCAAATTTAACCCACCTTTGGAAGATAGATACTCTGAATTCGTCATAAACCAGACCACAAACAACAGACAAGATTGATGCTAAGGACACACGAGGCAACAAAGACAGACGCAGAAGAGAAACTATATATATGGGATGTAACCAATCAACCACATTAGCAGAACTGGATTGAGCAGGTCAGAAGAATTCAGGGCGTGCAACAATCCAGACAACGTCACGGAGGGCTGTATAGTTTGCCTAATTACGCTTATTTAAAAGACAGAGTGACCAAAGGAAAACATGTGTGGAGCCTTTTGGACGTCCGCCATGGCCAATCAATATATCGATGAGCGCTTTGTGGTCAATTGACAACACTCAACGTGTGACATATGGACAACTACCTATCAGCGATACAAACAAAAAAAAAAAAAAAAGACTTTGCCAAATAAATCGCACGATGGATTGACTCGTGTAAAGCAGCCTTAAGAGTGTGTGTGTGTGTGTGTGTATGTTTCAGTCTGTGTGCTCCTCCTTACCAGAGAATGGGATATCACACATCTGGCTGAGGTACAGTACTTCTGTGGCGACTGGACCCCCAGAGGCGCCACACGTACGCCATGCATGTGTTATTTTGACCAAATGTAGTGTAGCCACAATGTTCCAGGCATTGTCGCTTACAAAAATATCGAATTTTAGCTGATAGAGGACCATTCAGGGAGATATTTAATGCTTGATGCAGAGGAGCACTGTATGGCTTTTCTTGTGATGTTCATAAGCTGTGAAAGTGCTCGGAAGGAATCAAGCTTAATAAAGTGAGTGTTGGGAATGGATGCAACTTTCTGGTTAGTTGTTATTGTTGATGGCGTAATATCCATTGAAGAGGATGTGGAGGTGTTGTATGAGGAGGTGGTCAAGCAATCGTGGTGTTGGAACCATACCTAGTGACCAACCATCCATAGAGGCTTCACCATCTGTTCTTACCATGGGGCATTACTAACATTCAGAATGTTGACCTAGTGAGCCTTGAAAAACACGTACTGTTCCCGTCCATTATGGCTGCTTCAAATGTTATGGAGGAAAAGCATGATTTTAGAGTTCAATAACAAATCCAGGGAGTGGCAGAGTTTCTGCAAGGAAAAATGGCGGCTGGTACTGTATTATTCAGTGAAGCTCATAATTTCCTGCATATTTTTTTCTAACCCACACAGTCATGTATAGGTATCTGATTGTACATTAGTGAAGGAGCAGTAAAAGCAGTCGGAGTACAGCAAGCAATAAATGATGATGATGACACTGACCAGGTAGTACTTGAGGATGCAACAGAAAGATGAGCATGAGGAGAATTAGTGGGCGGCTAGCTTAGTATTTCTGCCTGGCTTGCTTTCCCACAGAATGGGATGTAGTCACTTTATGTGCTGATACAGAGTCGTTACTCCTAGTCGATTTTCTTAAGACATCCACAGCTTATCTTCTTTCTGCAGAGCCTGAACACTGCAAAATATTTGGTGGACTGGAACATGGAGAAGTATTTCCAAACCTAATATGATGGCACATAGGATTTACCATCACTACAACCACCATCAGAGCTTTCAGGAACTGTTGAGCCTTGTCTATTAACAGCAATTGCAGTATGACCTGCTCCAGAGATGATTGTAAAAGAAGCTGAAGTAATAAGGCTAGTATGGAGACACGAAGGTCAGAGGGTGCTCTCGTTCTCTGGCCTGGCTGTCATTGTAAAGACACTCCGGTAACACTATTGGGTCACCAAGAGTCCACAGCATATAATACATTCCCAGAAAGTTCACTCCTCTTCTAATTGCCTTCATCAAGCCAATGTGTCACGCTTCCCAGCCCCCGTGCCACGCTCCCCGGCTCCCGTGTCACGCTCCCCGGCTCCCATGCCACGCTCTCCGGCTCCCGTGCCACGCTCCCCGGTCCTCCGCTCCACAGCCTCCTTGCCTCCTCTCCCTCACCTGCGTTCTCCAGGCGTCCTGGTCCCCGCTCCCGGCACCCTTCCGCGACTCTGAGCCCTCTGCCGGGCACTCCTGCTTCTTGTGCACCGCTTTCTGCCCTGGCTTCTGGCACCCGGACCTTGCGCATGCGCGTTAGGGTGCACGCGCGGTCATTGACCCTTTCTTAAAGGGCCAGCGTCCACTGACAGGATATTACACATACAGGTACAGGGTATAAAGGGGTTTCCTTTCCAAATGGGCGGGGCCTGTTCTTTATGTTTAGTAAGCTAGGAGTCAGGTCCCCCTGTACCTTTGTGGCGCCCTGGACTAGCCAGGTCCTCACAGGTACTGCAACAACACACCCCACACCCCGAGATAGGCACATCAGCCAGACACCAAATCCTTGTTGCCTCCCTCCAGGGGCTGATGTCCACACCAGGTGGGGTGGAGCCAGGCGGTTGGCCCCACCCACTGAGGAGTTCACAGTCCTGGAGGCGGGAAAAGGGAGGGAGAACAGTTAGAGAGGTGAAAGAGAGAGGAGTGAAGTGGTAGTAGAGGAGCAGACTGACCGTGTCCGGGTACGTGGCCCGGGCACCAAGAGCAAGGTTGGCAGACGGTGGTGGCCATCTGCAGGAGAGGCAGATCGACGCGGAACCGTAGGACCGGGGACGGGCGGTGGCCCGCCGGTACCGATCCGGGGAGCGAAGAAAAGCCAGCACAAACCGGCAGGGCCTGCGGACCCTGACCAGGCTTGGAGTCGCCGTTAAACAGGTCAAATCCGTTAGTGACCGGAACCTCAGGGGTTTCCAAACAGCCAAGACCCGACTGAAGGCAACCGTCCAAACAGCAACAGGGAAATACAGCTACCGCCACAGCTAGAATTCCCAGGACCAGAGCCTGCGGGCAAAAGGGCTCCTCCGGCATATATCCACGCTGGGGAGCGGGTTACCGGTGGGAAGCCATCGGGACCGAAGTTACACAAAAAGTGCAGGGAAAGGCAGCCACCACCAACCGTCCGGGAGAAACCACAGCAGCCGGCTGTGGGACCCATCCATCCAGCCATTTGTTTTACTGGAGACTCTGCATCTGTTCTTGGCTGAGTGAGTACCACCGTGCCATCCGGCACCGCGCTGCCCCCGCGACCCTGCACCTCACCAACCGTACCTCCCCTTCACACCTTACCGGGCCCCGGGACAACCAACCCCTACCGACGAAGGGGGAACAACATCTCAGCTGCTCCCTGTCATCGCTCCCGGGATCCCCGTCACCAGCAGCGGTGGTGCCCCAACCTCACCACAAACCGTGGGTGGCGTCACGGACCAAATCATATGACCGATCTCGGCAAATCGTAGCAATGATCTGGGCGTGTCACATCGCTAATGAGATCGCTAGTGATATCGTTGTGTGTAAAGCGGCCTTTACTGTGCTGAATTTCAGCACTGATCCACGGACACACTGTGGAATGACCTTGTGCTGAAAAGCCAGTTTTTCCAGGGTTTGTCCTAGAGGGTAAAGGAGGCATTTGTTATGTATGAGACTCCTCCTTCTTTAGTGTGTGCTATGTCTTTCATAATATGTATTGATCGTCAATTTCAGCAGAGGTCTCATGAATCTAAAACATCCTGGGAAGGTGTTACTGTACCAGCATTATCTCCATTCTTTTGTTGCTGTATTACTTCCCTTGCTTTTCCCGATAGTTTCTTACTGTTTATTCCTGTGAGTATGCAGTGTGACTGAGTTTCTGTTATCCCCGTCTGTCTCATGTTGGTTTCCATCACACTCCTGCCCCTTCCTTCCTTTGGGGGAGGGAGAGGAACAGCGTTAAGGCCAAGTCTCACTAAGCGACATTGCTAGCGACATCGCTGCTGAGTCATGGTTTTTGTGACACAACAGCGATCTTGCTAGCAATGTCGCTGTGTGTGACATCCAGCAACGACCTGGCCCCTGCTGTGAGGTCGCCGGTCGTTGCTGAATGTCCTGGACCATTTTTTGGTTGTTGCTCTCCCGCTGTGAAGCACACATCGCTGTCTTTGACAGCGAGAGAGCAACGATCTGAATGGGCAGGGAGCAGGGAGCCGGCTTCTGCGGATGCTGGTAACCAAGGTACACATCGGGTAACCAGGCAAAGAGCTTTGCTTGGTTATCCGATATTTACCTTGGATATCAGCATCCGCAGCTTCTAGAAGCTGGTTCCCTGCTCCCTGCACACGTAGCCATGGTACACATCGGGTAACTATAAGCAAAGCGCTTTGCTTAGTAACCCGATGTGTACCATGGTTACGAAGCACAGCGTCGTTACACGGGTCGCTGGTGGCTGGTGGCTGGTCGCTGGTGAGATCTGCCTGTTTGACAGCTCACCAGCGACCAAGTAGCGACGCTCCAGCGATCCCTGCCAGGTCAGATCACTGGTGGGATCGCTGGAGCGTCGCTTAGTGTGACGGTACTTTTATTCAGGAGTAGAGAAAGGCGTGAGACTCTGGTGTCTTCACCATTAGGGGTAATCTGGAGGTGAGGGATAGCCTAGGGTTCTCTAGCATGAGGGACAGTATAGCAGCCTCTGTCCCTCGGTAACCCACAGTCACATCGTGACATTTTATGAGAGCAAAAAAAAAATTATTTTTTGATAATTGTGTAATCTATGTGAAGATTATTTGCTCGTTCAATGATTAGATCAACAAAAGGAGAAGTGTAAATTAAAATCCTAAATAGGTAGAATATGGCTTTCAGTGATTGAGTGATCGTGTTCTGAGGCAATTGTTCAGTACCAGTTGGAGCATTGGAATGAGAGTATATGTGTCATATTGTTCATTGACATTAGATATTAGCTCATTATTATTATTATTCACATAAGAACATTAAATTGATTTTCAAAAATGCCATCACTAATTCGCTTTTCTTTGGTCAGTTTACTTTATGAACTAATATATTCAAAATACATTGAGCACATCTACACTTCAGATTAACTCTTTCAGTGAATACAGTACATGATGTTAGACATTTTTTTGTGTTTAATGATCGGTATTACCTTCAGGGGAGCGGCTCTGCGATGGGCGCGGCCGGTGCGCCTTCGTACGCCAATCTCTTTCTAGGTTTCTGGGAGAGGTTGGTTTTTGGTGACGGAGGTGCGGGGGCTGGCGCCCATGTGCAGTGCTGGATAAGGTATATCGATGATATTTTGATTTTTTGTCAGGGCACTGTGGAGCAACTCGAGACGTTTATGGGGGAATTAAATAACAACAACATCAACATTAAATTGACATACAAGCATAGCAGCAGTTGCGTTGACTTCTTAGATATTAAAATCTCAGTCGGTCCTGAATGGGTCATACAGACTGATGTTCATAGAAAGGACACATCAGTCAACGCACTGCTGCATGATTCTTCTGCTCATACCCCCTCCACCATCCGGGCTGTACCGACTGGCCAGTTCCTAAGGATGAAGCGAATTTGCTCTTCAGACACCGCCTTTGAACATCAGTGTGCTGATCTTCAGCGCCGCTTCCAGGATCGAGGTTACAGCAATCAGGCCATCAAAAGGGGCTACCTTCGTGCTAGGAACACCTTTAGATCTCAGTTGCTCTCATGTAAGCCTATGATAGGTCCTTCAGAACCCGAACTGCGTTTCATTGGCACCTTTAATTACGAGTGGAGTACTGTGAGAGGGATTCTGAACAAGCACTGGCCAGTGCTTCTGTCGGATCCCGTGCTGTCGGATTTCCTTCCACAGACTCCGCTGGTTACAGCACGCCGTGCCAAAAATCTGAGAGACATCTTGGGTGGCAAGCCACTATGTCCCCCCTATCCGTAACCCATTTGGCACTAGGGGCCCAACGGTGGGCTGTTACAAATGCGGCCACTGTTTGGCATGTAGAAACATAAACCGCAGTAAGACATTCTATTCTTCTGATGGGGCTAAGACATTCCAAATTAAGAAATACATTACGTGTAATTCCACACATGTGGTGTACTTTGCTGTGTGCCCATGTTCCCTGATCTATGTTGGGCTCACCTCCCGTAAGCTCCGCATAATGGTCAGGGAACATGTTCGTGACATCGAGGCAGCTAAATCAATTACCGATAACACGCTAGTTAAAACCCTGCCTCGGCATTTCAAGGCCCACCATAACTGTGACTGTGCACTGTTGGAGGTGCGGGGCAATGACATGGTGAACAGTGGGTCCAGGGGTGGTAACCTTAAAAAGACACTAGCCCAATGTGAGGCACATTGGATCCACCGCCTAGACACACTGGTCCCAAAGGGACTTAATGAAACAATGAGCCTCTCCCCGTTTCTCTGACATATATGATCCCATGTTTTATCATCACCGGGTTTGTTTTATAATCATCTTGGGGTTGTGTATTTTTATCCTTTATCATTGTTTTTAACCCCTTCACGACCATGGACGGATCTTTCCGTCATGGATCGTGTCCCGGTAAGCCCCGCCCCCTGCCGCGGGCAGGCGGCGTGGATCGGCACACATATCAGCTGTTTTCAACAGCTGACATGTGTGCCTACATGTTCCGAGTGGAATCGCATTCCACCCGGAACATTAACCCCTTAGATCTCGCTGCCAAAGTCTGGCAGCGAGATCTATATGCGCGCGGCCATCTTTTTTACTTACCGCCGCCCCCTCCGGACGTCACGTGAGTGATCACGTGACGTTCGGTGGTTGCCATCGTAGCACAGGGTCATGTGATGACGCCTGGTGCTACGAAGTTTCACTTTCATTCTTCCTCGGCACGGAGCAGAGGAAGAAAGAAAGTGACTATTTCTGCTGTTCACAGCGGTATAGCTGTGATCAGCAGATAGCGATCAGCAATCGGATTGCTGATCGCTATAGCCCCCTAGGGGGACTAGTAAAATAAAATAAAAAAAGTAAAAAAAAAGTTTTAAAAAATTAAAAAAAAAACAAAAAACCTAAAAGTTCAAATCACCCCCCTTTCCCCCCATTGAAAATTAAAGGGTTAAAAAATAAATAAATATACACATATTTGGTATCGCCGCGTTCAGAAATGCCCGATCTATCAAAATATAAAATCAATTAATCTGATTGGTAAACGGCGTAATGGCAAAAAAATTCCAAACGCCAAAATTACGTTTTTTGGTCGCCGCAAGTTTTACGCAAAATGCAATAACAGGCGATCAAAAGGTAGCATCTGCGCAAAAATGCTACCATTAGAAACATCAGCTCGAGACGCAAAAAATAAGCCATCACTGAGCCATAGATCCCAAAAAATAAGAACACTACGTGTTTCGGAAAATGGCGCAAAACGTGCGCCACTTTTATTGGACAAACTTGTGAATTTTTTTTAACCCCTTAGATACAAGTAAACCTATACATGTTTGGTGTCTACAAACTCGCACCGACCTCAGGTATCATACCCACACATCAGTTTTACCATATAGTGAACACCGTGAATAAAACATCCCAAAAACTATTGTGCCATCACACTTTTTTTGCAATTTTTCCACACTTGGAATTTTTTTGCTGCTTTCCAGTACACCATATGGTAAAACTTATGGTTTCATTTAAAAGTACAACTTGTCCCGCAAAAAACAAGCCCTCATATGGCAAGATTGACGGAAAAATAAAAAAGTTACGACTCTCGGAAGAAGGGGAGCAAAAAACAAAAACGCAAAAACGGAAAGTGCCCCGGGGCTGAAGGGGTTAATCATCATTTTATTGCTGTGCTTTCCCTTTCTCTCTCTTTTATATGCCATATTCGGTTGTTCTATATTACAGTGATAAAAAGCTCATACATCCATTTTTTGTGCCCAGTCTTGTAACCTCCATGCTTTCTATATATATTTTCAGCATTCTGTCTGTCTGGACTGTTGCCCCTCTCTTCTCTTGAAACTGGACTTTTACCTCCTCCGGACTTACTGTATTATGACAACAATCAAGCTAATAAGAATACCGGATATGGTCCTTGTATTAGTGTTACGTTTTCACTGCCTTTATGTTTTGTAATCTATGCTGTTTAGAACTTCTCTATTTAATTCTGCAGAGAGTCACAGTCCAGCCCCTTTGTTTACACCTTCCACGTTCACATACCTCTGTACGCGCAGCGCGCCCGTGTCTTCCTGTTGCTGGCGCGCTTGCCGTCTCTGTGGTGGCCCGCATGTTATGCTTATGTAATCGGTCAGTTCTCAATTTCATTTGTTTGGCTGTCCTGTTATGTGTTTCATATCCCTCTGTATTTTTATCTTCTTTTTTTTTGCTGGTTGCACATAAGAAACTATAGTTATAAAATTATACCCACTTTTTTTAGCACTTAATGACTCTCATTCTCTTACTTTATACATGTCTTTTTGAGTCTGTGCAATGGTCTTATTGACCAATTTGGGCTAAGTTATGCCCAGTATGAGTTTTGGACCGCTGTATGGGAGCCCCTATACTTAACATGATATTAGACATGTCTGATGTCATTTACTGATCGTGAGTCGCAATTGCATTGTACATCATTTCATTGATTATCTGCTCATGTAACAAACAATAAGAATTGCAAGGGACATGGCACACCAAAAACCAAGCCTGAGTACAGGTGTGGTATACAGTATATGTACAGTATGTCAAATTTGACCAATTTAAAAAGCATGAAACAATGAGTAGCTTGTGACACGCACCATGTGTGACAGTCACAAGGTTGTTAGTTTTCCTTTTAGCAATGTTGGTGGCCACTTTCTACATGAAGAATGTAAAAAAAAATGTGTATTTGAAATGCAGCAGCATCACTATAACCACCGTGATCAATCACTGACAGTATATGAGGAAAAGAGAATAATAAAGAGATTCAACTGATAGGGAGAGAGATAGGAAAACTATGTATACACTAAGGTTCCTCACTGCTCTGCTACAAGGAACACGCTGGGACCGATTCATTAAGAATGACGTTGTGCATGCCAGTCACAATAAAGAGCCCACTGGAGGCACACGCCACTTAATGAATTTGGCTCATCTTCTGTGTGGCATGTGCCTCTGCAGAAATGCTATTAGTCAGATGCTTTTGTAAGAAACTCCAGCACTTTTTATGAATTTGTAAGTTTACAAAGCATTTGTGGTACATGATGGTCCAATTCTTAAGTGAGTACTTTAAACAATCTCACAATACCATATGTATGCGGCAGTGTATAACGAAACACAAGTATGCAAATAAGGTATGTACAAGCAATTATTTGCCCACTGACCGATAGTTGCAGCCTTTCTGGAAATCTGTCTAGACCTTCTCCTGAAGATTTGATCAGCTATGAGATATGATTGCAGTATAAAGATGAAGCAGCAGCTTCCATTGATTTGTGTTGTCACACTGCCACCCAGCGGACTCCTTAGAGAATGCAAACACAACTTGTAAATTGTTGAAATATTTTCTACAGATGTCCACTGAATTAATTCATACCAGAAGTGGAAAGTTGTTGAATTCAATTAAATATAAAACAGTAGAATTACCTTTAGGGCTCACTCCCACTTGCATATGAAAAAGACAAGTGCAATGAGGGAAAAAAAAATCCCATTGCCCTCCAATCAACTGTAATCATCCTGAGGAAAAAATTGCAGTATGCTGCTCACGGCTGCATATATCTGACAAAATTTACCAGAAAAAAACGGATAGCAACAAACCCTTAAAGTTGTTCCAGAAAATTAAGTATTTCCCTCAGAAAACTAATAATACATCCCCTACACCGCCCCTCTTCATAATACACCCTCTACATTGTCCCTCTCTTTAATTTTTATTCCATACTGCCCTATGTATAATATGCCCACACACATAATGCCACTCTGTATAATATCCCCCATACACACTGCACCTCTGTATAATATCCTCCCATACTCACTGACCCTCTGTACAATAACTCTCTCTCACACACACTGCCTCTCTGTATAATATCCACCCCACACACTGCTCCTCTGTATAATATCCCCCCATAAACACTGCCCCTATGTATGATATCCCCCCACACTACCTCTCTGCCTCACATACACTGCCCCTCTGTATACTATTTCCCCACACTAGCTGCCTCTCTTTATAATATCCTCCCACACACTTTGCCCCTCTGTACAATATCCACCAACACACACACGCACTGCTCCTCTGTATTATATTCCCCCATACACACACTGCATCTCTACATAATATCCCCCATACACTGCTCCTCACAACACTTTTGTAAAAAAGAAGTAGTGGGCACCACAGGGTAATATATATATATATATATATATATATATATATATATATATATATATAAATAAAGGGATGGGTGCTAAGAAGAACTATGCAAAAAATGAATTGTAACATGAGAGGAAAAAAGCTGCATAGTAAAACATGTGCACACCCAGCTATTTATTTATAAATCTGGCTTTATTTGATACAAAACATATAAGGCTGTTGACAAAAACAAAGATTAAAAGCATGATTGGCAAGAGAAAAAGAATGAATGAAATAGGGTGATTGACATAATAATCTTGTACTTATCCCAAATGAAGTATCAGGGCACTGATAATATATACTTATTGTGCAATCTAAGCAAGGCAGTGTCCGCAGATAAATAATATAATTCTATATTATACACAATATCTGATTGTAGAGCTTCATTTTAAAGGTAATGTGGCAGTAAGTCAATAAAGGGTATAAAAAATGAATAATAAGACTTACGGAGTAAATACAACACAGGCAATCAGATTAAACAAGAAGATTTTGTGCAAAATATTTAGAACAACTTCAATCACAATTTTTTCACAGTGTGCAAGTGGACCTAGAATTGATGCTTTGATGTTGTTTTTGAAGTATGGAGGATGGTCACATCAGATAGTAGATTTTTTTCATTCACTTTCCATTTTGTTATTGATAAATATATACTATTAATACTTTTAATTTTCATTCTGACATTTTCCCATTTGTCCCCGCTTTCCTAAAACATTTGTACAGTACTCTATGTCACTACAATATCTGCACAAGTCACAAGTCAGTGATTTCAAACCTGTGTCTCCTCAGGTGTTGCAAACCTGCAACTCCCAACATGTCCTGAGAGCCCACCGCTATCTGAGCTGTAGCGTCATAACAGTGAGAGCAAGTTAACACGAGTGTATTATACACATTCAGCTTCATTCAGAAACCTCTGACAATTTTCTTTCACTTGTCATCTGTTTGCTTTCTGATGGCATATGGACTGCACAGGGCTGCAAACAGTTTCTTTACAGCAGCTATTAATAATTTACAAGACCATCGATGGAAGAAACTATCGCATGCTACGATTTTTATCCCATGCAGATTTGGTCAGTGAAAAAATCGGTTATCAGCATTGCCCTATTGAATAACATTGGTCTGAGTGTGATCTATTTGTCCCATGGAAAGTACTCAAACCGAAAATACGGTTTACATGAACGAGCCTTTAGAGAGACACGAGATTTGGATCACTGGTCTCATCCCATGGATCAAAAGGGATTGTCTAGGAACAGTTTTCTTCTTCTGAAGGGGACTTTACACGCAGCGATGTCGCTCGTGAAAGCACCCGCCCCCGTCGTTTGTGCGTCACGAGCAAATCGCTGCCCGTGGCGCACAATATTGCTAACACCCGTCACACGTACTTACCTTCCTAGTGACGTCGCTGTGTGAGGCGAGCAACCTCTTCGTTAAGGGGGAGGTTCATGCGCCGTCGCAGCGACATCACACAGCGGCCCATCAATAGAAGCGGAGGGGCGGAGAACAGCCACATTATCGACTCGTCCACCTCGTTGCCGGAGGACGCAGGTAAGCTGTTGTTCATCATTCCCGGGGTGTCACACTTAGCGATGTGTGCTGCCTCAGGAACGACGAACAACCTACGTCCACAATGACCAACGAGATTTTGAAAATGAACGACGTGTCAACGATCAACGATTAGGTGAGTATTTTTGATTGTTAACACTCGCTCGTAGGTGTTACACGCAACGACGTCGCTAACGACGCCGGATGTGCGTCACGAATTCCGTGACCCCGAAGACATATTGTTTGATATGTCATTGCGTGTAACGGGGCCTTTAAGGCATGCACATGTTGAAAATAATAAACACATGGATATTCATCATCCGCAGGTCAACACGGCCTCTCCACCATCACTCTGGTCTGTTCAGAGCACGGTATCTTGTATGCCGTAGCGACCGCATGATAACACAGGCCTCACTATTTGGTTGTGAATTTGGTTAACATTTTATTCAGGTGCAGAAAGGGTTAACAAATTTTCAGTCAGTGGCTCTGAGGTATTCTGGCTCTGACAGGTTTAGTCTGGTTTTTGCGCGCCCGTTTTGCTGCCATCTGATTGGATCAGCTGGGAGAAAGTGCGGGTAATTTTAACTATAAAAGTAGCTGCTTCCGTCAGCTGGCTGTCAGAAGAATTGAAGATCAAGAAGAACAGCTGATGGAGAGCCTGCTACAGGAGTTCATGAAGAGGGCGAGCGAGGTCGGCGGAGAAGCCTGGCTTAAACAATGCCTGGCGGTGCCCAGGCGGCCAGCAGAAGCTGAGGAAGAGATGGACTGCGACGCTGCGGTGATTCAACTCACCGCTCCTGAGGAGATGGCAGCGCTGACTGAGGAAATCCCAGCAAGTCATCCTCCTGCACCCGGTCATGTGTCCAGGAAGAGGAAGAGTGGATCATCTAGTCAGCGCCGTCGTAAAAGCGCGGCGCTGACCCAGGGATTTGAAAATCCTAGCAGGTGCAGGGCTGCACCAGCAAGTGTGAGCGTGCCGGAGGCCGGAAGAGCGACGGGGGCCCCCTGGTCTGACTCCCCGTCTGAAGAGGATGATCTGCCAGCTGGAGCCAGAGAACAGGATCGTCAGCGTGGCTCAGCTGCAGAAGATGGAATTCCAGAGGAGGGCCGAGGATCGCAGAGCAGAAGGAGGGGTGAGATGTTCAATGTTCCCCTGTCTGTCTCGTGTGTCGACCCTCTGTCTGTTAGTATGGAGTCTGTAGTTAGGAAGGTGTTAGGAGAATTGTTAGCAGGGGGAGGGACGCCTAGGGGGGGTAGTGCAGCCCCTATTGGTAGTCAGGAGTCCATGTCATTGCCTGGTTATTTATTTAAAGAGGCATTGACATGTGACTTGTCTCCCCTGGGTTTTCATCTGCCGCAGCCAGTTAAAGAAAAGATTTATAAGGGGGAATTTATTGATTTATTTTCTCTGCTTCCGTCTAACAGAGAAAATGTTAATAAAGAGGATAAGACGGAGTTGGATGATAGGAAGAAAGGTCCCCTTAGATCTTTTCATAACTGGCTGCAGGCATTTTGCATCTTTTCCTCTGTTTTAGGGGAAAGGAACCCTTCTGTTTGTTCGGGGTTATTTCAGCACCTTGACAGCATAGACAGTTTGGTAGACAGAGTATTAATAATTCTACTGTTAGTAAAGGATTTTGTTTCGCTTATAATGAATCAAATTGTAAGTTTGCATCTAACTGCAGATTTCGGCATGAGTGCTCCTTCTGCGGGGGCAATCATGCCGTCATCAAATGCTTTAAGAAACAGAATCAGAGTAACCAGCAGCAACACAACAGTAAAGAGTCCATTTTTAAAGGCGGCGACTCTAGTGAGGTTACAAAACATGCTGGGTTGGTTAAGGCGCTTCCTAGACAGACAGAAGGCTGATACTCAGGGATTATCATCTTCGGGTTCTTATATTAGTTTGGCACATCAGCTTAAGGAAGATTTGTTTATGTGGCGGTACTTTTTCAGCGGGAGTTTTGAACTTTCCTACGTTTTGTAGTTGTTTTTTGGTCAGGGTGAGTACGGTTTTGGTGTTTTTTGTCAAGGTGAATTCTTATTTGAGTTTTGGCGCAATTACTGGAAGGTTAGTGTTGTGACGGGCAATAGTACGGTAATGTCCTTATTTCCAGTTTTGCGGTTGGTTGAGGTCTGGGGTAAGTTGTGGTCAAATCAAAGGATGCTGTTGGTATCAGATAGCAGGAATCAGACAGGGTTAATAAGTTGGACAATGCTCTGTCTCTGCAGGATCGGGAAGAACTTTTTTGTATGGAACCGATGGCAATTTCTCTCGGGAGCCCGTGCCCAGAAGCTTTATGGAATGTAGTGATGGCTTAGTTGTTTCGGCTATTAAGAGGTCTATTGCTGATTCAACATGGGCCAGGTATTCGGCCGCATGGTTAGAATGGCAGAATTTTTGTGTTTTTCATAAAGTGGATTGTTTTCAGAGTAATGTGGGTTTAGCGCTTGAATTTCTGGATTTTTTGATGAGAAAGAATTTAGCGGTGGGGTCAGTTTCTAATATTTTTTCAGGTGTGTCTTTTTTCTTGAGATTGCATGGTCTGTTGTCATTGAAGAGTTTTTTCCCAGTTCAACAGGCATTGAAAGGTTATAGGAAAAGGACGTGGAAGCCGGATAATCGTAGACCTATTTCGCTTAAGTTATTGCTCTCATTGTGGAATGTGTTGCCATATATTTGCGTTAATGACTTTGAGTCAATGGTGTTTAGGGTGGCATTCGTTTTAGCATATTTTGGAGCTTTTAGGATTAGTGAGTTAGTTTCTGTTAGTAGGAGTCGGTTGTCAGGATTGATGTTTTCAGATGTTTTTGTTACTGATAAGTCGTTGAGGATTTGTATTGGTAGGTCTAAGTCTGATCAGGATGGTTTGGGATCAAACGTCAGGTTATTTCGGATAAAGAATTCAGTTATTTGTCCTGTCTCCAATGTTAACAATTGGCTTCAAATTAGACCTCCATTTGATGGGGCGTTTCCTATCCATCAGGATGGGAGTCCGGTGACAGTGTTTCAGTTTATTTCAGTTTTTAAAAAATCCTTGATTAAACTGAATCTAGAGCATCTTAAACTGTCATCCCATTCTTTTCGTATAGGGGCAGCTACGGAAGCAGCCATAAGGGGGTTACCGGCTAGTAAAATTATGGGGATTGGGAGATGGGAGTCAAAGCGTTACAAAATTTATGTCCGTCCAAGGTTGTTAGTATAAAATTTCTTTTTCTTTTTTGTAGGTCCCATTGTCATTTGGATAGTGGGACACTCTTACATATTTTGGGCCAAGAGAAGAGCATCAGGAAGGTCATATGGAGAGAATTTAGCCATTAATATTGAACATTTTAACATTTTGTGGTACAGCGTTAGAGGTATGAGCTGGGACGGACTGATGAAGGAGATGAGCTGTTTAAAAACATTGTGGCCTTCTCCAAATTTAATCATTTTGCACTTGGGCGGGAATGATATTGGAAAAGTGAAAACTCTTGATCTGATTGCTGCCATGCGAAGAGACCTTTCAATCATTAGGTCATGGTTTCCTGATGCGGGTTTGGTCTTTTCCGAAATCGTTCCCCGTTTGCAGTGGCATTGTGACAGGCTGAGGTTCCGGGAGCGGATTCGGAAAAGGATAAACCGTGCCATGGAAAGGTTTTTACCAGTTATAAATGGGTCAACCTACAGACATCTTGATCTGGAAGGTTTTCTGAGTGGCCTTTACAGGGATGATTTAGTCCATCTGTCAGACGTGGGATTGGACATATTCAATTTAGGGCTCCAAAATTGTATCGAGAAATGGCTGTGATATTTGTTAGTGGGGGTGGGCCAAGGACTGTTAGTCCTTGGCGTTTGGGTAAAGTCGCCAGTTTTACTGGCGGACTGGTTGTTTATGGTATATGGTTATGGAAGAATTTTAATAAAATATTGGTTTTAATTATTTATTAATTAATTTATTTATTATGTAACCCTTAATAAATGTCACGGCCATTTTATGCCATTTACTTTATTCAAGTGTGGTGTCTTTAATTTAATGGGTAGGCCTTGTGTTGTCATGTTCAGAGCACGGTATCTTGTATGCCGTAGCGACCGCATGATAACACAGGCCTCACTATTTGGTTGTGAATTTGGTTAACATTTTATTCAGGTGCAGAAAGGGTTAACAAATTTTCAGTCAGTGGCTCTGAGGTATTCTGGCTCTGACAGGTTTAGTCTGGTTTTTGCGCGCCCGTTTTTGCTGCCAGCTGATTGGATCAGCTGGGAGAAAGTGCGGGTAATTTTAACTATAAAAGTAGCTGCTTCCGTCAGCTGGCTGTCAGAAGAATTGAAGATCAAGAAGAACACCCACCCTCCCCCCCTGGAGAAAGACTACTTCATGAACTGCTCTCGTCGTGACATTTGTTAGTGGGAAAGTCGCCAGTTTTACTGGTGGACTGGTTGGTTATGGACTTCTTTTTGAAAGTATTGGGTAAAGTCGCCAGTTTTACTGGCGGACTGGTTGTTTATGGTATATGGTTATGGAAGAATTTTAATAAAATATTGGTTTTAATTATTTATTAATTAATTTATTTATTATGTAACCCTTAATAAATGTCACGGCCATTTTATGCCATTTACTTTATTCAAGTGTGGTGTCTTTAATTTAATGGGTAGGCCTTGTGTTGTCATGTGTTTACTGGCTGAAGAGGTGACCACTTTATGAATACATCACAAGTGACCACCTCAGCTAACCGCTGCGTTCAATAGTTTGAGCTGTCTCCATCGGCAAAGTGATTGGCTATTCTGGTCACTTATGCTGTAATTATGACATCATTACTGCAGCAAATAAACAAAGACAAAAACTGAGGCAGAAAGGCAGCGCTGGACCTGCGAGGGGTGTGCATCAGTGTGTTTAATATTTTCAATGTGTTCAAGCCATTAGAAGACAAAAAAGAAATCCTGGACAAGATTATAGAGGAAAACACAACTAGTTCTTGACTGCACCTACTGACTGTACATGAAAATCTCACAACATGGAATAACTAACAGCCTTTGTTTCCACATTCTCTGCGATGGCTCAGAGAAGAATAGTTTTTGACCCTGAATCTATTGTGATCATTAATTATACCAGGTATTAGGGCTCATTCACATATCAGAGATTTATCTGGTTCACTAGGTAGAATATATCTTTGTAGTGTGTTAGCCAGTAGATGCCCTGGCATTTCTCCCTCAGCCCGCCCTTCCTCAGGACAGCAGACAGGGGCGAGTGAACAAAGGCCCCAACCCAAAGGCCCCAACCCACAATGCACAAGTCAATCAAAGTGCAGTGTATTCCTGCAACTTTGATTGCAGATATTTCAGCAATCAAGCAGCCCATCTTTCTACAGCAGACATGCCTGGATTCAGCATCCTAGTGCCAATTTGACACTGCCTTTACTTTCTATAGCAAAATCCTTGTGGTTGGTTCCCTTTAAGCAGATGCTGTTTTTTTTTACCCACATCTTTTGGCCCTAAAATCTAAAACCTGTTGTAAGATATCACACAGCTGAGGATCTGCTCCAATTGTATCCAATCAAGACAATCATCTGTGACACAATCAGCCTGGACTTCAGATTGATTGATTTTTCTGAGGACTTGTGCACACAAGCGCAAAAAATCGTCACACTTTTCTATGTGAAAATGAGACCTAGCCTGACACACACAAATTGTAGGGAGATGGGTGCTACAAATGTGTTTAGGATTTTCTCGGCTGGATACAATTGCTGAAAACCCTTAGCTGTCAGAGGGATTAGATCTGTACAGGTTTAGCCTCAAGATGTAAAAAAAGGATATTCCTAATTATGAAAATCAAGCAGAATTTTTTAGAATATACAGGTATTACATTTTATGTACATAAAACCTCCCAGAATCTTTATGTCACACTTTTTGGTCTCCTGTAGGAGCCCAGCTTTAGTCTTGCAGCTATCAGATACTTTCTGTCAGTTAAGTAACAACCTGCACTGCGGACCTACAAGGCACTTAGTATCCTCGCCATGAAGCGCTCTGCAGCGACATATTCCAGCCCTGACATTTATTTATTGATGCCGGAGATCTCAGCTCGTCCCTGCTGCTTACTTGTTGCCATGTCTATCATCACAGAGGCAATGAGCGCTAGTCCCTCACTGCCCTAAATACGTTTAGAAGGAGATCATAAAAATTTTAGGTACAACAGTAAAACTGTCATTGCTTGAAATAAGAACTAATAAATGTCATATCTAAAAAACACTGCAAGAGAGAACACTGCCTACGGTGGGGCGACTTGTCCCTTTAGTGTGCCAACGGTAATTGGAGAGGGACTCCACGGTAAATGGAGGCAAACTAGTGTCCAGTTCTTTGTATATTTCTTTTTTACTATTTATATACAACCCTGAAAGAAACATGACTACAGTATCTAAAACAAATGAGCATTCATCCCTTCAATTTAAAAAAAAAAAGGCTAATGAAACATTTCATGGCGTTTATCATTCCCTCTTCATCAGGTGAAAAATTTAGCACAATGTGCATCTGAATAGGAGCTGTTCTCCGGTACTGGGCAATGGCCGCTACATTTCACCATGCAGCTTCATTCAAAGTATTTACATCTTGTGGCCATCGGCATAAATACCAGCTGATTGATTGGGGTTCCATGTGTTAGACCCACCTGACCTCATCTGAATAGGAGCTGTTCTCCGGTACTGGGCAATGGCCACTGCACTTCGATTGGAGATTTACCGTACAGCTCCATTCAAAGTAGTTACATCTAGTGGCCATAGATATAAATAACAGCTGAATGATGGAGGTTCCATGTGTTGGACCCCTACTAATCTCATATTGGTGAATTATCTGGTGGAGAAGAACTCCATGATAAATGAAGGCAAACACTGCAGTGAGTTGTAAGTTGTATTGCAGCTAAGGGAAAAGAAAACTACTTAAATCATCTTCCCCTGGGAGTGTGAAAGAGCGGGTGATTGTAATTTGTTTTTAAGTGTAATTTAGATTAAGTGTGTCACTTGTGATTCAGTGACTTTGGAATCAGAGAATTTAGAAGGAAGTAATTTGTACTGAATAAATGCCCATTTACACGCAACGACATTGCTAACGAGATGTCGTTGGGGTCACGGAATTCGTGACGCACATCCGGCCTCGTTAACGACGTCGTTGCGTGTAACACCTACGAGCGAGTGTTAACAATCAAAAATACTCACCTAATCGTTGATCGTTGACACGTCGTTCATTTTCAAAATCTCGTTGGTCATTGTGGACGTAGGTTGTTCGTCATTCCTGAGGCAGCACACATCGCTACGTGTGACACCCCAGGAATGACGAACAACACCGTACCTGCATAATCTGGCAACGAGGTAGGCGTGTCTTTAATGCGGCTGCTCTCCGACCCTCCACTTTTTTTGGACGCCTGCCGTGTGACATCGCTGTGATGCCACACAAACCGCCCTCTTAGAAAAGAGGCTGTTTGCCGGCCACAGCGACGTCGCTAGGAAGGTAAGTCCGTGTGACAGGGCCTAGCGATATTGTGCGCCACGAGCAGCGATTTGCCCGTAACGCACAAACAACGGGGGGGGGGATGCGATCGGCAGCGACATCGATAGCGATGTTGCTGTGTGTAAACCAGCCTTAACTGTTTGTATTTATTTGATTATACTTCTGTCTTGTGCAATCCGCCTTAGGAAAATGTGCTCCATTATTAACAATGCCATCCAGTGTACATCTTGTCACATGTATGCAATCTTTGAACAGCCGTTTGAGGGTGCATACTGCTGTGCGAGATGTGTGCACATTGTGCACTTGGATCTTAATGAGAAGCTGGCAACACTAAGATCTATTGCCAATTTGGAAAGGAGTTTGCTGGGGTAGATGTGGAAGAGGATCATAGTATGGAGCTGCAGGGCAGTGAGGCAGCTAGCTGACTCAGACCTCTGCCACACTTACGTGACAAAACGTAACGTTTTTGTCACGTACGTGTTAAAAGGGTGGTTTGTTCCCCGTGTGCTGTGTTTATGGCATGTACGTGTTCTCCGTGTGTTATACGTAATAACACACGGAGAACGGAAAGCCCCGCCTTACCTAATTCTTCCGGAGCTGTATGTGGTGCTGAATGACAGCGTCCGGCACTGGCCACACCCCGCTGACACTGCTTCCGGCCCCCAGTGAAGATGTGTTGTTAAAATTCACTGGGGGACGGATGCAGGTGACAGCCGCAGCAAATACTGCAGGGCTCGTGGAGGTGAGTGTGTGGTTTTTTTATTTTTAACCTGACGTGTGTTTCTCCGGCGCGTGTCACATGGAACTGCATCCACACTACATCCGTGTGGTACGTGTGCGGGCCGCGTGACACCCGTACTGCCGGAGCAACACGGACATGTGAGCGTATGGAACTCACGGAGATACGTAAGTACGGAACGGACACACGTTCAGTTCCTAAATACTTATGTGTCTCCTAACCATTGGGATTACCAAGGTCCCCATGTGTACGTGTCTCCGGTATATGTAAAAAATGGCAAACACGTACCGGGGGCACGGATGTGTGACGGAGGCCTCACATAGGGTTAGCTCCAGGTTTTCATTGGCCCTGAGTGAAAGAGCCTTAGTGGGCCCCATGCACATGCAGACTCGCACATACACAAACATGAACACATACAAGCATATGCACATGTGGCGCCCTGGACTAGCCTGGTCGTCACAGGTAAAACACACACACACACCCAGCCCCACTAGACAGTAACATTAGCCAAACACAAAACCCTTGTTGCCTCCCTCCAGGGTCTGATGTCCACACCAGGTGGGGCGGAGCCAAGTGGTTGGGCCCACCCACCGAGGAGTTCACAGGCCTGGAGGCGGGAAAAGTGACAGATCAGTTCAAGAGGTTGAAGTGAGAGGAGTAAAGTGGAGAGTGTCTGGGTTTGTGGCCCAGGCACTGACAACAAGGTTGGCAGATGGTGGTGGCCGTCTGCAGGAGTGGTGGATCAACGCGGAACCGTAGGACCGGGGACGGGCGACGGCCCGCCGGTACCGACCGGGGAGCGAAGTGAAGCCAGCACACACAGGCAGGGCCATCGGACCCCGGCTAGGCTTGGAGCCGCCGTCAACAGTCAAATCCGAGTGTGACAGGAACCCCAGGGGTTTCCTAACAGCCAAAGACCCGTTAGAAGGCAACCGCCCACACCGTGAGGGTAAACAGCTACCGCCTAAGGCTAGAGACCCAAGGGCCAGCGCCTGTGGGCAAACGAGCTCCTCCGGCATCCATACACCAGGGAGCGGACTACCGTTGGGGACCCATCGTAGTCAAGACAGTACACAAAGGTGCAGGGAAAGACAGCCGCCATCACCTGTCCGGGGAGAGACACAGCAGCCGGCTGCGGGACCCGTCCATCCAGCCGTTTGGTTTACCAGAGACTTTGTGCATCTCTTGCTGAGTGAGTACGCCCGTGCCATCCGGCACCGCACCGCGCTGCCCCTGCAACCCTGCACTTCCCCAACCCTGCCTCCCCGTCACCCCACCGGGCCCCGGGACCACCGACCCCTACCCACAGAGGGGGAAAGAAACATCCCAGCTGCTCCCTACCATCGCTCCCGGGATCCCCGTCACCAGCAGCGGTGGTGCCCATCTTCACCACAACCCATGGGTGGCGTCACGGACTAAATCCCCCAAACCAACCACCCTTTTCACTCACGGGCGAGGAGCGCCGCTCGTGTTCCCGGATCCGGCCCACCGCTCGAGCCACTGAGCAGCAGCTGCAGCAGCGCCGGACCCGAGCCTTAGCAGGCGCAGCGCAGCAGCGTCCTCCCTACCCACGACACACATATACATATTTGATGACAAAATTCACAAAAAATATATAAGCAGACATAAATATATACACAGTCCTATACACTGACATATATAGGTATACACATTATACATGCACACATAGACACATTGGAGATATTTTTAATATGAGAAAGTTGGCAACAGGTCTCAGTCACCTTCCCCGCTTGTCTCCCATCTAAGCTCTTCCCAGGTATGTGGCTGTGCAGGGCATGCTGCTCGGCCATGTGCGCACGTTGCGTTCAGTACCTTGCAGAAATGAACGCATCCCCTGGCAGAATTTGTCATTGTCAAATTTGGTTTTGACCACATAAATGCAGGAAATACGCATGCGTTTTTATAGCGTTTTTGCCGCATTTTGACTGCACAAGAAATCCCTATTTCCCATAGACTTTGCCTGGAAATCAAAACGCATGCAATTTTGCTTTAAAACGCTGCAGCTCAAAACGCTGCGGAAACGCATGAAAAAACGCAACGTGCGCACATGGCCTAAGGGCTCGTGCGCACGTTGCGTAATTGCATGCATTTACGATGCGTATTGAACTGCAGCGTAAATGCATGCGTCCTGCGTCCCCAGCACAATTTATGTAGATTGTGCATGATACGTGCGCACGATGCTTTTATGAACGCAGCGATTTGGATGCTAAAATTTTGACCCAAATCCGTGCGTTCATAAAAGCAGCATGTCAATTATTTCTGCGTTCTGGATGCATCTCACACTCTGTCTATGGTGGGGGCAGCAGCCATAGCGCATGAAATTGGCTTTTTTTTAACAAAAAAACTGCATCCATTATGCAGTGTTTCTGCAGCGATTTGACGCGCACATGTGCTGTCATATCGCTGCAGAAAATTCAGCAGGTACGTGCGCATGAGCCCTAACAGACATGGCAGCGCACAGTGCACTGTGCGGCAGTGTATCCTAGCCGTGATACTGCCAGGCACAGCACCTTTAATTCTGTTTGTGTGACAGCCCGACAATGTCACTTGCTAGCAGAGAAGGCCACACAGGGCACACTGAGTCTGTTGTATATACATCACAGGAGGGCACATATAACTTACTGAGGGGGCATACACATTACAGGGGGGTCATACATATTACGGGGGGAATACACATTGGTGTGGAGTATACACATTACTGGTGGGACATACACATTACTGGGGGTTATACAGATTACTGGGGGGCTTACACATTACTGGGGGACATGTACACATTACTGGGGGACATTTACACATTACTAGGGGGGACATATTCCGCGCCCCAGGGCCTGCAGGGGAGCTGATCGGACCTGGGCTTCCGGTTCTCAGATTGTAAGTCAGGGGTGGCCAGTGGCCGATTCCGTGACCACAGGGGCCGCTTGTAAAAGGGGTTATATTTACAGGGGATAGATAGTTTTTAATGTCCGTGACACCACTTGCGGTATGCGGCAATGTGTAGAAGCCGCCGTTGAACAATATCTCACCACTGGGGCTGATGGTATAGGGCAGCCTGGATGTTATCACTCTCCGCAAGTAGAGCGGTGCCCCAGGGGAGGATGTTGGTGGTTGTAGTAGTATGTTAGTTCATAATGGAGGAATGCAGCAGTAATGGAGACCACACAGGGACTGAAGGTTAACCAGTTCTTTACTGACACAGGTGGTAAGATGCAGCCTGGTGCTGGTTGCAGGGGTCCCAGGTTCCCTTTGTCCAGTGCTGGTCCTGTGGCTCCATTGGCTCTGTCTCTGGCACCTCGTAGTTGGGGGTCCCCGTGGCGTAAAGCTGTTTTGGGTCTCTCCCTTATTCTCTCTCCTGCTGCTGCTGGCCCGTATGACAGGTGGCGTGAACAGATGCGGGGCTAGACCTTCGTGTTGCTCCCTGGTGCCCTCTCTGCCACTGTGTTCTGGACACTCTAGTGGTGATGAACCATGAAAGTCCCCGTCACCTGCAGACTTGCCAGAGGGGCCTGAAACTTCCACCTGGCCTAAGGCTCTGTACCCTGCCATGCCCTGGTCCCTGGAGTTCCTGTTACTCGACTCCCTGGCGACCACTCCTTATGCGCCAACTAAGACCACCTCAGGCCCTTGCAGTGGACCTGAGCCTCCACACATACATACATCCTCCAGTCCTCCTTCTTTTTACTAAAAAACTGTTATTTTT
This sequence comes from Anomaloglossus baeobatrachus, assembly GCF_048569485.1. Classification (NCBI taxonomy): domain Eukaryota; kingdom Metazoa; phylum Chordata; class Amphibia; order Anura; family Aromobatidae; genus Anomaloglossus; species Anomaloglossus baeobatrachus. The sequence continues at coordinate 265,446,016 of NC_134354.1, read as the reverse complement.
AACTGACTCTTTGACCACTCCACCAGTCCCCTCCCTGGGCTTCCAGCTCCTCGATAGGCCAGGTCCCAGCCAATGGGCAGCAACCCCTCTAAACCCGTTGCTAACCTGTTGCCTGGGCTGGGAAGTGGACAATTTCAATGTATGTTGTCGGTTGCCAGCACTGAACTCTAGGAGCCTGGGATTTTGTTGTTTATTAGCAACACCTGACACTATAGGGTGCAGGGTGCTGCACATACATACACATTACTGGGGGAGCATACACATTACTGGGGGACATACTGCACTTCCTGGTCCTATGTCAGAGAAGAGATCATCGTACGCTAACTCCGCCCACATTTGAACTCCGTCCTTCAATGCATGTGCACGCAGCATTCAGCAGTGAACACTGTGTGCGTGTGCTTGCAGTGGAAGTTTGGGTTTAAAGGGTCAGCAGAGTGACAGAAGGAGATTAAGGCAGTAAATAAGTGGCTCAGGAATTGGTGTGGAAAGGAGTGTTTTAGGTTTCTGGAGAACTGGGCTTACTTCTCTGTTGGCTGCAAGCTCTACACTAGGAGTGGGCTGCATCTGAGAACGTACTTAGACAGATGCTCCATAGGAATCGATGGGCATCCTGGGACATTACTCCATTGGATTATGTCAGAACTTCCAAGATTTCTTTTTAAGTAATAAATTGATGAACGAGGGATTGTGGGGGCGTAGTTATTGTGAGGAAAGAGTTAACCTTTTTCACTGGTTAGAAAAATAATAGAAATTCATTCTTCTTTGCAAGAACAAGACCAGACTTATTTACGTAACAAACTTTGAGACCAAACTCAAGGACACAGAATGTTTTGACTTAGAAACAACTGAAAAACATCTTATTATGGGAAGAAGAAATGTTATAGACTGTTATGGGAATAAAAGTCATTATGTTAATTTCTCTTGCTGGGAACATGTAATCCACGCCTTTAATGAATGTAGGTTAATGAATATGTATGTTGCATAGTTACGCCCTAATCAACTTTGTATAACTTTGTAATGTAAACAAAATCAATACAGTTCTATTTGGGAGCCGCACATCTCCAGGTCTTATGTGTATAACAGCGTTTCCCTGTTTTCATTGAGGCTGGAATAGCAGAGGGGGGGTTACCGGTACTCTCTCCGCATTCGGACATCGCTGGCAACAGCTGTGACCGTTAGGTCAATCTAACATTATTCACCAAATGCATTACGTCGGAATGTCAAGGAATTTGTATATTCAATAAATTGGTTAACATGGGAGTGTCGGGGAGTCTGTTCAAATTTACTTATTTTTTCTGTGTGTGTTTCTTTCCATCATTTAGAATTCACTCCTCACTTGCAAACATTGAATATATGAATTTCATATTGCATTATTATTAAATAGACTATACTTTAGAATCTGAGTGCCTTTTGCACATTTTGATCATATTTTAAGAGCATTTGTCAGCATAAAACGTGACCTCTTGAGATGGGAACCTACATTTCTCTCTCCTTGAAATATGCACACATTTTTAGAGTGGGTACATTTCAGCTATACTTTCCTCTAATTAAAACTAGCCTTGGATGATGGAAGAAAAGCTCAACTAAATGGAAGTATTCATCTCCCTCAATATGCAGTAGTTTTGCAGCTTCTGATGAAATAAGCTAAATGTGTTGGTGCATGTTGCTGTAGAATACAAACAGATGTGACCGCACTGAGCACCTTAATTTATGTGTAAGCAATTATTTCCCTTTGCTAGATGGTGCTGATCAATGTAGTTTGCTGCATCATACATTTGGGGTGGTGACTTCTTCCATGTTTGTTAAGTACTCTTCCTATCTGGCCAAGGCTGTTTTTAATTAGAGCCAGGTATAGCTGAACTTGTCCCTTAAATTTTGAGGCATTAGCCCAGGAAATGTAGATCTGTTTAATGTAAGTATGCATCAGAAGAGGTTGCCTTGTTGCTGCCAATGAGAATACATAGATTGAGCCAAGAACCTCAAATCAAGCACAGTCTAGAGTTAAACCTCGTGTACTCAATGTTAGCGTGAACCTCAGCATGCTCACAGTTCGGTTTAGTGGTTGAATGTGTTTGTATGCTTTTGAAATATTACCTCATCAGTTGCAGTAACCATAATGAACTGCTATTGGACTCTTCATATTGTGCATTCATCTTGCTATACTTCTGTGATTACTATATACCCCCTTGGACCTGCTGGTTAAACTTCTGATAGCCACCTGTAAACAGGAGGCACAGGGGGCACTGTAGTTGTGGTCAGTGTGTCATGCAATCCCCTGGTCCTGATACAGGCTGTGACGACATGGACTCTGTCAGTGCCTAGCATGGGTTAAGTTTCTTAAAACTCAGCCAGACATGAAGATAGTTTGTTTATAGACGGGGGATAAGCCCCTCATTTTTTCTAAAAGACTCTTAGTGGTGCTTCACACACAGCGAGCTCGCTGCCGAGATCGCTGCTGAGTCACGCTTTTTGTGACGCAGCAGTGACCTCATTAGCGATCTCGCTGTGTGTGACACTGAGCAATGATCTGGCCCCTGCTGCGAGATCGCTGCTCGTTACACACAGCCCTGGTTCGTTTTCTTCAAAGGCGCTCTCCCACTGTGACACACAGATCGCTGTGTGTGACAGCGAGAGAGCGACAAATGAAGCGAGCAGGAAGCAGGAGCTGGCATCTGGCAGCTGCGGTAAGCTGTAACCAAGATAAACATCGGGTAACCAAGGTGGTTACCAGATATTTACCTTAGTTACCAGCCGCTCTCACGCTGCCTGTGCTGCCGGCTCCGGCTCTCTTCACATGTAGCTGCTGTACACATCGGGTTAATTAACCCGATGTGTGCTGTAGCTAGGAGAGCAGGGAGCCAGCGCTAAGCAGTGTGCGCGGCTCCCTGCTCTCTGCACATGTAGCTGCATTACACATCGGGTTAATTAACCCGATGTGTACTGTAGCTAGGAGAGCACGGAGCCAGCGCTCAGTGTGCGCGGCTCCCTGCTCCCTGCACACACAGCTAAGCGGTGTGCGCTGGTAACTAATGTAAACATCGGGTAACCATACCCGATGTTTACCTTAGTTACCAGTGTCCGCAGCTTCCAGACGCCGGCTCCGTGCAAGCGCAGCGTCGCTTGCACGTCGCTGCTGGCTGGGGGCTGGTCACTGGTCGCTGGTGAGATCTGCCTGTTTGACAGCTCACCAGCGACCATGTAGCGATGCAGCAGCGATCCTGACCAGGTCAGATCGCTGGTCGGATCGCTGCTGCATCGCTAAAGTGTGAAGGTACCCTTAGGAGTCTAGTGTTACAGTTCTTGTTGACTCATGTAATTGCCTTGGCCAGTGAAGGTCAGACAACCAGACAAATCAATTATGCAAACATCCCATTATATTACTATCTGAATTGCTAGTGCTGCTTGCTTGTGATGAATTGCTTGTGATGTAACTTAGCTGTCTCTCCCTCGTCTCTGGATATTTTGTAAACGGCTTGAAATCTAGCCAATAAGAGACCAGTCTTATCCACCAATCGTGAAGACCCCAATGGTCTGAATGGAGAGCTCAGGGGTATAAGAAGTAGGACTGTTCATTGCCCGGGTAGATTCTTGCTACATGCTACCAATCTAGGACCTGCGGATCCGATTGGCAAGCCATAACCGAACCTGGATTATAATATTATATGGACTTCAGCATCGAATGCAAGGATTTGGCTGAGATATCAAAGACTACCTAAGGAAGGAATCCAGCTTGAGACAATCCAGTCACCTGACTACAGGCTTTGCGGTCCTCAGACAGCTTCCTAAATCTGGCGTTATTCCATTCTCGGTGGGTGCTAGCCGAAAGCCGAGTGCTGTTGGTTTGGAGTAAGTAGCTCTGGAAGCTCTGAGGCACTGACATTCTAATCCCTGGTGAGCCAGCGGAAGGGTGAGAAACTGTTGCCAGTTACATTTTGCGGTTTTGCTGGTTATGTGCTATGTGCCATTAATTGTTTGGGGACCCAATAAAGTCTTAATATTGTGATACCCTCATCCTGTGTTGTCTGATTAGTGTTCCACCCATGGTTATGGTGGTTGGGCATTCAGTTGGGATGAGCTCTGGGTCATGCTGTCTTTCTAAAGGTGGCCAGGCCAGCGGACGAGAGCACCCACTGACCTCCGTGTCTCCACACAGGCAGATTATCAGGCCTGTGAACATTTGGTCTTCATCCACTTACTTGCCACTTGGGGTAACTTCGTCTCTTCTATCTACTAATGTAGAGGCAATCAAGAAGAAGACATAAATGCAGTCTCTTCCCATTAACCCAACTTTACTGTACGTTCGATGGCAGAGTTCTCATACAAAATGCAGTCACTTGAAATTCCTCTCTCCTTATCTGTTACTTCCTTCCTGTGCACTCTATTACTATACTGTACTTCTGCTGTCTCAGATCTCCTGGCTGCACTCTGTTACCAGCCAATTAGTCTCCCCCCATCCAACACCAGGGTCCTAGCTTTGCTCTCTTCCTTGTGCTTGGTGGGTCCCGTGAAAGCCCTATATTGTCCAGCAGGCCGTCGACAACAAACCTGCTCATAAGATGACCAGTCCACCTCCGGCACCACAACCACCCTGCTCCTTAGGCAGCCATCTTCTTTCTCTCAATACATTTCCTGTCTCCCAGGGATCTAGTTCCCAAAGTTGCTCCCAGGGGCTAAACCTATCCTTAATCCCTGGTGCACTTGTTGTGAAAATGCAGCCAAGCTACCCGGCCTTACTGCATTTTAACAGCACTTCTATCTAGCAACATCTCTAACTGTGCTACATCTTGCTATCTGCGAACCACACTGCTGACCCTGCATCTAAACATTTCTTTTACAAAAGGCATTTGGTCATACATTATATTCAATACAATGCTGTACCCTTTTCCGGCCACTAGATGGCTTGTTGCTGCCAATGAGAATACATAGATTGAGCCAAGAACCTCAAATTAAGCACAGTCTAGAGTTAAACCTCGTGTATTCAATGTTAGCATGAACCTCAGCATGCTCACAGTTCGGTTTAGTGGTTGAATGTGTTTGTATGCTTTTGAAATATTACCTCATCAGTTGCAGTAACCATAATGAACTGCTATTGGACTCTTCATATTGTGCATTCATCTTGCTATACTTCTGTGATTACTATATACCCCCTTGGACCTGCTGGTTAAACTTCTGATAGCCACCTGTAAACAGGAGGCACAGGGGGCACTGTAGTTGTGGTCAGTGTGTCATGCAATCCCCTGGTCCTGATACAGGCTGTGACGACATGGACTCTGTCAGTGCCTAGCATGGGTTAAGTTTCTTAAAACTCAGCCAGACATGAAGATAGTTTGTTTATAGACGGGGGATAAGCCCCTCATTGTTTCTAAAAGACTCTTAGGAGTCTAGTGTTACAGTTCTTGTTGACTCATGTAATTGCCTTGGCCAGTGAAGGTCAGACAACCAGACAAATCAATTATGCGAACATCCCATTATATTACTATGTGAATTGCTAGTGCTGCTTGCTTGTGATGAATTGCTTGTGATGTAACTTAGCTGTCTCTCCCTCGTCTCTGGATATTTTGTAAACGGCTTGAAATCTAGCCAATAAGAGACCAGTCTTATCCACCAATCGTGAAGACCCCAATGGTCTGAATGGAGAGCTTAGGGGTATAAGAAGGAGGACTGTTCATTGCCCGGGTAGACTCTTGCTACATGCTATGAATCTAGGACCTGCGGATCCGATTGGCAAGCCATAACCGAACCTGGATTATAATACTATATGGACTTCAGCATCGAATGCAAGGATTTGGCTGAGATATCAAAGACTACCTAAGGAAGGAATCCAGCTTGAGACAATCCAGTCACCTGACTACAGGCTTTGCGGTCCTCAGACAGCTTCCTAAATCTGGCATTATTCCATTATCGGTGGGTGCCAGCCGGTGGGTGCCACACTTACTGCATAACCTACAGGTCCAGGAGCACTTCTACAGGTCCGGGAGCACTTCTACAGGTCCGGGAGCACTTGGGCACCAGCGATCATAATATGGTAAGCTTCAACGTAATATTCAATAAAACATTTCAAAGGGGAAATGCTAAAACCTGGAGTTTTAGGAAAGCTGATTTCAACAAATTAAGGGAAGAGCTTAAATGTGTAGATTGGGACAAAGTCATGGTAACTGGGGATACTGAACATAAATGGGGAAAGTTTAAGGATATACTGCTAGAGTCCTGTAAAAAACGTATACCCTCTGGTAATAAAACGTCCCGGAATAAAAAGAAACCACTATGGATAAATAAGACTGTACAAAGTATAATAAAACAAAAACAAAGGGCGTTTAAAATCTTGAAGGCTGAGAATACAGAAATAGCATTTCAGGAGTATAAAGATATCAATAGGCAATGCAAAAAAGAAATCAAACAAGCAAAACTAGCTACTGAAACAAAAATCGCCAATGACATTAAAATAAATCCCAAAATCTTTTATAAATACATTAATGCCAAAAGGAAAACAAAGGATAGTATTGGCCCCTTAAAATATAATAACAAGTTAGTTATAGAGGACAAACAAAAGACTGAGATATTAAATAGGCATTTCTCTTCTGTGTTCACCAAGGAACTGACTGTACCAGACATCATTCAACAAGTGAAAAATCAAAGTTCACCACCCGATATAATTAATTTAACACAATAAGAAGTACGCCTACGTCTGAGTAAATTAAACATTGACAAATCCCCAGGGCCAGATGGCATTCATCCACGAATATTGAGGGAATTGAGCTCCGTAATTGACAGACCGCTGTATCTTATCTTTTTAGACTCGCTTGTAACAGGGTTGGTGCCTCAGGATTGGAGGATTGCTGATGTGGTACCGATATTTAAGAAAGGTAAGAGGATAGATCCAGGCAACTACCGTCCAGTAAGCCTGACATCAGTAGTATGCAAAGTTTTTGAGGGCATTTTAAGGGATGACATGCAAAAATATGTTGCAAAAAATAATATAATAACTGACAGACAGCATGGATTCATGAAAGATAAATCGTGTCTAACCAACCTGTTGGGGTTCTATGAGGGGGTAAGTGCAAACCTGCATATTGGTAATGCAGCTGATGTGATTTATTTGGACTTTGCAAAGGCATTTGATACTGTACCACATAATAGCCATATACTAAAGCTCCAGAAGCAAGGACTAGGGGAAACTATATGCAACTGGGTAAGGAATTGGCTAAAAGATAGGAAACAAAGAGTAGTCATAAATGGAACATTCTCTAAATGGGCCATAGTCAGCAGTGGGGTGCCGCAGGGATCTGTGCTAGGACCAATTCTTTTTAATCTCTTTATTAATGACCTTGTGGATGAGATTGATAGTAAAGTGTCAGTCTTTGCTGATGACACCAAACTATGTAGGATATTAAAAACTGACCTTGATAGTATAATATTACAAAAAGATCTGGATAAGATGTCAGAATGGGCAGATACTTGGAAAATGAGATTTAATGTTGATAAATGTAAAGTAATGCACCTAGGTCGGAGTAATCCTATAACTGCGTATACATTAAATGGAAGTAAACTAGGGACTACAGAACAGGAGAAGGACTTGGGTATTCTCATTACAAATAAGCTGAGAAGCAGCACTCAATGTCAAGCAGCAGCTGCAAAAGCAAACAAGATGCTAGGGTGTATAAAAAGAGAGATTATATCCCGTGATCCCAACGTATTGTTACCCCTCTATAAATCACTTGTAAGGCCACATCTGGAATATGGGATTTTGTTTTGGGCTTCACATTTTAAAAAGGACATTCAGAAGTTAGAGTCAGTTCAAAGGCAGGCAACTAGACTACTACAAGGAATGGAAGGCCTCCCATATGACGACAGGTTGAAAAAGTTAGATATGTTTAGCTTAGAAAAAAGACGTCTTAGAGGAGATCTCATTTATATGTATAAATACATGTGTGGTCAATATAAAGGACTGGCACATGACTTATTTCTTTCGAAAACAATACTAAGGACAAGGGGGCATTCACTGCGAGTGGAAGAAAAGCGATTCCGACAGCTAAATAGGAAAGGGTTCTTTACAGTTAGAGCAGTCAGACTGTGGAATGCCCTACCACAAGAGGTAGTAATGGCAGATACTATAACAGCTTTCAAAAAAGGGCTGGATGATTTCCTCAGTACACACAACATTGTTGGTTATAAATGACTTTGTGACCAAATGTAGAACTGGTGGAGGAAGGTTGAACTAGATGGACCTATGTCTTTTTTCAACCTTAGTAACTATGTAACTATGTAACCATATAAAAAATTGTTTAAAAGAACTGAATTCCTCAGTGGTTGATACCTTTTAATGGCTAACTGAAAAGATGGTAATAATAGCAAGCTTTCGAGACTACTCAGGTCTCTTCATCAGGCTCAGTATAACACAAAATCTGATGAGTCACATATTTATACACAACAGGACATAGAATGGGGCAGTAAATAAAACAAGTTATGTGAAGCAGAACTATCACTATGGCAAGAGGACCTGAGTAGTTTCGAAAGCTTGTTATTATTACCATCTTTTCAGTTAGCCATTAAAAGGTATCAACCAATGAGGACTTCAGTTCTTTCAAACTATTTTTTGTTTCTACTGGCTAACACGGTACAAAGATATATTTTACCTGCATAACCATATAGAATACCAGCATAAAATCTTTTAAAACATCAATTACAAAGTGTTATTAACATTGTGGTCAGGGTTTTCAGGGGAGGAAATTCTTTGAATCCTTGGTACACTGACCACCTCCTTACACTCCTCCCCTCTTTGAATATGGTCATCCCTGACTATACTGACCAAAAAAACAAAAGATACACGAATACCATACACTTAGATTGTTTATAACGTTTTCCTTGGGATATACACATATTTTGAAATAAAAATGTGCCAGTCAAGATAAAATAGCACCACACAGGGGGCCCAAAACCCTGGGTACAGTTCTTTACTGTTGCAATAGGGGGATACCACAGGGGACCCACTATTCCCCTGGACACAGTCCTTCAAACGCTGCAAATAGCCCAAACAGTCCATTGCGTCATCAGATTTCTTTCAACAGGACCCAACAAGTCCTTGGGTCATCAGTCCCTTGTTCCAACAGGTCTAAGCAAGCCCACAAAGTTCCAGTTTCTCCCATCCCCTTTTGTGCGTGATGGTCCTCTGACAACATGTTGCCCAAATGTTGTAGGATGAGGTCAGGGTGCAAAGGGGCAGTCCATGTGGCAATGGGGCAGTCCATGGGGCAAAGGGCAGTCCTTGTCACAGGGTCCTGGGAAGGGGCGTGAACCCTTTCGTGGGCCACAATTTGGCATTCCATCTGGGGGAAGAACTGGGGAGGGGAAAAATGTAAAAGAAAAACAAACCTCCTTGGCCCACTGTTGCAGGGGTCTCCAGACCACCGCCCTCAGGAACATAACACAGTTCCTGGTATCTCAGTGCAACCAGCACAACTAGCGGGAGCAATTCACATGCTCTGGAGGCCGCTCACATCCAGGGGTTCTGGAGCCGGCAGTTCCTTTATCTGAAGCCTGGGTTCAAGCATCACAACAGTGTCTGTTTCTATCATCACAGCATTCTCGGCTTTCAGCTGCGTGATGGACCCGTTATTTGATGTCGCAGCTAATTCACTTTCAAACACTGTGGCAGGCACTGTTTCTACCTTCTGCCATACAGGGTCGGGTTCTCTCTCCAGCAGTCGCGCCTGTATCAGTCGCAGTCTCTCCCTGCGGCTGTGCAGTTTGGAGGCAGCCGTCTCCATGGCCAACAGCTTTTGCATTGGAGCAGGGGTCCCCTGTGGAGGCAGGTTCCAGGTCCACAAGCCTCCAGGTCGCACCGCCTCACACTCCATGGCCACTCTGCATTCATGCCATTTGTGGCGGATTGTCCTGACATGCAGCAGTCTCGGTCTACAAACTTTTCGGTGCAGCTGCACTCGCGTTCTGCGAGGTGTGTCTGTCTTCCTTGCCACTTCCGACTTCTTTGCCCATTTCTTCTTCGTCGCCTCCCATTCCTCAGCAGCACACAGGGCTGGCAGAGGTTGCTCTCTGCATCACGCCCACCAGGGGCAGGCTCCACTCACCACAGGGTGTCTTTTTAATTCAGGGCATCTCTTCATCAAGGTGTATTTTGATGCCCTTTGCAAACTGCTATACCCATGATGGGTGGAGCTTCTTCCTTCCACTGCGCCATTCTCCTCCATCTTAAACTTCATCGCCGCCATATTTATCTTCCTCAAAGTTGTCGTTTCCTCACACATTAACACAATTTATATGAAGTTTACATGAGGTATGCAGCATACACTGGTACACCAAAAGTTAAACTCCTCACTAGGCTTGTTACTGCTCAGAATAGCACGGTGGGTAAAGTCTTAGCACACATAACTGCGTTACCTCAGAGTTTAGTCAGAGTACAGTTTGAGATCAGCGAGTGCACACTCCAGAAACATGTAGGGGAAGTCTAACCCCCGCTACAGTGAAAATGGATTGACTGGCCTGAAGCAACCTTTAGGATACCTGAGGACTAGCATCCAGTAGGCAGATGGAATGCACAGAGCCTTAGCCTACCAGGAATCCTAAGCAGTGGACGCAAGAGGAGTATGGGCCTGGAAGGGGGTCCCCCATAAAGGATTTGGGAACAAAGTAATCCTACAACACATAAACATTATGGAGCCATGCAGGAAGTGGGGGACATTATAGAGGTGCAGGGTGTGGGGAATTTATGGAGCTGTGCAGGTTGTGGGAGACATTATAGAGAGGTTCAGTGTAGAGGTATATTTTGTGCAGGAAGCACAGTAAGAGGTCAATTGTTTATTTGAGGTACAGCATAGGAGATATTTTTATTTATAGTGCAGTATAATAATACTTTTATTTTTCAGGGCACCATGTAGGGATGTGCGGCCGAAGGCCTGAGAAGGAGGTCCGCAGACATGAGCTGTGGATGTGAAAAGTCATCATGGTGCCAGTACTAAGACAAAAGGGTTGGAGACAAAAGAGATGGGAGCCACTCCAATCAGAGAAGAGGTCATCTATAAGGTACCTGGATGTAACTGATTATTTGTAATAATTACTACGTCTCATTAGTACTGTGTTTCCTGAATGGTCTGCAGTCTGACTGATAACTCACAGTATTTCCTTATCATTGTTAAGGACACACTGAGAACTTCAGGTTCATGTGATACAAGTGTATCATGGGGGGTCTAAGGCGGGCTTTGCACGTTGCGACATCGCAAGCCGATGCTGCGATGTCGCACGCGATAGTCCCCGCCCCCGTCGCAGGTACGATATCGTGTGATAGCTGGCGTAGCGAAAATTATCGCTACGCCAGCTTCACATGCACTCACCTGCCCTGCGACTGTCGCTCTGGCCGGCTACCCGCCTCCTTCCTAAGGGGGCGGGTCGTGCGGCGTCATAGCGACGTCACATGGCAGGCGGCCAATAGAAGCGGAGGGGCGGGAATGAGCAGGATGTAAACATCCCGCCCACCTCCTTCCTTCTGCATATCCTACGGAAGCCGCGGTGACGCCGGTAGGAGATGTTCCTCGCTCCTGCGACTTCACACACAGCGATGTGTGCTGCCGCAGGAGCGAGGAACAACATCGGACCGTCGCGTCAGCGTAATTATGGATTACGCCAACGCTGCACCGATGATACGATTACGACGATTTTTTGCTCGTTAATCTTATCATCTAGGCTTTACACACTACGATGTCGCATGCGATGCCGGATGTGCGTCACTTTCAATTTGACCCCACCAACATCGCACCTGCGATGTCGTAGTGTGCAAAGCCCTGCTCGTCTCGCTCTTGTTGCCTGCATCTGAAGAACAACTCTAGAATTCGCCTCTTTTTCACCACAGAAACAACAAAAACCCTCACTGTGGCCCAGATCCATTCCTGCCTTGACTACTGTAATTCTCTATTAAAGTATGTGCTCATGATCAAGATCTGCTACGTCCTGGATACTGCGGGTCTTGACCTGCGTGGCCGCGAATCTCCTCCGCAGGAGACCGCAGCTGCTTGTGCCCACGATCCGGGCTCGGCAGTTGCTGTCTATTGCTGTGTTAAACATGCGAAGAACATTTGCGTTTCAGCAGCAAAGAACTGACATACTGCTGCTTGGGAGGCCGCACCGCAGGTCAGTTTTCGCAGCGGGAAAAACAAGCACACTGGGTATGGGATTTCTAGAAATCCGATCCACTGTGCTTGTACTGTACAATGCAGCATTTTGGATGCAACAAAAACACGCTGTGTCCAAAATGCTGTGAACCCTGATAATAGGCACACAACCTTAATTTGCCTCCCTCCTCCCCCCAGTCTTTCTCCTCTCCAGTCCATCCTTAATGCTGCAGCCAGAGTCACCTATCTGGCACAGAGCAGAAGCGTCCGAGTAATGATTAGCCAGTCATTACACTGGCTGCCCACACATCATAGGATCAAATTTAAATTGCTTGTTCCCACCCACAAATCTCTTCACAACATGGCACCCCCTACATCTCCACCCTTATCTCTGTCTATCACTCTACCCATTCTCTAAGCTCCGCAAACGACTTTCGACTAACATCTGCACTAATCCGTATCTCCCACTCCCGACTCCAAGAATTCTGCAGAGCTGCACCAATCCTCTGGAATGCTCTACCCCAACAAACTAGAATGATCCACAAATCGCACAGCTTCAGATGCGCCTTACAAACACATCTTTTTAAGGTTGCCTATCACCCTCCCTAATCAAAATCAAGTCATATATATCTGTAGTGCCCCTGAACCCCTCAGGGCACTACTAGGTACTGCATCCTGTCATGGATGCAGGGACTGCCCCCAGGGACCTGGAAGCTTAATGCCGGTACCAATCAACACATATACTCGTAACATCCCCAGTTCCCTCACCCAGAAAGGGATGACTGACTAGTTGGGAACCCAATGGATGGCAACCTAGGGGTGGAGCCAATCCAGTCCACTAGCCAACAATCTGGGGGGAGGAAAGGAGACAGAAGAGTGAGTAGTAAGTAGAGTGAAGGAGACGGACGTGTCTCAAGACGGGGTCATGTAATGGTGGCCTGACTAGTACAGGAGTGTTGTTGCCAGGGAGGGTACAACGAGGTACCCCTGGAACTAAGGAACCGACGGGGGACAGGGCCCTAAGTTAGGTGATCATTTTAAACTGCCTAGAACATACCTGCACAGTGAGGGGACCTTCATGGACCTCACTGACCCAAGAATCCAGGGGCACCAGCAGTAACGATTGAGCCAGGGACCGGAATTGAATACCGACCCTACAGGTTTCACACTGCCGTGTGGACGAGAGCCTGACAACTGACAGAAGGAGACTCCCAAATGCTCCAAGCTAATGGGTTCCACAAAACGACAGAGTGGTGCAGGGGAAAAAAGCCATCTGGGTACCACACCAGCACTGGGACTACAGGGACCAGAGGTCTGAACCAGCTATCCAGCAACACCATCTGCTGTGAGTAAAAACCAGAGTTGCATTGCATTCCCATCGTGTAGTCTTCGTTCTTCCCATGTCGTACCCCATCATCTACACCCTGGGGATCAGCCCTACTTGCGGAGGGCCCAACATCCCAGCTGCCATCACCACCAGCCCCAGTGAACATAAACTGTGCAGCGACGGCTCCAACTACTTAGCCGCAACCCGCAAGTGGCTTCATGATATAAACTCTTTCATCTCCCCTGTATGGCATCGGCCATAGCATACCCGTGACACAGTATTCCCGTACATATACGGCCCGGGACTGAGTACCCCATAGCCCTGGGTGACACATATCTCCTCCACTATTTCTCAGAACATTAAATCTTCTTCAAACTCCACTATAACCAAACCATTAGAAAGATTGGCTTATGACTGGTTCATGCAGCCGTTATCTAGCCCCCGATTGTTTGGAGATGGCTGGATTGTCATTGTAAATGACCTCACTCCATTGTAGATTGTAAGTTCTTACCAGTGGGGTTATGTTTATTTTTGCTTTAATTATAGTATGTTATGTAACTGTTACTTATTTTTGTTTGTATATGAAACTCTGAATTGTAAAGCGCTGCAGAATATGTTGGCGCTATAGAACTAAAGATTAATATTATAACTGCAATTGATCACGGTACTAAGCTTGGTGATGTATTACTGTACTGATGGTGCTTTTGATTATGTAGCAAGTAGGGCTGAGTGGACCTGGACTGAAGAAGTCCAGATCCGCGCAGCTTCAAAGTTGCTCACGTGCCGGACGCGAGTCCGAGATTCCGGGTGTTTGATCTGGATCCAGAACTAGAAAAAATAAAAAAATAAAGGAAAAATAAAGAAAATAGAATTAGTTCTTAGCAGTAATTCAGTTTCTAGGAAACCCTCCACGACAGCACCACAGGAGTTAACCCTATGCCCTAATTGGGACAGGAAACACAAAGAGGTTAAAAAACCCTCCCCACCTCCCATCTCCAGTGTTTCTTCCAAGTAACTACACCGGTACGAATGGTTCAAACTTTAAAATCAGTAATAAACCATTACATTTTTGCAACAGGTAGGGAGGGAATATCTGTGCTGTAGTGGAGGGTTGCTGAATTACCGGTAAGAACTAATTTTCTCTAGTCACCCTCCATGACAGCAACTCAGGAGAACTACCAACTAACATAACTTAGACTTTGGCTGTAAGGTCCTAGAGGCTATCGTTGCCCCCCACCTAAGTCCTTTTTAAACAGTAAATTCAGTTTTTTGTGAAGGTATGGACTGATCACCAGATAGCGGCTCTGCATATCTGCTTGATGGAAGCGTCGGCCTTTTCGGCCGAAGAGACAAACACTGATCTGGTAGAATGATCTGTGAAGTCTTCCAGAGGAAGTAGAGCTTGGTTTTTGTAAGCTTCGCTGAGTGCTCTAGCTGGCAATTTTGTTCTTGGCAGCTTTGTACCTTTATTCCGCCCCATGATCTGGACAAAGAGATTATGATCCTTCCTCACATGATCGGTTCTCTAAAGGTAGTATAAAATCGCCCTGTGTACTTCCAAGGAATGAAATTCCACTTTATCATCAGATGGATTCTGACAGAAAGATGGTAGTATGATACCTTAGGATCTGAGAAAATCCAATACTAGTTTCGGAAGGAATCAGTGGTCCTGACGGAAAATAATTCCGTTGTTCAGGATTTTTAGGTACGGCTGTCTAGTAGTGGTCTGTATTTCACCAACTCGTCTGGCTGATGTAATTGCTACTAGGAATACAGTTTTCCAGGACAGGGTTCTAGATCTGTTGAGGTGATAGGCTCAAAGGGCTGTTGTGTTAGGCCCTTAAGGACTCTATTCAAGTCCCAGGGAAGGACTAGATAAATTGATTGGTGATAACACCCCCAAGTTTTGCAGGTCTTGAAGGCCTGACATGAGTAATTTTTGCCAGCCTTGAGTAGAAGTGTGGGTGATAGCCAGGTGATGTAGAGGAAAGTAGGTGAACGCTATCTTCATTTCGTCTTTGATGGCGTTCAGAACCCATTGTCTCCAAGAGACTGTTGAGCATTGGTGGAAGACTCTCGATAGATGTCCTCCAGTACGCTCTTGCATTTCCTGGGAGGAAAAGATACTTCTACCTTTTCCTCCCTTGGGGTAGCTCCACCGCTATGACTTAAGCGGGCTTTAAATGCTATGATATATCAAACAATATGTCGTCGGGGTCACGTCGTAAGTGACGCACATCCGGCATCGTTTGACATATCGTAGCGTGTGACAGCTACGAGCGAGTGTGAACGAGCAAAAATACTCACCTTATCGTTGCTCGTTGACACGTCGCTCATTTTCAAAATATTGAACATCCTTCTGCTTGCCAGTTGTTCATTGTTCCCGAGGCAGCACACATCGACCCGTGTGACACCCCGGGAACGATGAACTGCAGCTTAACTGCGGCCGCCGGCAATGCAGAAGGAGAGAGGTGGGCGGGATGTTTACGTCCCGCTCATCTCCGCCCCTCCACTTCTATTGGCCGGCCGCTGTGTGACGTCGCTGTGACGCCGAACGTCCCTCCCCCTTCAGGAAGTGGATGTTTGCCGCCCACAGCGAGGTCGTTTGGAAGGTAAGTACGTGTAATGGGGGGTTACAACATTGTGCGACACGGGCAACAAATTGCCCGTGCCGCACAAACGATGGGGGCGGGTGCGATTGCAAATGCGATCGCACGAGATATTGACGCATGTAAAACAGCATTAACTCTTTCCTCTACAATGAGAGGATTGGCCCTGAGGGCATGAAAACATTTTCTTGGGATTTTGTTCCGGAATTTTTTTTTTTAGTGACTTTGTCTAGAAGGTCATCTAAAGCTGGTCTGAAAACGTACTTTCCCTGGAAGGGGATGTAACAAATTTTAATCTTAGAAGTTGCATCCCCGCTCCATAGTTTGAGTCATAGGGCTCTTCTTGTGGAGTTAGAAAGTACGGCTAATTTAGCAGCAACATGGACTGATTCAGCCGAGGTGTCCACTAGGAACCCTGTGGCTTTCTGAAGCAGTGTAAGGGAAGCTAATAGGTCTTCTCTGGGGGATGTCCCAAGAGAGGTGGTTATCAAGTCGTCCCGGCCACATATATAGGGATCTTATACCCATGTAGAGGCCACATTAGTGTTCCTTAGAACTAATGAGGTTTCCCACGATTTCACGAACAGGTTTTCAATCCTCCTGTCCATTGGGTCCCTGAGCTGTGAAATATCCTCAAAAGGAATGCTGTCTTTTTGGTAACTCTAGAGACCTACAGTAGATGTCCCCTTTAGGAAGCTCCCAAGTTCCGGCCGTATGATCCTCAAGTGGGAAAACGGTGTCTAAGCTCCCAGGGAGTGCCTAGGAATCTCTCTGGAGCCTCCCATTCTGAAGGATTCAGTCCTGGATATTCTTATGAACAGGAGAATCCTGCTCTTTTGAGCTTTCAGACCACCAAGCATTACCTCCTATGCTGGCTTTGTAGTCTTTTCTACCTTAACCCCCATGGTATCTCGAACAGCGTCCCCACAGCTCCTGAGAAGAAGTATCTTTCATTTTCAGGCCCTCCTTCTGATTCTGACACTAAAGGGTGCTTTACACGCTGCGACATTGCTAGCGATCTTGTTACCTATGTGACACGCCAGATAGCAGATGCAATCTGCCGAGATCGCACATGTGACCGGCGCTACAAAAACGACATATGTGCGATCTCGGCAGATCGTATCTGCGATCTGGCATGTCACATCGCTAACGAGATTGCTAGCGATGTCGCAGCGTGTAAAGCACCCTTAAGTCATAATCCTCACCTAAGGGTCTGGGAGAGAAGTATGGGTCCTCCACCGAGGCAGAGACCAATACTTTAATTGGGTTTGGCTTCCTTTCTTCGGGGCCAGGCCCCTGAGGGTAGGGTGTGAGAGGAGGCTAGAGAGAATTGTACCTAGTGCACTAGATTTTTGATCTGATAATAAGGGAAGGATGTTCTTCCCTGACCACCTGATCAGTGTAGGGGTGACACAGCTTTTTACTATGGGAAGACGGGGTTTTTTAGCGCACATGATACACTTGCGGCTAGACGTTTTCTCCTTTCGGGGCCAGGATTCTTGTCTCCCAGAAAAGAGGGAGAGAAGAGCCTCTAAGGCACTGACCCCTAAAAAAGGGGGGGTATATGTACCCATATACATGCGATCCGACCGTCCCCCAGTCAGTATACTTACTGGATCGGGGGTAGCGCTGGGCTCTACAGCACAGAGTGGGGAAGATCACCCATTATGCAGTCCTACTTTAGGATGTCTTCAAACCAGGCACTTACATGTGAGTGCGAGGCTCCAGCGCCATAATCCCATATGGGCGACTCCTCCTCCTCAGACGATCCAGGTAGGTCTCTCCATGAGAAGGCGAACCCATTGGTGCTGCAGTGGGGCTGAAACAGCGCGTGCGTTCCAGGGTGGAACGAATATTCCCGGAAGTACATCATCGCGGCGTGCGCCGGTGACGTCACTTCCTTCATGCCATCGACACTGCGCGCTAGCAAGGATGAGGTATCGAGGAGCTCAAAGAGGTCCCCGGCGTGTCGGCCATGCTCTGCTTTACCTCATGTGAGGCACAGGGAGAGCAGGCAGGTCCTGAATCCAGGGGAGACGGGAGCAGCGATGGAGGAGGGAAACGGAAAGCTCCGACCTCAGCTGCCTGGTGGTAAGATCAATTTTGCCCCTTTCCCGCAGAACTCTAGTCACCGGCCACAGAGCACCACAGGTCCTCTTCATGCCCCAGTAGGGACAGGAAACAACACTGGGGATGGGAGGTGGGGAGGGATTTTTAACCTGTTTGTGTTTCCTGTTCCACTTAGGGCTTGGAGTTAACTCCTCTGGTGCTGTCGTGGAGGGTTACTAGAGAAAATAAGAATGAAGCTAGTGCTTCATACTTACCCAGGCTCCGGCCTGGCTGTAAACTGCTACTGCGCTTCTGTTTGCTGCTCCTGGGGCGTCCCTGGGCCGCTTATTTCAAATGTACAGCTTTCCCTGCCCACCGACAGGCCTGGCCTCTGTGATTGGTTGCAGTCAGACGCACCCCCAGCCTGTGTGACGGAATCAGCCTGCAGTCATCGTTCATTGTGGCTCATTCATTCTCTAGAGCTCACAGCGGGCATTCTTGTTCTAAAGGGGGCTTTACACGGTAGCGATATCGCAAGCAATTTGTAGCGATAGCGAGCGTGTAAGTACCCGCCCCCGTCGTGCATGCGATTGTTTGTGATCGCTGCCGTAGCGAACATTATCGCTACGGCAGCGTCACACATACTTACCTGGTCGGTGGCGTCGCTGTGACTGCCTAACAATCCCTCCTTCAAGGGGGAGGGACGTTCGGCATCACAGCAACGTCACCGCAACGTCACTAAGCGGCTGGCCAATCAAAGCGGAGGGGCGGAGATGAGCAGGACGTAACATCCCGCCCACCTCCTTCCTTCCGCATTGTGGCCAGCGGCAGGTAAGGAGACGTTCCTCGCTCCTGCGGTGTCACACATAGCGATGTGTGCTGCCGCATGAGCGATGAACCACCTAGATAAACAACCCTTACCGATTTTTGAGTTTGGGACGACCTCTCCATGGTGAAAGATTTTCACCATTTTTGAGGTCGCTTAAGGTCGCTGGTCAGTGTCACACGCTGCGATATCGTTAATGACGCCGGATGTGCGTCACTAACAACTTGACCCCGACGACCAAACATTAACGATATCGTAGCGTGTAAAGCCCCCTTTAGGCCACTCGCTGTGAGATTCAGATGTAGCAGAGCTGGAATTGCCATGGGATATCGTGTTGATTATGTCGGACCTGCAGGGTGTTGGGGGTTAATAAAGTGGTGAAAAGAAGGGAATTTTGTTTACTTACCGTAAATTCCTTTTCTTCTAGCTCCTATTGGGAGACCCAGACAATTGGGTGTATAGCTTCTGCCTCCGGAGGCCACACAAAGTATTACACTAAAAAGTGTAACCCCTCCCCTCTGCCTATACACCCTCCTGTGGATCACGGGCTCCTCAGTTTTGGTGCAAAAGCAGGAAGGAGGAAACTTATAAATTGGTCTAAGGTAAATTCAATCCGAAGGATGTTCGGAGAACTGAAACCATAACCAAAAGAACAATTCAACATGAACAACATGTGTACACAAAAGAATAAACAGCCCGAAGGGAACAGGGGCGGGTGCTGGGTCTCCCAATAGGAGCTAGAAGAAAAGGAATTTACGGCAAGTAAACAAAATTCCCTTCTTCTTTGTCGCTCCATTGGGAGACCCAGACAATTGGGACGTCCAAAAGCAGTCCCTGGGTGGGTAAAAGAATACCTCAATAAAAGAGAGCCGAAAAATGACCCCTTCCTACAGGTGGGCAACCGCCGCCTGAAGGACTCGCCTACCTAGACTGGCATCTGCCGAAGCATAGGTATGCACTTGATAGTGTTTTGTGAAGGTGTGCAGACTAGACCAGGTAGCTGCCTGACACACCTGCTGAGCCGTAGCCCGGTGTCGCAATGCCCAGGACGCACCCACGGCTCTGGTAGAATGGGCTTTCAGCCCTGAAGGAAGAGGAAGCCCCGAAGAACGGTAAGCTTCAAGAATCGGTTCCTTGATCCACCGAGCCAAGGTTGACTTGGAAGCCTGCGAACCTTTACGCTGGCCAGCGACCAGGACAAAGAGCGCATCTGAACGGCGCAGGGGCGCCGTGCGAGACACGTAGAGCCGGAGTGCTCTCACTAGATCTAATGAATGAAAATCCTTTTCACACTGGTGAACTGGATGAGGGCAAAATGACGGTAAGGAGATATCCTGATTGAGATGAAAAGGAGATACCACCTTAGGGAGAAACTCCGGGACAGGACGCAGAACCACCTTATCCTGGTGAAAAACCAGGAAAGGGGATTTGCATGACAGCGCTGCAAGCTCCGACACTCTTCGGAGTGAGGTGATTGCCACAAGAAATGCCACCTTCTGCGAAAGACGTGATAAAGAGACATCCCTCAGCGGCTCAAAAGGTGGTTTTTGAAAAGCCATTAACACCCTGTTAAGGTCCCAGGGTTCCAGCGGACGTTTGTAGGGTGGAACTATGTGGCAAACTCCCTGCAGGAACGTGCGGACCTGCGGAAGCCTTGCCAGGCGCTTTTGAAAAAATACTGAGAGCGCCGATACTTGTCCCTTGAGAGAGCCGAGAGACAAACCCTTGTCCATTCCGGATTGAAGGAATGAAAGAAAAATGGGTAAGGCAAAAGGCCAGGGAGTAAAACCCTTATCAGAGCACCAGGACAGGAAGATCCGCCACGACCTGTAATAGATCCTGGCGGACGTTGGTTTCCTGGCCTGTCTCATAGTGGCAATGACATCCTGAGATAAACCCGACGACGCTAGGAGCCAGGACTCAATGGCCACACAGTCAGGTTGAGGGCCGCAGAATTCAGATGGAAAAACGGCCCTTGTGACAGCAGGTCTGTGCGGTCTGGAAGCGCCCACGGCTGACCGCCTCGGCCAATCTGGAGCGACGAGAATTGCGCGACGACAGTCGGATCTGATCTTGCGTAACACTCTTGGCAACATCGCCAGAGGAGGAAACACATAAGGGAGTCGAAACTGCGACCAATCCTGAACTAACGAACCGCCGCCAGAGCTCTGTGATCTTGAGACCGTGCCATGAAGGCCGGGACCTTGTTGTTGTGCCGTGACGCCATGAGATCGACGTCCGGCGTTCCCCAGCGGCGACAAATCTCTCGAAACACGTCTGGGTGAAGAGACCATTCCCCCGCATCCATGCCCTGACGACTGAGAAAGTCTGCTTCCCAGTTTTCTACGCCCGGGATGTGAACTGCGGAGATGGTGGAGGCTGTGGCCTCCGCCCACAGCAGAATCCGCCGGACTTCCTGGAAGGCTTGACGGCTGCGCGTGCCGCCCTGGTGGTTGATGTACGCGACCGCCGTGGCGTTGTCCGACTGTATGTGGATCTGCCTGCCCTCTAGCCACCGATGGAACGCCTTTAGGGCTAGATACACTGCCCTTATCTCCAGAACATTGATCTGAAGGGAAGACTCTATCGGGGTCTAGGTTCCCTGAGCCCTGTGGTGGAGAAAAACCGCTCCCCACCCTGACAGGCTCGCGTCCGTCGTGACCACAGCCCAGGATGGGGGCAGGAAGGATTTTCCCTGCTATAGAGAAGTGGGAAGAAGCCACCACTGAAGAGAGGATTTGGCTGCAAGGGAAAGAGAGACGTTCCTGTCGAGGGACGTCGACCTCCTGTCCCATTTGCGGAGAATGTCCCATTGGAGTGGGCGCAGATGGAACTGCGCGAAGGGCACTGCCTCCATTGCTGCCACCATCTTCCCCAGGAAGTGCATGAGGCGCATCAAGGGGTGTGACTGACCCCAAAGAAGAGATTGCACCCCTGTCTGCAGCGAAAGCTGTTTGTCCAGCGGTAGCTTGACTACCGCTGAGTGAGTATGAAACTCCATCCCGAGGTAAGTCAGTGATTGGGTCGGTGTCAACTTGGACTTTAGGAAGTTGATAAGCCACCCGAACTGCTGGAGAGTCTCCAGAGCGACGGTCAGGCTGTGTTGACACGCCACCCGGGAAGGTGCCCTGACTAGGAGATCGTCTAAGTAAGGGATCACCGAGTGGCCCTGAGAGTGTAGGACCGCCACAACGGATGCCATGACCTTGGTGAAGACCCGTGGGGCTGTCGCCAGGCCGAAAGGCAGTGCCACGAACTGAAGGTGTTCGTTCCCGATGGCGAACCGCAGGAAGCGTTGATGCTCGGGTGCGATCGGCACATGGAGATAAGCATCCTTGATGTCGATTGATGCTAGGAAGTCTCCTTGTGACATCGAAGCGATGACTGAGCGGAGAGATTCCATTCGAAACCTTCTGGTGCTCACATGCCTGTTAAGCAGTTTGAGGTCCAGAACGGGACGGAATGATCCGTCCTTCTTTGGCACCACGAGCAAGTTGGAGTAGAAGCCGTGACCATGTTCCTGAGGGGGAACGGGAATCACCACTCCTTCTGACTTCAGAACGCCCACAGCCTGAAAAAGTGCGCTGGCCCGAGATGGGGGCGGAGATGTTCAGAAGAAACGAGTCGGAGGACGAGAGCTGAACTCTATCCTGTAACCGTGAGACAGAATGTCTCTCACCCATCGGTCTTGGACATGTGGCCACCAGGCGTCGCAAAAGCGGGAGAGCCTGCCACCGACCGAGGATGCGGCTAGGGGATGCCGAGAGTCATGAGGACTTGGCTGAGGGCCGAAAGGACCGAAACCTCGGTTGTATTTTCCGTTGCTGAGGTCTCTTCGGTTTGGACTGGGGTAAGGACGAGTCCTTTCCCTTGGATTCCTTAATAATTTCATCCAATCGTTCGCCAAACAATCGGTCGCCAGCAAACGGCAAACCGGTTAAGAACTTCTTGGAAGCAGAGTCTGCCTTCCATTCGCGTAGCCACATGGCTCTGCGGACTGCCACCGAATTAGCGGATGCTACCGCTGTACGGCTAGCAGAGTCCAGGACGGCGTTCATGGCGTAAGACGAAAAAGCCGACGCCTGAGAAGTCAAAGACGCAACTTGCGGAGCAGAGGTACGTGTCACCGCATTAATCTCAGACAAACAAGCTGAGATAGCTTGGAGTGCCCACACGGCTGCAAAGGCCGGGGCAAAAGACGCACCTGTGGCTTCATAGATGGATTTCACCAGGAGCTCTATCTGCCTGTCAGTGGCATCCTTGAGCGATGAGCCATCTGCAACTGATACTACAGATCTAGCCGCCAGTCTAGAGACTGGAGGATCCACCTTGGGACATTGAGCCCAACCCTTAACTACGTCAGAGGGGAAGGGGTAACGTGTGTCATTAAGGCGCTTAGTAAAGCGCTTGTCCGGAAAAGCTCTGTGCTTCTGGACAGCATCTCTGAAGTTGGAGTGATCGAAAAACGCACTCAGTGTACGTTTGGGAAACCTAAACTGGTGTTTCTCCTGCTGCGAAGCAGACTCCTCTATAGGTGTAGCTGGGGGAGAGAGATCTAGCACCTGGTTGATGGACGATATAAGGTCATTTACTATGGCGTCCCCTACAGGTGTATCAAGATTGAGAGCAACGTCAGGGTCAGAGCCCTGAGCTGCGACATCCGCCTCATCCTCCAGAGAGTCCTCAAGCTGAGACCCCGAGCAGTGTGAGGATGTCGGGGAAGATTCCCAGCGAGCCCGCTTAGCCGTTCTGGGACTGTGGTCCGTGCAGGAGTCCTCCACGTGAGACCTAGGGGCCACCCCGGGAGCACTCTGCGGCGCAGACCGAGAGGGGCCTGGAGGCGATGATCCAACAGTGCCCGGGGCCTGTGTAAGGACCGGTCTGGACTGCAAGGCTTCTAGTAGCTTGGCAGACCATCTGTCCATGGACTGAGCCATGGATTGTGAAAGCGACTCAGAGAGTTTCTCAGCAAAAACTGCAAACTCTGTCCCTGCCGCCTGGACAGGGGAAGCAGGAGGGTCTGCCTGAGCCGAGGGGCCCACTAGTGACCGAGGCTCCGGCTGGGCAAGTGCAACAGGGGTCGAGCATTGCTCACAGTGAGGGTAGGTGGAACCCGCAGGTAACATAGCCCTACAAGAGGTACAGGTTGCAAAAAAAACCTTTGCCTTAGCGCCCTTGCTCCTTGTGGACGACATGCTGTTGTCTCCTAGGAGAGTGATCATTGAGGGTATATAGCCAAAAGCAAACAACCCGGCCGAACAGAGAAAATATATACAAATATATATATATATATATATATATACTCCGGCACCCTAGGGGGACCAGCACCGGGTGACCGGTGTGGCTTACCGACCGCCCAAAGCGGAGTGTGTGTCCACCAGATTCCCTGCCTTAGGTCTCCCAGAGCTCGTTCCTGAAATCCTCCACCGGCAGAATTGTATAAAAATGACTGCCGGAGCTCTCAGGGGAGGAGGGAGCCGTGGGCGGCGACTATTAAAGTGCGGGAATCTGGGGCCTTACAGTGATCAGTGAGGGGGGGAGGACACCTAAAGTATGCTCCAGCCCTCACTGCCGACGTCAGGTCGACCGTCCCGCCCTTACCCCTGACTGGCAGGCCCGGGGGCGGGAGTTATGGTACTAGGCCGCAATGAAGCCGGGGACTAGATTTAATACCGCGGCCGACAAACAGGCGCGGTCGGCGCGGAAGTCCCGGTCTTCACCAACCAGCAGCTGCTGCAGCGTCTGTGAAACAAGCGCTCCATGCACCGTCCCCATGGGGACACAGAGTACCTTTAGATGCAGGGCCCTGTCCCTGAGGATACATAGACTCCTGTCCGGCAGATTCCCACAGGGGCTGCGGAGGGAGCCCGGTCCCAGTGACTGGATGACCGGTTAGGATCCCACTTCACTCAGAGCCTCTAAGGGATGGTGAAGGAAAACGGCATGTGGCTCCAGCCTCTGTACCCGCAATGGGTACCTCAACCTTAACAGCACCGCCGACTTAGTGGGGTGAGAAGGGAGCATGCCGGGGGCCCTGTGGGGGCCCTCTTTTCTTCCAACCGATAAAATCAGCAGCTGCTGCTGACTAAAATGGAGATGTATGAGTGGATGTGTGCCTCCTTCCACACAAAGCATAAAACTGAGGAGCCCGTGATCCACGGGAGGGTGTATAGGCAGAGGGGAGGGGTTACACTTTTTAGTGTAATACTTTGTGTGGCCTCCGGAGGCAGAAGCTATACACCCAATTGTCTGGGTCTCCCAATGGAGCGACAAAGAAAGAGTGTTTTTTTGTATTTTATTACAAATAAAGGATTTCTTTGAGTGTTTAATTTAATTTACAGATTAATGATGCAGGTGTCATAGACGCTGCCATCATTAATATAGGGTTTAGTAGCAGCTGTGTGCCGTTATTAAGCCCTTATTACCCAGATTGCCATCGTATCATGGAAATAGGAAGAGCTGATAAAGTGCAGGGCTTGTCACATCTAATGGATGCGGCAATTCCGGGTGGCTGGAGGCTGATATTTTTAGGCTGGGTCTTTCCAGCCTGAGAATACAGCCCCAGCTGTGGGCTTTATCTTGGCTGGGTATCAAAATTGGGCGAACCGCACATCATTTTTTTTAAATTATTTAAATAAAAAAAAAAAAAAAATAAAACGCATGCGGTTCCTCTTCTTTTGATACACAGCCAAGATAGGTGCAGGGCTTTATCTGTGCTGGGTATCAGAATATTGAGGGGGGGGGGGAACCCTGCACCAATAGTTTTATTTATTTATTCTCATACCACGATACTGACGGTAAATGCTAGAGGGTATGGGGTCCTTCTAGATATGTCATTTCAACACAACCCCTATCACATGATAGGGGGTGTTCAAAATGCACTCCGATGTTTCCAGCCAGAATAAACATTATTTTTCTAACTCCAAGTGGGCATGGAGCTGTTTATGCGGGGGCTGGAGATTAGACCCCCAGATAGTGGGTGTGCAGGGGGGGCAAACATCACCACGCCCACTAACCAAACCAGTCACACCCACTAACCTGGATGGAGCCCATACTTTCTAGGCTCACGGTAGATGCTAGAGTGTATGGGCTCCTTTACACTGCTTTCCCCGCATACCAGATGTCCTGGCGTCTGTGATTGGATACAGTCAGCTGACACGCTGACACTCAGAGTGAGGATGTGTCTGACTGCGCGTCTGACTGTAATCAGAGGCCCATGCAGTGAATGCGAGGCCTGGAAACAGCATACAGCCATGCCGAAGCCTTGGTTAAGTCCACCAAGTGCGCTCCCTTTCCTCTATCCTTTCTACCACCATTGTTAATCTCCGGATTCTGCTCCCTATACTTATATGGGGGCGGATTCTGGACCGGATTTTATTTAAAAGAGAGCAGAGACCCGCCCGTCCCAGTTTTTTGCGAGTCCGCAACGCTATAGTAGTAGGCCATAACATGCTTCACGTTAAAACTGAAAAATACTCAAAACTTAGTTTTGAGCTTATGATGAGGATTTAATTGATTTTAGTGTCCAAAAATCTCAGTCCAGTGCAATTGGGTATATCCACACTCACTTTTTTTTGTAGCAGAAACTCTCGAAATCCTTCTCAAATACTCAAAACTTGTTTTTTCTGATGTCTAAAAGTACCCCTTTCAATTTTTTATAGCCCTGGACTCAGTATGACAATATGGCCCCTAAACTAAAAAATATTGTACACCCCGATCTACAATAAACTTAATTTACTATTTCTAATCCCAAGCCTCCAGTTTACATAAATCCCTCTGTAATATTTAATTGTTTTCCCTTTGTGTTGATTATCTTGCAGCGTTTAGAAAAATCTGCAAACATTGAAATTCTACTCTGTATTATCTCTACAAGGTAATTAATAAATATTTTAAAAAAAGGGGCCCAAAACTGACTCCTGTGGTACCCAACTGTAACACTGATGAGCAAAAAGAGTAACAATGTTTTGAAGTTGTGACTTTCAAACTCCATATCTCATCATCCACTACAACTCTGATTGTGAGACCACCTTGATTTTATAGACAATCCTCATCTCTACCCAGAAGTTTTCCATTGTGTTGAGGTTTGGGGACTGTGGGGGCTAATCCAGAACCTCTACTTCATTGTCAGCCAGGTAATAAATAAAGACTAAAATAAGTCTAATGGTTATGCGGTCCAGTGATGTGAGTGGCTCCATAGATGGTGCGTTTCAAGGACCGTGACGCCATGCATTCCATTGCATCTGGCGCCACTTCCAGTTTTGTGTTCCACAGACTGGATGTCACAGCACCGTCATTATGGTGTGTACGTCTCAGCATGGATCAGGGAAATTCAGCTAAACACCACAGCTGCAATTGTCATAGCTTCTTCCAGAGACTGGCTCCTTCCAAAGTGGTCAGCATAAGAATGATAAGATTCTACAACTGGAATCAGATGATAAGACATGTGACTTTTTATAGTGAAGGGGAGTGACCTCAAACAGCTGCACCTGAGATTAAAACGCCATAGGATAGCTATATAGGAAAGAGTCCTTAACCCCTACAGCACCAAATTAAAGTAGATACACTTAAACACAAGCTGCAGACCTCTATATAATAGGGTGTTGTGACCTTCTGGTCCCAGACTCGCCAGAGGTCTCCCCAGAGTGGGTACACCCATGACACCAAACTAATTGAGGAACGAGTTAAAGGAAACCTGTCAGGGCCCCTGTGCACCCAGAACCACTAGCACTTCGGGGTGCATATCAATAATCCCTACCAAACAGTCCCTGGATCTAGTAGCACATAAATAGACCTTTAAAAAAAAGTATTTCTAAGGATCATTTATGAGATCATAATGAGGGCAGTGACTAATCACAGAGGCGTTAGTTCCCTGGCTAGTCAGCCGACTTAGCATGTTATTACGCCCCTGTGGGTGTGAGAATATGCTTTACAATGCCCATCATCATAGCAGCGCGATACAAAGCCACGCATGTGTGCTGCTTTGTACCCGTAAGCATTGAGCTTCTTTGACGCTGGGTATATACATCCTGGCTTCAGAGACACTCACTGCCCATGATCGGAAGTCGTACGCACTTCTGTTCATGAGCATTACTCCTGTCAGAAGCTGGATGTATGTGTCCCAGCTTCATAGTAGTGCACATGACTGGATGTGTGGACGAATTTTGAACATGGGAAGAGAGCATCTTTGAAGCTGGGACGCATACACCTGACGTCAAAGAAGCTCCACGCTGACTGGTACAAAACAGCAGTGCAGCTTTGTATCGCGCTGCCATGACGCTGGGTAATGTAAAGCATGTTATCACTCCCATAGGCGTGTGATAACATGCTAAGTGGGCTGACTAGCCAAGGAACTAACGCACTTGCATCCAATCACTGCCCTAATTAGCATCTCATAAATGTTCTTTAGAAACACTTTTTCTAAAGATCTGTTTGTGTGTGCTACTAGATGTAGATGCATGGACTGTAAGTTAGGGATTCTAGATAAGCACCCAGAACTGCTAGTTGTTCTGGGTGCACTGGTGTTGGAAAGATACAGTCATTGTTGAAAGTGATGGAATCTTGAAATTGTTACAGAAAAAGTATTTCTCCCAGAAAATTATTGCAATTATACATTTTGTTATACACATGTTTATTTCCTTTGTGTGTATTGGAACAACACGAAAAAATAGGAGGGAAAAAAAAAGACAACTTGGACATATTTTCACACAAAAGTCCAAAAGTAGGACAGACAACATTGTTGGCACCCTCAAATTAATATTTGGTTGCACACCCTTTGCAATAAATGACGGTTATAGGAATCTATTGATTACAATCAACAAGCTTCTTACACCGCTCAACTCAAATTTTGGACCAGTTTTCTTTTGCAAACTGGTCGAGGTTTCTAATATATGAAGGGTGTCTTCTCCCAACAGCAATTTTAAGATCTCTACACAAGTGTTCAATGGAATTTATATCCGGACTCATTGCTGGCCACTTCAGAACTCTCTCCAGTGCTTTTTTCCATCCATTTTTGGGTGCTTCTTGAAGTATGTTTGGGGTCATTGTCCTGCTGAAAGACCCATGACCTAGGACACAAACCCAGCTTTCTGACACTGGGCACTGCATTGCAACCCAAAATTCTTTTGTAATCTTCAGATTTCCTGATTCCTTGCACACAGTCAAGGCACCCAGTGTCAGATGCAACAAGACAACCATAAAATATCTTTGAACCTCCACCATATTTGATTGTAAGTACGGTGTTTTCTTCTTTGAAGGCCTCATTCCATTTTCCATAAACAGTAGAATGATGTGCTTTACCAAAAAGCTCTATCTTGGTCTGATCTGTCCACAAGATTCTTTCCCAAAAGGATTTGGTTTATTCATGTACATCTTAGTAAAGTGCAGTCTAGCTTTTTATGTTTGTCAGTAGTGGTATCCTGCTGGGTCTCCTTCCATAGCATTCCATTTCATTCTAAGTCGTGTCTAACCAACCTGTTGGGGTTCTATGAGGGGGTAAGTGCAAACCTGGATATTGGTAATGCAGCTGATGTGATTTATTTGGACTTTGCAAAGGCATTTGATACTGTACCACATAATAGCCTTATACTAAAGCTCCAGAAGCAAGGACTAGGGGACACAATATGCAACTGGGTAAGGAATTGGCTAAAAGATAGGAAACAAAGAGTAGTCATAAATGCTACATTCTCTAAATGGGCTATAGTCAGCAGTGGGGTGCCGCAGGGATCTGTGCTAGGACCAATTCTTTTTACTCTCTATATTAATGACCTTGTGGATGGGATTGATAGTACAGTGTCAGTCTTTGCCGATGACACCAAACTATGTAGGATATTAAAAACTGACCTGGATAGTACAATATTACAAAAAGATCTGGATAAGATGTCAGAATGGGCAGATACTTGGCAAATGAGATTTAATGTTGATAAATGTAAAGTAATGCACCTAGGACGGAGTAATCCTATAGCTGCGTATACATTAAATGGAAGTAAACTCGGGACTACAGAACAGGAGAAGGACTTGGGTATTCTCATTACAAATAAGCTGAGCAGCAGCACTCAATGTCAGGCAGCAGCTGCTAAAGCAAACAAGATTCTAGGGTGTATAAAAAGAGAGATTAGATCCCGTGATCCCA
Source organism: Anomaloglossus baeobatrachus (assembly GCF_048569485.1). Lineage (NCBI taxonomy): Eukaryota > Metazoa > Chordata > Amphibia > Anura > Aromobatidae > Anomaloglossus > Anomaloglossus baeobatrachus. The sequence goes on along the minus strand of NC_134354.1, from coordinate 265,415,958 downwards.
ACGTATTGTTACCCATCTATAAATCACTTGTAAGGCCACATCTGGAATACGGGATCCAGTTTTGGGCTCCACATTTTAAAAAGGACATTCAGAAGTTAGAGTCAGTTCAAAGGCGGGCAACTAGACTATTACAAGGAATGGAAGGCCTCCCATATGATGGCAGATTGAAAAAGTTAGATATGTTTAGCTTAGAAAAAAGACGTCTCAGAGGAGATCTCATTTATATGTATAAATACATGTGTGGTCAATATAAAGGACTGGCACATAACTTATTTCTTCCGAAAACAATACTAAGGACCAGGGGGCACTCACTGCGAGTGGAAGAAAAGCGATTCCGACACCTAAATAGGAAAGGGTTCTTTACAGTTAGAGCGGTCAGACTGTGGAATGCCCTACCACAAGAGGTAGTAATGGCAGATACTATAACAGCTTTTAAAAAAGGGCTGGATGATTTCCTCAGTACACAAAACATTGTTGGTTATAAATGACTTAGTGACTAAATGTAGAACTGGTGGAGGAAGGTTGAACTAGATGGACCTAGGTCTTTTTTCAACCTAAGTAACTATGTAACTATGTAACTATATATTCAAATGCTGACAAATAGTTTGTGCCGACACTGATAAGCCTGCAGAACAGCTGGAATATTTTTTTTATATGATTGGGACTGCTTATTCACCATTCAGAGTATCCTGCATTGCAACCTTTCATCAATTTTTTTTCTGCCGTCCATGTCCAGGGAGATTAGGTACTGTGCCATGGGTTGCAAACCTTGATTATTTTGTGCATTGTACACAACGGGAACAAAGCAATTTTATCAGACCAATTTTGGGGGTTTTGTGTGAAATTGTGTCCAATTTACCTTCCCCCCCCCCCCTTCCCTATGTATGTGTATTGGTTTAATACATATAAAGGAAATAAATCTGTTAACAAAACATGTGTAATTGCAATAATTTTCTGTGAGAATTACTTTATTTTCTGGAACAATTTCAAGGGTGCGAACACATTCAGGCATGACCATAAAAAAGAAAAACACAGAAGTAAAAAAAAGAGAATTTTGTTTACTTACCGTAAATTCTTTTTCTTATAGTTCCGACATGGGAGACCCAGACCATGGGTGTATAGCTTCTGCCTCCGGAGGACACACAAAGTACTACACTCAAACGTGTAGCTCCTCCCTCCTAGCATATACACCCTCTGGTAGCCAGTCCTAGCCAGTTTAGTGCAAAAGCTGAAGGAGGACATCCACCCACAAGTAGAGATAGAGTTAAACCCGGAGTAACCGGAACCTCTGTCTACAACAACAGCCGGTGATAAACACACGGAACAAGAAACCTGCCAACAGGCAACAGGGAGGGTGCTGGGTCTCCCATGTCGGAACTATAAGAAAAAGAATTTACGGTAAGTAAACAAAATTCTCTTTTTCTTTATCGTTCCTTTATGGGAGACCCAGACCATGGGACGTTCCAAAGCAGTCCATGGGTGGGAATAAACAGAAACACTGAGAAGTAGGCGAAACCTAACTTCACAAATGGGCGACAGCCACCTGAAGGATGCGTCTGCCCAAGCTCGCATATGCCGAAGCATGAGCATGCACTTGGTAGTGCTACGAAAAGGTATGCAAACTAAACCAAGTGGCAGTCTGACAGACCTGCTGAGCCGTAGCCTAGGCCTGAAAGCCTAAGAGGCACCAACAGCTCTGGTCAAGTGTGCCTTGATCCCCGACGAGAAAGGCACTTGAGTACGCTGGTAGGTATCGGAAATAGCCGACCTAAACCAACGAGCCAGGGTCGGCTTAAATGCCGAGAGGCTCTTAGGCTGACCAGTGGTCAGCACACAAGAGAGGTGCACCGCCTAAGAACAGCGGTGCGAGACACATAGATCCGGAGCGCCCGCACCGGATCCAGAGTATGCAACGCCTGTTCAAAGCGATGAACAGGAGCCGGACAAAAGGAAGGCAGGGAAAATGCCCCGGTTAAGGTGGAAGCAGCAACCACCTTAGGGAGAAATCCGGAGTCGGACGGAGAACCACCTTGTCTTGATGAAAAACCAAAAAAGGGGGGACTCCGAAGAGAGTGCAGCCAAAACAGAGACTCTCTTGAGGGAAGTTATGGCCGCTAGAAAGACCACTTTCTGTGAAATACTAAACAAAGAAACCTCCCTAAGAGGCTCAAAGGGGGGTTTCCAGAAGCCGTGAGGACCGAATTAAGGTCCCAGGGCTCCAAAGGCCGCCGGTAAGGCGGAATGATGTGAGATGCGCCCTGCATGAAGGAACGCACCTGAGCCAGCCGGGCGATACGCCGCTGGCACAACACTGACAGAGCCGAGACCTGTCCCTTAAGGGAATTGAGGGATAGTCCTAGCTGCAGACCGGACTGTAGAAGGGACAGGAGGGTCGGCAAGGCCAAAAAGCCAAAGGATACTTCCGAGCTCGAGTCATAGTGGAGATGACTTCAGGAGGGATACCAGAAGTCGTCAAGATCCAGGACTCAAAAAACCACGCCGTTAATATGAGAGCCGCAGATCCCGGCGGAAAAGACGGACCTCGTGAGAGGGACAGTCCGGGAGATGCCATGGCACCTTTACGGACAGACGGAGCAGGTCAGGGTACCAAGCTTGCCTGGGTCAGTCTGGAGTAATGAGAATGACCCGACGGCCCTCCTTTCTGATCTTGCGCAGGACTCTGGGCAAGAACTAGAGGGTGAAACACATAAGACAGACGAAGCTGGGACTAAAGTTGAACCAGTGCGTCTGCCGCAAAAACCTGAGGATCGTGGAGCCACGGTTTGACGGCTGAGACAATCTGCCTCCCAGTTATCCACGTCTGGGATGTGGGCTGCGGAAATGGTGGACTAGGAGTCCTCCGTCCACTGAAGAATGCGATGAACCTCCAACATTGCCAGGCGGCTGAGTGTCCCGCCCTGGAAGTTGATGTAGGCAAACGCTGTAGCGTTGTCTGACTGGACTCGAATGTGCCTGGCCGCCAACAGATGGTGAAAGGCTTAGAGAGCTAGAAACACAGCTCTGAATTCCAGCACATTGATCCAGAGGGCTGATTCGGACAGAGTCCAAGTGCCCTGCGCTCCATGGTGGAGATATACTGCTCCCCAGCCGAATAGACTAGCATCTTGGTGAGGATCACCCGGGACTGAGCCAGGAAGGAGCGTCCCTGAGACAGAGGGGCCGAAGTGAAAACGAGCCCCTGGTCTGTGGCGAAGCCACCACTCCGTGAAGGAGGGAGTCCGCTTGTTCCAACAGCGGAAAATATCCAGCCGCAGAGGACGCAGATGGAACTGGGCAAGGGAATCGCTTCCATTGAAACCACTATCCGATCCAGCACCTGTATTAGGTGCCTGATGGAACGACGTCGACCGCCAGCGGAGGGACTGCTGTTTGACTAAGGGCAGCTTCACAAGTGCCGACAGAGTCTCGAATTGCGTCCCTGGGTATGTGAACTTCTGGGTCGAAGTCAGAGTGGACTTGGACAGAAGACAAACCACCCGAATTGGTTAGAGTGGCGAGAGTGAGCGAGGTACTCCGCTACCAGTCTGCAGTGAATGAAGCCCAGACTAGAAGGCTGTCTAGGATAAAAGGATCACTGCCAACCCCTAGGGGTGCAGGACCGCAATCACAGCTGCCCCGACCTTGAGAATACTCGAGGGGCCGTGGCTAACCCCAAGGGAAGAGCCACGAATCGGACCACTCTGATTGCAAAACGTAGCCAACGCTGGTGTAAAACTGCGATTGGCACATGCAGATAGGCATCTCTGATGTCGATGGATGCTAGGGAATCTCCTTGGGTCATTGATTGACCGCAGAGACTCCATGCGAAAATGCCCTGAACATGCTTGAGAAGCTTGAGATCCAGGTCGGAGGCACCGCCCTCTTCGGGTACAAGGAATAGATTTAAGCAGAAATCTCAGAACCGTTCCCAGTCGGGAATCGGTACAATTACTCCAGTGGCCTGCAAGAATGCCTCAGCCTGTGAGAAGGCGGCGGCCTTAGAGCAGGGGGGAGTTGACAGAAAAAATCTGTTTGGCGGGCTGGATAGAATTCTATCCTGTAGCCGTGGGAGATGGTATCTCGCACCCACTGATCGGAGACGTGTTAAAACCATACGTCGCCAAAATGGGAGAGCCTGCCACCGACCAAGGACGTTGCTGGCGTGGCCAGATAGCCAGGAGGAGGCTGACTTAGTGGCAGCATCTCCTGCGGTCCTCGGACGAGGCCGAGAGCTTAGAGCACGATCAGATGGAGGAACGAAACCTCGACTGATTCCTGCCCTGGACAGGTTTCCTGGTATAGGTTTATGGCATAGAAGAATTCTTCCCGCCAAGAGCTTCCTTAACAATTTCATCCAGTTGTTCCCGAATAGACTGGTCCCAGCAAAAGGGAGCCCAGCAAGGAACTTCTTGAGAAGCATCCGCCTTCCACTTCTGAAGCCACAGGAGCCTGCGGATAGCGAGGAAATTAGCCGAGGCCACCGCAGTGCGGTGGGAGTCTCCAGCATGGCAGATATGGCATAGGATGAAAAAAACTGGAGTCTGGAAGTTAAGGCAACCATTTCGGCATAGGGTCCCTGTGAGGGAAACAAGGCCCCTGCCGCCTCCATACAGATTTGGCCAGAAGGACAACCTGTCGGACAGGAAAGCCGTAAGTGAGGAGCCATCAGCCACTGGTACAACGGTCCGGGCTGAGGTCTAAACACCGGAGGGATCACCCTTGGTGAATGAGCCCACTCCTTGACCACCTCTGGTGGAAGGGGAAAACCGTCATCCGAACCACGCTTTGGGAAGCGTTTGCCAGAACAGACCCTGGGCTTGGTCACAGTGGCCTGAAAACTGGAGTGGTTAAGAAATACACTCGTTTTTCTCTTAGGCAAGGAAAACTGGTGCCTTTTTGCCAGAGAGGGTTGCTCCTCTGATACTGGCGGGTTGAGGTCCAGTACCGAAGTAATGTGGATCCTTAGGGAGGTGCCGTCAGCCACTGATACAACTATCCGGGCTGAAACACTAGACACCGGAGGGACCACCCTTGGTGAATGAGCCCACTCCTTGACCACCTCTGGTGGAAGGGGGAACAGTCATCCGAACCACGCTTTGGGAGCGTCTGTCAGGACAGGCTCTGGGCTTGGTCACAGTGGGCTGAAAACTGGAGTGGTTAAGGAACACACTCCTTGTTCTCTTAAGGTATACTGATGCCTTTCTGCCAGAGGGGGATACTCCCCTGATACAGGCGGATTGAGGTCCAGTACAAATATAATGGACGCAATCAAATCATTAGCATCTGCATCACCTTCGGACAGATCAATGGTACATGAAGTAGCGTCCGAGCCCCCAGTAAGGACATCCTCCTTGTCCAGTGAGTCAGCTCGTGAATCAGAGCTGCGGGACGGGGAAGGACAGGGGACCCTGCGTCTCCATTTTAGGAGGACGGGGTCTGAGACCAGATGAAGAGTCCTCTGAGAGCTTTGCTGAGCGAGCCGTAGCAGCAGAAGCGCCCTAAGAAGGGGGCTAATGCATGCTCAGCACCACCTGAGCCGGAGCAGCTGGAGGGACCCTCCAGGCTGAGGAATCACTGTATTTATGTGCTCGGTACAGACAGTACGAGTCTACATGCAGTGTATATTAAGAAAACAGCCTTGCAGCCTTGCTCTGATGTGAGACATGCTGCAGAAGTGGGGGCTCTGTGAGAGAATGCATCTCCAGAACGACCCCCAGCAGAGTATATAAACAGAGAATATAAGCAGCTGCACAACTGGAGGTTGTGGCTTGCCAGACCGTTTAACATACATTTCTGTGCCCTCCAGTTCCCCAGCCCAGGCCCCCATTTGTCACAATGAGGTATCTCTGTGCCTATGCAGACACAGATAACGCTGAGAAAATGGCGACCGGAGCGAGGAGAGGGGGCGGGGCCTACTCTGAGAGCGGGCAAATGAAGTATACAGGGGAGGGAATCCTTCCTCAGAGAGGAGTGTCCGCTCCCTGTGCTGAACAGCCGCTGGGCGGAGCCACGCTGTCCCTCTACACTGACTGACATGCAGGGGTGGAGAATCGAAACTAGGCCTCAGGCGAAGCCGGGGCCTAGATTTAAAAATGCGGCCAGCGTGCAGGCACCGTCGGCGCGGTTCTCCAGTGAAAACTGGAGAACCGGCCGGAAATGTTAACACAGTGATATAACACACTCTCCCCAATAAATAAAGTACAAGGGACCCCTGGAAGGACCACTTTCTGTGGTAAAAACGTCTCAATACTTAGCTTTTGAGACGCAGGGCCATGTCCCTGGAGAGGGGTTAGGGTATGTGCGCACGTTGCTTTTTACCTGCTTTTTACCTGCTTTTTGCGGCTTTTTCTTCTGCGCTGTTTAATGCCAAAATGGATGTGTTCTTCTATTCAAGCAAAGTCTATGGGAATTTGGGTTTCTTGTTCACACTATGTTGTTCAAAATGCTGCCTTTTTGTGGCAGAACTTTGGTCAAAAACTCAGCTTTGCAGTGCAAAACCCAAATGGCAAAAACAATTGACATGTTGCTTCTTTGAAAAGCTGAGTTTTTGACCAAAGTTCTGCCACAAAAAGGCAGCATTTTGAACAACATAGTGTGAACAAGAAACCCAAATTCCCATAGACTTTGCTTGAATAGAAGAACACATCCATTTTGGCATTAAACAGCGCAGAAGAAAAAGCAGCAAAAAAGCAGGTAAAAAGCAGGTAAAAAGCAACGTGCGCACATACCCTTAAACGCTCCTTCCGGCAGGATCCATAAGGGCTGCTGATGGAGACCGGTCTCCTGCAAAGCAGTGAGAACCGAGATGGCTCCCACTTCAAGCCAGAGCCCGAGGTTTATGGCGAAGGAGCGCGGCATGTGAAGGCTCCAGCCTTGTAAATTCAACCTTAACAGCACCGCCGACACAGTGGGGTGAGAAGGGACATGCCGGGAGTCCAGCTGGACCCGCTTTTCTTCCAAATCTTTGAAATCCAAAAAAAAATCAAAAATCAGAGAATGCATGTGTGTGTGACCTCCTGATGAACACAAAGCATTGAAACTGGCTAGGACTGGCTACCAGAGGATATATATATGCTAGGAGGGAGGAGCTACACGTTTGAGTGTAGTACTTTGTGTGTCCTCCGGAGGCAGAAGCTATACACCCATGGTCTGGGTCTCCCATAAAGGAACGATAAAGAAATAACTGGTCTCTGCTTAGCAGGCAAAATCCTTTTGTTTCAGGGCTGGATCTCCTTATCAAACATCCAAAAACTAGACAGCAGAGAAGGCAGGTGCAAGGTGAGTATAAATAGCCCCACCTGGGATGTGATAGGACAGAGACAAAATAGAAAATTGAGAATCACCTGACTAAACAGTAAACCAAAGGAAGAAAAGCAAAAGACAAGAGAACCATCAACAGTGGGACGGAGACCAACCAGGCTGTGGCTCAGTAAGGAAGAAAATCCACCAAGCAGCAAGAAATCACAGGATCGAGTCTGGAACGACATGAGATATCTGCCAGATGAACAAATGGCCGAAAAATCAGCTGTCGCTTGTGTATGGGGCCTGTGATGGTGTGATATTGTGGGTTGTGTATAATTTTGTGTAGGTTTGAATTTTAGGCGTAGTGCTCTGTCCATTCTGTGTATTCCTTGTCTGTACAATGTTCTGTTTGCAGGTTAATCAGTCCCTGCCGGGCTTTTGTCCCCAAGTCTGGGGGAGGGGGCCTGGGATCCACCTAAACTCTCTGCTTACCGGGTGGTATTATTCAGTCTGTCTGAGAACTACAAGAGAGAAGCAGGAAGATTCAGCCTCTGGGGGAGAAGCTGACGTTCCCTAGAGGGACCTGGACATTTATTGCTTACTGGACTGTATCTGTGTTCTTGGACTATTTTACCCTCTGTGTGGTGGATTATTTTATGGACAGTCTGATTTTGCTCGGAATAAATGATCTTTGGATTGTTCGTCCATCTCTCGCTCTGTTGATTGTGTGATATCCGAGAAGGACCCTGTGACAGGGCCCCTAAACTAGACTGTTAAACCTGCACCACTAGGTGAATGCAGCTGGTGGAAAAAGAGCTGACTTGTGTTATGTTATGGTCAGCCTTCTGGCTTAAGCTGCCATCACCCATAGTTTCTGTGTCCTCTAATGAGAATCCTGAAAAATCAGTGATTCTGCAGCCAATTGAACACTCTGACTACAATTGGTACATTTACATTTGTAGCCTATTTATTCCATCTCACCTTGCCATTGTAGTCAACATCATTAAAAGCTTTGTACATACTAGGTTTGTATTTTATTTTTGGAAACGATCTGAAGACCAGTAACAGTTATACAATAGATCTGCATTTAACAGTAGTTCAATATTGGTCGATGTTGAGAAGCAATCAGCCAGCTGGACATCCATAAGAAGAATGGACTGTGGAGTATTTATGCATTATTCACATCCATATTCTGCATTTGAGATTCTAAACCAGAATTCTTATTTTTCTTTCCTCCGTGCTGCTTCTTTTGCTTTTTTGTAAGTTCCTCATCAATTGGAGCTGGCTTAACAAATTTGATTATTTCTTTCAATCCTGAAGGGGAGTAAAAAATTGCTTATTAAAATAAAACTAAGAAAACAGAATAGGGTTATTTTCTAATTCTACTAGTGGTGAGCGAGTAACCAAAAAATGCCAATACACAAGGGGAAAGTCGGAAAGAATGTGCAAAAGTCAGTATTCCCCAAGCATGGTAGTAGAAAGGGCCAATGGCCCAGGCTATATGCAATACAAACAATTGAAATCACCAAAAAACAAATACAAAAAATAGTCAATTAAAATGTAGATTTTATTTAAACAAAATTAAAACAAGCTATAAACAATGTGACTAAAAGGCACCAACAAGGACATCAGGGCATAGAAAAGATGAGGTGTAATTGTACACAGGCTATAATAAATAGCACTACTCCACACTACCAGGGATTTACCAATATAAACCACATGTGTGGATCACAACCCATTAGGAATGGGGCAGATATAAAGGACAATAATGTACAATCATCAGAGAGGTAGAAAGTTAATATCTGAAATATCAGTAGACAAAACCCTGTTGTAAATTACCTAGTGGCATCTTCTCCGGCTGGTGCTGGCGCCCGTCCCTACACGTGTTTCAGCATAGAAGCCTTCGTCAGGGGGAGTGGTGTCAGACCAGCAGAGGTCACATTAAATACGCATACTGGCCAATGGGCTGTCAGGTGGCAATACTAACCGAATTTGATGGATAGCGCATGCATCGGAACACGGTCACGTGACACAGCTTGCCTGGGATAGAGACTGCGGGAGACCTAGTTAAACGCATCCCGGGCGAGCTGTGTCACATTACCAGGTTCCGATCACGTGACTTGTCATGTGGTCGGAGCCTGCTCGCGTCACACACCTTGTTTCCTGGATGATGGGGCGCTATGTGCTCACGGTTTCGTGATTCTGATTGGATTCATGCGCTATCCATCAACTTCGGTTAGTATTGCCACCTGACAGCCAATTGGCCGATATGCGTATATAATGTAACCTCTGCTGGTTTGATGCCACGACCCCTGATGAAGGCTTCTATGCTGAAACACGTGTAGGGACGGGCGCCCGCACCAGCCGGAGGAGATGCCACTAGGTAATTTACAACCGAGTTTTGTCTACTGATATTTTTTCAGATATTAACTTTCTACCTCTCTGATGATTGTACATTATTGTTTTTTATATCTGCCCCATTCCTACTCGGTTGTGATCCACACATGTGCTTTATATTGGTAAATCCCTGTTAGTGTGGAGTAGTGCTATTTATAGCCTGTGTACAATTACACCTCATCTTTTCTCTCCCCTGATGTCCCTGTTGGTGCCTTTTAGTCACATTGTTTATTGCTTGTTTTAATTTGTTTACCTAAAATATCTACATTTTAATTGGCTAATTTGTATTTGTTTTTTGGTGATTTCACTAGTGGTGTGCGAGCATTAAGGTGCTCAAGTGCTCGGTACTTGAAAGGAGGTCGGGCTCGACTATAGTACTGAGTATCATGGAAATCAATGAAAAACTCAAGCATTTTTCTGGAAGATTCTTCTGAAAAAATGCTCGAGTTTTCCTTTGACTTCCATTATACTCGGTACTAGAGTCAAGCCCGTCTAAGTGTCTGACCTGCTCGTTTCAAGTATCTAGCACTCGAGCATCTTAGGCTTCGCTCATCACTAAATTCTAGTTAATATTTGTCCCCCAAAAAAACTGTCTTACACACCTTGTACCACATGTATTATACATTTTAGGCATGATGGTAAGCGAGTGGGAAAGGGTTGTGCCCTAAATTGTGATCCCGTATGCCAAAACTGTGACAATAAGTTGATATTAGGGAGAGAAGACAGAGACTAGTCACTTCAGGATAGCGGGTGGGGAGAAGCCACCAGGAAACCATTTGTTCGACTGTTATTCTGTGGTAGCATGGTTCACAGTGGCCTTGTGCGCATGCTGCTTTTTTGTGCAGTTTTGGGTGCAGTTTGTGGCCCAAAATTACATGTATAAGCTTCCCCAGCAAAGTCGATGAGATATCCGAAAGGTTGTGCACATGTAGCTTCTTTTTTGCTTGCAGTTTTGATTGCAGAAAAAAGAAGCAGCATGTCAATTCTTTTCTGCGTTTTACCATTGACAATGTTAAAAAAGCTCAGGCAAAAACGCATGCTTTTTTTATGCGTTTTTCTGCCAGAGGATGCGTTTTTTCGCTGGAGAAACAAAACTGCAGTGTGTGCATACCCTTAAACATTTTTTTTCTGATATGTGTTTCAGAGTTAAACATATGGCTGAAATCAGCCTCTGATATATGCTGCCCTTGGATTTTGCAGCATGTATCAGCTGTCAGGTTGGTGTGAGAAGACACCATATAGAGTAACACTTTATTTTCCTCCAGTCCGTACGTGTAAGACCAATTGTTTGTTCAGATGTAAATATGTAATTATCGCTCCCCCTGCGCTAAAAGGAACCACAGATGGTTAATAAGCAGAATCTATCACGCCCTCTAACCGGTGACAGGCGACTGCATTATCCAATTGGGTGGTTTCACAAAGTGTAAAGGGCAGGAACATACTGCTGTGGGACAGACCACAGCTGGAACAGAAAAGTCTCCTCCTCACTGCTGCCTTTTGGTACCGTATTTTCCGGCTTATAAGACGACTTTTTAACCCCGAAAATCTTCTCAAACGTTGGGGGTCGTCTTAAACGGCGGTGCATGGTGCTGCATGAGCCCATTGTTTAGTAATGCCCTCCTACTGGTCCCCTTCTTACACACAAACATTCTCACCTGTCCTCCGTTCCCATGGTGCCTTCAGCTTCTTCTGGCAGACCGCAGGCCCATAGACCCCTCTGCGATAGCGTCCTATACACAGGGCCGCCGCCTCTGCCGTCATGGCTTTACTGCAGTTGAATGCTTTGCGGTGCTGTAAAGCATTCAACTGCAGTAAAGCACTGACAGCAGCGGCGGCGGCCCCGTGTACAGGAAGCGATCATAGAGGGGTCTATGGGCCTGCGGTCCGCAAGAAGCATTCCTCCATGATCGCATCCCGTACACGGGGCAACTGCTGTCAGTGCTTTACTGCAGTTGAATGCTTTACGGCACCGCAAAGCATTCAACTGCAGTAAAGCCATGACGGCAGAGGCGGCGGCCCCGTGCATCGGACGCTATCACGGAGGGGTCTATGTGCCTTGCGGTCTACAAGAAACAGCTGAGGTCACCGCAGGAACGGAGGACAGGTGAAAATAATGTTTATTGTGTGTAAACAACGGCATAATAGGGGACAAGAAGAGGACCAATAGGAGGACATTACTAAATAATGGGCTCATTACTACAAGGGGGGACAAGGATAGGCACATTACTATACAATGGGCAGATTACTGCAGGGGACATTACTAAACAATCGGTACATTACTCGAATATATACGGTATATCCCAAACTCTATATTTTAACTGGAGAAGTTGTGGGTCGTCTTATACGCCCAGTCTTATACACCGGAAAATACAGTATATGTTTATAGTGTGTATGTAGCTGAGAACATTCCACTCTTGCTCAATAGAAGGTATTGGATGAACTACTGAAGATTGATTATCAGATATCCAACTGCTTTGTGTAATTTTTCACCATAGTTTGCCTATTATGTTGGAAATCGTTGCCTAGACACATTGTCATTAACACTGAAGGTGTTCTTAACTGCTATTGTTACCGTACCGTACCGATCTGCATGCCAGAGAGGCCCAGCCACAATGGGGCCAGAACCTGAGAATCCAGCGTCACACTGAACGGAGGGGGAAGAGGTCACAGAGTTGCCTTTCTAGAGAAATTAGCCTGTTATTCTTCCACCTCAGAGGCTTTGCTAGACACTCAATCTATGCAAACAAAATCTGCATTCCAAAAGCCAAATAGCATGTATTCCTTTCCGATGTGTGCCATCTGCTTAACCCCTTCACCCCCTAGCCTAGTTTCACCTTCTTAACCAGGTCAAATTTTTTAATAACTCTAGAACATATTCTAGTGATTCTGAGATTTTTTTTTCATGACACGTACTTTATGTTAGCAGTAAATTTTGGTTAAAATGATTTGTGTTTGTGGATGAAGCTATAGAGAAAATTTGACAAAAAAAAAATTATAAATTTTGCAATTTTTACACATTGCAATTTTTACACATTTTTAATCCCGCTAAACCAGATAGTTAAGTGGTTAATGTTACTTATTAACACTTGTGCGATATGTCTACTTTACTTCAGCATCAGTTTTTTGTATAACAGTATGCTGTATACTTACCTTGGTATACAGTCTCAGTTATTTATCAGGTACCCCTGTTTGTTTTCTGTATCATCTTCTCTTATTTTTAAGATATCATAAAATATTTTTTTTTTTTTTTTTTTTTTAATAAATCCTTGTTTTCAGCTCTATTTTTAAAGGATTCCATTTTGATCCCCTTTGTCAGAGTATTTATCTCCAATTAGAAATGTAGTAAAGTTCTCCTGATATAGCCATGTCTCTTACCTCATGTGCAGGGCAGTGCAGCTTAGGTATCCAAGGTTACGGCCACACTCATATAGTGAGTTAGTTATTTGTTGCTGTAACCATAGATGTCTAAATTGCAATGCCCTGCACATGAGGTAAGAGACATGGCTATATCAGGAGAACTGTAAAACATTTCTAATTGGAGGTATTTGCTGATATTATTATTACACCTACTACATATTGGGATAGGATCTTAGAGATGGGAACTCTGTGGACCAACTAATCCACCTCTCTCCTCACTGCTCTTCCACTTGTCCCAACTGCAAATCCCTTCATTGGCTCCCAATTCTCCAATGTATTCAGTTCAAACTGCTAACATTGGCCTACAAAGTCATCCATAATCGGTAATAAATGTCTCTCATCCTTACCAGGAGGCATGAAATCTCTTAGTTTTTCAGGTACAATAATTCCTTCACTAGTTTGATAATTCTCTAAAATTGCACAAATGGTCCGTGTTGTAGCACACATTGTAGCATTTAGCATATGCACATAGTCCACCTGTAACAAAAATGTAATGGTCTTTAGAGGTTACAACATGTCTAATCTTGACAATGCCTTTATTAGAAGGGTAACATGGTGTATTAGTTGGGGATACGTAGCATCGTTTTCCACTGGTAAATCTGCAGTGTGATATACTAACAGTAATATAGATGAGATTAAACAAATTTCATGCAAATGTCGGGGCTATTTACCCACACATAGATTGACGTGATACACAAATAAATTTGTCAGGTGTTCCGGGAACTTTAGTGTGATTCCACAGGTTTGTCTTTTTACATATTACATTGTGTTCACGCATATTTGTCCTTTTTTTTTTTACTTTGTTTTATGATTAACAAACAATTTTGGTTTTATCTTCACATTGGACCTTAAGGCCACTTCACACATAACGAGATCGCTAACGACATTGTTGCTACGTCACAGTTTCTGTGATGAAACAACAACTTCACCAGCGATCTCATTATGTTTGACACATACCAATGATCCGCCCCCTGCTGTGAGATCGTTGGTCGTTGCTGAATGTCCTGGGCCATTTTTGGCTCATTGGAGTCCTGTTGGGCAGGATGGATCTGTATGTTTGACACCTACCAACAATCTTAACGACCTAGATGAGAGCTTAAAGTGTGACACGTAGGCGTGTAGTTGCGTCACCTTTTCCGCACCTCCTCTGCACCGATTGGTTGGCGCTGAGAACAGTAGTGCGTTCTGATTGGGTATCGCTTCATGCTTTGTTCCTTTTTGAGCCTTGCTTTGAGGATAGAATGAAGGAGGGATGAATCCGGGTGAAGATGCAGCTTCGATTCGAAAAGCAAGCAAGCAACCGGGAACAAAGTACGAATGAATCCGGGTGGAGTCGCAGGTTGTATCCTCAAAGCAAGGCTCAAAAAGGGACAAAGGACGAAGCGATACAAAGTTGCCTTCTAGGCCGGCCGCCTAATCTGAACGCAGTATTGGCCACCAAGCGTCAAACACTACGCCCCTATTCGAGGTCGGAATCGTTACATAGCTGTTGTGTGACAGGGTCCCAACGACCAACGAGATAGTTATAGAGGTCGCTGCATCGTTACTAAAGTAGTTGGGAAAATGACTGACATCTCACCAACAATCTCACCAACAATTTAACAACGATCCGGAAACTGTGACGTAGTAACGATCTCGTTATGGGTGACTGGACCTTTAATTTTGTTTTTTCTCAGTGAATCTATCCTTGATTATAAAACCATGCAAGATGAAAGGAGACAAACTTTTAATTACTTTTAGAACTCTTTCATGTATCTGTTTTGGAGCGGTATGACACACAGCAGGGAACATTTATTATTGGTTAAAAATAAAACCAAGTTAAAAAAAAACAAAAAAAAAAAAAGGACAAATATGCATGAACATGATGTAATATGTACAACGGAAGTGGTGCACAGAGTAAATGTGAGACCAGGTAAAAAAAAGTGGGCAACACAATGGTTACATTAATCCAAATGGCAATTCATATTGGCAATATGGATGCATAGAATACATGCAATATAAATCAAAATATGCACAAAAAGTATAAGAAATGCTGTCAAATTAAATAAAGGA
Source organism: Anomaloglossus baeobatrachus (assembly GCF_048569485.1). NCBI lineage: Eukaryota > Metazoa > Chordata > Amphibia > Anura > Aromobatidae > Anomaloglossus > Anomaloglossus baeobatrachus. The sequence continues at coordinate 265,400,850 of NC_134354.1, read as the reverse complement.
CCATGAGTTATCTGCAGCAAATATATTACAAAATGCAGTAATCTAATGTAAATATCACCACACTGGGGTAGTGTCCGCACAAAAGTAGAAAAATCCAAAGAAAATATGAATATACTGTATATGTAATATTTGTCTAAAAGAGACTGGATTAAATATAAAGTGCTAGACAATTGTTCTATGTAATCAATATGGAATTAGTAGTATGGTAATTGTTAATAAGAACAACAAAACATGAGACAGTATATCACAACTATAATAATAGTCATAATGACAATACAGAATATTGCCTCGCATATTAGAAATTATCCACATGCAAAAAATATACTCAAATGGGACCAAATGGACCCATGGGCATATTAATCCTCCTTGGTCCAAGTACCGAATGGTCTGCTAGGATTGGTCCTTGGTATTTGGCACATTTTGTACTATATTAATGGACTAGCATTATTATTATACACTTGATCTACACAATTTTTGCTTTCTCTCTATGGTTTTGTAACCAGCAGACCAAACAATTTTGCAAACAACATCCATCACGGTTCTTCTCTGTGCCCCGTGGTCACAGGACGTCCCCACTGTGTCCTATCTTATCCCATACAGAACCTCTGAAGCATTGGCCTGTCGAAAGGACATCAGCCCTGATGTTCCTCCCCTTTATCCTAATTCACATTACGACACATGCATCCTGATGGAGAGGAAGAAAGAGCGATCTTAAGGGTGGAGTGGGGCCTTGTACTTATCAGCATGGAGCTTTAACTATTGACACGCCCTGCCACTGCTGTGATAGGAGCTAAACCAGAAGAAGGCCTCATGGGACTACTGCCCACAGGAAAATGGGCTGTAAGTGGAGAAAGCCATTGTGACCATAAAGGTCTAAAGCCCGCTTTACACACAGAGATAAATCTTTGGCAGATCTGTGGTTGCAGTGAAATCATGGACATATTGTTCCATTTGTACACAGCCACAAACCTGGCACTGATTGTCCACAATTTCACTGCAACCACAGATCTGCTGCAGATTTATCTCTGTGTGTGACAGGGCCTTAAGGATAATGCTTCACCTTTCAGGCCATTGCCATGTTGATTTATACCTTTCTGCTTCACTACCTGTTCTTTGGCATCAGATTCCCCTATTCCCTTCTGATTACATTTCCCATCAGCCCTTGTGCTGGGCGGCTGCAAGTCAGCAGTGAGCACATCCCCTGTAATGCCACCGTATCCACTCCCACAGCTTTAGCATTACACCTTGTCCAGGACACCGCTGCAGACAAGTCACTGATACAGTGCACAGAAGTAAAACTCAAAGAAGAAGATACAAAGTAACGAAATCCAGCGGATCACAGGCAGATGAATTAAAAACTTTCCTTTATTTTCATCGCATTAAAAATGGATAGACAGCATCCACAAGGCACAGTTCATCCAACGCGTTTCGACATAACGAAGTGTCCTAAGTTCTTATTCATGGATCCAAGAATAAGAACTTACGACACTGCGTTATGTCGAAACGCGTTGGATGAACTGTGCCTTGTGGATGCTGTCTATCCATTTTTAATGCGATGAAAATAAAGGAAAGTTTTTAATTCATCTGCCTGTGATCCGCTGGATTTTCGTTACTTTGTATCTGCTATTATCCCCTTGTACCTGGGATTTCGGTGCAGGATCAGCTGGTCTACTCCTCAGACTTATACACCAGAGCGGTGAGCTGGAACACGTTTCTTTTTGCACTCAAAGAAGTATGTATAAAATAAAGGGAACATAGTAGGATGTGCATATATTAGCCAGGGTATACATCAGAATGTGTGTACACACATATCCTCTCCACTTGTGCATATATACAAGGAGAGCTGCAGAGGGACAGATGTGCAGAGAGAAGGGAGAACTGTGTCTGCAGCTGTATGCACAGAAGCATTAGCTCTACTAAATAGAGTGGATATAGTAGTATGAATCTTAATATATCATTTTCTAGATTACCTTGTCCATCATCTTCTTAGTCTGCCCATAACGAATCCGCAGTCTTCGAGCCTGATAGTCAGTACAGTTAGAACAGGACACTAACTCTCTGAAGGCACCAGAGCCTGGAAACCAGGCCTCCAAATCCAACTTTTTACTTGCTGCATGATTTAATGAACCTTAAAAAAAATGAAAGGAATTGTTTCATCAGTAACTGACACTTTGTTTAAATCGGGATTTTAATATAAACATTTCTTTTATATTTTTTTTCTACCTTTGATGTGAACACAAAGAAAAATCTAATTTTCACTCTGGCCCTTTAGTCTACACATAATACGCAAACAATTCCACGTTTTTTTGTTTTTATTTACTGTAAAGACTGGAACTGAAAATCATTACGAGAAGGAAGAAGTAAAACACCACACCAGCGTATTTTTTATTTTAGCGCTAGAGTAGTGCTTTACATATAAGTCCCCTGCCCCCTGTCTTACACTCACATGCCGCCGTCTCCATCTTTTTCCGGTGCCGCTCTAGTCGGTCTCAGTGATTTCTGACCTGCCGGCAGCTGCAGTGTTTCATGGAGTGTGCCGAAGGTCACAACTCAATACATCACTGAGAGGATAGTTCTGGCCTCATACTGGCTCTCATAGTTGCATCGAGACCTTGTGATGTAACTTCTGACTTTCAGCCAGTAAGAAGTTAGTAACAAAATGGCACAATAGGAAAACGCCAGAGGTTGAGAATAAGACCAGAAACTGGGACCTTTGATTTTAGCGCTGGAATGGTGCTTTAAATCTAACAAAATATTGGGAGTAGTGCTTTAAAGTAATCCGTCAGCAGGTTTTTGCTATGCAAGCTGAGGACAGCATGCTGTAAGAGTTAATAAACAAAGAAGGGAATTTTGTTTACTTACCGTAAATTCCTTTTCTTCTAGCTCCTATTGGGAGACCCAGACAATTGGGTGTATAGCTTCTGCCTCCGGAGGCCACACAAAGTATTACACTTTAAAAAGTGTAACCCCTCCCCTCTGCCTATACACCCTCCCGTGGATCACGGGCTCCTCAGTTTTGGTGCAAAAGCAGGAAGGAGAAAACTTATAAATTGGTCTAGGGTAAATTCAATCCGGATGTTCGGAGAACTGAAAACCATGAACCAAAAGAACAATTCAACATGAACAACATGTGTACACAAAAGAACAACCAGCCCGAAGGGCACAGGGGCGGGTGCTGGGTCTCCCAATAGGAGCTAGAAGAAAAGGAATTTACGGTAAGTAAACAAAATTCCCTTCTTCTTTGTCGCTCCATTGGGAGACCCAGACAATTGGGACGTCCAAAAGCAGTCCCTGGGTGGGTAAAAGAATACCTCAATAAAAAAAGAGCCGAAACGGCCCCCTCTTACAGGTGGGCAACCGCCGCCTGAAGGACTCGCCTACCTAGACTGGCGTCTGCCGAAGCATAGGTATGCACTTGATAGTGTTTCGTGAAAGTGTGCAGACTAGACCACGTAGCTGCCTGACACACCTGCTGAGCCGTAGCCCGGTGCCTCAATGCCCAGGACGCACCCACGGCTCTGGTAGAATGGGCTTTCAGCCCTGAAGGAAGCGGAAGCCCATAAGAACGGTAGGCTTCGAGAATCGGTTCCTTGATCCACCGAGCCAAGGTTGACTTGGAAGCCTGCGAACCCTTACGCTGGCCAGCGACAAGGACAAAGAGCGCATCTGAACGACGCAGGGGCGCCGTGCGAGACACGTAGAGCCGGAGTGCTCTCACCAGATCCAAAGAGTGCAAATCCTTTTCACATTGGTGAATTGGATTAGGGCAAAATGAAGGCAAGGAGATATCCTGATTGAGATGAAAAGGAGATACCACCTTAGGGAGAAATTCCGGGACCGGACGCAGAACCACCTTATCCTGGTGAAACACCAGGAAGGGGGCTTTGCATGACAGCGCTGCAAGCTCAGACACTCTCCGGAGTGATGTAACTGCCACTAGAAAGGCCACCTTCTGCGAAAGGCGTGATAAAGAGACATCCCGCAGCGGCTCGAAAGGTGGTTTCTGAAGAGCCGTTAGCACCCTGTTAAGATCCCAGGGTTCTAGCGGACGCTTGTAAGGTGGGACTACGTGGCAAACTCCCTGCAGGAACGTGCGGACCTGCGGAAGCCTGGCTAGGCGCTTTTGAAAAAATACGGAGAGCGCCGATACTTGGCCCTTGAGAGAGCCGAGTGACAAACCCTTGTCCATTCCGGATTGAAGGAATGAAAGAAAAGTGGGTAAGGCAAACGGCCATGGAGGGAAACCGTTATCAGAGCACCAGGATAAGAAGATTTGCCAAGACCTGTAATAGATCTTGGCGGACGTTGGCTTCCTGGCCTGTCTCATGGTGGCAATGACATCCTGAGATAACCCTGAAGACGCTAGGAGCCAGGATTCAATGGCCACACAGTCAGGTTGAGGGCCACAGAATTCAGATGGAAAAATGGGCCTTGTGACAGCAAGTCTGGGCGGTCTGGAAGCGCCCACGGCTGACCCACCGTGAGATGCCACAGATCCGGGTACCACGACCGCCTCGGCCAGTCTGGAGCGACGAGAATGGCACGACGGCAGTCGGACCTGATCTTGCGTAACACTCTGGGCAGCATCGCCAGAGGAGGAAACACATAAGGCAGTCGAAACTGCGACCAATCCTGAACTAACGCGTCCGCCGCCAGAGCTCTGTGATCCTGAGACCGTGCCATGAATGCCGGGACTTTGTTGTTCTGCCGTGATGCCATGAGATCGACGTCCGGCGTTCCCCAGCGGCGACAGATCTCTCGAAACACTTCTGGGTGCAGAGACCATTCCCCCGCATCCATGCCCTGACGACTGAGAAAATCTGCTTCCCAGTTTTCTACGCCCGGGATGTGAACTGCGGAGATGGTGGAGGCTGTGGCTTCCACCCACTGCAGAATCCGCCGGACTTCCTGGAAGGCTTGACGACTGCGAGTGCCGCCTTGGTGGTTGATGTATGCGACGAAAGTGGTGTTGTCCGACTGGATACAGATCTGCCTGCCCTCCAGCCACCGATGGAAAGCCAATAGGGCTAGATACACTGCCCTTATCTCCAGAACATTGATCTGAAGGGAAGACTCTCGGAGTCCAGGTTCCCTGAGCCCTGTGGTGGAGAAAAACCGCTCCCCACCCTGACAGGCTCGCGTCCGTGGTGACCACAGCCCAGGTTGGGGGTAGGAAGGATTTTCCCTGCGATAGAGAATTGGGAAGGAGCCACCACTGAAGTGACGTCTTGGTTGCAAGGGAAAGAGAGACGTTCCTGTCGAGGGAAGCCGACCTCCTGTCCCATTTGCGGAGAATGTCCCATTGGAGTGGCCGTAGATGGAATTGCGCGAACGGCACTGCCTCCATCGCTGCCACCATCTTCCCCAGGAAGTGCATGAGGCGCCTTAAGGGGTGTGACGGACTCAGAAGAAGTGATTGCACCCCCGCCTGGAGAGAAAGCTGTTTGTCCCGCGGTAGCTTGACTACCGCTGACTGTGTATGAAACTCCATCCAGAGGTAAGTCAGTGATTGGGTCGGTGTCAACTTGGATGTCGGGAAGTTGATGATCCACCCGAACTGCTGGAGAGTCGCCAGAGCAACGGTAAGGCTGTGTTGACACGCCACCCGAGACAGGGCCCTGACTAGGAGATCGTCTAAGTAGGGAATCACCGAGTGGCCCTGAGAGTGTAGGACCGCCACGACGGATGCCATGACTTTGGTGAAAACCCGTGGGGCTGTCGCCAGGCCGAAAGGCAATGCCACGAACTGAAGGTGTTCGTCCCCGATGGTGAAACGCAAGAAGCGTTGATGTTCGGGTGCGATTGGCACGTGGAGATAAGCATCCTTGATGTCGATCGATGCTAGGAAGTCTCCTTGTGACATCGAGGCGATGACCGAGCGGAGAGATTCCATCCGAAACCGTCTGGTTCTCACATGTCTGTTGAGCAGCTTGAGGTCCAGAACGGGACGGAATGATCCGTTCTTTTTTGGCACCACGAACAAGTTGGAGTAAAAGCCGCGACCACGTTCCTGAAGGGGAACGGGGGTCACAACTCCTTCTGTCTTCAGAGCGTCCACTGCCTGAAAAAGTGCGTCGGCCTGAGCGGGGGGCGGAGAGGTTCTGAAGAAACGAGCCGCAGGACGAGAGCTGAACTCTATCCTGTAACCGTGAGACAGAATGTCTCTCACCCATCGGTCTTGAACATGTGGCCACCAGGCGTCGCCAAAGCGGGAGAGCCTGCCACCGACCGAGGATGCGGCTAGGGGATGCCGAGAGTCATGAGGAGGCTGCCTTGGAGGTAGTGCCTCCTGCGGCCTTTTGGGGGCGTGACTTGGACCGCCACGCATCGGAGTTCCTCTGGCCTTTCTCCGGCCTGCTGGACGAAGAGGATTGGGGCTTGGCGGAGGGACGAAAGGACCGAAACCTCGATTGTATTTTCCGTTGCTGAGGTCTCTTAGGTTTGGACTGGGGTAAGGAGGAGTCCTTTCCCTTGGATTCCTTAATAATCTCATCCAATCGTTCGCCAAACAAGCGTTCGCTAGAAAACGTCAAACCGGTCAAGAACCTCTTGGAGGCCGAGTCTGCCTTCCATTCGCGCAGCCACATGGCCCTGCGGACTGCCACAGTTAGCGGATGCCACAGCTGTACGGCTAGCAGAGTCTAGGACTGCGTTCATGGCGTAGGAAGAAAAAGCTGACGCTTGAGAAGTCAAAGACGCAACTTGCGGAGCAGAATTACGTGTGACAGCATTAATCTCAGCCAGACAAGCTGAGATAGCTTGTAGTGCCCACACGGCTGCAAAGGCCGGGGCACAAGACGCGCCCGTGGCCTCATAGATGGACTTCACCAGGAGCTCTATCTGCCTGTCAGTGGCATCCTTTAGCGATGAGCCATCTGCAACCGATACCACAGATCTAGCCGCCAATCTAGAGACTGGAGGATCCACCTTGGGACATTGAGCCCAACCCTTAACGACTTCAGAGGAGAAGGGGTAACGCGTGTCAGTGAGGCGCTTAGTAAAGCGCTTGTCCGGAACCGCTCTGGCCTTCTGGACAGCGTCTCTGAAGTTAGAGTGATCGAAAAACGCACTACGTGTACGTTTGGGGAACCGAAACTGGTGTTTCTCCTGCTGAGACGCCGACTCCTCTACAGGAGGAGGCGGGGGTGAGAGATCCAACACCTGGTTGATGGACGAGATAAGATCATTCACTAAGGCGTCCCCTTCAGGTGTATCAAGGTTAAGGGCGACGTCCGGGTCAGAGCCCTGAGCTGCGACGTCCGCCTCGTCCTCCAGAGAGTCCTCAAGCTGCGAACCCGAGCAGCGTGAAGAAGTCGGGGAAGATTCCCAGCGAGCCCGCTTAGCCGGTCTAGGACTGTGGTCCGGGCAGGAGTCCTCCACGTGGGACCTAGGGCCCAACCTGGGAGAACGCTGCGGCGCGGACCGAGAGGGGCCTGGAGGCGACGATCCCACAGGGGCCGGGGCCTGTGTAAGGACCGGTCTGGACTGCAAAGCTTCTAGCAGCTTGGCAGACCATTTGTCCATAGACTGAGCCATGGATTGTGAAAGTGACTCAGAGAGTTTCTCAGCAAAAGAGGCGAACTCTGTCCCTGCCGCCTGGACAGGGGGAGCAGGGGGGTCTACATGAGCCGAGGGGTCCACTAGTGACCGAGGCTCCGGCTGAGCAAGCGAAACAGGGGTCGAGCATTGCTCACAGTGAGGGTAGGTGGAACCCGCAGGTAACATAGCCCCACAAGAGGTACAGGCCGCAAAAAAACCCTGTGCCTTAACAGCTTTGCTCCTTGTGGACGACATGCTGTTGTCTCCTAGGAGAATGATCACTGAGGGTATATGGGCAAAAAAGGGTATACAGCCCGACCGAACAGAAATATATATATATAAATATGTATCTATTCCGGCACCCTAGGGGGGGACCAGCACCGGGTGACCGGTGTGGCTTACCGACCGCTAACAAGCGGCGTGTGTGTGCCCTCCAGATTCCCTGCCTTAGGTCCCCCGGAGCTGCAGAGCTGTTCCTGAGAATCCTCCACCGGCAGAATGCCCAAAAAATGGCTGCCGGAGCTCTCAGGGGAGGAGTGGAGCCGTGGGCGGCGCCAGGAAAGTGCGGGAATCTGGGGTCCCCACAGTGATCAGTGAGGGGGGAGGAAACATGCAGGATGCTCCAGCCCTCACATCCGACGTCAGGTCGGCAGACCCGCCCTTACCCCTGACAGGCAGGCCCGGGGGGCGGGATTTTTGCGACTAGGCCGCGATGAAGCCGGGGACTAAATTTGAGACCGCGCCCGACAAGCAGGCACGGTCGGCGCGGAAGTCCGCCGGCCTTCTCAATTCAGCAGCTGCCGCAGCGTCCGGGAAGAAGGTGCGCTCCACACAGTCCCCAATGGGGACACAGAGTACCTTAGAGTTGCAGGGCCCGATCCCTGAGGTTGAATAGACTCCGGTCCGGCAGATTCCCACAGGGGCTGCGGAGGGAGCACGGTCCCAGTAAATGGATGACCGCTCAGGATCCCACTTCTCCCAGAGCCTTTGTACTCGCAATGGGTACCTCAACCTTAACAACACCGCCGACGTAGTGGGGTGAGAAGGGAACATGCCGGGGGCCCCTTGGGGGCCCTCTTTTCTTCCAACCGACATAACTAATATGAGAATGCATGAGTGGATGTGTGCCTCCTTCCACACAAAGCATAAAACTGAGGAGCCCGTGAACCACGGGAGGGTGTATAGGCAGAGGGGAGGGGTTACACTTTTTAAAGTGTAATACTTTGTGTGGCCTCCGGAGGCAGAAGCTATACACCCAATTGTCTGGGTCTCCCAATGGAGCGACAAAGAAAAGCAACTATGTGTTTCTTATCTGTGTGTGTGCTTGAGTGTGTGCAATGGTTAGACTAAAGGGTATATTAGCCAGTGATTAACATTACAGAACTAGAAACTCAAGTGCATGGCAGTCTGAAAGGCCCATGCTGTGATTGACACCTCACAGGTAATGCACAATCACTATTGACAGGTGTGGGCAGGGAAGCTCAATCAGCTCTGCTGTGTTCCTGGTTCTAAATTCTTTGATTGTTTAAGAATGGCTTCAAACAGTAATCTATGTGTTACACTTTTGGATTCAGAATCTACTTGCCTACATTACGTTGTCATTAAAATATTTCAGAGTTTCCTGTAAACACATAAACACACCTACTAGAATTTGCCACAAAAATAAAGGGCAATGTATAACGTACAAACAACTTCAGGAGACCTCTCCATTGTATGCACAATGGTAGGGTGTCATCCCAATACATCAGCAAGTATTAAAGATCCTTATCTTCCCAGACACACTCTGTCATGGGTCTCTTATATACATTGGCGGGTTTCTTCCGACGACAGTTAAATGTGTATGGGGTCTTCATTCCCTCACATCACATACTGAAAACATTCTTAAGGCAAATCTACAGAAGGAGCAGCATAGGTGTACCTGATACAATGTTGACAATTCGGTATGGAATGCCCAGTGTTTGGTAAAACTCTTCTGCTGTCGTGATCATCTCTTCAAACATCTCCCATGATTTGTTATCATGAGGCGATGCATAAACAAACTGTTCAATCTAAGAAAAAAGGATAATAAAAGGAACAGATAGGTTAAAAAACTAAATAACAAGTGAAACATGAAATGCCCAACATGTAAGGGATTGTTGTTTATTCCTTTTAATGTTTCCACAACAGGGTCCAGTGAAGAAGAAAGAATTTCATATGTCGGGAAGGGGTTAAAGTGTCAGCAAAATAGACCAAGAAATCGTTTCAAATTGTTGTTTAAAATGTAGACTGGATGCTCTGCAATGTCACAGAAAGATCTACCGATCAAGGTTAATGGTTTTTAAAATATATTTATATAAACCAAGAAATACGGACTCATTTTTTCTGGCGATTGTGCGGAGATAAAGATGAATCATATCCTTAGCTTTCATTTACCTTCTCAAATTGGTGAACTCTGAAGATTCCCCGAGTATCTCTTCCATGGGAACCCACTTCTTGACGAAAGCAGGTAGACAGACCGGCATATCGGATCGGCAAGTCTTCAGGCTTCAACCACTCATCCCGATGTAAAGCAGCAATTGGCTGTTCTGACGTAGCAATCAGATACTTCTCGTCAATGGAGCTATCATCTTGATTTTCACTACCTTTTCCAATTACCTAATGTAAAAAGAAAAAATATATCAGTTTTCGGTTATTGTCTAACAAGCGAGGAATTACTTTCAAATATTGAACTACCAGTAAGCTACGGTGACTCTAGTCCAAGGGGTCGGCAATCTATGTTTTGTGGTGCGATGATTTAAAAAGACAAATAATTTGAAGTTCTCAATGCGGCGTCCAACATGGAAGTCATAGCACACACTGAGGGTATATTCACACAGGCCATATAGGCAGCAGATTATTTGCATATTTGGATCAAACATTCACTACATAATGTAGTATCAGTATTCAACTGAATTAGCACCGCTGTGCATGAAAGGGTTAAAAATCAAAACTATAAAAATACATACCATATTTAACATGATGCACTCAATTAGCTGTGGATTTTTTTACCTACATATGGACGTGGGTTTTTCTTAAACCCCTTAAAAAAAAACATGTGACGTACTGGTATGGCTTCCTGGCCTTGATGCAGGCTCGACTTAACAGCCCGCATCTTTACCCGCACATGACAGCTGATTTTATGAGCCATCACGTGCCTCTAACAGCCACGTGTTTAACATTTCCCTGTCCATAGCTATTAACCTGTTAAAAGCCACTGTCAATCTCTGACAACAGCAGTTAACATGCGCCGGTAGGGGGGGGGCGTCATACTATGCTCCCACCGGTGTGCCAGTACTATGATTGCGGGGCGCTGATGGGTTGTCATGATAGCCGGGGGTCAGATGATATCCCTTGTGTATCATGACTCATGTGAACACCTGTCCATGGCTGTCGTTTACAGATGATCATGATTATAGTTATACAGAGCAGTGCTAATGCACTGCTATGTATAACACAAGCAATCAGATGATAGCAGCTTCATTAAATACAGTAAAAAAATGTTTTTGAAAAAAAAAATTAAAAAAAAAAAACCCACTTCAGATTACTCACCTTTTGCCACATTAGAAACACAATAATAATAAAAAACATCATATTTGGAATCAGTGCATTCAGAAAAATCCTATCAAAATATTAAATAAATTAATCTAAATCAGTAAATGGCGGAACGGTGGAGAACAAAATGCACGAATTGTGAGGGTGTGATGGTGTGACATTGTGGGTCATGTACCATTTTGTGTAGGTTTGTATATTAGGCACCGTGCTCTGTTGTCCATTCTGTGCACATTGCTTTGTTTGCCTGTTAATCCCCTGCTGGGTTTGTGTCCCTAGGTCTGGGGAAGGGGGCCTGGGATCCACCTAAACTCTCTGTTTACCTGGGGGATTTGTCAGTCTGGCTGAGCAGGAGAAGAGGAGTAATGTTGGGGTCACACTAAACGACAGCGACAACGACGTCGCTGTTACGTCACCATTTTCTGTGACGTAGCAGCGACCTTGTAAGTCGCTGTTATGATCGCTGCTTAGCTGTCAAACACAGCAGCCGAAGCAGCGATCATAACGACACGCGTCGCTGTGCTGCAACATGTGCAGAGAGCAGGGAGCCGCGCACACTGAGCGCTGGCTCCTTGCTCTCCTAGCTACAGTACACATCGGGTTAATTAACCCGATGTGTACTGCAGCTACATGTCACAGTGCAGAGAGCAGGGAGCCGCGCACACTGCTTAGCGCTGGCTCCTTGCTCTCCTAGCTACAGTACACATCGGGTTAATTAACCCGATGTGTACTGCAGCTACATGTCACAGTGCAGGGAGCAGGGAGCCGCGCACACTGCTTAGCGCTGGCTCCTTGCTCTCCTAGCTACAGTACACATCGGGTTAATTAACCCGATGTGTACTGCAGCTACATGTCACAGTGCAGAGAGCAGGGAGCCCGCGCACACTGCTTAGCGCTGGCTCCTTGCTCTCCTAGCTACAGTACACATCGGGTTAATTAACCCGATGTATACTGCAGCTACATGTCACAGTGCAGGGAGCAGGGAGCCGCGCACACTGCTTAGCGCTGGCTCCTTGCTCTCCTAGCTACAGTACACATCGGGTTAATTACACGATGTGTACTGCAGCTACATGTGCAGAGAGCAGGAGCCGGCGCTGGCAGCATGAGAGCGGTGGAGGCTGGTAACGAAGGTAAATATCGGGTAACCACCTTGGTTACCCGATGTTTACCTTGGTTACAGCTTACCGCAGCTGCCAGATGCTGGCTCCTGCTCCCTGCTCGCTTCATTTCGTCGCTCTCTCGCTGTCACACACAGCGATGTGTGCGTCACAGCGGGAGAGCGACGACCAAAAAATGAAGCTGGACATTCAGCAACGAGCGGCGACCTCACAGCAGGGGCCAGCTCGTTGCTGGATGTCACTGCAACGTCACAGAAAATGGTGACGTAGCAGCGACGTCGTTGTCGCTGTGTGTGACACCACCTTTAGATTGATCCTCTGAGGAGAGGCTAACACCCCAGAGAGACTGAGACATCCCGATTTCCCTGGAAAAGGACTGCTGGAGGATTGTGACTCATCCCCGGGACATTTATGCCATTACTGGACTATTTCACCCTTTGTGTGGAGGATTATTTGATGGACATTCTGGATTGTATGGAATAAATTTTCTTTTGATCTTTCACTCATCTCTTGCTCTGTTGATTGTGTGATATGGGAGAAGGACCCCGTGACAGAGGTTTTTTTTGGCTACCACAACATTGCAATAAGGAGGTGATCAAATCATCGTAACTACCAAATTGGTATCAGTAAATATGGCAGATCATGGCGCAAAAAGAAGGGAATTTTGTTACTTACCGTAAATTCCTTTTCTTCTAGCTCCTATTGGGAGACCCAGACGATTGGGTGTATAGCTACTGCCTCCGGAGGCCACACAAAGCATTACACTAAAAAGTGTAAGGCCCCTCCCCTTCTGGCTATACACCCCCAGTGGGATCACTGGCTCACCAGTTTTAGTGCAAAAGCAAGAAGGAGGAAAGCCAATAACTTGGTTAAACAAATTCACTCCGAGTAACATCGGAGAACTGAAAAACCGTTCAACATGAACAACATGTGTACCCGAAAAAACCCAAAAATCCCGAAGGACAACAGGGCGGGTGCTGGGTCTCCCAATAGGAGCTAGAAGAAAAGGAATTTACGGTAAGTAACAAAATTCCCTTCTTCTTCGGCGCTCCATTGGGAGACCCAGACGATTGGGACGTCCAAAAGCTGTCCCTGGGTGGGTAAAGAAATACCTCATGTTAGAGCTGCGAAGACAGCCCTCCCCTACGGGGAGGCAACTGCCGCCTGCAGGACTCTTCTACCTAGGCTGGCGTCCGCCGAAGCATAGGTATGCACCTGATAATGTTTGGTGAAAGTGTGCAGACTCGACCAGGTAGCTGCCTGGCACACCTGTTGAGCCGTAGCCTGGTGTCGCAATGCCCAGGACGCACCCACGGCTCTGGTAGAATGGGCCTTCAGCCCTGATGGAACCGGAAGCCCAGCAGAACGGTAGGCTTCAAGAATTGGTTCTTTGATCCATCGAGCCAGGGTGGCCTTAGAAGCCTGCGACCCTTTGCGCTTACCAGCGACAAGGACAAAGAGTGCATCCGAACGGCGCAGGGGCGCCGTGCGGGAAATGTAGATTCTGAGTGCTCTCACCAGATCTAACAAATGTAAATCCTTCTCATACCGATGAACTGCATGAGGACAAAACGAAGGCAAAGAGATATCCTGATTAAGATGAAAAGAGGATACCACCTTCGGGAGAAACTCCTGAATGGGGCGCAGCACTACCTTGTCCTGGTGGAAGACCAGGAAGGGAGCCTTGGAAGACAGCGCTGCTAGCTCAGACACTCTCCGAAGAGATGTGATCGCTACCAGAAAAACCACTTTCTGTGATAGTCTAGAAAGGGAAACCTCCCTCAGAGGCTCGAAGGGCGGCTTCTGGAGGGCAACTAGTACCCTGTTCAGATCCCATGGATCTAACGGCCGCTTGTACGGGGGTACAATATGACAAACCCCCTGCAGGAACGTGCGCACCTTAGGAAGTTGTGCTAGACGCTTCTGAAAAAAGACGGATAGCGCCGAGACTTGCCCTTTAAGGGAGCCGAGCGACAAACCTTTTTCTAACCCAGATTGCAGGAAAGAAAGAAAGGTAGGCAATGCAAATGGCCAGGGAGACACTCCCTGAGCAGAGCACCAGGATAAGAATATCCTCCACGTTCTGTGGTAGATCTTAGCGGACGTGGGCTTCCTAGCCTGTCTCATGGTGGCAACGACCCCTTGGGATAATCCTGAAGACCCTAGGATCCAGGACTCAATGGCCACACAGTCAGGTTCAGGGCCGCAGAATTCCGATGGAAAAACGGCCCTTGGGACAGTAAGTCTGGTCGGTCTGGTAGTGCCCACGGTTGGCCGACCGTGAGATGCCACAGATCCGGATACCACGCCCTCCTTGGCCAGTCTGGGGCGACGAGTATGACGCGGCTGCAGTCGGATCTGATCTTGCGTAGCACTCTGGGCAAGAGTGCCAGAAGTGGAAACACATAAGGGAGCCGGAACTGCGACCAATCTTGCACTAAGGCGTCTGCCGCCAGAGCTCTGTGATCGCGGGACCGTGCTATGAAGGTTGGGACCTTGTTGTTGTGCCTGGACGCCATTAGGTCGACGTCCGGCCTTCCCCAGCGGCTACAGATTTCCTGAAACACGTCCGGGTGAAGGGACCATTCCCCTGCGTCCATGCCCTGGCGGCTGAGGAAGTCTGCTTCCCAGTTTTCTACGCCGGGGATGTGAACTGCGGATACGGTGGAGGCCGTGGCTTCCACCCACATCATAATCCGCCGGACTTCCTGGAAGGCTTGCCGACCTTGGTGATTGATGTATGCCACCGCTGTGGAGTTGTCCGATTGAATTCGGATCTGCTTCCCTTCCAGCCACTGTTGGAAGGCTAGTAGGGCAAGATACACTGCTCTGATTTCCAGAACATTGATCTGAAGGGTGGACTCCTGCTGAGTCCACGTACCCTGAGCCCTGTGGTGGAGAAACACTGCTCCCCACCCTGACAGACTCGCGTCTGTCGTGACTACCGCCCAAGACGGTGGTAGGAAGGATCTTCCCTGTGATAATGAGGTGGGAAGAGGCCACCATTGCAGAGAGTCCTTGGCCGTCTGTGAAAGGGATACTTTCCTGTTCAGGGATGTTGAATTCCCGTCCCATTGGCGGAGAATGTCCCAATAAGAGGACGCAGATGAAACTGCGCAAACGGAACCGCCTCCATTGCCGCCACCATCTTCCCGAGGAAGTGCATGAGGCGTCTTAAGGAGTGCGACTGACCGTGACGGAGAGTCTGCACCCCGGTCTGTAGTGACCGCTGCTTGTCCAGCGGAAGCTTCACTAGCGCTGAGAGGGTATGAAACTCCATGCCAAGATACGTTAGTGATTGGGTCGGTGACAGGTTTGACTTTGAGAAGTTGATGATCCACCCGAACGTCTGGAGAGTCTCCAGTGCAACATTCAGGCTGAGTTGGCATGCCTCTTGAGAGGGTGCCTTGACAAGTAGATCGTCCAAGTAAGGGATCACAGAGTGTCCCTGTGAGTGCAAGACTGCTACCACTGCCGCCATGACCTTGGTGAACACCCGTGGGGCTGTCGCCAGACCAAATGGCAGAGCTACGAACTGGAGATGTTCGTCTCCTATCACAAAACGTAGAAAATGTTGGTGCTCTGTAGCAATCGGCACGTGGAGATAAGCATCTTTGATGTCTATTGATGCTAGGAAATTTCCTTGAGACATTGAGGCAATGACGGAGCGGAGGGTTTCATCCGGAACCGCCTGGCCTCCACGTGCTTGTTGAGCAGTTTTGGGTCCAGAACGGAACGGAAAGAGCCGTCCTTTTTTGGCACCACAACCAGATTGGAGGAAAACCGTGTCTTGTTCCTGAAGAGGAACAGGGATTACCACTCCTTCTGCCTGCAGAAGAGCATCGGCTCGGTGGCTCGGTGGGGACGTTCTGAAGAATCGAGTCGGAGGACGAGAACAGAACTCTGTCCTGTGCACGTGGGCACAATGTCCCTCACCCACCGGTCTGTGACCTGTGGCAGCTAAATGTCGCCAAAGGCGAGCGAGTCTGCGATCAACCGCGGATGCGGAGAGATGAGAGAGCTGAGAGTCATGAGGAGACCGCCTTGGTAGCGGTTCCTCCGGCTGCCTTCCTTGGGCGTGATTGAGCCCCCGGAAGCTGAGCCCCTCTGAGGCTTTTCAGCTCTTTTGGACGAGGACAATTGGGACCTGCCCGAGCTTGGGAAGGACCGAAACCTCGACTGTCCTTCCAGGACAGCATTAATAGAGTAAGTCGCAATGCAGACATTGCGAGGTTACGGACGCCCCTGCGGCACAAATGTACATATGCTCAAGACCAGCTGTGCAAGAACAGCTGAAAAGCTTAGGGTGCCCATACGGCTGCAAATGCCGGAGCAACCGACACGCCGATAGCCTCATAGACAGATTTCAACCAGAGTCCATCTGTCTAGCAGCTTTAAGTGAAGTCCCATCTCCACTGCAACTATGCTCTAGCCGCAAGCCTGGAGATTGGAGAATCCACCTTTGGACCCTGTGTCCCGCGCTTGACCACGTCAGGGGGAAAAGGATAACGTGTATCCTTAATACGTTTGGAGAAAACGCTTATCTGGTAAGCGTGGTGTTCCTGGACTGCTTCTCTGAAGTCAGCGTGGCCAGAAAAATACTCAATATACGTTTGAGCTACTGAAATGGGACTTCTCCTGCTGTGAAGCTGACTCCTCCGCTGGGGGAGCTGAGGGAGAAAGATCCAACAATCCATTGATGGACGCTATAGGATCATTCCTTATGGCGTCACCATCCGGTGTATCCGGATTGAGAGCGGTGTCAGGATCAAAGTCCTGATGAGCTACGTCTGCCTCATCATACAGAGAGCCTCCTGGGACCCCCCCCGGAGCACCGATTTTATTCCAAATGAGGGTGGCCAGGGAGCAATGATCCAGATTGCCCATGGCCTGTCCGGACTGCAAGTCTCTATCCCATTGCAACTCCATCCCTGTCCTTGGACAGGGTTGACAGGTGGTTCCTTTGGCCACGTCTAGTAGAGACCCCGGCTGACCAAGTGCTACAGGGGAGCATTGCACACAATGGGGTTCAGTGCCGTGGAACAGTATCACATGCAGCAAAAACAGCATCGAAAGCCTGTGTTGCTTATATGCTGCTGCCGGCTAGCCATCTAGGATATAGAGCCAAGAATGGCGACCGTACAGTGCAATGTATAGCATACAAGCATAAAGTACAAAAGAACACTGCAGCACATGCAATACAAGCAGCATAGAAAGCCTGTGCCTTGGCACCCCTGCTTTTCTGCTGCTGTAGACTAGCCATCTAGGGGAATATAGCCCAGAATAGCGACCATACAGTGCAATGTATAGCATACAAGCATAAGTACAAATGAACACTGCAACCCCTGCAATACAAGCAGCATAGAAAAAACCTGTGCCTCAGCACCCTTGCTTTTCTGCTGCTGTAGTCTAGTCATTCTAGGCGAAAATAGCCCAGACTAGCGACCGTACAGTGCAGTGTATAGCATACAAGCATAAATACACATGAACACTTCCGTACATGCAATACAAGCAGCATAGAAAGCCTGTGCCTTAGCACCCCTGCTTTCCTGCTGCTGATGTGTCGCCATCTAAGAGGGCATATAGCCAAAAATAGCGACCTATGCAGTGTAAGCATAAAATACAAATGGACAACTGCGGTATTTAGTGGGGTCAGCACTTCAGGTGCCGCTTACCGCCCGCCTATAAGCGGGTGTGTGGTCGCCCTAGTCCTGTGCCTGGTTGCCCAGAGTCCGATCTCTCAGCTCGGACTGCAGGAATGGCTGCCGGCGTCCTTCTCCAGCTCGTGTGGGTAGGGGCGGGCCGTGGGCGTGCCCCCAAGTCAGAGCGGGAAACCGGCGTCCCACAGTGTCCAGTGAGAGGGCTGGAGCATGTAAATAAGGCTCCAGCCCTCGGCGCTGCTGAGTGTACAGCGTCTCTCCCCTACCCTGATTGACAGGGTGGGGGCGGGAACGAAGCGGAGCTAGGCCGCAAAAGCCGGGGACTGGATTTATAAGCGCCGCCGCCGTAAAAGCGCGGTCGGCGCTAAGTCCCCGGCGCACTACAAGTCCCAGCCGCGCCGCCGCTCCCGGAGCGTCCGGCGCGGTAGTTCCCAATACATAAAGTCACTCAGCTAGGCTGCAGTGACTGTAACCCTTTACTGTCCCCGGCGCACTAGCACACCCAGCAAGTCTGGAGTGTGCTGTGCCTGTGTGTACGGGGACACAGAGTACCTGAATGGTGCAGGGCCATGTCCCTGAACGGTACCCAGCTCCGTATCCAGCAGGTTCAATGGGTCTGTGGATGGAGCCCGGCCTCAGGGCTTTGGGGCCGGTAAGATCCCACTTCCTCAGAGCCCCTCAGGGGGATGTGGAAGGAAAACAGCATGTGGGCTCCAGCCGCCGTACCAGCAATAGGTACCTCAACCTTACAAACCACCAGCGGGGTGAGAAGGGAGCATGCTGGGGGCCCTATATGGGCCCTCTTTTCTTCCATCCGATATAGTCAGCAGCTACTGCTGACTAAACAGTGGAGCTATGCGTGGATGTCTGACCTCCTTCGCACAAAGCAGAAAACTGGTGAGCCAGTGATCCCACTGGGGGTGTATAGCCAGAAGGGGAGGGGCCTTACACTTTTTAGTGTAATGCTTTGTGTGGCCTCCGGAGGCAGTAGCTATACACCCAATCGTCTGGGTCTCCCAATGGAGCGCCGAAGAAAGTAGGTTCTTTCCAAACGCTGAGCAGTCAGACTTCTCTCCACTGTCACACGTGACCCAATCCCTGTAATTGCCACCTGAAGCACCACAATGTGTTATCTTTTTATAACAATAGGAAGGAAGATGAAAAAACTCTAATCAGGTTGGTAAATCTCAGCAAAGTGCAAGACATGTAGAGCAAAGTATGGGCAATAGAACTCCACTTTTTCTGGAAATAGTGAAGTATTATCATATGTTCTTCTGGGAGCTTGGTTGGATTAGGGCTACGATTCCAGGGAGATATTTTGTAGTGGTACATAGGGAGATTAACTAATAAACTATTGTTATCTACAAGAATATATGGAGTTATATTCAATCTTGTGGACTGCAGATACCAGTCGATAGTGCTACAGAAAGTCTGAGACTGGAGTAACACGCTGCGTTATGGCCAAAAGCAATGCTCTCCTGCAGGGTGAATTAGGCACCTCAGTGTTACCACACACTAGTGTGCCCATTCATGGCAGCAGGTGGGCACGACTGATGGACTAATTGTAAACACTCACCTTATACAGCTCCTCATCAAACTGGCTTAGCTGGGCTACTTCCTGCATTATATCCTTCCTCATGAAGAATGGTGTATAGATAGGAGTGTAACCTTTTGCAGCCAATGTCTGAAGTGCATACTGGATAACAGCTTGTTCCAAAAAAACCAATGGACCCTACAGAGAAAGAGAACGAAGGGGAAAAAGTAACAAACACCGATTTACGACAAGTATACTTTTATGGAAAAGATTTGTTTCCAATCAACTTTTACAGAAAAGCAATGAAAACAGCAGCAAGTAAATGAACTCTGATGATTAGGGATGAGCGAGCACTATCATGCTTGGTACTTGTAACGCGCAAATTGGACGCTGTCATGGGCGGGTCTCGAGTACCCGAGTATAATGGAAGTCAATGGGGAACTCGGCAGTTTTCCAAAAGATTTCCTGGAAAAGTGTTTGTATACTTTATTAAATTTTAAGGGGTTTACAATAACAGGGGAGGGGGTAATTGAAGTATTTAAAATGCATTCTTAAAAATATTGTTGAAATAACAAAGAAGGGGAAGAGGAAGGGAAGAAAGGGTAAGCTAAAAGTGGATGGGAAGGGGTATTGGAGGGGAAGTGGGAATGGAAGGAGTTAGGGAATATAAAGGGGGAGGAGAAAGGGAAGGAGGAAAACGTTGAGGCAATTTGTTAAGTTTCAAAGTCAAGCAAGATTATAAACTCATATTCATTTAGCACAGTATATAAACACATTCGGAAGAAAGGAATTTTGTTTACTTACCGTAAATTCCTTTTCTTCTAGCTCCTATTGGGAGACCCAGACAATTGGGTGTATAGCTTCTGCCTCCGGAGGCCACACAAAGTATTACACTTTAAAAAGTGTAACCCCTCCCCTCTGCCTATACACCCTCCCGTGCATCACGGGCCCATCAGTTTTGGTGCCAAAGCAGGAAGGAGGAAACTTATAAATTGGTCTAAGGTAAATTCAATCCGAAGGATGTTCGGAGAACTGAAACCATGAACCAAAAGAACAATTCAACATGAACAACATGTGTACACAAAAGAACAACAGCCCGAAGGGAACAGGGGCAGGTGCTGGGTCTCACAATAGGAGCTAGAAGAAAAGGAATTTACGGTAAGTAAACAAAATTCCCTTCTTCTTTGTCGCTCCATTGGGAGACCCAGACAATTGGGACGTCCAAAAGCAGTCCCTGGGTGGGTAAAAGAATACCTCGATAAAAAGAGCCGAAAACGGCCCCCTCTTACAGGTGGGCAACCGCCGCCTGAAGGACTCGCCTACCTAGGCTGGCATCTGCCGAAGCATAGGCATGCACCTGATAGTGTTTCGTGAAAGTGTGCAGACTCGACCAGGTAGCCGCCTGACACACCTGCTGAGCCGTAGCCTGGTGCCGCAATGCCCAGGATGCCCCTACGGCTCTGGTAGAATGGGCTTTCAGCCCTGAAGGAATCGGAAGCCCAGAAGAACGGTAGGCTTCAAGAATCGGTTCCTTGATCCACCGAGCCAAGGTTGACTTGGAAGCCTGCGACCCCTTACGCTGGCCAGCGACAAGGACAAAGAGCGCATCCGAACGGCGCAGGGGCGCCGTGCGAGAAATGTAGAGCCTGAGTACTCTCACGAGATCTAACAAATGCAAATCCTTTTCACATTGGTGAACTGGATGAGGGCAAAAAGAAGGTAAGGAGATATCCTGATTGAGATGAAAAGGGGATACCACCTTAGTGAAAAATTCCGGGACCGGACGCAGAACCACCTTATCCTGGTGAAACACCAGGAAGGGGGCTTTGCATGACAGCGCTGCTAGCTCAGACACTCTCCGAAGTGATGTGACTGCCACTAGGAAGGCCACCTTCTGCGAAAGGCGTGATAGAGAGATATCCCGCATTGGCTCGAAAGGTGGTTTCTGAAGAGCCGTTAGCACCCTGTTAAGATCCCAGGGTTCTAGCGGACGCTTGTAAGGTGGGACTATGTGGCAAACTCCCTGCAGGAACGTGCGGACCTGCGGAAGCCTGGCTAGACGCTTTTGAAAAAACACGGAAAGCGCCGATACTTGTCCCTTGAGAGAGCCGAGAGACAAACCCTTGTCCATTCCTGATTGAAGGAAAGAAAGAAAAGTGGGTAAGGCAAACGGCCAGGGGGCAAAACCCTGATCAGCGCACCAGGATAAGAAGATCCTCCAAGCCCTGTGATAGATCTTGGCGGACGTTGGTTTCCTGGCCTGTCTCATAGTGGCAATGACATCTTGAGATAACCCTGAGGACGCTAGTAGCCAGGACTCAATGGCCACACAGTCAGGTTGAGGGCCGCAGAATTCAGATGGAAAAATGGCCCTTGAGACAGCAAGTCTGGTCGGTCTGGGAGTGCCCACGGTTGACCCACCGTGAGGTGCCACAGATCCGGGTACCACGACCTCCTCGGCCAGTCTGGAGCGATGAGGATGGCGCGGCGGCAGTCGGACCTGATCTTGCGTAACACTCTGGGCAGCAGTGCCAGAGGAGGAAATACATAAGGTAGTCGAAACTGCGACCAATCTTGAACTAATGCGTCCGCCGCCAGAGCTCTGTGATCTTGAGACCGTGCCATGAATGCCGGGACTTTGTTGTTGTGCCGAGACGCCATTAGGTCGACGTCCGGCGTTCCCCAGCGGCAACAGATCTCTTGAAACACGTCCGGGTGAAGAGACCATTCCCCTGCGTCCATGCCCTGGCGGCTGAGAAAGTCTGCTTCCCAGTTTTCTACGCCCGGGATGTGAACTGCGGAGATGGTGGAGGCTGTGGCTTCCGCCCACAGCAGAATCCGCCGAACTTCTTGGAAGGCTTGACGACTACGTGTGCCGCCCTGGTGGTTGATGTACGCGACCGCCGTGGCGTTGTCCGACTGTATGCGGATCTGCCTGCCCTCCAGCCACCGATGGAACGCCTTTAGGGCTAGATACACTGCCCTTATCTCCAGAACATTGATCTGAAGGGAGGACTCTGTCGGAGTCCAGGTTCCCTGAGCCCTGTGGTGGAGAAAGACCGCTCCCCACCCTGACAGACTCGCGTCCGTCGTGACCACAGCCCAGGAAGGGGGCAGGAAGGATTTTCCCTTCGACAAAGAAGTGGGAAGAAGCCACCACTGAAGAGAGGTTTTGGCTGCCAGTGAAAGAGAGACGTTCCTGTCTAGGGACGTCGACCTCCTGTCCCATTTGCGGAGAATATCCCATTGAAGTGGACGCAGATGAAACTGCGCAAAGGGAACTGCCTCCACTGCTGCCACCATCTTCCCTAGGAAGTGCATGAGGCGCCTCAAGGGGTGTGACTGGGCCCGAAGGAGAGAGTGCACCCCTGTCTGTAGCGAACGCTGTTTGTCCAGCGGAAGCTTGACTATCGCTGAGAGAGTATGAAACTCCATCCCGAGGTAAGTCAGTGATTGGGTCGGTGTCAATTTTGACTTTGGGAAATTGATGATCCACCCGAACCTCTGGAGAGTCTCCAGAGCAATGGTCAGGCTGTGTTGACATGCCACCCGGGAGGGTGCCTTGACTAGAAGATCGTCTAAGTAAGGGATCACCGAGTGGCCCTGAGAGTGTAGGACCGCCACCACTGCTGCCATGACCTTGGTGAAGACCCGTGGGGCTGTCGCCAGGCCGAAAGGCAGTGCCACGAACTGAAGGTGTTCGTCCCCGATGGCGAAACGCAGGAAGCGTTGATGCTCTGGTGCAATCGGCACATGGAGATAAGCATCCCTGATGTCCATTGATGCTAGGAAGTCTCCTTGGGACATCGAGGCGATGACAGAGCGGAGAGATTCCATCCGGAACCGTCTGGTTCTCACGTGTCTGTTGAGCAGTTTGAGGTCCAGAACGGGACGGAATGATCCGTCCTTTTTTGGCACCAT
Source organism: Anomaloglossus baeobatrachus (assembly GCF_048569485.1). Lineage (NCBI taxonomy): Eukaryota > Metazoa > Chordata > Amphibia > Anura > Aromobatidae > Anomaloglossus > Anomaloglossus baeobatrachus. Next base: position 265,377,511 of record NC_134354.1, on the reverse strand, counting down.
GAACAAGTTGGAGTAAAAACCGCAACCATGTTCTTGAAGGGGAACGGGGATCACAACTCCTTCTGCCTTCAGAGTGTTCACCGCCTGAAAAAGTGCATCGGCTCGCTCGGGGGGCGGAGATGTTCTGAAGAAACGAGTCGGAGGAGGAGAACTGAGCTCTATCCTGTAACCGTGAGACAGAATGTCTCTCACCCATCGGTCTTGGACATGTGGCCACCAGGCGTCGCAAAAGCGGGAGAGCCTGCCACCGACCGAGGATGCGGTTTTGGGAGGCCGAAAGTCATGAGGAGGCCGCCTTGGAGGCGGTTCCTCTGGCGGTCTTTTTAGGACGTGACTTAGACCGCCATGCAGAAGAGTTCCTCTGGCCCTTCTCTGACCTGTTGGACGTGGAGGAATGGAACCTGGCTGAGGGCCGAAAGGACCGAAACCTCAGTTGTATCTTTCGTTGCTGAGGTCTGTTTGGTTTGGACTGGGGTAAGGACGAGTCCTTTCCCTTGGATTGTTTAATAATTTCGTCCAATTGCTCGCCAAACAAACGGTCGCCAGAAAATGGCAAACCGGTTAAGAACTTCTTGGAAGCAGTCTGCCTTCCATTCGCGTAGCCACATGGCCCTGCGGACTGCCACCGAATTGGCGGATGCTACCGCTGTACGGCTCGCAGAGTCCAGGACGGCGTTCATGGCGTAGGACGAAAAGGCCGACGCCTGAGAAGTCAAAGACACAACCTGCGGAGCAGAGGTACGTGTGACCGCATTAATCTCAGACAGACAAGCTGAGATAGCCTGGAGTGCCCACACGGCTGCGAAGGCCGGAGCAAAAGACGCGCCTATGGCTTCATAGATGGATTTCATCATGAGCTCTATTTGCCTGTCAGTGGCATCCTTGAGCGATGAACCATCTGCCACTGATACTACGGATCTAGCCGCCAGTCTGGAGACTGGAGGATCCACCTTGGGACACTGAGCCCAACCCTTAACTACGTCAGGGGGGAAGGGGTAACGTGTGTCATTAAGGCGCTTAGTAAAGCGCTTGTCCGGAAATGCTCTGTGCTTCTGAACAGCATCTCTGAAGTTAGAGTGATCGAAAAACGCACTCCGTGTACGTTTGGGAAACCTAAACTGGTGTTTCTCCTTCTGCGAAGCCGACTCCTCTATAGGTGGAGTTGGAGGAGAAAGATCTAGCACCTGGTTGATGGACGCTATAAGGTCATTTACTATGGCGTCCCCTTCAGGTGTATCAAGATTGAGAGCAACGTCAGGATCAGAGCCCTGAGCTGCGACCTCCGCTTCATCCTCCAGAGAGTCCTCATGCTGAGACCCCGAACAGCGTGATGAAGTCGGGGAAGGTTCCCAGCGAGCCCGCTTAGCCGGTCTGGGACTGCGGTCCGTGTCGGAGTCCTCACCGTGGGACCTAGGTGTCACCCCAGGAGCACTTTGCTGCGCCGACCGAGAGGGGCCTGGGGGCGATGAACTCACAGTGCCCTGGGCCTGTGTTACCGGTCTGGACTGCAAGGCTTCTAGTATCTTAGCAGACCATCTGTCCATAGACTGAGCCATGGATTGTGAAAGCGACTCAGAGAGTTTCTCAGCCAAAACTGCAAACTCTGTCCCTGCCACCTGGACAGTGGAAGCCGGCGGTTCTACCTGAGGCGAGGGTCCCACCAGTGGCCGAGGCTCCTGCTGAGTGAGTGCCACAGGGGCCGAGCATTGCACACAATGAGGGTAGGTGGAACCTGCAGGTAACATAGCCGCACAAGAGGTACAGGTTGCAAAATAAGCCTGTGCCTTGGCACCCTTGCTCTTTGCGGACGACATGCTGTTGTCTCCTCTTAGAGTGATCAGTGAGGGTATATAGCCAAAAGCAAATAATGCGGCCGAACAGAGAAAATGTATACAATATATTATATATATATATATATATATATATATATATATATATATATATATATATATATATATATATATATATATACACACACACACACTTCGGCACCCAAGGGTGGCCAGCACCTGGTAACCGGTGTGGCTTACCGACCGCCCACAGCGGTTGTGTGTCCACCAGATTCCCTGCCTGGGCCTCCCAGAGCTGCAGAGCTCGTTCTGAAATCCTCCACCGGCAGAAGGAAGCCGTGGGCGTTACTAATAAAGTGCGGGAATCTGGTGCCCCACAGTGCTCAGTGAGGGGGGAGGAGGACACCAAAGTATGCTCCAGCCCTCACTGCCGACGTCCAGTCGGCCGTCCCGCCCTTACCCCTGACTGGCAGGCCCGGGGGCGGGAGTTATGGTACTAGGCCGCAGAAGCCGGGGACTAAATTTAATAACGTGGCCGGCAAACAGGCGCGGTCGGCGCGGTAGTCCCGGTCTCACAAAAACACAGCAGCCGCTGCAGCGTCTGTAACACAGGCGCTCCATGCACCGTCCCCAAGGGGACACAGAGTACCTTATAGATGCAGGGCCCTGTCCCTGATGATACCCAGTCTCCTGTCCGTCAGATTCCCCCAGGGGCTGCGGAGGGAGCCCGGTCCCAGTGAATGGTGACCGGTTAGGATCCCACTTCTCCCAGAGCCTCTAAGGGATGGGGAAGGAAAAACGGCATGTGGGCTCCAGCCTTTGTACCCGCAATAGGTACCTCAACCTTAACAGCACCGCCGACTTAGTGGGGTGAGAAGGGAGCATGCCGGGGGCCCTGTGGGGGGCCCTCTTTTCTTCCATCCGATACAATCAGCAGCTGCTGCTGACTAAAATGTGGAGCTTGCGTGAATGTGTGCCTCCTTCAACACAAAGCATAAAACTGATGGGCCCGTGATGCATGGGAGGGTGTATAGGCAGAGGGGAGGGGTTACACTTTTTAAAGTGTAATACTTTGTGTGGCCTCCGGAGGCAGAAGCTATACACCCAATTGTCTGGGTCTCCCAATGGAGCGACAAAGAAATAACATATTACATTTATATTATTTAGATAATGTCAAGGAACTAATTCAAAACAAGGTTTGGCATGTATTTCTGGGACCAAAGAGACCATTTTATTTTATATCTTTGATAGTTTTTTTCTTTTAACGCAATATTATACTCATATAAATTATGAGCTGAAACCCTGTCCGTAACTTCTGAAATAGATGGGATTCTTTCTTCTCTCCAGTTGGCTGCTAATAAATTCTTAATAACTAAGAAAATGTGACAGACAATTTATCTATACTTTTTCTCATATTCTTCTAACCCTATGGAAAGAATAACCAATTCTGGAGTAAGATTTATATCTTTTGTAGTCAATTGCTTTAAGAGGTCTCTGACTTTCTTCCATAAGGGTTTAAGTAAAGACATCCCCAGAAAATGTGGATAAAGGATCCATTTTTCCCGCAACCTCTCCAACATAGTGGTGAGTTTTCAGCAGAAAACTTGCACAACTTTAGAGGGGTATAGTACCATCTGGAATACACTTTATAATATGTCTCCTGAAGAGAAGCACAGGTTACAGTTGCATAAGTTGTTTCCAGAGCTTGTTTCCATGTACTTATAGGGAATTCCTTGTGCAAATCTTTCTCCCAATTATTTAGGTTTAGCTTTTTCTCAAATTCATAATCTTCATTTAGCAAGGAATATATATTACTGGTTTTCCAAATAATTTGGTTTAATGGATTATTCAATAAATTTATTAGGGGTTTAGAAAGCTGAAATCTAGGTTTTTTGTTTGTAAGAAAATTTTCTATACGGTACCAAATTTATTTCTCTTTATTTGGGATGTTGAATTTACTTTGTATGTTTTTGAAGGGCAAGATTTTGTTATTTTCTATTAGGTCGAGAAAATTGTTTATGTTGTATTGTTTCCATTTTATTATGTTCATTTTGGGTGTCAGAATTTGTATTGTTTCAATTGGGCAACATTTAATATCCTCCAAAGGTACATTATCTTTCATCAATGTTTTTAATAGGGATTTCCATGCCCAAAGTTCTGCTTTACTTGTTTGAAATTTAGTTAATGTTTTTTGTGTGTTTATAAGTTGGGCCAAAATGATATCTGATTTGGGAAAGTTTCGATTATAATGTTTTTCTATATGTACCAAACTATTTTTAAATTCGGTAATTAGACTATTTTGGGTCTGTTTAATGAGACTAGTTAAATAATAAGCATAAATATTCGGTAAACCTAGGCCTCCATCTGGAAAAGTGTTTGAATCCCACATTGACTTCCAATATACTTTGGTGTGCGAGTCTCGACCACTGCTTGTTACGAGTAATGAGCACCCGAGCATGGTAGATGCTTGCTCATCACTACTGATGATCAACGGATTTGTAGTCATTTTAAGGCTCATTCAAGTGTCAGTTTTTCACATAGAAGTTCTGTGTTTTTCCAAAAATCACACTATACTATGAACATCAGCCAGAAGCTGGCTTTCACAGGAGTACCATCATAACAGGAATGGAAATCTTCAACAGGCTCATGGTAACTCGGCACATCTTTTCTCCCAAACGCTTACCACTATCCACTTTTGATACCGGTCAGAAAACCCATTTAACCACTAAGGCTGCTTTCACATTTGCGTTGTTTTGCATCAGTTGCAATCCATCGCCTTGAGGAATTACGTTTTTTTCCCCATAGACTTGTATGGACGACAGATTGCGACTGATGGCCTTGCGTTGCATCCGCCGCGTGACGGATCAGACGTGGAACGACTGGACCTCAGGCAACAGGAACGCAACATGTAGCGTTTTTTGAGCGGCGGAATCCTTTTTTTTTCACTGCGCATGCTGAGCTCTTGTGCAAGTATGAAAGCAGCCTAAAGTGTGTAAAACACTATACAAGTTTGGCATCACTGTAATCCCAGAGAATCGTTCTGACGAGTAATTTTTAAATCACACAAATAACGCCATGAACACAAGACTCAAACACTGGTGGAATGCATTTTTTTTTTCTTTCCCAATTTTACATCACTTGAAATTTCTTTCCTGTTTTTCCAGGACATTAAAAGAAAAAGAAGAAAAAAAAAAAGAAGAAGCGGGAAAAACTACATCTCGGCCAGAGAAAAAAAAATTAAATACAATCCCTAATCTAGCTAAGTAAATTCAGAAATATAAATGTTATGGCGCTGAGAAGAAAAAAAATATTCTGGAAACTGGTCCTGTCATGAAGGGGTTAAGCTGATATTCCCATATTTTAGAATTGTCAGATTTGCGGCTACCTTCGGACCGATAAATCACCTATATTACTACTTTCAAACTAAAAAATTGTTTAAAAGAACTGAAGTCCTCAGTAGTTGATACCTTTTAATGGCCAACTGAAAAGATGGTAATAATAGCAAGCTTTCCAGACTACTCTGGTCTCTTCTTCAGGCTCAATATAACACAAAATCTGAAGAGTCACATATTTATACACAACAGGACATAGAATGGGGCAGTAAATAAAACAAGTTATGGGAAGCAGAACTATCACTATGGCAAGAGGCCAAACTGTTGTGGCCATAAATATTGCAGCAGTTCATAGATAAGCAGTGTGAAAGTTTTATTGTCCTCTGATTGGGGTCTGGTCCAGACTTTCAAACTGACAGCTCACTTCGGAGAACTCACCTTCAGAAAGTACCCTCTGCTTCCGGCAACTATTGCCCCCTTCTCTCCTTCAAAGCCATCCACCATAGTGACAAGATCCACATGGGAGTATTTCTTCTGTTGAGTACAATCCCCTGACAATCGTTCAACTTTGTTATCATTGTCCTAGACACAAAAACATCAGAAAGATTTTATTCCATGATTTCAATTTATGCTTAAAGGGAATCTGTCAGCAGGTTTTGCTATATAATCTATAGACAGCATGCTGTAGGGGTTAACATATGGATTTTAGCCCTGTGTCGCTTATCACAAAATGTGTTTTTGTTTACCTGTAATGTTAGGCCGGGGCCACACAGTGGACTACTGTGATCCTCGCATGACACTCGGGTCACGCTGGCAGCACAGCAGGAGCCAAATGTCATGCAAGTGTCACTGCGACTGAGATCCGATCATGCAATCGGACCACAGCTGCGGGTGGCGGGCCGGCACTGAGGAGGGGCGGGCCGTGGCTGCGGAGGGGAGGGAGAGAAATATCTCCCTCTCTCCTCCGTTGCCGGCTACTGCCTTTCTCGCCCTGCACTCGCGGTACACCGGTGTACTGCGAGTGCAGTGCGATCTTTCTCTCTCTCCCCCCATAGAATTGAATGGGTGGGAGAGAAACAAGGATCGCATTGCACCTGCAGCATGCTGCCATTGTTTTCTCGGTCCGATTACAAAATAATCGCTCATGGGAGCTGGCACATAGGCTAATATTGGTCCAAGTGGAATGCAATCGCATTGCACTCACTCCGATTTTCATGCCGTGTGTCTTAGGCCTTAGTTTAAGCCTCTTAGCTTTATCATTAGCGGGTCTGAGGAGTGTGTGATCTTAAATCTGACTCTGCCCCTTCTGTGATTAGCAGCTTCTGACTATAGAAATGTACATAGAGAGCCTGGTGTGGACAGGGCAGCTTGTTAAGCTCTGCTATATGCTAAAACTAAAATCTTTGATTGTGTCAGAACAGCTGAACTATTGATCTAAGTGATACATCGTTGGATTCAGGGTCTCTTTGCCTACATTATGCTGATCTGAAAAAAGGCACCAAAAACAGATTCCCTTTAAAATATCAACAGTACAGAAATGAGGCAAAGTAACAAAGACTATAACAATTTAACCACAGGAGAACTCGGAGTCTGTATCAAAAACACACATTTTATTTCTGTATAAATCCTTTAGACAAAGCACAATATTTACATGTCATGATCCCAATTCACATTATAAAAAAAGCTGATAGATCCAAACATGATTATGTTACTCCTCCCTATTATTTTAGATTATCACTACTATATGTCTAAAATCAAAAGGTCTTTCTTCTACTCTTTAGGTTTATCAGATTAGGTTATACACTGAGATTGATTGTGTATTAATTAATATACTGACATATTATCCCAGTCACAAATATATTCTGCCCTAGATATCTCTACATATGGGACAACATGTCCCATATACTGATTAATGCAGTTTTAAATCCATATATAGACATTTAATTAATGGCCACTAGATGGCAGTATATCTCCATATTATAAATCTCAATACTTCATATAAAGTACCTATTGTATTGGTATTGCCTTAACCCATAACGTTAATCAAGAAAAATCAGTACCAAAAAATAAGACATATTCAGAGATATCTATATAGGATAACAGAGCGTTGATAAATACCCATATTGTAACAGATTTCTTCAGGTCAATCCTCAACGTACGTTTCACATTTTGCTTTTTCAAGGAGATATACTGCCAATAATTAAATGTCTTTATACATGGATTTAAAACTGCGTTAATTAGTATTTGGGGCATGTTGTTCCATATGTAGAAAATCTAGGGCACAATATATTAGTGGCTGGAATAGTATGGCAGTATATTAATTAATACACAATCAATCTCAAAGTGTTTAACCTAATCTGACAAATCTAAAGAGTATACGAAACACATTTGATTATAGAGATATAGTAAAGAATCTAAAATAATAGGGAGGAGTAATCATGTTTGTTGGATCTATCTGCTTTTTTTTTTTATAATGTGAATTGGGATCATGACATTTAAATATTGTGTTTTGTCTTTGTCTAAAGGATTTATGCAGAAATAAATGTGTGTATTTGATACAGACTCAGAGTTCTCCTGTAGTTGCAAAGATAAAATAAGCAACCGTATCTTATTTATATTTGTAATGTATTTTTGGAACTGTTTTGTGGTGTTAAAGACTATAACAAGTAGCGTTTGTAAAGGGCATTTCTCACAAAAGACTTAAAATTCGGCCAACACTAATTCAATGGTCCTCAACCTTTCTGAACTTGAGAGCCACATTCAGGGCTAAAGGCCGCTTTACAAGCAGCGACATCGCTAAAGCTAAAGCGATGACGTTAGGGTCACGGAATTCGTAACACACATCCGGCCGCATTAGCGATGTCGTGTGTGACACCTACGTGCGATCAAAAAAGGTCGCAAAATCGTTAATCGGTGACATGCCCCCCTATTCCCAAATATCGTTGCAGCTGCAGGTACGATGTTGTTCGTTGTTCCTGAGGCAGCACACATCGCTATGTGTGACACCGCAGGAACGAGGAACCTCACCGTACCTGCGGCCACCGGCAATGAGGAAGGAAGGAGGTGGGCGGGATGTTACGTCCCGCTCATCTCCGCCCCTCCGCTTCGATTGGGCGGCCGCTTAGTGACGTCACTGTGACGCCGAACAAACCGCCCCCTTAGAAAAAAGGTGGTTCGCTGGTCACAGCAACGTCGCAAGGCAGGTAAGTAGTGTGATGGGTCCAAGCGATTTTGTGCGCCACGGGCAGCGATGTGCCGACAAACGAAGGGGGCGGGTACGCACGCTAGCGTGTAAAGCGGCCTTTAGAGAGGATCAAGAGCCACATCCAGCTCCTACCCCCCTAACAGTAGTGACACCCAGAGCCCCCATTACCAGTAGAATGACTGCCAAAGCTTTTCCACTGAAATCATACTGAGGGGAGCCCTTCTCAAATGTGTATGGGGGGTCACCCTGACGGATTGTCAGAGGAGGAGACGTCGATCAGGCATGTCCAATCCCAGACTGACGGTCATTGTGTTTGCCCAGAGATGTCTATTGGTGACTTTCATGAGCACTCCTCTGTATGGCAGAGACAGTTGAGATGTCTCTCAGCCAAGCAATTGGCCGAACGATGCTTCTAATGTCTTTTAAGGCCTTAAGTGGTGTATTTCTTCCCAAACTTAACGGATGTGATCTATATCTTGTTTTACAGTGTCCGTCTGAGAGGTCTACGTACGGCATACTGTAGGTCACTACAAACATTCAACAGGATAAGTATGATAGCATTTAACAGTTGTGACCGCTCTTCTAGTGGATATCGGAGTTTAATTCTTGCAATGTTTCTCAGATGTAACTATGAAGATTCAATAATGGCAGATATGTGATTCATGAGAATCTGCTCTGTATCAAAAACTACACCCGAATCGAGTACTGGACCTCTGATTGAAGGGGTGTGTTTCCCAGGGACAGAGGTTTTGGGTGTGCAAGCTGCCATTAGCATAGTAAAGGAGCATTCTACCTAAACTAGTATGATTATCTTATATTTTGTGATTAAGACAAAATCTTTTATAATTAGCTGAATGCATCTTTATTTATGAAAAATCAGAAAAAAATCCTGCCTTAAAGGGAACCTGTCATCAGTTTGGGGCCTATAAGCGGTGGCCACCACCAGTGGGCTGTTATATACAGCATTCCAGAATACTGTATATAAGAGCCCAGGCTGCTGTGTAGAACGTAAAAATCACTTTTATGATACTCACCTAAGGGGCGGTGCGGTGGAGTTGGGTCATATGGGCGTCTCCGTTCTCCGGTGCCAGCGCCCCCTCTTTCAACCATCTTTGTCCTCCTTCTTCTGAAGCCTGGGTGCACGACGTGTCCTATGTCATGCACACAGGCCAGCATGGAGGTCCTGCGCAAGCGCACCTTGATCTGACCTTAGCAGGGCAGATCAAAGTATTGTAGTGTGCCTGCGCTGGACCGGCGAGTGTGTAGGACATAGGACGCATCATGCACACAGAGGCTTCAGAAGAACGCCCATATGGCCCAACTCCACCGCAGAGCGACCGTTTTAGGTGAGTATTATAAAGTGATTTTTACATTCTACACAGCGGCCTGGGCTCTTATATACAGCATGTTAGAATGCTGTATATAAGACCCCACTGGTGGTGGCTGCAGCTTATAGGCCCCAAATCTGGTGACAGGTTCCCTTTAAACCATATGTTGCTGCTGAATAGATTTGTGTTTTCGGCTGAAGGTGAATGACATACCTCATCATTACTGATCGGGACACTGGGATGAAGCAAGTTTCCGATTTCTCTCAGACACTCAAACCTTGCAGCTTCTAAACGCAAGCGCTCGGCATCCGTTTCAGCTATTTTTTCATCTATTACTATCCGCAACTTCAAGATTTGAGTCACTGTCAACGACTGAAACAAGTAAAACACATTAAAGTCATTAATATATAATGCAATAAGATGAGTGAAAAACAAATGAGTAAGGAGGGAGAGGGGAAAAGGGCTAAACAGTAGGGGTATTATTCCCCTAGTGCCACTCTTTTCACTGTCTGTAGGAGACTCAAGTAATGGTATATTAAATTATTAGACTAGGCCGTCACTACTGAGGGCTATACAGTCTTTATTAAAAGGCAGATGTGGTGATCACAGGTACAATTAAGAAAAAAAACAGAGTAATTAAAACAAGCTAATGTTACAGCCAGAGCGGAATATTTGAACCCACTGCGCTATTGGGACCAGGTTTACCCTGTGAGGTCGGGTGTGACTAAGCGACTACCTGGCCTTCACTAGAGCCTCTAGTGGTGAGGATAGGCTGCAGGTAGTCGCCAGGTACCACCCCAGGGCAGTCCTAGTGCCTGAAGCATCTGACCAGAGGGTCAGGGTGTAAGAGACGTAAGGCTGAACCCAGACACAAGGGACAACACAATGAATACAAGACACAGACAAGGACTGACCAGGAGAGGTCAGGACAGAACAGGAGGCAAACCAAGAGGGACAACACAGAGCCAAAATGGAAACTTAAATCCAGTAACCAGAAGAAAATAAAGACAGACATATCACAGACAAGACCAGCAAGCCACAGAAACAAGCTAAACAGTCAGAACAGACCAACAGAACTTGCAAGCAGGTGGACAGACAGAGCAAAACGGGGCTAACAGACAGAACTTGCAAGCAAACCAATACTAAAGAATACTAAAGAGGAGACCCAGGGTGCAGGGAGGACCAGTCTAATAAGGCACCTGCTACTAGGGGATAGGACAGGGAAGCAGAACTCTGCTGGACATAATGATAGAAATTCCAGCAAATCTGGGCGCATCTCCCTATAGCCAGGGAGACAGTCCCCAAACAGGAGGATGCAGCAGAGCTGGGAGTGCTACAAACCTGCCACTAGGGAGAGTAGAGCTGGGAGTGCTGCAAAGCTGCCACTAGGGAGAGCAGAGCTGGGAGTGCTGCAAAGCTGCCACTAGGGAGAGCAGAGCAGGGAGTGCTGCAAAGCTGCCACTAGGGAGAGCAGAGCTGGGAGTGCTGCAAAGCTGCCACTAGGGAGAGCAGAGCTGGGAGTGCTGCAAAGCTGCCACTAGGGAGAGCAGAGCTGGGAGTGCTGCAAAGCTGCCACTAGGGAGAGCAGAGCTGGGAGTGCTGCAAAGCTGCCACTAGGGAGAGCAGAGCTGGGAGTGCTGCAAAGCTGCCACTAGGGAGAGCAGAGCTGGGAGTGCTGCAAACCTGCCACTAGGGAGAGCAGAGCTGGGAGTGCTGCAAACCTGCCACTAGGGAGAGCAGAGCTGGGAGTGCTGCAAAGCTGCCACTAGGGAGAGCAGAGCTGGGAGTGCTGCAAAGCTGCCACTAGGGAGAGCAGAGCTGGGAGTGCTGCAAAGCTGCCACTAGGGCGAGCAGAGCAGGGAGTGCTGCAAAGCTGCCACTAGGGAGAGCAGAGCTGGGAGTGCTGCAAAGCTGCCACTAGGGAGAGCAGAGCTGGGAGTGCTGCAAAGCTGCCACTAGGGAGAGCAGAGCTGGGAGTGCTGCAAAGCTGCCACTAGGGAGAGCAGAGCTGGGAGTGCTGCAAAGCTGCCACTAGGGAGAGCAGAGCTGGGAGTGCTGCAAAGCTGCCACTAGGGAGAGCAGAGCTGGGAGTGCTGCAAAGCTGCCACTAGGGAGAGCAGAGCTGGGAGTGCTGCAAAGCTGCCACTAGGGAGAGCAGAGCTGGGAGTGCTGCAAAGCTGCCACTAGGGAGAGCAGAGCTGGGAGTGCTGCAAAGCTGCCACTAGGGAGAGCAGAGCTGGGAGTGCTGCAAACCTGCCACTAGGGAGAGCAGAGCTGGGAGTGCTGCAAACCTGCCACTAGGGAGAGCAGAGCTGGGAGTGCTGCAAACCTGCCACTAGGGAGAGCAGAGCTGGGAGTGCTGCAAAGCTGCCACTAGGGAGAGCAGAGCTGGGAGTGCTGCAAACCTGCCACTAGGGAGAGCAGAGCTGGGAGTGCTGCAAACCTGCCACTAGGGAGAGCAGAGCTGGGAGTGCTGCAAACCTACCACTAGGGAGAGCAGAGCTGGGAGTGCTGCAAACCTGCCACTAGGGAGAGCAGAGCTGGGAGTGCTGTAAACCTGCCACTAGGGAGAGCAGAGCTGGGAGTGCTGCAAAGCTGCCACTAGGGAGTGCAGAGCTGGGAGTGCTGCAAAGCTGCCACTAGGGAGAGCAGAGCTGGGAGTGCTGCAAAGCTGCACCGCAGCAAACCTGCCACTAGGGAGAGCAGAGCTGGGAGTGCTGCAAACCTGCCACTAGGGAGAGCAGAGCTGGGAGTGCTGCAAAGCTGCCACTAGGGAGAGCAGAGCTGGGAGTGCTGCAAACCTGCCACTAGGGAGAGCAGAGCTGGGAGTGCTGCAAAGCTGCCACTAGGGAGAGCAGAGCAGGGAGTGCTGCAAAGCTGCCACTAGGGAGAGCAGAGCTGGGAGTGCTGCAAAGCTGCCACTAGGGAGAGCAGAGCTGGGAGTGCTGCAAACCTGCCACTAGGGAGAGCAGAGCTGGGAGTGCTGCAAAGCTGCCACTAGGGAGAGCAGAGCTGGGAGTGCTGCAAAGCTGCCACTAGGGAGAGCAGAGCTGGGAGTGCTGCAAAGCTGCCACTAGGGAGAGCAGAGCTGGGAGTGCTGCAAACCTGCCACTAGGGAGAGCAGAGCTGGGAGTGCTGCAAAGCTGCCACTAGGGAGAGCAGAGCTGGGAGTGCTGCAAAGCTGCCACTAGGGAGAGCAGAGCTGGGAGTGCTGCAAAGCTGCCACTAGGGAGAGCAGAGCTGGGAGTGCTGCAAACCTGCCACTAGGGAGAGCAGAGCTGGGAGTGCTGCAAAGCTGCCACTAGGGAGAGCAGAGCTGGGAGTGCTGCAAACCTGCCACTAGGGAGAGCAGAGCTGGGAGTGCTGCAAACCTGCCACTAGGGAGAGCAGAGCTGGGAGTGCTGCAAAGCTGCCACTAGGGAGAGCAGAGCTGGGAGTGCTGCAAAGCTGCCACTAGGGAGAGCAGAGCTGGGAGTGCTGCAAAGCTGCACCGCAGCAAACCTGCCACTAGGGAGAGCAGAGCTGGGAGTGCTCAGCAGCGGGCCATGCACAGGCCATGCACATTAGTATGAAGGGGTCTGTGGGTCAGCTAACATGCTGAAGCAGTCAAAATCTGAGCACACCTTTACTGCTTCCATAGGAATTAAGCGGGCATGTCACTGACAGGATCTGCTAATCAAATGCCCTAGATACATTCTTCATCGACAAGTACATTGAATAAAAATATAAAAACACAAATTTTGGTTTTCCTCCCATTTTTCATGAGCTGAAAAGATCTTTGTATGCACACAAAACGTCCTTTTCTCTAAAATATTGTTGACAAATTTGTGTAAATCTGTGTTAGTGAGCTTGTCTCCTTTGCGGAGATAATCCATCCACCTCACAGGTGTGGCATATCAAGATGATGATTACACAGCATGATTATTACACAGGTGTGACTTAGTTGGCCATAATAAAAGGTAAAAATAAATGGCACAATTCTGGGCCTCAGGATTAGAAGTGAGCGAACCCAAGGTTCGGTGTTTATACAAAACACAGACTTTACAAAAAAACAAAAAAAAAAAAAAAAAACAAAAAAAACAAAACCATAGTTCGGATTCGGAGTTTGGGTGCTTTACATAGGCAAACCACTCACACGAGTATATATATATATATATATATATATATATCTCTCTCTATCTATATATACACACACACACACACATACATATATACACACACACACACACACACACACACACACACACACACACACATATATATTATACACGCTCACACTCCCCTGGAAATTATCTGACTATGGCTGGCCACATGTGGGCAGAGACCCGAACTGCCAATTAGTGGCTTTCATTGGGGTTCAGGTCAAGTCAGGGTCCCAAACCAAACTTTATATAAAGTCCAGCAGAACCCACCAAACCGAACTTCCACAGGTCTGCCCATCTGTACTCGGGATCTCATCACAGTAGCTTTCTGCATTCAAAAGGGCATCAATAAAACGCAACTGTGTTCGTTATACATAACATACGCCTGCCCATACCATAACCCCCACCGCCACCATGGGCAACGCGATTCACAACATTGTCATCAGCAAACCGCTCACCTACATGACACCATACCCACAGTCTGCCATCTGCCCTGCACAATGAAAAATGGGATTCATCCGTAAATTGAATACCGCTCCAACGTGCCAAACGCCATTGCATGTGAGCATTTGCCCACTGCAGTCAGTTATGACCCCGATGAAAGCAATGCGCACACAGATAAGCTTCCCTGAGACGGTTTCTGATAGTTTGTGCTGAAATTCAAATTCTTTGGTTATGGAGACTGATTATTGCAGCAGCCGTACGGATGGCTAATCTCACACGGTCTTGGAGGTGAAGATGCTGGATGGGGAGGTCCTGGGCTGGTGTGGTTACACATGGTCTGCGGTTGTGAGGCCGGTTGGATGTACTGTCAAATTCTCTGAAACCCCTTTGGAGACGGCATATGGTAGAGAAATGAACATTCAGTTCAGGGAGAACAGCTCTGGCGGACATTCCTGCACCCAGAATTCCAACTGCACGCTCCCTCAAAACGTGCGACATCTGTGGCATTGTGCTGCGTGATGAAACTACACATTTTAGGCCATGTGCCCACGGGAGAACGTACCTGCGGATTTTGCTGCGGAAAACCCGAGGATTTTCTAGAATTTCCAGATAAATCTGCAGGTCTACGCAAGTACACACACTCCCCATGTTATCCTATGGGATTTGGGGAGTGCTGTATCAATGCTGCAATTTTTGCGGCTGTGAAAAATGCTGTGGATTTCATGCAGCAGCACGTAACTGCATGTCAATTCATGCGGAATCATCTGTGGAATTCCCGCTCCTCCACTATGGAGACACAGGGCGAGAAATTCGCAGGAATTCTGCACGAAATCTGCACTGTTTCCGCAGGTTTACCGCAACAACTTTGCAGATATACCGCAGCAATGGATAGCTGTGGATTCCGAAGAGTGCGTGAACCTGTGGAAATACCTGCAGAAAAGTTCGGAGGTACGTTCTCCCATGGGCACATAGCTTTAAGGCCGCTTTACACGCAATGACATCGCTAACGAGATATCGTTGTGGTCACGGAATTCGTGACGCACATCGGTTCTAGTTAGCGAGGTCATTGCGTGTGACACGTACGAGCGACCGCTAACAATCAAAAATACTCACCTTATCGTTGATCGTTGACACGCTGTCCATTTCCCAAATATCATTGCTGTTGCAGGACGCAGGTTGTTCGTCGTTTCTGCGGCAGCACAAATCGCTATGTGTGACACCGCAGGAACGAGGAACCTCTCCTTACCTGCGGCCGCCCGCAATGAGGAAGGAAGGAGGTGGGCAGGATGTTCGTCCCGCTCATCTCCACCCCCTCCGCTTCTATTGGGCGGCCGCTTAGTAACGTTGTTGTGATGCCGAACGAACCGCCCCCTTAGAAAGGACGCTGTTCGCCGGTCACAGCGATATCGCTAGGCAGGTAAGTAGTGTGACGGGTCCGAGCGATGTTGTGCGCTACGGGCAGCGAGTTGCCCGTGACGCACAACTGACGGGGGCGGGTACGCTCGCTAGCGATCTCGCAGAGTGTAAAAAGCCCTTTAGAGTGGTCTTTTATAGTGGCCAGCCTAAGGCAATAATCATGCTGCCTAATCAGCATCCTGATATATACCACACCTATGAGGTGAACGGATGATCTCAGCAATGGAGAAATACTCACTAACACAGAAAAAGTCTTCGGTTTTAGAGTTCCGCTCATGAAAAATGAAAGCAAAAACTAAAGTGTTGCGTTTCGATTTTTGTTCAGTATATAAAAGCAAATGTTCTGGCAGTTTACTGCTCTTTAGCAGTCATGCATAACACAATGGCAGGGAGGAACGATATCAGCAATGATCTTAGAGAAGCAATTGTTTGCTGCCCATAATTCTGAGAATGTTTATAAGGCCAATTCCAAACAATTTGGAGTACATCAATCTACACAAACTGAAAACAGTCAAGATAAGTAACAATCTTCAGGTGAAAGGACATACCCAGCCAAGACAAACAACGGTCAGACAGACTGTTCAATGCAGAAAAATTGCAAAAACTCAAGGCTATGGCTGTGACTCTAAAAGGTCTCAATTTACATGTTTAATGGTCAAATTCATGATAGTAATCGAACAAAGGCTGAACAACCAAGGCTTGTTTGGAAGGGTTGCCAAAAGAAAGTTTCTTATCTGATAACATTGCAGCACAGCTAAAGTCTGTACAGGTGCATCTGAACAAACCAGAAGACTTTTGTCCAGAGGACGTTGTTCCATAAGAGTCCAGAGTAGAGATATTTATCTATAATGACCTGCATCACGTTTGGCAAATCCACCCAAAGACCATACACACTATCAAGCATGGTGGCAGAAGGGTGATAAACTGTGCTTGCTCTGTAGCCACAAGAGCTGGGAACCTTGCAGTCATTGAATCGATGTACACACTAAAGTATTCTAGAGCCATAGGAAAGGCCATTTATTCAAAAACTAGTGCTTGGCCGACATCGAGTCACACAACATTAGAATCATCCCAAGCACATCAGGATGCCAGACAAAAAAAAAAAAAAAAAAAAAAAAGAATTGAGGGGTTGTAATGACCCAGATAAAGTCCAGACCTCAACAATCCAACTGACGTGCAGTGGGGGGCTCTTACTGAACTGATCCCGGGGAGCATTCCTTTAAGGTAGCTGCAAAATAAAGTAAAAAAATAAGCATGCCTTTGAAGCGAAGGTACACTTACACTAAGTATATCTGCTGTTATTTCCTCCACATTACATATATCGTCTGGAAGAACATCGTTGTCACCAACAGGTTCCTTTTTCTGCAATCACAATAAAGAAAAGTGGTTATGGATCTTCATTACTGCTTTTAGTAATTGAATGAGGACCTCCATTGATCTACCCTGGTTGTGTGATGGACAAACAGCTGCACAGAATGTGAGCAGAGGTTCGAAGCTGAAACTTATATAGTACAACTCCTGCAAATATTTCCACACGCCTGTGTATTTTATTTAGGCTGTGCACTCCGCCTGACAGGAGCCTGTGCACTCAGGTCATATGACCCCTAGTCACATCATCACAGGACTTCTGCACAGCTATGTACTGCCGGCTTATGATTGGTCAGTGTCATATAGGAGGCAGAAGTACACTCCCCCAGCGAAAACTTTCCACTAACACTCACTTGGTCTTAACTAAATTTAACTCATTAGATGCCAGACACTTAATTGCTGATATCTCTGCAACAGGGAGGCAACATTTTAAAAATAAATAATGTCTTAATCAGCTCTTCTGCCATTATTACATCATGTGTCCAGGTCAAAATGAAACATTTTTGGTGAAAGGTCTTATCGTTCTCATGGTTTTTGATGCTGTGCATTTACTGCATCTATTAGATAAATTAGGTTACTCGCGGTTTATTTTTACATGCACTTTTGGATGTTGCGTTTTTTTTTATCTCTTCTTGGTATGTCATGTTTTGTATAAAAGCTACTATTTTTTTATATTTTCTAGTATTTCACTTCAACAAAACTTTATTAAAATAGTCATGAGAGGGTTAAATGTGTGTTTAGTGCATTTCCACCGTGGAAACACAAGACGTGTGTTTTTTTACTTGCGATTTTGATGAAAATCTATTGGGAAAAGCTGCACATAAAACTGTGGACCCCCAAGAGAAATTGACGTGTTGTGGATTTCAAAAGCACTCGCAGGACAGTTTACATAGTGTAAATAATGTAGTGTAAATAATGGGGGGGGGGGAAACACATGGGACATGAGCTGCTTTGTTAAAAGTGTAAGATGCTGCGTTTTTTTTTTTTTTCCCACAGCAAGAATACACAGCGTCAATAACTTATTGTGGAAACCATAGGATATAAGCCACTTATAGGCTCAACAATAAGACCTTCATCCTTCCACTTACCTTCTTTTTTTCTCCAATGCTTTTGCTGCACAGATTCTTGGACTTGTTTAAAGCATCTGCCTGAAATCTGCCTGGAATTACAAATAATATGGATCAGTTTTGTGTCGTCTCACACACACACAGACAGGCATTCCTTGGTTTGGAGAAATACATTATAAAACTACCACGCTTTGATCAAAGCACCACTGTCCACAAAAAGAGCTCTACACATGGAGATATTCTCGTATTATATTATAAAAAGAAAATCGGACCGCAGCAATACACTTAAAAACGCACACAAAAATGCCATTGAAAACATTATTGAGATTCCAGCCCTAAAAATGTGGACTAAATAACCAACGATTGCTCTCTGTCCACCAGAATAGATTGTTCCCTTAGTACAAGTTGTTTTGGCCCTTATATTTTTCAGGTCACCGTGCCCTTTGATTACACATCACACAGCGACCTGCCGAGCCCCCGCTGCAGCGATGTGTTTGGCTGGCCAGCTCGGGGTCATTTATTGTCACCCATGTCCGCACCATCAGCAGTGGGTTGTGAGCTGGAGCATACTGCGGATACTCTGCTACACTAGCCTGGATCCAAGCCAAACTGTCCCAGCTTTTCACCCACTCAAATTCTGCACTCAATTGTGACCAGGCATGCGATGAGTGAGCACTACCATGATCGGGTGCTCGGATGGGAGCGACTCAAGTAACCAAGTGTAATGGAAGTCAATGGGAAACTTAAGCATTTTTCCGGGAAATATTCAGAAAAATTCTTGAGTTCCCTATTGACTTCCATTATACTCGGTGCTCAAGTTGCGCCATCCGAGAATCCAACTGCTCATTACGAGTACCCAGCATGGGAGTGCTCACTCATTAATAATGAAAAAAAGCCTTCAAATACATGAAATAAGCTTCCTATTGATTCAATGGGAAAAAGACACTGTGGTTTATTCAGCGATGGGGTTTTTCCAGTCGATGCTTTGCAAATGATACTCAAGAAATAATGGTTCCCAGGTCACCATATACAGAAGGCTATTAGACACAGCACACACGTACAGGCCTAATACACTGCAAGAGTTAATTATTGCAGCATATCTTATGAGTAGTCTGGAGAGCACATGTGCCCAATTTTACTCAAAGGGGTGTTCCACTACTAAGACAACAGCTTCTCATTACATGTTTGCTATTGTTAAAATAAAAAAACGTATACTCACCTTCCGTGCCGATTTGGCGCGGGGCTTGTGTGACATTACAACCTCACTTGAGTTTCAGGAGAGCGCACGCTGACACCGCTGGAACGGCGGCATCACAGAAGGGGAGTGTAAGTGTTTATAATCTAAGAGAAGCATACATGCGAAACGAGAAGATGTCCTAGTAGGAGGCCACCCCTCTATGTGGACCTTGTGGCTGCTTCATCATACTGTGTATCAGGGACGGACTGCGGGGGACAGTATACTGTGCATCAGGGACGGACTGCGGGGGACAGTATACTGTGTATCAGGGACGGACTGCGGGGGACAGTATACTGTGTATCAGGGACGGACTGCGGGGGACAGTATACTGTGTATCAGGAACGGACTGTGGGGGACATCATACTATATATCGGAAGCGGACTGTGGGGGACATCATACTGTGTATCAGGGACGGACTGCGGGGGACAGCATACTGTGTATCAGGAACGGACTGTGGGGGACATCATACTATATATCGGAAGCGGACTGTGGGGGACATCATACTGTGTATCAGGGATGGACTGCGGGGGACATCATACTGTGTATCAGGGATGGACTGCGGGGGACAGTATACTGTGTATCAGGGACGGACTGCGGGGGACAGTATACTATGTATCAGGGACGGACTGCGGGGGACAGTATACTGTGTATCATGGACGGACTGCGGGGGACAGTATACTGTGTATCAGGGATGGACTGCGGGGACAGTATACTGTGTATCAGGGATGGACTGCGGGGGACATCATACTGTGTATCAGGGATGGACTGCGGGGGACAGTATACTGTGTATCAGGGACGGACTGCGGGGGACAGTATACTGTGTATCAGGGACGGACTGCGGGGGACAGTATACTGTGTATCAGGGATGGACTGCGGGGGACATCATACTGTGTATCAGGGATGGACTGCGGGGGACAGTATACTGTGTATCAGGGACGGACTGCGGGGGACAGTATACTATGTATCAGGGACGGACTGCGGGGGACAGTATACTGTGTATCATGGACGGACTGCGGGGGACAGTATACTGTGTATCAGGGATGGACTGCGGGGACAGTATACTGTGTATCAGGGATGGACTGCGGGGACAGTATACTGTGTATCAGGGATGGACTGCGGGGACAGTATACTGTGTATCAGGGATGGACTGCGGGGACAGTATACTGTGTATCAGGGATGGACTGCGGGGACAGTATACTGTGTATCAGGGACGGACTGCGGGGACAGTATACTGTGTATCAGGGACGGACTGCGGGGGACAGTATACTGTGTATCAGGGACGGACTGCGGGGGACAGTATACTGTGTATCAGGGACGGACTGCGGGGGACATCATACTATATATCAGGAATGGACTGTGGGGGACATCATACTGTGTACCGGGGAGGACTGCGGGGGACATCATACTATATATCGGAAGCGGACTGTGGGGGACATCATACTGTGTATCAGGGATGGACTGCGGGGGACATCATACTGTGTATCAGGGATGGACTGCGGGGGACATCATACTGTGTATCAGGGATGGACTGCGGGGGACAGTATACTGTGTATCAGGGACGGACTGCGGGGGACAGTATACTGTGTATCAGGGACGGACTGCGGGGACAGTATACTGTGTATCAGGGACGGAATGCGGGGGACAATATACTGTGTATCAGGGACGGACTGCGGGGACAGTATACTGTGTATCAGGGACGGACTGCGGGGGACAGTATACTGTGTATCAGGGACGGACTGCGGGGGACAGTATACTGTGTATCAGGAACGGACTGTGGGGGACATCATACTATATATCAGGAACGGACTGTGGGGGACATCATACTGTGTACCGGGGCGGACATCATACTGTGTACCGGGGAGGACTGCGGGGGACATCATACTATATATCGGGGGCGGACTGTGGGGGACATCATACTGTGTATCAGGGACAGACTGCGGGGGACATCATACTGTGTATCAGGGACGGACTGCGGGGGACAGTATACTGTGTATCAGGGACGGACTGCGGGGGACAGTATACTGTGTATCAGGGACGGACTGCGGGGGACAGTATACTGTGTATCAGGGACAGACTGCGGGGGGACAGTATACTGTGTATCAGGGACAGACTGCGGGGGGACAGTATACTGTGTATCAGGGACGGACTGTGGGGGACATCATACTGTGTATCAGGGACGGACTGCGGGGGACAGTATACTGTGTATCAGGGACGGACTGCGGGGGACATCATACTGTGTATCAGGGACGGACTGCGGGGGACATCATACTGTGTATCAGGGATGGACTGTGGGGGACATCATACTATATATCGGAAGCGGACTGCGGGGGACATCATACTGTGTATCAGGGACGGACTGCGGGGGACAGTATACTGTGTATCAGGGACGGACTGCGGGGGACAGTATACTGTGTATCAGGAACGGACTGTGGGGGACATCATACTATATATCGGAAGCGGACTGTGGGGGACATCATACTGTGTATCAGGGATGGACTGCGGGGGACATCATACTGTGTATCAGGGATGGACTGCGGGGGACATCATACTGTGTATCAGGGATGGACTGCGGGGGACAGTATACTGTGTATCAGGGACGGACTGCGGGGGACAGTATACTGTGTATCAGGGACGGACTGCGGGGACAGTATACTGTGTATCAGGGACGGACTGCGGGGGACAGTATACTGTGTATCAGGGACGGACTGTGGGGGACATCATACTATATATCGGAAGCGGACTGTGGGGGACATCATACTGTGTATCAGGGATGGACTGCGGGGGACATCATACTGTGTATCAGGGATGGACTGCGGGGGACATCATACTGTGTATCAGGGATGGACTGCGGGGGACAGTATACTGTGTATCAGGGACGGACTGCGGGGGACAGTATACTGTGTATCAGGGACGGACTGCGGGGACAGTATACTGTGTATCAGGGACGGACTGCGGGGGACAGTATACTGTGTATCAGGGACGGACTGCGGGGACAGTATACTGTGTATCAGGGACGGACTGCGGGGGACAGTATACTGTGTATCAGGAACGGACTGTGGGGGACATCATACTATATATCAGGAACGGACTGCGGGGGACATCATACTGTGTACCGGGGAGGACTGCGGGGGACATCATACTGTATATCGGGGGCGGACTGTGGGGGACATCATACTGTGTATCAGGGACGGACTGCGGGGGACATCATACTGTGTATCAGGGACGGACTGCGGGGGACATCATACTGTGTATCAGGGACGGACTGCGGGGGACATCATACTGTGTATCAGGGACGGACTGCGGGGGACAGTATACTGTGTATCAGGGACGGACTGCGGGGACAGTATACTGTGTATCAGGGACGGACTGCGGGGGACAGTATACTGTGTATCAGGGACGGACTGCGGGGACAGTATACTGTGTATCAGGGACGGACTGCGGGGGACAGTATACTGTGTATCAGGGACGGACTGCGGGGGACATCATACTATATATCAGGAACGGACTGCGGGGGACATCATACTGTGTACCGGGGAGGACTGCGGGGGACATCATACTGTATATCGGGGGCGGACTGTGGGGGACATCATACTGTGTATCAGGGACGGACTGCGGGGGACATCATACTGTGTATCAGGGACGGACTGCGGGGGACATCATACTGTGTATCAGGGACGGACTGCGGGGGACAGTATACTGTGCATCAGGGACGGACTGTGGGGGACATCATACTGTGTATCAGGGACGGACTGCGGGGGACATCATACTGTGTATCAGGGACGGACTGCGGGGGACATCATACTGTGTATCAGGGACGGACTGCGGGGGACATCATACTGTGTATCAGGGATGGACTGTGGGGGACATCATACTATATATCGGAAGCGGACTGCGGGGGACATCATACTGTGTATCAGGGACGGACTGCGGGGGACAGTATACTGTGTATCAGGGACGGACTGCGGGGGACAGTATACTGTGTATCAGGAACGGACTGTGGGGGACATCATACTATATATCGGAAGCGGACTGTGGGGGACATCATACTGTGTATCAGGGATGGACTGCGGGGGACATCATACTGTGTATCAGGGACGGACTGCGGGGGACATCATACTGTGTATCAGGGATGGACTGCGGGGGACATCATACTGTGTATCAGGGATGGACTGCGGGGGACATCATACTGTGTATCAGGGGCATACTGCGAGGGACTTCATACTGTGTATCAGGGGCATACTGCGAGGGACAGTATACTGTGTATCGGGTGCATACTGCGAGGGACTTCATACTGTGTATCAGGGGCATACTGCGAGGGACAGTATACTGTGTATCAGGGGCATACTGCGAGGGACAGTATACTGTGTATCAGGGGCATACTGCGGGGGACATCATACTGTGTATCGGGTGCATACTGCGAGGGACAGTATACTGTGTATCGGGGGCGGACTGCGGGGGACAGTATACTGTGTATCGGGGGCGGACTGCGGGGGACAGTATACTGTGTATCGAGGGCATACTGCGGGGGACATCATACTGTGTATCGGGGGCATACTGCGAGGGACAGTATACTGTGTATCGGGGGCGGACTGCGGGGGACAGTATACTGTGTATCGGGGGCGGACTGCGGGGGACAGTATACTGTGTATCGGGGGCATACTGCGGGGGACATCATACTGTGTATCGGGTGCATACTGCGAGGGACAGTATACTGTGTATCGGGGGCGGACTGCGGGGGACAGTATACTGTGTATCGGGGGCGGACTGCGGGGGACAGTATACTGTGTATCGGGGGCATACTGCGAGGGACAGTATACTGTGTATCGGGTGCATACTGCGGGGGACATCATACTGTGTATCGGGTGCATACTGCGGGGGACAGTATACTGTGTATCGGGGGCGGACTGCGGGGGACAGTATACTGTGTATCGGGGGCGGACTGCGGGGGACAGTATACTGTGTATCGGGGGCATACTGCGGGGGACATCATACTGTGTATCGGGGGCATACTGCGAGGGACAGTATACTGTGTATCGGGTGCATACTGCGAGGGACTTCATACTGTGTATCAGGGGCATACTGCGGGGGACATCATACTGTGTATCGGGTGCATACTGCGGGGGACATCATACTGTGTATCGGGTGCATACTGCGGGGGACATCATACTGTGTATCGGGTGCATACTGCGGGGGACATCATACTGTGTATCGGGGGCATACTGCGAGGGACAGTATACTGTGTATCGGGGCATACTGCGAGGGACTTCATACTGTGTATCAGGGGCGTACTGCGAGGGACATCATACTGTGTATCGGGGGCATACTGCGGGGGACATCATACTGTGTATCGGGGGCATACTGCGGGGGACATCATACTGTGTATCGGGTGCATACTGCGAGGGACAGTATACTGTGTATCAGGGGCGTACTGCGGGGGACATCATACTGTGTATCGGGTGCATACTGCGGGGGACATCATACTGTGTATCGGGTGCATACTGCGAGGGACATCATACTGTGTATCGGGTGCATACTGCGAGGGACAGCATACTGTGTATCGGGGGCATACTGCGAGGGACTTCATACTGTGTATCAGGGGCGTACTGCGAGGGACATCATACTGTGTATCGGGTGCATACTGCGAGGGACTTCATACTGTGTATCAGGGGCGTACTGCGAGGGACATCATACTGTGTATCGGGTGCATACTGCGAGGGACAGTATACTGTGTATCGGGGGCATACTGCGGGGGACATCATACTGTGTATCGGGTGCATACTGCGGGGGACATCATACTGTGTATCGGGTGCATACTGCGAGGGACATCATACTGTGTATCGGGTGCATACTGCGAGGGACATCATACTGTGTATCGGGGGCATACAGCGGGGGACATCATACTGTGTATCGGGTGCATACTGCGAGGGACATCATACTGTGTATCGGGTGCATACAGCGGGGGACATCATACTGTGTATCGGGTGCATACTGCGAGGGACATCATACTGTGTATCGGGTGCATACTGCGAGGGACAGCATACTGTGTATCGGGGGCATACTGCGGGGGACATCATACTGTGTATCGGGGGCATACAGCGGGGGACATCATACTGTGTATCGGGTGCATACTGCGAGGGACATCATACTGTGTATCGGGTGCATACAGCGGGGGACATCATACTGTGTATCGGGTGCATACTGCGAGGGACATCATACTGTGTATCGGGTGCATACTGCGAGGGACAGCATACTGTGTATCGGGGGCATACTGCGAGGGACATCATACTGTGTATCGGGTGCATACTGCGAGGGACAGCATACTGTGTATCAGGGGCGTACTGCGGGGGACATCATACTGTGTATCGGGTGCATACTGCGGGGGACATCATACTGTGTATCGGGTGCATACTGCGAGGGACATCATACTGTGTATCGGGTGCATACTGCGAGGGACATCATACTGTGTATCGGGGGCATACAGCGGGGGACATCATACTGTGTATCGGGTGCATACTGCGAGGGACATCATACTGTGTATCGGGGGCATACAGCGGGGGACATCATACTGTGTATCAGGGGCGTACTGCGGGGGACATCATACTGTGTATCGGGTGCATACTGCGGGGGACATCATACTGTGTATCGGGGCATACTGCGGGGGACATCATACTGTGTATCGGGTGCATACTGCGGGGGACATCATACTGTGTATCCAGGCACTGTGAGGAGCATCATAATGTGTGTGAAGGGTGGGCTGTGGGGGGGCATAATACTGTGGGTGGAGGGTGGGCTGTGGGGGGCAGAATACTGTGTGTGGAGGGTGGGCTGTGGGGGGCAGAATACTGTGTGTGGAGGGTGGGCTGTGGGGGGCATTATACTGTGTGTGGAGGGTGGGCTGTGGGGGGCAGAATACTGTGTGTGGGGGGCATCTTTCTGTGTTGGGGAGTATCCGGTAGAAGCCATGATCGGGCACATACTGTGTGGGGGCATTATTTCTGTGGCATATAAGGCACGGGGCGCGGTTGGGGCTGCTGGCCATAGACCCGCGGCAGTGCCCGGCCTGCTGGGGCTCCGGTAGATGGCGCTGTCACCTCCCGCACATGCACCGGCTCTCGAGAAGAGTATAGGATCAGCTGGTACCTAACAAGACCACGCCCCCTGGAGAACCCCGCCCCACGACAGTTGCCATGACAGCACGTCACGTCTTATGACCACGCCCCTGCAGTCAGCTTGCTGCATGATTGCATCAGCTCTCGGTCCAGCACATGGAGCGCAGGGTCCGGCTCCCGGACCGTCCGCTGGTCACCTGTGTGTGGATAGTGGAGCCTTCCCACAGCGCTCTATGGTCGCGGAGAACACGTCCGTGATACTCACACTTTCGCCACGCAGTGTCTGCCTCTAGTAAGGCGTCCACCAGGCCCGGATCCTTAAACCTCTTCCTCTGCGTCTCTCTCACCAGCTCGGGGTTCCCACCTTTATCCGCACGGAACAGATCTAGCTCCAGCACCATGGTGACAGCCGCAGTGGTCACAGCAACCGGTACCGAGCACTGACAGCGGAGAAGAGCCGGGACTGCGGAGTCACGTGGGAGAGGGCGGAGCCTGGGCCCTCGTACACTCGATTGGCTGATGGGAAGAATGACTGACGTCACGTGACCGCACTCCTTGGACGGGGAGACGAGGAAGGGATGCGTCTAGATTGGTGTTACATTTTTGCGGATCTCACTGTAGCCACCACATTCTAGACTGAGGACCTCACTGTAGCCAACACATTCTAGACTGAGGACCTCACTGTAGCCAACACATTCTAGACTGAGGACCTCACTGTAGCCACCACATTCTAGACTGAGGACCTCACTGTAGCCACCACATTCTAGACTGAGGACCTCACTGTAGCCACCACATTCTAGACTGAGGACCTCACTGTAGCCACCACATTCTAGACTGAGGACCTCACTGTAGCCACGACATTCTAGACTGAGGACCTCACTGTAGCCACCACATTCTAGACTGAGGACCTCACTGTAGCCACCACATTCTAGACTGAGGACCTGACTGTAGCCACCACATTCTAGACTGAGGACCTCACTGTAGCCACCACATTCTAGACTGAGGACCTCACTGTAGCCACCACATTCTAGACTGAGGACCTCACTGTAGCCACCACATTCTAGACTGAGGACCTCACTGTAGCCACTACATTCTAGACTGAGGACCTCACTGTAGCCACCACATTCTAGACTGAGGACCTCACTGTAGCCACCACATTCTAGACTGAGGACCTCACTGTAGCCAACACATTCTAGACTGAGGACCTCACTGTAGCCAACACATTCTAGACTGAGGACCTCACTGTAGCCACCACATTCTAGACTGAGGACCTCACTGTAGCCACCACATTCTAGACTGAGGACCTCACTGTAGCCACCACATTCTAGACTGAGGACCTCACTGTAGCCACCACATTCTAGACTGAGGACCTCACTGTAGCCACCACATTCTAGATTGAGGACCTCACTGTAGCCACCACATTCTAGACTGAGGACCTCACTGTAGCCACCACATTCTAGACTGAAGACCTCACTGTAGCCACCACATTCTAGACTGAGGACCTCACTGTAGCCAACACATTCTAGACTGAGGACCTCACTGTAGCCACCACATTCTAGACTGAGGACCTCACTGTAGCCACCACATTCTAGACTGAGGACCTCACTGTAGCCACCACATTCTAGACTGAGGACCTCACTGTAGCCACCACATTCTAGACTGAGGACCTCACTGTAGCCAACACATTCTAGACTGAGGACCTCACTGTAGCCAACACATTCTAGACTGAGGACCTCACTGTAGCCACCACATTCTAGACTGAGGACCTCACTGTAGCCACCACATTCTAGACTGAGGACCTCACTGTAGCCACCACATTCTAGACTGAGGACCTCACTGTAGCCACCACATTCTAGACTGAGGACCTCACTGTAGCCACGACATTCTAGACTGAGGACCTCACTGTAGCCACCACATTCTAGACTGAGGACCTCACTGTAGCCACCACATTCTAGACTGAGGACCTCACTGTAGCCACCACATTCTAGACTGAGGACCTCACTGTAGCCACCACATTCTAGACTGAGGACCTCACTGTAGCCACCACATTCTAGACTGAGGACCTCACTGTAGCCACCACATTCTAGACTGAGGACCTCACTGTAGCCACTACATTCTAGACTGAGGACCTCACTGTAGCCACCACATTCTAGACTGAGGACCTCACTGTAGCCACCACATTCTAGACTGAGGACCTCACTGTAGCCAACACATTCTAGACTGAGGACCTCACTGTAGCCACCACATTCTAGACTGAGGACCTCACTGTAGCCACCACATTCTAGACTGAGGACCTCACTGTAGCCACCACATTCTAGACTGAGGACCTCACTGTAGCCACCACATTCTAGACTGAGGACCTCACTGTAGCCACCACATTCTAGACTGAGGACCTCACTGTAGCCACCACATTTTAGACTGAGGACCTCACTGTAGCCAACACATTCTAGATTGAGGACCTCACTGTAGCCACCACATTCTAGACTGAGGACCTCACTGTAGCCACCACATTCTAGACTGAAGACCTCACTGTAGCCACCACATTCTAGACTGAGGACCTCACTGTAGCCAACACATTCTAGACTGAGGACCTCACTGTAGCCACCACATTCTAGACTGAGGACCTCACTGTAGCCACCACATTCTAGACTGAGGACCTCACTGTAGCCACTACATTCTAGACTGAGGACCTCACTGTAGCCACCACATTCTAGACTGAGGACCTCACTGTAGCCACCACATTCTAGACTGAGGACCTCACTGTAGCCACCACATTCTAGACTGAGGACCTCACTGTAGCCACTACATTCTAGACTGAGGACCTCACTGTAGCCACCACATTCTAGACTGAGGACCTCACTGTAGCCACCACATTCTAGACTGAGGACCTCACTGTAGCCACCACATTCTAGACTGAGGACCTCACTGTAGCCACCACATTCTAGACTGAGGACCTCACTGTAGCCACCACATTTTAGACTGAGGACCTCACTGTAGCCAACACAAACTAGATTGAGGACCTCACTGTAGCCACCACATTCTAGATTGAGGACCTCACTGTAGCCACCACATTCTATATGGCTCACCAGTGTACTGATTACATTGGAGGGGATTATTTGAGGACCTCACTGTAGCCACTACATTCTAGACTGAGGACCTCACTGTAGCCACTACATTCTAGACTGAGGACCTCACTGTAGCCACTACATTCTAGACTGAGGACCTCACTGTAGCCACTACATTCTAGACTGAGGACCTCACTGTAGCCACTACATTCTAGACTGAGGACCTCACTGTAGCCACTACATTCTAGACTGAGGACCTCACTGTAGCCACTACATTCTAGACTGAGGACCTCACTGTAGCCACTACATTCTATATGGCTCACCAGTGTACTGATTACATTGGAGGGAATTATTTGAGGACCTCACTGTAGCCACTACATTCTAGACTGAGGACCTCACTGTAGCCACCACATTCTAGACTGAGGACCTCACTGTAGCCACCACATTCTAGACTGAGGACCTCACTGTAGCCACCACATTCTAGACTGAGGACCTCACTGTAGCCACCACATTCTAGACTGAGGACCTCACTGTAGCCACCACATTCTAGACTGAGGACCTCACTGTAGCCACCACATTCTAGACTGAGGACCTCACTGTAGCCACCACATTCTAGACTGAGGACCTCACTGTAGCCACTACATTCTATATGGCTCACCAGTGTACTGATTACATTGGAGGGGATTATTTGAGGACCTCACTGTAGCCACTACATTCTAGACTGAGGACCTCACTGTATCCACCACATTCTAGACTGAGGACCTCACTGTAGCCACCACATTCTAGACTGAGGACCTCACTGTAGCCACCACATTCTAGACTGAGGACCTCACTGTAGCCACCACATTCTAGACCGAGGACCTCACTGTAGCCACCACATTCTAGACTGAGGACCTCACTGTAGCCACCACATTCTAGACTGAGGACCTCACTGTAGCCACCACATTCTAGACTGAGGACCTCACTGTAGCCACCACATTCTAGACTGAGGACCTCACTGTAGCCACCACATTCTAGACTGAGGACCTCACTGTAGCCACTACATTCTATATGGCTCACCAGTGTACTGATTACATTGGAGGGAATTATTTGAGGACCTCACTGTAGCCACTACATTCTAGACTGAGGACCTCACTGTAGCCACTACATTCTAGACTGAGGACCTCACTGTAGCCACCACATTCTAGACTGAGGACCTCACTGTAGCCACCACATTCTAGACTGAAGACCTAACTGTAGCCACCACATTCTAGACTGAGGACCTCACTGTAGCCACCACATTCTAGACTGAGGACCTCACTGTAGCCACCACATTCTAGACTGAGGACCTCACTGTAGCCACTACATTCTATATGGCTCACCAGTGTACTGATTACATTGGAGGGGATTATTTGAGGACCTCACTGTAGCCACTACATTCTAGACTGAGGACCTCACTGTAGCCACCACATTCTAGACTTGAGGACCTCACTGTAGCCACTACATTCTATATGGCTCACCAGTGTACAGATTACATTGGAGGGGATTATTTGAGGACCTCACTGTAGCCACTACATTCTAGACGGCTCACCAGTGAAGTGACTAGATCGGAGGGGATATTTTTTTGAGGATCTCCCTCCATTCTACACAGTTCACTGATGGAGTGAGGTCCTCAGAAATCAACTTCAACCTAGACAGCTCATCATAGAAACCACTAGAATGGAGTTGATTCCAGGAGTTCTCTATCCAGGGCTGCCATCAGTGCATTAAAACCATGACTGGTGTATGGGGCCCGGGGAAGAGGGGGGCCTGTCCCTTAGGCTACTATGCATGGCTAATTTGCATGAGAAGGGGCAGAACATGCAAATTAGCTATGTGCTGGACTGGAGGCGGGGGGCGGCTCTGCCTTGCTTCAGCTGCAGAAGCACACGGTACTCATCTTTGCTCACTGGGCCCAAAGGGCAGGGGGTGAAGACCAGTGCCATTTGTAATTTGTAGAGGCAGGGGCGCTTAATGCGGGGTTCCGTGGTGTCTCCCCAGCGACTGCATGGGAGTCGGGCGTTCTCTGAGCCGCTGTCAAGCTGACTGCGGCTCGCAGAATCTACAGCTCCGGCTCCCAGGGATCACTGTACTAGCGTCTATTAGACATCAGTACAAGTCCTGACCCGGCGACAGAAACTGCGTGATCTGGTGAGCTTATCACGCTGCTGATGTCACTCCTTGACGCAGCAAAGGAGCACACAGAGCTGGTGGAAAGTGCTCCAATGGAGCTGAAGACACCGAAGAGTGATTGTAATTAGGGGATGTGGAGCAAACGGGACCATTGAACTCAGAATAGGGAGCAAGGGGGTGATTAATGCGCACACAGTATGGGGACCGAATGGAGGGGGAGTATGGGGAGCAATGAGTTAAATTTAAAGACAGTATGGAGAGCATGAATGCGGATACAGTATGAAAAGTGAGGGGAGTGGGTGTGGACACCGTATGGGAAGTGAGGGGGATGGGTGCAGACATAGTATGGGAAGGAAATAAGGGGGTATGGGTGCAAGCACAGTACGAAAAGTAAGGGTGGCTAAATGCGGACACTATGAAAAGTGAGGGGGGATGAATGCAGATACAGTATGAAAAGGAAGAAGGATGGGTGCGGACACAGTATGAGAAGTGAGGGGGATGGGTGTGAATACAGTATGAAAAGTGAGGGGGATGGGTGTGGACACCGTATGGGAAGTGAGGGGGAATGGGTGCGGACATAGTATAGGAAGGAAGTGAGGGGGGAACGGATGCAGACAGTATGAAAAGTAAGGGGGGTGGGTGTGGACACAGCATGAGGAGTGAGGGGGGATGGGTGCAGATAGTATGAGGATTAGGCGTGGGTGCAGACGCAGTATGAGGAGAGGGGATGGGTGTGGACACAGTATGGAAAGCAAAGAGGTGATGACTATGGAGATCGTTATGAAACCGTATGGGAAGCAAAGAGGTGATGACTATGGAGATCGTTATGAAACCATATGGGATGACAAAAATGGCACATAAAGACTGGGTAGGATGGGGGTGGGATGGATGCAGACATGACTTGCTAGTGTGGGTGGGGTCAGTATGCAGAAAGGACTTCATTGGGGGATAGTGTGATGGAAGTCTGCAGAGATGCGCTGTGACCATAAAAAGTCATCATGGCATCTGGACAAGATAAAAATAAGAAGAACAACTCAGATTAGAGACAATGTGATCTATAGGGTACCTGGATGTAAATGTTTATTTCTTTGTCGCTCCATTGGGAGACCCAGACAATTGGGTGTATAGCTTATGCCTCCGGAGGTCACACAAAGCATTACACTTAAAAGTGTAAACCCCTCCCCTCTGCCTATACACCCCCCCGTGCATCACGGGCTCCTCAGTTTTATTGCTTTGTGGAAGGAGGCACACATCCACGCAAGCTCCACATTTTAGTCAGCAGCAGCTGCTGACTATATCGGATGGAAGAAAAGAGGGCCCCTAACAGGGCCCCCAGCATGCTCCCTTCTCACCCCACTCGGGTCGGCGGTGCTGTTAAGGTTGAGGTACCCATTGCGGGTACATAGGCAGGAGCCACATGCTGTTTTCCTTCCCCATCCCTTAGGGGCTCTGGGTGAAGTGGGATCCTGACCGGTCACCAGGCACTGGGACCGCGCTCCCTCCGCAGCCCCTGGGGGAATCTGCTGGACAGGAGACCGGGTATCATCAGGGACAAGGCCCTGCTACTCTGAGGTACTCTGTGTCCCCTTGGGGACGGCGCATAGAGCGCCTGTGTAATGGACACTGCAGCAGCTGCTGGGTGTGTTGGTGCGCCGGGACTACCGCGCTGGCCGCGCTTGTTTGCCGGCCGCGCTTATAACTTTAGTCCCCGGCTTTTGCGGCCTAGTGCCGCATATTCCCGCCCCCGGGCCTGCCAGTCAGGGGTAAGGGCGGGACGCTGCACTGGACGTCAGCGCTGAGGGCAGGAGCATACTTTGTATCCTCCTCCCCCCTCACTGAGCACCGTGGGGCACCAGATTCCCGCACTTTTACAGGCACGCCCACGGCTCCCTCCTCCTCTCTGAACGCCGGCAGCCATTGCTATCAGCACTTCAGACGCTGGAGAACTTCAGAGGGGAGACAACTGAGCTCCACAGCTCTGGGAGGCCCAGGCAGGGATCTGGTAGTCACACAACCGCTGAGAGCGGTCGGTAAGCCGCACCTGTTACTAAGTGCTTGTCCCCCTGGGTGCCGAATTGTATATTTATATGCTTATAGTGTATACATTTACTCTGTACGGCCACACTGTTAGCGTTTGGCTATATACCCTCACGGAGTTATTCTAAGAGGAGAAACAGCATGTCGTCCGCAAAAAGCAAGGGTACCAAAGCACAGGCTTACTTTGCAACCTGTACCTCATGTGCGGCAATGCTTCCTGCAGGTTCCACCTACCCTCATTGTGTGCAATGCTCGGCCCCTGTGACACTCACTCAGCCGGAGTCTCAGCCACTGGTGGGACCCCCGGCCCAGGTGGAACCTCCGGCCCCTACTGTCCAGGTGACAGGGACAGAGTTTGCAGTATTTGCTGACAAACTTTCTGAGTCTATGGATAGATGGTCTGCTAAGATACTGGAAGCTTTGCAGTCCAGACCTGTAACACAGGCCCCGGGCACTGTTGATTCATTGTCCCCATGCCCCCCTCGGTCGGAGCAGCAAAGTGCTCCTGGGTCGACTCATAGGTCCCACGGGGAGGACTCCGACACGGACCGCAGCCCCAGACCGACGAAGCGGGCTCGCTGGGAGATTCCCTCGACTTCATCACACTGCTCAGGGTCTCAACATGAGGACTCTCTGGAAGATGAAGCAGATGCGGCAGATCAGGACTCTGATCCTGACGCAGCGCTCAACCTTGACACGCCTGAAGGGGACGCCATAGTAAACGACCTTATAGCGTCCATCAATCAGGTGTTAGATCTTTCTCCTCCACCCCTTCCGATTGAGGAGTCAGCTTCTCAGCAGGAGAAATTTCATTTTAGGTTTCCCAAACGTACACGGAGTGCGTTTCTTGATCACTCCGACTTCAAAGACGCAGTCCAGAAGCACCGAGCTTTTCCGGATAAGCGCTTTACTAAGCGCCTTCATGACACACGTTATCCCTTCCCCCCTGACGTAGTCAAGGGTTGGGCTCAGTGTCCCAAGGTGGATCCTCCAGTCTCTAGACTGGCGGCCAGATCCATAGTTGCAGTGGCAGATGGTGCATCACTCAAGGATGCCACTGACAGGCAGATAGAGCTCCTGATGAAATCCATCTATGAGGCTATCGGCGCGTCCTTTGCTCCGGCATTTGCAGCCGTATGGGCACTACAAGCTATCTCAGCTTGTCAGTCTGAGATTAATGCACTCACACGAGCCGCTACTCCGCAGGTTGTGTCATTAACCTCTCAGGCGTCGGCGTTTGTGTCCTACGCCATGAATGCTGTACTAGACTCTGCGAGCCGTACAGCGGTAGCATTCGCCAATTCAGTGGCAGTCCGCAGGGCCATGTGGCTACGTGAATGGAAGGCAGACTCTGCTTCCAAGAAGTTTTTAACCGGTTTGCCGTTTTCTGGCGACCGCCTGTTTGGCGAGCAATTGGATGAAATCATTAAACAATCCAAGGGTAAGGACTCATCCTTACCCCAGTCCAAACCAAACAGACCTCAACAACGGAAGGTACAATCGAGGTTTCGGTCCTTTCGGCCCTCAGGCAGGTCTCAATTCTCCTCGTCCAACAGGCCTCAAAAGGGTCAGAGGAACTCTGATTCATGGCGGTCTAAGGCACGTCCTAAAAAGACCGCCGGAGGAACCGCTCCCAAAACGGCCTCCTCATGACTTGCGGACTCCCCAAACCGCATCCTCGGTCGGTGGCAGGCTCTCCCGCTTTTGCGACGCCTGGTGCCCACATGTCCAAGACCGATGGGTGAGAGACATTCTGTCTCACGGTTACAGGATAGAGTTCAATTCTCGTCCTCCGATTCGTTTCTTCAGAACATCTCCGCCCCCCGAGCGAGCCGATGCTCTCCTTCAGGCGGTGAACACTCTGAAGGCAGAAGGAGTAGTTATCCCCGTTCCCCTTCAGCAATGGGGTCACGGTTTTTACTCCAACTTGTTTGTCGTACCAAAAAAGGACGGATCTTTCCGTCCCGTCCTGGACCTCAAGCTGCTCAACAAACACGTGAAAACCAGACGATTCCGGATGGAATCTCTCCGCTCCGTCATCGCCTCGATGTCCCAAGGAGACTTCCTAGCCTCAATCGACATCAGGGATGCTTATCTCCACGTGCCGATTGCACCAGAGCATCAGCGCTTCCTGCGTTTCGCCATCGGGGACGAACACCTTCAGTTCGTGGCACTGCCTTTCGGCCTGGCAACAGCCCCACGGGTCTTCACCAAGGTCATGGCAACAGTGGTTGCAGTCCTACACTCTCAGGGACACTCAGTGATCCCTTACTTGGACGATCTTCTTGTCAAGGCCCCCTCTCGGGTGGCATGCCAACACAGCCTGAACATTGCTCTGGAGACACTCCAGAGGTTCGGGTGGATCATCAATTTCCCAAAGTCAAAACTGACACCGACACAATCGCTGACATATCTCGGGATGGAGTTTCATACTCTCCCAGCGATAGTGAAACTTCCGCTGGACAAACAGCGATCACTACAGATAGGGGTGCAATCTCTCCTCCGAGCCCAGTCGCACCCCTTGAGACGCCTCATGCACTTCCTAGGGAAGATGGTGGCAGCAATGGAGGCAGTTCCATTTGCACAGTTTCATCTGCGTCCTCTTCAATGGGACATTCTCCGCAAATGGGACAGGAAATCGACGTCCCTCGACAGGAACGTCTCCCTTTCTCGGGCAGCCAAGGCCTCCCTTCAGTGGTGGCTTCTTCCCACTTCTTTGTCGAAGGGGAAATCCTTCCTGCCCCCATCCTGGGCTGTGGTCACGACGGACGCGAGTCTGTCAGGGTGGGGAGCGGTCTTCCTCCACCACAGGGCTCAGGGTACCTGGACTCAGCCAGAGTCCTCCCTTCAGATCAATGTTCTGGAGATAAGGGCAGTGTATCTAGCCCTGAAGGCGTTCCAGCCGTGGCTGGAAGGCAGGCAGATCCGAATTCAGTCGGACAACGCCACGGCGGTGGCATACATCAACCACCAAGGCGGCACACGCAGTCGGCAAGCCTTCCAGGAAGTTCGGCGGATTCTGCTGTGGGTGGAAGCCACAGCCTCCACCATCTCCGCAGTACACATCCCGGGCGTGGAAAACTGGAAAGCGGACTTTCTCAGTCGCCAGGGCATGGACGCAGGGGAATGGTCTCTTCACCCGGACGTGTTTCAAGAGATCTGTTGCCGCTGGGGGAAGCCGGACGTCGACCTAATGGCGTCCCGGCACAACAACAAGGTCCCGGCATTCATGGCACGGTCTCAAGATCACAGAGCTCTGGCGGCAGACGCCTTAGTTCATGATTGGTCGCAGTTTCGACTGCCTTATGTCTTTCCTCCTCTGGCACTGCTGCCCAGAGTGTTACGCAAGATCAGGTCCGACTGCCGCCGCGCCATCCTCGTCGCCCCAGACTGGCCGAGGAGGTTGTGGTACCCGGATCTGTGGCATCTCACGGTGGGTCAACCGTGGGCACTACCAGACCGACCAGACTTGCTGTCTCAAGGGCCATTTTTCCATCTGAATTCTGCGGCCCTCAACCTGACTGTGTGGCCATTGAGTCCTGGATCCTAGCGTCTTCAGGGTTATCTCAAGAGGTCATTGCCACTATGAGACAGGCCAGGAAACCAACGTCAGCCAAGATCTACCACAGGACATGGAGGATCTTCTTATCCTGGTGCTCTGATCAGGGTTTTATTCCCTGGCCATTTGCCTTGCCCACTTTTCTGTCTTTCCTTCAATCCGGAATGGAAAAGGGGCTGTCTCTCGGCTCTCTTAAGGGACAAGTCTCGGCGCTCTCTGTATTTTTTCAAAAGCGTCTAGCAAGGCTTCCGCAAGTACGCACGTTCCTGCAGGGGGTTTGCCACATAGTCCCCCCTTACAAGCGCCCGCTAGAACCCTGGGATCTGAACAGGGTGCTAATGGTTCTTCAGAAACCACCTTTCGAGCCAATGAGAGATATTTCTCTTTCTCGCCTCTCGCAGAAGGTGATCTTCCTAGTGGCAGTCACATCACTTCGCAGAGTGTCTGAGCTAGCTGCACTGTCATGCAAAGCCCCCTTCCTGGTGTTTCACCAGGACAAGGTGGTTCTGCGTCCGGTTCCGGAATTTCTCCCTAAGGTGGTATCCCCTTTTCATCTCAATCAGGATATCTCCTTACCTTCTTTTTGTCCTCATCCAGTTCACCAATGTGAAAAGGATTTGCACTTGTTAGATCTTGTGAGAGCACTCCGGCTCTACATTTCTCGTACGGCGCCCCTGCGCCGCTCGGATGCGCTCTTTGTCCTTGTCGCTGGCCAGTGTAAAGGGTCGCAGGCTTCCAAGTCAACCTTGGCTCGGTGGATCAAGGAACCAATTCTTGAAGCCTACCGTTCTTCTGGCCTTCCGGTTCCTTCAGGACTGAAAGCCCATTCTACCAGAGCCGTGGGTGCGTCCTGGGCATTGCGGCACCAGGCTACGGCTCAGCAGGTGTGTCAGGCGGCTACCTGGTCGAGTCTGCACACTTTCACGAAGCACTATCAGGTGCATACCTACGCTTCGGCAGATGCCAGCTTAGGTAGGCGAGTCCTCCAGGCGGCGGTTGCCCACCTGTAGGAAGGGGCCGTCTTTCGGCTCTATTACCGGGGTATTCTTTTACCCACCCAGGGACTGCTTTTGGACGTCCCAATTGTCTGGGTCTCCCAATGGAGCGACGAAGAAGGGAATTTTGTTTACTTACCGTAAATTCCTTTTCTTCTAGCTCCTATTGGGAGACCCAGCACCCGCCCCTGTTCCCTTCGGGCTGTTGTTCTTTTGTGTACACATGTTGTTCATGTTGAATTGTTCTTTGGTTCATGGTTTAAGTTCTCCGAACATCCTTCGGATTGAATTTACCTTAGACCAATCTATAAGTTTCCTCCTTCCTGCTTTTGCACCAAAACTGAGGAGCCCGTGATGCACGGGGGGGTGTATAGACAGAGGGGAGGGGTTTACACTTTTAAGTGTAATGCTTTGTGTGACCTCCGGAGGCACAAGCTATACACCCAATTGTCTGGGTCTCCCAATAGGAGCTAGAAGAAAAGGAATTTACGGTAAGTAAACAAAATTCCCTTCTTGTGATACTGACATTCTCATCAGTACCTGTATGGTCTGTAGCCTGATAACTACAACTCCCAGTATCTTCTTACCATTGTTAAGGACATACTGGAAGTTCTAGGTTCATGCGAAATATATATATATACAGGGCTGACCGGACATTACAATTGATGAACTGTGTACCGATTCTTGTGATGTATTCTTGTACTGATGAGGGGTTATTGTTGTGAATACATTTGGACTGGGTGCCAGTTTGGGGCTTGCTGAATAGAAACCAGACAGCTGGGGATGATTGGCATCAGGTTCTTCTGATTGGGCCTATATAACTGAGTAGTGTTCTCTTGTTCCTGTCCGGTGCTCAATGTTGTCTCCTGTGTGCTAAGAACATTCTGAAGCCAGCCTTTCCTTCTATGTCTACCAGAACAACTTTCAGATAAGTTGGTTCTTGTACCTCCGCTGGTGGTTTCCACCTTTTTGTTGTTTTTCTGTTTAGGTACTAAGGCTTCCCTGCTGGGAATGTCTGTGTACCTTGCTCCATATTCTGCTATGTATTTTGTTTTGTTATGCTTGGTATTAATGTTAGTCCTTCCTCTATATTAGTGTTTTGTTTGGATTCCAGTAACACCAGAGTACTGTTATAGTGGGGGAGAGTCCATGTGGGCTTAGTATTTTTTCATATCAGGCATGTTGGTTCTTTTTCTAGGGTATTGCATCTAGGGTATTGCATGGCTGCGTGTTCTTTTCTGTCCTTTCCTATTTAGATAGTTTGGGCCTCATGTTTGTTGACTCTATTTTCTACCTGTGTATTGTGTTTTCCTACATCACCGTAATCTTTATATGTGGGGGGCTATCAATATCCTTGGGGACTGCTCCGAGGCAGATTAGCCTTTCCTGTATTTCTCTCTGTAGGAATAATTAGTTCTCTGGCTGTGTCGAGGCGACCAGCTCATCGTAGGCACGTTCCACGACTACTTCTAGTTGTGTGCTAGTGGTAGGTCTGCAGTTCGCTGAGATTCCAACCACTCTGGTACATTCTGGGTTTCCTAGTGTTGGTCTTTATTCTGATCCTCCTCGGTCACTGAATCATAACAGGTTATATGGCGGTTCTGATGATGACTTTCTGCACTGATGGGCATTTTGATGCTTTGTTTCTGTACCTATGGTGGTTCTGGTAATGTGTTTCTGTAATGATGGGGGATCTAGTGATGTGTTTCTGTACTGATGAGAGTTTTGATGCTGTTTCTGTACTGATGCTCTGGTGATATATTTCTGTACCTCTGGTGGCTCTCAGTTGATGTATTCCTGTGCTGTTTAGTCCTGATCCTGTACAAATGTAACCGCTCAGAACTTGTAAGATTACATTATACAGGGCTATGTTAAAAGTATTGTGCCATCTGCCAATTTAAAGGGAACTATGTTCTTTAATGTTAGGAGAAGTAAAGGGGCCATCCCAAGTTTGTGATGAGTTTACAGTCACTATGTGTCACTCTGTGGGACTACAGACTAATGAGTTCTCACAGAGCTCACACTGCAGTCTGTCAGTATTATCTGGTGCCGGGGGTGAGAGTGGGAGGTAACAAAACCACAAGTATGCTATTTACATACATGCAGTCATGTGCCGAATAGACATGTGTGGCATTGATCGATGAAAATGAATTGAGTGAAGCCGGACACTTCTAGTCAGAATGTGGCCAGAAGTATACAAATTGCATACTTGTGCTCATATGACCGTCCAATCTCACCATTGGCAGTAGAGAATCCTAAAAGTGTGCAGTGGAAATGCTGTGAAAATTCAGCAGCCTTATCTCAAACCGGGACAAGTCTTTTAATTATAAAATTAAGCCCTGTAGCATGCTCAATCCTAACGTCACATTGAGAAAGGAGTCAGTCCCGAAACACGTCTGTGTTTGGACGCGAATGAGGTGGCGTCGGTAAATTGTCTCCGGTTTTATATTTTCTAATTTTGTTTCCCTGTGGAATGTTTTTTAATAAGAAAAAATAAAGTCTTGGATGTTTTATAATCTACCTCACTGGATTTTTTCTGCCTTTACATAGTATGATTGGTATTTCCTTGTAAGCACCTTGCAATATAATATATCTTCCCTGCGGATCCAGTATCTCTGATGTTATTCTTACTGGCTATGTTACAGAGATTAGTATGGCCACCCCTGCTTTTTTCCTGATCTGTGATGCTAGGTATATTTTGGGATACAAATGTTTGGCAAAATTGCAGTTTCCACTAGAATTGAAATGGGTTTTTTATTTAAAAAAAAAAAAACTACAATATGTTGTCATGTCATTCAGTACCATACGCCTCTTAGTGGTAGAGTTGAGACCCTTTACATTTAGTGTTAATATTTTAGCCATTGCTTGGTAGAAAGGAAAAAAAAAGGCAGGCACATGACATTTTATCCAAGTTAACTTTGTACTATGAGGACCACCAGGGTCCAGATTGTCCTTGAAATGGCAGGAGGCCAATACCACCACAAGCCCAGTAGTCCTAAAGGAAGAGAAACAAGAATGAAGGGGGAAGGGCAAAGACAAGATAAGACCTCAATTCACAACAGAAGTAAAAAAAAAACCACTGGTTTTACCAAAAAAAAGGGAAGAGAGGAGGGAAAAAGCAAGTCTTCCCCCCCCCCCCTATCTCTCCCCCCTGTGGACAGGGTAAGCATACACAACCTTTCCTGTTCATTTGTACAGGGAGGAAACTGGGTAAGAAAGAGAGAAAAAAAACCCTTTGTGGGGAGGTTGTGTTAGGAGTCACCAACTATGGCGCCTACCAATGGGTGTGGGACACTACATGATAAAACTTTCCATCCCATCCTTTGCTCACTATCCAAAGCAAACAAGAAAAATAGCAAACATTTGCCTAAATATCAGAGAGGATGTGTGGAGTGGATTTTTTGTAGGATCTCATTGTAGCCCCCACTCTGGACAGGTCGGTGCTGAGGTCACTAGAATGGAGTTTTTTTTGAATGGTGGGCGGAACCTCACGGGGAGAAGTGTAACAGAGCGCAGCCGACAGTCGTGATAATGTACAACACTGGATTCTAGATGATTCACGTCTTCAAAATGGTGGTGGTGACCAAGGCTGGTGTACATACAAGAAAAGATGAATTTTATAAAAATTTAACAATCAGGGCTATGTGTAAATTTTTTTAAATTACAAAAGGCAATAATAATGAAAAAAAAATGATTAATATATAAAAAAAAATAATACACACTATGGCCCAAGTTTCTCAACCTCCCCCTTTATTAATACTGACATGCAAAATTCTGTTCTGTAAGAACTGGGGCTGTAATCTTGTATGACTGTCTGCCAAGAAATAAGGAAACACGCTGCAGCAAGTTAATTCTAGCTGTCTCACTACGGAGATGACCAGATCGGAGTTGCTGCACTGAGCCTCATGATTTCTGAGCTCACGGTACTGTCTATAAGGACATCCTGTGAACAACAACTCCATTATAGATGTTTCAGTACAGAGTTAACTAGGTCGGAGTTGTTGCATTTAGGTCCATGAGTTTTCGTACTGTACTGGCCTTCCTACCTGCAACATCTCCATTCTAGCTATCTCACTACAGAGATGACTAGATCGGAG
The DNA here is from genome assembly GCF_048569485.1 of Anomaloglossus baeobatrachus. NCBI lineage: Eukaryota > Metazoa > Chordata > Amphibia > Anura > Aromobatidae > Anomaloglossus > Anomaloglossus baeobatrachus. The sequence goes on along the minus strand of NC_134354.1, from coordinate 265,335,169 downwards.
TTGCTGCATTTAAGTTCTTGATTTCTGAGCTCACAATACTATCTATAAGGACCTCTTGTGTACAGAAACTCCATACACATAAGCCTAAAGTCGGCAGGATCAGACAACATTCCGATGTGTATTGGGGCTTCCCGCCTCTTCTTTGAGAATGGATATGAAGGAACCGGCGTGTTCGAAATTCCATTGTTGATCCTTTAGTTCTCTTCAAAGATAAGCCGCCACCAGAGGAGGCTGACATCTGTTCTCTAATAGAGAACACAAGTACATTTGGCCGAGTATTCCTGTATGTTATATTCAAGAGAGAGCAGTAGGCCAAACAATCGTGGGGTTTTAAAGAGTTTGTGTAGTGAAAACAAGTTATCACCTATCCATGGGCTAGATGATAATTTGTTGATCAGTGTCTGATCACTGGGACTTGCACTGATATGAAAAACGGGAAATACTTATTACAAAATGGATCAACAAGTTGAATTTCCAACCACTGCTCTTCTAATTCTCAATGTGACTGCCAGAAAAACCAACAGAACATCACGTGGCAGCCCCATAGGACAAGAATGGAGCTCAGACTGAGCATGTGCACTACATAGTAGATGGATGGAGCTCAAACTGAGCATGTGCACCGCTGCTCAATTCCAAAAGATAAAAGTGCCGCATTCTGCTAGATAGAAGAGGGGTAAAGGGGTTGTTCTTAGTATTATGGATACCCATCTCTGTACTATAGATTTGAGTTACTGCAACTTATAATGTTCTCCTCGGCTAAAAATACTTCTCAAAATTTCTAAGAGGAATATTAGTACTCTGTAAAATATGTAGTGTGACCTCTGCCAGAGCACTTCCTATGGAACATTTTGATACCCTCAGCAAAAAGCAACTTACGTCCATTTAAAAAAAAAAAAAAACCTGTAAAAAAATGTTTCGCCCTATATGATGTAAATAAGGCCATATGGAAAGCTAAGTCGCCACAAAAGGCATGAAACACCGAGAAACATGACTGGGGCCAAATAAATGGGGAGCATAAGCGAGGATCGTGTTTTTTTTTTGTTTTGTGTAAGGGTGCTGCTGAAAACAGAAAATAAATTGCCAGCGTGATCTGAACAATGTAGTGTGGGTTACATGTGAGAACTTTGTAAGTTGTGGAAACAATCTACAACAAAGTGTGAACGCAGCCCAATACAGATCTAACCGGCAGTTACTGTTCACTAATATCACACCGAGCTTTACAACTATAGAAATTAAACTTTATCCCATACTTCTAAAGTTATTTTAAACACAAGTATATCAATAATTCGAACAAAAAGGAGAAAACATGTTTATACATTTTTATAATTATTTATAGAGGACCATTGATTCCATGCTATACATGGGAATGGGTAACATACAAAATCTAATATATAAAGCTGAGTGTATGTATGTGTCTGTGTCCGCTAAAGGAATCCGCACCGTCGCATTTACAATCATAAAATTTTGCACAGACACCCCATATGACTCAGGGAAAGTCATAGACTATGTTTTGACAAGAAAATGTAACCGCGCACTTCACAGTTACTCTCTAAAAACCTGCCTTCATTAAAGTGAATGGAGCTGCGAGCTACAGGCTATTAATAGGAGCTATGATTGGTTGCGATAGAAACAAAGGACATTCATAGTATAAGAAGCTTTTGTGTGAGGTAATATGATGTCGGTGGAGAGACGGATAGAGAGAGAGAGACAGACTGAGAGACAGAAATAGACAGACAAGCACAGACAGAGAAAGACGGGAAAAGAGACAGACCGTGAAAAGAGACAGACCTGGAAAGAGACAGACTTGGAAAGATGAATGAAAATAGGATATAGTCCAGCAATCAAGTCGGATAGTTTCTTCTTTAAAAATATATAAATTTATTTAATAATGGATAAAACTTCATCATGTCTGGCAGAGAAATAGAGCAGAAGGAAGCGTTTTGGATATCACATCCTTATTCTGTCTTTGAGACAAAGAGACAGTTGTGCCGTACCTGCAGCGGTCGAACCGCTTGGATCCAGGGGTTGCTGCTGTGGCTTGAGGGTCTCCGGACCCGGGGCTCACGGCCACTCTCAAATGAAAAGGGGGCTATTTACAGGGTAGAGAGAGTTTGTGACGCTACCCGTGGTTCATGGTAAAGAGGAGTACCGCCACTGCCGATGGAAGTACAAGGGGGAGATGGAGTGGGGGTAGCCAGATGACATTTCCCTCCACAGGTAGGGGAGGCCCCGGGACTCCAGATGTTGGGAGGCTGGTGCAGGGGAGCGCAGGGCTAGTGGAAAGCAGAAGAGAACCATGTACTCACTCAGGCAGCATCGGCGATGAAAAGCAGACTCTGACATCAAGGTAAACCAAGTCTCTGTGTGCCGCTGCCCACTTGGGGGAGCCTGTCCGGGTATCCGTCCCCTATAGTACTGCCAGGTAGTCCGAAGCCTGCCTCCGTGCACAAGTTTGAAGTGTTGTGATGGCCCATTGGCGTAAAGCTGTCCGACCCCCGCTCCATACTGTTGGTAGTGGAGCTGTGCTCTCAAGGGCTCATGCTTTGTATTTCTGTGGGCTGCATGGGTTGGAAACCCTATCCCCCTCATTGCGCTAGTGCCCCTGATCTCTGAGCTTCTTGGGTCCATAAAGTCACTATCCTCCGCAGGTTAATTGCCGGGTTGCCTGAAGCTACTCCCCGACCTAGGGTCCAGTACCCTGCCGTGCTTTCGGTCCTGGACCGGTTATTAGACTTGAGCTGCTGACTGTCTTCCAAGACCAGGTCTAGGCATCCAGCCTCAATATCCTGCGACCAGGTCTCCGACTCCTCCAAGCCCAGACCACCGTCTGCGACCCAACCTCTAACACCCAGGGAGCCACACACTCCCCTAGCTCTTCACTACTCGAGGACTAACACTGTTCTTACTTCCTCTCCCTTTGCTCCCCTGGAGCTGACTGCACTGTTCTACTTCCCTCCGACCAGTCTGCCTGACCCCTATGTGGGCGGCCCTATTCCAACTCAGCAGCCCACTGGTGTGTCTGACAGGGTGTAGTGTGAGGTGTGGTTGGGATTTGAATGCTGATGGAGGCAGTACTATAGGTTAGGAACCCAGAACCATGGGGGGTTGAGTCCTGCACTAAGAGGTAAAGAGCGTGCAGTATCCTGTGACGTCCTGACTAGTCCAGGGGCGTCACACAGTTACTATCCCGGACAATGCCCGGGTACTACAGCTAGTACAGATATAAATTTGAGAATAAACCAACACTGACAGAAGGGTACAGAGGGGGAGAGGACCCTGTCCTCGGGGACTTACAGTCTACAGGGTAGTGGGGAGGAGACAGAAGGCCAGGGATACAAGTGTATAAGGCTATGTGCACACAGTGCATTTTTCGCGTTTTTACGTGTTTTTCGGGTGCGTTTTTGTGCTCAAAACTGCATAACTTTGCTGCCCCAGCAAAGTCTATGAGTTTTCATTTTTGCTGTCCACACAAAACTGATTTTTTAAGCTGCGTTTTTGAGCTTTAAAAAAAAAATGGACATGTCAATTCTTTCCTGCGTTTTCCCCCCATGCATTGCATTGGAAAAACGCAGAAAAATGCAATGATCAAAATCGCAGCCAAAAATGCGGTAAAAACACATGCGTTTTTACCGGTGCGTTTTTTGCGTTTGGGTGCGTTTTTAGCAGCCAAAAATACAGTGTCAAAAAAACGCTGTGTGCGCACATAGCCTAACAATGACAAACAGGTACAGAAGAGGAGAGGACCCTGCCCTCCGGAGCTAACAGTCTACAGGTTAATGGGGAGGAGACAGTAGGTCGGGGATACAAATATCACAATGCGCTTAAAGCCTGCTTTACACGTTGCAATTTCGCATACGATTTCGTATGCGATTTGCAACGCCCCCTTCGTATGTGTGGCACCGTGGCACGTTCAATTTGTTGAATGTGCCACACATACGATTAACCCCCCCCCCCCCCGTCACACGTACAGTCAGGGCCAGAAATATTTGGACAGTGACACAAGTTTTGTTATTTTAGCTGTTTACAAAAACATGTTCAGAAATACAATTATATATATAATATGGGCTGAAAGTGCACACTCCCAGCTGCAATATAAGAGTTTTCACATCCAAATCGGAGAAAGGGTTTAGGAATCATAGCTCTGTAATGCATAGCCTCCTCTTTTTCAAGGGACCAAAAGTAATTGGACAAGGGACTCTAAGGGCTACAATTAACTCTGAAGGTGTCTCCCTCGTTAACCTGTAATCAATGAAGTAGTTAAAAGGTCTGGGGTTGATTACAGGTGTGTGGTTTTGCATTTGGAAGCTGTTGCTGTGACCAGACAACATGCGGTCTAAGGAACTCTCAATTGAGGTGAAGCAGAACATCCTGAGGCTGAAAAAAAAGAAAACAATCGATCAGAGAGATAGCAGACATGCTTGGAGTAGCAAAATCAACATTCGGGTACATTCTGAGAAAAAAGGAATTGACTGGTGAGCTTGGGAACTCCAAAAGGCCTGGGAGTCCACGGATGACAACAGTGGTGGACGATCGCCGCATACTTTCTTTGGTGAAGAAGAACCCGTTCACAACATCAACTGAAGTCCAGAACACTCTCAGTGAAGTAGGTGTATCTGTCTCTAAGTCAACAGTAAAGAGAAGACTCCATGAAAGTAAATACAAAGGATTCACATCTAGATGCAAACCATTCATCAATTCCAAAAATAGACAGGCCAGAGTTAAATTTGCTGAAAAACACCTCATTGAAGCCAGCTCAGTTCTGGAAAAGTATTGTATGGACAGATGAGACAAAGATCAACCTGTACCAGAATGATGGGAAGAAAAAAGTTTGGAGAAGAAAGGGAACGGCACATGATCCAAGGCACACCACATCCTCTGTAAAACATGGTGGAGGCAACGTGATGGCATGGGCATGCATGGCTTTCAATGGCACTGGGTCACTTGTGTTTATTGATGACATAACAGCAGACAAGAGTAGCCGGATGAATTCTGAAGTGTACCGGGATATACTTTCAGCCCAGATTCAGCCAAATGCCGCAAAGTTGATCGGACGGCGCTTCATAGTACAGATGGACAATGACCCCAAGCATACAGCCAAAGCTACCCAGGAGTTCATGAGTGCAAAAAAGTGGAACATTCTGCAATGGCCAAGTCAATCACCAGATCTTAACCCAATTGAGCATGCATTTCACTTGCTCAAATCCAGACTTAAGACGGAAAGACCCACAAACAAGCAAGACCTGAAGGCTGCGGCTGTAAAGGCCTGGCAAAGCATTAAGAAGGAGGAAACCCAGCGTTTGGTGATGTCCATGGGTTCCAGACTTAAGGCAGTGATTGCCTCCAAAGGATTCGCAACAAAATATTGAAAATAAAAATATTTTGTTTGGGTTTGGTTTATTTGTCCAATTACTTTTGACCTCCTAAAATGTGGAGTGTTTGTAAAGAAATGTGTACAATTCCTACAATTTCTATCAGATATTTTTGTTCAAACCTTCAAATTAAACGTTACAATCTGCACTTGAATTCTGTTGTAGAGGTTTCATTTCAAATCCAATGTGGTGGCATGCAGAGCCCAACTCGCGAAAATTGTGTCACTGTCCAAATATTTCTGGACCTAACTGTACTTACCTTCCATACGACCTCGATGTGGGCGGCGAACATCCACTTCCTGGAGTGGGAAGGACGTTTGGCGTCACATCGACGTCACGCGGCAGCCGGCCAATAGAAGCGGAGGGGTGGAGATGAGCGGGACGTAAACATCCCGCCTACCTCCTTCCTTCCGCATTACCGGCCGGGAGACGCAGGAGGCAGGTGAGATCTGTTCATCGTTCCCGGGGTGTCACACACTGCAATGTGTGCTACCCCGGGTACGATGAACAATCTGACGTTCAATTCTAGAGACAGGTACGATGTGTATGCGATGAACGTTTTACCGCTCAATCGCAATCGCACGTACCTGGCACACACTTTAATGTACCTTACAATGCCGGATGTGCGTCACTTACGACGTGACCCCGCCGACACATTGTAAGATACATTGCAGTGTGTAAAGCGGGCTTTAGGTGTAAAAATTGTTGGAAAAGTTGTATTTCTGCATTTACCATAAAAATCCTTTCTTGTTGAATATATTGAAGAACACAGACAGGAGTTATGTTGTGGATTAAACGATACTATTCGCTCTGTCTCTAAGGTGGGATGACAGGGGGGAGCAATTACACCCTGTTGCCAGTAGTCACAAGCTGTATTTGAAAAACAAAGGGAGAAAATTAATAACACATAACAGAGTTCCTTGTGCCAGTTTCCCAGACTTGCAAGATCACCCGCTTTTATGCAAGCCACTCCAACATGCAAATCTCCCCCAACATCACCTCCTGCCCAGTGCAAGCCCCAACATGCAACATCGCGCCCAGTGCAAGCCCCTCAACATGCAACATTGGCCCCTGTGCAAGCACCCCAAAGTGCAACATTGGCCCTTGTGCAAGCCCCCTCAACGTGCAACATCGGCCCCAGTGCAAGCCCCCAATGTGCAACATTGGACCTTGTGCAAGCCCCCCAACGTGCAACATCACCCCCTGTCTAGTACAAGCCCCCCCAACATTCAACATTGCCTCTTGTGCAAGCCCCCCAAAAGCAACATTGGCCCTTGTGCAAGCCCCCCCAACATGCAACATCGGCCCCTGTGCAAGCACCCAAACATACATCGCCCACTGCGCACTGCAAACCCCCCAACATGTATCACCCCCTGCAAGCCCCCTCAACATGCATCGCCCCCCTGCAAACCCCCCCAACATGCAGCATCGCCCCCTGCAAGCCCCCCCAACATACAGCATCGGCCCCTGCAAGCCCCCCCAACATACAGCATCGGCCCCTGCAAGCCCCCTCAACATGCAGCATTGCCCCCTGACCACTCCCCCCAACATGCAGCATCGCCCTTTGCCACGGGCAAGCCACCCTAACATGCAGCATCGCCCCCTGTCCTGTGTAAGCCCACAAAAATCACCCCATCCTTATGGAAGCCTGCACAGCACAGTGCTCACAGCTTTAGTCCATTCCCTATGAAATATAATCAACCTACAGCCCCTATTAATGACAAGAGACACTTTGTTGTATCCCCTAAATACAGTTTGAGATCAGAGTCCTCTAATGAACAAAAGCTGAATTTCTCTCCCACCTCAGGGTCAGTCCTCTCTGCATGCACAAGACAAAGCAGAGCTGCGGCTTAGGGTAAGTTCACAATTCCATTGTTTTGCATCAGTCACAATCCGTCGCTTTGAAGAATTACGGTATCCTGCAAAATATTTAGCAGGAATCCGTTTTTTCCCCATAGGCTTCTATTAGAGACAGATTGTGACTGATGGCACTGCGTTGCATCCGCCGCGTGACGATCAGTCGTTTACTGACTGACCGTCAGGCGGGAGCAACGCTGAATGTAACTTTTTTTGTGTGCGGCAGATTGTTTTTGTACTGTGAGCATGCGCACAGGGAAAAACCATGATCGACTGTAAATTCAGTTCTAGTTCCGGCGGCCGGAACGATCAGCTGATCAGACGGCTTTTGTAAATGATCAACTGATTGGCCGGTGGCCAGCAATCAAACAGTAAAAGAACAAGCAGATCATTTTTTCAGTCACATCAGTTGTGCCACTATCTGCAATGCATCCGTTGCATCAGTCACACAACTGATTGTGACTGATGCAAAATAATGGAAGTGTGAACTTAGCCTTAGGCTGCTTTCACACCTCTGGTTTCTGCAATGCGGCACACTCCGGCACTTTGCAGGAAAATCGCAACCGTTTTTTTTTTTTGCTGCCGGTTGCGTTTTTTCTGCATAGACTTTAATTAGTGCCGCATTGTGCCGCATGGGCTCGCGTTCGGTCCGGTTTTTGCTGCATGCGGCAGATTTAGCCGATGCACCGGCCGGATGGAACGTTGCCTGGCACGTTTTTTCGTGCGGCAAAAAAAAAAACGCATCGCGCCGCATTCGGCCGATGCGACGCATTTTTCAATGCATGCCTATGACAGCCGGATGCGGCGCGATGCGGCAATAACCGCATCCGGCTGCCGCATGCGGTTCTTGCCACTGCGTATGCTCAGTAGCATGCCGCAAGCGGCAAAAACCGGACTGGCCGCAAAGGAAAAACTTATGCAAAGGATGCGGTGTGTTCACCGCATCAGTTGCATAGCTAGCACAGCCGGATTGAGCCGCAGAGCTCAAGCCGGATGTGTGAAAGCAGCCTTACTGGTAACAGATCTGCATGGCAATGAGGAATCCCCACCCTTTCCAATGATGTCATTCCCTGAAACTATCAACTCCGATCTAGACACTGCCGAAGAGGAAGTTGATTTGCTGCAAAACCGGATCCGTCACAATTGCGTTTTAGTTCCATTCATTTCCAGTGGAATCGCGGCAAGATGTGGTCACGTGGTTACGTGCATACACAACTGCATGTGAACGCATCTTGCCGCGATTCCACTGGAAATGAATGGAACTGAAATGCATTCATGACGGATCCGGTTTTGCGACAAAATACCGCTGATATGAGCGTGGCCTAAAGAGGAGGCTGCTCTGTTCTGTGAGGAGAACCTCCATGGAGGATGCTCTGGGCTGGGAGGAGAACCTCGATGGAAGCTGCTCTGGGCTGGGAGGAGAAACTCGATGGAAGCTGCTCTGTGCTGGGAGAAGAACCTCCATGGAGGCTGCTCTGTGCTGGGAGAAAAACCTCCATGGAGGCTGCTCTGGGCTGAAAGGAGAACTTCCATGGAGGCTGCTCTGGGCTGTGAGGAGAGCCTCCATGGAGGCTGCACTGTGCTGGGGAGCTTGGCTATGAGGAGACCTCCATGGAGGCTGCACTGTGCTGGGAGTTAAACCTCCATGGAGGCTGCTCTGTGCTGGGAGGAATACTTCCATGGAGGCTGCTCTATGCTGGGAGGAGAACCTCCATTGAGGCTGCTTTCGGCTATGAGGAGAACCTGCATGGAGGCTGCTCTTGGGTGGGAGGAGAGCCTCCATGGAGGCTGCTCTGGGCTGGGAGGAGAGCCTCCATGGAGGCTGCTCTGGGCTGGGAGGAGAGCCTCCATGGAGGCTGCTCTGGGCTGGGAGGAGAGCCTCCATGGAGGCTGCTCTGGGCTGGGAGGAGAGCCTCCATGGAGGCTGATCTGGGCTCGGAGGAGAGCCTCCATGGAGGCCGCTCTGGGCTCGGAGGAGAGCCTCCATGGAGGCCGCTCTGGGCTCGGAGGAGAGCCTCCATGGAGGCCGCGCTGGGCTCGGAGGAGAACGACCATGGAGGCCGCTCTGGGCTGCGAGGAGAACTTCCATGGAGGCTGCCCTGGACTGGGAGGAGAACTACCATAGAGGCAGCTCTGTGCTGGGGAGCTTTGAGGAGACCTCCGTGGAGGCTGCTATGTGCTGGGGAGCTTTGAGGGGAGACCGCCATGTAAGCTGCACTGTGTTGGGGAGCTGGCTGTGAGGAGACGTCCAAGGATGCTGCACTGTGCTGTAGAGCTGTGAGGAGAACCTCTATAGAGGCTCCTCTTTGCTGGGAGGAAAACCTCCATGGAGGCTGCTCTGTGTTGGAGGAGAACCTCAATGAAGGCTGCTCTGGGCTGGGTGGAGACTTTCCATGGAGACTGGTCTGTGCTGGGAAGAGAAACCCCATGGAGGTTGCTCTGGGCTGTGAAGAGAACCACCATGGAGGCAGCTCTGGGTAGTGAGGAGAACCTCCATGGAGGCTGATCTGGGTTTGGAGGAGAACCTCCATGGAGCATGCTCTGGTCTTGGAGGAGAACCTCCAAGGAGGCTGCTCTGGTCTTGGAGGAGAACCTCCATGGAGGCTGCTCTGGGCTTGGAGGAGAACCTCCATGGAGGCTGCTCTGGGCTTGGAGGAGAACCTCCATGGAGGCTGCTCTGGGCTTGGAGGAGAACCTCCATGGAGACTGCTCTAGGCTTGGAGTAGAACCTCCATGGAGACTGCTCTAGGCTTGGAGTAGAACCTCCATGGAGACTGCTCTAGGCTTGGAGGAGAACCTCCATGGAGACTGCTCTAGGCTTGGAGGAGAACCTCCATGGAGACTGCTCTAGGCTTGGAGGAGAACCTCCATGGAGACTGCTCTAGGCTTGGAGGAGAACCTCGATGGAGACTGCTCTAGGCTTGGAGGAGAACCTCCAAGGAGGCTGCTCTGTGCTGGGAGAAGAACCTCCTTGGAGGCTGCTCTGTGCTGGGAGAAAAACCTCCATGGAGGCTGCTCTGGGCTGTGAGGGGAGCCTCCATGGAGGCTGCTCTGTGCTGGGGAGCTGGCTATGAGGAGACCTACATGAAGGCTGCACTATGCTGGGAGTTAAACCTCCATGGAGGCTGCTCTGTGCTGGGAGGAATACCTCCATGGAGGCTGCTCTGTGGTGGAAGGAGAACATCCATGGAGGCTGCTTTGGGCTGTGAGGAGAACCTTCATGGAGGCTGCTTTGGGCTGTGAGGAGAACCTCCATGGAGTCTGCTCTGTGCTGGGAGTAGAACCTCCATGGAGGCTGGTTTGGGCTGTGAGTCGAACCTCCATTGAGGCTGCTCTGTGCTGGGAGTAGAACCTCCATGGAGGCTGCTCTCTGTGCTGGGAGTAGAACCTCCATGGAGGCTGCTCTGTGCAGTTGTAATGGCTCCACCAGAGTCCACTCCTGCGACTTCTACTTTGATCACAAGGTGGCGCTGTGTTCCCGCTTTGGATAGTGCTTGTGATAGGTAAGGAGTCGACGCCAGTAGCTCTGGTGGGTGCAGGCTCCGCTTATCCACCAAGGCCTCTTTCACACATCAGTTTTTTGCCATCAGGCGCCATCCGGCGAATTGGGAAAAAACGGATCTGGCGCCTGATCCCTTTTTTTCTCATAGACTTGTTATAGCGCCGGATTGCGAGGCATGGTGTTTCATCTGTTGTACGACGGATCCGGTAAAAATTGTCTGTGTGGCCGCCGGAAACAACGTCCAAAAGAACGTTTTTTTGGGACCGTCGAAAAAACGAAAGGCGACCGATCCGGCACCGTCCGTCTTTTTTTACAATGGAAGCCTATGTGCACCGGATCAGTCGTCATCTATCAAATGACGGAATCAGGCGACGGATCCGTTTTTTTGTTTCTGGGCATGCCCAGACGTTGTGTAAATTCGCTTCTGGTCACAAAAAAAAGTTCTCTCTCTTTCTCTCTCCTCCATAGCAAATAACCTTTGGCCTGAAGAGAAAAAATGAGACGGATCCGTTTTTTTTACCGGATCCGTCGTATCAGTTTTGCCACAATCTGCGACAGATTAATCGCATTAGGCACAAATCGGATTGTGCCTGATGGCAAAACACTGATGTTTGAAAGAGGCCTAAACTGGGTTTCCCTGGGACCTGCAGTACCACTGGCTGACTGTAGGTGGCGCATCTTCCAGCTGAAGTTACCACCATTCAGGTATAGGCAATGAAGACACCACACCCTAATTCACCCTCCTGTCCGCTGACCACTGCCAGAGAGAGTTCTGAATTCCTGCTCTACTCTTAATAGTTATTCCTGTGTTTTGACCTCTGCTTGTACATTGGGCTGCAGCCTGTCACAGGTAGTGATCTCAGGGGCTCTGTGTAATTCCAAATCCCTGTAGAGGGGTTAAAGGGTTTCAGGGTTCTGGGGGTCCTGCTTGGTGAGTGGCTTCCCTCTAGCCTGTCCATTACAGCCCGTCTGAGTGTGTGGATCCAGGCAGGCATTACATTAGGTCTGGCCCATTAAACAAAAAAAAAATGGATGCCCTCCAAACAGTGATAGACCAGATGCAAACCCTGTCTGGCCTTGTTCAAGGACTTGTACAGCAAGTGTAAGATCTCAAGTCTGCTCAAGTTCAAGCCCATTGCAGCACCTCCCTCATTGGGTCTAGAGTCCCGTCGACTTCAAGGGACCAAATCACGTTGTGGAGCCCGTCGTGGAGAGCCTGGATCTCAGAGGCAATCGCTTCCAGAGCAGCTACAGCACCTGAGTGAGCCTCAGGCGCCCAGGTACTCCCTGCAGACCCTATGAAGTTAATGTTACCTGTCTTTCACTCACCAGAGAAAAGCCATGTGGCTGCAGGACTTTGTAGATTGTGCCTCTGCAGCCAATTTCATAAACTCTGATGTAGCAAAGCAGCTGTGTTTGCCTTTGCTGAGACTGAACTCTCCCATTAGAATCATTGCCATTGCTAATACTCCCCTCACTCAGGGTGCGGTGTAGGACCCACTCACACTTGCGCTATTTTGACGCAAACGGAATCCGTCACTAATGTAGTACAGTTCATTTATTTACACTCTGCACACCCCACACTAGCCATGCTCTGCCACATGCACACTCGCATTCTGTGCTCCTCTATATACCACACTCCACTGTATTCCGTGTGTCGCTGTATACTGTCTGCTGTATTCCATGCTCCTCTGTATACCGCGCTCCGCTGTATACTGTGCCCTGCTGTATTCCATGCTCCTCCATATACTGTGTTCCGCGATATTCTGTGCGCCGCTGAATACCGCGCTCTGCTGTAATCCACGCTCCTCCGTATACCACGCACTGCTGTATTCCTCGCTTCGCTGTATACTGTGCTCTGCTGTATTCCGAGCCCTGCTGTATTCCGTGCTTCTCCGTATATATCGCGCTCTGCTGTATTCCATGTGCCGCTGTATACTGCGCTTCGCTGTATTTTGTGCTCTGCTGTATTCTTTGCTCCACTGTAAACCATGTTCTGCTGTATACCGCCTCCGTTGTATTCCGTGTGCCACTGTATTCAACGCTCCTCCGTATACCGGGTTCCGCTGCATTATGTATGCCGCACTCTGCTGTATTTAGTGTGCCCCTTTTATACTGCGCTCTGCTGTATTCCGTGCTCCTCTGTATACCGCGCTCTGCTGTATTCCGTGCTCCTCTGTATACCGCGCTCTGCTGTATTCCGTGCGCCGCTGTATTCCATGCACCTCCGTATACCGCGTTCCGCTGAATTCCGTGTGCCACTGTATACCGCACTCTGCTGTATTTAATGTGCCCCTTTTATACCGCGCTCTGCTATATTCCGTGCTCCTCTGTATACCGCCCTCTGCTGTATTCTGTGCGCCTCTGTATACTGTGCTCCGCTGTATTATGTGCGCCGCTGTATTCCATGCTCTTACGTATATCGCGTTCCGCTGTATTCCATGTGCCACTGTATACCGCACTCTGCTGTATTTAGTGTGCCCCTTTTATACAGCACTCTGCTTCATTCCGTGCTCCTCTGAATACCGCGCTCTGCTGTATTTATTGTGCCCCTTTTATACCGCGCTCTGCTGTAGTCCGTGCTCCTCTGAATACCGCGCTCTGCTGTATTTAATGTGCCCCTTTTGTACCGCGCTCTGCTATATTCCGTGCTCCTCTGTATACCGCCCTCTGCTGTATTCTGTGCGCCTCTGTATACTGCGCTTCGCTGTATTATGTGCGCCGCTGTATTCCATGCTCTTCCGTATACTGCGTTCCGCTGTATTCCATGTGCCACTGTATACCGCACTCTGCTGTATTTAGTGTGCCCCTTTTATACCGCGCTCTGCTGTATTTTGTGCACCTCTGAATACCGCGCTCTGCTGTATTCCGTGCTCCTCTGAATACCGCGCTCTGCTGTATTCCGTGCTCCTCTGTATACCGCGCTCTGCTGTAGCCCGTGCTCCTCTGTATACCGCGCTCTGCTGTAGCCCGTGCTCCTCTGTATACCGCGCTCTGCTGTAGCCCGTGCTCCTCTGTATACCGCGCTCTGCTGTAGCCCGTGCTCCTCTGTATACCGCGCTCTGCTGTAGCCCGTGGTCCTCTGTATACCGCGCTCTGCTGTAGCCCGTGCTCCTCTGTATACCGCGCTCTGCTGTAGGCTGTGCTCCTCTGTATACCGCGCTCTGCTATATTCCGTGCTCCGCTGTATACCGCGCTCTGCTGTATTCCGTGCTCTGAATACTGCGCTCTGCTATATTCCGTGCTCCTCTGAATACCGCGCTCTGCTATATTCCGTGCTCCTCTGTATACCGCCCTCTGCTGTATTCTGTGCGCCTCTGTATACTGTGCTCCGCTGTATTCCATGTGCCGCTGTATACTGCGCTTCGCTGTATTTTGTGCTCTGCTGTATTCTTTGCTCCACTGTAAACCATGTTCTGCTGTATACCGCCTCCGCTGTATTCAGTGTGCCACTGTATACTGCGCTCCGCTGTATTCTGTGCGCCGCTGTATTCAACGCTCCTCCGTATACCGGGTTCCGCTGCATTATGTATGCCGCACTCTGCTGTATTTAGTGTGCCCCTTTTATACTGCGCTCTGCTGTATACCGTGCTCCTCTGAATACCGCACTCTGCTGTATTCCGTGCTCCTCTGTATACCGCGCTCTGCTGTATTTAATGTGCCCCTTTTATACCGCGCTCTGCTATATTCCGTGCTCCTCTGTATACCGCGTTCTGCTGTATTCTGTGCGCCTCTGTATACTGCGCTTCGCTGTATTATGTGCGCCGCTGTATTCCATGCTCTTCCGTATACTGCGTTCCGCTGTATTCCATGTGCCACTGTATACCGCACTCTGCTGTATTTTGTGCTCCTCTGTATACCGCGCTCTGCTGTAGCCCGTGCTCCTCTGTATACTGCGCTCTGCTATATTCCGTGCTCCTCTGTATACCGCGCTCTGCTGTATTCCGTGCTCCTCTGAATACCGCGCTCTGCTGTATTCCGTGCTCCTCTGAATACCGCGCTCTGCTGTATTCCGTGCTCCTCTGAATACCGCGCTCTGCTGTAGTCCGTGCTCCTCTGAATACCGCGCTCTGCTGTAGTCCATGCTCCTCTGAATACCGCGCTCTGCTGTAGTCCATGCTCCTCTGAATACCGCGCTCTGCTGTAGTCCATGCTCCTCTGAATACCGCGCTCTGCTCTAGTCCGTGCTCCTCTGAATACCGCGCTCTGCTCTAGTCCGTGCTCCTCTGAATACCGCGCTCTGCTCTAGTCCGTGCTCCTCTGAATACCGCGCTCTGCTGTAGTCCGTGCTCCTCTGAATACCGCGCTCTGCTGTAGTCCGTGCTCCTCTGAATACCGCGCTCTGCTGTAGTCCGTGCTCCTCTGAATACCGCGCTCTGCTGTAGTCCGTGCTCCTCTGAATACCGCGCTCTGCTGTATTCTGTGCACCTCTGTATACTGTGCTCTTCCGTATACCGCGTTCCGCTGTATTCCGTGTGCCACCTTTTATACCATGCTCTGCAGTATTCTGTGCTCCTCAATATGCGGCATTCCGCTTTATTCTGTAGATGCGGCGGCCTGAGGTGAGCACACGAGAGCGGGAGGAGCGGCGGCGGGGTGAGGGTAGTGGGGGGTGGCTATGGCTGTGCAAACATAACCCGGTCATAGACTGGCACCAGGGTGAGATTGTGCGCTGGAGCCCTGATGTCAGGAGACATGTATGTCTTTATTTGTTAACCTGATTAGAGCTGAACCTTTCTTTTACCTCATGTATTCAGGGATTTTGCTGATGTGTTTTCTGTATCCGAATCTGAAAAATTACCTCCGCACAGAGATTATGATTGCCCCATAGAATTGGTTCCCAATTCCCGACTCCCCAAGGGTAAAAATTTATAATCTTTGTGGTTCGGAGCGTCAGGCCATGAAAGATTATATAGCAGACAGTCTGCAGAAAGTGTTTATCAGACCATCCAGGTCACCAGTCGGCGCTGGATTCTTTTTTGTTGATAAAAAAGGAGCTATTAAGTGTAAAGAACCAGTAGTACCCTCTGCCACTCATCCCTGATATCTTTAACCAGCTCGTAGGAGCCCGGTGGTTCACCAAGCTGGATCTCAGGGGGACATACCGTGTTTCCCCGAAAATAAGACATCCCAGAAGTTTTCAGGGAAGCTTTAATATAAGACATCCCTTGAAAATAAGACATAGCTGCGGTCAATAATGAAGTGTCATGCAGCGGTGAAAGAGTTAAAGACACTGCAGGACACTTCATTATAGGCAGCGGGCACCCCCAGAAGAGAGAAGACAGAAGAAAGAAGACCCCCCGATCATACTCACCAGACGCCGACCAGGAGCAGGTGAGCGCATCAAGGTCCTGCAGCGGCGGAACACACACGTACATCAGATCACACTCACACATCTCACACACACATCAGATCGCATCCACACACTCACAACATCCAGTGATATCGCTTGCTTCTCGGCGGCGATACTGTGCGTGCAGTGACCTTCCAGGACCTGCCGGAGGATCACATGGCCGGAAGCATGTGGTATTGTCGCGGGCGGAGGAGGGGACGCTGCGCTCTCCCACTGCTCGGGTCTGGCTGCTGCCGCTGCGCGGTGGTGGCTCGAGCGGTGGGCCGGATCCCGGGGACTCGAGCGGCGTTCCTCGCCCGTGAGTGAAAAGGGGATTTTGATTATTGTCCGTGACGCCACCCACGGTTGTGGTGATATTGGTGACACCACCGCTGCTCTGGACAGGGATCCCGGGAGCGGTGACAGGGAGCAGCTTTGTTGTTAGTCCTCCCCTCCGTGGGTAGGGGGGTTGGTTGTCCCGGGGCCCGGTGATGGGGTAGGAGTGGATGGCAGGCGGGTTACAGGGCCTGGCGAGGTGCAGGGTCATTCACTCAGCCAATGATGAGGACACAGTTCTCGGTAAAACACACGGCTGGATGGACGGGTCCCATAGGCGGCTGCGGTGTTTTTCCCCTGAGTCACCCATCCAAACAACCTGGCCCTGATGCTGCCCCTAAGAAATGGGCAGCACCCCTTACCCCAGTCCAGAACCAGGCTGCCCAGATAGTTAACAGGATGAGTGCTTCGCTGCCGTTGCGGCCGGGCGGACTGCCGGAGTCGTCGAAATCTGCGATGCGGCTGGGATGGAAGCCGGGACCGGTGGCAGGGCGGTGACTATGGTAAGGCCTGGGCCCTCCCTCACAGACGCTGCGAGCTCCGATACCGGTGACAGGGGTAACGGGTCGGCACGGGCACCGAGGTTTCAGCGGTGCCGGACGGACGGGACATCTCGTGCAGCGGTGTTCCAGGAACCAAACACTGGCAGAGTCCTGGCGTCCCTGCTTCCACAGCCGTGGTGCACATGCGGCCGGACGCCATCCCGTCCCCCTTAGTCTGTTTTTAGCACTTCCTTCTTCAGGGAGCGGACCAGACGGCAGAGCAATAGGATCCTGTTCGTGACGCCAAGTTGTCGTGGGCGGAGGAGGGGACGCTGCGCTCTCCCACTGCTCGGTGGCTCGAGCGATGGGCCGGATCCCGGGGACTCGAGCGGCGTTCCTCGCCCGTGAGTGAAAAGGGGATTTTGATTATTGTCCGTGAAGCCACCCATGGTTGTGGTGATATTGGTGATACCACCGCTGCTCTGGACAGGGATCCCGGGAGCGGTGACAGGAAGCAGCTTTGTTGTTAGTCCTCCCCTCCGTGGGTAGGGGGGTTGGTTGTCCCGGGGCCCGGTGATGGGGTAGGAGTGGATGGCAGGTGGGTTACAGGGCCTGGCGAGGTGCGCGGGCAGCGCTGTGCCGCACGGCACGGTGGTACTCACTCAGCCAATGATGAGGACACAGTTCTCGGTAAAACACACGGCTGGATGGACGGGTCCCACAGGCGGCTGCGGTGTTTTTCCCCTGACCCCAGGTTGGTAATGTAAGTTCTCTCTTTCACCTCCGAGCACGCTCCTCCTGCAATCCGGTTTCCAGCTGGCTCCCCGATTCAGTACCGGTGGGCCACCGCCCAGCCCCGGCTACCTACGGTTCCACCAACTGTCTTCCCGGCTCTCGCAGACGGCCACTACCGTCTGCCTCACTCTCTGCACGGGGGCCTTAGGCTCCAACCTAGGCCCCTGTCTGCTTCTGTCTCCCTGCAGACCTTCTCTCTCCTCCTCTCCCTGGACTTGACTGCGCTTGTTTCCTGCCTCAGGCCAGCTAAACTCCTGGGTGGGCGTCTCCATCTCATGACTCCGCCCACCTGGTGTGTCTGTCTGAGCCCGAGGAAAGGAATCAAGTTTCACTGGGGATGTCTGCTGTGAACTGCTGGGGGGTGGGGGTGTGTGTGTGTGTGTGTTGTTACCTGTGGCCCCTGGCTTGTCCAGGGCGCCACAGTATCTCCGGATGTTGTGAGTGTGTGAGCGCGTATGTGCTATATCGTCAGTGTGTGTGTGCGTATATGCGATCGGATCTGTGAGTGTCGGCAGAGGAGCACGGCGTGCAGCACAGCTGCTGGGACCGCCCACCGGAGGGCACAGGGAGAAGTGCGGTGTGTGTGTGAGTGTATGCGATCACATGTGTGCGTGTATACTGTCTGATGTGTGACTGTGTGTGAACGTAAGCGATCGGATCTGTGAGTGTCGGCAGGAGGCAGAGGAGCACGGCGTGCAGCACAGCTGCTGGGATCGTGGGGTGGGTGGGAAGAAGTGGGGTGGGTGTGTGTTTGTGTGTGAGTGAGTTTGATCTGATTGTGTGTGTGTGTGTATGTGTGTGTGTGTGTGTGTGAGAGAGATCTGATGTCAGCCAGACACAAGGGAGGCATGCAGCATACCTGATGGGAGATTACAGAAGGATCTGGGAGCCATACAGACGCCCTGGGCTGGTAAGTATGACGATCCTGGGATGGGGGGCGGTCTGCTTTTTGTGGGGGTAAACTTACCCCCAACCATGTCTCCTCGAGAATAAGACACCCCCTGGAAATGAGACATAGTGCTTTTTTCAGGGCAAACAAAAATATAAGATAGGGTCTTATTTTCGGGGAAACAGGGTATAACCTAATCTGCATCAGAGAAGGAAATGATTGGAAAACGGCATTTAACACTCGAGAGGAACACTATGAGTACCTGGTAATGCCTTTTGGATTAAGTAATGCGCCGGCTGTCTTTTAGAACTTTGTCAATGATATTTTCAGAGATATCTGTGGTCGGTGTGTGGTGGTCTATCTGGATGACATTCTGACTTATTCTCCCGATGCTACATCATATGTCTAACATGTATGCACTGTACTCCAGAGACTCCGGGAGAATTCCCTATTCACTAAATATTAGAAATGTGTTGTTTGGTTGTTTTTTTTTTGGTTTTTTTTTGTTAATGAGGTTAATTTCCTGGGTTATATTTTGTCTGCAGAAGGCTTCCGCATGGATCCCTCTAAGCTACAGTCGATTAAGGAGTGGGTGCAACCTAAGTCTCTGAAAGCCTTGCAGCATTTCTTTGGGTTTGCAAATTATTATTGCAAATTTATTTGAGATTTTTCCAAAATCGCCAAACCCCTCACTGATTTGACTAAAAAGGGGGCTGATGTGGTTTATTGAAAGCCAGAGGCGATCCATGTCTTCTCTAAATTAAAAGAATGTTTGTTTTTCCTCAGGTCAAATTCTGGTTCAGCCTGACCTTGCGCGTCCCTTTATTGTGGAAGACAATGCATCTGAGGTTGGACTGGGAGGCGGTGCTATCACAAGGTACTTCGTCTCTTACTCAGCTTCAACTTGTACCTTCTTTTCCCTCAAATTTTCTCCCACCGAGAGAAACTATGACATTGGTAATCGAGAACTGTTGGCTATTAAATTGGCCTTCAAGGAATGGCGCCACTTCCTCGAGGGCGCAAAACATAAAGTCACAGTTATCACAAACCATAAGAACCTCACTTATCTGGAATCTGCTAAGAGACTCAATCTAGGAAGCTAGGTGGGCATTGTTCTTCTCCAGATTTGATTTCGTCGTAACGTTCCAGCCCGGTACCAAGAACACGAGCTGATGCACTTTCCCGTAGCTTCTGTTCCTCTCCGTCTGAAAACATTGAACCAGTCCCTATTTTTTAGCTAAAGACATTATTATATCATCGGTATCCCTAGTTGTGATAGAACAGATTCATAATGCCCAAGTCCAGGCCCCCCGAAACCACTCCTGATCGTAAATTGTTTGTCGCTCCCCCACTTCGTTTACAGGTACTTAAGGAGTCCCATACTTTTGTCCTTGCAGGTCACCCTGATATAGGCAATACCCTCTGACTTGTAACCAGGAAGTTTTGAATGATGAAGCACATATACTTATTTATCTCAGAATAAGCTCTTTTTGACTTTAACCCAATTGAATAAGTGTTGCATATTCTTTGCTACTATCCAACTGACTTCCATAAATGAGCTTTGACTTCCGTGATTAAACCAGTCATCTTTTCTACTTGGACCCGTGGTCATCTCTGGTTTGTGTAGTTTACTAAAGCATGCATGCCTGTGATATATTTGACTCATGATTTGGAATGCAGACCGGTTTAAGATGCGGATGCATACTTGAATTGCATCAACCCCAAATTATGCCCCCCCCCTTATCAGTAGGTGGCTCAACGTGTCGCTAGGATGAAATGTCTGGCTGAAGGATAGCCGTGACATGGCCTCCATTTCCCAAACGATCCACACGAAGTGGGAGATTGTGCAACTCCACAACAAGGTTAGAAAACTTCTTATCGTGCCTTATAAACACTCGCGTGTTTCCGTTTGGGAGGGGGGGGGTTGTCTGCCTGAGTCCAGACACCTGATGACCGATCTCTGTGAGATAAAAGTCCTAGTTCGAATCCGGTCATAATACGAGAAGCTGCTAAGTCTTTGGCTTTACCCAAAAAAAAACGAGAGAGGATTATGAAACTTTACATATATTTCACATACTCTCCACTGATGTCAACACACTTTTTACATCGGTATTCCAAGTTCTGTAAGCCTAGCAAAAGGATTTCGGTTGTGCCTCAAACAAGGCAACCATGGCATCAGAAATTATGTGAAATTTGGTACCCTTGAGGTCAGGGCCGGCTCCATTTTTTTGTGGGCCCCTGGCGTAAGAGGCCCATCCACACACAGACACACACATACACAGATACGTACACATACATATACATATTTAAAGACAAACTCACAAAAATACATATAAGCAGACAAATGTATACAGTCATATACACTGACATACATAGATACACATCATACATGCATACATACAGACACACACAGCTCTGCTGCATACAGACACACACAGCTCTGCTGGATACATATAGACACACAAACAGCTCTGCTGCATGCATACAGACACACAGAGCTCTGCTGCATGCATACATACACTACATACAGACACACAGCTCTGTTGCATACATACAGACACATACTGCTCTCTGTATACATACATACAGACACACACTGCTCTGTTGCATGCATACATACATACATACACACAGAGCTCTTCTGCATACATACAGACATATACTGCTCTGCTAAGGAAAAAGGGTAACCAGCTCACCCGCTTGGAGTTCCAGTGATATCTGGTCAGTGCACGGACATCAGCAGGCCCACTGAAGATATATTAACATGCGAAAAATTTCCAGCATCCAGATTCCAGATTAATGATAAACGAATTCTTTATTTCCAAACTTTAAAAGGTCATTCCATTATAATAAAACCAACATGGCATATCAAACAGCGAACGCGTTTCGGAGAGTATCTCCTTAGTCTGAGACAGTATGTATACAAACAGACACAGACACACACTGCTCTGTTGGATACACATACATACATACATACAGACAGACACACACACTGCTCTGCTGCATACATACATACAGAAAGACAGACAGACAGACAGACACACACACATGGCTCTTGGGGGCCCACACACGCAGCTCTGCGGGGCCCACACACGCGGCTTTGGGGGGTCAGAGCATACATCTGGGGGGGAGGGATTGAAGCCCATACAGCTCACCGGGGCCCATAAATCGAGGGGCGGGGAGGGGTGCAGCACATACCGCTCGGTCATGGAGGAGATGGGACCCACACAGCGCCGGAGAGAAGCGCTGTGCTGGGGGTCGCTGGATGGCACTGCACCTCCTTCATCTGTGGGACTGAGAAAGACGCCGGGCGGTAGCTCCTTCCACAGATTAAGTTTAAACCAGGAGGACGCAGCGAATGCTGTGCTTTGCGCACCTTTAAAGGGACGGCAGCTACAGTTTCCTGACGAGGACTGCGGTCCCCGGAACTCTGCCCGGGGGCAGCAGAACTGAAGGCGAGTAAGCCTGGCCCGGGGGCAGCAGAACTGACGAGGCCGAGTGGGCCCCCCCGACTCTTCAGGGCCCCGGCATTTGCCTGGGTAAGCCGGGTGCTGACGCCGGCCCTGCTTGAGGTATTTCTTCAGGTTTGGAAACAAATGATAGTCGGATGGCGCTAGATCTGGTGAATAAGGTGGGTGGTCGTCCAGCTGGAAGCCCAAGTCTAAACGTTTTACCTTGGTTGCTTGTGCAGTGTGAGAGGAGCCGTTATCTTGCAGAAACAAGATTCTTTTGGACAGCTTGCCTCACCTTTTGGCCTTCAGAGCTGCCTTCAATTGGTCCAAAAGTTCAATGTAATACGTTGCATTGATGGTGGAACCCTTTTGAAGGTAGTCCATTAGCAGCACGTCCTCCTTATCCCAGAACACAGACGCCAACACTTTAGTGACTGATTTGATTTTTGCACCCTGAACTTCTTTGAACGAGGAGAACCACTCTGCCTCCACTCTTTTGACTTCTTGTTTTCAGAGTCATACAAATAAATCCAGGACTCATCCATAGTGACCAGTCGATCCAGGAAGTTCTTATCAGTATGGAAACGCTGACAAAGGTACCGGGAAGTTTTCAGTCTCATGCTTCTCTGATATGTTGCCAAACATTTGGAGACCCACTTTGCAGTAAGCTTCCTCATGTCCAACTGTTCATGGATAATGACACAAACACGTTCACGGGAAATCCCCATGATGTCTGCTATTGCTTTTATCTGAAATTCTTTGATTCTCCAGTATGAGGTTGTGCACAACATCATCGATCTGCAGAACCATAACCACTCTCTGTCGTCTAGTACGTTCCTTATCATTGGTGCTGAAGGGGCCCATTTTAAATTTGGCAACCCAGTTCTTAATATAAAGGGCATTGATCCCCCTAATGTCTGCGACATATCACCATGAATATCCTTCTCGAACTTTCCTTGCAGAAACAAGAATTTTATCACTCCTCTGCTCTCAGTTGCTGTGAATATCACATTAGACTTCTCCATTTTGTTTTCCCGCGTGCGTAGAACACTGTTGCTGTAGGCAACAAACTAAATTTTGAAAGAATATATTAGACACACGGCTTTCATGTTTTATGTAACATTCGTTACCATAGAACCAAAAAAAAATTTAAAAAGCCAAAGACTTATCAGCAGCCCCTCGTAGTACATTGTTTGAAGTGCTGCATTCAGAGTGTGACGTGTCCAAAAAAACCTTAGTTTGTCTTAGTTTTCCACAGAGAGAAGACTAGATTGTAGAGATTTTTAGGTGTTTACCTACGAGGTTCCTAGTGGATAGAAATGAAATGCGTTCTTCATGACCGCGGGGGAGAATAGCATTCGAAAATCCATTTTAGTTTGCTTGGATCATCTCGTCAGTATGAGGTATCTGCAGTGTAAACAGACTTTGGAGCTCATGATTTCCGTAGATGGTCTAAATGATTGTTGTATAGCGAGGGTGAATGGTTTCTTGCAACCCACGTGATATTGGCTTTGTGACACTCTGGTACTTTCCTGTGCAAAGGTGTTCAGATTCAACGTTCATGTATGCATTGTATGTATTGCTGTTGTGAATCTTGTGAACATAGGTAGTTCCTGTACAGAAGGAATAGGGGACCACCTGAGAATGTTGATATTGCTAAAAGAGAAGTGTTAGTTTTGGTATTTAAAGACCTGTGAAATAAGGTCAAATTAGAAAGCATCCAGCAAGTTTAGAATGAAGGAATTTGTAAGTGACAGAAGGTGAGAAGCATGTTGGAAAAAAATTGAAAATTCTCCCAAGGAATGGCTGCCCCAGGGGGGAGATTAGATGAGCAGTAGAGATTGAGGTAGGTAAAAGATGTTGTGATATTAAGTGAGAATGTTTTATAAGATGCTGAGGCATAATATAGAATGTCAATGGAAGTGAAAAAAAATTGAATTGGGTTGAAGAAATGTAATTCTGAATTTAGTAAATACATGTATATTGCCAGTCTGTGATAATAGCTTCTCCCAGGCTCTCCTAGGCCCATTAGAAAGCAACGCCCTCTACCCTATAAGCTGTCCCCAGAGGGTTGGACTTGGGTACTGTCTATAGAGCACTGTGTCCACATAAGCCCACCCTATTATTTCCTGTCCTGAATGCAGATGTTATGCCCCCTGTCCCTCCCTCCCTGGCCTCTTTGGATACCATTTTGAGGGCTGGTGAACACCTAGTTTCTCTTTTTAATCCATTTGAACTCGGTCACTACCTACTTTCTCTTTTTTGGCCATTTTAGCCTGGCCAACACCTAGTTCCTTTTTTTTTTCAGCCATCTTAGGACCCAAAGCCACTGGTCTGTTTATGGCTGGTGTAGCAGAAGCTGCAGACTAGGGACATAAAGGCCTTACATCTACCTTACATCTACATCAATCTCCAAATTAGCCTAGATCCCAAACCCAAAACCTCCAAAGATAACCCACTGGTACTATCCTTATTCAGTTATGTCAGCCCACCGCTTTTCCCTGGCCGTCCCAGACAAGGTCCTTCCAGATATGTTACATGAAAGTCCTAGGAGGCTGACCCCAAATTCAATGCCCTTCCATACAAACCTGGGTACAATCGTTTCTCAAGTTTCTGAGAGCCTATATGCAAACAACTGCAGCTGGTAACTCCTGATCACAGAGAGAAGGACCAAGACAGCCTCTTTCAAGTGGCAAGAGGGATGGCGATGAATCTAGCAGCTTCCAAGACCACCCCACGTACAAATGTGCTGCATTCACAGTCCCTGAAGAGTATCATCACGTCATCTCCAGCCCTGGGCCTGCCTGACCACCAAAAGTCATTCTGTCTGTTTGCCATAGAAAAAGCAGGATACGCAACTTATGAACTAAAATAGTTGCATGAGGAACACAGCGGATCTTTGGATCCAATCTGGCTGAGTAGTATCCAGTCGTCCGAGGAACGCTAACCTGCATGAGAGCTGTGTTTGCCCCTCATCTGTTGCTGGATAAGACCTCCGACATCATTATAGAGCACCAGTTTAAGATCAAAGCTCTGCATGACATCACTTCCATTCTCGCACAAACTCAGCCAAAACACCTGTCTGCCTCCTGTCACATGAGGCTACAGTGTATTATACTGATCCCTGACAATGTCACCATCTTTCGGTTTGCAGTCCTTAACCCTGCTACACTTCTCCCTCTTCCAAGGGGGGAGTATCCCACCTCTGACACTTTGGTGGAAGAATCTGTGGTAGGGAAAACAAGGGCGCAATAGGGTCTTACCCGATATTTGGGTAAAAGAAAGTGAAGAGATGCACTCACCTGGTATGGTTGTGATAGTCACAACCCCTATAACAGCGTATGGGAGTGCTGAGCTGGTTCAGCAGCGGCCCCGTCAGAAGTGGTTACTGTAAAATCGGGGATGAAAGAAGACGGGTTTTTCAGCCGCGCTATGAACCACACCATTAAAGATTCCTTAATAAATTTTTATTGAGCCATTACAACGCGTTTCAAAGGCATGACCGCCTTCTTCCTCAGGGAATAGAAATATACCAATACAGAAAAAAACAGGGTTTAAATAGAAATTTCACCGAGAGGCCATATTGCTGAAAATGACCTCATTGCCCCATGACTCATAGACACATAGATAGGTGTCTATGAGTCATGGGGCAATGAGGTCATCCCTGGAACCAGATACAATGTGGCCTTCCAAGTCCTCTTGATGACCAGCACTGCTGTAAAGGTTGAAGGGAAATCCACATAAATCCACGCATCCCACAAAAAAAAATGCCGGACCTGGGACCAGTAGATGGCTGTCTCCCCTCTTCTACCCAATACTGTGTGTCAAGAAGATGGTATCCAAGCTTGTGGACCACATGATGACTATACTTGATGATGTCCCACCACCACCGTCTGAGGAATATGAGGCTATGAGTGCAACCAACCCTGATGAGAGAACTGATGAGCGGACTACCACCACTTCCTTTCTCCCGAATAGCGTGCACCAGCGTGGAATATAGGCATGAGGACAGTCAAGGAGATAGGGACAGGATCTGACTTCCTATGCATAGTCTGTTGGGCGAGGGGGTTCATCCACAAGGGATGGATTATCTCGTTGGCATGTGAAGTAACCATCGGTATTAGGACAGATCGATAGACTCGACGGAAGTAGGGAAAGATTTTTTGGCACCAAAGGGGGGGGACTGTTATGGTCAGTATTCAGTCTTATATGAAGATATCCAAAACAGGACTCCATGGCATTTGAACTGCACTCAGACATGGCACTTTCTTAGTTACATAGTTACATAAGTTGAAAAAAGACCTACGTCCATCTAGTTCAACCTTCCTCCATCAAATATAAAGTTTGTCATTGTTATTTATAACAAACAATGTTGTTTGTACTGAGGAAATAATCCAGCCCTCTTTTCAAAGCTGTTATAGTATTTGCCATTCCTACCTCTTGTGGTAGGGCATTCCACAGTCTGACTACTCTAATTGTAAAAAACCTTTTCCAATTTAACTGCCAGAATCTCTTTTCTTCCACTCGCAGGGAACGCCTCCTAGTCTTTTAGTATTATTTTTGGAAGGAATAAGTCATGTGCCAGTCCTTTATATTGACCACATATGTATTACGTATTTTTCGGACTATAAGACGCACCCTTGTTTTAGAGGAGGAAAAAATAAAATTAAAGTAAGAATGTGGTCATGACACACTGTTATTTTACTGCTGACAGTGTTACTGAGGTAATAATATCCCCAAATTATGTCCTCATATCCCCCATTCTGGGTACCTTCCAGGTATATATGGCCCCCATCGTGGAATATGTATGTTCCCCATCATTATATGTGTGATCCTCCAATCTTGTGTGTGTGTGTGTGTGTGTGTGTGTGTATATAGTTATACTGTGTGCGAATTTGTGTGTGTGTGTGTGTGTGTATGTGTATATATTTTATATATATATATATATATATATATATATATATATATATATATATATATATATATATATATATATATATATATATATATATATATATATTTATAGTGTGTGTGTAGTATATATATGATACAACCCCATCCAGGTGTACAGTAATGTCTTTATATACTATATTATTTATTGCCTTACTTTTACTGATGTGCTCCAGGACCTGCAGTGATGTAATGAAGAGGCAGGGCACTGTGCTGTTCTGTGCTGCTCTGGTCCACCCCTCTGCATTACATCACTGTAGGTCCTTGTCAGCTACGGGAGACTGTTTCTAGTGCAGAGGAAGGATCAAAGTGAAAGTAATTTGAGCCCTCAGCACAGAGACTGCGGCTGTGCTGTGAAGGCATGCCGTGTTCTGGCCCGGACACTGCAATGATCTGCAGTTCCTCCGGGCGAGACATGACTGCAGTGGCACCCTGCTCCTGCCTCCTAAACAGCGGACACACAGTCTCCCCAGCCACTGCAGGAAGCCGGCGTCTGGAGCTCCCACGTGTGACCGCTGTTTACATTAAACTATTGATTTGCTGCTCCTCACCCCCGCTGACTGCAGAGAGAGGTGGGCGGGGAGCAGCTAATGAATATTCACTTACTTTAAGCAGCGGGCACACGTGGTTCCTGCAGCAGCGACTTTCCCTGCCTCCCGTGATCCCACTGCATAGCGCTGACTCCCCACAGCTCCCTACCCCGCAGCTTCAGACCATAAGACGCACCCCACACTTTCCTCCCAAATTTGGAGGAAAAAAAGTGCGTCTTATGGTCCGAAAAATACGGTATACATATAAATGAGATCTGCTCTGAGATGTCTTTTTTTTCTACGCTAAACAAATCTAACTTTTTCAACCTCTCATGATATGGAAAGCCTTCCATTCCTTGTAGTAGTCTGGTTGGTTACCCGCCTTTGAACTGACTCTAACTTCTGAATGTCCTTTTTAAAATGTAGAGCCTAAAACTGGATCCCATTGTCTAGAAGTGGCCTTACAAGTGATTTATAGAGGGGTAGCAATACGTTTGGATCACTGGATCTATTTTTTTTTTTTTTATTATTATATACTCTAAAATCTTGTTTGCATTTGCAGCTGCTACTTGATATTGAGTACTGCTGCTCAGCTTATTTGTAATAAGAATACCCAAGTCCTTCTCCTGTTCTGTAGTCCCGAGTATACTTCCATTTTAATGTATACGCAGCTATAGGATTACTCCGGCCTAGGTGCATTAATTTACATTTATCAACATAAAATCTCATTTGCCTAGTATCTGCCCATTCTGATACCTTCTCCAGATCGTTTTGTAATATTGTACTATTAAGATCAGTTTTTAATATCCTACATAGTTTGGAGTCATCAGCAAAGACTGACGCTTTACTATCAATCCCATACACAAGGTCATTAATAAAGAGATTAAAAAGCATAGGTCCTAGCACAGATCCCTGTGGTACCCCACTGCTGACTATAGCCCATTTAAGTAATGTACCATTTATGATTACTTTTTGTTTCCTATCTTTTAACCAATTCCTTACCCAGTTGCCTATAGTTTCCCTTAGTCCCTGCTTCTGGAGTTTTATTATAAGGCTATTATGTGGTACAGTATGAAATACCTTTGTAAAGTCCAAATAAATCATATCGGCTACATTACCAATATCCAGAATTGCACTAACCTCCTCATAGAACCCCAACATGTTGGTTAGACCAAACTTATCTTTCATGAATATATGCTGTTTTCAATTATTATATTTTCTGCAATATATTTTTGCATGTCAACCCTTAAAATGCCCTCAAAAACTTTGCACACTAGTGATGTCAGGCTTACTGGACGGTAGTTGCCTGGATCCACCCTCTTACCTTTCTTAAATATCGGTACCACATCAATAATCTTCCAATCCTGAGGCACCAACCCTGTTACAAGCAAGTCTAAGAAGATGAGATACAGTGGTCTGTCAATTACTGAGCTCAATTCCCTCAATATTCGTGAAGGAATGCCATCTGGCACTGGGGATTTGTTAATGTTTAATTTACTGAGATGCAAGCATATTTCTTCTTGTGTTAAATTAATTAAATCAGGTGGTGAACTTTGATTTTTGACTTGTTAAATGATCCCTGGAACATTCAGTTCCTTGGTGAACATGGATGAGAAGTGCTTGTTTAATATCTCACTCTTTTCTTTGTCCTCTATAATTAACTTATTATATTTTAAGGGGCTGATACTATCCTTTTTGTTTTCCTTTTGGCATTAATGTATTGATGAAGATATTGAAAGTTTTTTTAATGTCTTTTGCGATTTTTGTTTCAGTAGCTAATTTGGCTTGCTTGATTTCTTATTTACATTTATATTCAAATCTTTATACCCCTGAAATACTATTTCTGTATTATCAACCTTAAAGATTTTAAAAGCCCTTTGTTTTTTGTTTTATTATACTTTGTACTGTCTTATTTATCCATAGTGGTTTCTTTTTATTCCTGGACATATACCTTCTGGTAACAATAAGTGAAAAAGATTAAAAAGCAAAAGTTGCCTTTAGAGCAAAATGAGGAAGTTGTGAAGTTAACTGTTTAACTGTTAAATAGACTGTAATATACACCTATGTGTGATGTGTCCGATCGATAATCAGTAATTGATAAGGTCTGATGGTCCAGGTACAGAGTTATGGTAAGGGCCCTGACTGTATCCTGGTACGTCTCCCACAGAGGGGAGATGGTTAGAGGGATTTTCTTTGGTTTCTGCCAGTACAGAGTTATGGTGAGTGCCTTGATAGTACCTTGAGAGCTCTGACTGTATCTGGTGGAATATTGGAATATAATGTGTTCTCCGCGAGCCTAGGTAGGAGGAGCATTAGAAAAGAGTTCTTACCCTTCGCCTTGATCGAATTAAAGTTAAGTCTTGGATGGACCGTCCTCATGAGGTGTATGTAGTGTAAACAGATTTCGGTAGTACTTGTAAAATCAACAACAGCTGGCGTATAGTGAGGGTGAGTGTAATTTCTTATCACCCATGTGATACTGGTTTGGCATGTACTCTGATTCTTCCTGGAAGCAAAAGTTTTCAGACTAGACATCTAACGCTGGTGTAGTGGTAGATGAACCTGTTGTGTTGTGTTGTTATTGTGAACTGAGATAGAATCTAGATGTTTTGTATATATAATGTGCACAGTTTCTGGTGCATAAGGACTTGAGAAATGTTGAAATTGAAAAAAGAGAAGTGTTAGAAGTGTTAGTTTTCTATTTGAAAATCTGTGAATGAGGTCAAATTAGACCAGCAAGCTTACTGTGAAGGAATCTGTAAGTGACAGAAGGTGAAACGCATGTTGAAATAATGGAAAAGATGAGGAACAGGAATGGAAAGATATCTTGTTGAATAAGCGAGAGCTTTTGAAAGACAAAAGTCTCCTTCAGGATGCTGAGGCATGATATAGAACATCTAAAGATGTTAAAAAAAAAAAAAAAAAAGTTGGCACGGAAAGAGGAATGTGATACAACTGGCAGATATTTTTATGTTGCACCAGCTCAGAAAATGACACCTCAGAAAATGGCTTCTCCCAGGCCATTATTAGAAGCAACGCCCAACCATATAAGTTGTCCCCATAGGTTGGACTTGTTTACTGTCTGTGGAGCAGTGTGTCCGCGTAAGCCCACTCCATTATTTCCTGTCCTGAATGTAGATTTTTCTGTCACTCTGTGTTTTGCCCAGCCCTGGGGTGGGGTATGGTATGGGGACATTATGTCAGGGTCTGTCAGGAGATAGTGATACGTTGGAGGCTCGGCCCTGACCACCATTAGGTCTACCGTCGGGATAAGGGAGAGCGCAGGATCCCTAGTCTCAGGGTCAGCACAGGGTTCCCTATATAATCCATATTCCTAGTGACAGATGGATTATCTCGTGAATGTAGATGGCACGTCCCATGTCCTTCCCTCTCAGGCATCTTCAGACGCCATTTTTGGCTAACACCTACTTCGTCTTTTAGCGGCCATTTTATCCCAGTCAATACATAGTTCCTCTTTTGACACCATTTTAGTCTGGCTGACACACAGTTCCCTATTTTTGTTTTCAGCCGCAATCTTAGGACCCAAAGCCACTGCTCTGTTTATTGCTGATGCAGCAGAGGCTGCAGGGGAGGGACCTGAAATCCACACTACGTTTTTGGTCATATATGCACTTGTGCCCCATTTGTGTTCACACTAATGAACCTTGACAAAAGGACATTGCTGATAGTCCAGAAAAAAAAAACCTTTTTCCTTCTTTTTATATATATATATATATATATATATATATATATATATATATATATATATATAAAAATTATTTTTTTTTCTTTTTGCCGTACCTAGTGTACAATTTATTAGACCATATCAAGAGACTGCTCACTATTAGTCCTTGTGGACAGAGAATATTTTTCTGCCCATGGCAGTTGCTACTTAGCCTGTTTTTGAGATAATCTCGCTTGTATATTATCCTGCCTGGTATCTTGCACAAGAGTTCCATGATGTAGTGGGGGGAGGATCGTGTGGTCCTTAGGGGATTTTGAGCATCAGGAGTTGGCATATATTAGGTTTTTTTTGCTGGCAGCATCCAGTGATGCATCCTATGCTTTGTGTCTTAGCAGGGTCTGTCAGGAGATAGGGATACGCTGGAGGCTCGACCCTGACCACCATTAGGTCTACCGTCGGGATGAGGAAAAGTGCAGGGTCCCCAGTCACAGGGTCAGCAGAGGAGAGGTAGAGTAGGCACGCTCCACTGCTATTCTACTTGTGTATATGTAGTCAGGGGGGTGCTGCTTGCTAGTTACCAAACACTCTTGTGCTCTTTTTTTTCCCTGGGGTTTTAGGGGATCTTGGTTTTTAGAATGTCAGTGCTCTCCTGACCCCAATTTACACCCGATGCTATTCCTTACAAACCTGGGTATAGTCCTTTGTATCAGGTCTCTGAGAGGTCATATGCAAACAACTACAGCTGGTAACTCCTGATTACAGAGTAAAGGACCGAGACATTCCCTTTCAGGCAAGAGGTATGGAGATGAATCTAGCAGCTCAAAAGACCACCCCACATACAGATGTGTTGCATTTACAGTCACCTGAAGAGTATCATCACGTCATCTCCAGCCCTGAGCCTACCTGACTACCAGAAGTTATTCTGCCTGTTTGCCATGGAGGAAGACAGTGGCCCTTTGAATACTACTCAGCCAGATTGAACACCAACCTAAAGCACCAGTTGGAGATCACTGCCTGTATGACATTACTGCTCCCTGACAAAGTCACCATCTCCCAGTGTGTGGTTCTTAATCCTGCTATACTTCTCCCTCTTCCAAGGAGGGAGTATCCCACCTCTGACACCTTGGTGGAAGAGGTAGTCGACTCTGGCATAGCTCTACATGATTGCCTTGCTCACCTGAGGCAGGAAACCTCTGGATTCGATACAGTTACGGATACACCATTAAAAGACCCTGACTTAACCCTTTTGTGGATGGAACAAGGTATGCAGATCAAGAAAGACGGTTCCACACTGGTATGGTGGTGGTAGCAGAAGATGCTGTGCTGATAGAGCACTCGCTACCCGCATCCCTGTCTGCAAAAGAAGCAGAGGTATGTGCTCTCACTGAAGCCTGCAAGATGGCAGACAACATCTACTCTGTATGGAAGACAAGAGACTTGATCACTGCCAATGGAACTGTGCGCCACCATGAGGCCATAGAAGAACTGATGGAAGCTTTGTCATTGCCAGACAGAGTCGCGGTGAGCAGGGTTGAGGCCTACATTGGAGGAATCAAGGGAAGCAGCAAGAAATGCCCTCGCTGACAGAACATTCAAAGAATCTCCAAGACCACTTGCCATAGAACCAGTCAGTCAATCTGTGCTTTTTAAATGACCCCGATGTGAAGAAGAAAGGAAAGATGGAAAGTCTTGAGAAAACATTGTCCTGACCCTACAAGAGCAAGTCTCAGAAAAAAAGGACTGAAATAGGGTGCGGCTGTGGGATCCCGGAGACCATAGAAAGTGGCTAGTGACCTGCTTTTACTGCCAGCCAAAGAGATATGGCAGGCCTTAGACACAGAACTGATCCTACACAACCCCATACCAGCCACAAAATAGAGGGAGGGTTGAGAGGTTGGGGCAGTGTAGAAAGCAAGAGCATGAGAGTCTTCCCCTTGCATTGTTCAGTGTCAGACACACCCCAGCAGGGACCACTAAGTTGAGGCCCTATGAAATCCTGTTTAGAAGGACCCCCAGATACTTTAACTAAACTTGTTGTTTGATTAACTAATTTACATTCTTGAGTTTTCTCCTCCAGATCCAACCAGATCTAGATGTTACTCTCTTCAATCTCTCTCTTCCTCTCTCCCACTTTCTCTTCTCTCTTCCTCTCTCTCTCTTACTCTCTGTCTGTCCTTTCTCTCTTTCTCTTTCTCTTTCTCTTTCTCTCTCTCTCTCTCTCTCTTCCTTTCTGTCAAAGATCCATGCATCCCACTACAGGAGATGTCTGTTTTCCCTCTTCAGCCCAATACTTTGTGCCAAGAAGATGATATCTAAGCCTGTGGACCAGAAGATGACTGTGCAGCCCACCTTTGATTATGTCCCACCATTACCGACTGAGGAATACCAGGCTCTGAGTAAAACCAACCCTGATTAAATATGAGCTGATGAGAGGACTACCACCACTTCCTTTCCCCCTTCCTGAATGTGTGCCAGCATGGAACATAGCCATGAGGACAGTCAAGAGGATACGGTCAGGATCTGACTTCCTATGCATAGTCTGTTGGGTGGGGAGGTTCATCCATAAGGCATGGGTTATCTCGTATGTGAGTGAGGTAACCATTAGCATTAGGACAGATCGATAGCCAAAAGTCTTTCGTTATTTTTTTCGAGTCTATCTCCAAAGGGGGAATGTTATGGACATGATTATGAACTTTATGAGTATTAAGAATTATATGAAGATATCCAAAAACCAGGATTTAAGATAGTGCTTGAACTGTGTACCACACCTATATCTGCATCTAGCAGACATCATAAGACTCATCAGACAGTCTGGGACTTTCATGTGACAAGTGAATCATGCTGACATAGCTTAATATAAATGAGGAAACATGTATACATATATCACAGAATAAGCTCTTTTACGGTTTACCCAGTAGGAGACTTGTTACGTATTCTTGGCTTCTAGCCAACTTGTTTCTTTAAATGTACATCAACTTCCGTAATTAAACTAGTCATATTTTCTATACAGATCGGTGAAAAAGCAATAAGGACTCTAGCAATATATCATTAAACTTACCTCATTTATGTTCGGTATCCCCAGTTACCATGACATTGTCCCAATCTACACAATTAAGCTTTTCCTTTAATTTGTTGAAATCGTCTTTCCTAAAATTCCATGTTTTAGCATTTCCCCTTTAAAATGTTCTATTGAATATTACGTTGAAGCTTACCATATTATGATCGCTGGTGCCCAAGTGCTCCCGGACCTGTAGATCTGAAATTGTATCCGGTCTATTTGACGGGACCAGATCTAGCAAATTCTCTCCCCTTCTTGGTTCATCTACCATCTGAGAGAGGAAATTGTCATGAACTGTAGGTAAGAAGTTACAGCTTTTAGCACAACCAGAAGATTCTATGTCCCACTGAATGTCTGGATAGCTGGAATCCCCCATAATAAGGACCTGATTATTAGCTGCCTTTTCATTTTGTTGCAGCATTTCACCCTGTACCTGTTCAGCTATGTTAGGAGGTTTATAGCAAGCTCCAATTAGCAGCTTTCCATTATTTCCCTTCCCATGTGCGTTTACACATACTGACTCTACATTGTTGCAGCTCCCCTCAATGTCATCATTGAGCACAGGTCTTAAGTTAGATTTGATAAATATACACACCCCTCCATCTTTTTTTGTCTTTCCTGTCCATCCTGAATGTATTATAACCCTCTACGTTTGCCACCCAGTCATGGCTCTTATCCAGCCAGATTTCCGTAATGCCCACCACATCACATGGTTGACATAAGAGTCTCCAACTCATTCATTTTGTTTGCAAGACTTCTTTCATTTGCCAGTAGACATTTCATACTATTAACACATTCCTTACTCCTTGCCTCCCTACTTTCCTTAAATGTCCCAGTCCCCCCTAAACCTTCATTGACACTTACAGTCTCTTTCTGCTTTATCTATCCCCTTATTTGCTCCACTAACCTCCCTCCCCCCAGATCCTAGTTTAAAAGCTCCTCCATCCATTTGACCATTTTCTCCCCCAGCACAGCTGCACCCTCCCCATTGAGGTGAAGTCCATCCCTACTGTAGAGCCTGTAGCCGACTGAGAAGTTGGCCCAGTTCTCAATGAACCCTAATCCTTCCTTTCTGCACCAATTTCTAAGCCATGTATTTATCACCCTAAGGTCCCGCTGTGTTTCTAGTGACGTTCATGGCACCTGTAGTATTTCTGAAAACACCACCTTCGAGGTCCTGGACTTCAGCTTCTCTCTTAGCTCCCTGCAATCATTTTTAAGGACTTTCCACCTGCTTCTAACTTTGTTATTAGTACCAATGTGCACCACGGCCACTGGGTTTTCCCAAGCCCCACCCACCAATCTGTCTATCCGATCCACAATATGCTGAACCCAAGCACCCGGCAGACAGCACACTGTTCGGCATTCATGGTCTCGGCGACAGATGACCCTGTCTGTCCGCCTAATTATAGAGTCCCCTACCACCAACATCTGTCTGGCCTTTGCTGCACTCCTATTTTCCTCTTTCCTACAGCAGTCCTTTTCCAGGTTGGTAGGAGCAACATCCTGCTGTAGTGATCCTAGTCCTTGGCTTGCATTCCTAATATCAGGCAAATATACTAGGTTGTGCCAGCTAAGGACTAGGCTTCCTGACACTTTAACCCCCTATCTCTTCTTCTAACTGTTACTCAGCTACCTACCTCTGGGTCCTGACCTTCCCACCTCCACCCTTCTGTGACGGGGTGTACAGCAGAGCAAGGAGAGACAACAGGCCGAGGATGATCCAACAAGTTTACTAACAGGAATACAGGAACAGCACACAAGTCCAAATAAAACAGATTCGGGGGCACCTCCTGATAATCCAAAGTGCCAGATCACGACGTAATAGTCCTTTTCAGAGTCCGAGAAATCCCACACAATCCACTGGATGGCGAGATCTGTCCGCAGAATCAGATCTCGCTCGCTCCCTCTTCAAAGCTCAGCTCCCAACTGCACTTAGAAACAGGAGTGTATTGTCTGAGCTCATGGGCCCGCCCCTGAAGGGTAGGGGTCTATGTAATGGTTGGGCCCACTAGAAGATTCTAGAAGGTTGGCTCCGAGATGTCTACAGGTTTGTGTAGTTGGCGTTATCCACTGCTTACGAAACAATGGGAAGTTCCCCTGGCTGTGTGGACAAGAGATAATTGCATTATGGGCCCAGAGACACAGGAGATGGGGGGGAAGGTATGGTTACTTACATCCCAAGACATTTCAAAGTGTTCAGTAAGTACAACCCAAGGAAAGTTACATCACATCCTGACATAGTATTACAGCAAATACAGTGAGAAGGTAAAATAAATCACATGGCATCTTATACAAAAAATATGGGTTGGAGAAAAGGACATACATCATGACAATCCCTTTCCCTCCCAACTTGTGTACGTACTAGGGAGCTCTACAGGTCGCTGGTTAAGTACACGCAGGCATGGCTGACAGGACTCAGGGCTCCTCTTGCCTGGACAGTCCATCTGCATTTTGGTGTTGGCTGCCTCTTCTATACTGTATGGTAAAGTTATAGGGTTGCAGAGCCAGGCTCCATCGTAATAAGCGTCCATTGTCCCCAGAGACTCTGTTCAGCCAGGTGAGGGGATTGTGATCAGTAACCACAGTGAATTCTCGCCCATACAGATACGGCCTTAGTTTCCTAAGGGCCCATACTACAGCCAGACATTCCTTCTCAACAGTTGCATAGGCCACTTCTCGGTCCAGCAGTTTCCGGCTAAGATAGGCGATGGGGTGTTCGTCCCCGGCTGCATTCACCTGACTGAAGACAGCTCCCAGTCCATAAGCAGAGGCGTCCGTTTGCACAATGAATCTCCTCTTGTAGTCTGGAGCAGCCAGGACAGGATCGCAGATCAGAGCGTCCTTCAGCCGGTTAAAAGCCTCATCACAGGCTGGAGTCCAGATCACCAGCTGGGGCATTGTTTTCTTGGTCAGGTTGGTAAGAGGCTTGGCCACAGTGCTGAAATGAGAAACAAATTTTCGGTAATAATTGGCAGTGCCCAGAAAAGCCATAACTTGTTTCTTAGTTTGGGGTACAGGCCAGTCTCTAATATCCTGGATTTTGGCATGCTCAGGACGAAGCTTCCCTCCTCCCACTCTATGTCCTAGGTACTGGACTTCACCCATCCCCAATTGGCATTTATCGGCTCGAATGGTTAGGCCGGCTGCAAGAATCAGGTCCAGAATAACGGCTACTTGATGCAGATCCATCCAAGTAGGCACAAGCAAAGTCACCACATCCCCGGAGGATCTGGTCCACCATTCTCTGGAAGGTGGCCGGGGCATTTTTCATTCCAAAAGGCATGCTTAGAAATTCATACAGACCAAAGGGGGTTATAAAAGCGGACCATTCTCTCCCTTCCTCCGTTAGAGGGATCTGCCAGTATCCCTTACTGAGATCCAAGGTAGCCAGTCGGTCTAGAAGTTCGTCAATATGAGGCATTGGGTAAGGATCGCTGATGGTATGGTCGTTTAGTCGCCGATAGTACACACAAAATCGAGTACTCCCATCCTTCTTTGGTACTAACACTACAGGGGAGACCCAAGGGCTATGGGAGGCCTGGATTACCCCAAGATGTAACATCTCCTTCAGTTCGTGCTGCATGGTGTTTCGAACTGATTCAGGTACCCGGTAAGGAGCCTGTTGTATGGGACGGATGCCCTGAGTGTCCACAGGATGTTGGGTGACGGTGGTTCAACCTGGTTGGGATGAGAAAGCAGACAGTCTCTGTTGAAGCACTTCCAGCATCTGGATTTTCTGTAAGGAATCCAGGTGATCTCCCAGAGGAACCTGTTCCACAGTGGATGGGGCTCTCGCTGCTTCCACGAGATCAGGTAGAGAGTCCTCATTATCTTGACCATCTTCTGAAGCCAACCGACAGCTTGCTATCATTGGAATGTTCCGGCCATGGTACTCCTTAATCATATTCACATGGACAGTCTTTTGCCTTAGCCCCTGATCATCTAAAGCAAGAAGGTAATTGGTATCATTCAGTTTTCTGAGAACCCGGAAGGGACCCTCCTATGTGGTCTGCAGTTTATTCTGCAGATGGGGAACAATCATTAAGACTTGTTGTCCTTCAACAAACTCCCGATAGCGTGCTTTACGGTCATACCATGTCTACTGTCTGGTTTTAGCCATACGCAATTGGGCAAAACTAGCAAGTTGGGCCAGGGTTTCTCGCAGCTTTAGGACATAAGGGACAACAGGGGCTCCTGTATCTTCAACTTGCCCCTCCCAGTATTCCTTGAGCAGGGTTAAGGGTCCTCGGACCTTTCTACCATAGAGAAATTCAAAGGGGGAGAACCCAGTGGACTCCTGGGGAACTTCCCGATAGGCAAACAAGAGATGGGGTAGGTACTTCTCCCAGTCTGAATCTCGGTCCGTGAAGGCCCTCAGCATATTCTTCAGAGAGCCATTGAATCGTTCACAAAGTCCATTTGTTTGGGGATGATACGGGGTCGTTCGGATCGCTCGTACTCCACAGGTGCGCCATAGACACTGGACCAACTCTGACATGAACTGGGAGCCTTGGTCCGACAAGATCTCACTGGGGAATCCTACTCTGGTAAAAATAATAACCAAGGCCTCGGCCACCTTGGCTGCAGAAATACTTGACAAGGCCATGGCTTCTGGATATCGGGTGGCATAGTCCACAACAGTGAGAATGTACTGCTTTCCAGATTTACTTGGTTTAGCCAGAGGTCCAATGATATCACCACTGGACGGCGAGATCTGTCCGCAGAATCAGATCTCGCTCCCTTCCTCTTCAAAGCTCAGCTCCCAACTGCACTTTGAAACAGGAGTGTATTGTCTGAGCTCGTGGGCCCGCCCCTCAAGGGTAGGGGGCTATGCAATGGTTGGGCCCACTAGAAGATTCTAGAAGGTTGGCTCCGAGATGTCTACAGGTCTGTGTAGTTGGCGTTATCCACTGCTTACGAAACAATGGGAAGTTCCCCTGGCTGTGTGGACAAGAGATAATTGCATTATGGGCCCAGAGACACAGGAGATGGGGGGGAAGGTATTGTTACTTACATCCTAAGACATTTCAAAGTGTTCAGTAAGTACAAACAAAGGAAAGTTACATCACATCCTGGCATAGTATTACAGCAAATACAGTAAGAAGGTAAAATACATCACATGGCATCTTATACAAAAAATATGGGATGGAGAAAAGCGCATACATCATGACACAGACAGACGCAGACAGACGTAGACACGCAGACGCAGACAGACGTAGACGCAGACAGACGTAGACGCAGACAGACGTAGACGCAGACAGACGTAGACGCAGACAGACGTAGACGCAGAAAGACGTAGACGCAGAAAGACGTAGACGCAGAAAGACGTAGACGCAGACAGACGTAAACGCAGGCAGACGTAGACAGATGTAGACAGACGTAGACGTAGACAGACGTAGACGCAGACAGACGTAGACGCAGACAGACGTAGACGCAGACAGACGTAGACGCAGACAGACGTAGACGCAGACAGACGTAGACGCAGACAGACGTAGACGCAGACAGACGTAGACGCAGACAGACGTAGACGCAGACAGACGTAGACGCAGAAGTAGACGCAGACGTAGAGGCAGACGTAGACGCAGACGTAGACGCAGACAGACGTAGACGCAGACAGATGTAGACAGACGTAGACGCAGACAGACGTAGACGCAGACAGACGTAGACGCAGACGCAGACAGACGTAGACGCAGAAGTAGACGCAGAAGTAGACGTAGACGCAGACAGACGTAGACGCAGACAGACGTAGACGCAGACAGACGTAGACGCAGACAGACGTAGACGCAGACAGACGTAGACGTAGACGTAGACAGACGTAGACGTAGACAGACGTAGACGCAGACAGACGTAGACAGACGTAGATGCAGACAGACGCAGACAGACGCAGACAGACGTAGAAAGACGTAGACGCAGACAGACGTAGACAGACGTAGACGCAGAAGTAGACGCAGAAGTAGACGCAGAAGTAGACGTAGACGCAGACAGACGTAGACGCAGACAGACGTAGACGCAGACAGACGTAGACGCAGACAGACGTAGACGCAGACAGACGCAGACAGACGTAGACGCAGACAGACGTAGACGCAGACAGACGTAGACGCAGACAGACGTAGACGCAGACAGACGTAGACGC
Organism: Anomaloglossus baeobatrachus; assembly: GCF_048569485.1. Taxonomy (NCBI): domain Eukaryota; kingdom Metazoa; phylum Chordata; class Amphibia; order Anura; family Aromobatidae; genus Anomaloglossus; species Anomaloglossus baeobatrachus. Next base: position 265,294,796 of record NC_134354.1, on the reverse strand, counting down.
AGACAGACGTAGACGCAGACAGACGCAGACAGACGTAGACGCAGACAGACGTAGACGCAGACAGACGTAAACGCAGACAGACGTAGACGCAGAAGTAGACGCAGACGTAGAGGCAGACGTAGACGCAGACGTAGACGCAGACAGACGTAGACGCAGACAGATGTAGACAGACGTAGACGCAGACAGACGTAGACGCAGACAGACGTAGACGCAGACGCAGACAGACGTAGACGCAGAAGTAGACGCAGAAGTAGACGTAGACGCAGACAGACGTAGACGCAGACAGACGTAGACGCAGACAGACGTAGACGCAGACAGACGTAGACGTAGACGTAGACAGACGTAGACGTAGACAGACGTAGACGCAGACAGACGTAGACAGACGTAGATGCAGACAGACGCAGACAGACGCAGACAGACGTAGAAAGACGTAGACGCAGACAGACGTAGACAGACGTAGACGCAGAAGTAGACGCAGAAGTAGACGCAGAAGTAGACGTAGACGCAGACAGACGTAGACGCAGACAGACGTAGACGCAGACAGACGTAGACGCAGACAGACGCAGACAGACGTAGACGCAGACAGACGTAGACGCAGACAGACGTAGACGCAGACAGACGTAGACGCAGACAGACGTAGACGCAGACAGACGTAGACGCAGACAGACGTAGACGCAGACAGACGCAGACAGACGTAGACGCAGACAGACGCAGACAGACGTAGACGCAGACGTAGACGCAGACGTAGACGCAGACGTAGACGCAGACGTAGACGCAGAAGTAGACGTAGACGCAAACAGACGTAGACGCAGACAGACGTAGACGCAGACAGACGCAGACGCAGACAGACGTAGACGCAGACAGACGTAGACGCAGACAGACGTAGACGCAGACAGACGTAGACAGACGTAGACAGACGTAGACAGACGCAGACAGACGCAGACAGACGCAGACGGACGTAGACGCAGGCAGACGTAGACAGATGTAGACAGACGTAGACAGACGTAGACGCAGGCAGACGTAGACAGACGTAGACAGACGTAGACAGACGCAGACAGACGTAGACGCAGACAGACGTAGACAGACGTAGACGCAGACAGACGTAGACGTAGACAGACGTAGACGTAGACAGACGTAGACGCAGACAGACGTAGACAGACGAAGACGCAGACAGACGTAGACGCAGACAGACGTAGACAGACGTAGACGCAGACAGACGTAGACGCAGACATTCGTAGACAGACGTAGACGCAGACAGACGTAGACAGACGAAGACACAGACGTAGACGCAGACAGACGTAGACAGACGTAGACGCAGACAGACGTAGACAGAAGTAGACGCAGACGTAGACGCAGAAGTAGACGCAGAAGTAGACGCAGAAGTAGACGTAGACGCAGACAGACGTAGACGCAGACAGACGCAGACGCAGACAGACGCAGACGCAGACAGACGTAGACGCAGACAGACGTAGACGCAGACAGACGTAGACGCAGACAGACGTAGACGCAGACAGACGTAGACGCAGACAGACGTAGACGCAGACAGACGTAGACGCAGACAGACGTAGACGCAGACAGACGTAGACAGACGTAGACGTAGACGTAGACAGAAGTAGACGTAGACAGACGTAGACGTAGACAAACGTAGACGCAGACAGACGCAGACAGACGTAGACGCAGACAGACGTAGACAGACGTAGACGCAGACGTAGACGCAGACGTAGACGCAGAAGTAGACGCAGAAGTAGACGTAGACGCAGACAGACGTAGACGCAGACAGACGTAGACGCAGACAGACGCAGACGCAGACAGACGCAGACGCAGACAGACGCAGACGCAGACAGACATAGACGCAGACAGACGTAGACGCAGACATACGTAGACGCAGACGCAGACAGACGTAGACGCAGACAGACGTAGACAGACGTAGACGTAGACGTAGACAGACGTAGACGTAGACAGACGTAGACGCAGACAGACGTAGACAGACGTAGATGCAGAGAGACGCAGACAGACGCAGACAGACGTAGACAGACGTAGACGCAGACAGACGTAGACAGACGTAGACAGACGTAGACGCAGAAAGACGTAGACGCAGACAGACGTAGACAGACGAAGACGCAGACAGACGCAGACAGAAGTAGACGCAGACAGACGTAGACAGACGTAGACGCAGACAGACGTAGACAGACGTAGACGCAGACAGACGTAGACGCAGACATTCGTAGACAGACGTAGACGCAGACAGACGTAGACAGACGAAGACGCAGACAGACGCAGACAGACGTAGACGCAGACAGACGTAGACAGACGTAGACGCAGACAGACGTAGACAGACGTAGACACAGACAGACGTAGACAGACGTAGACGCAGACAGACGTAGACAGACGTAGACGCAGACAGACGTAGACAGACGTAGACGCAGACAGACGTAGACAGACGTAGACGTAGACAGACGTTTCGCAGACAGACGTAGACGCAGACAGACGTAGACGCAGACAGACGTAGACGCAGACAGACGTAGACGCAGACAGACGTAGACAGACGCAGACAGACGCAGACAGACGTAGACAGACGCAGACAGACGTAGACAGACGCAGACAGACGTAGACAGACGCAGACAGACGTAGACAGACGCAGACAGACGCAGACAGACGTAGACAGACGTAGACGCAGACAGACGCAGACAGACGCAGACAGACGCAGACAGACGTAGACAGACGTAGACGCAGAAAGACGTAGACAGACGTAGACGTAGACAGACGTAGATGCAGACAGACGTAGACAGACGTAGATGCAGACAGACGCAGACAGACGTAGACGCAGACAGACGTAGACGCAGACAGACGTAGACGCAGACAGACGTAGACGCAGACAGACGTAGACGCAGACAGACGTAGACGCAGACAGACGTAGACGCAGACAGACATAGACGTAGACAGACGTAGACAGACGTAGACAGACGTAGACGCAGACAGACGTAGACAGACGTAGACGCAGACAGACGTAGACGTAGACAGACGTAGATGCAGACAGACGTAGACAGACGTAGACGCAGACAGACGTAGACAGACGTAGACGCAGACAGACGTAGACAGAAGTAGACAGACGTAGACGCAGACAGACGTAGACAGACGTAGACGCAGACAGACGTAGACAGACGTAGACGCAGACAGACGTAGACAGACGTAGACGCAGACAGACGTAGACAGACGTAGACGCAGACAGACGTAGACAGACGCAGAAAGACGTAGACGCAGAAAGACGTAGACGCAGAAAGACGTAGACGCAGACAGACGTAGACGCAGACAGACGTAAACGCAGGCAGACGCAGGCAGACGTAGACAGATGTAGACAGACGTAGACAGACTTAGACGTAGACAGACGTAGACAGACGTAGACGTAGACAGACGTAGACGTAGACAGACGTAGACGCAGACAGACGTAGACAGACGTAGACGCAGACAGACGCAGACAGACGTAGACAGACGTAGACGCAGAAAGACGTAGACGCAGAAAGACGTAGACGCAGACAGACGTAAACGCAGGCAGACGTAGACAGATGTAGACAGACGTAGACGTAGACAGACGTAGACGCAGACAGACGTAGACGTAGACAGACGTAGACGTAGACAGACGTAGACAGACGTAGACGCAGACAGACGCAGACAGACTTAGACACACGTAGACGTAGACAGACGTAGACGTAGACAGACGTAGACGTAGACAGACGTAGACGCAGACAGACGTAGACGCAGACAGACGTAGACGCAGACAGACGTAGACGCAGACAGACGTAGACGTAGACGTAGACAGACGTAGACGTAGACAGACGTAGACGCAGACAGACGTAGACAGACGTAGACGCAGACAGACGTAGACGTAGACAGACGTAGACGCAGACAAACGTAGACGCAGAAAGACGTAGACGCAGAAAGACGTAGACGCAGACAGACGTAAACGCAGGCAGACGTAGACAGATGTAGACAGACGTAGACGTAGACAGACGTAGACGCAGACAGACGTAGACGTAGACAGATGTAGACGCAGACAGACGTAGACGCAGACAGACGTAGACAGACGTAGACGCAGACAGACGTAGACAGACGTAGACGCAGACAGACGTAGACAGACGTAGACGCAGACAGACGTAGACAGACGTAGACGCAGACAGACGTAGACAGACGTAGACGCAGACAGACGTAGACAGACGTAGACGCAGACAGACGTAGACAGACGTAGACGCAGACAGACGTAGACAGACGTAGACGCAGACAGACGTAGACAGACGTAGACGCAGACAGACGTAGACAGACGTAGACGCAGACAGACGTAGACAGACGTAGACGTAGACAGACGTAGACGTAGACAGACGTAGACGTAGACAGACGTAGACGTAGACAGACGTAGACGCAGACAGACGCAGACAGACGTAGACAGACGTAGACGTAGACAGACGTAGACGTAGACAGACGTAGACGCAGACAGACGTAGACGCAGACAGACGTAGACGCAGACAGACGTAGACGCAGACAGACGTAGACGCAGACAGACGTAGACATAGACAGACGTAGACAGACGTAGACGCAGACAGACGTAGACGTAGACAGACGTAGACGCAGACAGACGTAGACATTCGTAGACGTAGACAGACGTAGACGTAGACAGACGTAGACATTCGTAGACGTAGACAGACGTAGACAGACGTAGACGCAGACAGACGTAGACAGACGTAGACGCAGACAGACGTAGACAGACGTAGACACAGACAGACGTAGACGAAGAGAGACGTAGACAGACGTAGACAGACGTAGACGCAGACAGACGTAGACAGACGTAGACGCAGACAGACGTAGACAGACGTAGACGCAGACAGACGTAGACAGACGTAGACGCAGACAGACGTAGACAGACGTAGACGCAGACAGACGTAGACAGACGTAGACGCAGACAGACGCAGACAGACGTAGACGCAGATAGACGTAGACGCAGACAGACGTAGACGCAGACAGACGTAGACGCAGACAGACGTAGACACAGACGTAGGCGCAGACAGACGTAGACAGACGTAGACAAACGCAGACAGACGTAGACAGACGTAGACGCAGACAGACGTAGACAGACGTAGACGCAGACAGACGTAGACGCAGACAGACGTAGACGCAGACAGACGTAGACAGACGTAGACGCAGACAGACGTAGACAGACGTAGACGTAGACAGACGTAGACGCAGACAGACGTAGACAGACGTAGACGCAGACAGACGTAGACAGACGTAGACGCAGACAGACGTAGACAGACGTAGACGCAGACAGACGTAGACGCAGACAGACGTAGACAGACGTAGACGCAGACAGACGTAGACAGACGTAGACGCAGACAGACGTAGACGTAGACAGACGTAGACGTAGACAGACGTAGACGTAGACAGACGTAGACAGACGTAGACAGACGCAGACAGACGCAGACAGACGCAGACAGACGTAGACGCAGACAGACGTAGACAGACGTAGACAGACGTAGACAGACGTAGACGCAGGCAGACGTAGACAGACGTAGACAGACGTAGACAGACGTAGACAGACGTAGACAGACGCAGGCAGACGTAGACAGATGTAGACAGACGTAGACAGACGTAGACGCAGGCAGACGTAGACAGACGTAGACAGACGTAGACAGACGCAGACAGACGTAGACGCAGACAGACGTAGACGCAGACAGACGTAGACGTAGACAGACGCAGACAGACGTAGACGCAGACAGACGTAGACAGACGTAGACGTAGGCAGACGTAGACGCAGAAAGACGTAGACGCAGACAGACGCAGACAGACGTAGACAGACGTAGACGTAGGCAGACGCAAACAGATGTAGACGCAGACAGACGTAGACGTAGACAGACGTAGACGCAGACAACGTAGACAGACGTAGACAGACGTAGACGTAGACAGACGTAGACGTAGACAGACGCAGACAGACGTAGACGCAGACAGACGTAGACGCAGACAGACGCAGACAGACGTAGACGCAGACAGACGCAGACAGACGTAGACGCAGACAGACGTAGACAGACGTAGACGCAGACAGACGTAGACAAACGTAGACGCAGACAGACGTAGACGCAGACAGACGTAGACGCAGACAGACGTAGACGCAGACAGACGTAGACGCAGGCAGACGTAGACGCAGGCAGACGTAGACAGATGTAGACAGACGTAGACGTAGACAGACGTAGACACAGACAGACGTAGACGAAGAGAGACGTAGACAGACGTAGACAGACGTAGACGCAGACAGACGCAGACAGACGTAGACAGACGTAGACAGACGTAGACGTAGACAGACGTAGACGTAGACAGACGTAGACGTAGACAGACGTAGACGCAGACAGACGTAGACAGACACAGACGTAGACGTAGACGCAGACAGACGTAGACGCAGACAGACGTAGACGCAGACAGACGTAGACGCAGACAGACGTAGACGCAGACAGACGTAGACGCAGACAGACGTAGACGCAGAAAGACGTAGACGCAGACAGACGTAGACGCAGACAGACGTAAACGCTGATAGATGTAGACAGACGTAGACGCAGATAGACGTAGACAGACGTAGACGCAGATAGACGCAGACAGACGTAGACGCAGACAGACGTAGACAGACGTAGACGCAGACAGACGTAGACAGACGTAGACGCAGACAGACGTAGACAGACGTAGACGCAGACAGACGTAGACAGACGTAGACGCAGACAGACGTAGACAGACGTAGACGCAGACAGACGTAGACAGACGTAGACGCAGACAGACGTAGACAGACGTAGACGCAGACAGACGCAGACAGACGTAGACGCAGATAGACGTAGACGCAGACAGACGTAGACGCAGACAGACGTAGACGCAGACAGACGTAGACAGACGTAGACGCAGACAGACGTAGACAGACGTAGACGCAGACAGACGTAGACAGACGTAGACGCAGACAGACGTAGACAGACGTAGACGCAGACAGACGTAGACAGACGTAGACGTAGACAGACGTAGACGTAGACAGACGTAGACGCAGACAGACGTAGACAGACGTAGACAGACGTAGACAGACGTAGACAGACGTAGACAGACGCAGACAGACGCAGACAGACGCAGACGGACGTAGACGCAGGCAGACGTAGACAGATGTAGACAGACGTAGACAGACGTAGACGTAGGCAGACGTAGACGCAGGCAGACGTAGACAGACGTAGACAGACGTAGACAGACGTAGACAGACGTAGACAGACGCAGACAGACGTAGACGCAGACAGACGTAGACGCAGACAGACGTAGACGCAGACAGACGTAGACGTAGACAGACGCAGACAGACGTAGACGCAGACAGACGTAGACAGACGTAGACGTAGGCAGACGTAGACGCAGAAAGACGTAGACGCAGACAGACGCAGACAGACGTAGACAGACGTAGACGTAGGCAGACGCAAACAGATGTAGACGCAGACAGACGTAGACGTAGACAGACGTAGACGCAGACAACGTAGACAGACGTAGACAGACGTAGACGTAGACAGACGTAGACGTAGACAGACGCAGACAGACGTAGACGCAGACAGACGTAGACGCAGACAGACGCAGACAGACGTAGACGCAGACAGACGCAGACAGACGTAGACGCAGACAGACGTAGACAGACGTAGACGCAGACAGACGTAGACAAACGTAGACGTAGACAGACGTAGACGCAGACAGACGTAGACGCAGACAGACGTAGACGCAGGCAGACGTAGACGCAGGCAGACGTAGACAGATGTAGACAGACGTAGACGTAGACAGACGTAGACACAGACAGACGTAGACGAAGAGAGACGTAGACAGACGTAGACAGACGTAGACGCAGACAGACGTAGACAGACGTAGACAGACGTAGACAGACGTAGACAGACGTAGACGTAGACAGACGTAGACGTAGACAGACGTAGACGCAGACAGACGTAGACGCAGACAGACGTAGACAGACACAGACGTAGACGTAGACGCAGACAGACGTAGACGCAGACAGACGTAGACGCAGACAGACGTAGACGCAGACAGACGTAGACGCAGAAAGACGTAGACGCAGACAGACGTAAACGCTGATAGATGTAGACAGACGTAGACGCAGATAGACGTAGACAGACGTAGACGCAGATAGACGCAGATAGACGTAGACGCAGATAGACGTAGACGCAGACAGACGTAGACGCAGACAGACGTAGACGCAGACAGACGTAGACGCAGACAGACGTAGACGCTGATAGACGTAGACAGACGTAGACGCTGATAGACGTAGACAGACGTAGACGCAGATAGACGTAGACAGACGTAGACGCTGATAGACGTAGACAGACGTAGACGCTGATAGACGTAGACAGACGTAGACGCAGATAGACGTAGACGCAGATAGACGTAGACGCAGATAGACGTAGACGCAGATAGACGCAGACAGACGTAGACGCAGACAGACGTAGACGCAGACAGACGTAGACAGACGTAGACGCAGACAGACGTAGACGCAGACAGACGTAGACGCAGACAGACGTAGACGCAGACAGACGTAGACGCAGACAGACGTAGACGCAGACAGACGTAGACGCAGACAGACGTAGACGCAGACAGACGTAGGCAGACGTAGACGCAGACAGATGTAGACGCAGACAGACGTAGACGCAGACAGACGAAGACAGACGTAGACGCAGACAGATGTAGACGCAGACAGATGTAGACGCAGACAGATGTAGACGCAGACAGACGTAGACGCAGACAGACGTAGACGCAGACAGACATAGACGCAGACAGATGTAGACAAACATAGACGCAGACAGACGTAGACAGACGTAGACGCAGACAGACGTAGACGCAGACAGACGTAGACGCAGACAGACGTAGACGAAGACAGACGTAGACGCAGACAGACGCAGACAGACGTAGACGCAGACAGACTAGACAGACGTAGACGCAGACAGACGTAGACAGACGCAGACAGACGCAGACAGACGCAGACAGACGTAGACAGACGTAGACGCAGACAGACGTAGACAGACGTAGACAGACGTAGACGTAGACAGACGTAGACGTAGACAGACGTAGACAAAGACGCAGACAGACGTAGACAGACGTAGACGCAGACAGACGTAGACGAAGACAGACGCAGACAGACGTAGACGCAGACAGACTAGACAGACGTAGACGCAGACAGACGTAGACAGACGTAGACGCAGACAGACGTAGACAGACGTAGACGCAGACAGACGTAGACAGACGTAGACAGACGTAGACGCAGACAGACGTAGACAGACGTAGACGCAGACAGACGTAGACAGACGTAGACGCAGACAGACGTAGACAGACGTAGACGCAGACAGACGTAGACAGACGTAGACGTAGACAGACGTAGACGCAGACAGACGTAGACAGACGTAGACGCAGACAGACGTAGACAGACGTAGACGGACGTAGACGGACGTAGACAGACGTAGACGCAGACAGACGCAGACAGATGTAGACGCAGACAGATGTAGACGCAGACAGATGTAGACGCAGACAGACGTAGACAGACGCAGACAGACGTAGACGCAGACAGACGCAGACAGACGTAGACGCAGACAGACGTAGACAGACGTAGACGTAGACAGACGTAGACGCAGACAGACGTAGACGCAGACAGACGTAGACGCAGACAGACGTAGACGCAGACAGACGTAGACGCTGATAGACGTAGACAGACGTAGACGCAGACAGACGTAGACGCTGATAGACGCAGACAGACGTAGACGCAGACAGACGTAGACGCAGACAGACGTAGACAGACGTAGACGCAGACAGACGTAGACAGACGTAGACGCAGACAGACGTAGACAGACGTAGACGCAGACAGACGTAGACAGACGTAGACGCAGACAGACGTAGACAGACGTAGACGCAGACAGACGTAGACAGACGTAGACGCAGACAGACGTAGACAGACGTAGACGCAGACAGACGTAGACAGACGTAGACGCAGACAGACGTAGACAGACGTAGACGCAGACAGACGTAGACAGACGTAGACGCAGACAGACGTAGACAGACGTAGACGCAGACAGACGTAGACAGACGTAGACGCAGACAGACGCAGACAGACGTAGACGCAGACAGACGTAGACGCAGACAGACGTAGACGCAGACAGACGTAGACGCAGACAGACGTAGACGCAGACAGACGTAGACGCAGACAGACGTAGACGCAGACAGACGTAGACAGACGTAGACAAACGCAGACAGACGTAGACAGATGTAGACGTAGGCAGACGCAAACAGATGTAGACGCAGACAGACGTAGACGTAGACAGACGTAGACGCAGACAACGTAGACAGACGTAGACAGACGTAGACGTAGACAGACGTAGACGTAGACAGACGCAGACAGACGTAGACGCAGACAGACGCAGACAGACGTAGACGCAGACAGACGCAGACAGACGTAGACGCAGACAGACGTAGACGCAGACAGACGCAGACAGACGTAGACGCAGACAGACGTAGACAGACGTAGACGCAGACAGACGTAGACAAACGTAGACGTAGACAGACGTAGACGCAGACAGACGTAGACGCAGACAGACGTAGACGCAGGCAGACGTAGACGCAGGCAGACGTAGACAGATGTAGACAGACGTAGACGTAGACAGACGTAGACACAGACAGACGTAGACAGACATAGACGTAGACAGACGTAGACGTAGACAGACGTAGACGCAGACAGACGTAGACAGACGTAGACAGACGTAGACAGACGTAGACAGACGTAGACAGACGTAGACGTAGACAGACGTAGACGTAGACAGACGTAGACGCAGACAGACGTAGACAGACACAGACGTAGACGTAGACGCAGACAGACGTAGACGCAGACAGACGTAGACGCAGACAGACGTAGACGCAGACAGACGTAGACGCAGAAAGACGTAGACGCAGACAGACGTAGACGCAGACAGACGTAAACGCTGATAGATGTAGACAGACGTAGACGCAGATAGACGTAGACAGACGTAGACGCAGATAGACGCAGATAGACGTAGACGCAGACAGACGTAGACGCAGACAGACGTAGACGCAGACAGACGTAGACGCAGACAGACGTAGACGCTGATAGACGTAGACAGACGTAGACGCTGATAGACGTAGACAGACGTAGACGCAGATAGACGTAGACAGACGTAGACGCTGATAGACGTAGACAGACGTAGACGCTGATAGACGTAGACAGACGTAGACGCAGATAGACGTAGACGCAGATAGACGTAGACGCAGATAGACGTAGACGCAGATAGACGTAGACGCAGATAGACGCAGACAGACGTAGACGCAGACAGACGTAGACGCAGACAGACGTAGACAGACGTAGACGTAGACAGACGTAGACAGACGTAGACGCAGACAGACGTAGACGCAGACAGACGTAGGCAGACGTAGACGCAGACAGACGTAGACAGACGCAGACAGATGTAGACGCAGACAGATGTAGACGCAGACAGACGTAGACGCAGACAGACGAAGACAGACGTAGACGCAGACAGATGTAGACGCAGACAGATGTAGACGCAGACAGATGTAGACGCAGACAGATGTAGACGCAGACAGATGTAGACGCAGACAGACGTAGACGCAGACAGACGTAGACGCAGACAGATGTAGACAAACATAGACGCAGACAGACGTAGACAGACGTAGACGCAGACAGACGTAGACGCAGACAGACGTAGACAGACGTAGACGCAGACAGACGTAGACGCAGACAGACGTAGACGCAGACAGACGTAGACGCAGACAGACGTAGACGCAGACAGACGTAGACGAAGACAGACGTAGACGCAGACAGACGCAGACAGACGTAGACGCAGACAGACTAGACAGACGTAGACGCAGACAGACGTAGACAGACGTAGACGTAGACAGACGTAGACAGACGTAGACGTAGACAGACGTAGACAGACGTAGACAAACGCAGACAGACGTAGACAGATGTAGACGTAGACAGACGCAAACAGATGTAGACGTAGACAGACGTAGACGTAGACAGACGTAGACGTAGACAGACGTAGACGGACGTAGACAGACGTAGACGCAGACAGACGCAGACAGATGTAGACGCAGACAGATGTAGACGCAGACAGATGTAGACGCAGACAGACGTAGACAGACGCAGACAGACGTAGACGCAGACAGACGCAGACAGACGTAGACGCAGACAGACGTAGACAGACGTAGACGCAGACAGACGTAGACGCAGACAGACGTAGACGCAGACAGACGTAGACGCTGATAGACGTAGACGCAGATAGACGCAGACAGACGTAGACGCAGACAGACGTAGACGCAGACAGACGTAGACGCAGACAGACGTAGACAGACGTAGACGTAGACAGACGTAGACAGACGTAGACGCAGACAGACGTAGACGCAGACAGACGTAGGCAGACGTAGACGCAGACAGACGTAGACAGACGCAGACAGATGTAGACGCAGACAGACGTAGACGCAGACAGACGAAGACAGACGTAGACGCAGACAGACTAGACAGACGTAGACGCAGACAGACGTAGACAGACGTAGACAGACGCAGACAGACGTAGACAGACGTAGACGTAGACAGACGTAGACGTAGACAGACGTAGACGTAGACAGACGTAGACGTAGACAGACGTAGACGTAGACAGACGTAGACAAAGACGCAGACAGACGTAGACAGACGTAGACAGACGTAGACAGACGTAGACAGACGTAGACGCAGACAGACGCAGACAGACGTAGACGGACGTAGACAGACGTAGACGCAGACAGACGCAGACAGATGTAGACGCAGACAGATGTAGACGCAGACAGATGTAGACGCAGACAGACGTAGACAGACGCAGACAGACGTAGACGCAGACAGACGCAGACAGACGTAGACGCAGACAGACGTAGACAGACGTAGACGTAGACAGACGTAGACGCAGACAGACGTAGACGCAGACAGACGTAGACGCAGACAGACGTAGACGCAGACAGACGCAGACAGACGTAGACGCAGACAGACGCAGACAGACGTAGACGCAGACAGACGTAGACAGACGTAGACGCAGACAGACGTAGACGCTGATAGACGCAGACAGACGTAGACGCAGACAGACGTAGACGCAGACAGACGTAGACGCAGACAGACGTAGACAGACGTAGACGCAGACAGACGTAGACAGACGTAGACGCAGACAGACGTAGACAGACGTAGACGCAGACAGACGTAGACAGACGTAGACGCAGACAGACGTAGACAGACGTAGACGCAGACAGACGTAGACAGACGTAGACGCAGACAGACGTAGACAGACGTAGACGCAGACAGACGTAGACAGACGTAGATGCAGACAGACGCAGACAGACGCAGACAGACGTAGACGCAGACAGACGTAGACGCAGACAGACGTAGACGCAGACAGACGTAGACGCAGACAGACGTAGACGCAGACAGACGTAGACGCAGACAGACGTAGACAGACGTAGACAAACGCAGACAGACGTAGACAGATGTAGACGTAGACAGACGCAAACAGACGTAGACGTAGACAGACGTAGACGTAGACAGACGTAGACGTAGACAGACGTAGACAGACGTAGACGCAGACAGACGTAGACGCAGACAGACGCAGACAGACGTAGACGCAGACAGACGTAGACAGACGTAGACGCAGACAGACGTAGACAGACGTAGACGTAGACAGACGTAGACGTAGACAGACGTAGACGCAGAAAGACGTAGACGCAGACAGACGTAGACGCAGGCAGACGTAGACAGATGTAGACAGACGTAGACGCAGACAGACGTAGACAGACGTAGACGCAGACAGACGTAGACAGACGTAGACGTAGACAGACGTAGACGCAGACAGACATAGACAGACGTAGACGCAGACAGACGTAGACGCAGACAGACGCAGACAGACGTAGACGCAGACAGACGTAGACAGACGTAGACGCAGACAGACGTAGACAGACGTAGACGTAGACAGACGTAGACGCAGACAGACGTAGACAGACGTAGACGTAGACAGACGTAGACGCAGAAAGACGTAGACGCAGACAGACGTAGACGCAGACAGACGTAGACGCAGACAGACGTAGACGCAGGCAGACGTAGACAGATGTAGACAGACGTAGACAGATGTAGACAGACGTAGACAGATGTAGACAGACGTAGACGTAGACAGACGTAGACGAAGAGAGACGTAGACAGACATAGACGCAGACAGACGTAGACGAAGAGAGACGTAGACAGACGTAGACGCAGACAGACGTAGACAGATGTAGACAGACGTAGACAGATGTAGACAGACGTAGACAGATGTAGACAGACGTAGACGTAGACAGACGTAGACGAAGAGAGACGTAGACAGACATAGACGCAGACACACGTAGACGAAGAGAGACGTAGACAGACGTAGACGCAGACAGACGTAGACAGACGTAGACAGACGTAGACAGACGTAGACAGACGTAGACAGACGTAGACAGACGTAGACGTAGACAGACGTAGACGCAGACAGACGTAGACGCAGACAGACGTAAACGCTGATAGATGTAGACAGACGTAGACGCAGATAGACGTAGACAGACGTAGACGCAGATAGACGTAGACGCAGATAGACGTAGACAGACGTAGACGCAGACAGACGTAGACGCAGATAGACGTAGACGCAGATAGACGCAGACAGACGTAGACGTAGACGCAGACAGACGTAGACAGACGTAGACGCAGACAGACGTAGACGCAGACAGACGTAGACGCAGACAGACGTAGACAGACGTAGACGCAGACAGACGTAGACAGACGCAGACAGATGTAGACGCAGACAGATGTAGACGCAGACAGACGTAGACGCAGACAGACGTAGACGCAGCCAGACGTAGACGCAGCCAGACGTAGACGCAGACAGATGTAGACAAACGTAGACGCAGACAGACGTAGACAGACGTAGACAGACGTAGACGTAGACAGACGTAGACGTAGACAGACGTAGACGTAGACAGACGTAGACGCAGACAGACGTAGACGCAGACAGACGTAGACGAAGACAGACGTAGACGCAGACAGACGCAGACAGACGTAGACAGATGTAGACAGACGTAGACAGATGTAGACAGACGTAGACGTAGACAGACGTAGACGTAGACAGACGTAGACACAGACAGACGTAGACAGACATAGACGCAGACAGACGTAGACGAAGAGAGACGTAGACAGACGTAGACGCAGACAGACGTAGACAGATGTAGACAGACGTAGACAGACGTAGACGTAGACAGACGTAGACGTAGACAGACGTAGACGCAAACAGACGTAGACGCTGATAGACGTAGACAGACGTAGACGCTGATAGACGTAGACAGACGTAGACGCAGATAGACGTAGACAGACGTAGACGCAGACAGACGTAGACGCTGATAGACGTAGACGCAGACAGACGTAGACAGACGTAGACGCAGACAGACGTAGACAGACGTAGACGCAGACAGACGTAGACAGACGTAGACGCAGACAGACGTAGACGCAGACAGACGTAGACAGACGTAGACGCAGACAGACGTAGACAGACGTAGACGCACACAGACGTAGACAGACGTAGACGTAGACAGACGTAGACGCAGACAGACGCAGACAGACGTAGACGCAGACAGACGTAGACGCAGACAGACGTAGACGCAGACAGACGTAGACGCAGACAGACGTAGACGCAGACAGACGTAGACGCAGACAGACGTAGACGCAGACAGACGTAGACAAACGCAGACAGACGTAGACAGATGTAGACGTAGGCAGACGCAAACAGATGTAGACGCAGACAGACGTAGACGTAGACAGACGTAGACGCAGACAACGTAGACAGACGTAGACAGACGTAGACGTAGACAGACGTAGACAGACGTAGACAGACGCAGACAGACGTAGACAGACGTAGACGTAGACAGACGTAGACGTAGACAGACGTAGACGTAGACAGACGTAGACGTAGACAGACGTAGACAAAGACGCAGACAGACGTAGACGCAGACAGACGTAGACGCAGACAGACGTAGACAAACGCAGACAGACGTAGACAGATGTAGACGTAGGCAGACGCAAACAGATGTAGACGCAGACAGACGTAGACGTAGACAGACGTAGACGCAGACAACGTAGACAGACGTAGACAGACGTAGACGCAGACAGACGTAGACAGACGTAGACAGACGCAGACAGACGTAGACAGACGTAGACGTAGACAGACGTAGACGTAGACAGACGTAGACGTAGACAGACGTAGACGTAGACAGACGTAGACAAAGACGCAGACAGACGTAGACAGACGTAGACAGACGTAGACAGACGTAGACAGACGTAGACGCAGACAGACGCAGACAGACGTAGACGGACGTAGACAGACGTAGACGCAGACAGACGCAGACAGATGTAGACGCAGACAGATGTAGACGCAGACAGATGTAGACGCAGACAGACGTAGACAGACGCAGACAGACGTAGACGCAGACAGACGCAGACAGACGTAGACGCAGACAGACGTAGACAGACGTAGACGTAGACAGACGTAGACGCAGACAGACGTAGACGCAGACAGACGTAGACGCAGACAGACGTAGACGCAGACAGACGCAGACAGACGTAGACGCAGACAGACGCAGACAGACGTAGACGCAGACAGACGTAGACAGACGTAGACGCAGACAGACGTAGACGCTGATAGACGCAGACAGACGTAGACGCAGACAGACGTAGACGCAGACAGACGTAGACGCAGACAGACGTAGACAGACGTAGACGCAGACAGACGTAGACAGACGTAGACGCAGACAGACGTAGACAGACGTAGACGCAGACAGACGTAGACAGACGTAGACGCAGACAGACGTAGACAGACGTAGACGCAGACAGACGTAGACAGACGTAGACGCAGACAGACGTAGACAGACGTAGACGCAGACAGACGTAGACAGACGTAGATGCAGACAGACGCAGACAGACGCAGACAGACGTAGACGCAGACAGACGTAGACGCAGACAGACGTAGACGCAGACAGACGTAGACGCAGACAGACGTAGACGCAGACAGACGTAGACAGACGTAGACAAACGCAGACAGACGTAGACAGATGTAGACGTAGACAGACGCAAACAGACGTAGACGTAGACAGACGTAGACGTAGACAGACGTAGACGTAGACAGACGTAGACAGACGTAGACGCAGACAGACGTAGACGCAGACAGACGCAGACAGACGTAGACGCAGACAGACGTAGACAGACGTAGACGCAGACAGACGTAGACAGACGTAGACGTAGACAGACGTAGACGTAGACAGACGTAGACGCAGAAAGACGTAGACGCAGACAGACGTAGACGCAGGCAGACGTAGACAGATGTAGACAGACGTAGACGCAGACAGACGTAGACAGACGTAGACGCAGACAGACGTAGACAGACGTAGACGTAGACAGACGTAGACGCAGACAGACATAGACAGACGTAGACGCAGACAGACGTAGACGCAGACAGACGCAGACAGACGTAGACGCAGACAGACGTAGACAGACGTAGACGCAGACAGACGTAGACAGACGTAGACGTAGACAGACGTAGACGCAGACAGACGTAGACAGACGTAGACGCAGACAGACGTAGACGCAGACAGACGTAGACGCAGAAAGACGTAGACGCAGACAGACGTAGACGCAGACAGACGTAGACGCAGACAGACGTAGACGCAGGCAGACGTAGACAGATGTAGACAGACGTAGACAGATGTAGACAGACGTAGACAGATGTAGACAGACGTAGACGTAGACAGACGTAGACGAAGAGAGACGTAGACAGACATAGACGCAGACAGACGTAGACGAAGAGAGACGTAGACAGACGTAGACGCAGACAGACGTAGACAGATGTAGACAGACGTAGACAGATGTAGACAGACGTAGACAGATGTAGACAGACGTAGACGTAGACAGACGTAGACGAAGAGAGACGTAGACAGACATAGACGCAGACACACGTAGACGAAGAGAGACGTAGACAGACGTAGACGCAGACAGACGCAGACAGACGTAGACAGACGTAGACAGACGTAGACAGACGTAGACAGACGTAGACAGACGTAGACGTAGACAGACGTAGACGCAGACAGACGTAGACGCAGACAGACGTAAACGCTGATAGATGTAGACAGACGTAGACGCAGATAGACGTAGACAGACGTAGACGCAGATAGACGTAGACGCAGATAGACGTAGACAGATGTAGACGCAGACAGACGTAGACGCAGATAGACGTAGACGCAGATAGACGCAGACAGACGTAGACGTAGACGCAGACAGACGTAGACGCAGACAGACGTAGACAGACGTAGACGCAGACAGACGTAGACGCAGACAGACGTAGACGCAGACAGACGTAGACAGACGTAGACGCAGACAGACGTAGACAGACGTAGACGCAGACAGACGTAGACAGACGCAGACAGATGTAGACGCAGACAGATGTAGACGCAGACAGACGTAGACGCAGACAGACGTAGACGCAGACAGACGTAGACGCAGCCAGACGTAGACGCAGCCAGACGTAGACGCAGACAGATGTAGACAAACGTAGACGCAGACAGACGTAGACAGACGTAGACAGACGTAGACGTAGACAGACGTAGACGTAGACAGACGTAGACGCAGACAGACGTAGACGCAGACAGACGTAGACGAAGACAGACGTAGACGCAGACAGACGCAGACAGACGTAGACAGATGTAGACAGACGTAGACAGATGTAGACAGACGTAGACGTAGACAGACGTAGACACAGACAGACGTAGACAGACATAGACGCAGACAGACGTAGACGAAGAGAGACGTAGACAGACGTAGACGCAGACAGACGTAGACAGATGTAGACAGACGTAGACAGACGTAGACGTAGACAGACGTAGACGTAGACAGACGTAGACGCAAACAGACGTAGACGCTGATAGACGTAGACAGACGTAGACGCTGATAGACGTAGACAGACGTAGACGCAGATAGACGTAGACAGACGTAGACGCAGACAGACGTAGACGCTGATAGACGTAGACGCAGACAGACATAGACAGACGTAGACGCAGACAGACGTAGACAGACGTAGACGCAGACAGACGTAGACAGACGTAGACGCAGACAGACGTAGACAGACGTAGACGCAGACAGACGTAGACAGACGTAGACGCAGACAGACGTAGACAGACGTAGACGCAGACAGACGTAGACAGACGTAGACGCAGACAGACGTAGACAGACGTAGACGCACACAGACGTAGACAGACGTAGACGTAGACAGACGTAGACGCAGACAGACGCAGACAGACGTAGACGCAGACAGACGTAGACGCAGACAGACGTAGACGCAGACAGACGTAGACGCAGACAGACGTAGACGCAGACAGACGTAGACGCAGACAGACGTAGACGCAGACAGACGTAGACAAACGCAGACAGACGTAGACAGATGTAGACGTAGGCAGACGCAAACAGATGTAGACGCAGACAGACGTAGACGTAGACAGACGTAGACGCAGACAACGTAGACAGACGTAGACAGACGTAGACGTAGACAGACGTAGACGTAGACAGACGCAGACAGACGTAGACGCAGACAGACGTAGACGCAGACAGACGTAGACGCAGACAGACGCAGACAGACGTAGACGCAGACAGACGTAGACAGACGTAGACGCAGACAGACGTAGACAGACGTAGACGTAGACAGACGTAGACGCAGACAGACGTAGACGCAGACAGACGTAGACAGACGTAGATGCAGACAGACGCAGACAGACGCAGACAGACGTAGACGCAGACAGACGTAGACGCAGACAGACGTAGACGCAGACAGACGTAGACGCAGACAGACGTAGACGCAGACAGACGTAGACAGACGTAGACAAACGCAGACAGACGTAGACAGATGTAGACGTAGACAGACGCAAACAGATGTAGACGTAGACAGACGTAGACGTAGACAGACGTAGACGTAGACAGACGTAGACAGACGTAGACGCAGACAGACGTAGACGCAGACAGACGCAGACAGACGTAGACGCAGACAGACGTAGACAGACGTAGACGCAGACAGACGTAGACAGACGTAGACGTAGACAGACGTAGACGTAGACAGACGTAGACGCAGAAAGACGTAGACGCAGACAGACGTAGACGCAGACAGACGTAGACGCAGGCAGACGTAGACAGATGTAGACAGACGTAGACGCAGACAGACGTAGACAGACGTAGACGCAGACAGACGTAGACAGACGTAGACGTAGACAGACGTAGACGCAGACAGACGTAGACAGACGTAGACGCAGACAGACGTAGACGCAGACAGACGCAGACAGACGTAGACGCAGACAGACGTAGACAGACGTAGACGCAGACAGACGTAGACAGACGTAGACGTAGACAGACGTAGACGCAGACAGACGTAGACAGACGTAGACGTAGACAGACGTAGACGCAGAAAGACGTAGACGCAGACAGACTTAGACGCAGACAGACGTAGACGCAGACAGACTTAGACGCAGGCAGACGTAGACGCAGACAGACGTAGACGCAGGCAGACGTAGACAGATGTAGACAGACGTAGACAGATGTAGACAGACGTAGACAGATGTAGACAGACGTAGACGTAGACAGACGTAGACGAAGAGAGACGTAGACAGACATAGACGCAGACAGACGTAGACGAAGAGAGACGTAGACAGACGTAGACGCAGACAGACGTAGACAGATGTAGACAGACGTAGACAGATGTAGACAGACGTAGACAGATGTAGACAGACGTAGACAGATGTAGACAGACGTAGACGTAGACAGACGTAGACGAAGAGAGACGTAGACAGACATAGACGCAGACAGACGTAGACGAAGAGAGACGTAGACAGACGTAGACGCAGACAGACGCAGACAGACGTAGACAGACGTAGACAGACGTAGACAGACGTAGACGTAGACAGACGTAGACGCAGACAGACGTAGACGCAGACAGACGTAAACGCTGATAGATGTAGACAGACGTAGACGCAGATAGACGTAGACAGACGTAGACGCAGATAGACGTAGACGCAGATAGACGTAGACAGACGTAGACGCAGACAGACGTAGACGCAGACAGACGTAGACGCAGACAGACGTAGACGCAGATAGACGTAGACAGACGTAGACGCTGATAGACGTAGACAGACGTAGACGCAGATAGACGTAGACAGACGTAGACGCTGATAGACGTAGACAGACGTAGACGCAGATAGACGTAGACGCAGATAGACGTAGACGCAGATAGACGTAGACGCAGATAGACGTAGACGCAGATAGACGCAGACAGACGTAGACGTAGACGCAGACAGACGTAGACGCAGACAGACGCAGACAGACGTAGACGCAGACAGACGTAGACGCAGACAGACGTAGACGCAGACAGACGTAGACAGACGTAGACGCAGACAGACGTAGACAGACGCAGACAGATGTAGACGCAGACAGATGTAGACGCAGACAGACGTAGACGCAGACAGACGTAGACGCAGCCAGACGTAGACGCAGCCAGACGTAGACGCAGACAGATGTAGACAAACGTAGACGCAGACAGACGTAGACAGACGTAGACAGACGTAGACGTAGACAGACGTAGACGTAGACAGACGTAGACGCAGACAGACGTAGACGCAGACAGACGTAGACGAAGACAGACGTAGACGCAGACAGACGCAGACAGACGTAGACAGATGTAGACAGACGTAGACAGATGTAGACAGACGTAGACGTAGACAGACGTAGACACAGACAGACGTAGACAGACATAGACGCAGACAGACGTAGACGAAGAGAGACGTAGACAGACGTAGACGCAGACAGACGTAGACAGATGTAGACAGACGTAGACAGACGTAGACGTAGACAGACGTAGACGTAGACAGACGTAGACGCAAACAGACGTAGACGCTGATAGACGTAGACAGACGTAGACGCTGATAGACGTAGACAGACGTAGACGCAGATAGACGTAGACAGACGTAGACGCAGACAGACGTAGACGCTGATAGACGTAGACGCAGACAGACATAGACAGACGTAGACGCAGACAGACGTAGACAGACGTAGACGCAGACAGACGTAGACAGACGTAGACGCAGACAGACGTAGACAGACGTAGACGCAGACAGACGTAGACAGACGTAGACGCAGACAGACGTAGACAGACGTAGACGCAGACAGACGTAGACAGACGTAGACGCAGACAGACGTAGACAGACGTAGACGCACACAGACGTAGACAGACGTAGACGTAGACAGACGTAGACGCAGACAGACGCAGACAGACGTAGACGCAGACAGACGTAGACGCAGACAGACGTAGACGCAGACAGACGTAGACGCAGACAGACGTAGACGCAGACAGACGTAGACGCAGACAGACGTAGACGCAGACAGACGTAGACAGACGTAGACAAACGCAGACAGACGTAGACAGATGTAGACGTAGGCAGACGCAAACAGATGTAGACGCAGACAGACGTAGACGTAGACAGACGTAGACGCAGACAACGTAGACAGACGTAGACAGACGTAGACGTAGACAGACGTAGACGTAGACAGACGCAGACAGACGTAGACGCAGACAGACGTAGACGCAGACAGACGCAGACAGACGTAGACGCAGACAGACGCAGACAGACGTAGACGCAGACAGACGTAGACAGACGTAGACGCAGACAGACGTAGACAAACGTAGACGTAGACAGACGTAGACGCAGACAGACGTAGACGCAGACAGACGTAGACGCAGGCAGACGTAGACGCAGGCAGACGTAGACAGATGTAGACAGACGTAGACGTAGACAGACGTAGACACAGACAGACGTAGACAGACATAGACGCAGACAGACGTAGACGAAGAGAGACGTAGACAGACGTAGACGTAGACAGACGTAGACGCAGACAGACGTAGACAGACGTAGACAGACGTAGACAGACGTAGACAGACGTAGACGTAGACAGACGTAGACGTAGACAGACGTAGACGTAGACAGACGTAGACAGACGTAGACAGACGTAGACGTAGACAGACGTAGACGTAGACAGACGTAGACGCAGACAGACGTAGACAGACACAGACGTAGACGTAGACGCAGACAGACGTAGACGCAGACAGACGTAGACGCAGACAGACGTAGACGCAGACAGACGTAGACGCAGACAGACGTAGACGCAGACAGACGTAGACGCAGACAGACGTAAACGCTGATAGATGTAGACAGACGTAGACGCAGATAGACGTAGACAGACGTAGACGCAGATAGACGCAGATAGACGTAGACGCAGATAGACGTAGACGCAGACAGACGTAGACGCAGACAGACGTAGACAGACGTAGACGCACACAGACGTAGACAGACGTAGACGTAGACAGACGTAGACGCAGACAGATGTAGACGCAGACAGATGTAGACGCAGACAGACGTAGACAGACGCAGACAGACGTAGACGCAGACAGACGCAGACAGACGTAGATCAATTAGACTACCGTAACCACAAGGTCTATAGGTGGTACAATAATAATCAGAGAAACAAGAATAAAACTGGACGAAATTCACGATCTTCATCGATAACATCAAGTATCTCTGAAGAAACATGTGGCGAGCATTTTTTAGCCAGGCGGCAAGGGAGGGGAGAAGTTTCGGAACATGGCCCCCTACTCGATGCCATAGCCTCAGGAAGTTCCGGAAGGGTACTAAGGAACCAGAAAAAGTGGGGACACAAACCCAAGATAAACTAAAGGTAATCAATTTGTCAAATATAAAACTTACAACAAATCAAATTAATGTCTTGGAAAAAGGGCTAACATTTGCCCCCACAGCCAAATGTGACCACTTTACGCTTGTAAAAGACCTAGAATTATTTGCTAGGAAGCTGAGATTTAAGAAATTTTTCTCCTCTAATGATGATAAACATTTCTCCACGTTTAGGGAACAGCAAGCCCTCTCAGATTTGGAAAGTCTACTTGATGAACAACAAGAACCTGATGACCACACTCGAGCACGTTTTCCCACATATCTGCACAGCCGATCACAAGTGTTTCCCCCCCATGGACTGAGTCCAAATGTGGACATCTTTGTTGAGCTGGTAAGAAAAGATCTATCCTCTATTCCTGAAAAAGTGACAAACTATAACTTGACATTTAAGGAAAGAGAAGCTATTAAAGAATTAAAAAATATGAAGAATATAGTAATAAAACCAGCAGATAAAGGGGGTAACCTTGTGATTTGGCCTACAGATATGTATGAGCGTGAAGCTCTACGCCAGCTAAGATCATCAGTGTGTTATAAGAAATTGGATAGTAATCCTACTACATCATATAAAAAGATACTAGATGAGATCATTGAAACAGGCTTTGATAGGGGAATCATCTCAGCCAAAATGAGGGACGGGCTCATGACAGAATCTCCAAGAACTCCAACCTTCTATATAACACCAAAAGTCCATAAAGATAAAAATAATCCCCCAGGACGCCCAATAATATCTGGGATTGGAGGCTTAAATGAGAAAATATGCAGATTTGTTGACTTTTATCTCCAGGAATGCGTCGGAACCCTGCCTTCACATATTAGAGACACTACAGACATACTCAAGCGTCTCGACAGTATTCAGCTAGAACCAGATATGATTCTGGTCACATGCGATGTAGAGGCGCTATATACATCTATTGCTCATGACCATGGGACCACTGCATGCAGGACCTTTCTGCGGATGACCAATATGGACAGAGAACTAATTCAATTCGTTATGGAGTTATTGGACTTTGTTCTAACTCATAACTACTTCGTTTTTAAGGACCGCTATTACCTACAGCTCCAGGGAGTGGCAATGGGGGCGACTTGTGCGCCCTCATGTGCCAACCTCTTCCTGGGGTTGTGGGAGCGGGATGTTGTCCAGTCCGTAGAGGGGTTTGATGCAGTGGTCTCATGGTACAGGTACATCGACGATGTCCTATTTGTATGGCAGGGGTCTGAGGCATCCCTGGAGATATTCCTGCAAAATTTGAATAGAAATGATCTAAATATTAAATTAACATCAAAATATGACTATTGGAAGGTGGAGTTCCTGGACGTTCTGATCATGAGAAATGAAGATGGTCAGTTGAGCACGGATGTGTTTAAAAAATCTACGGCTACAAATACACTTTTGCACGCGTCCTCTTCCCACCACCCCCAGACCATTAAAGCAGTACCAACAGGGCAATTTCTACGTATGCGGAGAATCTGCTCCAGTGCGGGAAAGTTTGAAAATCAAGCTAGACTCCTGAGTGACAACTTAGCTGAGAGAGGCTATAAACCAAAAAATATAAGATCAGGATATATTAGAGCAGCCAAAAGTAATCGTGAGTCTCTTTTAACAACTAAAAACAGAAATAACAGTAAAGATCTACAACCTGTGAGATTTATCACAGTGTTTAATAATAGATGGCATGAAATTAAAACCATTTTTCAGAGACATTGGCAGATATTGCTGGCAGACAAAGATCTAGCCAGACATCTGACTTCATATCCGTCAATGACTTGGCGCAGATCCAAAAATCTCAAAGATCTACTAACCCGTAGTCACTATGTCCCTTTAAATAATAATCCATTCAGTCAAAAAGGACCCAAATGGGGCTGTTACAAATGCGGGACTTGCTCCGCATGTAAATATGTGCAGAGATGTACAACATTTGAGAACAGTGGGGGAACAAAAAACTACTCCATTACATTTAATATCACATGTAGGACTGAGATGGTGATATATCATGCTAGCTGTTCATGCAACATGATATATATCGGTATGACCACCAGACAGCTAAGAGTGAGAACTCTGGAGCACATTCGCGATATCATCAACGCTAAGGGGTGTAAGGATATCAGTGAGCTAAAAACAATACCAAAACACTTTTTCCTTTACCATAAGTGCAACCCCACCAGTCTTAAAGTAAAAGGTATCGACCATGTCAGCCTGGGAGCCAGAGGGGGAAACTACAAAAATGAACTTTTAAAAAAAGAAACAAAATGGATTGTAGTACTTGACACCATGGCCCCAAGAGGGCTAAACGAATCCTTGAGCTTCAGGTCCTTTTTGCATGTGTAGCGCGAATTTTAATACACTACATTTCATTATATAAGATTTTAATATAATTTCCTGTTCTTTTTTCTATGCCTCTGTCTCTAGCATATAGCAATATCATACGCTACAGAAAACATCCACTCTGTTGAATTCTATGGACCCTCTCCCTCTCTTTGATGATAAAAAAGTCCAAGGCTATAATGTTAGCCACATGGATGAATAGAACCGAATACTGAAAAGCTGGAGAATATGTGAACTGCTGATGGACGTAGTGATTCAACACTAAGTACAATGTGTATGCTTGCATATATACAATAAGATATGGGAGACACTATGTCAGTGTCATTATATAACTGTATGCTGGTAACACATTATGATTATCCATATGTCTATATGTGAATGTTTTCAGATATATGCTCAAGTTTGAGTTTTAAGACTAATTAATATAACTTTCTTACATGATTGAGCTTGGCTGCCGTCTGACGCTGGGGGACGCAGCGTCTGTGTGCGCTGTGCAGTTCCTGCGCGTGACTCGCCGACAGAGTGGGTTGGCATGGAGACCGGAATACACATCCGGTCTCCATGCCCGCTCCGTGTCACGTGGCCGCTGACTGCAGAGTTGCGGTCACGTGGCGCGTGACGTGCTCGATAGGCGACTGGCGCCCAGGATGCGCATCACGCAGGCGCATGCGTCCATACACCCGACCGGAGACGTGCACCTGAACTCAATCATGGACCCTTCATAAAGGGGATATGCTATAGACTGCACATACCTCCTGATGAAACCGGCAGTGCGGTGAAACGCGCGTCGAGGTTGGAGTAGGTGCAAGTTACGGTGCTGCTGTGGACGCATATTGGATACAAAATGACAACAGGTATTTGGACTGAACTATGGGGCTAAGCAGATAGATGGAGGCAACGCTATGGTCACATGCCTGCTACCACAAACTACTAAGGCATGCTTATTATAGTGTCCTCCAATCAGTCTACACAGCGTTTGGTAGTTTACCCAGTTTTACATAGGGTGTTCATAATTTCACACCAGTATAAAACTTACAACACTGGTATTCTATACTGTGCAACTGTAGAATATATCCCCTTTGGTCCACTCCTGTCAATATATGATATATCCATTTATACTGGCCGTTACGATACGGGCAGATGCAGCTATTGTAATACTGTGCCACTCCTTATAAGTGCGGCTTGACATCCCTCCCTACATTCCAAAAATGTCATCCTATATATGATGAAATTTTTATATGAATTTTGCACGAGCACTTTGTATAAATAAAACTTGATTTGATAAATATAAAGTACGATTCCTGGATTCTTTATAGGTTGCTATTTAATGTATTGGAATCTATTTTAGAACTATGAGAGGCCTTATATAGGTTAGTAGACGCAGACAGACGTAGACGCAGACAGACGTAGACGCAGACAGACGTAGACGCAGACAGACGTAGACGCTGATAGACGTAGACAGACGTAGACGCTGATAGACGTAGACAGACGTAGACGCAGATAGACGTAGACAGACGTAGACGCAGATAGACGTAGACAGACGTAGACGCTGATAGACGTAGACAGACGTAGACGCTGATAGACGTAGACAGACGTAGACGCAGATAGACGTAGACGCAGATAGACGTAGACGCAGATAGACGTAGACGCAGATAGACGCAGACAGACGTAGACGCAGACAGACGTAGACAGACGTAGACGTAGACAGACGTAGACGCAGACAGACGTAGACGCAGACAGACGTAGACGCAGACAGACGTAGGCAGACGTAGACGCAGACAGACGTAGACAGACGCAGACAGATGTAGACGCAGACAGACGTAGACGCAGACAGACGAAGACAGACGTAGACGCAGACAGATGTAGACGCAGACAGATGTAGACGCAGACAGATGTAGACGCAGACAGATGTAGACGCAGACAGATGTAGACGCAGACAGACGTAGACGCAGACAGACGTAGACGCAGACAGATGTAGACAAACATAGACGCAGACAGACGTAGACAGACGTAGACGCAGACAGACGTAGACGCAGACAGACGTAGACGCAGACAGACGTAGACGCAGACAGACGTAGACGCAGACAGACGTAGACGAAGACAGACGTAGACGCAGACAGACGCAGACAGACGTAGACGCAGACAGACTAGACAGACGTAGACGCAGACAGACGTAGACAGACGCAGACAGACGCAGACAGACGCAGACAGACGTAGACAGACGTAGACGCAGACAGACGTAGACAGACGTAGACAGACGTAGACGTAGACAGACGTAGACGTAGACAGACGTAGACGCAGACAGACGTAGACGCAGACAGACGTAGACGCAGACAGACGTAGACGCAGACAGACGTAGACGCAGACAGACGTAGACGCAGACAGACGTAGACGCAGACAGACGTAGGCGCAGACAGACGTAGACAGACGTAGACAAACGCAGACAGACGTAGACAGATGTAGACGTAGACAGACGCAAACAGATGTAGACGTAGACAGACGTAGACGTAGACAGACGTAGACGTAGACAGACGTAGACAGACGTAGACGCAGACAGACGTAGACGCAGACAGACGCAGACAGACGTAGACGCAGACAGACTAGACAGACGTAGACGCAGACAGACGTAGACAGACGTAGACAGACGCAGACAGACGTAGACAGACGCAGACAGACGTAGACAGACGTAGACAGACGCAGACAGACGTAGACAGACGTAGACGTAGACAGACGTAGACGTAGACAGACGTAGACGTAGACAGACGTAGACGTAGACAGACGTAGACAAAGACGCAGACAGACGTAGACAGACGTAGACAGACGTAGACAGACGTAGACGCAGACAGACGTAGACAGACGTAGACGGACGTAGACAGACGTAGACGCAGACAGACGCAGACAGATGTAGACGCAGACAGATGTAGACGCAGACAGATGTAGACGCAGACAGACGTAGACAGACGCAGACAGACGTAGACGCAGACAGACGTAGACGCAGACAGACGCAGACAGACGTAGACGCAGACAGACGTAGACAGACGTAGACGCAGACAGACGTAGACGCAGACAGACGTAGACGCAGACAGACGTAGACGCAGACAGACGTAGACAGACGTAGACGCAGACAGACGTAGACGCTGATAGACGCAGACAGACGTAGACGCAGACAGACGTAGACGCAGACAGACGTAGACAGACGTAGACGCAGACTGACGTAGACAGACGTAGACGCAGACTGACGTAGACAGACGTAGACGCAGACAGACGTAGACAGACGTAGACGCAGACAGACGTAGACAGACGTAGACGCAGACAGACGTAGACAGACGTAGACGCAGACAGACGTAGACAGACGTAGACGCAGACAGACGTAGACAGACGTAGATGCAGACAGACGCAGACAGACGCAGACAGACGTAGACGCAGACAGACGTAGACGCAGACAGACGTAGACGCAGACAGACGTAGACAGACGTAGACGTAGACAGACGTAGACGCAGACAGACGTAGACGCAGACAGACGTAGATGCTGATAGACGTAGACAGACGTAGACGCAGACAGACGTAGACGCAGACAGACGTAGACAGACGTAGACGCAGACAGACGTAGACAGACGTAGACGCAGACAGACGTAGACAGACGTAGACGCAGACAGACGTAGACAGACGTAGACGCAGACAGACGTAGACAGACGTAGACGCAGACAGACGTAGACAGACGTAGACGCAGACAGACGTAGACAGACGTAGACGCAGACAGACGTAGACAGACGTAGACGCAGACAGACGCAGACAGACGTAGACGCAGACAGACGTAGACGCAGACAGACGTAGACGCAGACAGACGTAGACAGACGTAGACAAACGCAGACAGACGTAGACAGATGTAGACGTAGACAGACGCAAACAGATGTAGACGTAGACAGACGTAGACGTAGACAGACGTAGACGTAGACAGACGTAGACAGACGTAGACGCAGACAGACGTACACGCAGACAGACGTAGACAGACGTAGACGCAGACAGACGTAGACAGACGTAGACGCAGACAGACGTAGACAGACGTAGACGTAGACAGACGTAGACGTAGACAGACGTAGACGCAGAAAGACGTAGACGCAGACAGACGTAGACGCAGACAGACGTAGACGCAGGCAGACGCAGGCAGACGTAGACAGATGTAGACAGACGTAGACAGATGTAGACAGACGTAGACGTAGACAGACGTAGACACAGACAGACGTAGACAGACATAGACGCAGACAGACGTAGACGCAGCCAGACGTAGACGCAGACAGATGTAGACAAACGTAGACGCAGACAGACGTAGACAGACGTAGACGAAGAGAGACGTAGACAGACGTAGACGCAGACAGACGCAAACAGATGTAGATGCAGACAGACGTAGACGTAGACAGACGTAGACGCAGACAGACGTAGACGTAGACAGATGTAGACAGACGTAGACGTAGACAGACGTAGACGCAAACAGACGTAGACGCTGATAGACGTAGACAGACGTAGACGCAGACAGACGTAGACGCTGATAGACGCAGACAGACGTAGACGCAGATAGACGTAGACAGACGTAGACGCAGATAGACGCAGATAGACGTAGACGCAGATAGACGTAGACGCAGACAGACGTAGACGCAGACAGACGTAGACGCAGACAGACGTAGACGCAGACAGACGTAGACGCAGACAGACGTAGACGCTGATAGACGTAGACAGACGTAGACGCTGATAGACGTAGACAGACGTAGACGCAGATAGACGTAGACAGACGTAGACGCAGATAGACGTAGACAGACGTAGACGCTGATAGACGTAGACAGACGTAGACGCTGATAGACGTAGACAGACGTAGACGCAGATAGACGTAGACGCAGATAGACGTAGACGCAGATAGACGTAGACGCAGATAGACGCAGACAGACGTAGACACAGACAGACGTAGACGCAGACAGACGTAGACAGACGTAGACGTAGACAGACGTAGACGCAGACAGACGTAGACGCAGACAGACGTAGACGCAGACAGACGTAGGCAGACGTAGACGCAGACAGACGTAGACAGACGCAGACAGATGTAGACGCAGACAGATGTAGACGCAGACAGATGTAGACGCAGACAGATGTAGACGCAGACAGATGTAGACGCAGACAGATGTAGACGCAGACAGACGAAGACAGACGTAGACGCAGACAGATGTAGACGCAGACAGATGTAGACGCAGACAGACGTAGACGCAGACAGACGTAGACGCAGACAGACGTAGACGCAGACAGATGTAGACAAACATAGACGCAGACAGACGTAGACAGACGTAGACGCAGACAGACGTAGACGCAGACAGACGTAGACGCAGACAGACGCAGACAGACGTAGACGCAGACAGACGTAGACGAAGACAGACGTAGACGCAGACAGACGCAGACAGACGTAGACGCAGACAGACGTAGACGCAGACAGACGTAGACGCAGACAGACGTAGACGCAGACAGACGTAGACGCAGACAGACGTAGACAGACGTAGACGCAGACAGACGTAGACGCTGATAGACGCAGACAGACGTAGACGCAGACAGACGTAGACGCAGACAGACGTAGACGCAGACAGACGTAGACAGACGTAGACGCAGACAGACGCAAACAGATGTAGACGCAGACAGACGTAGACGTAGACAGACGTAGACGCAGACAGACGTAGACAGACGTAGACGCAGACAGACGTAGACAGACGTAGACGCAGACAGACGTAGACAGACGTAGACGCAGACAGACGTAGACAGACGTAGACGCAGACAGACGTAGACAGACGTAGACGCAGACAGACGTAGACAGACGTAGACGCAGACAGACGTAGACAGACGTAGACGCAGACAGAAGTAGACAGACGTAGACAGACGTAGACGAAGACAGACGTAGACGCAGACAGACGTAGACGCAAACAGACGTAGACGCAGACAGACGTAGGCGCAGACAGACGTAGACAAACGCAGACAGACGTAGACAGATGTAGACGTAGACAGACGCAAACAGATGTAGACGCAGACAGACGTAGACGTAGACAGACGGAGACGCAGACAGACGTAGACGTAGACAGACGTAGACAGACGTAGACGCAGACAGACGTAGACGCAGACAGACGCAGACAGACGTAGACGCAGACAGACGTAGACAGACGTAGACGCAGACAGACGTAGACAGACGTAGACGTAGACAGACGTAGACGCAGACAGACGTAGACAGACGTAGACGTAGACAGACGTAGACGCAGACAGACGTAGACGCAGACAGACGTAGACGCAGACAGACGTAGACGCAGACAGACGTAGACGCAGACAGACGTAGACGCAGGCAGACGTAGACAGATGTAGACAGACGTAGACAGATGTAGACAGACGTAGACAGATGTAGACAGACGTAGACAGATGTAGACAGACGTAGACGTAGACAGACGTAGACGAAGAGAGACGTAGACAGACATAGACGCAGACAGACGTAGACGAAGAGAGACGTAGACAGACGTAGACGCAGACAGACGTAGACAGATGTAGACAGACGTAGACAGATGTAGACAGACGTAGACAGATGTAGACAGACGTAGACGTAGACAGACGTAGACGAAGAGAGACGTAGACAGACATAGACGCAGACAGACGTAGACGAAGAGAGACGTAGACAGACGTAGACGCAGACAGACGCAGACAGACGTAGACAGACGTAGACAGACGTAGACAGACGTAGACGTAGACAGACGTAGACGCAGACAGACGTAGACGCAGACAGACGTAAACGCTGATAGATGTAGACAGACGTAGACGCAGATAGACGTAGACAGACGTAGACGCAGATAGACGTAGACGCAGATAGACGTAGACAGACGTAGACGCAGACAGACGTAGACGCAGACAGACGTAGACGCAGATAGACGTAGACAGACGTAGACGCTGATAGACGTAGACAGACGTAGACGCAGATAGACGTAGACAGACGTAGACGCTGATAGACGTAGACAGACGTAGACGCAGATAGACGTAGACGCAGATAGACGTAGACGCAGATAGACGTAGACGCAGATAGACGTAGACGCAGATAGACGTAGACGCAGATAGACGCAGACAGACGTAGACGTAGACGCAGACAGACGTAGACGCAGACAGACGTAGACAGACGTAGACGCAGACAGACGTAGACGCAGACAGACGTAGACGCAGACAGACGTAGACAGACGTAGACGCAGACAGACGTAGACAGACGCAGACAGATGTAGACGCAGACAGATGTAGACGCAGACAGACGTAGACGCAGACAGACGTAGACGCAGACAGATGTAGACAAACGTAGACGCAGACAGACGTAGACGCAGACAGACGTAGACGTAGACAGACGTAGACAGACGTAGACGCAGACAGACGTAGACGTAGACAGACGTAGACGCAGACAGACGTAGACGCAGACAGACGTAGACGAAGACAGACGTAGACGCAGACAGACGCAGACAGACGTAGACAGATGTAGACAGACGTAGACAGATGTAGACAGACGTAG
The DNA here is from genome assembly GCF_048569485.1 of Anomaloglossus baeobatrachus. Lineage (NCBI taxonomy): Eukaryota > Metazoa > Chordata > Amphibia > Anura > Aromobatidae > Anomaloglossus > Anomaloglossus baeobatrachus. The sequence goes on along the minus strand of NC_134354.1, from coordinate 265,260,999 downwards.
ACGTAGACAGACGTAGACACAGACAGACGTAGACAGACATAGACGCAGACAGACGTAGACAGACATAGACGCAGACAGACGTAGACGAAGAGAGACGTAGACAGACGTAGACGCAGACAGACGTAGACAGATGTAGACAGACGTAGACAGACGTAGACGTAGACAGACGTAGACGCAAACAGACGTAGACGCTGATAGACGTAGACAGACGTAGACGCAGATAGACGTAGACGCTGATAGACGTAGACAGACGTAGACGCAGACAGACGTAGACGCTGATAGACGTAGACAGACGTAGACGCAGACAGACATAGACAGACGTAGACGCAGACAGACGTAGACAGACGTAGACGCAGACAGACGTAGACAGACGTAGACGCAGACAGACGTAGACAGACGTAGACGCAGACAGACGTAGACAGACGTAGACGCAGACAGACGTAGACAGACGTAGACGCACACAGACGTAGACAGACGTAGACGCAGACAGACGCAGACAGACGTAGACGCAGACAGAGGTAGACGCAGACAGACGTAGACGCAGACAGACGTAGACAGACGTAGACGCAGACAGACATAGACAGACGTAGACAGACATAGACGCAGACAGACGTAGACAGACGTAGACGCAGACAGACGTAGACAGACGTAGACGCAGACAGACGTAGACAGACGCAGACAGACGTAGACAGATGTAGACGTAGACAGACATAGACGCAGACAGACGTAGACAGACGTAGACGCAGACAGACGTAGACAGACGTAGACGCAGACAGACGTAGACAGACGTAGACGTAGACAGACGTAGACGTAGACAGACGTAGACAAAGACGCAGACAGACGTAGACAGACGTAGACGCAGACAGATGTAGACAGACGTAGACGCAGACAGACATAGACAGACGTAGACAGACATAGACGCAGACAGACGTAGACAGACGTAGACGCAGACAGACGTAGACAGACGTAGACGCAGACAGACGTAGACAGACGTAGACGCAGACAGACGTAGACAGACGTAGACGTAGACAGACGTAGACGTAGACAGACGTAGACGTAGACAGACGTAGACAAAGACGCAGACAGACGTAGACAGATGTAGACGCAGACAGACGTAGACGAAGACAGACGTAGACGCAGACAGACGCAGACAGACGTAGACGCAGACAGACTAGACAGACGTAGACGCAGACAGACGTAGACAGACGCAGACAGACGTAGACAGACGTAGACGTAGACAGACGTAGACGCAGACAGACGTAGACAAAGACGCAGACAGACGTAGACAGACGTAGACGCAGACAGACGCAGACAGACGTAGACAGATGTAGACGTAGACAGACGCAAACAGATGTAGACGCAGACAGACGTAGACGTAGACAGACGGAGACGCAGACAGACGTAGACGTAGACAGACGTAGACAGACGTAGACGCAGACAGACGTAGACGCAGACAGACGCAGACAGACGTAGACGCAGACAGACGTAGACAGACGTAGACGCAGACAGACGTAGACAGACGTAGACGTAGACAGACGTAGACGCAGACAGACGTAGACAGACGTAGACGTAGACAGACGTAGACGCAGAAAGACGTAGACGCAGACAGACGTAGACGCAGACAGACGTAGACGCAGACAGACGTAGACGCAGGCAGACGTAGACAGATGTAGACAGACGTAGACAGATGTAGACAGACGTAGACAGATGTAGACAGACGTAGACGTAGACAGACGTAGACGAAGAGAGACGTAGACAGACATAGACGCAGACAGACGTAGACGAAGAGAGACGTAGACAGACGTAGACGCAGACAGACGTAGACAGATGTAGACAGACGTAGACAGATGTAGACAGACGTAGACAGATGTAGACAGACGTAGACAGATGTAGACAGACGTAGACGTAGACAGACGTAGACGAAGAGAGACGTAGACAGACATAGACGCAGACAGACGTAGACGAAGAGAGACGTAGACAGACGTAGACAGACGTAGACGCAGACAGACGCAGACAGACGTAGACAGACGTAGACAGACGTAGACAGACGTAGACGTAGACAGACGTAGACGCAGACAGACGTAGACGCAGACAGACGTAAACGCTGATAGATGTAGACAGACGTAGACGCAGATAGACGTAGACAGACGTAGACGCAGATAGACGTAGACGCAGATAGACGTAGACAGACGTAGACGCAGACAGACGTAGACGCAGACAGACGTAGACGCAGACAGACGTAGACGCAGACAGACGTAGACGCAGATAGACGTAGACAGACGTAGACGCTGATAGACGTAGACAGACGTAGACGCAGATAGACGTAGACGCAGATAGACGTAGACGCAGATAGACGTAGACGCAGATAGACGCAGACAGACGTAGACGTAGACGCAGACAGACGTAGACGCAGACAGACGTAGACAGACGTAGACGCAGACAGACGTAGACGCAGACAGACGTAGACGCAGACAGACGTAGACAGACGTAGACGCAGACAGACGTAGACAGACGCAGACAGATGTAGACGCAGACAGATGTAGACGCAGACAGACGTAGACGCAGACAGACGTAGACGCAGCCAGACGTAGACGCAGCCAGACGTAGACGCAGACAGATGTAGACAAACGTAGACGCAGACAGACGTAGACAGACGTAGACGTAGACAGACGTAGACGTAGACAGACGTAGACGCAGACAGACGTAGACAGACGTAGACGCAGACAGACGTAGACGCAGACAGACGTAGACGCAGACAGACGTAGACGCAGACAGACGCAGACAGACGTAGACAGATGTAGACAGACGTAGACAGATGTAGACAGACGTAGACGTAGACAGACGTAGACACAGACAGACGTAGACAGACATAGACGCAGACAGACGTAGACGAAGAGAGACGTAGACAGACGTAGACGCAGACAGACGTAGACAGATGTAGACAGACGTAGACAGACGTAGACGTAGACAGACGTAGACGCAAACAGACGTAGACGCTGATAGACGTAGACAGACGTAGACGCTGATAGACGTAGACAGACGTAGACGCAGATAGACGTAGACAGACGTAGACGCAGACAGACGTAGACGCTGATAGACGTAGACAGACGTAGACGCAGACAGACGTAGACAGACGTAGACGCAGACAGACGTAGACAGACGTAGACGCAGACAGACGTAGACAGACGTAGACGCAGACAGACGTAGACAGACGTAGACGCAGACAGACGTAGACAGACGTAGACGCAGACAGACGTAGACAGACGTAGACGCACACAGACGTAGACAGACGTAGACGCAGACAGACGTAGACGCAGACAGACGTAGACGCAGACAGACGTAGACGCAGACAGACGTAGACGCAGACAGACGTAGGCGCAGACAGACGTAGACAGACGTAGACGCAGACAGACGTAGACAGACGTAGACAGACGTAGACGCAGACAGACGTAGACAGACGTAGACGCAGACAGACGTAGACAGACGTAGACGCAGACAGACGTAGACAGACGCAGACAGACGTAGACAGATGTAGACGTAGACAGACATAGACGCAGACAGACGTAGACAGACGTAGACGCAGACAGACGTAGACAGACGTAGACGCAGACAGACATAGACAGACGTAGACAGACATAGACGCAGACAGACGTAGACAGACGTAGACGCAGACAGACGTAGACAGACGTAGACGCAGACAGACGTAGACAGACGTAGACGCAGACAGACGTAGACAGACGTAGACGTAGACAGACGTAGACGTAGACAGACGTAGACAAAGACGCAGACAGACGTAGACAGATGTAGACGCAGACAGACGCAGACAGACGTAGACGCAGACAGACTAGACAGACGTAGACGCAGACAGACGTAGACAGACGCAGACAGACGTAGACAGACGTAGACGTAGACAGACGTAGACGCAGACAGACGTAGACAAAGACGCAGACAGACGTAGACAGACGTAGACGCAGACAGACGTAGACAGACGTAGACAGACGTAGACGCAGACAGACGTAGGCGCAGACAGACGTAGACAGATGTAGACGTAGACAGACGCAAACAGATGTAGACGCAGACAGACGTAGACAGACGTAGACGCAGACAGACGTAGACAGACGTAGACAGACGTAGACGCAGACAGACGTAGACAGACGTAGACGGACGTAGACAGACGTAGACGCAGACAGACGCAGACGCAGACAGACGTAGGCGCAGACAGACGTAGACAGACGTAGACGCAGACAGACATAGACAGACGTAGACAGACATAGACGCAGACAGACGTAGACAGACGTAGACGCAGACAGACGTAGACAGACGTAGACGCAGACAGACGTAGACAGACGTAGACACAGACAGACGTAGACAGACGTAGACAGACGTAGACGCAGACAGACGTAGGCGCAGACAGACGTAGACAAACGCAGACAGACGTAGACAGATGTAGACGTAGACAGACGCAAACAGATGTAGACGCAGACAGACGTAGACAGACGTAGACGCAGACAGACGTAGACAGACGTAGACAGACGTAGACGCAGACAGACGTAGACAGACGTAGACGGACGTAGACAGACGTAGACGCAGACAGACGCAGACAGATGTAGACGCAGACAGATGTAGACGCAGACAGACGTAGACGTAGACAGACGCAGACAGACGTAGACGCAGACAGACGCAGACAGACGTAGACGCAGACAGACGTAGACGCAGACAGACGTAGACAGACGTAGACGTAGACAGACGTAGACGCAGACAGACGTAGACGCAGACAGACGTAGACGCAGACAGACGTAGACGCTGATAGACGTAGACAGACGTAGACGCAGACAGACGTAGACGCTGATAGACGTAGACAGACGTAGACGCAGATAGACGTAGACGCAGATAGACGCAGACAGACATAGACGTAGACGCAGACAGACGTAGACAGACGTAGACAGACGTAGACGCAAACAGACGTAGACAGACGTAGACGCAGACAGACGTAGACAGACGTAGACGCAGACAGACGTAGACAGACGTAGACGCAGACAGACGTAGACAGACGTAGACGCAGACAGACGTAGACAGACGTAGACGCAGACAGACGTAGACGCAGACAGACGTAGACGCAGACAGACGTAGACAGACGTAGACGCAGACAGACATAGACAGACGTAGACAGACGTAGACGCAGACAGACGTAGACAGACGTAGACGCAGACAGACGTAGACAGACGTAGACGCAGACAGACGTAGACAGACGTAGACGCAGACAGACGTAGACAGACGTAGACGCAGACAGACGTAGACAGACGTAGACGCAGACAGACGCAGACAGACGTAGACGCAGACAGACGTAGACGCAGACAGACGTAGACGCAGACAGACTAGACAGACGTAGACGCAGACAGACGCAGACAGACGTAGACAGACGTAGACGCAGACAGACGTAGACAGACGTAGACGTAGACAGACGCAGACAGACGTAGACGCAGACAGACGTAGACGCAGACAGACGTAGACGCAGACAGACGTAGACGCAGACAGACGTAGACGCAGACAGACTAGACAGACGTAGACGCAGACAGACGCAGACAGACGTAGACAGACGTAGACGCAGACAGACGTAGACAGACGTAGACGTAGACAGACGCAGACAGACGTAGACGCAGACAGACGTAGACGCAGACAGACGTAGACGCAGACAGACGTAGACGCAGACAGACGTAGACAGACGTAGACGCAGACAGACGTAGACGCAGACAGACATAGACAGACGTAGACGCAGACAGACGCAGACAGACGTAGACAGACGTAGACGCAGACTGACGTAGACAGACGCAGACGCAGACAGACGTAGACGCAGACAGACGCAGACAGACGTAGACGCAGACAGACGTAGACAGACGTAGACGCAGACAGACGTAGACAGACGTAGACGCAGACAGACGTAGACGCAGACAGACGTAGACAGACGTAGACGCAGACAGACGTAGACAGACGTAGACGCAGACAGACGTAGACGCAGACAGACGTAGACGTAGACAGACGTAGACAAAGACGCAGACGTAGACGCAGACAGACGTAGACGCAGACAGACGTAGACGCAGACAGACGTAAACGCAGACAGACGTAGACAGACGTAGACGTAGACAGAGGCAGACAGACGTAGACGTAGACAGACGTAGACGCAGACAGACGTAGACAGACGTAGACGCAGACAGACGTAGACAGACGCAGACAGACGTAGACGCAGACAGACGTAGACGCAGACAGACGTAGACGCAGACAGACGTAGACGCAGACAGACGCAGACAGACGTAGACGCAGACAGACGCAGACAGACGTAGACGCAGACAGACGCAGACAGACGTAGACGCAGACAGACGTAGACAGACGTAGACGCAGACAGACGTAGACAGACGTAGACGCAGACAGACGTAGACGCAGACAGACGCAGACAGACGTAGACAGACGTAGACGCAGACAGACGTAGACGCAGACAGACGTAGACGCAGACAGACGTAGACGCAGACAGACGTAGACAGACGTAGACAAAGACGCAGACAGACGTAGACGCAGACAGACGTAGACAGACGTAGACGCAGACAGACGTAGACAGACGTAGACGCAGACAGACACAGACAGACGCAGACAGACGTAGACAGACATAGACGCAGACAGACGTAGACGCAGACAGACGTAGACGCAGACAGACGTAGACGCAGACAGACGTAGACGCAGACAGACGTAGACGCAGACAGACGTAAACGCAGACAGACGTAGACAGACGTAGACGTAGACAGAGGCAGACAGACGTAGACGTAGACAGACGTAGACGCAGACAGACGTAGACAGACGTAGACGTAGACAGACGCAGACAGATGTAGACGCAGACAGACGTAGACGCAGACAGACGTAGACAGACGCAGACAGATGTAGACGCAGACAGATGTAGACGCAGACAGATGTAGACGCAGACAGATGTAGACGCAGACAGACGTAGACGCAGACAGACGTAGATGTAGACAGACGTAGACAGACGTAGACGCAGACAGACGTAGACGCAGACAGACGTAGACGCAGACAGACGTAGACGCAGACAGACGTAGACAGACGTAGACGCAGATAGACGTAGACAGACTCAGACGCAGACAGACGTAGACGCAGACAGACGTAGACGTAGACAGACGTAGACGTAGACAGACGTAGACGCAGACAGACGCAGACAGACGCAGACAGACGTAGACGCAGACAGACGCCGACAGACGTAGACGCAGACAGACGCCGACAGACGTAGACGCCGACAGACGTAGACGGCGACAGACGTAGACGCAGACAAACGTAGACGCAGACAGACGTAGACAGACGTAGACGCAGACAGACGTAGACAGACGCAGACAGATGTAGACGCAGACAGACGTAGACGCAGACAGACGAAGACAGACGTAGACGCAGACAGACGTAGACAGACGCAGACAGATGTAGACGCAGACAGACGAAGACAGACGTAGACGCAGACAGACGTAGACAGACGCAGACAGATGTAGACGCAGACAGACGTAGACGCAGACAGACGAAGACAGACGTAGACGCAGACAGACGTAGACAGACGCAGACAGATGTAGACGCAGACAGATGTAGACGCAGACAGACGTAGACGCAGACAGACGTAGACGCAGACAGACGTAGACGCAGACAGATGTAGACGCAGACAGATGTAGACAGACGTAGACGCAGACAGACGTAGACAGACGTAGACGCAGACAGACGCAGACAGACGTAGACGCAGACAGACGTAGACGCAGACAGACGTAGACGCAGACAGACGTAGACGCAGACAGACGCAGACAGACGTAGACGCAGACAGACTAGACAGACGTAGACGCAGACAGACGTAGACAGACGCAGACAGACGTAGACAGACGTAGACGCAGACAGACGTAGATAGACGTAGACGTAGACGTAGACAGACGTAGACGTAGACAGACGTAGACAGACGTAGACGCAGACAGACGTAGACGCAGACAGACGTAGACAGACGTAGACGCAGACAGACTAGACAGACGTAGACGCAGACAGACGTAGACAAAGACGCAGACAGACGTAGACAGACGTAGACGCAGACAGACGTAGACAGACGTAGACAGACGTAGACGCAGACAGACGTAGACAAAGACGCAGACAGACGTAGACAGACGTAGACGCAGACAGATGTAGACAGACGTAGACGCAGACAGACGTAGACAGACGTAGACGCAGACAGACGTAGACAGACGTAGACGGACGTAGACAGACGTAGACGCAGACAGACGCAGACAGATGTAGACGCAGACAGATGTAGACGCAGACAGACGTAGACGTAGACAGACGTAGACAGACGCAGACAGACGTAGACAGACGTAGACGTAGACAGACGCAGACAGACGTAGACGCAGACAGACGTAGACAGACGTAGACGCAGACAGACGTAGACAGACGTAGACGCAGACAGACACAGACAGACGCAGACAGACGTAGACAGACGTAGACGCAGACAGACGTAGACGCAGACAGACGTAGATGCAGACAGACGTAGACGCAGACAGACGTAGACGCAGACAGACGTAAACGCAGACAGACGTAGACAGACGTAGACGTAGACAGACGTAGACGCAGACAGACGTAGACAGACGTAGACGTAGACAGACGCAGACAGATGTAGACGCAGACAGACGTAGACGCAGACAGACGTAGACAGACGCAGACAGATGTAGACGCAGACAGATGTAGACGCAGACAGATGTAGACGCAGACAGATGTAGACGCAGACAGATGTAGACGCAGACAGATGTAGACGCAGACAGACGTAGACGCAGACAGACGTAGACGTAGACAGACGTAGACAGACGTAGACGCAGACAGACGTAGACGCAGACAGACGTAGACAGACGTAGACGCAGATAGACGTAGACAGACTCAGACGCAGACAGACGTAGACGCAGACAGACGTAGACGCAGACAGATGTAGACAGACGTAGACGCAGACAGACGTAGACAGACGTAGACGCAGACAGACGCAGACAGACGTAGACGCAGACAGACGTAGACGCAGACAGACGTAGACGCAGACAGACGTAGACGCAGACAGACGTAGACGCAGACAGACGCAGACAGACGTAGACGCAGACAGACTAGACAGACGTAGATGCAGACAGACGTAGACAGACGCAGACAGACGTAGACAGACGTAGACGCAGACAGACGTAGACAGACGTAGACGCTGATAGACGTAGACAGACGTAGACGCAGATAGACGTAGACAGACGTAGACGCAGACAGACGTAGACGCTGATAGACGTAGACAGACGTAGACGCAGATAGACGTAGACGCAGATAGACGTAGACGCAGATAGACGTAGACGCAGATAGACGCAGACAGACATAGACGTAGACGCAGACAGACGTAGACAGACGTAGACGCAGACAGACGTAGACAGACGTAGACGCAGACAGACGTAGACGTAGACAGACGTAGACGCAGACAGACGTAGACGCAGACAGACGCAGACAGACGTAGACGCAGACAGACGCAGACAGACGTAGACGCAGACAGACGTAGACGCAGACACAGACGCAGACAGACGCAGACAGACGTAGACGCAGACAGACGTAGACGTAGACAGACGTAGACGCAGACAGACGTAGACGCAGACAGACGCAGACAGACGTAGACAGACGCAGACAGACGTAGACGCAGACAGACGCAGACAGACGCAGACATAGACGCAGACGTAGACGCAGACGTAGACGCAGACGTAGACGCAGACGTAGACAGACGTAGACGCAGAAAGACGTAGACAGACGTAGACGCAGACAGACGTAGACGTAGACGCAGACGCAGACGCAGACGTAGACGTAGACGCAGACGTAGACGTAGACGCAGACGCAGACGCAGACAGACGCAGACAGACGCAGACAGACGTAGACAGACGTAGACAGACGCAGACAGACGTAGACGCAGACAGACGTAGACAGACGTAGACGTAAACAGACGTAGACGCAGACAGACGCAGACAGACGTAGACAGACGTATACAGACGTAGACGTATACAGACGTAGACGCAGACAGACGTAGACGCAGACAGACGTAGACGCAGGCAGACGTAGACAGATGTAGACAGACGTAGACAGACGTAGACGCAGGCAGACGTAGACAGACGTAGACAGACGTAGACAGACGCAGACAGACGTAGACAGACGTAGACGCAGACAGACGTAGACAGACGTAGACACAGACAGACGTAGACAGACGTAGACGCAGACAGACGTAGACAGACGTAGACGCAGACAGACGTAGACAGACGCAGACGTAGACGCAGACAGACGTAGACAGACGCAGACAGACGCAGACAGACGTAGACAGAGGCAGACAGACGCAGACAGACGTAGACGCAGACAGACGTAGACGCAGACAGACGTAGACGCAGACAGACGTAGGCGCAGACAGACGTAGACAGACGTAGACGCAGACAGACATAGACAGACGTAGACAGACGTAGACGCAGACAGACGTAGACAGACGTAGACGCAGACAGACGTAGACAGACGTAGACGTAGACAGACGCAGACAGATGTAGACGCAGACAGATGTAGACGCAGACAGATGTAGACGCAGACAGACGTAGACGCAGACAGACGTAGACAGACGTAGACAGACGTAGACGCAGACAGACGTAGACGCAGACAGACGTAGACAGACGTAGACAGACGTAGACGTAGACAGACGCAGACAGATGTAGACGCAGACAGATGTAGACGCAGACAGATGTAGACGCAGACAGATGTAGACGCAGACAGACGTAGACGCAGACAGACGTAGACAGATGTAGACAGACGCAGACAGACGCAGACAGACGTAGACGCAGACAGATGTAGACAGACGCAGACAGATGTAGACAGACGCAGACAGATGTAGACAGACGCAGACAGACGTAGACAGACGCAGACAGACGTAGACGCAGACAGACGCAGACAGACGCAGATAGACGTAGACAGACGTAGACGCAGACAGACGTAGACGCAGATAGACGTAGACGCAGATAGACGTAGACGTAGATAGACGTAGACGCAGACAGACGCAGACAGACATAGACGTAGACGCAGACAGACGTAGACAGACGTAGACGCAGACAGACGTAGACAGACGTAGACGCAGACAGACGTAGACGTAGACAGACGTAGACGCAGACAGACGTAGACGCAGACAGACGTAGACAGACGTAGACAGACGTAGACGCAGACAGACGCAGACAGACGTAGACGCAGACAGACGCAGACAGACGCAGACGTAGACGCAGACAGACGCAGACAGACGCAGACAGACGTAGACGGACGTAGACAGACGTAGACAGACGCAGACAGATGTAGACGCAGACAGACGCAGACAGACGTAGACAGACGTAGACGCAGACAGACGTAGACAGACGTAGACGCAGACAGACGTAGACAGACGTAGACGCAGACAGACGTAGACAGACGTAGACGCAGACAGACGTAGACAGACGTAGACGCAGACAGACGTAGACGCAGACAGACGTAGACAGACGTAGACGCAGACAGACGTAGACAGACGTAGACGCAGACAGACGTAGACGCAGACAGACGTAGACAGACGTAGACGCAGACAGACGTAGACAGACGTAGACGCAGACAGACGTAGACAGACGTAGACGCAGACAGACGTAGACGCAGACAGACGTAGACAGACGTAGACGCAGACAGACGTAGACAGACGTAGACGCAGACAGACGTAGACAGACGTAGACGTAGACAGACGTAGACGTAGACAGACGTAGACAGACGCAGACAGATGTAGACGCAGACAGATGTAGACGCAGACAGATGTAGACGCAGACAGATGTAGACGCAGACAGACGTAGACAGACGTAGACAGACGTAGACGTAGACAGACGCAGACAGATGTAGACGCAGACAGATGTAGACGCAGACAGATGTAGACGCAGACAGACGTAGACAGACGTAGACGTAGACAGACGTAGACGCAGACAGACGTAGACGCAGACAGACGTAGACAGATGTAGACAGACGCAGACAGACGCAGACAGACGTAGACGCAGACAGATGTAGACAGACGCAGACAGATGTAGACAGAGGCAGACAGACGCAGACAGACGTAGACGCAGACAGACGTAGACGCAGACAGACGTAGACGCAGACAGACGTAGGCGCAGACAGACGTAGACAGACGTAGACGCAGACAGACATAGACAGACGTAGACAGACGTAGACGCAGACAGACGTAGACAGACGTAGACGCAGACAGACGTAGACGCAGACAGACGTAGACGCAGACAGACGTAGACGCAGACAGATGTAGACAGACGTAGACGCAGACAGACGTAGACAGACGTAGACGCAGACAGACGCAGACAGACGTAGACGCAGACAGACGTAGACGCAGACAGACGTAGACGCAGACAGACGTAGACGCAGACAGACGCAGACAGACGTAGACGCAGACAGACTAGACAGACGTAGACGCAGACAGACGTAGACAGACGCAGACAGACGTAGACAGACGTAGACGCAGACAGACGTAGACAGACGTAGACGTAGACAGACGTAGACGTAGACAGACGTAGACGTAGACAGACGTAGACAGACGTAGACGCAGACAGACGTAGACGCAGACAGACGTAGACAGACGTAGACGCAGACAGACTAGACAGACGTAGACGCAGACAGACGTAGACAAAGACGCAGACAGACGTAGACAGACGTAGACGCAGACAGACGTAGACAGACGTAGACAGACGTAGACGCAGACAGACGTAGACAAAGACACAGACAGACGTAGACAGACGTAGACGCAGACAGACGTAGACAGACGTAGACGCAGACAGATGTAGACAGACGTAGACGCAGACAGACGTAGACAGACGTAGACGCAGACAGACGTAGACGGACGTAGACAGACGTAGACGCAGACAGACGCAGACAGATGTAGACGCAGACAGACGTAGACGCAGACAGACGTAGACGCAGACAGACGTAGACAGACGCAGACAGACGTAGACAGACGCAGACAGACGTAGACGCAGACAGACGCAGACAGACGCAGACATAGACGCAGACGTAGACGCAGACGTAGACGCAGACGTAGACAGACGTAGACGCAGAAAGACGTAGACAGACGTAGACGCAGACAGACGTAGACGTAGACGCAGACGCAGACGTAGACGTAGACGCAGACGTAGACGTAGACGCAGACGCAGACGCAGACGCAGACAGACGTAGACAGACGTAGACAGACGTAGACAGACGCAGACAGACGTAGACGCAGACAGACGTAGACAGACGTAGACGTAAACAGACGTAGACGCAGACAGACGCAGACAGACGTAGACAGACGTATACAGACGTAGACGTATACAGACGTAGACGCAGACAGACGTAGACGCAGACAGACGTAGACGCAGGCAGACGTAGACAGATGTAGACAGACGTAGACAGACGTAGACGCAGGCAGACGTAGACAGACGTAGACAGACGTAGACAGACGCAGACAGACGTAGACAGACGTAGACGCAGACAGACGTAGACAGACGTAGACGCAGACAGACGTAGACAGACGTAGACGCAGACAGACGTAGACAGACGTAGACGCAGACAGACGTAGACAGACGCAGACGTAGACGCAGACAGACGTAGACAGACGCAGACGTAGACGCAGACAGACGCAGACAGACGTAGACAGAGGCAGACAGACGCAGACAGACGTAGACGCAGACAGACGTAGACGCAGACAGACGTAGACGCAGACAGACGTAGGCGCAGACAGACGTAGACAGACGTAGACGCAGACAGACATAGACAGACGTAGACAGACGTAGACGTAGACAGACGCAGACAGATGTAGACGCAGACAGATGTAGACGCAGACAGATGTAGACGCAGACAGACGTAGACGCAGACAGATGTAGACGCAGACAGACGTAGACGCAGACAGACGTAGACAGACGCAGACAGACGTAGACGCAGACAGACGTAGACGCAGACAGACGTAGACAGACGTAGACAGACGTAGACGTAGACAGACGCAGACAGATGTAGACGCAGACAGATGTAGACGCAGACAGATGTAGACGCAGACAGATGTAGACGCAGACAGACGTAGACAGACGTAGACGTAGACAGACGTAGACGCAGACAGACGTAGACGCAGACAGACGTAGACAGATGTAGACAGACGCAGACAGACGCAGACAGACGTAGACGCAGACAGATGTAGACAGACGCAGACAGATGTAGACAGACGCAGACAGATGTAGACAGACGCAGACAGACGTAGACAGACGCAGACAGACGTAGACGCAGACAGACGCAGACAGACGCAGATAGACGTAGACAGACGTAGACGCAGACAGACGTAGACACTGATAGACGTAGACAGACGTAGACGCAGATAGACGTAGACGCAGATAGACGTAGACGCAGATAGACGTAGACAAAGACACAGACAGACGTAGACAGACGTAGACGCAGACAGACGTAGACAGACGTAGACGCAGACAGATGTAGACAGACGTAGACGCAGACAGACGCAGACAGACGTAGACAGACGTAGACGCAGACAGACGTAGACGGACGTAGACAGACGTAGACGCAGACAGACGCAGACAGATGTAGACGCAGACAGACGTAGACGCAGACAGACGTAGACGCAGACAGACGTAGACAGACGCAGACAGACGTAGACAGACGCAGACAGACGTAGACGCAGACAGACGCAGACAGACGCAGACATAGACGCAGACGTAGACGCAGACGTAGACGCAGACGTAGACGCAGACGTAGACAGACGTAGACGCAGAAAGACGTAGACAGACGTAGACGCAGACAGACGTAGACGTAGACGCAGACGCAGACGTAGACGTAGACGCAGACGTAGACGTAGACGCAGACGCAGACGCAGACGCAGACAGACGTAGACAGACGTAGACAGACGTAGACAGACGCAGACAGACGTAGACGCAGACAGACGTAGACAGACGTAGACGTAAACAGACGTAGACGCAGACAGACGCAGACAGACGTAGACAGACGTATACAGACGTAGACGTATACAGACGTAGACGCAGACAGACGTAGACGCAGACAGACGTAGACGCAGGCAGACGTAGACAGATGTAGACAGACGTAGACAGACGTAGACGCAGGCAGACGTAGACAGACGTAGACAGACGTAGACAGACGCAGACAGACGTAGACAGACGTAGACGCAGACAGACGTAGACAGACGTAGACGCAGACAGACGTAGACAGACGTAGACGCAGACAGACGTAGACAGACGTAGACGCAGACAGACGTAGACAGACGCAGACGTAGACGCAGACAGACGTAGACAGACGCAGACGTAGACGCAGACAGACGCAGACAGACGTAGACAGAGGCAGACAGACGCAGACAGACGTAGACGCAGACAGACGTAGACGCAGACAGACGTAGACGCAGACAGACGTAGGCGCAGACAGACGTAGACAGACGTAGACGCAGACAGACATAGACAGACGTAGACAGACGTAGACGTAGACAGACGCAGACAGATGTAGACGCAGACAGATGTAGACGCAGACAGATGTAGACGCAGACAGACGTAGACGCAGACAGATGTAGACGCAGACAGACGTAGACGCAGACAGACGTAGACAGACGCAGACAGACGTAGACGCAGACAGACGTAGACGCAGACAGACGTAGACAGACGTAGACAGACGTAGACGTAGACAGACGCAGACAGATGTAGACGCAGACAGATGTAGACGCAGACAGATGTAGACGCAGACAGATGTAGACGCAGACAGACGTAGACAGACGTAGACGTAGACAGACGTAGACGCAGACAGACGTAGACAGATGTAGACAGACGCAGACAGACGCAGACAGACGTAGACGCAGACAGATGTAGACAGACGCAGACAGATGTAGACAGACGCAGACAGATGTAGACAGACGCAGACAGACGTAGACAGACGCAGACAGACGTAGACGCAGACAGACGCAGACAGACGCAGATAGACGTAGACAGACGTAGACGCAGACAGACGTAGACACTGATAGACGTAGACAGACGTAGACGCAGATAGACGTAGACGCAGATAGACGTAGACGCAGATAGACGTAGACGCAGATAGACGTAGACGCAGATAGACGTAGACGCAGATAGACGCAGACAGACATAGACGTAGACGCAGACAGACGTAGACAGACGTAGACGCAGACAGACGTAGACAGACGTAGACGCAGACAGACGTAGACGTAGACAGACGTAGACGTAGACAGACGTAGACAGACGTAGACAGACGTAGACGCAGACAGACGCAGACAGACGTAGACGCAGACAGACGCAGACAGACGCAGACGTAGACGCAGACAGACGCAGACAGACGCAGACAGACGTAGACGGACGTAGACAGACGTAGACAGACGCAGACAGATGTAGACGCAGACAGACGCAGACAGACGTAGACAGATGTAGACGCAGACAGACGTAGACGCAGACAGACGTAGACAGACGTAGACGCAGACAGACGTAGACAGACGTAGACGCAGACAGACGTAGACAGACGTAGACGCAGACAGACGTAGACAGACGTAGACGCAGACAGACGTAGACAGACGTAGACGCAGACAGACGTAGACAGACGTAGACGCAGACAGACGTAGACAGACGTAGACGCAGACAGACGTAGACAGACGTAGACGCAGACAGACGTAGACAGACGTAGACGCAGACAGACGTAGACGCAGACAGACGTAGACAGACGTAGACGCAGACAGACGTAGACAGACGTAGACGCAGACAGACGTAGACGCAGACAGACGTAGACAGACGTAGACGCAGACAGACGTAGACAGACGTAGACGCAGACAGACGTAGACAGACGTAGACGCAGACAGACGTAGACAGACGTAGACGCAGACAGACGTAGACGCAGACAGACGCAGACAGACGTAGACAGACGTAGACGTAGACAGACGTAGACGTAGACAGACGTAGACGCAGACAGACGTAGACAGACGCAGACAGACGCAGACAGACGCAGACGGACGTAGACGCAGGCAGACGTAGACAGATGTAGACAGACGTAGACAGACGTAGACGCAGGCAGACGCAGGCAGACGTAGACAGACGTAGACAGACGTAGACAGACGCAGACAGA
Organism: Anomaloglossus baeobatrachus; assembly: GCF_048569485.1. Taxonomy (NCBI): domain Eukaryota; kingdom Metazoa; phylum Chordata; class Amphibia; order Anura; family Aromobatidae; genus Anomaloglossus; species Anomaloglossus baeobatrachus. The sequence goes on along the minus strand of NC_134354.1, from coordinate 265,243,785 downwards.
CGTAGACGCAGACAGACGTAGACAGACGTAGACGTAAACAGACGTAGACGCAGACAGACGCAGACAGACGTAGACAGACGTATACAGACGTAGACGTATACAGACGTAGACGCAGACAGACGTAGACGCAGACAGACGTAGACGCAGGCAGACGTAGACAGATGTAGACAGACGTAGACAGACGTAGACGCAGGCAGACGTAGACAGACGTAGACAGACGTAGACAGACGCAGACAGACGTAGACAGACGTAGACGCAGACAGACGTAGACAGACGTAGACGCAGACAGACGTAGACAGACGTAGACGCAGACAGACGTAGACAGACGTAGACGCAGACAGACGTAGACAGACGCAGACGTAGACGCAGACAGACGTAGACAGACGCAGACGTAGACGCAGACAGACGCAGACAGACGTAGACAGAGGCAGACAGACGCAGACAGACGTAGACGCAGACAGACGTAGACGCAGACAGACGTAGGCGCAGACAGACGTAGACAGACGTAGACGCAGACAGACATAGACAGACGTAGACAGACGTAGACGTAGACAGACGCAGACAGATGTAGACGCAGACAGATGTAGACGCAGACAGATGTAGACGCAGACAGACGTAGACGCAGACAGACGTAGACGCAGACAGACGTAGACGCAGACAGACGTAGACAGACGTAGACAGACGTAGACGTAGACAGACGCAGACAGATGTAGACGCAGACAGATGTAGACGCAGACAGATGTAGACGCAGACAGATGTAGACGCAGACAGACGTAGACAGACGTAGACGTAGACAGACGTAGACGCAGACAGACGTAGACGCAGACAGACGTAGACAGATGTAGACAGACGCAGACAGACGCAGACAGACGTAGACGCAGACAGATGTAGACAGACGCAGACAGATGTAGACAGACGCAGACAGATGTAGACAGACGCAGACAGACGTAGACAGACGCAGACAGACGTAGACGCAGACAGACGCAGACAGACGCAGATAGACGTAGACAGACGTAGACGCAGACAGACGTAGACACTGATAGACGTAGACAGACGTAGACGCAGATAGACGTAGACGCAGATAGACGTAGACGCAGATAGACGTAGACGCAGATAGACGTAGACGCAGATAGACGCAGACAGACATAGACGTAGACGCAGACAGACGTAGACAGACGTAGACGCAGACAGACGTAGACGTAGACAGACGTAGACGTAGACAGACGTAGACGCAGACAGACGTAGACAGACGTAGACAGACGTAGACGCAGACAGACGCAGACAGACGTAGACGCAGACAGACGCAGACAGACGCAGACGTAGACGCAGACAGACGCAGACAGACGCAGACAGACGTAGACGGACGTAGACAGACGTAGACAGACGCAGACAGATGTAGACGCAGACAGACGCAGACAGACGTAGACAGATGTAGACGCAGACAGACGTAGACGCAGACAGACGTAGACAGACGTAGACGCAGACAGACGTAGACAGACGTAGACGCAGACAGACGTAGACAGACGTAGACGCAGACAGACGTAGACAGACGTAGACGCAGACAGACGTAGACAGACGTAGACGCAGACAGACGTAGACAGACGTAGACGCAGACAGACGTAGACAGACGTAGACGCAGACAGACGTAGACAGACGTAGACGCAGACAGACGTAGACAGACGTAGACGCAGACAGACGTAGACGCAGACAGACGTAGACAGACGTAGACGCAGACAGACGTAGACAGACGTAGACGCAGACAGACGTAGACGCAGACAGACGTAGACAGACGTAGACGCAGACAGACGTAGACAGACGTAGACGCAGACAGACGTAGACAGACGTAGACGCAGACAGACGTAGACAGACGTAGACGCAGACAGACGTAGACGCAGACAGACGCAGACAGACGTAGACAGACGTAGACGTAGACAGACGTAGACGTAGACAGACGTAGACGCAGACAGACGTAGACAGACGCAGACAGACGCAGACAGACGCAGACGGACGTAGACGCAGGCAGACGTAGACAGATGTAGACAGACGTAGACAGACGTAGACGCAGGCAGACGCAGGCAGACGTAGACAGACGTAGACAGACGTAGACAGACGTAGACAGACGCAGACAGACGTAGACAGACGTAGACGCCGACAGACGTAGACGCAGACAGACGCCGACAGACGTAGACGCAGACAGACGTAGACGCAGACAGACGTAGACGTAGACAGACGTAGACAGACGTAGACGCAGACAGACGTAGACGTAGACAGACGTAGACGTAGGCAGACGTAGACGCAGAAAGACGTAGACGCAGACAGACGCAGACAGACGTAGACAGACGTAGACGTAGGCAGACGCAAACAGATGTAGACGCAGACAGACGTAGACGTAGACAGACGTAGACGCAGACAACGTAGACAGACGTAGACAGACGTAGACGTAGACAGACGTAGACGTAGACAGACGTAGACAGACGTAGACGCAGACAGACGTAGACGCAGACAGACGCAGACAGACGTAGACGCAGACAGACGCAGACAGACGTAGACGCAGACAGACGTAGACAGACGTAGACGCAGACAGACGTAGACAAACGTAGACGTAGACAGACGTAGACACAGACAGACGTAGACGCAGACAGACGTAGACGCAGGCAGACGTAGACGCAGGCAGACGTAGACAGATGTAGACAGACGTAGACATAGACAAACGTAGACACAGACAGACGTAGACGAAGAGAGACGTAGACAGACGTAGACAGACGTAGACGCAGACAGACGCAGACAGACGTAGACAGACGTAGACAGACGTAGACAGACGTAGACGTAGACAGACGTAGACGTAGACAGACGTAGACGCAGACAGACGTAGACAGACACAGACGTAGACGTAGACGCAGACAGACGTAGACGCAGACAGACGTAGACGCAGACAGACGTAGATGCAGAAAGACGTAGACGCAGACAGACGTAGACGCAGACAGACGTAAACGCTGATAGATGTAGACAGACGTAGACGCAGATAGACGTAGACAGACGTAGACGCAGATAGACGCAGATAGACGTAGACGCAGATAGACGTAGACGCAGACAGACGTAGACGCAGACAGACGTAGACGCAGACAGACGTAGACGCTGATAGACGTAGACAGACGTAGACGCTGATAGACGTAGACAGACGTAGACGCAGATAGACGTAGACAGACGTAGACGCAGATAGACGTAGACAGACGTAGACGCTGATAGACGCTGATAGACGTAGACGCTGATAGACGTAGACAGACGTAGACGCAGATAGACGTAGACGCAGATAGACGTAGACGCAGACAGACGTAGACAGACGTAGACGGACGTAGACAGACGTAGACAGACGCAGACAGATGTAGACGCAGACAGACGCAGACAGACGCAGACAGACGTAGACAGATGTAGACGCAGACAGACGTAGACGCAGACAGACGTAGACAGACGTAGACGCAGACAGACGTAGACAGACGTAGACGCAGACAGACGTAGACAGACGTAGACGCAGACAGACGTAGACAGACGTAGACGCAGACAGACGTAGACAGACGTAGACGCAGACAGACGTAGACAGACGTAGACGCAGACAGACGTAGACAGACGTAGACGCAGACAGACGTAGACAGACGTAGACGCAGACAGACGTAGACAGACGTAGACGCAGACAGACGTAGACGCAGACAGACGTAGACAGACGTAGACGCAGACAGACGTAGACAGACGTAGACGCAGACAGACGTAGACGCAGACAGACGTAGACAGACGTAGACGCAGACAGACGTAGACAGACGTAGACGCAGACAGACGTAGACAGACGTAGACGCAGACAGACGTAGACAGACGTAGACGCAGACAGACGTAGACAGACGTAGACGCAGACAGACGTAGACGCAGACAGACGCAGACAGACGTAGACAGACGTAGACGTAGACAGACGTAGACGTAGACAGACGTAGACGCAGACAGACGTAGACAGACGCAGACAGACGCAGACAGACGCAGACGGACGTAGACGCAGGCAGACGTAGACAGATGTAGACAGACGTAGACAGACGTAGACGCAGGCAGACGCAGGCAGACGTAGACAGACGTAGACAGACGTAGACAGACGTAGACAGACGCAGACAGACGTAGACAGACGTAGACGCCGACAGACGTAGACGCAGACAGACGCCGACAGACGTAGACGCAGACAGACGTAGACGCAGACAGACGTAGACGTAGACAGACGTAGACAGACGTAGACGCAGACAGACGTAGACGTAGACAGACGTAGACGTAGGCAGACGTAGACGCAGAAAGACGTAGACGCAGACAGACGCAGACAGACGTAGACAGACGTAGACGTAGGCAGACGCAAACAGATGTAGACGCAGACAGACGTAGACGTAGACAGACGTAGACGCAGACAACGTAGACAGACGTAGACAGACGTAGACGTAGACAGACGTAGACGTAGACAGACGTAGACGTAGACAGACGTAGACAGACGTAGACGCAGACAGACGTAGACGCAGACAGACGCAGACAGACGTAGACGCAGACAGACGCAGACAGACGTAGACGCAGACAGACGCAGACAGACGTAGACGCAGACAGACGTAGACAAACGTAGACGTAGACAGACGTAGACGCAGACAGACGTAGACGCAGACAGACGTAGACGCAGGCAGACGTAGACGCAGGCAGACGTAGACAGATGTAGACAGACGTAGACATAGACAAACGTAGACACAGACAGACGTAGACGAAGAGAGACGTAGACAGACGTAGACAGACGTAGACGCAGACAGACGTAGACAGACGTAGACAGACGTAGACAGACGTAGACGTAGACAGACGTAGACGTAGACAGACGTAGACGCAGACAGACGTAGACAGACACAGACGTAGACGTAGACGCAGACAGACGTAGACGCAGACAGACGTAGACGCAGACAGACGTAGATGCAGAAAGACGTAGACGCAGACAGACGTAGACGCAGACAGACGTAAACGCTGATAGATGTAGACAGACGTAGACGCAGATAGACGTAGACAGACGTAGACGCAGATAGACGCAGATAGACGTAGACGCAGATAGACGTAGACGCAGACAGACGTAGACGCAGACAGACGTAGACGCAGACAGACGTAGACGCTGATAGACGTAGACAGACGTAGACGCTGATAGACGTAGACAGACGTAGACGCAGATAGACGTAGACAGACGTAGACGCAGATAGACGTAGACAGACGTAGACGCTGATAGACGCTGATAGACGTAGACGCTGATAGACGTAGACAGACGTAGACGCAGATAGACGTAGACGCAGATAGACGTAGACGCAGATAGACGTAGACGCAGATAGACGCAGACAGACGTAGACGCAGACAGACGTAGACGCAGACAGACGTAGACAGACGTAGACGTAGACAGACGTAGACGCAGACAGACGTAGACGCAGACAGACGTAGACGCAGACAGACGTAGGCAGACGTAGACGCAGACAGATGTAGACGCAGACAGACGTAGACGCAGGCAGACGAAGACAGACGTAGACGCAGACAGATGTAGACGCAGACAGATGTAGACGCAGACAGATGTAGACGCAGACAGATGTAGACGCAGACAGACGTAGACGCAGACAGACGTAAACGCAGACAGACGTAGACGCAGACAGATGTAGACAAACAGACGCAGACAGACGCAGACAGACGTAGACAGACGTAGACGTAGACAGACGTAGACGCAGACAGACGTAGACGCAGACAGACGTAGACGCAGACAGACGTAGACGCAGACAGACGTAGACGAAGACAGACGTAGACGCAGACAGACGTAGACGCAGACAGACGTAGACAGACGCAGACAGACGTAGACAGACGTAGACGCAGACAGACGTAGACAGACGTAGACAGACGTAGACGTAGACAGACGTAGACGTAGACAGACGTAGACAAAGACGCAGACAGACGTAGACAGACGTAGACGCAGACAGACGTAGACGAAGACAGACGCAGACAGACGTAGACGCAGACAGACTAGACAGACGTAGACGCAGACAGACGTAGACAGACGCAGACAGACGCAGACAGACGTAGACAGACGTAGACGTAGACAGACGTAGACGTAGACAGACGTAGACGCAGACAGACGTAGACGCAGACAGACGTAGACGAAGACAGACGCAGACAGACGTAGACGCAGACAGACTAGACAGACGTAGACGCAGACAGACGTAGACAGACGCAGACAGACGCAGACAGACTAGACAGACGTAGACGCAGACAGACGTAGACAGACGCAGACAGACGCAGACAGACGTAGACAGACGTAGACGTAGACAGACGTAGACGTAGACAGACGTAGACAAAGACGCAGACAGACGTAGACAGACGTAGACGCAGACAGACGTAGACAGACGTAGACGCAGACAGACGTAGACAGACGTAGACGTAGACAGACGTAGACGCAGACAGACGTAGACAGACGTAGACGCAGACAGACGTAGACAGACGTAGACGGACGTAGACAGACGTAGACGCAGACAGACGCAGACAGATGTAGACGCAGACAGATGTAGACGCAGACAGATGTAGACGCAGACAGATGTAGACGCAGACAGACGTAGACAGACGCAGACAGACGTAGACGCAGACAGACGCAGACAGACGTAGACGCAGACAGACGTAGACAGACGTAGACGCAGACAGACGTAGACGCAGACAGACGTAGACGCAGACAGACGTAGACGCAGACAGACGTAGACGCTGATAGACGTAGACAGACGTAGACGCAGACAGACGTAGACGCTGATAGACGCAGACAGACGTAGACGCAGACAGACGTAGACGCAGACAGACGTAGACAGACGTAGACGCAGACAGACGTAGACAGACGTAGACGCAGACAGACGTAGACAGACGTAGACGCAGACAGACGTAGACAGACGTAGACGCAGACAGACGTAGACAGACGTAGACGCAGACAGACGTAGACAGACGTAGACGCAGACAGACGTAGACAGACGTAGACGCAGACAGACGTAGACAGACGTAGACGCAGACAGACGTAGACAGACGTAGACGCAGACAGACGCAGACAGACGTAGACGCAGATAGACGTAGACGCAGACAGTCGTAGACGCAGACAGACGTAGACGCAGACAGACGTAGACGCAGACAGATGTAGACGCAGACAGACGTAGGCGCAGACAGACGTAGACAGACGTAGACAAACGCAGACAGACGTAGACAGATGTAGACGTAGGCAGACGCAAACAGATGTAGACGCAGACAGACGTAGACGTAGACAGACGTAGACGCAGACAACGTAGACAGACGTAGACAGACGTAGACGTAGACAGACGTAGACGTAGACAGACGCAGACAGACGTAGACGCAGACAGACGTAGACGCAGACAGACGTAGACGCTGATAGACGTAGACAGACGTAGACGCAGACAGACGTAGACGCTAATAGACGCAGACAGACGTAGACGCAGACAGACGTAGACGCAGACAGACGTAGACGCAGACAGACGTAGACGCAGACAGACGTAGACAGACGTAGACGCAGACAGACGTAGACAGACGTAGACGCAGACAGACGTAGACAGACGTAGACGCAGACAGACATAGACAGACGTAGACGCAGACAGACGTAGACAGACGTAGACGCAGACAGACGTAGACAGACGTAGACGCAGACAGACGTAGACAGACGTAGACGCAGACAGACGTAGACAGACGTAGACGCAGACAGACGTAGACAGACGAAGACGCAGACAGACGCAGACAGACGTAGACGCAGATAGACGTAGACGCAGACAGACGTAGACGCAGACAGACGTAGACGCAGACAGACGTAGACGCAGACAGATGTAGACGCAGACAGACGTAGACGCAGACAGACGTAGACGCAGATAGACGTAGACGCAGATAGACGTAGACGCAGACAGACGTAGACGCAGACAGACGTAGACGCAGACAGACGTAGACGCAGACAGACGTAGACGCAGACAGATGTAGACGCAGACAGACGTAGGCGCAGACAGACGTAGACAGACGTAGACGCAGACAGACGTAGACAGACGTAGACGCAGACAGACGTAGACAGACGTAGACGCAGACAGACGTAGACAGACGTAGACGCAGACAGACGTAGACAGACGTAGACGCAGACAGACGTAGACAGACGTAGACGCAGACAGACGTAGACAGACGTAGACGCAGACAGACGCAGACAGACGTAGACGCAGATAGACGTAGACGCAGACAGACGTAGACGCAGACAGACGTAGACGCAGACAGACGTAGACGCAGACAGACGTAGACGTAGACAGACGTAGACAAACGCAGACAGACGTAGACAGATGTAGACGTAGGCAGACGCAAACAGATGTAGACGCAGACAGACGTAGACGTAGACAGACGTAGACGCAGACAACGTAGACAGACGTAGACAGACGTAGACGTAGACAGACGTAGACGTAGACAGACGCAGACAGACGTAGACGCAGACAGACGTAGACGCAGACAGACGCAGACAGACGTAGACGCAGACAGACGCAGACAGACGTAGACGCAGACAGACGTAGACAGACGTAGACGCAGACAGACGTAGACAAACGTAGACGTAGACAGACGTAGACGCAGACAGACGTAGACGCAGACAGACGTAGACGCAGGCAGACGTAGACGCAGGCAGACGTAGACAGATGTAGACAGACGTAGACGTAGACAGACGTAGACACAGACAGACGTAGACAGACATAGACGCAGACAGACGTAGACGAAGACAGACGTAGACGCAGACAGACGTAGACAGACGTAGACAGACGTAGACAGACGTAGACGTAGACAGACGTAGACGTAGACAGACGTAGACGCAGACAGACGTAGACAGACACAGACGTAGACGTAGACGCAGACAGACGTAGACGCAGACAGACGTAGACGCAGACAGACGTAGACGCAGACAGACGTAGACGCAGAAAGACGTAGACGCAGACAGACGTAGACGCAGACAGACGTAAACGCTGATAGATGTAGACAGACGTAGACGCAGATAGACGTAGACAGACGTAGACGCAGATAGACGCAGATAGACGTAGACGCAGATAGACGTAGACGCAGACAGACGTAGACGCTGATAGACGTAGACAGACGTAGACGCAGATAGACGTAGACAGACGTAGACGCTGATAGACGTAGACAGACGTAGACGCTGATAGACGTAGACAGACGTAGACGCAGATAGACGTAGACGCAGATAGACGTAGACGCAGATAGACGTAGACGCAGATAGACGTAGACGCAGATAGACGCAGACAGACGTAGACGCAGACAGACGTAGACGCAGACAGACGTAGACAGACGTAGACGTAGACAGACGTAGACGCAGACAGACGTAGACGCAGACAGACGAAGACAGACGTAGACGCAGACAGATGTAGACGCAGACAGATGTAGACGCAGACAGACGTAGACGCAGACAGACGTAGACGCAGACAGATGTAGACAAACATAGACGCAGACAGACGTAGACAGACGTAGACGCAGACAGACGTAGACGCAGACAGACGTAGACGCAGACAGACGTAGACGAAGACAGACGTAGACGCAGACAGACGCAGACAGACGTAGACGCAGACAGACTAGACAGACGTAGACGCAGACAGACGTAGACAGACGCAGACAGACGCAGACAGACGTAGACAGACGTAGACGCAGACAGACGTAGACAGACGTAGACAGACGTAGACGTAGACAGACGTAGACGTAGACAGACGTAGACAAAGACGCAGACAGACGTAGACAGACGTAGACGCAGACAGACGTAGACGAAGACAGACGCAGACAGACGTAGACAGACGTAGACAGACGCAGACAGACGTAGACAGACGTAGACGTAGACAGACTAGACAGACGTAGACGTAGACAGACGTAGACAAAGACGCAGACAGACGTAGACAGACGTAGACGCAGACAGACGTAGACAGACGTAGACGTAGACAGACGTAGACGCAGACAGACGTAGACAGACGTAGACGCAGACAGACGTAGACAGACGTAGACAGACGTAGACAGACGTAGACGCAGACAGACGTAGACAGACGTAGACGCAGACAGATGTAGACAGACGTAGACGCAGACAGACGTAGACAGACGTAGACGCAGACAGACGCAGACAGACGTAGACGCAGACAGACGTAGACGCAGACAGACGTAGACGCAGACAGACTAGACAGACGTAGACGCAGACAGACGCAGACAGACGTAGACAGACGTAGACGCAGACAGACGTAGACAGACGTAGACGTAGACAGACGCAGACAGACGTAGACGCAGACAGACGTAGACGCAGACAGACGTAGACGCAGACAGACGTAGACGCAGACAGACGTAGACAGACGTAGACGCAGACAGACGTAGACGCAGACAGACGTAGACAGACGTAGACGCAGACAGACGTAGACAGACGTAGACGCAGACAGACGTAGACAGACGCAGACGCAGACAGACGTAGACGCAGACAGACGCAGACAGACGTAGACGCAGACAGACGTAGACAGACGTAGACGCAGACAGACGTAGACAGACGTAGACGCAGACAGACGTAGACGCAGACAGACGTAGACAGACGTAGACGCAGACAGACGTAGACAGACGTAGACGTAGACAGACGTAGACAAAGACGCAGACAGACGTAGACGCAGACAGACGTAGACGCAGACAGACGTAGACGCAGACAGACGTAAACGCAGACAGACGTAGACAGACGTAGACGTAGACAGAGGCAGACAGACGTAGACGTAGACAGACGTAGACGCAGACAGACGTAGACAGACGTAGACGTAGACAGACGCAGACAGACGTAGACAGACGCAGACAGACGTAGACGCAGACAGACGTAGACGCAGACAGACGTAGACGCAGACAGACGTAGACGCAGACAGACGTAGACGCAGACAGACGCAGACAGACGTAGACGCAGACAGACGCAGACAGACGTAGACGCAGACAGACGTAGACAGACGTAGACGCAGACAGACGTAGACAGACGTAGACGCAGACAGACGTAGACGCAGACAGACGTAGACAGACGTAGACGCAGACAGACGTAGACAGACGTAGACGCAGACAGACGTAGACGCAGACAGACGTAGACGCAGACAGACGTAGACGTAGACAGACGTAGACAAAGACGCAGACAGACGTAGACAGACGTAGACTCAGACAGACGTAGACAGACGTAGACGCAGACAGACGTAGACAGACGTAGACGCAGACAGACACAGACAGACGCAGACAGACGTAGACAGACGTAGACGCAGACAGACGTAGACGCAGACAGACGTAGACGCAGACAGACGTAGACGCAGACAGACGTAGACGCAGACAGACGTAGACGCAGACAGACGTAAACGCAGACAGACGTAGACAGACGTAGACGTAGACAGAGGCAGACAGACGTAGACGTAGACAGACGTAGACGCAGACAGACGTAGACAGACGTAGACGTAGACAGACGCAGACAGATGTAGACGCAGACAGACGTAGACGCAGACAGACGTAGACAGACGCAGACAGATGTAGACGCAGACAGATGTAGACGCAGACAGATGTAGACGCAGACAGATGTAGACGCAGACAGATGTAGACGCAGACAGATGTAGACGCAGACAGATGTAGACGCAGACAGACGTAGACGTAGACAGACGTAGACAGACCTAGACGCAGACAGACGTAGACGCAGACAGACGTAGACGCAGACAGACGTAGACAGACGTAGACGCAGACAGACGTAGACAGACGTAGACGCAGATAGACGTAGACACTCAGACGCAGACAGACGTAGACGCAGACAGACGTAGACGCAGACAGACGTAGACGTAGACAGACGTAGACGCAGACAGACGCAGACAGACGCAGACAGACGCAGACAGACGTAGACGCAGACAGACGCCGACAGACGTAGACGCAGACAGACGCCGACAGACGTAGACGCCGACAGACGTAGACGGCGACAGACGTAGACGCAGACAAACGTAGACGCAGACAGACGTAGACAGACGTAGACGCAGACAGACGTAGACAGACGCAGACAGATGTAGACGCAGACAGACGTAGACGCAGACAGACGAAGACAGACGTAGACGCAGACAGACGTAGACAGACGCAGACAGATGTAGACGCAGACAGATGTAGACGCAGACAGACGTAGACGCAGACAGACGTAGACGCAGACAGACGTAGACGCAGACAGATGTAGACAGACGTAGACGCAGACAGACGTAGACAGACGTAGACGCAGACAGACGCAGACAGACGTAGACGCAGACAGACGTAGACGCAGACAGACGTAGACGCAGACAGACGCAGACAGACGTAGACGCAGACAGACTAGACAGACGTAGACGCAGACAGACGTAGACAGACGCAGACAGACGTAGACAGACGTAGACGCAGACAGACGTAGACAGACGTAGACGTAGACAGACGTAGACGTAGACAGACGTAGACGTAGACAGACGTAGACGTAGACAGACGTAGACAGACGTAGACGCAGACAGACGTAGACGCAGACAGACGTAGACAGACGTAGACGCAGACAGACTAGACAGACGTAGACGCAGACAGACGTAGACAAAGACGCAGACAGACGTAGACAGACGTAGACGCAGACAGACGTAGACAGACGTAGACAGACGTAGACGCAGACAGACGTAGACAAAGACGCAGACAGACGTAGACAGACGTAGACGCAGACAGACGTAGACAGACGTAGACGCAGACAGATGTAGACAGACGTAGACGCAGACAGACGTAGACAGACGTAGACGCAGACAGACGTAGACAGACGTAGACGGACGTAGACAGACGTAGACGCAGACAGACGCAGACAGACGTAGACGGACGTAGACAGACGTAGACGCAGACAGACGCAGACAGATGTAGACGCAGACAGATGTAGACGCAGACAGACGTAGACGTAGACAGACGCAGACAGACGTAGACGCAGACAGACGTAGACGCAGACAGACGTAGACAGACGTAGACGCAGACAGACGTAGACGCAGACAGACGTAGACGCAGACAGACGTAGACAGACGTAGACGCTGATAGACGTAGACAGACGTAGACGCAGATAGACGTAGACAGACGTAGACGCAGACAGACGTAGACAGACGTAGACGCTGATAGACGTAGACAGACGTAGACGCAGATAGACGTAGACGCAGATAGACGTAGACGCAGATAGACGTAGACGCAGATAGACGTAGACGCAGATAGACGTAGACGCAGATAGACGCAGACAGACATAGACGTAGACGCAGACAGACGTAGACAGACGTAGACGCAGACAGACGTAGACAGACGTAGACGCAGACAGACGTAGACGTAGACAGACGTAGACGCAGACAGACGTAGACGCAGACAGACGCAGACAGACGTAGACGCAGACACAGACGCAGACAGACGCAGACAGACGTAGACGCAGACAGACGTAGACGTAGACAGACGTAGACGTAGACAGACGTAGACGCAGACAGACGCAGACAGACGTAGACAGACGCAGACAGACGTAGACGCAGACAGACGCAGACAGACGCAGACGTAGACGCAGACGTAGACGCAGACGCAGACGTAGACGCAGACGTAGACAGACGTAGACGCAGAAAGACGTAGACAGACGTAGACGCAGACAGACGTAGACGTAGACGCAGACGCAGACGTAGACGTAGACGCAGACGTAGACGTAGACGCAGACGCAGACGCAGACGCAGACAGACGTAGACAGACGTAGACAGACGCAGACAGACGTAGACAGACGTAGACGTAAACAGACGTAGACGCAGACAGACGCAGACAGACGCAGACAGACGTAGACAGACGTATACAGACGTAGACGTATACAGACGTAGACGCAGACAGACGTAGACGCAGACAGACGTAGACGCAGGCAGACGTAGACAGATGTAGACAGACGTAGACAGACGTAGACGCAGGCAGACGTAGACAGACGTAGACAGACGTAGACAGACGCAGACAGACGTAGACAGACGTAGACGCAGGCAGACGTAGACAGATGTAGACAGACGTAGACAGACGTAGACGCAGGCAGACGTAGACAGACGTAGACAGACGTAGACAGACGCAGACAGACGTAGACAGACGTAGACGCAGACAGACGTAGACGCAGACAGACGTAGACAGACGTAGACGCAGACAGACGTAGACAGACGTAGACGCAGACAGACGTAGACAGACGCAGACGTAGACGCAGACAGACGTAGACAGACGCAGACGTAGACGCAGACAGACGCAGACAGACGTAGACAGAGGCAGACAGACGCAGACAGACGTAGACGCAGACAGACGTAGACGCAGACAGACGTAGACGCAGACAGACGTAGGCGCAGACAGACGTAGACAGACGTAGACGCAGACAGACATAGACAGACGTAGACAGACGTAGACGCAGACAGACGTAGACAGACGTAGACGCAGACAGACGTAGACAGACGTAGACGTAGACAGACGCAGACAGATGTAGACGCAGACAGATGTAGACGCAGACAGATGTAGACGCAGACAGACGTAGACGCAGACAGATGTAGACGCAGACAGACGTAGACGCAGACAGACGTAGACAGACGTAGACAGACGTAGACGTAGACAGACGCAGACAGATGTAGACGCAGACAGATGTAGACGCAGACAGATGTAGACGCAGACAGACGTAGACAGACGTAGACGTAGACAGACGTAGACGCAGACAGACGTAGACGCAGACAGACGTAGACAGATGTAGACAGACGCAGACAGACGCAGACAGACGTAGACGCAGACAGATGTAGACAGACGCAGACAGATGTAGACAGACGCAGACAGATGTAGACAGACGCAGACAGACGTAGACAGACGCAGACAGACGTAGACGCAGACAGACGCAGACAGACGCAGATAGACGTAGACAGACGTAGACGCAGATAGACGTAGACGCAGATAGACGTAGACGCAGATAGACGTAGACGCAGATAGACGTAGACGCAGATAGACGCAGACAGACATAGACGTAGACGCAGACAGACGTAGACAGACGTAGACGCAGACAGACGTAGACAGACGTAGACGCAGACAGACGTAGACAGACGTAGACGCAGACAGACGTAGACGTAGACAGACGTAGACGCAGACAGACGTAGACGCAGACAGACGTAGACAGACGTAGACGCAGACAGACGCAGAGAGACGCAGACGTAGACGCAGACAGACGCAGACAGACGCAGACAGACGCAGACAGACGTAGACGCAGACAGACGCCGACAGACGTAGACGCAGACAGACGCCGACAGACGTAGACGCCGACAGACGTAGACGCCGACAGACGTAGACGGCGACAGACGTAGACGCAGACAAACGTAGACGCAGACAGACGTAGACAGACGTAGACGCAGACAGACGTAGACAGACGCAGACAGATGTAGACGCAGACAGACGTAGACGCAGACAGACGAAGACAGACGTAGACGCAGACAGACGTAGACAGACGCAGACAGATGTAGACGCAGACAGACGTAGACGCAGACAGACGTAGACGCAGACAGACGTAGACGCAGACAGACGTAGACGCAGACAGACGTAGACGCAGACAGACGTAGACGCAGACAGATGTAGACAGACGTAGACGCAGACAGACGTAGACAGACGTAGACGCAGACAGACGCAGACAGACGTAGACGCAGACAGACGTAGACGCAGACAGACGTAGACGCAGGCAGACGTAGACAGATGTAGACAGACGTAGACAGACGTAGACGCAGGCAGACGTAGACAGACGTAGACAGACGTAGACAGACGCAGACAGACGTAGACAGACGTAGACAGACGTAGACGCAGGCAGACGTAGACAGATGTAGACAGACGTAGACAGACGTAGACGCAGGCAGACGTAGACAGACGTAGACAGACGTAGACAGACGCAGACAGACGTAGACAGACGTAGACGCAGACAGACGTAGACGCAGACAGACGTAGACAGACGTAGACGCAGACAGACGTAGACAGACGTAGACGCAGACAGACGTAGACAGACGCAGACGTAGACGCAGACAGACGTAGACAGACGCAGACGTAGACGCAGACAGACGCAGACAGACGTAGACAGAGGCAGACAGACGCAGACAGACGTAGACGCAGACAGACGTAGACGCAGACAGACGTAGACGCAGACAGACGTAGGCGCAGACAGACGTAGACAGACGTAGACGCAGACAGACATAGACAGACGTAGACAGACGTAGACGCAGACAGACGTAGACAGACGTAGACGCAGACAGACGTAGACAGACGTAGACGTAGACAGACGCAGACAGATGTAGACGCAGACAGATGTAGACGCAGACAGATGTAGACGCAGACAGACGTAGACGCAGACAGATGTAGACGCAGACAGACGTAGACGCAGACAGACGTAGACAGACGTAGACGTAGACAGACGTAGACGTAGACAGACGTAGACGTAGACAGACGTAGACGCAGACAGACGTAGACGCAGACAGACGTAGACAGATGTAGACAGACGCAGACAGACGCAGACAGACGTAGACGCAGACAGATGTAGACAGACGCAGACAGATGTAGACAGACGCAGACAGATGTAGACAGACGTAGACAGACGCAGACAGATGTAGACGCAGACAGACGCAGACAGACGCAGACAGACGTAGACAGACGTAGACGCAGACAGACGTAGACGCAGACAGACGTAGACAGACGTAGACGCAGACAGACGTAGACAGACGTAGACGCAGACAGACGTAGACAGACGTAGACGCAGACAGACGTAGACAGACGTAGACGCAGACAGACGTAGACAGACGCAGACAGACGTAGACAGACGTAGACGCAGACAGACGTAGACAGACGTAGACGCAGACAGACGTAGACAGACGTAGACGCAGACAGACGTAGACAGACGTAGACGCAGACAGACGTAGACGCAGACAGACGTAGACAGACGTAGACGCAGACAGACGTAGACAGACGTAGACGTAGACAGACGTAGACGCAGACAGACGTAGACAGACGTAGACGCAGACAGACGTAGACAGACGTAGACGCAGACAGACGTAGACAGACGTAGACGCAGACAGACGTAGACAGACGTAGACGCAGACAGACGTAGACGCAGACAGACGTAGACAGACGTAGACGCAGACAGACGTAGACAGACGTAGACGCAGACAGACGTAGACAGACGTAGACGTAGACAGACGTAGACGTAGACAGACGTAGACGCAGACAGACGTAGACAGACGCAGACAGACGCAGACAGACGCAGACGGACGTAGACGCAGGCAGACGTAGACAGATGTAGACAGACGTAGACAGACGTAGACGCAGGCAGACGCAGACAGACGTAGACAGACGTAGACAGACGCAGACAGACGTAGACAGACGTAGACGCCGACAGACGTAGACGCAGACAGACGCCGACAGACGTAGACGCAGACAGACGTAGACGCAGACAGACGTAGACGTAGACAGACGTAGACAGACGTAGACGCAGACAGACGTAGACGTAGACAGACGTAGACGTAGGCAGACGTAGACGCAGAAAGACGTAGACGCAGACAGACGCAGACAGACGTAGACAGACGTAGACGCAGACAGACGTAGACAGACGTAGACGCAGACAGACGTAGACGCAGGCAGACGCAGACAGACGTAGACAGACGAAGACGCAGACAGACGCAGACAGACGTAGACAGACGTAGACGCAGACAGACGTAGACGCAGACAGACGTAGACGCAGACAGACGTAGACGCAGACAGACGTAAACGCAGACAGACGTAGACAGACGTAGACGTAGACAGAGGAAGACAGACGTAGACGTAGACAGACGTAGACGCAGACAGACGCAGACAGACGTAGACGCAGACAGACGTAGACAGACGCAGACAGATGTAGACGCAGACAGATGTAGACGCAGACAGATGTAGACGCAGACAGACGTAGACGCAGACAGACGTAGACGTAGACAGACGTAGACAGACGTAGACGCAGACAGACGTAGACGCAGACAGACGTAGACAGACGTAGACGCAGACAGACGTAGACAGACGTAGACGCAGATAGACGTAGACAGACTCAGACGCAGACAGACGTAGACGCAGACAGACGTAGACGTAGACAGACGTAGACGCAGACAGACGCAGACAGACGCAGACAGACGCAGACAGACGTAGACGCAGACAGACGCCGACAGACGTAGACGCAGACAGACGTAGACGCCGACAGACGTAGACGCCGACAGACGTAGACGCCGACAGACGTAGACGCAGACAGACGTAGACGCAGACAGACGTAGACGCAGACAGACGTAGACAGACGTAGACGCAGACAGACGTAGACAGACGCAGACAGATGTAGACGCAGACAGACGTAGACGCAGACAGACGAAGACAGACGTAGACGCAGACAGACGTAGACAGACGCAGACAGACGTAGACGCAGACAGACGTAGACGCAGACAGACGTAGACGCAGACAGACGTAGACGCAGACAGACGTAGACGCAGACAGACGTAGACAGATGTAGACAGACGTAGACGCAGACAGACGTAGACAGACGTAGACGCAGACAGACGTAGATGCAGACAGACGTAGACGCAGACAGACGTAGACGCAGACAGACGCAGACAGACGTAGACGCAGACAGACGTAGACAGACGTAGACGCAGACAGACGTAGACAGACGTAGACGCAGACAGACGTAGACGCAGACAGACGTAGACGCAGACAGACGCAGACAGACGTAGACGCAGACAGACTAGACAGACGTAGACGCAGACAGACGTAGACAGACGCAGACAGACGTAGACAGACGTAGACGCAGACAGACGTAGACAGACGTAGACGTAGACAGACGTAGACGTAGACAGACGTAGACAGACGTAGACGTAGACGCAGACAGACGTAGACGCAGACAGACGTAGACGCAGACAGACGTAGACGCAGACAGACTAGACAGACGTAGACGCAGACAGACGTAGACAAAGACGCAGACAGACGTAGACAGACGTAGACGCAGACAGACGTAGACAAAGACGCAGACAGACGTAGACAGACGTAGACGCAGACAGACGTAGACAGACGCAGACAGACGTAGACAGACGTAGACGCAGACAGATGTAGACAGACGTAGACGCAGACAGACGTAGACAGACGTAGACGCAGACAGACGTAGACAGACGTAGACGCAGACAGACGTAGACAGACGTAGACGCAGACAGACGTAGACAGACGCAGACAGACGTAGACAGATGTAGACGTAGACAGACATAGACGCTGATAGACGTAGACGCTGATAGACGTAGACAGACGTAGACGCAGACAGACGTAGACGCTGATAGACGTAGACAGACGTAGACGCAGACAGACTAGACAGACGTAGACGCAGACAGACGTAGACAGACGCAGACAGACGTAGACAGACGTAGACGCAGACAGACGTAGACAGACGTAGACGTAGACAGACGTAGACGTAGACAGACGTAGACAGACGTAGACGTAGACGCAGACAGACGTAGACGCAGACAGACGTAGACGCAGACAGACGTAGACGCAGACAGACTAGACAGACGTAGACGCAGACAGACGTAGACAAAGACGCAGACAGACGTAGACAGACGTAGACGCAGACAGACGTAGACAGACGTAGACAGACGTAGACGCAGACAGACGTAGACAAAGACGCAGACAGACGTAGACAGACGTAGACGCAGACAGACGTAGACAGACGCAGACAGACGTAGACAGACGTAGACGCAGACAGATGTAGACAGACGTAGACGCAGACAGACGTAGACAGACGTAGACGCAGACAGACGTAGACAGACGTAGACGCAGACAGACGTAGACAGACGTAGACGCAGACAGACGTAGACAGACGCAGACAGACGTAGACAGATGTAGACGTAGACAGACATAGACGCTGATAGACGTAGACGCTGATAGACGTAGACAGACGTAGACGCAGACAGACGTAGACGCTGATAGACGTAGACAGACGTAGACGCAGATAGACGTAGACGCAGATAGACGTAGACGCAGATAGACGTAGACGCAGATAGACGCAGACAGACATAGACGTAGACGCAGACAGACGTAGACAGACGTAGACGCAGACAGACGTAGACAGACGTAGACGCAGACAGACGTAGACGCAGACAGACGTAGACGCAGACAGACGTAGACGCAGACAGACGCAGACAGACGTAGACGCAGACAGACGCAGACAGACGTAGACGCAGACAGACGCAGACAGACGTAGACGCAGACAGACGCATACAGACGCAGACGTAGACGCAGACACAGACGTAGACAGACGTAGACGTAGACGCAGACGTAGACGCAGACGTAGACGCAGACGTAGACGCAGACGCAGACGTAGACAGACGTAGACAGACGCAGACGTAGACGCAGACGTAGACGCAGACGTAGACGCAGACGTAGACGCAGACGCAGACGTAGACAGACGTAGACGCAGACAGACGTAGACAGACGTAGACGCAGACAGACGTAGACGCAGACGCAGACGCAGACGCAGACGCAGACAGACGTAGACAGACATAGACAGACGCAGACAGACGTAGACGCAGACAGACGTAAACAGACGTAGACGCAGACAGACGCAGACAGACGTAGACAGACGTATACAGACGTAGACGTATACAGACGTAGACGCAGACAGACGTAGACGCAGACAGACGTAGACGCAGGCAGACGTAGACAGATGTAGACAGACGTAGACAGACGTAGACAGACGTAGACGCAGGCAGACGTAGACAGACGTAGACAGACGTAGACAGACGCAGACAGACGTAGACAGACGTAGACGCAGACAGACGTAGACAGACGTAGACGCAGACAGACGTAGACAGACGCAGACGTAGACGCAGACAGACGTAGACGCAGACAGACGCAGACAGACGTAGACAGAGGCAGACAGACGCAGACAGACGTAGACGCAGACAGACGTAGGCGCAGACAGACGTAGACAGACGTAGACGCAGACAGACGTAGACAGACGTAGACGCAGACAGACGTAGACAGACGTAGACGTAGACAGACGCAGACAGACGTAGACGCAGACAGACGTAGACAGACGTAGACAGACGTAGACGTAGACAGACGCAGACAGATGTAGACGCAGACAGATGTAGACGCAGACAGATGTAGACGCAGACAGACGTAGACAGACGTAGACGTAGACAGACGTAGACGCAGACAGACGTAGACGCAGACAGACGTAGACGCAGACAGACGTAGACAGATGTAGACAGACGTAGACAGACGTAGACGCAGACAGATGTAGACAGACGCAGACAGATGTAGACAGACGCAGACAGATGTAGACAGACGCAGACAGACGTAGACAGACGCAGACAGACGTAGACGCAGACAGACGCAGACAGACGCAGATAGACGTAGACAGACGTAGACGCAGACAGACGTAGACACTGATAGACGTAGACAGACGTAGACGCAGATAGACGTAGACGCAGATAGACGTAGACGCAGATAGACGTAGACGCAGATAGACGTAGACGCAGATAGACGCAGACAGACGTAGACAGACGTAGACGCAGACAGACGTAGACAGACGTAGACGCAGACAGACGTAGACGCAGACGCAGACGCAGACGCAGACGCAGACAGACGTAGACAGACGTAGACAGACGCAGACAGACGTAGACGCAGACAGACGTAAACAGACGTAGACGCAGACAGACGCAGACAGACGTAGACAGACGTATACAGACGTAGACGTATACAGACGTAGACGCAGACAGACGTAGACGCAGACAGACGTAGACGCAGGCAGACGTAGACAGATGTAGACAGACGTAGACAGACGTAGACAGACGTAGACGCAGGCAGACGTAGACAGACGTAGACGCAGACAGACGTAGACAGACGCAGACGTAGACGCAGACAGACGTAGACGCAGACAGACGCAGACAGACGTAGACAGACGCAGACAGACGTAGACGCAGACAGACGTAGACGCAGACAGACGTAGACGCAGACAGACGTAGGCGCAGACAGACGTAGACAGACGTAGACGCAGACAGACGTAGACAGACGTAGACGCAGACAGACGTAGACAGACGTAGACGTAGACAGACGCAGACAGACGTAGACGCAGACAGACGTAGACAGACGTAGACAGACGTAGACGTAGACAGACGCAGACAGATGTAGACGCAGACAGATGTAGACGCAGACAGATGTAGACGCAGACAGACGTAGACAGACGTAGACGTAGACAGACGTAGACGTAGACAGACGTAGACGCAGACAGACGTAGACGCAGACAGACGTAGACAGATGTAGACAGACGCAGACAGACGTAGACAGACGTAGACGCAGACAGACGTAGACGTAGACAGACGTAGACGCAGACAGACGTAGACGCAGACAGACGCAGACAGACGCAGACGTAGACGCAGACAGACGCAGACAGACGTAGACGGACGTAGACAGACGTAGACAGACGCAGACAGATGTAGACGCAGACAGACGCAGACAGACGCAGACAGACGTAGACAGACGTAGACGCAGACAGACGTAGACAGACGTAGACGCAGACAGACGTAGACAGACGTAGACGCAGACAGACGTAGACAGACGTAGACGCAGACAGACGCAGACAGACGTAGACAGAGGCAGACAGACGCAGACAGACGTAGACGCAGACAGACGTAGACGCAGACAGACGTAGACGCAGACAGACGTAGACGTAGACAGACGTAGACGTAGACAGACGTAGACGCAGACAGACGTAGACGCAGACAGACGTAGACAGATGTAGACAGACGCAGACAGACGTAGACAGACATAGACGCAGACAGATGTAGACAGACGCAGACAGATGTAGACAGACGCAGACAGATGTAGACAGACGCAGACAGATGTAGACAGACGCAGACAGATGTAGACAGACGCAGACAGACGTAGACAGACGCAGACAGACGTAGACGCAGACAGACGCAGACAGACGCAGATAGACGTAGACAGACGTAGACGCAGACAGACGTAGACACTGATAGACGTAGACAGACGTAGACGCAGATAGACGTAGACGCAGATAGACGTAGACGCAGATAGACGTAGACGCAGATAGACGTAGACGCAGATAGACGTAGACGCAGATAGACGCAGACAGACGTAGACGTAGACGCAGACAGACGTAGACAGACGTAGACGCAGACAGACGTAGACAGACGTAGACGCAGACAGACGTAGACGTAGACAGACGTAGACGCAGACAGACGTAGACGCAGACAGACGTAGACAGACGTAGACGCAGACAGACGCAGACAGACGTAGACGCAGACAGACGCAGACAGACGCAGACGTAGACGCAGACAGACGCAGACAGACGTAGACGGACGTAGACGCAGACAGACGTAGACAGACGTAGACGCAGACAGACGTAGACAGACGTAGACGCAGACAGACGTAGACAGACGTAGACGCAGACAGACGCAGACAGACGTAGACAGAGGCAGACAGACGCAGGGGGACAGACGTAGACGCAGACAGACGTAGACGTAGACAGACGTAGACGCAGACAGACGTAGACAGACGTAGACGCAGACAGACGTAGACAGACGTAGACAGACGTAGACGCAGACAGACGTAGACAGACGTAGACGCAGACAGACGTAGACAGACGTAGATGTAGACAGACGTAGACGCAGACAGACGTAGACAGACGTAGACGCAGACAGACGTAGACAGACGTAGACGCAGACAGACGTAGACAGACGTAGACGCAGACAGACGTAGACAGACGTAGACGCAGACAGACGTAGACAGACGTAGACGCAGACAGACGTAGACGCAGACAGACGTAGACAGACGTAGACGCAGACAGACGTAGACAGACGTAGACGCAGACAGACGTAGACGTAGACAGACGTAGACAGACGCAGACAGACGCAGACAGACGCAGACAGACGTAGACGCAGACAGACGCCGACAGATGTAGACGCAGACAGACGCCGACAGACGTAGACGCAGACAGACGTAGACGCAGACAGACGTAGACGTAGACAGACGTAGACAGACGTAGACGTAGACAGACGTAGACGTAGACAGACGTAGACGTAGACAGACGTAGACGTAGGCAGACGTAGACGCAGAAAGACGTAGACGCAGACAGACGCAGACAGACGTAGACAGATGTAGACGCAGACAGACGAAGACGCAGACAGACGCAGACAGACGTAGACAGACGTAGACGCAGACAGACGTAGACAGACGTAGACGCAGACAGACGTAGATGCAGGCAGACGTAGACAGATGTAGACAGACGTAGACGCAGGCAGACGTAGACAGACGTAGACAGACGCAGACAGACGTAGACAGACGTAGACGCAGACAGACGTAGACAGACGTAGACGCAGACAGACGTAGACAGACGCAGACGTAGACGCAGACAGACGTAGACAGACGCAGACGTAGACGCAGACAGACGCAGACAGACGTAGACAGAGGCAGACAGATGTAGACGTAGACAGACGTAGACGCAGACAGACGTAGACAGACGTAGACGTAGACAGACGCAGACAGATGTAGACGCAGACAGACGTAGACGCAGACAGACGTAGACAGACGTAGACAGACGTAGACGTAGACAGACGCAGACAGATGTAGATGCAGACAGATGTAGATGCAGACAGATGTAGATGCAGACAGATGTAGACGCAGACAGATGTAGACGCAGACAGACGTAGACGCAGACAGACGTAGACGCAGACAGACGTAGACGCAGACAGACGTAGACAGACGTAGACGCAGACAGACGTAGACAGACGTAGACGCAGACAGACGTAGACAGACGTAGACGCAGACAGACGTAGACAGACGTAGACGCAGACAGACGTAGACAGACGTAGACGTAGACAGACGTAGACAGACGTAGACACAGACAGACGCAGACAGACGCAGACAGACGCAGACAGACGTAGACGCAGACAGACGCCGACAGACGTAGACGCAGACAGACGTAGACGCAGACAGACGTAGACGCAGACAGACGTAGACGCAGACAGACGTAGACGCAGACAGACGTAGACGTAGACAGACGTAGACAGACGTAGACGCAGACAGACGCAGACAGACGTAGACGCAGACAGACGTAGACGCAGACAGACGTAGACGCAGACAGACGTAGACGTAGACAGACGTAGACAGACGTAGACGCAGACAGACGTAGACGTAGACAGACGTAGACGCAGACAGACGTAGACGCAGACAGACGTAGACGCAGACAGACGCAGACAGACGTAGACGCAGACAGACGTAGACAGACGTAGACGCAGACAGACGTAGACGCAGACAGACGTAGACGCAGACAGACGTAGACGCAGACAGACGTAGACAGACGTAGACGCAGACAGACGTAGACGTAGACAGACGTAGACGTAGGCAGACGTAGACGCAGAAAGACGTAGACGCAGACAGACGCAGACAGACGTAGACAGACGTAGACGTAGACAGACGTAGACAGACGTAGACGCAGACAGACGTAGACAGACGCAGACAGACGTAGACAGACGTAGACGCAGACAGACGTAGACGCAGACAGACGTAGACAGACGTAGACGCAGACAGACGTAGACGCAGACAGACGTAGACAGACGTAGACGCAGACAGACGTAGACAGACGTAGACGCAGACAGACGTAGACAGACGTAGACGCAGACAGACGTAGACAGATGTAGACGCAGACAGACGTAGACAGACGTAGACGCAGACAGACGTAGACAGACGTAGACGCAGACAGACGTAGACAGACGTAGACGCAGACAGACGTAGACGCAGAAAGACGTAGACAGACGTAGACGCAGATAGACGTAGACAGACGCAGACAGACGTAGACGCAGACAGACGTAGACGCAGACAGACGTAGACGTAGACAGACGTAGACGCAGACAGACGTAGACAGACGTAGACGTAGACAGACGTAGACGTAGACAGACGTAGACGTAGACAGACGTAGACGTAGACAGACGTAGACGCAGACAGACGTAGACAGACGTAGACGCAGACAGACGTAGACAGACGTAGACGCAGACAGACGTAGACAGACGTAGACGCAGACAGACGTAGACAGACGTAGACGCAGACAGACGTAGACAGACGTAGACGCAGACAGACGTAGACGCAGACAGACGTAGACAGACGTAGACGTAGACAGACGTAGACGTAGACAGACGTAGACACAGACAGACGTAGACAGACGCAGACAGACGCAGACAGACGTAGACGCAGACAGACGCCGACAGACGTAGACGCAGACAGACGCCGACAGACGTAGACGCAGACAGACGCCGACAGACGTAGACGCAGACAGACGTAGACGCAGACAGACGTAGACGCAGACAGACGTAGACGTAGACAGACGTAGACAGACGTAGACAGACGTAGACGCAGACAGACGTAGACGTAGACAGACGTAGACGTAGGCAGACGTAGACGCAGAAAGACGTAGACGCAGACAGACGCAGACAGACGTAGACAGACGTAGACGCAGACAGACGTAGACGCAGACAGACGTAGACGCAGACAGACGTAGACAGACGTAGACGCAGACAGACGTAGACAGACGTAGACGCAGACAGACGCAGACAGACGTAGACGCAGACAGACGTAGACGCAGACAGACGTAGACGCAGACAGACGTAGACAGACGTAGACGTAGACAGACGTAGACGTAGACAGACGTAGACGCAGACAGACCTAGACAGATGTAGACAGATGTAGACAGACGTAGACAGACGTAGACGTAGACAGACGTAGACAGACGTAGACGTAGACAGACGTAGACGCAGACAGACGTAGACGCAGACAAACGTAGACAGACGTAGACGGAGACAGACGTAGACAGACGTAGACGGAGACAGACGTAGACAGACGTAGACGGAGACAGACGTAGACAGACGTAGACGCAGACAGACGTAGACAGACGCAGACAGACGCAGACAGACGTAGACACAGACAGACGTAGACAGACATAGACGCAGACAGACGTAGACAGACATAGACGCAGACAGACGTAGACGCAGACAGACGTAGACGCAGACAGACGTAGACAGACGTAGACGCAGACCGACGTAGACAGACGTAGACGCAGACAGACGTAGACAGACGTAGACGCAGACAGACTTAGACAGACGTAGACGCAGACAGACGTAGACGCAGACAGACGTAGACAGACAGACGTAGACGCAGACAGA